>NC_057864.1:314216157-315700324 GCF_019393635.1 Dromiciops gliroides
CACCAAAAAAAAAGAGAAAAGAAAAAAAGAAAAAAAAAAGAACCAACTGTTACATTGGGGGAACTAGGTGGTGCAGTGGATAAAGCACTGGCTTTGGATTCAAGAGGATCTGAGTTCAAACTTGGTCTCAGACACTTAATACTTACTAGCTATGTGACCCTGGGCAAGTCACTTAACCCCCATTGCCCTGCCAAAAAAAACCCAAAATAAAAAATACTTTTGTATTTGGTTGTTATACAAGGGAAGCCCTTTGTATTGCCTTGGATGCATCACTTTTTGTAAACAATAGAAAAGGACAGTCTGATGTTAAGAAAGTTTAAAGTGCCATTCTGTGCTTTAGTTATTTTTGACATCTTATTCCTAAAAAATAATAATAGTATTTATAAAAGGGCAGCTAGATGGAGCAGTAGATAAAGCACAGGCCCTGGAGTCAGGAGGACCTGAGTTCAAATCCAGATTCAGATACTTGACACTTATTAGCTGTGTGACCCTGGGCAAGTCACTTAACCCTCATTACCCCACAAAACAAAACAAAACAAATCTGGCCTCAGACCCTTATTAGCTGGGTGACCCTGGGCAAATCACTCAACCCTGTTTGCCTTAATTTCTTCCTCTGTACAATGAGCTGGACAAGGAAATGGCAGAGCACTCTAGTATCTTTGCCCAGAAAATTCCAAATGAGGTCATGAAGAGTTGGACACCACTAAACAACATAAAGCTAAGCATTTAGAAAATGCTTAAATGCTTACAAAGTATATTGAGAATGTTATTTCATTTGTTCTACACAATAACCCTATAGAGTAGGTGGATGCCATTAACACCCTCATTTTACAGATAAAGAAACTAAGCTAGAGAGAAATTATATGACTTTCTCAGCTTCACTCAGCTAGCACTCCTGAGGCAGGATTTAAAGTCCAACACACTAGCCTTTGAGATTCCAAGGAGATAATGAAAATAAAGTTTTATTTTCAGACAAACACTATGATCTTCAGCACATTGCCAATTTCTCTGGGCCTTGCTAGCGTCTTCTATAAAATAAGAGTAATGATACCTTAGTGTGTGAATAACTAGGTGATTCTTTGAGGGTCTTTTCCAGCTGTAAGATCTATGGCTGTGTGGTTTCATCTTCCTTTGATGATGAAGTATCTCTAAAGATTGTGGTAGAATAGTATTTTGTCTGCTCATTAAATTGTAAACTCTTACAGGTGAAGTGATCAGATCAGTCCAATCAAAAAGCTGATAGGTATGGTTGAACAAGACTGTCTTACAGGTTGGTTCCTCTGTACCAAGATGGTGAATGAGATTACTAGATGTGCTATGTAAAGGGCTATTAACCTCTAGCTTAATAAGAAAAAGACTTCTTGCCAGTTACTGAATGTTATTTGACATCATATATACTAAAGGGTCTTTTCAGTAGTTATTGTACCTTTTCTGAGTTCTGCTGGAATGCAGCAAAGAGTAAACATCATGTAATTCAGTCATTCAGACAAGGAACAATTATAAAGTGTACACCATGTGCCAGGCACTATACTAAGTGCTAGAGATACAAAAAGGGACAAAAGATACTCCCTACCCTCAAAGAACTAACCACCTAATGGGGGAGACGACAACCAAACAAATATGTATAAACAAGCTAGGAAATAATTAATAGAGGGAAGGCATTAGAATTGAGAGAGGTTGGGGTGCAGCTACATGGTTAGAGCACCAGGTCTGGCGTCAGTAAGACTTCATCTTCATAAATTCAAATTCTTGGATATTTACTAGCTGTGTGACCCTGGGCAAGTCACTTAACCCTGTTTGCTTGAGTCTATAAAATGAACCATAGAAGGAAATGGCAAACCACTCCAGTATCTTTGCCAAGAAAACCCCAAATGCGGTGACAGAGTCAGACATGACTGAAACAACTGAATAACAATAGATATGCCCATGTTTCATCCTGGAAAAAACCCCTCACTTAATCCTTCCATCCCTGCTAACTATTGTCTTGCATCTCTTCTACCCTTTGTAACTCAACTTCTCAAAAAGGCTGCCTACAGGGGCAGCTGGGTGGCGCAGTGGATAGAGCACTGGTCCTGGAGTCAGGAGGACCTGAGTTTAAATGTGACCTCAGATTCTTGACACTTACTAGCTGTGTGACCCTGGGCAAGTCACTTAACCCAAATTGCCTCACAAAAACAAAACAAAACAAGCAAACAAACAAAAAAGGCTGCCCACAATAGGTGTCTCCATTTAAAAAAAAAAAGAGGGGGGGTGGGGTTAGGAAAGGCTTCTCATAAAAGACGAGATTTTAGTTGGGATTTGAAGGAAACCAGGGAAGGCAGGAAACAGAGATTAAGAGGGAGAGCTTTCCAGGCGGGGGTGGGGGCGGGCGAAGCCAGAGGAAATGTCTGCAGCCAAGAGATAGAGTGTCTTCTTCATGGATCAGAAAGGAAGCCATTGTCATTGGATGGAAGAGTACCTATCAAAGAGTAATGTGTTAGAAAGCTGGGAAAATGAAGGGGCTTTAAACACCAACCAAAGAAAGAATTTTTGCATTTGAATCCTAAAGTGATAGGAAGCCACTGTTGTCTGTCATAGTTGGACCTGCACTTTAGGATGGCAGCTGAATGGAGGATGGAGTGGAGAGAGACCTGAGACAGACCCATGAGCAAGCTATTGCAGTGGTCCAAGGGGGAATTAATGAGGGCCTACACCAGGTGACATGCAGTATCAGAAGAGATAAGGGGACATGTTTGAGAGATGTTCCATAGGTGAAATTGCATTGGCAACAAATTGGGTCTGGGGGTTAAGAGATAGGGAGAAGCTGAAAGTGACACCTAGATTGTGACACTGAGGGTCTGAGAGGATTAATTTTTAAAATATGTTTTTTTAGTTTTAATAAAGCTTCCTTACTTGCCTGCCAAAAAAGTAATAATAAAAAGGAAACCATGTCTCCTTCTGCCATGTGAGAGAGAAAGCAGTGCCACAGGAAGCTGCAGGCAGGCAGTACCAACCAGGACCTTGGCGACTGCCCTCGAGAGTAATAGGGATTTTGAGCAGGGGAAGGATTTGGGGAGAGAGATGATGAGTTCAGTTTTGGACATGTTGAGTTTAAGGTGTCTACTACACATCTGAGATATCTGAAAAAATAGTTAAAAATGTGAAACTTGAGGTCATCTTGGAGGGATTAGGTAGATTTAAGAATCATCAGCATAGTGATAATTAAACCCATGGGAGCTGATGAGATGGCCGAGTGAAGCCGAGTAGAAGGCAAAGAGGAGAGGACCCAAGACAGAGCCCTTTGGGACATCCATGGCTAGAGGATGTGACCCAGATGAAGATCCAACAAAGAAAACTTAAGGAGTCGTCATGTAGGAGGAGAAGAGTGGAAAAGAAGAGTTATTGTCAGATAGGTTGGAGGAAAGATTGGTGTCCTGAAAACCTAGAGAGAAGAGAGAATCAAGCAGAAGAAGGTGATCAACAGTGTCAAAGGCTACAGAGAAGAAGAATGAGGTTTGAGAAAGGTCATTGGATTTGGCAATTAAAAGATCACTGACAACTTTGGAGAGAACAGTTTTGGTCTAAGGAGTTAAGAAGAGTGAGGGGAGAGGAAATGAAGGTACCTATTCCAGATGGCCTTCTCAAGGAGTTAGCCAGAAAGGGCAGGTGATAGCAGTGATGGAAGGGGTCAAGTAAGAGACATGGACATGTTTGTAAGCAGTAGAGAAGGAGCCAGTAGACAAGGAGAGATTGCAGAAAAGTGACAGTGGGGTTGACAGAGGAAGCAATCTCTTGGAGGAGATGGTCTAGAATAGGATCACTTGTGCAGGTAGAAGGTTTTGCCTTGGTAAGGAGTAAGGCCACCTCTTCATGTGAGATGGGTCAAGAAGGAGATGGGGCAGAAGGTATCTGAATTATATGAGATGAGAAAGAGGGGAGAAGAGGGAGCTCATGGCAAATGGCCTTATTTTTTTCCATAAAAGAGGAGGCAAGGTCCTTAGCTTAGAAGATAGGGGATGGGAAAAGCATGGGAAGTTTGAGGAGGGATGAAAAGGTTTGGAAAAGTTGTTGGGGAGAATAGGTGTTGCAGAAATTTCCAAGTCTCAGGGTTAGATAAAGAAAAACCAAAGTCTCCAAGCCGAAGAAAATAGGGTTGTTTTTTTTTTGAGAGAGGGCCTATCTCACAGTAAAGCCAGTTTCAGGAGGGGGCAGGACCTTCGCAAAATCCAAGGGTTTTTATATACAACCAGAGCTTAAATTTTTTATACACTACTATTTTTAGACAAACTCCTCCCATTTTACAGACCACCAAAACATATATCTGACATAGAGTTAAAAGAAAAGACAAACTGCTAGGAGTGCTGATTTGTACTGGTAGATAGTCCAACTTTTCTTCTCTTTTCTTTTTTTTTTGAGGGGCAATGTGGGTTAAGTGACTTGCTCAGGGTCACACAACTAGTGAGTATCAAGTATCTGAGGCTACATTTGAACTCAGGTCCTCCTGAATCCAGGGCCAGTGCTTTATCCACTGCACCATTGAGCTGCCCTGATATTCCAACTTTTGATCATGTCTAAATAGACATATCTTCTTTTAACACAGGATTGAAACAAATGTGATATTGACTAAAAAACCCCCAAATTTATATTCTGGTTTCACCATTTTTCTTCTAACACAGCTAATAACAAATGTCAAGGCTAAAACAAATATTGTGTTCATCGGATGACATCTAAAAAAAAATTGTTTTTTAAAGGGGGCAGCTAGGTGGTGCAGTAGATAAAGCACTGGGCCTGTATTCAGGAGGACCTGAGTTCAAATCCAACCTCAGATACTTGATACTTACTAGCTGTGTGACCCTGGGCAAGTCACTTAACCCTCATTGCCCCACCCACCCCCCAAAATAAAAATTACATCTAATAGCACTTTATAAGCATTATTAATATTTGACTTATTTGCTCCATAAAGAATACCTAAGCATGTTAAGTCACAATTTGTAGTTTAGATGCTGATTATTACCACAGTTAAATCACTTATATCTAACGGGTGAGGAAAATCTCACTCACATGGGACAGTGAATAATTATTAGGGAGGTACAGAAGGAATGGCTGACCACAGTGGGAGCCGAGTTGAGGTTGTGCAACATAAATTTGTATTGAACACAGTCAGAAAGGCTGCATGATTTTCTCCACCTTTATTCAGCAGCACCTGTGTAGGAGTGGGCAGAGGATGGTGGGAGTGATCCAAGGCTGAAACTTGATAGCAGACAATTGGCAAGATAAGGGGGCCCAAGAGAGGAAGATAGTATGGAGTTGAACTGGTTAACCAGGGATTCAAGATGAGGAAAAGAGGAGATAGTGACCCCTGCAAAGGAGATACCCTAGGAGAGAACTGAGGGGTCATGGGATTGGAGGTCACAGTGAGGATGGAGTGGAGGATTTGGTAAGGGAAGGAAGGGAGAGGGAAGAAGCCAGTAGATTATGGTCAGATAAAGAGAATGAGGAATTCTTGAATGTGGAGATTTGGTATATTTGTAGCTGATGACAAGATCAAGAGTGTGGCTATCTTTGTATATAGCTGAGGTGGAGGGGAGTGGGTAGGTTATGGGAAGTGAGTACCATTGAGGAACTGACTGGTCAGTTTGTTTAAGGGAGAGTCAGTATGTATGTTGAAGTCCCCTAGAAAAGGGCAAGAGTAGAGTAGGTGAGGAAAAAGGTAAGCCAGGCACCAAACTCAATGAGGAAGGAAGGGGAGTGACCTGGAGGTCTATGGACAACAGCTACCAGGATTTTGATTGGGTGGTAGAAATGGATTGCATGTAGTTGTTCCTTTCCTTTCTTTGGGCCCAGCTTGAAGTTCATTTCCTCTGGTCAGCTTTCCCTTATTATCACATAGTAACCATCCATTATCATGTACCTGTATTAGTTACATGCACCTACCCTATTCGTTTTGTGTTAGGAAGGTAGGTAACATAGTGGTTAAGTGCTGGACTTTGCAATAAGGAAGACCTGAGTTCAAATCCAGTTTCAGACACTTGCTATCTGGGTAAACCTGGACAAATTGCTTAACCTCCCTGAGTCTTACTAGCTGTGTGACCCTCTGTTGCTTGACCTCCCTGAGCCTCAGTTTCCATATCCATAAAATGAGGATGATAATAGTCCATACCTCACAGGGCTGTGGTGGAGATCTAATGAGATAACATGTAAAACTCTCTGCAAACTTTAAAGCACTGTATAATGTTGGCTTTATCTACTGTTAAATATTACAACTGTTTCATTAAATTGTAAACACCTCAAGTGAAGAAACATCATGGTCCTACCCATTTCCAACCTCAGAGCACCTGCTGCCATCCCCTCTTCCCCTGCCCTGCGCCCGCTCCAGTCAGAAGCCATTAGTTCTGATAGTGATATGTTTGCCTCACCTCAGGTCTTGCGCTTCAGTCGTGGGAGAAGCCTACGAAAAAAGAGAGAGAGGCTCAAGGAGGAGAGGCGAGCTCAGTCTGTGCCACGAGATGAGGTGGCCCAGAGCAAGGTGTGTGACATGTGCCCATTGCCCACCTCACAGATGGAGGTTGCACATAGGTCCTGGGCAGCCATTATGATAGGCTTCTGGAAGCCTTTCACTTCTTCCCATCTCTTGTTCAGATGATAGCCGGAGTCTTCCTCCTTTCTTTTGGCTTCATATCCTTTCTATACCAAATTTTCAAATCATCTTCCCCAGTTCTTTGAATATTGCAGCCTCTTGCTTTGTTCCTTTTGCAATCACAGGTGTTAAAAAAAAAAATGAAGTTTTTTTTTCCTTCCCTTGCCGTAGGCTAGATGGATGCCCATAGCTTCTCAGTTATCCAAGGGATACTGGGATACAAGGCCCAGGAATAAGCCTTTTAACACATAATTATGTCAACAACCACTTGCTTCCGTCCCTTTCAAAAGCTTCTCCCTTAATTCCTAGTGTTAAATTTGTAGATGCTTCATTTAATTTATGAACAAGGTTTTAAAATTTCACTTATAAGTGATTCTCATATTTTATTTCTGATTTATGTTTTATTTTATTTATGTCTCAAGCCCATATAGCTTTGGTCCCAGTATTTAGAGATGCCCTATAAATTTGATAAGTCCAGAATTAGACAGAAAATGTCAATTTGACTATTTTCAATGAAGTACTCCTATTCAGAGGGACTATTTAAAAGCCATGTACCTACTATGTTCACTTGATATACCATCAATTGCCAGGTAGCTGTTAATGTTGTTTATGGAGAAAAAAGAAAAGGAGCATGATTTAGTATTTCTCTATATAAGCTCTAAATGGTCCTGCATAGACTGGAAACCTTACCTGTGTTTGCTATTAAGACTCTTGGCTTCCATCATTTAACTGTGGGATGTCTGAATAAAAGTTGGAATATAATTGGTTAGGTGATGGTTGAAATTCAAAAGTCCATATCCTGCTACAGTGCTAAGATGTTAGAACATTATTTGAGGTGTTTTAGATCTCCACAGTTCTGAAAAAGCATTGAGAGAAAATTGTTTTGCTTGACTATATATAATATGCATATATATATATGTTACAATAAATTTTATTTGATTTTTTTCCAACAGGGTGGGAGTTAGGATGGAGGAAAAATAGATTCCTATTTATATTTAATAGAGAGATGTTAGAAAACACTATACAGATATGGAATGTTACATATACACTGTAAAATTAAACCACTGTATTATTAGTGTTACTTAACCATTTTACTTTGTTAAAAGAAACCTTTCATGAAGTATGAGTAATTTGTAAATATATATATAATATAAAAACAAAACACATCAGTAAAACTTTAAAAAAGGGGGGGGGGCAGCTAGGTGGTGCAGTGGATAGAGCACCAGTCCTGGAATTCAGGAGGACCTGAGTTCAAATTCGGCCTCAGAGACTTAACAATTACTAGCTGTGTGACCCTAGGCAAGTCACTTAACCCCAATTGCCTCACCAAAAAAACCCAAAAACAAACAAACAAACAAAAGTCAATTAAAAAAAAAGGTGTGGGGGGGGAACATGTCTAAGAATATAATTTAATGTTTAAAAATTAAAAAAAACATTCAGAGTATTGGTTTGTTTTATTAAAATCAAATAGAAGGAGCAAATATCCAGTCTACAAAGCCCTAAAGTTGTCCTCCTTTCTAGGTATCCTATAGGCCTGAGATTCTCAACCATTGTTTTGTCATGTACTTCTTTTGTCAGTCTGTAGAAGCCTATGAACCCTTTCTCAGAATAATATTTGTATATGTACAAAACAAAATATATAAGATTACAAAGGAAACCACTTATATTGAAATAATTATAAAATATTTTTTAAAAAATCAAGTTCATGAACACCAGTGTAAGAACCCCAGCTGTTGCCAGAAGTATCATCACTCTCCAGGATTCTGATAGGTTCAGAATCAGATAGCACATCAACTTTTTTCTTAAACAAAGACCCTATAAGGGGTCAGTGTGTTACAGTGTAGAGTCAGAGGCCCTGGGTTTGAATTCCAGCTCTGTAACTCTCTAATTGTATGACCTGGACCAATCACTCCATTTCTCTGGGTTCCCCTCATTTCTCATCTATAAAATCAGGGACCCTAAAAGGATCTTTTATAAGTTTCTTTTTCTATCTGTTTCCTGTAGGGAAGTGTCTCAGCAGGAGACACTCCCAGCAGTGAGCAAGCCACCCAGAAAAAAGAAGAGGTCAAAGAAGAATTCTACTCAGCATCTCCAGAGTCCCCGGCAAAGAATAACCGAAAGAAAAAGCTGAAACAAAAGGTAGTGATGACAGCAGTTCCCTTTGAGGGGAGGAGCTAAGAGTAAAGTGGCTAGGCATATGTCTGTGAATATCATTCCACGTTAAACTGAAGGCCCAGCTCCCTTGCCAACAATAGTTTGCAATGAGAATACAGAAATCACAGGATGCTCTTGTAGCCAACATATTTCTTTGGAGTCAAGGTGTTTAGTGGAGAATGCTGCACACTTCTTAGTCTGGAGGGGTGGTAAAACTGAAGATCAAACTTTGAAACAAAGTGGTATAGTTCCTTTATCAAAAAAGTGCACAAGGGGGGCAGCTAGATGGTGCAGTGGATAAAGCACTGGCCCTGAATTCAGGAGGACCTGAGTTCAAATCTGACCTCAGACACTTGACACTTAACTAGCTTTGTGACCCTGGGAAAGTCACTTAACCCTCATTGCCCCGCAAAAATAATAATAATAATAATAAAAGTGCACAAAATATGCCTTTGGCTATCCCTGTTTCAGGGATTCTTCACTTTTTTTATGTGTCTTCTGATAGTCAAGTAAGTGAAAACTATGGACCCCTTCTCAGAATAATGTTTTTAAGTACATAAATACACAAAATTACAAAAGAAACCAATTACATTGCAGTAGTTATTAATTTTTTTGCAAATAAAATAAACTTATAGTATAAAAATGTTTTTGAATGATGATAATATGGATCTCAGGCCCATTGCCCTTTTCCAATCAATGTTGGCATCACTATTGCCAATCTACTTTTGAATGATAATGGTAATTAAAAGGGGCACCATCTCACTCTCTTTTTTAGGTATCTGCATTCTCTGATCCCACCTCACCAGCAGACCAGCAACCTATTCCTGGGCACCAGAAGAACTCACATAATCACCCCAAAAAGAGGAATAAGCATCGTTGCTCATCTCCACCCCCTCCTCATGAGTTCAGAGCCTATCAGCTGTATACCTTATACCGTGGAAAAGATGGAAAAGTTATGCAGGTGACTCAAGCCCCTCATTGAGGATAATTACAACAAGGCTGTCTATGTAAAATGAAATTGGGTATAGGAGATGGAGGGGTGGTGTGGAGAAACTCATTTAGTCATATAGTAGAATTGAAAAATATCTCCAAGCCTTCACTACAGTATTAATCTTCTCTTTGTCAGGCCAAAGTACCCCAAGTGTTCACAGGTCACTGATTGAAAATTATTTTATACCAAGGTAAATGTAGGGCTGTTGTTATGAGGATCAAATGAGTTAAATATATGTAATGTACTTGGCAAACTTTAAAGGGCTATAGAAATGACATTATTATGGTTATAAAGGTACCAGGTAATGCTCAAATGGGCACTTCAAGGCTAGCATAGAATGGAACACACTACCAAATTGCTCCAGCTGGTGAGGCTCCCAAGCAGTCCCAGAGACAGTAGAAAGATAACCAATATGTTTCAGTGAGAAGAACCCCAGGCTTAGAATCAAGAGGAACCTGGATTTGAATCCCACCTTACTATCTGGATGCCAGGGGGGCAAGTCCTTTAAATTTCCTAATCCTCAGTTTCTTCATCTCTAATGTGGGGATAATAACAGCTATGCGCCCTACTTCCCAGGGTGGTTGTAAAGATCCAGTGAGATAGTAAGTGTAGGGTACTTGGCAAAACTTAAAGAGCTGTATAGAAGGGTCAACTTTTGTTATTATCACAACAGAGAAGAGTAACAACAAAAATACTTCATATTCCTTGTAAGTCAAATATTACATTGATAGCAAAGCCTTTTTTTTGGTTAGTTGACATTAAAGTTGACATTGAAAAAAGTAAAATATACTAGTAACACTTTTTTGGGGGGGGTGGGGCAATGAGGGTTAAGTGACTTGTCCAGGGTCACAGAGCCAGTTAAGTGTCAAGTGTCTGAGGTCGGATTTGAACTCAGGTCCTCCTGAATCCAGGGTTGGTGCTTTATCCTCTGCGCCATCTAGCTGCCCCACTAGTGACACTTTTGATGAATTAAATTGCCTGAACAACATACACATGTATGAATAAAATACAAAGTGATTTCATGTATATTCATGCCTAGTAAAGGACTTGTGTATGTATATCCCAAGTCCTTATTTTTCAGAATAAAAGAGAACTACATATGCCCCTTACATTTTAGCCTTAGCTACAGAATTTGAACTTGTCTGGGCCTTTGAGATGGAATCTGTTAGCCCAGAGCATTTTGAGTTGTTACCAAAGAAGAAATAAAATAAAGTTTTGCTAATTGGATCTATGTTAATGATTTTTCTGTTAATACTCCTAATCAAGAGTTTATTTTTTCCCCAGGCACCAATAAATGGATGTCGTTGTGAACCATTGATTAATAAATTGGAGAATCAGCTGGAGGCAACAGTTGAGGAGATAAAAGCAGAGTTTGGGACTGTGCAGGATAAGATGAACACAAAACTGGGGCAGATGGAGAATAAGACCCAACATCAAGTAAGGAAATGAATCAGGTCAATAATATGGACAAGTACTTCTAATAAAAAACTAAAATCTGAACAGAACCTAAAGATTCAGTTTTTCTTTTTCCTCTGCAAACACCCCAAGGAGAAATTTCATCTTTGAGAACAACCCTTGTAAGGAAAATGATATGTTCTGTGAATTGGAATTTTAGAAAATGGTATTTTTTAAAGATCTCTTTTTCTTGGGCTTCTAATGTCTCTCGTCTACCCAAGAGAATCTACTTTATTCTTTATCAATCAATCAATCAATCGGCATTTATTAAGACCCACGCCAGGCCCTGAGCCTCTCAGCTTATGGAATGTTGGGATCCCTACTGGAAAATGGAAGTTCATTGTTAAGCATTCCTGAGAGAACATGGAAAAGAACACTAGACTAAAAGCAAGGATACCTGGGTTGAAATTTTATATATATATTATTACATTATAATATTACATATATATGTATACATACATATATACACACACACACATACACATATACATATTGGCCAGTAGTGGATACACCCAGAAGTTCTCTTGCCTTGTGAATCCCATGAAAACAAAACAAAAATAGACCAAAACAAAGTGGGCAGGGTATACCAAACTCCTTTTTAAGACCCCCATCTGATTGTTATTAGGTCTGCCCTGATTGGTTTTAGTTTTTGTGGGTATGTGGGCTGGTGTCTCTCTTCCCATATGCCTCACATCACTGTCCTTAATGATGGACTCTTTTTGCATCAAATCCTAGCTACGAATTCTGGATAAGCTGATGGCTGAGCGACTATCAGCAGAGAGATCAGAGTGTCTGAACCGTCTGCAGCAACACACTGAGCTGGAGAAGCATGAGGGAGAAAAAAGACAGGTAAACACCAAGGGAGTCAATCTTTTTATGGCTCAAAAACCATATGTGTTAACACTTTTTCAAATCTACCATACATCATCAGCCAAGGAGCTTGAAACTGTTGTGTTACATAGCATTTGATCTCTGTAATGCTGAAGTATATTTCAACATCAGTTCTGGTTTTTTGCTTTTTTGAACTTTCCTCAGACATTGGTGGTGTTATTTCTGCCCTAAAGTAGAGCCCATAATTGAAAGCTACTAGAGGTTTTGCTTTGGTCAATCAGTAAGGATTGATGTTTTAAGTACTTTCTATGTGCCAGGCACTGGCTAATTGTTTGAAATACAAAGAAAGACAAAAATATGGTCCTTGCCCTGAAGGAACTCCCATTGTAGTCAGGGACACAACATATAAACAACTAAATACATACAAGAGTATAGAGGGGAGGTCATATCTGAGGGAAAGCACTAGTGAGACTTGTATGAACTGATGTATAGTGAAGTGAGCAGAACCAAGAGAACATTGTGCACAGAGACAGCAATATTGTTTGAGGAAGAACTGTGAATGACTTAACTATTCTCAGCAATACAATGATCCAAGACAATCCCAGAGGACTATTGATGAAACATACTGTCTACCTCCAAAGAAAGAACTGATATTGATTGTGTTTTGTTTTTTTTTTAATAAAGTATTTTATTTTTTTCCAGTTACATGTAAAGATAGTTCTCAACTTTTGTTTATACAAGCTTTCCAATTTCAGATTTTTCTCCCTCCCTCCCCCCTCCCCTAGACAGCAGGTAATCCGATATAGGTTTTATATATATATATATATATATATATATATATATATATATATATAATAACAACATTAAACATATTTCTGCATTAGTCATGTTATAAGAGAAAAATCAGAGCAATGAGGAAAAACCTCAAGATAGAAAAACAACAGCACCAAAACCAACAGAAATAGTATGGTTCATTCAGCATGTATACTCCACAGTTCTTTTTTTTCCCCTGGATTTGGAGATCTTCTTCCATCATGAGTCCCCTGGAACTCTTCTGTACCATTGCATTGGTGAGAAGAATATAGTCCATCACAGTATATCAACACACAATGTTGATGATACTGTGTACAATGTTCTTCTGATTCTGCTCATCTCACTCATCATCAGCCCACGCAAGACCCTCCAGGTTTCTCTGAACTCCTCCTGCTCATTGTTTCTTTTTTTTTTTCAGCAACAAACATTTATTTTATTTTCCAGTTACATGTAAGAGTAGTTTTCAACATTCATTTTCATAAGATTTCATAAGATTTCGAGTTCCAAATTTTTCTCTTTTTCATGATTACTATTGTTAACTGTTTCCCTTCCATCCTATTCCCTTCCCCATGATATTTATTCTATTGTCCATCTTCTTTCACTCTTCAAAAGGGATTTGCTTCTGTCTGTCCCCTCCCGACTCTGCCCTTCCTTCTTTTGCCCCTCTCTCTTTATCCCCTTCCCCTCCTATTTTCCTGCAGGGTTAGAGAGATTACTCCACCCATTTGAGAGTGTACATTATTCCCTCCTTGAGCCAATTCTGATGAGTGCTAGGTTCATTTACTGCTCAGATTAAACATACTACACCCAGTTGGGTATGTCTGTTAGTCCCTCCTTGAGGCAGCTCTGATGAGTTTAAGGTCTTTGAGCCTTTTCTGATGAGTGTAAAATTCATTTACTGCCCTGCTCCTCTCCCATCTCTTCCCCCACTCCATAAGCCTTTTCCTGTTACTTTCATGTAGGATTTCACTTCTGCCCTTCCCCCTCCCCCAGTGCATTCCCTTCACCCCTCAATTTAACCCTAAAGATGTCATCACCTAGCTAAGTGACACAATGGACAAAGCATCACCCCTGGACCCAGGGGGATCCCAGCCAAAACCCGGCCTCAGACACAAGACAGTCACCCACTGTATGACCCCAGGTATGTCCCCCAGCTCCAATGTTTTATGGTTCTCTAGGGTTTTGTGTTTCAAAGTCAAATTTGCCATTCAGTTCAGGTCTTTTCATCACAAATATCTGAAAGTCTTCTTTTTCATTAAAGTCCCATTTTTTCTGCTGAAGGATAATGTTGAGTTTTGCTGGGTAGGTGATTCTTGGTTATAGTCCCATTTCCTTTGCCCTTTGGAATATCATATTCCATGCCCTCCGGTCCTTTAATGTAGAAGCTGCTAGATCTTGTGCTATCCTGACTGGGGCTCCACAGTACTTGAATTCTTTCTTTTTGGCAGCTTGCAATATTTTCTCCTTGACCTGAGAGCTCTGGAATTTGGCCATAATATTCCTAGGAGTTTTCCTTTTGGGATCTCTTTCTGGAGGTGATTGGTAGATTCTTTCAATTTCTATTTTAGCTTCTTCTTCTAGAATTTCAGGGCAATTTTCCCTGAGAATGTCTTGGAGGATGGTGTCTAAGCTCTTTCCTTGATTATGGTTTTCAGGTAGACCAATAATTTTCAAATTATCTCTCCTGGACCTATTTTCCAGGTCAGCAGTTTTTCCCAGAAGATATTTCACATTGCCCTCTATTTTTTTTATTCATTTGGATTTGCTTTATTGTGTCTTGGTTTCTCATAAAGTCACTGGCTTCCATTTGTTCAATCCTAATTCTTAGGCAATTATTTTCATCAGAGAGCTTTTGTACCTCCTTTTCCATTCGGCCAATTTGACTTTTCAAGCTGTTGACTTTTTTCTCATGTCTTTCCTGCATCCCCCTCATTTCTCTTTCAATTTTTTCCTCTACTTCTCTAACTTTATCTTCAAAGTCCTTTTTGAGCACCTCTATGGCCTGAGACCAATTCATAGTTTTCTTGGAAGCTTTAGATATAGGGACCCTGATGTTGACATCTTCCTCTGAGGGTGCCCCTTGGTCTTCCTTGTTACTGAAGAAACTTTCTATGGTCCTCACCTTTCTCTGTCAGCTCATCTTGCCTTTCTTTTTTTTTTTTTTTTTTTTTAGTGAGGCAGTTGGGGTTAAGTGACTTGCCCAGGGCCACACAGCTAGTAAGTGTTAAGTGTCTGAGGCCGGATTTGAACTCAGGTACTCCTGACTCCAGGGCCGGTGCTCTATCCACTGCACCACCTAGCTGCCCCTTGCCTTTCTTTTACTAGACTTTTAGCTCCTTAAAGTAGGGCACTGTTTCTAGGCTGCAGTATCCCAAGCTTAAGAAGTCCCAGGTGGTATGATTTAAGGAGAATCAGGTTCTTCACTCACCAGGCCTATTCCCTGGTCTTTAGATGACCCCAGACCAACTTGCTAATCAACCAGCTTTGTGTGTTGTGGTTGTTAGCTCCGATGAGCCTGTGCCCCTCCCCCACCTGGGCCACTGCTACTCGAGCCTCTCTCCTGGTTCTCAGCAGGGGTGTAAAATCCAAGTTCTGCCTTAGCACCAGCATAGACCCCTGTAGTCTCCCCCCTGCCCAGAGCTCAGCCCACTCACCAGACTGTGAGCTTAGTTCCAGACAACACTGGTGCTTCAGCTGATTCAGAGGCTCTGGGGGTCTGCTTTTCTGGTGAGGCCTTCCTGGGACTGGATCTGTATCAGGGTGACTGTGGGGTTGGGCTCGACTCCTGTATCAGCACAGCAGCTCCCTCCTTCTGACCTTCCAAGCCGTTCTTGGTTAGAAGATGATTTCAGCACATTCTTCTGTGAGTTTTGCTGCTCCGGGCATTTTCCTATGGTGTTATTTGGAGCAATCATGTCATGAGTTCGGGAGCTCACTGCCTTTCCTCTGCCATCTTGGCTCTGCCCTGGAAGTCCTCCTGATATTGATTGAACACAGACTGAAGCATGCTATTTTTTATTATTTTTCTTTCATTTGTTTCTTTTATTCAAGTTTTCTTATACAAAAGGACACATTGCACATGTATAACCCACATCTAATTGCTTGCCACCTATGTCAGTGGGGAGGGGAGGGAGGGAAGGAGGGATAAAAATTGGAACCCAAAACTATAAATAAAAATGTTTGGTTTGTTGGTTTGTTTGGTGAGGCAATTGGAGTTAAGTGACTTGCCCAGGGTCACACAGCTAGTAAGTGTCAAGGGTCTGAGGTCAGATTTGAACTCAGGTCCTCCTGAATCCAGGTCCGGTGCTTTAATCCATTGCACTACCTAGCTGCCCCTAAAAATGTTTTGTTTTTTTTTTAAAGTGCTAGTGAGAGAGAGGAGGGGAAGAGTTGTGGCTACTTGCTGAACATGGGAATTGAACTGAGTTTTGAAGGTAGCTAGAAGGCAAAGGCAAGGAGGAAGACTATGGGGTTTCTAAAGTGAAAAAGGACATGTCAGAAAATGGAACGTGATGTGCAACGAACAGCAAAATAACCATCTTTGCTGGATCACATAATATGTGGAAGGGGGTAAAATATAAGAAGATTAGAAAAGAAAGAAGGGACTGAGTCATGAAGGGGTTTAAGAGCTAAATATGACTTTACATTCATAATGGAGGTAATAGGGTGTCACTGGAGTTTAATAAGTAGGGAAGTCGTACGTTCAGATTTTAGGAAGATGGCTTTGGTGGGTGAGCAGAAGATGGAATGGGGAGAGACTGGAGGTAAAAAGACCAACAAGGATACTGAAGCAAGCAAGGCCAAGACCAAGGTGGTAGTCACATATGAAGGTGTTGTGAAGGTAAAAACAATGTCTTAACGATGGATTGGATGAAATGAGGCAACAAGGATGATGCTAAGGTTGTATGCCCAGGGTGCTGATTATCTGCTGTCTAGGGGATGGGGGGAGGGAGAGGAGGGAGGGAGAAAAATTTGAAATTGGAAATCTTATAAAAACAAATGTTGAAAAGTATCTCTACATGTAACTGGAAAATAATAAAATATTTTTATTTAAAAAAAAAGATGGGGGTGCAGCTAGGTGGCACAGTGGATAAAGCACCGGCCCTGGATTCAGGAGGACCTGAGTTCAAAATTGGCCTCAGACACTTGACACTTACTAGCTGTGTGACCTTGGGTAAGTCACTTAACCCTCATTGCCCAACCAAAAAAAATAAAGATGTCTACAGGACATCTAGTTCACGGTGCCCAATAGACATTTGGAGATATAAGGCTAGAGCTCAGGAGAAAGGTTGGGGCTGGATAAACAGATCTGACAATCATCTGCATAGAGATTTTCATTGAATCCATGGAAGCCAAGGAAATCACCAGAGGCAGAGACTAGAAGAGAACCCAGGCCAGAACTATAGAGGATACTCACAATTAGTGGGTATGACCTACAGAAAGATCCAGCAAAGGAGAAGAACCAGGAGAGAACAGTGTCAAAAAACCTAGGGAGGAGCAGGGATGATAGAAAATGTAAATATCTGCACTGAGGTTAACTAAACTGAGAATTTAGAAAAGGCCGATAGATATTCAATGACTTTGGAGACTTTGGAGGAAGTAATTTCAATTGAATGAGGTCCGAATCTAAACTGCAATGGGTTTACAAGAGAGTGAAGAACTGGCCTTATTAACTATAGATAGCTTTCTCAAAGAGTTTAGCCACAAAATGGGTGGAAAGATAAAGTGATAACTGGTGGGATAAAGTGAGAGTTTTTTATGATGGGGTAGACATGGGCATGGTTTTTAGCAGCAAAGAAGCAACCAATAGATAAGAAAATATTCAAGATAAGTAAGAGAACTGAGATGGCAGAAGGAGTCAATTTCCTGCAGAAGATGGGATGAAATAAGATGAAGGAAGGGGTTGGCAAGGAGAAGGGCTATCTCTTCATGTGAAATAGGGGTGAAGAAGATAGTAGGAGAAGACATCTGAGGGATGTGAAATTAGAGGGAAGGGGGGGGCAGCTAGGTGGTGCGGTAGTTAGAGCACCGGCTCTGGATTCAGGAAGACCTAAGTTCAAATCTGACCTCAGACTCTTGACACTTACTAGCTGTATGACCCTTGGCAAGTCACAACCCTCATTGCCCCACGCCAAAAAAAAAAAAAAAAATTAGAGGGAAGGAAGTAAGGAGAGATCTCAGTGAATGGCTTCAATTTTTTCAATGAAGTATGAGGCAGGAACTTCGGCTAAGACTGTCCGGGGTAGAGGTGCCATAAGAGAATTGAAAAAGACTTTGGAAGATTTATATAGTTTTATACCATATATCTTTTTTTGTGTGTTTTTGGTTTTAGTTTTTTGGGCAGGGCAATGAGGGTTAAGTGACTTGCCCAGGGTCACACAACTAGTAAGAGTTAAGTGTCTGAGGTTGGATTTGAACTCAGGTCCTCGTGAATCCAGGGCTGGTGCTTCAATCCACTGTGCCACCTAGCTGCCCCCTATACTATATATCATTAGACAAGTCATTTCTTATTGAGATTTTGTAGCTAGTTTTCCCTCCTGACTTTTCTCCTGTTTACAATCCCAAAGTTGCAGCCAGGCAGGGCTGAAAACTTCATAGTCTACAAAGACATTCCATGTTTTCCCTTCTCTGTGCCTTTATTAAAGATCCCCAACACCCCCTATTATCTCTGCCTATCTAACCCACTATAGATTTTTTGAGATATTTAATATTTTAATTGTTCCCAATTACATGTAAAAACCATTTTTAACATTAATTTTTAAAAATTTGAGTTTCAAATTCTCTCTCCCTCCCCTCCCCACTCCTTGAGAAGGCAAGCAATTTGATATAGGTTATACATGTGCAGTCATACGAAACATTTTCATATTAGTCATGTTGTAAAATAAAACAAACAAAAAATAAAGCTTTTTGTTTCAATCTGCATTCATATTCCATCAGTTATTTCTCTTGAGGTGGATGTCATTTTTCATCATGAGTCCTTTGGAATTATCTTGTATTGTTGTGTTGCTGAGAATAGTTAAGTCATTCACAGTTGATCATCATACGATATTGCTATTACTGTGTATAATGTTCTCCTGGTTCTGCTAATTTCACTTTGCAAATCCTTTTCCTTTTTGTTTTTTTAAATATCCTTGACATACAGACTTACTCTATTATACATTTTAAAATGATTTAATATTTATTCCACTTCTGTCCATGGATCCTTCTTTGATTTCACCCCTCAGCACCCTCCAACCCCTCCCCCAAATCCACCTATAAATAGCATCAAATGATGATAGTTGTGAAGGAATCCTAGAGACAATTTGGACCAAACCACACCCCTATTTTGCCGATGAGGAATCACCAAAAGGGGAAGTGATTTCCCTAAGGTCACAGAGCAATGGAATAGTAGATCTTCTAAACCCAAATCCACTACTTTTTAAGGTGAGGATGGCTAAATAGAATAAGTTCTTTTTTTTTTTTTTTTTGGTGAGGCAACTGGGGTTAAGTGACTTGCCCAGGGTCACACAGCTAGTAAGTGTCAAGTGCCTGAGGTTGGATTTGAACTCAAGTCCTCCTGAATCCAGGATGGGTGCTCTATTTACTGTGCCACCTAGCTGCCCCTAGAATAAATTCTTGGTAATAATCTAATGAGATAAAATATAATAGGGATGAATGCAGAATATTGTACTTGAATTTTTAAAAAATGCACAAATATTTGAGATTCAATATAAGTCAATAACATGCTATGGAAGCCAAGAAGGCCAATGCAGTCTTGGGCTCTCTCTAGTTTATCAGTATCCTTCTTAAGCCATAACACCTAGAACTGGATAGATCACTCCAGATGAGGTCTGGCCAGGGTAGCCAATGGTTATAGAACTATCACCTCCCTCTTCCTGCAAGCTATGCCACTCTTTAGGTAGTCCAAGATTGTATTCAATGTTTTACTGCCATGTCCACTGCTGAATCACTGGGCTTGTAGTCCCACACCCCTCTGCCCTTACCAGACCACAAATACAGTATTGTGTTCCATTCTGAATGCCACTTTGGAGGAAAGATATTGCAAAGCTAGAGGGTGTCCAGAAGAAAAAAACAAGGACGGTGAAGGGCATGGAGGTCATTTCCTATAAAGATTGGTTAAAGAACTGGCATGTTTAGTCTGGAGAGGAGTTAAAGGAGACAGTCTAGCAGTCTTCACTTTCTCTGACAGGCTGAGTAGAATGTCTGTTTTTGTTCTTTTTGGCCTTCTTAGCTTGTTCTTATTCAGTCGTGTCCGACTTTTCATGTCCCATGGGGTTTTCTTGGCAAGGATACTAGAGTGGTTTGCCATTTCCTTCTCCTTTCCAGCTCCATTCAGCTCATTTTATAGATGAGAAAACTGAGGTGAACAGAATTAAGTGACTTGTCGAGGGTCACATAGCTAATTAGTGTCTGAGGCCAGATTTGAACTCAAATCTTCCCAACTCCAAGCCCAGTGTTCTATCCACTCTACCACCTGGCTTACTTCCTTGTACTACCTCTCTGCTCCTAATAGCTACCATTTTCTTAATCCATTCTTAAGCAGGTACTGATGTAGGCAGATTAGACCAATTGACCTTTTTGGCCCTTCCCCTTCAGTGAGAAAGAGACACAAAGATAAGTAAGAGGGGGCAGCTAGGTGGCACAGTAGATAAAGCACCGGCCCTGGATTCAGGAGGACCTGAGTTCAAATCCAGCCTCAGACACTTGACACTTACTAGCTGTGTGACTCTGGGCAAGTCACTTAACCCTCATTGCCCTGTCCCCCTCCCAAAAAAATGTATAGCTGAATGTATTGTGATTTCTGAAATATTTTGTATTGTTAATTGAATAAAGTGAATATATCTTTCCTACTTCAAGGCATTCCCCTACCCCAACCCCAAGGGCAGAGACTCCATTTTGTCTTATCCTAACAAAGTTTAGCCAGTACCTTACACATGTAAAGCCTTCCATAAATATCTGGTGAATAAATATATGCTTTTGCGCTAAATCAGTAACAACCTGAGAAGTTTATGTGGTGCCCGGGATAGGGAGAAGACAGGAACACTTGGGTTCAAATCCTACCTCTGACCCTGGGCAAGTCCCTTAACCTCTCACGGCTGTAGGCAACTCTTGTAAGACTACTAAAATCAGAGAAGATAATCACCTCCATTGGTGGAGGGAGTTTCCTTACCTGGGAGTCCCCTGTGAAATCATAGGCCCATGACTTATTCTAGTAACAACCAAAAGACAGGAGTGTACAATATTTATATGGTATTTTACAATTACAAAGCCTGTATGTGTATTATCTAATTTGATCCCCAAATTATTACTTTGGGGTATTGTGTCATTAGCCCCATTTTATGGATTTACCTAATTTTTAGGTCCCATGTGTTTTACACTGTGCCACAAAAAGCTGATACATTTATTGACTGTCTTTATGGGTTAGCTCATGTAGTAAGGAAGAGGATGGGGTGGCAAATTTAAGGTCCTCAACTGCAAACTCTAATCTTCGATAAAGTCCAATTATTGCTTTATTTTATTTGTAGATTTCATCTTGCATCTTTTTTCTTTAGGTGTCTCTAGTAGATGAATTGAAAACATGGTGTATGTTAAAGATTCAGAATCTGGAGCTGAAACTTTCTGGAGATTCTAGAGCCTCCAGGCCTAAATCAACCCCATCTACGTCTGAATCCCTCACAGGTAACCTGAACCCAAAGACTCCTCAAAATTGCAGACCACTGAGCTTTTAAAGGATTCTCAATCTTGTAACATCATTTTAAATAGTTTCTCAGAAGATATAGTTAGCATAATAAGATGATCACCATGACCACTTTGAAAAACATTATTTTATTTTATTTTATATTATTTTATTTTATTTTTGGTGAGCAGTTGGGGTTAAGTGACTTGTCCAGGGTCACACAGCTAGTAAGTGTCAAGTATCTGAGTCCAGATTTGAACTCAGGACCTCCTGAATCTAGGGCTGGTGCTTTATCCACTGTGCCACCTAGCTGCCCCTTGAAAAACATTTTTGATGTTCACCCAGTGTGTCTGATCTCAGAAGTAGCATCTGAAAATTTGGGATGGTTAACTAGAATATCTATTCCTTACATGTCAACAGGGGAAAGGCCTTCTCCCTCTAAACTTGCTCCATTTCCTCATTCTCCTCCCTAAATTATATTGACACTCTAGCAAAATACCAATTCTCTATGAATAGTAGTTAATTTATTGACCCGCTACATTGTGCTAGACAGTGATGTCTCACTCCTAGCCCAGGGATGCTTTGAATAGCACATCTTTTACTTGAACTGATCATCCTTATTTTATGTTGCATTTGATATTAACTTTGGGAAAATTCAGAGTAAGGGGAGTTGTTCCCTCTCAGTACTTTTTCCCTTGTCAAGACTTTTGTCTTTCCAAAACCCAACCAGGCTACCTCTCTTCTAGTCTGTTTTCCAGATGGAAGGGATACCTCAGATATGCAGGCCCTGACTTCCCATCACTTTAGGAGCACCTGTCTTAAATGTCAGGGCTAATTCCAATTTTCCAAAGGACTTTGTAAATAAGGAAAAGGACCACCCTTTCAGAATTAGAACTTAAGTCTAGGGGTTACTGCTGAGAGACATGTGGTAGGGCTGAATTATGGGAAAAGGCTACACATGGGTGAAAAGTATTTCTACAATTTCAATAGTATTTAATTCAATTTTCTAGTTGCCTGGGGACATTTAACATCCTGAAAAATCAGGAAATGGAACCATGAAACTTCAGGTTTAGATTTGGTGCCCTGAATGTCTAAAATATAAGCAGGGCAGAAAGAATAATGGCAAAAGAGAGAAAGGGTAAAAAAAATATGGGGGGTGGCTAGGTGGCACAGTGGATAGAGCACGGGCCCTGGATTCAGGAGGACCTGAGTTCAAATATGTCCTCAGACACTTAACACTTACTAGCTGTATGACCCTGGGCAAGTCACTTAACCCCAATTGCCTAAAAAAAAAAAAGAAAAAGAAAAAAATATGGAGGTAATGGAATTGATAGAGAGCTATAGGTTGTCTACCTCAGGCCTTAAAGTAACCCAAGACAGTGTTCCCTACAGTTCTCTAAATAGAATGTTGACACAGAGTAATGTGATTATATATGATCAAGTGAATTGGCTGGATTTGCTGGCTCTTTTATCTTTTCCCAATAGGTGCAGACCAATCAGTGGTTACCACTACCAGTCCAGCCACGGCTTCTGCTATCCCTCTTCAGGTTGTTAGGCCCAAGGAAAAGGCACCTATTAGTTCTACTGCTTCCAACAAACTACAGCAGGAATCATTATCATTAGACTGTGGGAATTCTAAATTGAGACACGTTAAGGTACAGACTGCTTTGTTGCCCTCGACTGAAGCAATTAAATGTGAGCATCAGGCTGGTCACTGCATGGACAAAGGCACTCAAACAAAGAAGTCTGGGAAAAGTGGGCAGATGAGGCATAGGCCCCAGCAACATGCATCAACACATGTACCTGGCAGCACATGCACCCAGCAGCAACCAGCAGACCACCAGACTGGCCCTCCAATTCGAGACACCTCTCAAGCTCTAGAAATTACCCAGTATTTTTTTGAGGCTGTATCTACACAAATGGAAAAGTGGTATGAGAGGAAGATTGAGGAAGCTCGGTGCCAAGCTAATCAGAAAGCACAGCAAGATAAGGCTACGCTAAAAGAACACATTAAGAGTTTAGAAGAGGAACTCAGTAAGCTAAGGACTAAAATACAAAAGGAAAGTTAGCACCTGGGCACTGAGGTGTTAAAAGTACTTTGGAAGATTTCTGATTTTGCTACATGAACAAGGATAGCTGGGATTGAAGTGTTCATCCTGGTGCACAAAGACTTGCCTTTAAATAAAACATACACACACAATACTTAATTTCTGAAATGTGATCGTCATGTGACTTCTGTGCCCTGAATTCTTATTGTTGAAGTTTTCATGCCTGAAACCAAGAGGAGTAGTATCAAGTTTCATCATAAACCCAAAACTCAGTTCAGGTTCATGTGAAGTTTCTAGTTGTAGATCGAGTGGGCCAGGCTAAGAAGATTGTGAAACTGTGGGATATATAACGGTTTCAAGCTTTAGCCTGATATTCGGGAGGTATGAAATATGTGCACCAAAAACCAAAAGAAAAGCCCTTTGTGAATTCAAACCAACTGGTTCCACATGTATGTTCAAACTCACCTGCTGTGCCTCAACAATGATAGATCTCTGAATGATCTGTGACTTTGAGATGAATTGAACTATACCTGTCAAGCTTGCCATTTTTATAAGTCTGACAAAAAAAAAGAAAAAAAGGTTTCGAGGGGAATTAAATTTTCTGATTTTCATGCAATCCCCCTTACAAAACTGTAATCCAAAAATAACTGAAAAGAGAAAGAGTCTAAAACCCATTGTAATAATGTGGATTATGATAGTATAAGTATATTTAAATAAATTATTTGTGATATAGTTAATGGAAGTGGTTATATTAGCAAAGTTGGAAATGCTTGCTAAGGTTAGCGCTTCTAATGAACATTTGTTCACAGTTACTGTATTTGTGGACCAGTTTTCTTTGGCCAATCTTAGAATCATTTTTAAACAAATGGAAAATAATATTTTAACCTTATAATTCCCCCCAGAGTTCTTGTGAGCAATTGAAAATCAAACTCAAATCATCTGAAATCTTTTCTGAATTTTAACTTATGATACTGAGGATTTTATGGATATATGGAGACTCTTTTTTTCATACACCAAGATGGAAGTTGTTCTAATAATATTTAAATTATTCTCTTCTCTTCAAAGAACCTTCAAGTATCTCTACTAATTTGACCTAACAATGGTAAATTGGATAACTGAATCATCAGACCCCATCCTACCATTTTCCAATTTAGCATGACAGTTGAGGCCTTTTTCATTCATACCATGAAAAAATAATCAAGACTTCAGAAGTGTAGTTTTTGCATTAAAAGCTTTAGGTGGTACCAAATTAACCATTTGGGGAGGTTTTTAAGCAGAAGTTGGATGAAAACTTGTCAGGAATGTCATAGAAAGTGATACCTTCCTGTCCAGGTATTGAACTGGATTACCCATTGGGGTCCTTCCAACTTAGTTCACTAATTAACCTTGCCCTTCAAACTTCTGGGGTTTTTTTTGAAACATCATAGAGATATACACCTGCTTAAAATTTCTAGTCTAGAATTTGAGTAACGTATACTGTTTTTCTGTAGACAGACTTCAGAAATCCATTATTTATTGTCCTTTCTTTATATAAAATAGCATGATACTTACACCATATGCAAAAGAATTTACTTTGGACAGTGAACATCCCCAAAAGCTTACCACCACCACCACCGCCACAAAAAAAAAAAATCCCACCAAAAAAACCCCAACACAAGAATACTACAATCTATTAACTAGTGACCTGTTAAAATTGTATTTTGAAGTAGTGTTAAATAAAGGTATGGTAATCTCCAATAGACTAACCCAATATATGAATTTTGCTATTTTGTAACTTGTAAAACTGATTTAATATTATCTCAAATTAGTCTTTACCAATATTTTTGGTCCTCTTGTCTTTAAACTATATTGCTCATGAGCTGTGTAGTCTTCCATTCATTCCATCCTTAGGGTTCATTGGTAGCTCTGAGACTGCCTGCCCCTTTTGCCAGGTGGAGTAATTTCCTCTTACCTTGTTCCTGAAGCAAAATGGAAGTTCCATAGCTCATGGAACTTTAGATCTGGAAAGGACTTCAGAGATCATCTACTCCAAACTCAGGAGAGGTAAATGTAACCTAAGAAGATTCCTTAATTCAATCAGGTATAGTGAGCACCTAGTGCTAGAAGTGAAATCCACAAAATAATTCTGAAAGTTATAATCTACCCTTGTTTAATAAGATACCAGGTCACCATATTGAAATCAAAGGGTATAATTAAATTTCAAACTCACTTTAATTTTAAAAATACAAGTACATTATATATAGTTCTTTTTAAAAAAAAATAGCAGTAGGGTGGGAAATACTGGTTTGCTTAAAGCCAACCAAACAACAACCTTTAGGTAGATGATAATTCCATTGCAACATTGCCATCTTGATAAACTATGGAATGAAGAAGCAGAGGGAAAAAGAGTTAACCTGTCTACTGACTCAAAGCTACTGTCTCCAGTCTTTCAACCTTTTTAAACCCATGCTCAGTAAGTAGACTAAGTATATGTTAAGTAGAAATGCAATAGCTTCCTGATTACAACCAAACCTGGACTTTTCTACTGATGTTACTCTGCATTCTGATGGCTAGCTTTGGTCAAAATTTTAGTTGTCTTTGGTATTATCAAAAATAAGTTCCAAATCTGTCTGTAATTTTTCTTAAAGAGTTTTTGGCCCCTACTCATATCTACAAGTATAATGTCACAACTGTACTTCCAAGGAATAGAATAGTGAGCAAAAAGGGAAATGGTGTTCTTCCACATAAACAAATGTGTCACAGTCGGGGATGAAATCTTCATAGGTGGATAGGAAAAGTAGCTAATATGCAGAATTCCGCATTATAGCCAGTTTTTTTCAGGAATGCCTATATTCTGTATGTTAAGGTGGTAGCTATAAAGCAAAATATACTATCTTGCAGTATTTGTGAAAATTCCTCTTAGTGCACTGTTAAGTACACTAGATATCTGTGATACATATTAGTTCTCTAACCATTTGACTTTATTAGCTCAAAATAAAGGGGTTAGGTATTAACATGTTTACATCTTTTTTAAGTCATGTTAAACTACTATAGGATTACATGAGGCATGTTGTTTCCATTGAATTAGTTAAGTAATTAAATATTACTCAGAATGATATCTACTTCATTGTATTTGAAAACATGATTTTACCATTGGCCTATATTTGTCCCTAAAAGAGTATAGTTGTCCACCAACAAAAAAAATCTTTTTGCATAAAATGAATAGATCTGCTACTGTGTAGAAAGCAGGTTTCCTGCATTTAATGTAATTACTGTGAAAGGCAAAATTATTCAGTAGCATCAGTGATAACACACGGGTAAACTGGAATTAAGATTTGTCTTTTTTAATTCCTTTGCCAGTGAGCAATGAGAGAAGATGGCTGTTTATACTCTCACATAAACAGCAAGATATGGCAGACAGCTTTTGTTTAAAATTTTTTTTTTGGGGGGGGGGTCATCAAACCCAGTTCTTGTATAACTTCAACTTCTCATGTTGGGAAATATTGACTATACAGGGTGACATATTAAACAAACCTTTTTTAAAGCTATAATCAAAAGTTAAGGAAAATCTACTTCAAAAGGACTATCCTGAAAGAATAAAATTTACATCAAATTTTTCAATTAAATTTTATTAATAGAAAAATGGCATTTACTTTTCATGTAAGCTAAAGAAATAAAGTATTATCTAAACCAACAAAACACATCAGCAGGAAAAAGCACAGAGCTTAACAAAATAAGAGGAAATCAGTGATTTGCTACTCTCAGTCTACAAAGTACCCTAAAATAAATTACAGTGAAATTTTGCCTTCCAAAGGCATGACAATTATTACACAACATCACTTAAAAGAAAAATTATCTTAATAGTACCGTCTTACTGTAATAATAACTATGTGTACTTTGAGATTCATGTACAGAGGATCGAGGTACCTACTAAGTTTTGGATGCTTTTTCTAGACCTAAGGTCTCTGTCATTAAAGTTATGCATCACAAATGAGAATTCACAAAGTCCCAGATTGGTTAGCATGCTTTCATTTCCTATCCTTAGTATTCTTTCACCAGTTGTCCACACCCAGATTTAGAGCTGGAAAAGCCCTCAAAGGTCATATATTCCAATCCCTTATTTTAACAGATGAGGGACCTGCAGCCCAAAGAGGTTATGACTTGCCCAAGTTCACATAGTATAGCCGGAATGTGAACAGAAGTCTTTCAAGTCCAAATCCAGTGGTCTTACCACTTTCATTATGCTGCCTCAGCATGGCTCCTTGGTGATTTCTTTGGCCATGGCAACCCATGAAACAAAGAAAAATATGAAATGATACTTGGTCCTTTATGCCCCTCCCATTGTACTTCAACAGTGGCAGAAGAGGGGGCAAAGGGTGCTAAAAATTATGGGGTTTCTAGATAGTCTATAAAAAGTTAATTGTACACGAAATGTCTGATCTTGAAACTGAATGGTCTTCCATTTGTGGTTCCATTTCAAAAATACAGGATGAGGGATGCATGGTTACATAGCAGTTCATCTGAAAAGAATTTGGGGTTTTAGTGGACTGAAAACTCAACGCTATTGACTCAGAAGTATGATGTGGCAGCCCAAAAGAGTTAATGTGGGCTACATTTAGAAGTTCAACTTCCAGTAATGCTTGGCCCTAGTTAGATCATATCTGGAGTGCTGGGTTCAGTTTAAGCATGATATTGATAAGTTGAAGAGAGTCCAGAGGACGGCAATTAGCATGATGAAGGACCTGGAGTTTATGTCATATGACGATCTGCTGAAAGGACTTGGGATGTTTATCTTACACAAGGCTGTATTTGAAAAACTGTCATATGGAAAAGGGATTAGACTTGGTTTTCGCTTCCAAAAAGTTGAGATCATTATTGTTCCAGTAGAGTGTCCATTCATTAGTCACTGAACAAGGATCATACATTTATGATACTAAAACCAAGTTATTATTTAGAAGCTGCCTAGAAACTGTGATTTTTCACATCCTCTCCTTCCTTGGAAGTTTTTAAGCAGGGGCTAGATAACCACTTATCAGGTATATTATAATGAGGATTCTTTTTAAGTATGGATTAGACTAGAGGTTCTACCTCACATCCATCCAACTAGAAAAGGTGACAAAAGAGAAAAATTATAAATGTTGGAGGGGCTTCAGGAAAACAGGTACATTAGGGCACTGTTGGTATAGCTGTGAATTGTTCTTGACATAATGAAATGCAATTTGTAAATATGCCCCAAAAGTTACTAAACTGTGCATACCCTGTGACCTATCTAGGCCTTTATCCCAAAGAAATCTGAAAAAAAGGACCTATACGTACAAAAACATTTAAGCAACTATTTTCAAAGTAGTCAAAAAGGGGAAACTAAGGAGATTTCCTGCTAATGGAGAATAGCTAAACAAATTGTGATAAAGTATATTATCCCATAAAAAATGATGAAATAAATTCAGAGGAAATCTGGAAGATTTCTGTAAACTGATGCAAAGTGAGAACTAGGACAATTCATACATTTTAGAGAAAATAATTCTGAAAATTTTGGATTTTTAAATCCAAATTCAAGTTGAAAAAATTTTTTGAAAAACTTTGGAACTCTGATCAACTCAATGGTAAACCATGGGTCAAGAATAAAGTTGATGGGGCAGCTAGGTGGCAGAGTGGATAGAGCACTGGCCCTGGAGTCAGGAGTACCTGAGTTCAAATCTGACCTCAGACACTTAACACTTACTAGCTGTGTGACCCTGGGCAAGTCACTCACCCCCAATTGCCTCACTAAAACAAAAAACAAAACAAGAATAAAGTTGAAACATGCCATTCAACTCCTGACAGAGGTAATTAACTTAAAATGTAGAGCCATATATATTCACACGTGGCCAATGTTACAATTTATTTTGCCAATACAGCTATGTATTGAGGGTTTTCTGGTTTTTGTTTTGGGGGTTTTTTTTGCGGGGGGGGGGAGGGAAGGGTTAGCAACCAACTAATAAAAGGGGAAAAAAAAAGGAATGGTTGCTTATGTCCTTCCCAAATATCAATTCCTGTATTTTGAGTATCAATCTTGAAATTATTCCTATAATCAAAACTAGAAGATGAAGTTGCATATAAATGGAAGGATGACTCACAAGGTTTGTGTTTGGAGATGCAAATAAAGGAATTAGTTGGGGTTAGATCTCTATGGGGGACAATGAGCTATGTGCAGATTTGAATAAGAGGAAGTCAATAAGTAGTCTGGAATTGCCTTTGGTAGACTACAAAATTCTTTTTAATACCACCAAGCTACTCCCTGAAACCAAGGCCTATCTTTTAAACAATAGTCATCCAAGGGACGTCTCATTTCCAGTCAACAAACACTAGTTTCTAAAGAACTTAAGGGGTGTGTGTGTGTGTGTGTGTGTGTGCGTTCACGTGCAAATTGCAACACATTCCAAACAAGGAGTTATGAAAGACAAAGTGTAATGGATATCACTAAAGAAAGATGATCAAAAAAGTGAGCCATTTATGTATCGAGACTTCTTAGGAATAACTATAGAACAGCTCTCATGCTTCATTGGTTTTCTTGCAATGTCAGAACAATATGAAGAAGGCTCCTAGCACATTGTCTGCACTCTTTATAACAAACTGATGGAAAGAATCACAATCAGGACAAAGATGAGTCTCATAAAATGGGAAGGCATGGATGGGTTATTAACTGCATTGTTGGAGGAATACAAATGTCAGTAAGATCACAGATCCTCAGGAGTATAGGAGCATTCTTGCTATAGCTAGGGCAAATTTAATCATATAGCAACCCACTAAACATCCCTGATACTTAACCCTAACATCCTGTCAAATGCAACCAACTGCTGCTGTAAACATTTTCAGAATTTTCCTTACTGCTTTCATTAGTATCACTTTAAGAAAGTGTATCAATCCAAGATTTCTGGAAGCAGCTATCAAAGTAGTTCATTGAAATTCAAGACACGATAAAACAGTATCCAAAAATTTAGAGTTTCCAACTTATATTTAGTAGCCTATTTAAAATAAATTTTTTTCTCATTCTGAACTTAATACTGAAAAAAACCCTTTCATCTACAAAGTAGTATAGAAAGGATTATGTGTGAAACCATGAATCTGTATTATGTAAAGCTTGCTTTTAATTAAAGTTATAATAAATTCAACATTATTTTTAAAACTGTTTAGCCTTTTTTCCTTCTGTTCTCTTCTATGCATTTCTTAAAAAGCTCCAATGGCCTCTTTTCTTTATTTTTTGGAGGTAATACTATCAATAGTTCTCTACTCCCCAGCCCAAACCAAATTCACCCCCTCCAATTAAAAAAGAAAGAAAAACCTTGTTACAAATAAGCATAGTTGAGCAAAACAAATCCCCCACATTGGCCATATCCATAAATGATATTTCATTCTGTATCTTGAGGTCTATCACCTTTTAGTCAGGAGATAGGCAGCTTATTTCATCATTGGTCCTCTTGTAATAGACCTTTTTTTCAATTAATTTTTTGAAGTAGATAATTTTTAACTGAGTGGATTGCATGATTGACCTAGACTACAGGTTAATTCTGAATTTTTGAGGTAAAGTGTTCTTTAAATTTTCTTCGGAAACTTGTAGTTAAGGGAAGACACAGAAGTGATTTGAAACGATATAGACATGACCAAAAAGCTATACAATGGCTATAACATACATGGAAAAGAAAGAAGAAAAACTTAGTGAATGCTACATAATCATAATGACCAAGCATGTTCCCAAAGAGGAGCTACAAGAATATACCTCCTTCCCCCAGGGGTATGGAACACTGTATACACTGTCAGATTTAGTCCATGTGTTGGGTGGTTTTCTGAACTGCTTTTTCTTGTTATTCTATATTATAAAGGATAAATGTGAGTTGGGGAATTTGGAGAGCAATACTGAGAAATTATTAGGTAGATAGATAGATGATAGATAGATGATAGATCGATAGAGATATAGATATATAGATGTATTTGGAGGGAGAACTGTACCTTCAAGGGACAGCTAATCTCTACAGATCTTCCTCTTTAGAAAAAATGCTATGATACATTTAGAGTCATTATGCTGCCTCAAGCCTTTCCATAGGTCAAAACCAACAAATTTCTTAAGAACCTTAGTTTATTTCTTTTTAGACTAAAGGTTATAAAGACTACTTGCTACCAAACAGCTTAATTATTCTTTGCAACTTTTCTACCCTGTAGCATTGAGACTGGCCATAAACAATAATACAGGCATGCCTTGTACGGCATGACAACTACCTGAATCCACAGGTACACTGCCTGCTACCCCTTCACCTGAACTCTCATTTTCTCACCAAAAGCTATGAAATATTCCACCTTTAACTGTCTTCAGTGCACTTTCCTCAACTTCAAATTAGACCCATTCACTGAAGTATGGAAGCAGTGTAGGAATTATCTGAGACTAAGATACATTTTGATTTAAATTGAAGGGTAGGATACTTGGCATCTTAGATTTAGATAGAGCAAGAAGGGACCTTAGATGTCATCTAGCTCAGACTGTCAAACTCCATAAAACTAGGGCCAAAGATTAAAATGTAACTGGGAAATGTTTAATAAAAATACAACATAGATAATGTTTATTTGTGGTTTTCTAAGTCAGCATGCAGCCTAAAGTTTCTATTTGAGTTTGACCCTACAGATCTAGTTCTACTCCCCTCATTTTCAGATGAGATCAAGAACCAGTTAGGTTTAACGACTTGCAAGCAACAGAGACAAGATTTAAAGTCGGATCTTCCAATTGATCTTATATGAGTACTCTCTTCCACCTTAATTATAAGGAAGAAGTATTTCCTTCTGAGGAACATAATGATTAAACGTGCTATATGTAGACAATCATAGTCAGACCTTCATAAAGATCATCTACTGAAATGACTGTAATACAAGATGTTAAGATGTCTTTTGTTGCTGTTCAGTCATTTCAGTTATGTCCAACTTTTCACAATCCCATTTGGGGTTTTCTTGGCAAAGATACCACAGTGGTTTGCCATTTCTTTCTCCAATTCATTTTACAGATAAGTAAACTGTGGCAACAGGGTTGGTTAAGTGACTTGCCCAGGATTACATGGCTAGTAAGTGTCTGAAGCCATACTGAAAGATAGTGTTCCCCACTCAAGGCCCAGGACTCTTATCTACTGTGCCACCTGCCTGCCCCAGTTATCTACTGTGCAAATCTTTATTTTCATTACATGAATAATCAGCTTTGTTCTTAAACATGAATAGAAATTTCAGTACTACTGTCAACCGAGGTTAGAATGAGACAGAAAAAATAAGAGTCTGGCATATTTGTGACATGCAAGAAAACACATTTTTAATGGTTTTTTAAAATCAATATGTTATGTTTTGATTAGTGTTATTTCTCACGAAAACTGACAGCATATCCAAAATAATAGAACAAGTCCTTGGTATTTACTTTTCACTGCTAAGGCAACTGCCAAGATGCTGTTTATTATGTTCTTCCTTAACACAAGTCAGGGTCCATATGTAGCTATTTTTCAGAGATGCAGCATGTTCTTTGACTTTGTAGTGGGATCATCACTAGGCAAGGGTTGTTACAAACACCTTAGCTTCCTACTCCTTGCAATGAGTTGCAATGGAGTGTAAACTCCATTTACCTTGTAGTACTCCAACAGAGATTTTGAAAACCCCTTGGGAAAGTTACGAAGTTACGCTTTTGCTAAGTTTAATGTTTTCTCCAATTCTTTCAGTTGCAGATTTCCTTGAGTAATCATCATTCGGATTGTATCCTAAAGAAGAAATTGAAATCTAGTCAAAAGATGCATTAAAAAATAAGGCAGAGTAACTACTACCTTATTTTTTGGAGATGGCTCAAATCTAAGAAAGAGGAAAGCAATAAGGTGTATCAAACAACATGTGACATTTCTTCTTCCCCTCTCTTCCCCCATACTTTCCAATTCATGATTATGTAGAAATTATTTAAAAACTGGTGGTATCTGCAGAATAAAAATTGCCTGGAAATATTTAATTTTTTTAAAAATGGGCTCATTTTAAGTAAAAATGCATTCCTATCATCTAGACCAGGGGATGTCATACATGTGGCCCATTACAACCCGCAACCCTCCCTAGTTCTGGATGAACCAGATAAAATGTAATTGGGAAAGATTTAACAAAGTAAATAAAAAATACAACAAAATTTAGAAAATATTACATTTTGGGGGCAGCTAGGTGGCTCAGTGGATAAAGTATTGTTCCTGGATTCAGGAGGACCTGAGTTCAAATCTGGCCTCAGATACTTGACACTTACTAGCTGTGTGACCCTGGGAAAGTCACTTAATCTTCACTGCCCCGGAAAAAAAAAAAATTACATTTTGAAACCAAGTCAACATGTAACTTGCTAGGTCCTTATGTATGAATTAAGTGGCCCCTATTTCTATTTGACCTTGATACCACTAATGTAGGTAATTCCTTCAAAGAAGTAAAAAGCAAACAAAAAAGTTTTTTAAAAAAACTTCAGGGGCAGTTAGGTATCACAGTGGATAAAACACTGGCCCTGGATTCAGGAGTACCTGAGTTCAAATCCAGCCTCAGACACTTGACACTTACTAGCTGTGTGACCCTGGACAAGTCACTTAACCCCCACTTCCCCCCCCCCAAAAAATTTAAAGGGAAAAAAGGGCATTCAAAAAATGTAGGGCCTCATAGGGCATAGAAAAGGTTTAACTTAAGTAGCTACTAGTCACACTAAATGAATTAAAAATTTTGATTTAAAGCTTACCAATCATTGAAAAGAAGCTGGACAGTAGTGAAAGGGGGGGCTGCTGCCACCAGGTTGAGCTCTTGTTCATCCTTACCTCTTCTGTGGCACTTTTATTTCTTTTGAATTCTTCCCTTGCCCAGTTCTGTAGATACTTGCGGTCACATTCATTTGGTACCTGGCGAATTGCTTGTAAAATCTTTCTGTATAGGAGGAGGACTTGTTGCCTTCTCATGAACTGTTTCAGAAAGGAGAAATTTCAATTACACCTGAACTTCTAAGCTATAGGTTAAAACTGAAAGGGGCCTTAGAGACCACCTAGTTGAAATCATTCATTTTTTTTTTCATCAAGCATTTTTTTTCTCCCTCTTACCTCCCCACCCCCGATAAAAAAACAAACTTTTCTAACATATATGTATTGTCAAGTAAGACAAATTCCCACATTGACCACATCTAAAAAAATGTGTCTCAAACCCCACTTTTCATATAAGAAAACTGAGCACTTAGAGAAGTGAAGAGACTTGACTAAGATCATATAGCTTGTTGTGGACAGTTGCAGGAACAGAGGCAAAATCTCCCGATTCAGTCCAACATGTTTTCCACTAACAAAACCACTGCTTCCTTTGGAGTCTTGAGAAGTAAAGTCAAAATCAAGCTTGCTTGTTCCTATTACACAAGTCTTCCATACTTTGCAACCTCCTTCCTTGGACCAAATAATGCTTTCCCACTCTTTCCACATACCTATTCTGCAAAAGTCAGGATGTATAAAGCCAACTCTAATTATATGTACTTTTTAAAGAAGTACAAAAGCCAAGGATTCCTATCTTGGCTCTTTCGCTTCAGTGTGTGAGGTTGGACAAGTCACACAGGTCTGAGGGTCTCAGTCTCTTCCTCAGTAAAGCTTGAGACTAGATGATATAGATTCTAGAAGGTTCCCTACTAATGATAATCTTTGAAAGAGCAGTTGTTAAGAGAGGCAGTGAGGTACATAGTGAATAGAGGACCTGGAGTCAGGAAGACCTGAGTTGAAATCCAGCCTCAGACACTTATTAGCTGTGTGACACTGGCAAAGTCACTTCACCTGTTTGCCTGTTTCCTCATCTGTACAATGGGAATAATAGTACCCACCTCCCAGACTAGTGATGGTCAAATGAGATAAATGTAAAGTACTTAGCCCAATGCCTAGCACATAGTTAGTACTGTATGTTACAATGTTCTTTTGTTATTATGTTTATTATTGTACATGGGCCAAGGTTCTAAACTGGTCTTTACTATTTCCAACACAGTGTAATCTTGGGTAAATCACTTACCCTTTCTAGACCTGCCTGGCACACAGGAGGTGCTTAATAAATGCTTGTTCCCTTTCCCTCTGCCTCATCTGTAAAATGAAAAGGGGTTTATCTACACAATCAGAAACTTCTAGATTTAGAGCCCCTAAAAATGAGATAACATTCTAAACATTAACGGTAACAAATCCTCCCTTTCACAAGTAGGTAAAGTTCAGTTCTCAACCTTTTTGGTTTTCAAGACCCATTCTTAAAAATTACTGAGGGGGCAGCTGGGTGGTGCAGTGGATAGAGCACCAGCCCTGGATTCGGGAGGACCTGAGTTCAAATCAGACCTCAGACACTTAACACTTACTAGCTGTGTGACCCTGGGCAAGTCACTTAACCCCAATCGCCTCACCAAAAATAATAATAATAATAATAATAAAAATTACTGAGTACCACAAGGAGCTTTTGTTTCTGTGGGTCATATCTATCTGGAGGAGATAATTACTGAGTCTTCTTGTCTGCAGCTAAATCTTTAACTCACACTTCACATTATCTCTGGAAAACTCCACTGTATACTTATGAGAAAATAAAAGTGAAAAAGGGCAAATAATTTACTAGTCATTATGAAAAGTTTTGACCTAGGAATCCTAGAAGAAGGGTTTGCGAACCGCTGGTATAGAATCAGAGCTGGGAACTCCGAGAGGCAGTCCAACCTCCCTCCCTACACCATCCTCCGCCTTTTTTTTTTTTTAACAGAAGAGGAAACTGAGGCCCAAGGAGGTCGAGTGACTTGCCCTTAGTCACACAGAGAATAAGCATCAGAGATGTCTGGAAGCCAGGATCTCCTGATTGCAGAGCCTCCTACGTACCCACCAACATTCACTTTTAAGTGGACGAGTTTCCTCCGCTGCAAAACGGGAGTGGGAGAGGGCGGGGGCGCCACCTAAGCTCAAGAGCTTCATAAATGTGAGCCGTTCTCCGTTTCAGGGCTACGAGCACGAGCACCCCCTGCCGCCAGCCTCGAGTACTGGCTCAATGGAGGCACGCGCAGAACGGGAAGGACGACAGAGGAACAAACAAAAGACAGAGGGGAAGCGAGGGGAGGGCGGATCACAAGCAGCCGGTGGGCTCGGGGCGCCCGTGCGAGTACCTGTTTGAGGGTTAGCGCTACAGGGGGTAAGCGAGTAGAGGACATGGCGAGCCCGAGAGCCGGACTTGAACGGCCTCAACCCCCTTCCCCGGTGCCTCGGCGATAGTGCGCAGGAGCGGAAGCGCAGTTAGCCGACGGTTAGGCTCTCGCGAGGGAAGCTGGAACTGTAGGCCGGAGGACGAGGAGGGAGGAAGAGGTGGCTGGTGGACTAGGGCGGAGGGAGGGGGGAGGCAGAGGCGGAGGCGAAGCTAGGTGCGAGGAGAGGAGCCGAGAGAAAAGGGGAGGCGGGGAGAAGAGGGACCAGCAGAGAAGGGAAAGACGCGGAAGGGCTGGGGAGGGGTGGGGTGGGGGTGGGGACCGAGGGAAGAGGGAGAGGGGGAAAAGGGGGGAGGAAGGGAGGGAAGGTACTGGCGGAAGGTCCTAGGCTGCAGAGAAGAGAGTGGGACAAAGAGACTGGCGGGGCGAGCCTCGTTCTGGAACCCCGCCAGTGTTCAGAGTTCGATCTTCATTCAAGGCCTCGGGCCTTAGTTTAATTTAATCGGGGTCTAGCCATCGATAACGATGGAAGGCGGCCAGCGGAGAGCCCCCAGAAGCGGGGCTCAAGCCCCATATCTACTACTTCATGACTGATCCTGTTTGTGACTCCGCTCAACTCAAGGGCCCTTGAATATAACTTTTTAAAATCAATCACATCTTTATTTTCACTAACCTCTAAATTGAAATTTATTATTTCCTTTTGTACGTGTATTAAAACTAACATTTTTCTGTGTGACTATGTGAGAAGTGGTCCCAGAGGCTCATTCACCTGTCTGCCTGAAGGCTCCGAAGTTGTAATGAATCAGTTAATAGCCTACTTGGTGCTCTAGTACAAAAGAATACTTCCCCCCCCTAGAGCTCATACTCTAATGGGGGATACAAACGATATAGCGCAAATATGACGCGAATAAGGAGAAGATGGTTTGGAAGGGAGGGGGACTCTGGAAAGTTTCGTGAAGATGGTGCTTGAAGTTTTTTTAAAATACCCTTTAAAAAAAAAAAGACCCTTAAAGAGTGCACTCCAGGCGCGTGGGATGGATCCTGCAGGAGTGGCCTGTTTGAGGAACAAGAACAAAGTTTGTCTGAATCCCAGAATACAGGAGGGGTTGTGATGATGTCCAGTCTAGATAGTTTAGGGTCCGGTTGTGTATGGGTTTAAAATCTAAACAGAGGATGTCAGTCTACATTTGTAAAGAAATTTCTTCACTGGGAACTTTTGACTTGGATGACATTAGCCTTTCAACAGAGACTAGAGGGAATAGTGGGGGATGTTAAGGAGTTCTTAGGTGGAGAATAAGGAAGAGGAAGTTCATGGCGAATGGGTTGATAGATTGGGGATATAAACAACCCCTCCTCCGTCTCCTCCAGCACCTTGTGAGCCCGCAACCGTCATCTCTTTAATCTTCAATCTTATCCTATCTACACGCTTATTCACTGCCACTCACACAAAATGTCTCCCTCATTCTTAAAAAAAAAAACGCCTTTCTGCAGAACCCCACTATTCCCTCAAGCTATCTATGTTCTTTCTCTCACAGCCAGACTCTTAGAAAAAAAGCTGTTTATACTTGTTGCTTTCACTTTTTCCCCTCTCACTTCTCTACTTGTAAATGAGCTTCAGACTCCACTTAGCTGAAAGGGCTCTCTCCACACTTACCAATGATTGCTGTTGTCAAGCACTATGACCTTTGCTCTGTCTTCATCCTTCTTGACTTCTTTTTGGCTGCTGACTACCCTCTCTTGGATAGTCGGACCTCTCCAGATTTTCCTGTCCCCTCATAGTTCTCCCCCACATGTATAACTTCTCTTCAGTTTTCTTTGTTGGCTCATTCACTTCCAAACCTATAATTGTGGACATATGCCACAAAGCTCTACAGTAGCTTCTTTCTTACACTTTCTCTTGGTAACTTCAATGATCATCTTTATAGATCTCTTATATTCCTAAATTCCTGTGGTCTTTTCACTCTGAGAAACCTTTCTACCACTATTGGACGACTCCCTCTGTGATCAAAGCATATGTTTTGAGTCATGCTCATGCCTTCATTATTCTCAGGAATTTCCTTCTTACTTTTCAGACATCTCTCACCCTTAGGTATCTTCCTCTGCTTCCTCCCCACCACCCCTTGTTTTTTAGCTTCCTTTTGTGTTTTCTTCACATGTTGGAACGGAAGCTCCTTGACAGCCAGAATTTTCTTTTTGCTTCTCTTTGCATACCCAGCACTTAACACAATGTTGGGAACACAGTAAATGGTTAATAGATGCTTGACTTGTATACTTCAGCTCCTCTCCTAATCTTCAGTATATCACCAAGTACCTATTGAACATTTCAAACAGAATGGATATCCTAAAAAGATCTCAAACTCAACATGTTCAAAACAGAACTCATTATCTACCCCTCACCCCATCCACTCCTCTTCCAAACATCCTTATTTCTATCAGAAAGCCACCATTCTTCCAGTCATCCAGCCTCCCAGTTACACCCCATCCAGTCAGTGGCTACCCTACAATGTCTCTCAAATACATTTCTCTACTCACAAAGCTACCATGCTAATTCTGGTCCTCATCACTGTAAATATGCATCTGTCTTCCCCATTAGAACATAAGTTCACTGTTGCAGGGAATTTCATTCTTTGTATTTATATCCCTAGATCCTAGCACAGTGCATAGCCCCCAGTGTGCACTTAATATTTATTTACTGATTTTCACCTAGACTTGCAACATATTGCCTCAGTCTCCCTGCTTCCTTACCTCTAATTCATGTTCCACACACAGCCAATGATTCTCGTAAAGCCCAAGTCCTGCCATCTCACTCCTGTGCTCAAGCTCTATTGGCTCCCCACTGCTTCTGAAATCAAATACTGTACAAAGTCCTCTATCATTTAAATCCTTTTACAACCTGGCTGCAACCCACCTTTCGAGGGCCATTTTATATTTCTCCACCTCATAATCCTTTGTCAAATTGGCCTCCTCAGTATACAGGGCACTCCAAGTCTGGAATGCACTGTTTAGAATTACTAGTTTCCCTCAAAGTTCACCTTCTACATGAGGCCTTTTCAGACACCATACTCCAACCCTCAGCTACCAGTGTCTCTCAAAATTACTTTGTAGATATTTTGCATATGCTAATATTTAGACTCTCCCTTGATATGATGTAAGTTTGTTAAAGGCAGGTTCATTTTAGTCTCTTTATCCTTATTGACTAGCATAGTACCTGGCATCCAGTAGGTAGATGCTTAATAAGTGCTTATTGATTGATTCTTCACCTGGAAGATGGTCATCTACCTGAGAGCCAGTGTGGCTTCAGAACTGGCTGATAGTGTTTGTTGCTTGACAGCTCCAGGAGAAATGCCAGGGGCAGAACAGAGAGGCCTATATGCAACATTTGTTGATCTAATGAAGGTCTTTGATAACTGTCAATTGTGAGGGCTTGTGGAAAATTATGGCAAAATTTGGTTGCCCAGAGAAGTTCACCAGTATTATACATCAGTTTCATGATAACATGTTTGCCTGGGTTCTGGATAATGGACAATGCTCTCTTGTTCTCCCAATCACCAATGGAATGAAGCAGGGCTGTGTGCTTGCTTTCGTGATTTTTAGCATGTTTTCTGTGATGCCGTCAGAGTACTTCACTGAGGGCAAAAATGGCATGAGGGTCAGCTACTGCACTGATATAGTAAATTATTTAATTTGAAAAGGCTACAAGCCAAGACTAAAGTGGAGAGTTGGTGTGTGACTTCTTGTTCGAAGATGGTCGTGCACTCAATATAGCTTGAGTTTGAGATACAATAAAGTGTGGCTCAAATCTCTGCTGCCTGTGCTAATTTTAGCCTAACCACAACAAGAAAACAGGTTCTCCACCAGACAGCACCATCCATGGAACCAATGGTTACAGCAAATGGAGAAATTTTGAATGCTGTGGATAAATTTGTTTACCTTGGCAGTATACTTTCCAAGGACATACACATAGATGATAGTTGACACGTTGCCAGAACTAGTTCAGTATTTGGGAGACTCCAAAATGTGGGAGAAAAGAGGTATTAGACTGCCTACCAAACTGAAGGTCTACAGAGCCATTGTGCTGACTTCATTGCTGTATGCCTGTGAAACCTGGGAAGTATACCAGCATGATACCAAGTATATCGGGAAACTGAATCACTTCCTGTTGTCTTAGCAAAGTTCTGAAGATCACCTGGCAAGATAAGGTACCAGACACTGAGGTCCTTTCTCAAGCTGAATTGCCAAGCATTCAGACTACTACAGAGTGCAATTCTGATGGACCGGCCACATTGTTCAAATGCTAAAAGTTCCTTTACACTCACACAATGCAAGTGCTTACAAGGAGGTCAGAAGAAGCAATATAAGGACACTCTGAAGGTCTCTCTGAAGAACTTTGGAATTGATTGCAAGACATGGGAGACATTGGCACAGGACTGCCCAGCATGGCATGCTTGAATCAAAGGTGGCACTGTGCCCTATGAGCAAAGCAGAATTACAGTAGTTTAAAGGAAACATGAGATGCAAACATTTAGAGATATCTCCACTTCAGATATTCATATGAACTAGAAATTTCCAAGCTCGTATTGATCTAATCAGCCAGTCAGGCACATTGTACTTTGCCCTGACATAGTGGCATCATTTTGGTCCTCTTTGAGAACAAAGGATAATTAATCATCGATTAATTAATAATGGAATAATCTCTTATCTCCCCTGCATCCTGATTTTCCTTTACGACATTCATATTATTTAAGGCATGGTTAATCTGTATACTGTCAGGATCCCCTTGCCAAGACAACCTCCCTTTTTACTCCTCTCTTTTTACCATTAGGAGACACCCTGTTTTCCAGAGCTAAGGCCCAGCAAGCAAGCTGTGCCCTGAGCTTGGCATAACAACAATCCTTTGCACTCACCTTCTGGATGAACTCAGCCACAGCAAAATCTCAGAATTGTTTCACACTGCTGCAGGTGGTCCCTGAAATTGGACAAGCACCTGCAGTACCCATGTTGTAGTCGTGAAGGCCTGCTATGAACCAAACATCTCATTGTTGCTGTTGCCCCTCATTGTCAGGGCTACAGCTCACTGCATAGACACAAATGTATGTACTGAGATTTGCCCAAACTAAAGCAGGTCTCCTACTAGAGAGGACTCTGGCACTTGTGTGTAGTTTCCCTCCTCCAATGGAATAAAGGAAGCTTTTTGCTTATAATCACTGTTAGCTCTTTGGTTTTATTTTATTTTTAGAGTTGACTATGTTTTTGACAACCTGTGTGAGCTGTCTGGGTTTTTTTGAGAGTTAACAGCAGTTGCAAAACCTCTGTGACTCTTTGGTCATTTGTTCTCAGGGTTGACAATACTCAGGTTAGTATGACTTGTTATTAGGAGCGACATTTAGAGGTATATGGAACTTAGTAGTGAAGGTACAGAAATAGGGTAAAATGCAATAACTACATGCTATATTGGTAACTAGGTAGCACCACATTTAGAGAGCTGTACCTGGAGTCAGGAAGACGAAAGTTCAAATTGGCTTCACACACTTCCCAGACGTGTGGTCCTGGACAAGTCTCTTAGCCTATTTGCCTTAGTTTCCTTATCTCTAAAATGGGCACCATAAAACCTCCCAGGATTGTGAGGATCAAATGAGGTAATAATTGTACTTAGCAGTGTTTGGCACAGAGTAAAGCACTATATAAATGTTAGCTATATTATCATTTTACAAAGCAGTTCATAGAGATACTTTTCAGTTGGAGTGGAGAGGAATAGGATTCCACAGAGGTTGCATCTGACCTGAATATTTTAGAATGGATAGAATAAATTACACATTACTTAGCACTTAAGGTTTTACAAAGCCCTTTCTTCACACCAATGCTGAGAGGTAGTTCCAATATTATTTACATGTTATAGATGTAGAAACTGAACTTGTGAGAAATTTAAGTTATTTGCTTAAGTTCACACAGATGTTAGGTACTTTCTAGAGCCAGGATTTTAAATTTGTTTCAGGTTCCATCTCTTGATCCCCCCAGTTATTAGCACTATCTCTCCCCCCCCTTTTTTTTTGCTGTGAGGGCAATGGGAGTTAAGTGACTTGCCCAGGATCACACAGCTAGTTAAGTGTCAAGTGTCCGAGGCCAAATTTGAACTCAGGTCCTCCTGAATCCAGGGCCCATGCTCTATCCACTGCACCACGTAGCTGCCCCAGTACTATCTCTTTTGCAGTTATTTTGTATTTACTTTGGTACATGTTGAAATTCTTCAAAGGCAAAATCATGGAGGATATATATATATATATATATATGTGTGTGTGTGTGTGTGTGTGTGTGTGTGTGTGTGTGTGTGTTTGTTGAGTGTTTATTGAATTGGATTCTAATAAAATTGAAATGTTTTTGGATACTGACTTAATTTTCCTGGAGTTTATGTATCAGCAGATTTGATTAACATGCCACATATGCCTTCATCCAAGATTCTGATAAAAATGTCAAATAGCACAGAACCAAGAACAGGCCCTTAGGGCACTCTACTAGAGAACTCCCAAGTTAGCACTGACCCATTTGTATCCACTTTTTGCATTGTCAACTAGTACCACATCCATTTAAATGTACTACATTTCTTCATCTTGTCCCTAAGGATAGCATGAGATACTTTGTCAATTAATATATCAAATGACAGAACTGGTATAAAGGTTAATGGCTTAAAACAATGGGCAAAATCTAGTAAGATGAGATTTAGTAAGCTTGAATGTAGTCTGATTCCTTGGGTTTCTAAGATAAATTGTGCAAATAACAGGATAAGAGAGATGTGTCTAGAATACCATCTGACAAAAATCTGCTGTGTTTTTGTGTGTGGCTAGTATGTTTAATTTAAATCAACCATGTAAAATGGCAACCATAAAATGAGTCTGACTTTAGCTTACATTAGAAGTATAGAATCCAAACCAAGGAAGATGGTACTCCTGTTGTACTCATGCATTGTTCAAATCTCATGTGAGTACCCATGTCTGGTTCTAGGAGAACATATTTTAGGGTGCAGTCATTAACAAGCTACATCCAGAAGGCAATTATAAAGGCAACTGGAAACTGTCATGAATACCAGCTTAAGACCTTTGGTATATTTAGCTTGAAGAAGACTGGATGAGGCAGGGAAAGGAAATGACACACAATTATTGTAATCAAATCTTTGTAGGGCTATCACGTAGAAATTGAGATGACTTACTCCACTTGGCCACTGAGGACAGAAAAAAAATCCCAATAGGTAGAATTAGAGGAAGATAGATTACAGTTCAATAAAGGAAAACATTAGAACTCTCCCAAAGTGGAATTAGCTGTGACTCAGGAAATGTAAAATTCTCTATCATCTTAAGTCTTCCAGCAGTCTTTCTGAACAAACCACTTGTTGGTTATGTTATGTTATAGAGGTGATCCATGCTTCATAAAGGAGTCTGACTATATGATCCATTCTTAGGGCTTATCATTTTTTGTTTTCAGTAACCGGCTTCCTCATTCTAACAACAGTATCAAATTATATCCAATCTAAGGAAAAAAATTGGGCATGGAAGAGCACAGAAGATGAAGACTCAGGCCTTATGTGGTTCATAAGCTAATAATCTAATAATTAAATAATCTAATAATAATAAATAATAACAACAATAATAATATCCAATAGGAGTTTATCTGTAAACAATAGATTCTCCTAGAAAATTCTAATTCCTGCTAGCCCCTTTGCTGGTGACTCATGTTGTCATTGTGACTCCTGTTAATTCTCTCAAATGCTTCTTAAACAAAAGCCTAACACTGCATCCTTCAGATTCCAACTAGCATCTTTTGTTACTGTGATTCAGCATAGTGATATTTCAAATCCTACCTCTTAACATTTAATATGTGACCATTGTCATCACTTTTCTTATAAGTCTCAGTTTCTTCAGCTGTAAAATGAGGGTCTCTTTTTCCCCAATTTTTTTTGGGGGGGGGGGGGCAAGGCAATGAGGGTTAAGTGACTTGCCCAGGGTCATACAGCTAGTAAGTGTCAAGTATCTGAGGCCAGATTTGAACTCAGGTCCTGAATCCAGGGCCGGTGCTTTATCCACTGCACCATTTAGCTGCCCCTAAAATGAGGGTTTTAACACCTGTAACACCTACTTCATGGGGTTGTGAGGCTCAAATGAGATAAGGTATGTAAAGTGCTTAAATGAGAGAATGTATGTAAATAAAAGGTTGTATGTAAGCCCATTTTCATTAGTTAATTCTCAGAAGAATACTTCTCTTAAGTGGGTGACCTGCCATAGATTTCAGTCTACCATACCTATTTCCATTAAGAATGGCTATGAATTACATACAACAGTAAGACATCTTTTTATTTTCCAAGAATATAAGCTGCATAACTTTTGCAATGAAAAAAAAAAATCACATACATGCTTTAGGACACTTAGTTAACCAACAAATAATCTGTCTTTAATGACCACCTCAGACAAGTGGCAAACTTCACAGTGTCAAATACATACATAGGGATATTCATATCATGGCATATTTACTACAAAATATCTTTCTGACATCAGACACCAGCAACATTTAAAAATTGTTATTAAATAGAACAAAGAACACAATTTCAAGTATTCAAGTACTGTTTTTTGGCTGAATAGAAACCCTCCCAAGAACCATGAACATGTTTTGACTGCAAAAATAAATTCAGCTGCTCAATATTTCCCAAACACAGCGTTTCCTTCCTAGAAATAAGCCTGGTTCCTTACTGCTCAAAAGTAGTATGAGGAACTGCTTTTCCTATCACATCCTCCTCCCCAACAGTTAAGAAAAATATCAGCTAAAGAAATAAATTACTACAACAATGGCGGTAAACAGTGGCACCGAGATATTGGAAAAAATAAAGCAACAAGCAAAAATAACCTTTTCATCATTGCATAGTAGCTTACAGTAAGTAGCAAATGGGAGGGAGCAGCAAAGACGGGACACAAAAACCCATTTCCACAAGGCCTAAAAACTGCTGTGAAAGTTCACTAGAATCCACAGTGCTTAGATAGGATACAAGAACACAGAAAGCGTATGGCATCTCCCTTCTAGGACAGTTCATTCCCTTCACACTAATCTTGACAAGAAATGGTCTCTTACACTCAAAACCCACCAGCCTAAATCAGTTGTTTCAGTTATTTAGGATTAGGATTGGTGAATGTATGATGCAGGCTTATTAAGGCAAAGCTGCAACAAGGGAAAGGTAGAAAAGGCAGCTACTCTTCTTCCTGCTACTGGGAAGAAGCTGATCGGCTATCCTGTCTATACACAACCCCTCCTGTACATCACTGACAGCTGCTTTCCAAGGCTGCTGCCAGTACTCCTTCCCCGGAAAATTCTCTAAGCTTGTTCTCAGCTGAGAAGAGAGGGGATGCTTAAGAGAATGGATGGTGCAAGAGCTTTGGGACATAAGGTCAATGATAAGATTTCCTCATGGGCAATAATGATTCCAGGGCAGGTATATGAACATGGCAGAAATCCTCTAAGAATTCACAGGTGAGGCTATACTGAAAACAATGTTTCTCCCAATGCCCTATCTACATCTTCTCCCTAGGCACATGAGTACTCCAGTCCCAGAGAGAGGTCCTTAGATTCTGATGTTGTATTATTAAATTAAAATGTAAATACTGACTATTTAAAGGATTGTAGCCAACCTATGACATCTTGTAAATGAGCTCTGGGTTCACTTAAGAACAAGGATCCAAGATTGTCACACATCTGAAACCTCTTCAACTTTAGAAAGAGCTGTCCAACTGGGAGCATCTGGTGATGAGTAATACTGTTCTAACTATGCTAACAAATGAAGAGATGGCTTCAAGCTCTGCTGTCAAGATTTAGGGTCCATCAGAAGCTGTCACCAGCTCAAACCACTGCCTGAGGGCATCGCCAAGTGTCTCAGGAAGTGCATTCACATCTCGAAGGATTAGATAGAAGGGGAAAGGGAATTCCTCCATGTAGGAATGAATTTCCGGCATTTCTCCTGGTCCTTTGAATATTGGAACTTTAATGTCCAAGATGGAATCCTGCCAATATGAACAGAAAGAAAAAAACATCAATGATGTGAGGCATATCTGATGTGCTTGTCTGAGAACAGAAACAAAATGAGTTTTAAAACTGGTAAATGAAAAGGAGAATAAAACTGTGTTGGCAAGGATTGATATGTTGCCTGAATTACACTTGTTTGGTCAGTCACAAATGGCTCTTGAAATGAGAACTTTAGAATTTCCCAAACTAAAATCTTGGATATTAAAGTGGCCCCTATTTGTATTTAAATAATCATTTATTATTGAGGAGAAGGCAGATCTCTAGGTACTTTAGGATCCTTTACTCCCTACTACTCTTGCCATTCTATATCTACTAATCTTTATCACATGGATGGGTAACCCTACTATCATCCAATTTCTCTACTCCTGTAGGAATCCTGCCAAACTCATTAAAATTCAGATGTTTTCATCTGCTATAAATTTATGATGAGTAACTTCACCTAAATTCTCAGTGACAGCTCAATGATACCTTTATTCTCTTATTGACTCTGGGAACTGTTTCAAATACTATTTTTTCTCTGAAAACACTGAAATAGCAGATGATTTATTTCCCTTTTCAGTGAGAAGATAGAGATTATCTCATGTGAACTAGAGTCTTCTGCTCAAAATGTCTTGATACCATTGCTCATTTTGACATTCCTTCCAGTCCTGTACCCTGGATCCCATTCTGTCTCATCTTCTATAGTCAACCCTTCTATCTCATGCATATTCACAATCTTCCTTTCCACTAGCTCTTTTCCATCTACTAATCCTAAAAAAACCTCAATTTACCTTTTGATTTCACCCACTTGCTTTCCCAACTCTCTTCTCCCCATAGCTAGTGAACTTCTTGAAAAAAATTATACCCAACACTTCTCAATGGCCAACAATGATCTGCTAATTACTAAGTCTACTGGTCTTTTTCAGTTTCCACCCTCCCACAATCTCCATGAAACATGAAAAAATCCCACATGCCAGTTAACTTCCATGCTCATTTGGTGTCTAAAGACACTAACTACACTTTCATGGTTATCTTCTACTTCTTGAATCACCTCTTCTTTCAATCCTCTCTAACATACTTTGGGTAAGTATTTTAACAGGGCATTTGATGCTCATTGCCACAGATGATCACTGATATTAATGCTAGTAAATGAGGAAAGGGGTAATGAACATTTTCAAGGGTGTTATCCATCTTCAAGAATGGTGTAAACTAAACTGAGAGTTTAAAGTAAACTTCTTTAGTTGTTTATTTTTTATTTTTTGCAAGGCAATGAGGGTTACGTGACTTGCCCGGGGTCACACAGCTAGTGTCAAGTGTCTGAGGCCAGATTTGAACTCACGTCCTCCTGAATCCAGGGCCAGTGCTTTATCCATTGCACCACCTAGCTGCCCCTTAAAGTAAACTTCTTTAAATTAGAGCTTGTTTCACTTTAGTCTTCCAATCTAGCATACAGCATAAAAAGGTGTCAGATTTAACTGAAGGTAAAAAAACGGCAATCCATTTTACACGGATCAACATCTACCATGTTTCTGATAGGAAAGTCACAAGAAAAATCTGTCAAACACACACTTTCCCACTAGCACCTACTTACCCGAGAATTGGGATTATCCAATATGACAAAGATGACAAAAATGTTTGCGCTTCGGGCAGTCTGAACTGCTGCTGTGACGCGGTCTTTACCCTCCAAGAAAAGGCCTCGGCCATCAGAGACTATGAGAAGCAGCTGTGCTGTTTCTAGGTGTTAGAGGGTACACAAGAGAAAAAACAAAATGAGCAATTTTTAATAATTCAATTACCCATATTAGGGAAAATCTGGCAACTTTTAGAAACTGTGCTAATATTATAATTAAACAGAAAACTTCAGAAAATGAACTATAACAGAAGAGGTATAAGCTTCATGAAATAGATGAGAAACCTTGGGGCCTTATTTGCAGGGAGGTTATCCACAGTTTCTTCCTAGAGGTTAGTTAAGCCCTGGGCTCCTAGGCCAGTGGGAATGAGCACAGAGCAGGGAAAGCAGATGCAACATGTGTTTATGCATCTTTTTATTTCAAAGTCAGAAGGTGGGGTACTCAGGTATACTGCTCCATTATTATGGAAATTTGACTTTCCATCTTTGTCAGAAACTACCAACCCACCCATTTATGTACTTTTTAATGTAAGGTTTCCAGAAGTGCAGAAATTCAGAGGCAGTGACAGGTTTGCATGCTGAGTGGCAAATAGGCTGAAAATATGGAACAAGAGGGTAACCAGTAACCAAAGAGGACAGAACCAGGCTCACCTGGACTGATGTTTTGAGAGAGCTGCTGTGCAGCAGTGAACATGCTTGCTGATGATTCTAGAAACTGAATGAATAGGAAACAAGTAGTAAACTCTTTGTCATTTTTTAAAAAAGAAATAAACATTTTTACTTATAGTTTTGGGCTCCAATTTTTTATCCCTCATTCTTTCCCTCCCCTCCCCTTTCCCCTTCCCTGAGGTGGTAAGCAATCAGATGCTACCTTTGTCATTTCTTGCCCTGATGTACATAGAAGACTTTATCCCCTAAGGGGCCTATATTTCTACAGATAATGAAGTAGAAACCTTCCATCCTGTCAAGGCTGGAAAGCTTCAGAAGCTGCATCATGGTATCCCTGCATACTGAATTTCCCAGGCTTGGCCAAGACTAGGGAATACTAGGAAATAATGCTTGCTGTTCTGGAAAGGACAGCTCCTCCATAATTTCCAAAAGGAACAGTGAATTTTGATGAGCCAACAAAAAAACATACCCAACAACAACAAAGAAACTTTAAAGTCTAAAGACAGAATCCTGAAATAGAGGATTCAGAAGAGAGTTGTGCTCCACAATGACTGCTGAATTGCTTTAGAAAACAGCAAAAGGCCCTTGAACTGTCTCTCCAAAACCTGAAACTGTAGTGACACCTAATCCTCATCCAATCTGATGGAGTCATTAGAAACAGATAATTCTCTTTATAAAGTACTGCAAGATTCCCAAGATACAAGTGGCCATGGCACATTAAAAAAAAAAGTTCTAGACCCATGTCTAGAACCAGCTCTATAATCCAGTGTTTGCAGGTGCTACTTGATCCATTCCATTAAATCCACTATTAAAAAAAAAAAACCAACAACAAAACACTTGAGGTCTTCCTTCCCCTTATCTTTCTTCTTCCTTCCTCTACCTCTTTCCACAAAATGCTGTGAGTTATTCAGAATAGCAAAATATTTTGGGGGGAGGAGATATGTAGGCACAGAATTGTAATTATAGGTCAATTAGTCCAAGGGATATTTAGAGAATTCAGAAATATAGGTCAAATCCTGTTTTGAGTCCAAGGAAATGTCCACATTTGTTTTCTATAATGGAATTTTCTTTTGAATATCAATTAAAATAAAGGGAGCACTAGCTTGGGAATCTTTCTGCAATTTATAGTAGTCTTGCCTATGTTATATTACTTTGAAAATAGCTGATCTGAAAAAAAAAGAGGTGCTAGACTATGGGTAGAGAATGGTGTATATATTATGAGATTGCTCTTTGCTTTTACTGAACTGCTTTTTCCCCTCTTTTATTCTTTGTTTCAAGGTTAAAGGTAGAGGGAGGATATTCAATAAGGGATAAAATAAAAATTAAAGAAAATAACTGCAAAGGACCATTTAGCCCAAATAACTTCTGCACTTTTCCTCCATACCTGAGCAATCTTAGTTTTCTTTTGTTGGAATTTGCAGAGCTGCAATATCCGGGTTCCTGATTGATCATTAAACTGTTCATGGAATGGATGCAGGAGTTGAACAGTTTCCCCAAAGCTTGAGAAAAAAAATACATGGACATATTTTTGGTACATGATCTAAATAATCAAACTTCAATTTGTCTAGGCTTTTTCCTCCCTAAAATGAAACAGCATCCTTACCTGTATACGGCAATCTGACCCACTTCCAAAAGGGTTAGAGCATTTCCAATCACTGCCAAGGATTCATATGCAAGCTATAAAAAGGTACAGGAGTCGAAGGAAGAAAACAAGCATTTATTAAATGCTTACTATGTGCCAGGCACTGTGGTGCTTTACAAATATCATCTTATTTAATTCTCACAATAACCCTAAGAGGTAGATGCTATTTTAAACCCATTTTTACAGTTGACTGAACTGAGGCGAACAGAGATTAAGTGACTTGCCCGGGGTTACACAGTGCTGGTGTCTGAGACCTGATTTGAACTCAATTCTACAACACTCAAGTCTCTGCATATCATTTAGTTAAGATACAATCTCCAAGTAGGTAACCCAAAAAAATATGTTCATTTTTTGACTACAGAGAAAAATGGCCTCTTGTATAGGCAGACCCTAATCAAAGCCAATTTAAGAATCAAACTTGGCTAAAAAAAAAAAATAGAATGCAGAAACATCCTTTTGCAGTGTTGTACTGCAACTTTTTAGTCAGCATTGATTGAAATTCCAGTGACTTAACTATTTCAGATTGGGATGTTTAAACCAATGATTTTATTGCAAAAAGCCTAAGATAACAAATGTCGACTTTTCCCATGGAAGAGTGTGTGTGTCTGTTTACTGTTACTTGTGTTTTGTAATACCTAATGTAATTACTACCATGCAAGTGTGATTATTTTTCTCTAGGAAGTGAGCTAGAACAATGGTCTCCAGTTTCATTTGTTTACTTAAGAGAATTCCAATGAGACACATAGAAGTCTGGGGTGCAGCTGGCATAGTGGCTCCTTACTAATTTCACCAAAAAAAAAAAAAAGTACACTGTGGAAGCATTTAAAACTCTCTCTGTGCTGTGAGCATACTTCAAAGACAGTTTGTCTTGTGCATACTATAGAAAGCAGAAATCTGTTCAGATTCAACTGACTAGAAAGGTCATTAATAGCACAGTTCAGTTCAAAACGTATTGGATAGGGGGCAGCTAGGTGGCACAGTGGATAAAGCACTAGTTCTGGATTCAGAAGGACCTGAGTTCAAATATGGCCTCAGACATTTGACACTTACTAGCTGTGTGACCCTGGGCAAGTCACTTAACCCTCACTGCCCCACAAAACAAAACAAACTTAGTGGATAAATTGTTAACTGTCGAAATCACTCCAATAATCTCAATATTGTCTGTGAATCAAAAAATAATCCAAGCAGAATTTACTACTCTAAGTCAGAAGACACTCCAAATTCTGGGTCCCGATCATAGTACTGCTCCTTTAATGAACTGATAATACTGTTAGCAATTCACACCCGCCTCTAAAGACATTTTAAAAAGTTTGGTGACTGCATTATCACCCATGTGCTCCTCATCATGCAAATTATCTTACTGTCTTTCCTCTTTACCTGTTTGGTGTGGTTGTCTACCATACTAGAAGAATCATCAATGGCTAAGCAAATCTGATACTGGCGTTTGCTTGGCTTGGTCCTTCGAAGCCAAATTTTGTCCTTTCGAAACTGACTAGCAATATATGGAATGACCTTCCGCATGTTCAGTCGTTTCCCTGTTCGATAGTCTCCTCTGTGAATTTATGAGGGAAATGATACAAATATATTAGCTCACATTAGTCCATCACTTGACTGGTATTTTAAAAAATAACAAAACCACCTTAATGTAACCTTACAAATCAAACCCAATAGTCAAGACACCTGAAGCAATCAAAGATGAAGTTGAAGGATTCAGACAATGCTGATCAATAGGTAAAAATCTGAATGGGTAGACTTAGCTAGGAAACATATATAAAAGGAGTGTTTAAAAACAAAATTTTATATAAAATAGTTTTAAAATAAAGCATAAATTTCTTGATTGAGTTTGATTTAGGGGAAAGGGTGAGGAGAGTCAAGAAGTAGAATCAAAATCATAAAAGAAAAAAACAACAACATTCAAAGACCCATGTTCCTGGATCCAGACCTTCATGGCTATGACTAGATACATCAAAAATTAACTACTCTCATAACATGAACAGAAGCATGGCAAGCATCAGTTAATGTTTTTCAATAGAGGCTAATGGGTGAGCTGCATGAATACCAAACAAAATTCCTAGCACAAATAACATGGAATCCAAATGATAAACTTTACTCCAAGTCACACAAAAATAAATTCAGAATGCCAGCAATACAACACTATGCTCTTTCCCCATAACTAGGCTGTACTTGTAAGTATGCATGTGGCTAGATTATAACCAATAATATCACCAAGTTTCTTATACACTATTGAATGAGCTTTAATCAATTAGTTGAAAATACCACTTACTTTAGCTTGGCTGCCTGGGTAGGCTCCAGGATAAGTCGAAGTTGCTCACAGAGCTGCTGTGAGAGAGGTGCAGTCAAGACAAGGTACTGTTGCCACATCTCAGCTGCTGCCTTTTCCTGGAACAAAGAATAGAGAAACCCTCATGACTTGCAAGTAAAACATGAAGGCACTTAGAAGAAAGCTTTGCAAAAAGTGCAGTATGTAGTAATCTCTAATGTTTTTTGTTTGCTCTCCTTATCCCAAATACTCCATTCCATGAAAAAAAAAATATAAAACCATGGAATTCTGAGAGAAGGAAAAACCCCATATGAGGAGGTACTAGATTATTCACATATACAAATGCAGCACCCTAGATAAAAGATTCCTTCTTTAATTTTAGTAGATGGCTGCTGATACTAGAAGAGCCAACCACTTCATCATGGACGTTTCCAAAAGTGAAGCTGCCAAGCAAATGAAAGTATCTATAGGAACTAACCATAGAAATTAGTCCTCTGGCCACCAAACCATCATGTTTTTTCCACTAATATAATGGACTGAGTCTATTAGCACATGCATGTGTGTGGTTATAATGAAGAACACTTAAAAAAGATCCCAACAAAGTCATTAATAATGACAACCCTCCCTTGATTAATCAAGACTGTCACATTTGGGTGGACTCTTTTTACCTCCTTCTCCTCCCCCTCATTAATACACCGCTGCCTTTTGACCACTACATACTTTATGAGTGTTTCCATCAAAAGCAAGGGAAGAGAAATCAGAGCAGCCTGAACAAATCAATTTTGCTGGTTCTTAGTTCAAATAAAAAGTATAATGGGGAAAGAGGCTGGAACAACTGAATAAAATGAAGCTTTTAAGCTTTCACTTATCTGTGCCATTGCTGCTCCCTATTACTAGTTAACAGGAGGTATGAAGTTTTTTAGGTCTTTAAAACAAGTGATCCATGTCGAGATGTCTTAAGAGAAGAACCCATGGAATACAGTGCAGTGGAAAGATCTCTGGATTTAGAGTCAGAAGAACTCTGCTCTTTACTCTGCCATTACGAGTGATGTGACCTCTGGTACAGAACGTCCCCTCGCTGGGCAGAGAAGACCAAGCTATAGGAAGGCCTTCCAGTAAGATGGAAGATCCTGGTCCTTACTGGCTGCCCCACCACAAGGCATCCCTGTCAGACCTTTGGGAAATCACCTGACCTGGCTGGTGAACTCTGAGGACCCCTGGACTCTGCCATGCAGCTTGCACCTGAGCCCTTTTTGATGTTCTGTTCCCCAGTGAAAGCAGGACCTCTCTTGATTTTCTACCTGTGTCCCCCGCATTCTGCACAGTGCCCAGCACACAGTAAGAGCTAAATGTTTTTCATACTCTCGTTCATCTGTAAAGTGACCTCTAAGAACCCTCCTAACTTGAAATCGATGATCCTCTGAAATCTCAGCATTTTTCCTATCAATAACCTGGTGTTTGGCTAAAGTCAGTCTCTGAAGGCCACTTACTTCATCCGGGTGTCCAGGCCCTTGCTTCTGCCATGCTTCCAGCTGTCTTTCCAGCTCCTGCCTTAGTTCCCCAACATCTTTGACAATGTGCTAAGAAGAGAAAGCCAGAAATGAGTCCAGTCAGGGAGGGGTATGCCCCGTGCTCCTGGCATGGGGCACCTCTTCCTCAATAGGAGCTAAGTCACCTTGTATACCACAGACTGAATTTAACTTCATAATTAGAATTAATGCTGTGAGATTGAGCTGGATCATCTCTAAGGTGCCTTCCAAACCCAAGTTTAGCATTCTGATCTCCACAGTGGTTAGTGCTCTCTTTCTCCCTAAATTATCTTTGCATAATGTTATATCTTCCCAATAAATGATAAGCTCTTTGAGGACAGGGACTATTTTATTTTTAGTTTGTGTCCTGTGTCTCAGTGTCTTACACATAATAGGCATTTGGTATTAAATGGATTGGATTTGAAAATCATATTAAAAAGCATTTTGGCACCTTCTGAAATCAGAAATTTATTAAAGAACTTTGATACCTGGAGAGTTGAGTGTGTGAGGTACTGTGGTGCAGTATGGATGGTTGACTCTCTACTTCTCTCCTGCTTTTCATTTTCTATTTTGGTAGGTGATTTGTCTGGTCTCAGATCTTGGTCTTCTTCTGACTTGATTGTCTGTGTCTCCATGTCAGTCTCATCATTACCTAATGTTACATGAAAACATACTAATTAAATTCTATGTTACTACCCAAACCTGGTTTATTAACAGTGGTTATTCCATCTTTTTTTCCCCTTTAAAACACCATTTACTGACTCCCATCTTTCAACACTCCTTCATTAGAAGGCCTTACCTCCTATTTTATAAAGGAGCCTGAGACCAACTGGTATAACCTTACTCAAACATCCCCAACTTTACTTCCATATAATACTGTCCCTACGTTTCTTCATCTTTTAGCCATCTTTATGGCAAATACTTCCTTCTATATTCTAAAATAACACCTCCCCCAACTCCCCCTCCCCCCCCAAGATGCTGTTCCCACTGTTGTCTTGAGTACTTAATGAAGAAAGAGGCTGCCTATTCAAGGAGCAAGAGGCGAGAACTAAGTATTACCCTACTGGGCTGACTGCAGGCTAGCTCTGAATTCTACACATGACTCTGGTTCTTTGGTTGAGGCGGCACTTAGTTATCAACTTGCTTCAGGTTCCATATGGAAAAACAGTATTTGACATCAAGTGAATCAAACTGTTGTATGTGTCTTCCTTAAGCTACATAAACTCCATGACTGGCATGAGCCCAAGATAAACACGTCCAAAGCTTTCTAATCAGGAACTGAGTGCTACAGGAAGTTTTCCCCTTCAAAGTTAGAAGTCAGATTTTCACTACACTTAAAAGTGGGCTTTCCCCGCCTCCTTCAAATCAGGAAGAAACCAAACACTCTATACAGAACTCAAACCCCAAACAGCAATATACTGATACAGACAACCAAGTCTTGTGATCACGTACAAACTAGCTATGGGAGAAGACATGAAATGCATATCAGAATACATTTAGAAGGGCAGAAGAGGAGTTAGGCTTACCTTGGGTTGCTAAGGTACCAGATTTGACTTCATCTGGCTTCAACTCCTGTGCATCTACTGTTTTGAGATCCTCTTGTCGTTCATCGGTTTCCATAGGAGCATCTTCTGAGTTCTCTTCCTGCTCACCGCTGGGGGGATGAGCAGACTGTTGCTGCTCCTGGCTGGCCACATCTAAAGTCAAAGCAGCAAAATCCATCTAGATCACTGGGGGGAAAGTAAAGATGCACCACAATACTCCTCTAATTTCTAATTTCCAAGATTTATTAGTGCCACTGTGAGCTATGCAAAATACCTGCCTCAGAGTCCACGTGTTGCACAGAAATAACAATTACCCCTCACTATTTTCTACAGATATGCAAAGAAGTGAAATAGTTTATCAGCACTATGGGAATATATACGCCAAATAAATATGACTGAATCCATACTATTTACTAATCAGTCCACAGGAGAGGCAGTGTGATTCAGCATCAAAAAGACCAATTTTGGAATCTGAATACCTAGGTTTGAATCTGGACTCTTGGATACTGACTAGGTGTCCAACCATAGCCAAGTTAACAGCTCCCTTCTCTGTAAGATGGGAATAATATTTTATTTGCTTACCTCAATAAGGTTATTGTGAGGAAAATCTTCTTAGCCTTAAAGTGCTACAGAAACATAAGCTGTTTTTATTAGGCTAGCTTCCTCAGGTGCAGAGATGGCTACATAAAGGGGTAGGGGGGTGACCTCTAGGAAAAGGGACTGCATATTTGAATCTTGATGCTAGGCTTAATTCATTCCTTTATTCTGCCTTGTCTTTTCACTGAGGGGGAAAACCTCTCTTTCCAGTTCATAGCTTTCAATGCTGCAGGTGCCATCCATAAAATGAGAATATGCAACAAACTACCTGAGGTTAATTAACAGCAAGAACACAGTGTGTTCAGTGAGGTTGTTTTCAAATGACAAAAGCATTTTTAAAAGCATATTAGGTATAGAAATCTTCAGCCTTTACTGCAACATACACTTCACATTAGAATTTCTATTAAAAGCACCTCCTTCTGCAGATTTTTTTTATCCATGAATCATTTTATACCTTAACTCTAAGTTTAAAATTAAGATAAGTTAACGTTGAAACTGCACAGACTCAGCTCACAAAGAGGCGTGTAGCATCAATCAGGGCAATGACCCAGTGATACTCTACCATAGGTCTGTGCATCATGGGATTCGCTGCCCTGCTTAACATGTTCAAATGCATCAGCTTCTTCCACTTTTGTTTGGGGCTGGGCTGCTTCTTGCTCCGCCGAGCTGGTAGATTCCAATGTTCTTAGCCGCTTATGCACATGCTCACTGTGGTCTCCCAAAGAGCGCTCATTGTCAGCTTGGCCAGGTTTTCTTTTAAAACTCTGTGGATGTATTAAAACATAGGTGACTGGTTTTGCTAAGCATCTTGGGAACAAGATTTGTCTTCTAATTATCCACCTGATAGATGGAAATTTTAGAACTCTCTCAAGTTAACATTCAAACATAATACAGGCCTGAGAGTAACTGTACATCTCTTATCAGAGGATAATCTAGCTAATTTAGAACACCCAATACCAAGCTGACCATCAGGTAGGCCACAGCTAGTATCAGAGATCACCTGTGAAATTATCAACAGGCTGTGATCTGTATCAGTAGAAGGCATCTGCAACAAAATCAGAGATCTATAAAGTGCAGCCAAAGTATAAAACATCATGATAGGTATTTGTGAGGAAGAAACAAAGATAATGTGGCACGGTTCCTGCCTGAACCATGATGCTGCAGGGGAGGAATTCCCAACAAGATGGTCCTACCAGGGAAAGCAATTTCTACTTTTTCCAATATAGGACTTATGGAGGCCAAGGTCAGAAAGAGAAGGGAGGAGGAGAGAGAAGCAGGTCCTGGTGTCTTGTTTACAAATTCTCTTTTCTAAAGTTTATACACTAGTTGAAGAAAACAAACAAACAAACAAACAAAAACCAGAAAAAGACCTGTGTGTTTTTCTTGCTCTGCTTCTGAGAAGCCAACCGGGACATCAGCTTGGACTCATGGCCTTCTGCTTGCCTTGCATCTGCAGTACCACTCCTATGTTCCTGAAAACCCAAGGCCAAAGAGGACCAAGGCAAGAAGAACTCATCAACAATTTATTCCAGTAGACAACAACAACAATTTAACATTCATTGACCTTCCATTCTCATGATCTAGGATATAAAAATAAAAGTTAAAGGTGTCTGCAAAACTGTTGGCCAGTCAAAACAAGGCATCTCTCCTACACATATATCAGTGTAGGACACCTAATTTCAATCTCTCTCCTAGAGAATTATTTAAGAAAATAAGTAAGCCATTTCTTCAAAACCATCATCCCAATAACCCTTGGAACTTGTAAAACAAATCTCTTAAATGCATGTTCTTCTATAGGTTTCTCTGTAGGACAAATACATATGAAGAACAATCAAAGGTGAACTGTGCAGTGTCCAGAAAAGAAAAAAAAAATCATACACCCTAATCGTTACCAAGACTTCTTTAAAAGGGGAGGTGGAGAGGGAAGAAGAGTCAACCACCAAGTTAAGAATAGGCTTGAGCTGTTAACCGAAACTCCAAATCACCTCTTTAGCTTGGTCTTTCTCAGATGCAGCCCCAGCTACCTCAACAGCAATCTCACTCTGTAGGTTCTCCTCTCCCGTCTGCCCACAGGATTCATGTTCCTTCCTCTCCGTGACTTCAGGCACCTCCTCATCCATTTCTGGAATTTCCTTTTCTTCCTCTTCCTGGGTTCAAAGTGAATGTAATGATTAGCACCGTGAGAGGAGGCAATGTAAGCAATATCACAAAACTATGGAGTAGGCTATAGCCACATCACAAAGGTGACTAACTATGGTAGGGTCTTCCTCAAGTCCCCAGTTGGACAGCGCTTAAGCAGATTACGAGTTTAGACTGAAAGTAACTTCAGAGATCAATTTAGTCTAACCCCATCATTTTACATGGTAGAAAAATGTCTCGTCATTTCTTATCCTACCCCATTATTTAACAAACAAAGAACTCAAGGCCTAAAGAGGTCAATTTACTCAACTTCATACTGAACAGGGTCAGAATTTGAACCCAGATCCTTTGACCCAAAATCCAGTTCTTTTTTTTTTTTCTGTTCCATGCTGTCTGAGGAGCAGAAGCTAAACTATTAAATATATCACAAGAATGTAAGTGAGGTTGTTTTTCTAACCATGCCACCCAACAGGTATTCCAACAAAAAGGAGATGATTCTTGCCTTCTCCATTTTGAGGAAGAACAATTTGCTATCATCACACCCCACCTGAGGCTGGAGGCCTTCGTGAGTGGGAACTCCACTCTCCTCGCTGGCTTCCTTGCTGGCCTCTTTGTCCTCATCCTCCTGGTGCTGCTGCTCTTCCTCAGCTGCATTCTCCTCAGAGTTCTCAACATTATTTTCCTCTTGAGCATCAGTTCCTGCCTCTGTCTCTTTTTCCTCCTCCATCTTGTTATCTTCGGATGCTCCTTCTTCGGGCACACCTTGATCCTGACCTTCCTCACTCTGGTCAGGAATAGCATCTTGTTCTTTTTCCTCAGCTCCATGACCAGCTTCTTCTGGGTCCACTGGTTTCTCATCTATTTCAAGAGGATTCACCTCTGGAGAGAGAAGAGTGAAAAAGGGAAGGGCGAGTTTCAGAAATTCACAATGAAAAAGAATGTTCTGGAACACAGAAGAAAAATCAAACTAGCTTAAATGTCTTCCATATCAACCTTGGGAACACAAGAACTGAAAGTTCTTCAATGGATGTAGAACTTATAGCATGAATTCAAATGAAAGCTATCCCTATATATTTAAAATGTTTTGTGACAACCCTTCATTTACTCTGTTAAGCACCTGCAACAGAATGCTGCTTTCTCATTCCCTGGGCAAATTCATCTGGAAAGACTTAAATGTCAATGCAGACTACTACATATCTAAAGGAAATCACTAAAGGTTATGTGATACTTTTCTATTCAGAAATTTGGAATTTTACATGTCAAATAGCCTCACTAAACTTCATGATACTTTGTAGACAAGTAGGCTCATACTTACTCATGCCTACTACTGAGAGAGACACAGAACAAAGAGGTAACCCAAGAATGCATGGTAAGATGGAAAAAGCATAAAAATTTAGAACACCTGGGTTCAAGTCCCTAGCTCTTTGCCCCACATGAACTTTGTATCTCTGGGATTTAGTTTTTTAATCTGTAAAATGAGGAAGCTGGAGATAATCTGTAAGATCCCTTCCCACAACGACAATCTATAATTATGTATCTACAGCATAAATAGCTGCTGTCAGGCTTTATCAGCATATACTGAGAATACAGAGAGCATGTGTTCATTCCAGACTATGATATTGTGGGTCCATGTACATGAACATAAATTGAGAGAGAAAAAAATTGAGAGGAAAAAAAGAACACAGGCTTATGTTATAAGAAGAGCTTAGAAAAAAAAAAGAAAGTGGCTAGAAGGAACATCAATAAAAGAATGTGAAATAACAAAATTAAAGAGACACCAGCCAGTTAATGAGCTTTACTTATATAGACTATCCTATACTCTCTATATACACTTTACTCTTATATAAACTGCTTTTTACATAGGAATAAAGTGCTGTGTACTTCAAGTGGGGGGAAAAAAACCCATGAGCCAACAGACAGAGCCAATCATTTCAAACTGTTCTGATCCCATGATTTCCAGTCTGACCTCCATTCTAGTTTCTATGTCTGATGGAATTTTCTTTTTTCAATTTATAAGATTTTTTTTTGAGAAAGCAAAATCTATTTCTCCAACATTTTTAGCATGTTCCAAACACTGAAGCAGCTTCTGTTGGTACCTCCTTCTTCAGCTTTATCTTCATCATCACTCTTTTCTCCACCATCAAGGTTCAGGTCATCAGGAAGGTCCAGAGGCTCCGGTTCAGGTTGCTTTTCTTGGTTGCCATGATAAGGATCCATTTCATTTTCATCATATTCCCTCTATTAGACAGAGTGGAACAAAGAGAATAATGTAGTAAGAAATATCTTTAGGTATCTTACTACATTAGAATGTAAGCTCCTAGAGTAAAGGGGTTATTTCCTTTGTTTTGTCTTCAGTTTAGAAGAGTACCTGGGATACAGTAGGCATTTAATAAATGTTTACTGAACCAAATGGATTCTTTTTTTGGGGGGGGGGGGGTGTGACAATGAGGGTTAAGTGACTTGCCCAGGGTCATACAGCTAGTGTCAAGTGTCTGAGGCCAGACTGAACTCAGGTCCTCCTGAATCCAAAGCCAGTGCTTTATCTGCTGCGCCACCTACCTGCCTCCCAATCAAATGGATTCTTAAAAGCAATATGCTTTCATGCAAGACTAATCCATGGAGCTCACATAGATGGTGCAGTGGATAAAGCACCAGCCCTGGATTCAGGAGGACTTGAGTTCAAATCTGACCTCAGACACTTGACACTTACTAGCTGTGTGACCCTGGGTAAATCACTTAAACCCTCATTGCCCTACAAAAGAAAAAAAAGAAAAAAGAAAAGTCTGCTATATGATGTCCCTAGGTATTAATTGGTTTATTCAACTTATCACAGTAAGCAAAGATTTTAACAGTCATGCTGTCATTTCAAAACTCTTTCTGTGTAGGGTTCTTCAGTGACCAACCACAGAGAATTAATTTTAGTTTTTAGCACTAAAGCATTAATAAGGCTTTAAGTTTCATAGATATTCTACTCCTTTGTAAGCAGTTACCTATATATACTATTAAGTATCCATTTTGCACATTCTTTTACATGTTAACTGGAATGATGGTAAGTGGATGGAAAGGGACATGAACAATTGTGGAGGGTAAGCATCATGGGTTAATGGCAGGTTTGCACATGAGTTATCTATATAATGTCTTTTTCCAAGATTCAAGCTAACACTGGCCAACAAACACAGAAAATTACCGGTGGAACCTACATTCTTAGGAAGAACCTAAGGGCCAGGAGGCACAGGCTTTCCCAAAATCAAATAGAAAGAGATGGGAGAAGCATCTTAGCCCCCACACTAGCTCCAGTTCCATTCCATATTACTCAGCAATAATGTCTATAAGAACTGTGCTTTGTTTATTGTGATGTCCACATGCACTCAGGATAGTGGACACAATTTAGATCACAAAAGAATGAGGTTTCCTACCTCAAAAAGTCTTAGGGTCAAGAAGAAATTTTCATCAGGTTATCTATCTCTGCAATTAATTGCCACTATATCTAGGATTTATTTAGAAATTCTTATTACCTCATCTATTTGTTCGTGAATTTTCTCTTTGCCTTGTCCATCATCATCTGCCTCTCCTTCTTTTTCCTGTTTGCTTGGCTGCTTTTGATCTTTGTTCTGATTGCCTGAATCCACGCTGTCATCCTTTGCAACAAGTTCAGAATCCTCCTTAACAGAAAAAAGAAGTGGAGAAAGTGTGTAATTGGGGGTATAGACATAAAACCTTAATACCCAATCCCAGAAACAGCTTACACAACAATTTATTTCTTAGACTTCGCAATTTTCTCTTAATCATACTGTAGAGAAATGTACAGCCCACAAAGGACCATGAATGCCTGGAAGAATAACAATCAAGGTAGATCCAAACACCAGTACCGAGAGATATTTGTATGAACAATATGCAAAGTGCCATGTTCAGGTAATAAATTTTAAACTATTACCCTAAATCATTACAAGGACCAAATGGCTCTGAGATCTTCCCAGCTCCATCATTTTACACATCTGGAATAACCAAAACAATTGAAGGAATTTTGTGGCCACTGACAGAGTCCACCCTTAAAGAATTTTTGTCAAAGAAGGCTTTTATTCTCCCTTTCTCCTAATCTTTTTTTTCCCCTCCTAATCCTAATTCATAATCCACAGCTTTACCCATGGGGCTATCTCACTAACAAACACCGAATGTAACCAATGAAACTAACAAATCTTGGAGGCAGGTAGCAAAGAAGGAAAAGGAAAAGAAGGGAAATGGAAAAAGCATAAAAAGAAGAAAAAAAAGGTTTATAAGGAAGAAAATAGTAGTGCCAAAAAATTATCTCTTGTATGACCTATAAAATTGACTAAGCTATAACCCTGAAACTTTACTGATTTTTTCCCCCTTAAAACAAAAATTACCTCATCCATTCCTGGTCCAGTTTCTTCTGCCTTACTGTCATCTTCATCTTCCTCCTCCTCCTCCTCCTCCTCATCACCCCAGAGCCTTTCATCTAGTTTTTCAGCTTCTTCTCCATTGAGGTCTCCCATCTGTTTATCCAGTTCATTTTCATTATCAGGTTTCTCATCATCCTCTTCTGAAAGGGGAGAGGCATTAAGCTTAATAAGACATATCCCAACACACTGGAAAATGCAGGCAAGAAGACAAAGACAGATCGTGAAAGATCCTATTCACAAAAAAGATAGAATCTCTCCATGGCAGACAAAAAGGGATTTATATGTAGTGTCTACCTAATAGCTAAACAATTGGCTCCATTTACACAAAGCCTTAGACTAGTCTCTTGGTATAGTAGAGAGATCTGTGAAATGAATCAGAAGAATTGGGTTTTAGTTCTAATTCTGCCTGCTACTGGTGGGTAACTTTGTGTAAGGCCTTTCATCTCTCTGGTCCTCGATTTCCTTATTTGAAAAATGAAGCATTTGTATTAGATGACCACCTAAGTTTCCTTTTAGCCGTAATGCTATGAGGCTATAATCTAAATAGTAACTTTCGTTTCTGCCAGAGCTGGATCCCTTCCCTACCCACTTTCTTTTTGCCCAATAAATACATATGCCCACTGTAATTTTTCTTTTCTTTTTTTTTGGTGGGGCAATGAGGGTTAAGTGATTTGTCCAGGGTCACACAATTAGTGTCAAGTGTCTGAGGCCAGATTTTAACTCAGGTCCTCCTGAAATCCAGGGCCGGTGCTTTATCAACTGTGCCACCTAGCTGCCCCCACCCCACTATAATCTGTACCGCAATATATTGTGCTTTGCCATTGGTGGTCCTGTTGGTGACCAGTTCATGGCTTTGGGCAAGCACAACTACATCAGAGGCCCTTTAAAACTAAAGAAGCCACCTTATAAGCAGATATATGAGGTCACTAGGGACAGGAGGCTGCTTACACTAAAATTCTCTTGAACCAAATCTAATTCAAACAATATACATATTGTTATGAAGCAACTTGTTTTAATAGATTAGATTAATGAAAGCATGGAGTTTCTTGGACGGTACTTTATCTTTTTTCCCAAAATAAGAATAAAGTGATACATGGTCCACAGTATTCAAAAGTGCCAAACCTTGTTTTTCAAGTTCCCCATCATGCATTTTCCCATCAAAGTCCTCTGACATTTCAATGGCATTATCTTCTCCTTTAATATCAGGTTTTGAGTCTGGGTCCTCTTTCTCTTTTTCTTGACCCTTTTGGTGACTATCCTCTACCTATATTGAATAACATTGTTGAAGACACTGATGAATAACTTAACATTATTTAATTTTGCTTCACTGTTGCTTGAAATTTAATTTAAATTTAAATTCCAAGTTCAATCACATAAAACACTTTTACCCATCTGGGAAAAAATTGGCCTGACAATTATGAGTATGATTAGAGCAACCATTGGCAAACTACTGCTTGAAGGACAAATCAGGCTGCTGTTGATTCTTTATTTTTAGGATGGTGAGCTAACGATGATTTTTACATGTTTCAATACAATAAAATTTTATTTTAAAAAATCCATTCTTAGCTCATACTTATAAAAACAGGAAGAGGCTGCATTTTGGCCTATAAGCCAGTTTGCCAACCACTAAATTATAGTATTTTTTCCTTTTCTTGTTTTGGTGGAGCAGAGGTAGAAGGGAAAAGACCTGTAATTTCAGCACTCCAGGAAACCCCTTCTGTGGAGAAAGTTGCCTGGGTACTCAAAGGCTAAGTAGTTTGCCCATAATTAAACAGCTACAAAATAACAGAAGTAAAATTCAAACCCAGGTATTCCTGAGTTTACCCTGGCATACAATCCATTATACCACATTGTCTGAGTCTAGTCAAAGACTATTAAACAAAATAATTTCAGTATCTTAGCAAACTTCTATAGTACTCTTGGTAAACATAGATGTAGTTTACGTACTACTAAATATCCGCCAATTCAGAAAACTGCTGAAGTGGGAATAAAGAGTTTAGTCCAAAGTATATGAAAACTTTTTTCCACAATGAAGTCTTGATTTGAAGACAGAGAACTCCAGAATGTAAAAAAAATAAATGTTTCTTTAGCAAAGAGCTTTTAGTAACAGAAGGCTACATGCCAACTAAGCACCTTTCTCCCCTATTGGATTGTGGATTATAACATAAAAGGTTATGACACAACGTCCTTTAGCTTGGCCAAGTTTTTCCATAATTAAAAGAACTAAGATCAAGAAAAAAAAAATTCTCCTTTAAAAAAACCCCAAACCACTGAGATTCCCAATAAAGATAAGCTCCAACATTTTAAAAAAGCTCATTTCTTTTTTTTTTCCAAATGCATAGATAGTAATCTATGATAGAATTCCCTGTGAGACTAGCAAAAACATTATTTTTTTTCCCCTAATTCTACCTATATAGAAAGAAACATGGAGTAGAGTGGGCTCACCACTTACCTGTTCTTCATTTTCTATTTGGTCACTCACATCCTTCAAGCCTTCACCCTCTCCAATTCCACCTCCTTCATAGTCATGGAATTCTGATGCTCCTTCTCCTGCAGACTCTTCCATCAATTCTTTGGGGAGGCAAAATCCCTTTCAAGAAACAGAGGTAGCAGCAAAAAAAAATGAGTAATTATTTTTTTCCAATAAAGAACCAAAAAATAAAAAAGGTTATTTATTGCCTCATGATCACTGACAGCCTTCAAATTATTAATTTTATAGCCATTTCAGAACTTCTGTGAAGCTACTAAATGATAAGCAACTTTAAAAAACTGAAAAGTATCTGTGTTACGTCTTCACTTAATAAAAGTCTGCTATCCATTAAAGATTTGTTATGTGGGTAGTGAAATTAATTCCCAAAGAGACCTTTAAGTCAACACAACTTTTGGCTCACTGAAGTATTTCTAAAGGGTGACACTTTCTCAAATAGTACCTGCTGATTAAAAACTCTTAGTTTCAACTTCTTATCCTTCAAACTGGCAAAGATCAATCAACAATCAAGAGTTGTGGGAAGACACATAATAATAAAATATTTGTAGGGCTGTGATTTGATCCAGCCATTCTGGGAAACAATTTATTGTTTATTATGCTACAAAAATCCATGAAACTTCTATACCCATTAGCCTACTGAGCTCATATCTAAGCATATATCCTGAATGAAGGCAGAAACAAAAAGGCAGGAGTTATATGTACCCAAATACTCACATAGTAGTTTTTGTGGTAACAAAAACATAATTCCATTATAACAAAAATATAACTCCATGCTAAATTTTAAGGTCCCACACAACCTAGTCCCATGCTATCTTTCAGTCTCATTGCACATTAATCCCCCTCCCACACTCTGAGATCCAGAGAAGCTGATCTCTGTGTATTTCACATCCAACAGTCCATCTCCCCATCGTCCATCTCGATGCCTTTGCACTGGCTGTTCCTCATCCCTAGAAAGTAATTCTTTCTCAGCTATGCCTCAGAGAATCCTTTTCTAACATTAAGACACAGCTGAAGCATCATCTTTACTGTGTAACCTTTCCTGATCTCCTCACCTCTTTGCACCCTCCCTTTCAAACTACCTTTTACCTAACTACTTTGTATTTATTTTCCATATACTTACGTAGGTCTTTGTTGTTTCCTGTCAGAATATAAGCTCCTTGTGAGTAGGGATTATTTTATTTTTGGCATTTTTATCCCCCAAATCTAGCACAGTTCCCAGCACATAACAGACACTTAATAAATGCTTGCTGATTGGCAGACTGATGGGCAAGAGGTAACCATATCATGATGCATCCCTCTGAATACAGTATATGTTGCCTCAATAACTCACAAGGAGAAGGAAAAAAAAAAATTACCACCCAGATGATGAAGAAATATCTGACACAGTCATAGACCCAATACTACTTCTTCTTTATTGGGGGCGGGACAATGGGGGTTAAGTGACTTGCCCAGGTCACACAGCTACTAAGTGTCAAGTCTCTGAGGTCAGATTTGAACTCAAGTCTCCTCCTGAATCCAGGACTGGTGCTTTATCCACTGTGCCACCTAGCTGCCCCAGACCCAACACTTCTTAACAATACTCATACTAAATGAAGAAATATTGCCCTCCTAAACAAAGCACAGATCTACCTTGATTAAACAATTCAAAGCCTTACACATGTTCTGCCTGACACGTAAATTCCAGTCATGAAAATTCTTATGATATGAATGAAGTCTTAATAAGCAGCATTCGCTAATGAAGTACTCTTCTGATAAAAGGAGTTATTATGTCAACAAAGACTCCAGTTTAATTCAACCACATTTATATCGAGATGATTTAACAGACATTGCTTTGGATGATAATAACCACTTTATAGAATTTTTTTCTAAAGCTGGGGTCTACAGTTCAATGGAATAGGTTTACCATTTTGAAATGTTATTATGTTCTGTGTGCTGACTCATAAGACCCATGTTCTGTCCATATACTTTCAAACTATAGAGTGGACAATGGAGGTTCTTTATACACTTGCTTTTTCCTCTGTGGTTAGACTTTGGAGTGACTATGAAGGAAGCTCATAAAAGAAGTCCTGAAATTTCAGGAGTTTGATGCAATCAGCACAACGTTATCTAGAAGTAGCAGCATCAGGAGGAGCTCATCATCTAAATGGAATCTTTCAATTTGGATTCTGCAAAGGACAATTCTCTGTGACAATACCGCTGAGTAGACATCTCTTTGTTTCATGCCTTATTTGCCATTAATAAGAAGATTGTACAAAGTTATCTTTGTTGTTGTATTATTTTCTTTTTTCGTTTTTTTAAATTTTTAGTGAGGCAATTGGGGTTAAGTGACTTGCCTAGGGTCACACAGCTACTAAGTGTTAAGTGTCTGAGGCCGGATTTGAAGCCAGGTACTCCTGACTCCAGGGCCGGTGCTCTATCCACTGCGCCACCTAGCCGCCCCTGTTGTTGTATATTTTCAAGGAATTTTGCATGATTATGACCATGAATAGGAAAAATCATGCTTGGAGCAGAGCCCTTTAAGACATCATTTTGTTCAACTGTCTTTGTTTTCTTTTGAAAGATATAGTCAACAAACAACGTACATAGTGGGATCTTATAATCTGTAAACCTTTCCATCAACTGTGTGACAGTAAAGATGACGTCTGCTGTAACATCATTTGTGAAAGCCTGCTTGTTCCCTTCTTTTTCTTCAATGATATCCTTGATGCAAGTGCAAATTATTCTCATAAAGATTTTGAAGAGATGGGAAAACAGGCATATGAACAATATAGACAGTTCAAATAGACTGAGCCTGGAATTAAATAGAGAAATGAGTACCAGTTGGATTGCATTTGGAAATTGTACAAAGCTTTTTAATGACTCTATTCTTCTCACCAAAACAAAGGTCCATCTTTGTAACATTAGGACTCTTCTGCTGATACTTTATGCCTGTGAATCATGGAATGCCACAATTTCCAAAGAATTAAAGTTGCAGGCCACCTGAAGAGGTACTAGTAGCAGATATTAGTATGCTACAAGATATTACCAAATAAGAATTGTGCACCAAAAGCAGAATAAAGGATACCACTAACAATAGATGTGACTAGAAGAGAAGGTAGTAGGTGGGCCAGTTATAAGATTCAAGGAACAGATGGATAGCTCAAGAGCTCCACTAGTATTCATGTAATCCTAAGAGGTCTAGAGGAAGCCCCTCACTGTTTGGGTGAACTCTCATGAAGAATTAATGGAAGGACATGGACAATAATCACACAGTATAAGAAAAGTGTGGATGGATTATGCTCTGCACTACAAGATACATTTAAATTGCAAAGTAAGTCAGTATATGAACAAAAAGTATTAATTCCAATGTGGCCTCCAGGTTCTATGAATGCCTGCCTATCAGTTCTAATAGCTTTAACACAATACACTCAAAATAAAAAAGATTCTTGGGAAAATCACCTGGCAGAGTCAATGGCTTCTTTCGTTATATAATATAATTCTTCCATTTATTCTGTGGAAGTGTATCAAATAAAAAGTAGTTCTAAATTTAAGGTTTTTGAATATTTGGATCTCTTTTGGCCTAAGTGGTCTCCTAATGGCACTTACCTTCTGACTAAGTTCAGAGAAGACATGAGTGAGCACAGAGAGTAATTTCCCAGTGCTTCGGTGAGTTGCCAAGGACACTGTTAGGTGAAATACGACGAGATCTGAATACCTGGAAAGCATGGGCATGAGGCGCACCAACAAGGAACAGGCCTGATTGAAGAACTGTATGTTCAAACAAACAAACAAAATTCTTCAGTGACAATTGCCTTGTTTTGACAAAATGACAACAATGGCTCATGATTCCAGTCCTCAGTTATCTGTATAAAGTTTACTTGTCTAAATATAGTCAATTTACTGAATTCTCCTATGACAGGGAAACTTGCATTTCACAAAGATAATATAGAATTTTGTTCGTCCAAACCTATGCAAGGAGCTCCCCAGTGAGGAAATCCCTTTACAAAACTGATCAGATTTCTGCAACTTATAATCTTGGACAGCTGCCTGGGGTCTTGCCCAGGGTCACACAAGTTAGTATGTGTCAAAGACAGGACTTGAATACAAGTGATCCTAACTCTAAGTCTAGCCCTCTGTAAACTACTCCATGTGGCAGAATAAAACAAATTTTTGCAAAACAAATGCAAGATTGCTATTGGGATAAACAACTTCTCAAAATTTAGGCTCCTGTAGAATGACTGATGTTTTCAGCTTTATTATTTTAAAAAATATCTTAGTATTATTAACTATTAATTTAATAATTACTGATAATTAACTATTATTAGTAAAATAACTTAGTATACAGTTGTTGAATATTAGTATTTTGGTGGGGGTTTTTTGTTTTGTCCAGCCTGTGATTTCATCAGTTTATGGAACTCCCAATAAGGAAAATCTTCCACGAGTGCAGATTGGCTCCTATTCTGCAAGTTCCAGTCTTAGAGAGTTCCCTGGGGCATTAAGAGATTGAGTAACTTACCTCATGGTCACAATAAAAACCATCTATTTGGTATTCAAAACTATACTTTCCTACCTTTAGCATTTAGGCATCTATTTCCAAATAGATCAAAGTATCTACATATCAAAACTGGTCAATAAGCTATCATGTACAGAATCAGGGCAATTTCTCAGCCGCATCACCTTGAAAAAATGCCAAAAGTAGTCAGACTGGATTAGATGGAATCCGAAGCTTTGTCCCCTTAGAACAGTCCGTAAATACTTCAGCACTTTACTTAAAGAGGCAACTTACCTTGTGTTTCTCTGTTGTACAGTCTTCACTATAAGATTTCAGCCTCTCCAAGAGCTCAGAAACAGCTGAGATGATTTTTTGCACATGCAGAGAGCTCACGTCAGCCCAAAAGTCATCTTCTAGGAGTTTTGTGAGATGTCCAGACTGTACTCTCTCCATTGAGTCTGTTGTTTCTTTGGTGGTGGGAGAGAAAAACACCATTAATGGCAGAAAGCCATATACATACCAAAACCTATTCTGTACAAAGTCATGGAGCCAGTGAGATAAGAAATAGATGGGCATTAAGCCAACAAGAAAAAAATTTTTTTTAAATTTTCACCTAACACCAAACTAATCTTTGCCTCATATGAAACTTACCACTCTCCTCTTGGGGTGTTGCTTGTTCTTTGCCACTTTGCATCTTTTGATTATTTCTCTCTGCTAAACTCTGGGTGGCAAAGAGGATTGCCTGGATAGCAACCTCCATTTGTGCTGAGAAATCCTCCACAAATCCTTCATCCGATATATGGTTGCCTTGTGAAATAAAGGATAATCAATTGTTTGACTTGGTGACCCGGGAAATCCTTATAAAAATTAATGTACAAAATTTCTGCTGGAGGGGCAGAAATGTTATGAGAAGAATATGTAAAGAAATAGGAGATCCTTGGTAAACAACACATCACCTTGGCCCCCATTTCTGCAACCAAGCCTTTCAGTCTAAAAAAGACAAGATTCCCAACAGACTCTGGTAGTCCTGTTATTTCATGCTACCATGACTTACATGCTTCCTCTCAAGAATACCAATTGCTGACAACAGTTAGCAGGCAGTGTATTCTAGCAGACAGGGAAGCTGAGAAGCAAGGCCACAAGGCCTTTACAAATTTTGTCCCAGTTACTTTAAACTTCTTTCCTTCCAAATTAGTTTTTCTTCTGATTTAATCTAGATTTGAATTCACATTAATCTAGAGTTGAACTAAGGTTTAAGTGAATCTTGACTGCTTTAGGCTTGCCATTCTTTCCTCCAAATCTCAAAAGTCAAGTAGAAAAATTGTCCTTTTCACCTTGTTCGGATGAAGTAAAGAGATGTATTTTCCAGGCAGTGAAGTCAGCCATGGCTTTATCGATTTCTCCTCTAAGATATTCCAGACTCTTGACTAATGTGATTTGCTGGGTGGTGTGCTCAGCTTCTGTCCCTGGAAGAACGAACAAGGACTCTAGGTCCTGCAACTGAGCTGAGACTTTGGACATGCAACTCAACCCAGCAGAGCACACTTCAAAATGTTTCCTGCAACAATACAGAAAAGTTGCAAAAGTTGAAAAGGATATAAGAGAACAAAGATTTCTCCAAACATACACACCAGATAAAGCCCATTTTATTTAATATTTTGTGACTAGACACATGATATTTAATGCATGTTCTTTTTTTTTTACATATAAGGTATTTTATTTTTTTTCTGTTACATGTAAAGATAGTTCTCAACTTTTGTTTATACAAGCTTTACAATTTCAGATTTTTTTCCCTCCCTACCCTCCCTCCCCCCTCCCCTAGACAGCAGGTAATCTGATATAGGTTATATCTATATACATATACACACATATATATACACATATATATATGTACACACACACACACACACATATATCCATAATAACATTAATCCTATTTCTGCATTAATCCTGTTATAAGAGAAAAAAATCAGGGCAGTAATGCAAAACCTCAAAATAGAAAAAAAAAACAACAGCACCCAAAACAAAAGAAATAGTATGGTTCAATCAGCATCTATACTCCACAGTTCTTTTTTTTTTTCCCTTGGATTTGGAGATCCTCTTCTATCATGAGTTCCCTGGAACTCTTCTGTACCATTAATGCATGTTCTTTTATAACTCACTCATGCCTTACAATTAATCCAGCAGCCCAAATGATTAAGTTCAAAATAAAGATTTTGCATATTTGTAAATCCAAGTTCTTTTCATATGAATAACAGCTTTCATTTGTACAGTGTGCAATGGCATTATAACCCCATCCACTCACCAAGAATGAAAGAGAGTTTCACAAGTCAGCTGCCTGATTTTGTCCACTTCAGCTTTCATAGTTTTGATGGCTGTTAGCATCTCAGTCACTCTTGCCATCGACTGCTGCCATAACTGATCTGTTTTCCGCATTCGACAACCAGGGGGCAAATAATCTCCAGACACAGGAGATGGGTAGCTCAGTTCTATTGGGATCATGTTAGGCATTGCCCCAGAAGCCTCTTCCAGAGTGGGTTTGGTTACTTCTGAAGGGAAGGTTTTCCCCGATTGGGAAGTAGAAAGCCCATCTCCTGTACTCTTGTCATCATCCTTGCTGCTCAGAGACTGCTCCTTTGGACAGCACTGAAGAAACCAGGAAAGTTGCTCCAGCACTATCATGCTTTGCATGGACAGGTGCTGTAGTCTTTCAGTCCACTGCTGAATGCCATCTTGAGGTGGGAAAGCCACATGATAGCCAGGAGACCCAGGCAGTCTGGAATGAATCTCTTGCACACAACTGAGAAGGTTCCTAATAGAAAGAAACCCACCAAAGGAACATATGAAGAAGGTTCTTCGACCAATATTTCTTAAGGCAGACTAAATGTGTAGCACATTTTGCAAAAGAATGGATTTAGCTGAGCTGGGGTTGAGGCTCTTCCATTGGAGTTTGAGAGCACACACCAGAATCCTAAACACGAGCTTTCAAAATGAAAAGCCTGTTCACTTGCTCCTATAACCCTCCTAAAAACTAGAGACTTGCTCTCTGAGAAAAGTATCTAGAGTTCTTTTCTTATGAAATAAAAACAAAATAAAACAAAATGAGATTCTAAGAATTCCTAGTTAAAATAAGTAGTTAGGGTTCTCTGCTAAAGGAAACATAATGGATGGTATGGGGTAATGGCTGAATCAAAATAATTACTATACACCAAGGACAACCTCTGAGCCAAGAATACACAATTTATCGTGACCTTCCCTAAAAGTGCAAACATCTCCGACTGCCAAAAAAAAAAAAAGAGTAGCCAATTGCTACTTGGTCTCACAAAGGCACAGGTTTGACACTAGTGATATAAATGTGGCCAAGTCACCTAACCTTCCTGTTACTCAACTTCCCCATCTGTAAGAGAGGGGCAATAAAACTGACTACTTCACCAGTTTGTTGTGGGGAAAATACTTTTAAAACCTGTGTAAATGTGAATTATTTTTGCTCCTGGTAGGAATAATAAACAAAAGCAGGCTCAGGAAGCCTGATCTCCAGAATATGGTTTGGTGTTGACCACCCTAAGACTATGGTATTAACTAAAGAAAGGTCTCAATCTAATTCACTTGCACTGTCATTTCACATTCAACTCAGAACAGCTCTAACTAAGCAGGCCTCCTTCGGCTAAAAGTCTCTAACAAGGCTACAAACAGGTCACAAGGGGAACACAGAACATTTACTTAAAACACGCTTAATCATCTAACTGAAACACAATAACTAATGCTCACCTTCCCCAGACTTAACTGTCAGGCCTTTATTTAGGAAAGGTTCCGTTTCTTTTATCATCCCTCTAAATTGGTTTAATCTGTGGCTTAAATACACAGTTCCTCCTCACTCAATCTAAAATGGCAAACTCAAAACCACCCCCACCACTCCCCCTAAACTGGGCAAGCTGTACCTGAGAATAACCCACTGTTCTGTCAGGGTGGTCAGCGAGCTCCTCTGGTGGATAAGTGTCTTCATGAGGTGTGCTGAGAATCCTTTACATCTGTCAATGATACTCACTCCAATCTCCTGCATGGGGGAGGTGGAAGGTGAGGCAGGACATAGGAAGAATAACAGTGGAGAAGCTATTACCCTGGAAGACATATACCATGCTGGTCTCTTGCAAGAAGATCTGACAATCAGACATGGGAAATGTCAGGGCGGGTTTTCTGAACCAAGAGACCTTTCATAGAGGATGCAGTTTGACTTGTAAATTGGGATTTAGAGTTGGAAAGGATTTTAAAGATTCTTTTGTTCAACACTCATTTCAAAGATGAGGAAAGTGAGGCCTGGAGAGGTTGAGTGACTTAATCCAAGGTCACCCAAGAAGCAAATTATGGGGAAGAAAGCTGAACCCCAGTCCTCTCTCTGACTCCATATCCAAAGCCCCTTCTACTGCATCACACTACTTCCGTGTGAAATAATGAGTTCTACTGACACTGTACTGGTTGACACACAGGCCATTTTTGTTCTTTCTCATACAGCCTATTCCCATTGCCTGTCTTTGTAATTTTGGGACTAGCTTTTCTTCATGCTTGAAAAGCAACCTTTTGGAATCCCTTTTTCCTTCAAAACTCAGTACCACCATCAACATGAAATCTATCCTGATTCCCCCTGGCTGCTTGCACCTTTCCTCCAAATGGCCTTATATTTATTTAGCATATTACAAACTGTTCTTGCTTCGAACAAATTTGCTGGTGGGTGGCAGGACCCCATGCTAGCTCCAGCTCCAGGCACTGAATGTCATTCTTACTGAAACCCCCAAGAGTCTCAAAGGGGAAAGGACCACACCTCAACAGGAGAGAGAAGAGGAGGTCTGTGGAATAGTCTACTTATGTTAAGCTAACACTGGCTGTCCAAAGGAGCAGTCTCTGAGCAGCAAGGATGATGACAAGAGTACAGGAGATGATGGGCTTTCTACTTCCCAATCAGGGAAAACCTTCCCTTCAGAAGTAACCAAACCCACTCTGGAAGAGGCTTCTGGGGCCCTGGATTCAGGAGGACCTGAGTTCAAATCCGGCCTCAGACACTTGACATTTACTAGCCGTGTGACCTTGGGCAAATCACTTAACCCTCACTGCCTGGCCAAACAAACAAACAAACAAACAAAACCAAATGTTGAAAACTATCTCTACGTGTAACCGGAAAATAATAAAATACTTATATCAATTAATTAATTAAGTGTGTAAGTGAGTAAGTAAGTAAATAAATAAATAAACAAACTGAATTCCACAGAAATGATATACCTAAATTGTTACCTACTGAAAAATGTCTTTTCAAGTCTACCTGTGAGAGGACAAAACAATAAGAAAACCTGTATCTTATCACTCTAGCTACTAACTTTCCTTTTTTACCTTTGAAGGTGCCAAAAAAGCTGTTTGAAGTCTTAAGTGGCGAGCAAGTGATCGATAAAAATATTTCTGACACCCAACCCAGAAGGAAGAGATTTCTGCAAGCAGCCTGGAAGAGAGAAAAGACAGTTTATGTTTCTAAAGCCATAGCCCCAGGTCTTAGAGTAGGTGCCGAGCCAAGTAAACAAGTCCAGTTATAATTAACAGCCAACTGTCTGAATTAATTTGTTCATTGTCATTCAATAAATAGGGACCTACTGTGTGCTCAGCATTTTGTATGATGTAATCACGGAAACCAAAGTGGAAGTCACAGTTGCTGCCCTAGATGAGCTTGCTATCTTGTTAATGTTCTTTCTCAGTTCCAGTTATTACCATTTCAAAGGTTAACAAGTGTCAAAACATGACTCAAAAATGAAGAAAGTTTAAAGCTATACGGATGGTTTGCACTATAAAACAAAGCATCTTAAGAGTTAAATCATTCTACAAAGATCCTTGGGGTTTTCAAGATTTTTGTGTACACAAAATCTGAGAGAAATACAGAATCAGTTGGAGAAGGGAGAAGAGGATGGGGGTGGAAGAATCCCTGAGAAAACAACTTGATCATTTCTACAGAATCCATGTTCAGCTACCATTTATATTTAAATTCTATCCAAAGCACAAACCTTGCATCTGATTCCTGTGTGTTGCCAAAGATAGACAGTGCACTGTGAAGATCTAAGGGGTGCAGATGAAGGATATTTTGAAGGTCATTTGAACGAGCCCAAGTAAGGCCTTTGCGATAGGACAAGCCTTAGAAAAGAAAATTTTATTATAAGCTTAAGGAAATAAAAATCACCAAACATCCTTAATCTAGTTCCCAGCAGTTCATGCTATAGCACTAAGGGAAACTATATAGCTACCCACAGAATGGAAATGGAAATTGAGTACAAGAATCCAACAATATTACTGATCAGTGACTTATAGACCATGTCATCACACCTCTCTTTCTTTGAGAGAAGTGGGAAGCATGGAAAGTGTGTACAGACCTGTTACTTCATTGGTAGAGGGATTCCTGGTGAGGGAGCTACCTCTATCAATGCAGATCAGCAACTGTTCTGCAATTTATAGTCTTAAAGATGACCTGAGGCACTGAGAGATCAAGTGACTTGCTCAGAATGACCTAGGCAATATATCTATCTAGGAGTCAAGACCCTAACCCAATTCTTCGCAATTCCAAGGCCAGCCTTCTATCTACTATACCACACTGCCTTTCTTATTCAGTTGTGTGTATATGTGTATATATACATATATTTTTATACACACCCAGTCAGGAAACATAATCCATACTCTTCCATTAATAGCCTATCAAAAAGGATTAAATATATTGGAGAAATACATTTTCCTGTTAATGAAAACTCACCAACTTTCATGAGATACTTGAAGAGCTCTGATAAAGCCCGCTGCTTCTGCAAAAGAATGTGTTTCACTTCTGATTTCTGTTTTTCCTTATCTGTGTTTGGATCCACGGTTAAGCTCTGTAGTTCACATACAGAGGAAATGATATCACCTGTAGGGAGAATGCAGAGAAAGAAAATAATATACCTAAAAGCTTAATTTGTTTGAGCTAAGTGGAAGTGAATGTTTAAAACCACACAAACACCTTCTATCTGTACGAACTAATATGCAGAGAAGTATGAAGAACCAAGAAAAAATATACTTGGTGAGACCAGGAAACAACCCTTAGATCATTTTTTACTCTGGAGGTATAATGATAAGGCATCCCTCCCCTCCTCTCAGAAAAGAAGCAGTAGACCACAAGTATGAAACTCAATGAGGTCTGAGGTGTGGGGGGCACTGGCCCTGGCCTAAAGCCTCTCAACACTGAGAAGCCTTATAAATACAAAGAATTACCTAAGAAAACAATACCATTGAGAGACCTGAGAACTCTGATCAATGCAATAACCAATTATGATTTCAAAGGACTTAATGGTGAAAAAAGTCTCATTTCTTATCAGAGGCATATGAAGAATAGATGTGGAATGAAGCATACATTTTAAAACACAGCCAATGTGTTTTTATGTGTATGTGTGGGTGTGTCTACACACATACACCGCTGTGAAGGAGAGCTGGTGAGAGTCACTGGCAAGTAACATGATATGAAAAAGAAAGAAAAGAGAAGACACTAAACATTTGAAAAGGGGAAAGGGAAATGCTCCCTATGGGCCTGGAGCCCAGAGCCTGAAGCCCGTATCTCTACCCCTCACTAAAAAGTCTTGCCTGAAGAGGAAAGGACAAAAGCTAATTCACTACCAAGTATTGACAGATCCTTCTGTTAAAACTTAGGGAAGGGGGCAGCTAGGTGGCGCAGTGGATGGAGCACTGGCCCTGGAGTCAGGAGGACCTGAGTTCAAATCCAGCCTCAGACACTTAACACTTACTAGCTGTGTGACCCTGGGCAAGTCACTTAACCCCCACTGCCTCACAAAACAAACAAACAACTTAAGGAAGAGTGTGTTTTTTGTTGTTCTAAACAGAAAAGTCCCCAAATTAATACTTTTTAAAAATTTCATGCAGGTCCCTGCTTGCTCTTCCTCCCTTTAAATTGTTCAGCTGCTAAATATTAGTCAGTTGCTTTGACCAGGGCCTATAAGGAAAACTGAGAAGCAGCAGAACCTGTCCTGCAAAAAACAAACAAATAAAACCCCCCAAATACCTTTCTGAATTTCCTGCCCATAAAATTCACTTTTCTTCTGTGGACACCCACTTACACACCTGTAAATTGATCAAGGTTCTCCACGAGACCAGGCAATGGGCTCTGCTTTATGATAGTAATACAGATCTTCTTCATTCGTTTGGTGAGCTTTGGCAAACGACTCTGCAGCAAACCCTCCGAGAGGAAAGGTATGATATCTTGGCAGGCCTCTGGAAGCACAGACTGAAAAACAAAGGTGGAAATAACCTCCATCAAGCAGATCATAACCAGCTGGCAATAACTTGTGGTCCAATTCATGTGTCTCAAATGTTCACGTGTTAAATATCACTATCACCTCTGACCTCTCAGGGGTATAAACAGAGTTTCTTAAGTATTGGGGGGGGAGGGGGGAGAAGGAGAGAGAGCGAGAGAAAGCAAGTAAGAAAATCAAAGTGTGTGCCTCTTGATCAGAGATGTAGCAGTGAGTACTCCTCAACCATGGTATCCCCATGCTACCAATCCTCACCACAGCAATCAAAATTATTGCCATAATGATTAACATGTATGAAAAGGAGTTGAATGGTAGTATTTTTTCCTCCAGAAATGCTAAAAGAAACGATACTGTTCTCAGTGTTAAAATGATTGGATTGGGGGGCAGCTAGGTGGCACAGTGGATAAAGCACCAGCCCTAGATTCAGGAGGTCCTGAATTCAAATCCAGCCTCAGACACTTGACACTTACTAGCTGTGTGACACTGGTCAAGTTACTTAACCCTCATTGCCCTACAAAATGCTAAGTAAATGAATAAGCAAATAAACAAATAAATGAATGAATGAATGGGAAAAAAATGATTGGATTTTGAGATGGAAGGGATCTTGGAATGTGTCTAGTCCAATTCTTCCTTTACAGATGAGGTCTGGCTAGATGATGCACTGCCTACTATGTTGCACTTAGGGAGTCAGGAAGACTTTGGTTCAGATCTAGCCTCAGACACTTATTGGCTGTGTGACCCTAGGGCAAGTCATTTAAACATCTGTGTCTCTGTTTCCTCATCTGCAAAATGGGGATGATATTAATAGCGCTATGTCACAGGACTGTTGTGAGGATCAGAAGAAACAACATAAAGCACTTGCGAACCTTAAAGTGATACACAAATACTAGCTCATTATTATTGTTGTTGTTCTTATCCCTGCCATGGTCACACAAGCAGTAAGCAGTACAGCCAGAATTCAATCTCAGGTCTTCTGACTACAAATTCAGCATTCTTTAAGCTTCTTGATTGCCTCCATGGCCTCTGAAATGAAGTGATCCATAAAGGGATCAAATGAGTGACTTAACCATTATTAGCAATACATTCTAAATAACTAAGCTAATGTGTTGTGTTTTGTTTGGGGGTGGGGGGCTAGGGAGGTGCTTTTGAAAATTAGGCAGATAGCAGGTACCTAGTAAATTGATGTGCTTAATTGAAAGCTTTTCTGAAAACCAATTTCAAGCATCAGGTCTCAAAATCTGAGACAGAGAGTTTCTTTAGAATGGAGTCTTCATTCTAAAATGGCCATCATTTCAGAGATAACAAAAAGTATGGAAATGGGGTAACCTGTTAAAGGCTGACAGTGAATCCACTGCAAAATAGAGCTCTAAACATGGAAGATTTTTATGGATTCATGTAGAGTAAAGTAAGCAGAGCCAGGAAAAGAACATATGAAACTAAATTAATGTAAACTGGGGGCAGTGGGAGGAGAAATCAAAGATGCAGTCAAAACCTGATTGCTATGACTTGGAGAACAGATGAAGAAATGCACCTCTGCTCTTGGTACACAATGTCACAGACACTGTTAGATAAGGTTGCTATGCTACTTGGTTTTGTTTAAATGGTTTTCTTTGTTATATGAGAAGGTTCAATGGAGGCGGGGGAGGGAGAAGAGAGGGAACCATATGGAAATGAATGATAAAAAAAACAAAAATATGGATTTTTTTTTTTAAAAAGAAAGAAAAGATAGCTCTAGAGCTTCCAATGCTACCCACTAGGTTAGATACTCGTTAAATCAGTCAAATGGACGTAGCAAGTAGATTAATTTTGAAGTTTCCCCTTCCCACAAACCTCTCAAGTGGATGAAAACATCTAACAAAAAGGCTATCAATCTCCTCGTTGATGGCAGATAGATTTTTAAACTCTACATTCTTCTGGCTCTCCTTATAATTTCGTGGAGAAGGTACCAGGGAATGAGGAACACTATCTAGCCCAACCCAACAAGAATTTACTGAAGTACATCCTGGGTACAAGACATTTACTATGCTAAACACGAGACAAAAACAAAATGAGAAACTGCCTCTGACATCCAAGCATGTAAACAGCATGTAAACAGATGATAATTTGAGAAGAGAGGGAACACTAAGTACAGGGAATGGAAGAGGCTTCCAGTACGAGGTGGTACATGAGCTGAGCCCTGAAAGGGCGAGCCCCCCCCCCCCCAAATCTGAAACAAGATGATCTTCTAGGATAGCCTTACTGATGGGGAGGGCCAAAGGCAGTGGTGTAAACAACACCAAGGATGATTGAGTTCTCCATGAGCTAAAGTGCCAGGCAGACTCCCCTTTCTATGTCAACACTAAGTTTTCCAGGAGCTATGCCCCACTGCTCTGTGAGTCAGGTGCTTTGGTTAGGCAAACAACCAAAGCCTGAAAACATCTTAACAATACTTTAAAAGCTTTAATTGACCTGTTTGGGTTACCAGGACAGCCCCATAGAGAGCAGGAATCTGTCATTCCAAAGAAATAAGAAATGAATAGGAAATTTCCCAGAAGTCAGTGAGCACATACTTGGGTGCTGCCGGGTCTGGCCAAGAGAGTTTCCATAAGCATGCTGTTCAGACTCTGAATTGGAGTTTTCTCCCCATCTGCTGTTGGCTGCTTCTGTAGACAGTCGAGCTGTTCTTCCTGGGTACTTTCAATCAAGGAAGGCCTGCAGGGTTCACTCAAGACTGCTTCAAATTTCTTCATGAACTTAAAGAGAGTCCTGACCACAATCAAAGATAGTAATTAGGGGAGAGGTAAACATGATTCTGGGGGAAAATGCTTAATACCTTTAACTAGTCCACATACTTGCCCCCTTTACATTTACGTTTGATTTCTTACTGTTTTATAATTAAAAATAGTCTTCTTTTACTTTGCAGAGGCAGGGGTTCTTAACCTGGGGTCCAAGAATATGTGGGCATGTTTGTGTGTACATGTGTGTTTTAATTCTGATAACTACTTCAATAAAATTGGTTTCCTTCATAATCCTATATATGTTTTTTTACGCATTTAAAAACATTATTCTGAGAAGTCTATAGGTGTCAGCAAACTGTCAAAGGGATTAGTGATACAAATTAGAATCCTTGTGGTAGACCCTTAAGGCATGCGTACATAGAGACAGAATCTAGGGACTTTCACAAGTCCAGTACCACATGCTGTCCTATCACTGTCACAAGTGGATTATGGTCATGTACATACTGCCCATTATAAAAACTGAATTCATTTCCCACTCAAACTTCAGAAAGAGTTTTATTATTTACCTGTGTGTCTTTTCCACAGACTGTTTTATAGCCCAGAAGCTAACATCATTCCACTTGGAGATCTTAACAAATTCCTGTGATATAAATGGAAATCAAAGACTTATTTATAACACCTGGAATAAGGTTTATTTGTAGGCTCATAGACTTAAGAGATGGCAGTAATGTCAGAGACCATCTAGTCCAATCCCTAGAGGTCACCTAGTCCAACACCTCCATTTTATAGATGAGGAAACTGAAGCTCAGAAAGAAGTGACTTGCCCAAGGCCACATAGATAGTAAAGGGACAGGGGCAGCTAGATGGTGCAGTGGATAAAGCACCGGCCCTGGATTCAGAAGGACCTGAGTTCAAATCAGGCCTCAGACACTTGACACTTATTAGCTGTGTGACCTTGGGCAAGTCACTTAACCCCCAATACCCCACAAAATTAAAAAAAAAGAAAAAAGAAAAAGAGATAGTAAAGGGACAAAGCCCACATTTAAATCCCAGTCCTCTGACACCAAACTCAACCCTCTCTCCACAGCACAATGCTTAATAATGATGCTCATACAACTCAGAAAGAGGTAAGGTGTCCACCTCCAAACTACAGGACTGAGTGCTGGCAAGTCCAACAAGTTTCAGGGAAAGGCCACCAAGTTTTATATGTGGTATTAGAGAAAATCCAGTTCTCTCATAAGTGAAGGAATTCCCACTTCTAGAGGATCCTATGTCCTTTTAGCGCTTGTGTAATGGTAATTAAAATCGGTGATCCACTCCAATATTCAGGGCTTGGTGCTTAGGACCCCACAGAGTTTGCCACTGGTACCACAGAATTATTAGTTTCTATCATCATGTTGGTTAATCCGCAAAGAAGTCTACATGAAGAAAGGGGCTCAAAACCTATGTCAAGGAGGCTGTCTGATTCAGTGGAAAGAGTACTCTGCATCCTGGCTCTGCCACCTACTTACTATCTGTCTGACCTTTCTGGGCCTTAATTTATTCCTTTTGAAAATAAGGGAGTTGAAGGGGGCAGCTAGGTGTCACACTGGCCCTTGCTTCAGGAGGACTTGAGTTCAAATCTAGTCTCAGAAACTTGACACTTACTAGCTGTGTGACCCTGGGCAAGTCACTTAACCCCAATTGCCTCACAGAAAGAAAGAAAGAAAGAAAATAAGGGAGTTGGGCAAAATGACTACCATAAATCTAGGATTCTTTAAATTTTAAACAGAAACAATATGACCAATGCCTAAAAAGAAAATAACATGATATGGGATGGAGGTTGAGGGTAATGACTACATGTAATTCTAGGGTATGTGACATATAACTGGGAGCCATGAAAGCCTACATTTTATTATCTTGTTTTACAGTAGCCACCTCAAATTACTTCCTCAAATTACTGTCATCATGATTGATGATTTTTAAAATTTAAGCATAATCTAAAGTAATTTTGCATTTGCTAATTTGTTCTTCTGATAAGTCATCCAACAAATGTTTCTCTTACCTTTAGCTCTTTTTCTAGTGGGGATCGAAGTTCCTCTATTCGGACCTGGACGCTGTCTGAGAACTGCTTATAGTAATGGTACAAATTCCAAAGAACACTGCAAAGTGACTCTGAAAGAAATAAAAGAAAAAAAAAAGAGTAACAACTGTTTCTAAAAAGAAGCTTTCCCTCATAGCACCATAACCCACAAGTGGCCTTAAACCTGGAAGCATCAATAAATCCCAAATCTCTTGATGCAGATGTTGCAAAGTTGCTGAGAATATTCATCTTCATTGAAAAATCATTTTCTCATCATTCTTTATATATTACATGATTCAAGGACAATGTGCCTGGAGAGACTAAATACTTATTGGTGACCTTGCTAAAGCTTAGTAGTCATCATAGGTTCAATGTAGGGACTTTTCCTTTTGTCTTCAGCTCAGCCTTCTGAATTCTTCAGATGTTTTGGGAGTGAATCCTGCTCGGTCCCCAAAAGCAGACCCCAAGGTTCTGCCATGGAAGGATCTTTTAAATAATTCCTTAAACAAATTAGAAGTCAGCAAAGATTGTGCATCTTTCAATCTAGATTGAAAATGGGCTGCCAAGGGGGGAGCTAGGTAGTGAAGTGGATAAAGCACCTGCCCTGGATTCAGGAGGACCTGAGTTCAAATCTGGCCTCAGACACTTGACACTTACTAGCTATGTGACTCTGGGCAAGTTACTTAACCCTCACTGCCCCGCAAAAAAAAAGAAAAGAAAAGAAATGAAATGAAATGAAAAAGAAAATAGGCTGCCAAAAAAGTATTTGAGACCTTCACTTATCAATTTATCCTTGGCCAAGTGAATTGCAACCATTCCTTAATCTATAACCAATCAGGATTTTACTTTGAATGATTTTCAGCATTTACTCATTCTACATTAAAATAAAGAACTAAATAAGGTATATCTTATAAACCAGACCAAGAAAATATTATCTACACTTTTTTCCCCCTTGAGCTAGTTTACTAATGCATCATATGGAAAAGGGTACATGTAAAATAACTGGACCTGAATTTCACTGGTACAAGGACCTCATAGGTGGGGATCAGCTTCTTAGACCAAGTGGCAATAACCTACAGCTTACAGAGGGAGAAGAGAAGGCCTACAGATTAGCCAGGTTGCTGACCCCATCTTAGAGCTGTCTAGAGCACCCAGAGGTTAGAGGATTGATTCAAGGTTGCATGACCACCTAGGTCTTCCTGGGTTCCAGGCCAGCTCTCTATCCGCTCACCTTGCTGCCTCTCTAATGCAATATAGGAATAACATGTATTTTTTAAAAGAAGCAAACTCATACCTTTTCCTTCCACCTGTGGCATCAACAAGACATGACAATGGAAAACTAGCAGCATCTGAAGTCGTACATGGAATTCTCCTAGAGAGGCTCCTTCAATAAAAGCTTGTAAAGTGCTGACCAACATTGTCAATGCCATATGCCTGTCACATTCTAGAAAGAATTTAAACAGAGGAAGATGTATTTCTGGCACACCAGACAGCAGATGTAATTTTATGGCTATAATGTAGATGAGGTGATGAGAAAGGGGGCATTTAGTCATAAAAGTTTTCCCAAACTGAAGTGGGAATTAAGCATAACATAAGCATGAAATGAATTACCTTTTAACTCCAACATATATGTACCTGTTGTTTTCTCTCACTGAAGTGAGAGTAGAGATTATGTCATTTATCACCTTTGTTGTCCCCTTCCTTCCCCCAGCACCTAGCACAATGTCTAGCATGAAGGAGGTACTTCAGCAAATTCTTAGTGATGGATTAATTGCATGATATAGACAAATACATTCCCTGACAAAAGATCCTAGTTAGGCTTTTTGTAGTCTGATGGAAAATGTACTAGACTACATAACTGGATATCAGGCCTAAAATTTACCCACTCTTCTGTAAAATGGTGATGATAACAATAACCCAAGCCCTAACAAGGAATTTTTATACCTGAGTAAATACCACAAAAACCACACCATGGAAAAGTGGCAGGAAACCTTTCCTCACCAGAGTGAGATGGACTGAGAAGAGAGCTTAACTTCAGCCAAATTTAACTAATTCCTGCTAAGTAGCAAGTAAATTCATTTCCACCTGCTGAAGAGTTAAATGGCTGTCAATGCACTTCAAATTTGGTGTCTTCTAAATCTAGCAAACTGCGAACAGTGCTAGTCACCCACCATTCATCTGATCAGTCATAAAGCATTTATTAAGCACCTAAAAAGTCCAAGGCACTGAATATGCAATCACTGGGGATATAAATACAAAGAACGAAGCCATCCCTGCTCATGAGGTGTTTACATACAAGTCAACAAGGTATAAAGAGAATAAGAACAAATTTACATAATGGTTAGCTAGAGGGTAGTTTGGAAAGGGAAAGAGAAAAGATGGGGTATTTGGAGACACAAGCAGCTGGGGAAGGGGAGGGGAAAACATGAAAGATGTCATGTAGAAGGTGGTACAGGTAAGTGAGCTGTGTCTTAAAGGAAGAGGATTTTATAAGGCAGAAATGAGGTAAGAGTACATTCCAGACACAAGGGGCAGCCACAGAATAGTCAGAGAGATGGGAAATGGAGTGTGTGTGTGTGTGTGTGTGTGTGTGTGTGAGACAGAGAGGCTAAACTTAACTGAACTTCGGCATTGCTTGGAGGGGGGGTGGGGTGTGGTACTGACATACACTAAGAGGGAAAGACAGTTTGGGGACAGGTTTTAAAGGGCTTTAAAAGTTAAACGAAGTATATGAGCAAACAAAAGGGAATAATATAAATAGATCTGTACTTAAGGAAAATCACTCTGGTATGAGTGTATAGGATGGACTAGAATGGAAAGAGACTTGAGGGAGAGAGACCGATTAAGAGGTTATGATAACCCAGGAACTCTATGAACACAACTACCAAACACTCTTCACACAAATCAAATCAGATCTAAATAATTGGAAAGATATCAATTGCTCATGGATAGGCAGAGCTAATATAGTAAAAATGACAATACTGCCTAAATTAATTTACTTATTCAGTGCCATACCAATCAGACTACCTAAAAATTATTTTATACAGCTAGAAAAAATAATAACAAAATTCATCTGGAAAAACAAAAAATCAAGAATATCCAGGGAAATAATGAAAAAAAATTTACAGGAAGGTGGGTTAGCGGTACCAAACCTGGAGCTTTACTATAAAGCGGCAGTCATCAAAACTATCTGGTACTGGCTAAAAAATAGAGTGGTAGATCAATGGAATAGGCTAGGCTCAGGAAATGCAGTAGTAAATGACACTAGTAATATAGTGTTTGATAAACCCAAAGACTCCAGCTTCTGGAATAGGAACTCAGTATTTGACAAAAACTGCTGGGAAAGCTGGAAGATAGTATGGCAGAAATTAGGCATAGACCAACATCTTACACCTTATACTAAAATAAGGTCAAAATGGATACATGATTTAGACATAAGAGGTGATACCATAGGTAAATTAGGAGAGAAAGGAATAGTGTACCTATCAGATCTTTGAAAAGGAAAACAGTTTTTGACCAAACAAGAGATAGAGTATATTATAAAATGCAAAATGGATGATTTTGATTATATTAAATTAAAAAATTTTTGTACAAACAGAAGCAATGCATCCAAAATTGGAAGGGAGGCAGAAAGCTGGGAAACAATTTTTGAGGCCAGTGCTTCTGATAAAGGCCTCATCTCTAAAATATATAGGGAATTAAATCAAATTTATAAGAATCCAAGTCATTCCCCAATTGAGAAATGGTCAAAGGATATGAACAGGCAGTTTTCTGATGAAGAAACCAAAGCTATCTATTCCCATATGAAAAAATGCTCTAAATCTCTAATGATTAGAGAGATGCAAATTAAAACAACTCTGAGGTACCACCTGACACCTATCAGATTGGCTAAAATGACAAAAAAGGAAGATAATAAATGTTGGAGAGGCTGTGGGAAAATTGGAACACTAATGCATTGTTGGTGGAGCTGTGAGCTGATCCAACCATTCTGGAGAGCAATTTGGAATTATGCCCAAAGGGCGATAAAGCTGTGCATACCCTTTGACCCAGCAATCCCACTTTTAGGTCTTTTGCCCAAAGAAATCATGGAAGGGGGAAAGGGACCCACATGTACAAAAATATTTATAGCTGCTCTTTACGTGGTAGCAAGGAATTGGAAGATGAGGGGGTGCCCATCAATTGGGGAATGGCTGGACAAGTTGTGGTATATGAATACAATGGAATACTATTGTGCTGTAAGAAATGATGAGCAGGAAGAGTTCAGAGAAACCTGGAGGGTCTTACGTGAGCTGATGATGAGTGAGATGAGCAGAACCAGAAGAACATTGTACACAGTATCATCAACAGTGAGTGTTGACCTACTGTGATGGACTATATTCTTCTCACCAATGCAATGGTACAGAAGAGTTCCAGGGAACTCATGATAGAAGAGGATCTCCAAATCCAAGAAGAAAAAAAAGAAAGAAATAACTGTGGAGCATAGATGCTGATTGAACCATATTATTTCTTTTGTTTTGGGTGCTGTTGGTTTTTTTTTTTTTCTTTCTATTTTGAGGTTTTGCATCACTGCTCTGATTCTTTCTCTTGTAACAGGATTAATGTTATTATGTGTGTATATATATGTGTGTGTGTATATATATATATCTATATGTATATGTATAGAGATATATAGATATAACCTATATCAGATTACCTGCTGTCTAGGGGAGGGGGGAGGGAGGGGTGGGAGGGAGAAAAATCTGAAATTGTAAAGCATGTATAAACAAAAGTTGAGAACTATCTTTACATGTAATGGAAAAAATAAAATACCTCATACATTAAAAAAAAAAAAAGAGGTTATGATATCAAGAAAAAAAAATGATAAAGGCCTGAACTAAGGTGTGAGTATATGAGTAAAGAGAAAGGGTCAGTTACAAAAGATGATGTAGTTGAGATAAAAAATAACCAGATTTGGCAAATGATCATTTACACAGGTGAGAATGACTGAGTAGTTCAGGATAATGCAATGGTTAATTTTTAAAAATGAGTTCACATACCCTATTAAGAGCCCCTACTCTAAAACAATTGACAAAGTTTTAAATGTTAGAGATCATCACCTTCCTTCCCTTCAGTTTGCTCTTGCATATGTTTCTCAAGCATCTGATAGATAGAAAACCAGTGTTTGGTGGATTTTTCCGTGTGTCGTTTCATGGTATTATCTAGACTCATGGACCAGCAGCTGAAAATACAAGAAAAGAGACCGACACTGTCAGTTAGGAAATATGTTTTGGATTATAGAAGCCAAGTGAACATATGTGAGAGAAATCCCAGATCTGTTGGGGGATTCAAATTAGCTCACACTAAATCAATAGGATGTCAAAATTCATGCACAGGATATGAAACACCCTACTCAAAAAACTGCAGAATCAGTTGTGTACTTGTATAGGGCAGAGGTGTCAAATATGTGGCCTATTACACTCCCATACACAACAACCAAAATAAATAAAAATACAGTAAAACATAGATAATATCACCTTTTAAAACTAAGTCAACAAGCAGCCCACATGGATCTCTTTGTATTGACTAATGGTCCCAATTCTACTTGAGTTTAACACAACTGGTTAGGGCATTGGGAGGTTGGGGAGTGGGGGAGAAAGGTAGGAGGCAGGACATTAATAACACTTACCTAAGCTCCAATTTACGCCACTGGATGATTAGATGACTAACAGAATCAAGGTGCTTACGTAAGGACAGAGCTCGGCTAGCATTCTCTTCCCAATCCTAAAGGAAACAAAAGTAATCCTTTATCAGTTAAGTGATTTTTTTATAAGGAGAATGCAAGTCTAAAATGGCCATTACTCCTTTGGCTAGTTGCTTCCCTAACATTAATTATCTTTTACTATCTCCTTGTGCAAATAGGGATAGTTGCTAATATGGCACAACTTTGAGGCTGTTATTCCAAGAGTAGTGGTGGTGAATTTGCACTGATCTTATCTACCAACAAGCTTCAACATGTCATTTTTGTAAAATTCTGCACACATTTATAAAAACAGGCAGCTGAGGATAGATGAGGCCAGTGGTTACGCTAAATAAGCCATGTGGAGAGGGCCACAGGACTATGTGCTAACCAACTGAACTGGGCTTTAGGGTATGTTTAAAAACTCCAAGTGAATTTAAATTTTCTCAACAGGCTGAGCCCTTTTCCGAGGCAATCAACAATAAAAAAAAGCAAAAAACTTTGCTTAGCTGAAGTCAAATGAAGAACAGCTGGGAAAGAGTAATGAGTTTAACGAAAAAGAGAGCCGAGTTGAAGACTTGGCTCCAGCACTCACTAACAGTATGACTTTGGACAAATCACTTAATCTTTTGGGTTTTTAATCATCTTATCTATCAAAGAGTAGGATTATTTAACCTCTATAAAGTCCAACTCCAGTGCTTCATATCATGGCATAGAGATGACTTGGGTTCTCAAAGGCTATGCCAGGGTGACTCAAGCCTGAGGTTAACATTAACAATGTTTTCTAATCATTAAATAACAATGAATATATAATAATTGTATTGTGTATAATATAGCGATATTGTACATTATTAATAAACAAATAAGTAGCAATTATTATAATATTATTATTGAAATAGTGTGACATAAAAAAAGACTTGGCGTCAAGGCAGAGACATGTTGTTCCATGCCCTACATTTGACACATACTGGCTAGGTGATCCTAGGCAAGTCACTTTAATGCTGAATACCCCAGACAATTCTCTAAGTTTATAAGCTGCAGAATAGTTGCTGATCTAAATGGAAGGGGTTCATTCCTGGGCAGTTTCCCTATATCAATCACAGGGAAAGCAAGTTCTGATCCTGTCCACCTGTGCCATCTCCTCAACTCCCCCTTCCCCCGCCAAAACCACCTTAATAATGCAACCACCTTACCTGTGACTTGGCCAAAAGAATCTCTAAGCCATTCAGAAACTTTGAAAGGGGACTAGAGAGTGGGAAGCTTCGGATCCTGTCCATCACAACCATAAGCTAGAGAAGGAAGAAAACACACTTAAGTCTCAGGCAGTGATCATCAGCACTCTCTTCTGCCCACACTTGACAACTCACTTAAGGGAGCCTGAAATCAAAAAGCCATCTATGTTTGCTGCTTTAAAAAGAAATTATTCCAGGGGCAGCTAGGTGGCGCAGTGGATAGAGCACCGGCCCTGGAGTCAGGAGTACCTGAGTTCAAATTCGGCCTCAGACACTTAACACTTACTAGCTGTGTGACCCTGGGCAAGTCACTTATTCCAGGGGGCGGCTAGGTGACGCAGTGGATAAAGCACCAGTCCTGGATTCAGGAGTACCTGAGTTCAAATCCAGCCTCAGACACTTGACACTTACTAGCTGTGTGACCATGGACAAGTCACTTAACCCCCATTGCCCCGCAAAAAAAAAAAAAAAAAAAGGAAGTTATCCCATGCACTAAAAATCAGCAAAGAAGAGAAGAGCTAGAAGGAGTCAAGTAAAGACAGTAGGCCAGCCCTGAGTGAGCCAGGCACATTCTGCTTTGCTCTGGAATCCAGATCTCATGGATATGATGAATTGGACTGTCTCCCATGGGAATCCCATTTACAACAGCTAAGAAGTCTCCAAGTTACAATGGTGTTATGTTGGGAAAAGGTTTTATTCTGATAGGCTTGAGGAAAAATATAGGGCATGTGTGAATCTAAGTATATGCACTGACCGGCAGAATGAGTGGGGAGTACAGAGACACCTGCAGTGACCTTTTGAGCCTTATTTCACAACATTCCCACTAAAGTATTCTGGTCCACAGAAATAAGGACTACTTGCCATTCCCACCTCCATATCTTTTCCTAATTATTCCCTAGGGAACATCCCTAGGATGCTCCCTATTTTTCCAGCTGTTGAAATATTACCTCATCCTTCAAGGTCTAATCCAAATGCCATGTCTTTGATGAAAGTTTTCCCGATATCCAGGAAGAAGGATCTCTCCTTCATTAGATTTTATACCATACTTCTCTTACATATGTACCATATTGAAATATTTATTATAGTTGCCATGATAAATTGTAAACTTTTACATGATAGGTACAAAGGTTATATTTGCCTTTGGAATTCAAGCAGTAAAATTATACATGGAGAAGTACATTGTCAGATCTATGCTTTAGTTAAAAAAATCACTTTGGCAGCTGTGTGGAGGATAGACTGAAGTGAAGAGGCTTGAGGAAAGAAGGACAAGTAGGAAACTATTACAATACTCTAGGTAGGGGTTGGTAGGTACCAGAAAATAGGGTAGTGACTGTGACAGTAGACAGAAGGGGACCTTCACCACAGAAGTCATGGTCAGAGAAACAAGAATAGTTAGCAACTAATCAGATATACGAATTGAGGATAACAGCAAGATGGTGGACCTGGGTGACTATGGATTGATGCTCTCAATAATAATATAGAAGTTCAGAAGAGGGGAGATTCAAGAGGGGAGGGGAAGACAAGGGAGGGGGAAGGAGGAGAAGAGGGAGAGGGAGATAATGAGAATGATTTGTTTCAGACATGTGGCATTTGAGAAGTCTATGGGACATCAAGTACAAGATGTCAGCTAATGATATGGGACTACAGAGCTCAAGAGAAATACTAGGGATGGATATGTACATCTGGACATCATCTGTATAAACATAATCACTGAACCCATGGGAGCTAATGAGATCAGTATCAGTAAGTGAGGGAATGTAGTGAGAAGAAACACAAAGGCCTAAAACAGAACTATGGGGAAATACCCACAATTACTGGGGAAGACATTAATGAAGATCAACAGATTGAAAAGCAGTCAGGAAAACCAAGGGAGGGCATTCCCCAAAAGCCAGAGAGCAAGAGTACATGGGAGGAGAAGGTGGTCAGCAGTGTCAGATGTTCCCAAGCTCCAAAGGAAAAAAACATCAGCCTTGGCAAGTCTGAGTATGTAATTATGAAGAAGGCACTACTTCAGTTGAATGATGATATCAGAACCCAGAGTAGAGAGTTTAGAACCTCTCCCAACCCAAAAAGAAAATTAGCACCTTTGACAAGAGTCAAGCATGTGTTACAAATAACCAACCTATGCAGCATTCATCTGTATTCAATGAACTGGAACAACTTAAAAACAACTTATCCAAGTAAAACATATGCACTTGGGCTCCCAATATGTGATTGTCACTGACAGAACTAATAGGCATACCTGCATGAGGGCTGGGTGCTCTGGCCAGTCCTGTAGAAGTCGATTGACTTCTTCAGTGAAGTCACGAAGCACGGGTTGGCACTGTCTGACTTCCTTTATATTGGGATGCTGATAAAAGTCATATGGTCCATCAGGTTTCAAAGTCAGGTCTGAGGCTGCCTCTTCAAAAAGAGTGTTATAGAAAAGGGTACTGCCCAAGAGCTGGCTACCCAGAAGCCTGTCATTCACCTCTGTGCCTGCAAAGCCACATATAAGGAGATTGATGACCATCAGGGCTCAGCTTCTTCTTAGTTCGAGAGGTTTTTATTTTGTTTTTTAAATAGTAGATCTGAAAAATGCTTAACCAAAAGCATGATGGGAAAATATCAAAGCTACCATCAGGTGGGGAAAAAAAAGCATTAGTGATTTTTTCTTCAGAACATGCCAGGTCTGGAACATAGGGGTTGGGGTGTCTAAGCATATGGAGGAAGGGCGAGCTGGCACTCACCATGTCTAAAGGATGGTTCCAAACTCTCCCAGTTTCCATGATAGGGAAACATAGAGATGGTTTTATCATTAAGATTGTGGACTTAACCTGTCAGTTTTGGTAGCTGCTCTGACACAAAAGGAAAATTACCTTTCTAGGTTAAGGGGCAGGAGTAGGTGGGGTACAAGAGAAACTACACATGAATACACCAAAAATCTACAAATTTCCAGACACCCAGTGGTGAAGTCACCTATCTCCTAAATAGAGTTTCACAAGATTTTATGACATCTTTATAATTTAAACACTCAAACAAACAGGTGTGCAACATAAGGTTAGTTAGAAGCCTTATGAGAATGAAATTATCACTTAACACAAATACAAGCTTCATGCTCTTAAGTTCCTCCCCAAAGTACTCAGGTATTAAAAAAAATCCCTTATAATTTCAAGTTTTCAAATTGCAGTAAATTTGGACCTAAGAAATTTCATTACCTTAGGAAAAGAAAATATCCATTACTAAATAATTAAGTTAAAACAGTAGTAAGTTAAAATCTTTGTTTAATTTCCCATTTTAGTCTACCCTCTACCAACTATCAAGTATATAATAAAAATACAACTTACTCATCCAGGGGTAAAAGTGTGTCACGAGAGATGAGCCAGTCTGATAGCAGGCCAGAAATAAGCTGAAGTAATACTGAGGCTGGTGTGATGGTGGGTCCTGTTGGTACCAGGAGGACTGTGCAAAGTTTAGGCACAATTGTTGATGGACCAGCATCACAGCCTGCATTGAGCTCTGGGAGAAGAAAATTACATCCTTGCCTGCTTCCTCCACTACCTCATTTTCAGTTTCCATTTTCTCCTCTAGAGTTGGCTCGGCCATAATATCTGCAAAGTCCTGTAAGTCATATTAAGGCAACTATTAATGTTAGCAGATTAGTCATTAAACCAGGATTATCAGTTTTATTTTACTGAAAGGGAAAAGGGAAGAAAGAGGTAAATGACCAAAATAACAGAATAGCTGTGCATTTGCTATTAGAAAATAAGCTCCTTAAAAGTCGTTTTATTCCCAGCAACTAGCACAGTGCCTGGCAAATACTAGTTTGGGGAGGCAACATGGTAATCAATCAACAAACATGTATTAAGTGCCAACTATGAGCCAGGTGCTATGCTAAGCACTGGAGATACAAAAAGGGACAAAAGATGGTCTCTGCCTTCAAGGAACTTAAAATCTAGTGGGAGAGACAACATGCAAACAAATATATATAAAGTAAGTTTTATATAGGATAAATAGGAAATAATTAAAAGGGATAGCTCTAGAATTCAGATAGGTTAAGGAAATCGTCTTATAGAATGTGGGGCATTAATTGGGATTTGAGGGAAGCCAGGGAAACCAGGAGGCAGAAATGAGGAGGGAGAGCACTAGAGGGCACGTACAGAGAAGAAGTATCTTGTTGGTGGGACAGCCAGTGTCACAGGATGGAAGAGCAGACATTGGAGAATGAAGTGTAAGATTTGATAGGTAGGAGGGGGTGAGGTTACAAAGGGATTTGAATGCTTAAAAAAAAAAGGTGGGGGGGGACGATGGGGCCTTTGTATTTGATCCTAAAGGCAATAAGGAGCCACTGGAGTTTAATGAGCAGGGGAGTGACATAGTACGACCTGTGGTTTGGACCACTTTGATGATTTTGATACAGTGAAAAGTATCCTAGACTTGAAGTTAATGGACCTGAATTTTAATTATACAGTAAAGTGTATAATAATTCTATTATAAGTAGCCCTACCACTTATTACATTTGGGACTGTTCGCCTCAGTTCCCCCATCTATAAAATTATGAAGTTGGACTAGATGACCTTTAAGGTCCCTTTTATTTATAAGCCAATGATCCTATGACCTAAGGATTCTGCCCCCTATCAGGTCCTGAAAAAGTCATTTAAACAATCTGGAACTCAAATTTCATTAAATGTGTGGGCTGGACTAAATGATTCTATCTCCATGTTTATATGTTATATTTTGAAGGGTGTGGTATTAAAAAAAAACTTTTTAGAACAAGGCAGCCAAAATTCTTTAAATGAAGAAAAAGTATCCATTAATAAACAGTTCCCAGGGCAGCTAGGTGGCGCAGTGGATAGAGCACCAGCCCTGGATTCAGGAGTACCTGAGTTCAAATCCAGCCTCAGACACTTAACACTTACTAGCTGTGTGATCCTGGGCAAGTTACTTAACCCCAATTGCCCTGCAAAAAATGAAATAAAATAAAATAAACAGTTCCCCAAAGGGAGGGGAGGGGGGTGGCTTAGGTATGTGGGGGTTCCAGTGCTATAAAAAAGAACTGGCATTTATATATCACTTTAAGGTTTATATACATTACCTCATCTAATCACCATGCTATAAGGTGTTATCATCCCCATTTCACAGATGAGGAAAATCAAAGCTCAGAACACCTAATCAATTAATAAATTAATTGGTTGCTTAATTAATTAAGTACATACTTAATTGTCTGAGGTATAACTCATAGCAAGGTCTTCCTGATTCACTAGGTTATACTGCCTGAAACTTTGAAAGCACTGGGGCAGTCCATTCTTGAAGTCCATTATTGAAAATATGTTGAGTGAAAAATTAAAATAAATTAAAAACAAAAAACATGGAAATATGTTTAACATGATTGTAATGTATAACCTATATCAAATTGCTTACCAGCTTCAGGAGAGGGAAGGGAAGAGAGGGTGGGAGAAAAATTTGGAACTCAAAAAATTTCTTTACATGTAATTGATAAAAATTAAAATAAATTAAAAACAAAAATATGTTGAGTGCTTATCATAAAGAAATCACTAAGTGTCCAACAAGAGAGGGACATAGAGAGGTGCATGGGCTATGGTGTACGCTGTCAAAAGGATCCCATTTTCATGGTCCCCCTCAAAATTCTAGTATTCTACCTTTTCATGGAGTGGAAATCGTTTCCTGAATTCTCTTTCTTCCTCTTCCTCCTCACTCAGTCCTGTGCCATGACTCTTGTTCTTGTATCTATATAGGCTGTTTTCCTGCTCGGCCTTTACCTGGGCACAGCGTTCTTGTTCATCCCACTCATTTATGATTTCCTGGAAAGCCAAAAACAGAGAAAGAAGTTATGCTGTCTTTTCCCAAACACTCTCTTTGAACAAAGGAAGATAAATGCTTACCTTCTTCTAGACTCCTCAGAAAACCTAGAGTAAGCATGGAATAAAATCAAAGCAAAGGCTCAATCAAATCAGTCAGCAAACATTTACAAAGCACTTACTATGTGCCAGGCACTGTGCTGTTAAGCGATGGCAATAAAAAAGCTAAAATATAGTGTCTGCTTTCAAGGAGTTTACACTCAAAATGGTGGAGATGACATGCAAAGAAGCTTACATACGAGATAAACAGTGTCAATGGAAAGAAATCTCAAAAAGAATGCTGGGAACAGTCTTCTGAAGGATCTGAGCTGAATACTGAAGGATGTCAAGAAATCTTAGCAAGTAGAGTATGGAAGGGAGCAAATTCTAGACCTGGGGATGAGCCAGTGGAAAGGTGTGGTGTAGAGTGATGTCACATTAGAGATACAGCAAGGTCAATGGAATGAATATGTGAAGAAGAATATAGTGTAAAAATATCAGCGGGGGGACAGCTAGGTGGTGCAGTGGATAAAGCACCGGCCCTGGAGTCAGGAGTACCTGGGTTCAAATCCGGCCTCAGACACTTAACACTTACTAGCTGTGTGACCCTGGGCAAGTCACTAACCCCATTTGCCTCACAAAAAAAAATTAAAAAGAATATATCAGCAGAAAGGCTGTAAAAGACTGACAAATACAGAATTTTATATTTGATACAGGAGGTAAAATGGAGCTTCTAGAGTTTATTAAGCAAGCATATATAACATGGTTAAATAAATGCTTTGGCAGCTGAGTGGAGGAAGTAACGCAGTCAGAAGAGTTTTGAGGCAGGACAACCACCAGAAGTCTACTGCAACAGTCTGGGCATGAAGTTTGGAACTAAGCCCAAAAGGCTAAAGGGAAAAGGACCCACATGTACAAAAATATTTATAGCAGTACTCTTTGTGGTGGCAATGAATTGGAAATCAAGGGAATGCCCATCAACTGGGGAATGGCTGAACAAGTTGTGGTATATGAATGTAATGGAATACTATTGTGCTGTAAGAAATGATGAGCAGGCAGATTTCAGAAAAACCTGGAAAGACTTAAGTGGACTGATGCTGAGTGAAGTGAGCAGAACCAGGAGAACATTGTACACAGTAACAGAAACATTATATGAGGATCAACTGTGATAGACTTAGCTCTTCTCAGAAACACAATGACCCAAGACAACTCCAAAGGACTCATGATGGAAAATGTTTTCCACATCCAGAAAAAAGAACTGTGGATTCTGAATACAGATTGAACCATACTGTTTCTACTCCCCCCATCCCCTTTTCAGGTTTTTCCCTTTTGTTCTGATTCTTCTTTTATAATATGACTAATGCAGAAATATATTTAATGTGATTGTACATACATAACCTATATCAGATTGCTTTCTGTCTTGGGTAGGGGAGAGGGAAGGAGAAAAATTTGGAACTAAAAATCTTAGGAAAACAAATGTTGAAAACTATCTTTACATGTAACTGGAAAATAATAAAATACTTTTATTATTTTTTTAAAAATAGTCTAGGCATAAGGTCGTAAGGGCTTTCACTAGGCTGGCAGCTGTTTTGAGCCTAGAGAAGAGGATGTACACATGAATTGTGAACAAAGAAATTATAATAAGATTTGTCAATAGACTAGATAAATGGGATGAGTGTAAGGAGCTAAGGATGACACTTTGAATTTAGGCTACTTACTGGGAAGATGGTGATGCCCTCAACAAAAATAGAAAAAGTGCAGAGTACGAGAGGTTTTGTGAGGACACGCTGAGTATGAGATGTTTAGGTAACATCCAATTAGAGATGTCGGAAAAGAAGCTGAAGGAGCTCAGGAGACTAGAGCTGGGAAGAGATTTGGGAATCACCTACTTGAAAATAGCAAGCGAATCCATAGAAATGATGCAAACACCAAGCAAGAAAGTATAGAGTATAAAACCACAGGGAACACAAAAGGTTAGTGGGCATGACCTGGGCGAAAAACAGAGCAATGGTAATTGAGAAGGAATGATCAGGTGGCGCAGTGGAAAGAGCACTGGCCCTAGATTCAGGAGGACCTGAGTTCAAATCTGGCCTCAGACACTTTACACTTAGTAGCTGTGTGACCCTGGGGGCAAGTCACTTAACCCTCACTGCCCCACAAAAATATATTTAAACAAAAAAGAAAGAAAGAAGAGAGAAGGAATGTTCAGAATTGGAAAACAAAAACCAGGAGAAAATATTATGAGGAAAATCTAGAAAGGAAAAACTATGTACAAGACAGTGTCTGATGTTGTCAAAAGCTACACAGGAGTCAAGAAGGAAGAAGATTGAAAAAAGTCCAGTAGATTTGTAGAAGTAAATTCACAGAAGGTTAAAATAACTCCAACAACCTTTGGTCTGTCTGTAGCATTTGAATCTGATATACTCTTAAATCCCTTCTAGTCAGAGATGAGCCAGCTGGTCAATATTTAACAATCAATTCCCTGGGGGATGGGGGATGGGGAGAGAGAATGTATGCAGTGCCATTTTCATTTTAATCTGTATTATCAAAATTTTCTCCATAACTTTCAAGTCTAGGAAATCCTCAAAACAATAAATTAAGTCCTAATTTATGGAATTTGTGGCCGATTTTCAGACTGTAAATGCTCACAATGAAAATGTCATAGTTGGCTCTTATAAGCCAGTCTGAACTGGCTCCAGCTTCAAGTCTAGAACATTATAATAAATTAAGCAGAATGTCAATGCCTTGAGAAGCAACTGTATTATTTCTGTCTTTGTATGCCCAGAACCTAAAACAAGGCCTTATGAATAAAAGACACTTAATTAATGCTTACTGAACTGAATCCTACTGAACGACCATGATGTTATGTAATTAGCTAACTTAGATTTTTGGCCCATGGTTTGTAACTTCAGGGGGTCCACAAAGTAATTCTGGAAGAAAAAACCCAAGGCTGAGAACTGTTTAGTCTACAGATGGCATTCAGCCTGATGTAACTCATAAGAACTTAAGTGATTAATCCCAGACTAATGATTTATTAAATTCTTTTCTACTAGCCAAAATATCTTTTAATGCTCATAGAACACCAATAACATCCTTCATATCCCTTTTGCTCCTTATTTTCCCAAAAATTTAAGGATGAAGAAGGCCAGGAACATTCAGGCGGAACCATCCTTACCTGACATATATGCCTAAAAAGCATCAAAGTTTTCTGGTCCATTTCTCCTTTACAAAGTACATGGGATCGAAGGTAAAGCAAAGCATTCATCAGTAGCTGCTCTTGGGTTGGACAGGGTTTCTGGTCCTTGCCTTCTAACTCATGCCCAACAGAATGTTTCACAGATACCTTCTTAAGTCCCCGGAGCACTTCAAGCATCTTTACAGAGCACAAAGCATCTGCATGGGAAAAATAGGTGGGAAAGGTGGAGCCCACAGAAGGGAAGGCCAGCAGCGAAGTGACCAGGGAACTCAACTTGTCCGGACAGACCAAGCCACGGTGGAGCACGGTATAAACTTCAGAGGCAACTAGTCTCATGCCATGCTGCATCTGCAAAATGGCAGACTGTAATGGAGCCACAGCATCTGGGTACAGAGCATATTCTTCCATTAGCCGTTTCCTAAACTGGTTCTGTGACTGCTGCCAAGCAGCCTCCTCCTTCAGTAAGTTCTGTGTTCCATGGGATGACTTAGACATATCTGCTCGAAGGCTTTGCAAAAGACGGGTGAGCAGATCCTGGACTGATGAGATTCGAGAAATGCTGGTGACATAGTGGCGAATTTCCTGGAGCATTGATTCGTAAGAGGGAACTCGAGGTCTGAAGGCCTGTTTTTTCAACAGGCTGCTTATCTGTTCCTTCAGCTGTTGTATCCTTTGGCATAGTATTCTGATGGTAAATGAACAAAACAGGGTAAACCAATAGAGGAAGGATATAAATTCCAGGAAAACCAAAATATTAAGGCAAATAGATACAATACCTCCTGAGGCAGCAGACCTATAGCTGACTGTAAGGGAAATCCAAATTAAGTGCAGAACCAAGTCCTATGTTTACTATTAGTGGTGGCTCTTATCAAGGTCACCCTAAAATTTAGTTTCAGACATCCTGTTTAATTATTATTTTGAAAGATGAGATGGGGTGGGGAAGTGAGACAGAATCCATACCAGGGCTTCCCTATTAAAACAACAGAAAGATGCTATGCACAGCCAAAGAAACAAATTCCCATAATGGCCATGTTCAAAAAGGCTTGTATTACTCTGCATTTTGAGTTTAAGTCGGGATTTAAACCAAGACCTTCCTGTAACCATGAAAAGCAGCACTGTGTCAATTACCCCACCCATGCTGTCTCTTCTACTTAGGTACTTTATGTACCTAAAATCCTCCCACTGAAGACATCCTGATCTAAGCATTCTCCAAGAGACTAACTCTTCTATGTTTATGATAACTGATAACTGCCAGATGGTGTAAAAACAAATATTGCTACTCTTGAATAAAACCAAAAGGAGACTTTGCATTTCCCCCCAAGTCACTGTAATTACACAACAAACTATTAGTCAGCTGTATTACCTGATGTGGGGATGAGAATAATTGTTAACAATTTCATCTTCAAGATCCCTTCCTGTATGAAGCTGTGACAAGAGGTTGCGAGTCTTCCACTCACACTCAAGCTGATGTAACTAGCAGGAAAATAGGCAAAATGCATAGTAGTAGGTAAAAGTTACATATGCTGAGTATCGTGACGATCTATAAAATTTGGGTTCTCTCTAGGCAATAGTTTATGTTTTTATAATAATAAAATGTTTTATGAAAGGGTGCTTTTTAAAAGGGCACAAAACTGAATTGCTAATCGTTTTTTAAGAATGTGACATTCTTCCGTTTAAAAAAAAAAAATCAATGCCACTGATCTGTGATTGGAACAAAAACCACAGTAGCCAGAACATCTTGAGTTTGCGATCACAAGAGAAGAGTGGCTAATAATGTACTCTACTCTCTATCATCATATACTTTGAGATTTCAGTTTGTGGGAAATAGTAATTTCAAGAAAGAAAAGTATTTCCTGAATCCTCACCTCCCAAAAACCTTACAAGGGATCAAAAAAAGAATAACTGTAGAATCACATTCCACCCACACTCATTAAATAAACTTTTCTCTCTGAAATGAATATAACAGTAGCAAAAGCTGAGTTAGCAACTGGAGTCCAAAGGTAACACCCATGTTCCCATCTCCTCAATCCACCTTTCCCTCTCAGAAGACCTCATCCCATGGGGGCCCACACCCTTCCAATTCCCAAATTCCTGTACCTCTTCCTTGGCATACTTGAGTTTGTATTCCCTTTTTACTGCAGGATCAAACTGCGTGTAAGGAAGCCATGCTTGGACCTGTGACAAGCCCAGGTACACCCACAAGCTCCCTCGCTCAGCCACTTCAGATATGTCTTTCCTGCTCTCTCCTTCTCCAAAGAGGTGCCTCACACACGTTAGCAAGAAACCAGGAAGCTCTTCTGGCAGCAGCTCCTGCCCAATCATGTCACCAAGAGTCCTGCACACATGCTGGAAAGTCCCCCTGTCTCTGTTTGGCAGCCTGCTGCATTGATTCATGTACTCCTGCTTCCAGGGTGCTGGGACCAGCTCTGCCAGGGCCAAAAGGAACCTGTACAGCATCACCCACTGGAGATGGGAATCTATGTTTCTGAAGGAGGAACAGATCATCAACAGATGTTAACAATCAGGGAAATGAAGCAGGTGAAGGCTGAGGGTGTGTGTGTGTGTGTGTGTGTGTGTGTGTGTGAGAGAGAGAGACACACACACACACACACACACACAAAGAGAGTAAGTGCACATGTGTATGCATACACAAGCCAAAAATGGCTACAAATGAATGAATAACTTAGCACTGGCTTTTCCTTATATAGGGAACAAGTTTGTATTCATCACTTATCCTCATGCTCTCCTTTGTGAACATCATCAGTAGGTGACATTCAAGAGTGTGTGCTGAGCAAAGGGAGAAGTCTATGGTACAGTTTTTTGTTTTTTTCTTGGGGGGGTGGGTGCAGTTTTTTTGGTGTGTGTGTTTTCCTTCCCTTTATTTCAGAGTGGTAGAAACCCTGGCTACTCCTGGAACAAGGAGACCTAATGGTTATGGCTGTCTACTGTCAACCCCAGCAGCAGCTCTGACTATTCTGGGATGCTTCCCACAATCTTTTTAAATTTGATTTTTATTTTGCCCAATTAAAAAAAGAATCTATTTTTTCACACACACCACATGCATTATAAAAAGAAAAATGCATACTCCAGAAATCCAAATTCCCATGCTGGTCATATAAAAAAACATATGTCTCATTCAAAGCACAGAAATTTAGAAAGGAGCTTACTAGTAACTAAAACCTGTGCTCTCATCATCAGTTGCAAAATATTCTACCCAATGGAACTAACCAATAAACTGGTGAAGAATAAGAGCCATCTCTATGCAAAGCATTGTGTGAAGAGAAATAATCAAGAACTCTAGGAGGCCTGAACTAACCTTGGAAAGACTATATGTAAAAATTTAAAGGAGGAGGAAATACCTCAATTCTGCCATGGTAGGAACAGCCATGTTGGTCCAAAGAATAGTGTTGATATCCTTAAGCTGCTGGGCTCTCTCTGCCCATTCTCCAAGGGTGACATGGGAAGAAGAGAGGACAGAAAGGCCACTGATGTCCCAGGGGCTTGACCTACAGCTGCGGGTCAGGACTTCAAAGAAGCACTTTGAGAAAACTGCTCTATTTAAAATGCCTGGTCCCTGAAAGATAGGAATTAATGGTACAATATCACTGTTTCCAGACAAGCTCAAATTCCACAAAAGAATGCTTTTATTTCTACACATATTTTGCTAATAAGCCATTCTGAAAACAGGAATGGCTAGGATCTCAATGAAAGGAAATCTTCCAATTATACTGCTTTGGGATTAGAAAATGTTTGTTAGTCACTACTGGCTTAGTCATATCAAGGTCACAAATGTCACTTTATAGATAAAAATTTTTCTAAAATAATACATTTTTATACTTCAGTTCTCAAAACAGAAAAGTCACGGAAAAATATATAAAAGCAAGCAACAAAATTCTTTATCATCCATAAAAGAAGAGAAGAGAGGAAAAAGTATTAAGAAGGGCTAACTACCCTAAGTTCACTCTTCCCAGGGATTTCTCATAACGGGCTTCACCCTCTCATCAGCTGGCTCTTCCCAGAAACTCCATTTTAAACAAAACAACCGGGCCAAACTAGTCTTTGCACTTCTCCATATTCTACTCCTGAAATTTCTCTACAATCCCCTTTCTTGCTCTCCCCTTTCCAGGTTCCTCATTTGTGTCATCTTCCTCCATCAGAATGCAAGCTCTTTAAGGAGCGAGACCATCTTTCTTTCTGCTTCTATTTGCATTCCCAGCCCTTAGTATAGTGTCTGGCCCACAGCAAGCACTTAAATGCTTACTCTCTTGACAAGAAATCAGAAAAGCTACAGGTCTGGACATGGATTTTTATATGAAAATTATCTAAACAATGAAAAGTCAAGCAAACATAAGATAGGCAAAGTTCCATATTAGGTATTAGGTGCTTACAACTGGAATAGAGAAATAGAAAAGAGAAAAGCATTCCCAGGATCTGATCACCATCCTGTTGGGTCAACATTGCTTATTTTCAGTTAAGACAACTCCTATTTGTTAACAACAGCTGACATCTATGCTGCTCTTTAAGGTTTACCAAGTGTTTCTGCCATAACATTATCAGGTAGTTAGTCTGAATATCATCCTCATGAACTCTTTCCTCATGTAGTATCCTCTCTCCAAAATGATCTACTTCACTGCTTTGTCTTTACTTCCTTTATACTTTTTCTAGATAAACTTCTTGTTAATCTCACTATAATCTAAGTTCCTTGGGAATAGTAACTGATTCTTTTATTTGTATTCCCAGTATCTGACACATAGTCAAGGCTTAATAAATGCTTACTGAATATTTTTTAAATGAGGAAATTGATGTTTAATGACTTGCCCAGGGTCATAAAACAAATTAACAGAGCCCAAATCACATGCATTCAGATTGAATCCACACTGGACTCTTGCTACTACACCAGTACCTCTAAAACCAACCACCAAGAAAATATTAAATAAAAACGAACAGACTATTCAAATGGCTCTTCAACTTGAACTGTGACAGTTTATTATTGGCATTTAATTAACCTGAATTAATGGTGCAGTCTTAGCCTCTGGAACAAACAAGTCTATACAGACCGTCACAGTGCTTCAAAAGCATTGGCAGAGGTCTTCACATTTTCTACTGTGAATAATGACAAATTTAATGACTTTTATGAAAACAAACCTTCAAAGACGGGTCTAGAGGTTGAGGAATTTCCTTCCCCTCCACATCAAGGAGAGGTTTCCAAGTTAACCAATACTCTGGATCTGTACTGACAGTACTGCTCCAAAAGGAGATAAGGGTAGAATTAAAGAGCTCAGACCACAAAGAAGTCATTTCTTCAGTTGATCCCTGGAGATAGAAAAGGAAAGAAGACAGAAAGTTGTGACTTCCCAGCTCCCAGAAAGTTTAGGAAAGATTTTAGTTGTCACATTTTTAAATTATATTAGTCGTCGTCTTCTTTTGGGGGGTGGGGGGGGGGGGTGGGCAGGGCAATGAGGGTTAAGTGACTTGCCCAGGGTCACACAACTAATGTCAAGTGTCTGAGTCTGGATTTGAACTCAGGTCCTCCTGAATCCAGGGCCAGTGCTTTATCCACTACACCACCTAGCTGCCCTATCTTGGTCTTCTAACAGAGCTGAGGCCCTTTTGTCCACTGTCCCAAAGCTCTCTTTCCCTGTTTCTCTATTGTTTCCTGGTGATCTCGATCACTTTACATAATTTGTTAATACTTAAGTAAAACTGTAATGCTTTCTTCAATAACTTCACCATGATGTTAGGCAGATGCATTAGGAAAGGCCTAAGAAAAGCAGATACTAAATAAATATATGGCACCTAATAATGGAATTCCTCTATTGAAAATGAAGAAAGAACTCTACTAGCCACACTCCTATCTGCCAAGAGAATGAAGAAATTATCACTCACGGGTCAAGATGGCTAGTGGAATTTTTTTTTCCAACTGAGGTGAATGTACAATTGAGCTCTCAAATTCAGACAAAGTGAATAAATAATACAACAGCAACACCAGTGGTGAAACAAGACAGCTTCTATGGTAGGCTTTAATCATGGAAGTCAACTCTAACTTTCAGCAGACCTTCTGAATTACATTTTGAAGATGAAGAGACTGTTGTCCAGCCCTCAAGCTACAACACTTTACACTATGTTTTTTGGAGATCAAATTGATAAAATATTCAGGAGCCAATCACTGCACTGAAATGAGTTTTCCTCTAAAAAGGGAAGGGAATGTTAGAGAAAAATCTAACCTAAGAAATGAATCAAATATTGCTTAAAATCCACAAGCTATACAATTAAGAGGTTTTGTGTGCTTTTTAAAACACAGCATCATTACCTTATGGTCCATCAGATACCAAAGACTTTTAAGTTGCTGAGACGCACTTGGTGTGTACTTGAGACAAAATGCAATATGGTATCTTAAGTCATGATCCACCTTCCTTTGTTGGTTGTTGCAATCCCTGATTAAAAATAAAGGGAGAAGGTTGGGGGAAAAGGGCATAAACAAAAGGATATTAGCTACTGGGGATGAAGAGGTGGCTCACACATTCAAAAAAATCACTGAGTAAGGTTATTTTATTTATTTATTTGGTGAGGCAATTGGGGTTAAGTGACTTGCCCAAGGTCACACAGCTAGTAAGTGTTAAGTGTCTGAGGCTGGATTTGAACTCAGGTACTCCTGAATCCAGGGTCGGTGCTCTATCCACTTCGCCATCTAGCTGCCCTGGTTATTTTAAAAATTAACAAGTCTGCCTCAAAGAGCACTATGAATTTTTGAAAATTAGTTCAGCAGAAAGCTATAAATCTCTAGTTAATCTTCAAAGCTTCTCTTTTCTTGGCTGGTGACCTTGTACTTTCCCTCCCACTGCCCTCAAGGTCAAACTTGTGTACTCTATTTTAAAATAAGGACATTGCAAGTAACAAGGCAAAGCAGCCCACAGAGACTAAAATGCCTAAAAGGAATTTAAGAGAGTCTAAGACATACCTTCTCAGAAAAGCATGAGACAGAATGTCCGTTGTGACCCTGTACTGCCACAGCACAGCCAAGTACTCCATACCTGGCCACAACTGAACCTTCCTGGCAAGGGGAATCAAGGAAGCTGCCTTAGGCTGGCAGGTAATAGCATTTTCCGGACGCTTCTTCTCTAGGCAACCAATTGAAACCCCTTTGGTTTTAAGCTGCAGGCACTGTGCATTCACAAGGTTCTTCAAAGTGTCTGAACAAAAGAGGCATACATTTTGTTAACCTCCAGAATATAGTGTTCAAGGTGACATCCATGTACCACAAACATTTTCATCTAAATACCAAATAATGGCCTACCTGGGTTGACATCTTCCAAACAATTGGCTCTGAGGATCAGTCCCCAAGCCTGCAGTAAATATTCCTTCAGTGTATACTCATCTGCAGCCACTTGCAAGCGAATGATCTCATCCCTCCTACCACCTTCCCCCAGGGCAGGTTTCAATTCCAGGATGCTAAGTGATTTACTAAGTACATTCAACTGTTCAAAACACTCCACCACCAGTTTATCCTACAACAAACCAAAATCAGAATTATTTACTGCAGCAGAGCAATACAGGTCTAATTCATTGGTTTAACCAAGGAAAAATTCCCTTGGTTCATTCCCCATTGTTTCCAGGTAACAGTGACTAAATATTCAGGACTTAAAAATTCATTGAGAGCATCGACCATTTCACATTTATCTTTGTATGCCAATGCCTGGCACACTGTAGACACTTAATAAATGCTTTCTGATTGACTGATTTATTCACCGCTGTAACTCTGAAAATATTTCACCATCTCAAAGAAAAAATAATTACACCAGTGAACTTATAAATCATTAAATTAAAAAGCCATAACTTTTATAAAGAACTAAATTGTTTGGTCCATACTATATGTATTACACTGAAGCTTCACCGGCAAAGGTCAGAATGGTTAAGTTTATTTCTGAAAATCGTAAGTTAGATTAAGCACTGGAAAAGATCTTAAAAGTTCATCTAATTCACCCCCTTCATTTTACAGATGAGGAAACTAAGGCCCAAAAAGATCTAAGTGAATTAAGGGTTAATGAAAATGGGAAAGCCTAACTAGTCTGTACTGCTACTAACAACAATTTGTGTACCTTGAAAGGAAGAGGTCTTCCCAGGGCCTTCTGCACCTTCTTTATGCTGGCAAAGCCTCCCATCGGTCTACCAAGGCAGTTCTGAATGTGCTCTGAGACAGACAGCACCTCTTTGTAATATCTTTAGAGAATAAGGAAAAGGGGAGAGAGGAATAAAACAGAGAAAACCTAGGTGGATAAGAGAAGCTTTTAGTTTTCCATCGAGCATAATAGAACCAACAAAGTATAAGGGGGACAGTGTTCTCATTTAACTCATCTTTCTCTTCACTTAGTGGTTGTTGGGCTCATTATTACTATCACTACTACTGTTGCTGCTGCTATTATAGCACCAACACCAACACCAATCACCACCACTACACCACTTACAAGGGAGGGTGAGATAAAATGTACCAAAAGAAAGGGACTTACTTCTCCTCTTGACCGATCAGTAGCTGGGGAACCCTACCAACCAAATACTTCGAAACCCAATGCCAGTGAAGGGATAGCAGGGCCAAGCCTTGTGAATCCACTTTGACCATATCAGACACTGTCCAGAACCGATCACGCCACATCAGAGAATACAAGATCTAAAAAGCAAGACGAGAAGGATCATAGAAAGCTCCCTTTATCAAATACACCGCATCTTGACTGCCTATTCATGTTTATACAAAACAATATGAAATATATTTAGGAACAGTAGAACACACAAAGAAGGCATGGATCTGTCCTCACTATGGCTTCCAAAGTAACTGCCCTAAGCAAGCTTTTAAATGTTGGTCAGGTTACTATTTTATGTGCTAGGTGCTGTCCTAAGTAGTGGAGTGTGGAAACTTCTTTATCTGAGGCATAAAAATATAATCCCAGTGGTACAGTGGGAAGGGTAATCTCTAGGGAATCAGAGGACCTAAGTTCCAATCCTGCCTCTGACACTTAATACCTGAGAGACCTCAGACAACTCATTTAATTTCTCTGAGCTTCAGTTTCATCCTAGAATCACGTAGAAGTAGTATTGCAATGAACTTGACTTAGACATTAAATTCTGCCTCTCCCTATCTTCAGGATGGAGTAAAAGATGGAGCTGGCATCAGTCAGGAAGATCTGGATTCAAGTCTTGCCTCTCTCTTTAACAAAGACAAGTGCTTAGCTCACTTAACTTCTCAGGGACCAAGGTAACTCTAGGAGTATCAACTGCACAACAGGTGCTAATCTACATAGGCAGAGGGAGTTTCCTCACCTCTATCAGTGAAAAAATGAGTCTGGGCCAAAAGAAACCGCAATTCCAACTTCCTTTCTACATACTATTAAAATCTAGTGAGATGTATGACTCAGCAAGCTAAGGCGCAGAATGGGATGTTTTTTATTCTAAGTCTACCACTAGCTGCCTAAATGACCAAGAATCAAGCCTGGCTTTATCTTCTCCATTACAATAGACTATCTCACCCTGTGCTAAGAACACTTCGTTCTGAGTTCATTTTTTATGATGGCAGTGTTCAAGGTGACCAACATTTAAGCAAAAAGACAGAGATGCACATTTTCAAATACTGTTTAAGAGTTCTGATGAGATAGTCCAAGGTCATCAGGCTACTTCTCCCTGTGTATGCATCTTAATAAATGTTAAGAGTTGGGCAGCTAGGTGGCGCAGTGGATAGAGCACTGGCCCTGGAGTCAGGAGTACCTGAGTTCAAATCCGGCCTCAGACATTTAACACTTACTAGCTGTGTGACCCTGGGCAAGTCACTTAACCCCAACTGCCTCACTAAAAAAAAAAAAAAGAAATAGTTAAAAACACTGTGGGGGCAGTTAGGTGGCACAGAGGATAAACCACCAGCCCTGGATTCAGAAGGACCTGAGTTCAAATCCATCCTTAGATACTTGATACTTACTAGCTGTGTGACCTTGGACAAGTCAATTAAACCTCACTGCCCCAAAAAACAAAACTTTAAATTTTGCATAATATGCAACCAGTGTAGACTTGAATCCAGTTCCAGCTGAAACTGGTTATCTAGCATAGTGCACCTTATACATAAAAAATAATAAAAGTTTGTTGAATCTGGCCCTTACCCAATGAATGAATACCTTTACTGGTAAGTAGTCATCTAGCTTCAACTTGTACACTTCCAAGTAACATCACTATCAATTATACTATGAAGCCATTAATTCTATTTTGGGCAATTCTAATTGTTAACAAGTTTTTCTCTTATAGTGGGAAGACACTATGCTCCTTATAACTTCTATTCATCAGTCTTACTATTCTCCTTTGGAGACAGGCAAATAACACTAATTCCTCTTCCATAAAGTAGTCTTGAAAATACTTGAAGATGTCTATCATATCCCCTGAGTTGTCTCTTCTCTAGGCTCCTTAGTGCTTTCAATGAATTGTTATGGCAATGGGATGATGCTTCTCTGTCTTGGCCCCTACTCCTGATGCTGAGTAAAGCCTGTCAATTCCCCCTTTTCAAATATAATACCCCAAAGTGAATACAATACTGAAGATATGCAAGGCTTAAATATACTTGGTTCTACTCACCTTAATCAGTTTAGCATCAGATAACTCCATCTGAGAAGACTGCACTGAGTACATTATCAATGAATCACAAAATTCAAAGAAAGCAGCAAGATGGACCACAATTTCATGGGGCAAGCTCTGGTAATTCTCTGGATCTTGAAGATCACAAAAACAAAAATTCCATATGTTTAATAAAACTATAGTGACATAGAGACTCAGTCTTGATCTTTATATTGCCTAAATACTGTGGTTACTGAAACTTCTATGATTTTTCTGAAAATGAAATAAGCAACCAAATCTTTGCCTCCTATAATTTTGAGTCCAGAACACTAGTAAAAAGCAGAATGAATCTCAAAAATAACAGAATTGCTGGATACAATCGTGGGCCTAGGGTAAAAATAACCAATTAGGCATTCACAGGTACTTTTCTGATAAAGATGATCAAGCTCTTGGAGAACATGTTCCTAGGACAAGTAGCTTCCACTTTCTTTTAAAACTAAAATGTCCCAAGGGCTATCCTGAAGGCTTCTAATGAAGCTGAATAATTGGCCAGTAGAACAGTTCCTTAAGTATTCTACAATGTGTACAGAATCCCTGATAAACTGAATAGGATTTTAGAAAATCAAATGGAAAAAAATTATTTTTCCATTTTCATTAAATAGAAATTTCTTGCTTTTATAAAAATACCAGAATTCTACCTTTGTGGAATGTTCAAAATAAATATTATTCAGATTAATTAGAAAAAGATGTTGAACCCTAAAATGATTTAGCAAACAAGAATCAAAGTAAAATTTGACAATATTAGCAAAGTTAAATACTCACCTTTCTGGAATTCTAAGGACATTCTTAATGCACTATTCTTTGATTTCTTGCCTGCAGTGGAAATCAAGTTGGCTTCAGTAAAAACCCTTTTTTCCCGGTCCAGGTATAGATTTGTCCTTTAATGAAGTGGGAGGAAAAACAATAATTTAAATCTGCTTATTGCCAATTTACACCTCTAAATTACTATCTACTAACCCACTCTATCCCAAAAAGGCCTGGGTGACTGAGTATGTTCTGAGTAGTATATCATTGTGGTACAATGTATACAGAGTACTGGCTTTGGAATCAGAGGTACCGGGTTCAAATTATGTGGCTATTAACCTGTGTGACCTTGGTCAAGTGATTTAACCTATTTACAGGCCCCAGTAGCTCATCTGTAAAATTAAGGAGTTGAACATGTCTTCTGACTATAAAGGCTGATGATTCTGCCTTGCTGGATTCCTTTTTGCAAATTTTGAACTAATCAGATCAAAGGATAACTAACATCCAATATAAAATGGAGAAAGATCATAAGGTCATAGATTCAGAGTAGGAGAGATCAGTTAATGTAAGTTTCTTAGAACCACAAACTGCACCAAATATACAGATGAAACGCAAGCTAATGGTTACAACAACAACAAAAAAACTGAGAAAAAGAGGATCAAATAGCTAAGTACACTGCTCTCGCTAGAAAATCTACAACACATACATTCGAATGACAGTGGGCCAGTAACATCTTCTTTGTATGAGTAAGAGAAATTTATATGCAATATACATATAAGACATGTGTGGATATGTCTAATGTATTTAGGGGGAAAAAGTGAAACCTACTGTTAAATTTTTAAACAAAGATCATAAATCTAAAGAGGAGGTGCCAAACTTGCAGGGCTTCAACATGCAGCCTGCAGGGATCCATTTCTATTTGAGTTAGACTCATCTTGAAAGGTCTATTGAATACAAAAGCAGATACACACACACACACACACACACACACACACACACACACACACACACACACACACACACACACACACGATATGTTAAGCCTTTTCAACAGATCAAGCAAAAATCATCTCACTAGTGAGTACAACAGCAAAGGTTGAGTGGCAAATAGGCTGAGATCAACACACTACAATAAAGGTGTACTTAAGTAATTCTATATTAGCTATCTTTGAAGAAGCTGCAACATGCAGGAAATAGATACAAGTATCCAGTGCTGTGGTCTTCACCTACCTGTTTGCTACAGATTCCAAACGCACGAGGATCTTTTCGGTCTTATTGGATTCTGTATCAAAGTCCATTGAGTTTCTTGTAATATCCAAAGCCTGCATATTCCATCGGGGGTCCAGTGAAATCAAAGATTCATCTAACAGTATGGCCACAAAAGAAAAAATAGTATTAAAGTAACATCCTTTACCCAATAGGTTTTTCAGTTATCTATATTTTCTATTGTTTTATCCAGATCATAAGAAGCAACAATGGAATTGGGTGCTACAGAAAAAAATGTTTATAGCCAAACACGAAAATGAAAGCATTAAAAAAACAAAAACACTAATATATGCTTCAAAAGCCTTTTTTAAAAATCCAGGGGCAGCTAGATGGCACAGTGGATAAAGCACCGGCCCTGGATTCAGGAGGACCTGAACAAATTTGAACAAATCCGACCTCAGACACTTAACACTTACTAGCTGTGTGACCCTGGGCAAGTCACTTAACCCCAACTGCCCCACAAAAAAAAAAAAAAAAAAGAAAAGAAAAAAAAGAAGAAATATCCAAAAAAAGTCTTCCTGATATTTCTTTTGCAAATGCATATGTTATCTTAAAATGCTGAAACTATGCACCATGTCATGATTTCCTTTGGTGGACATTTCAATAGGTCACATTGCCAATTATAAAATGATCTCAAAAATCCAGGAACCTACCAAATAGTCCCATTTCCTGTTGTTTTTTGTTAACAGTAGCATCTGTTACCTTCTGGTCATTGAGTGAATTACTCATGACTACTCAGCTCTCAGCTTTACCACTATCTGATCACTGGTTACTTTCAGGTAAGAAAACTGTATGGTAGGTTGTATAAAACTAATGATAGTAGCATTTGGTTTTTTGTTTGTTTGTTTTTTGGTTTTTCTGTGGGGCAATGAGGGTGAAGTGACTTGCCCAGGGCCACACAGCTAGTGTCAAGTGTCTGAGTCCAAATTTGAACTCAGGTCCTCCTGAATCCAGGGCCAGTGCTTTATCCACTGCGCCACCTAGCTGCCCCCAACAGTAGCATTTGGAAAACCATAGCTCAGTATCAACTATAGAAGTTCAGTTTTTAAAACAATATCTATCAGGGCAGCTAGGTGGTGCAGTGGATAAAGCACTGGCCCTGGATTCAGGAGGACCTGAGTTCAAATCCAGCCTCAGACACTTAATACTTACTAGCTGTGTGACCCTGGGCAAATCACTTAACCCCAATTGCCTCAGCAAAAACCAACAATATCTATCACTCTTTTAGAAACCAAAGAAAAACTGATCACTTCATATAAAAATTGAACTTGTAATATTCAGAGTTTGAGAGTCAATACAAACTTTATTATGTTTAACATTCTGCAAGGTTTTTATTTCTTATAATTCCATGGAAGAATCTGCCCAACCCTTCCCCCGAAAGGTGAAATAAAATACCTGTCATATTTGGTTGTATTTTCTTGATAACATTATTGATCTCAGCAGAGAGTGGATTAGAGTAAAAGTTTGTCAGGGATGTAGCACCAGATTCTAGGTAAGTCTTTACACACTCTACAGGTAGGAGGGAAAAAAAAAGGCTAAGAAACTGAGCACATCCGACAATAAGCATGCAATCAATTTCTGAATAAAGTCAACCAGGTACACATTAAGCAAAACACAGATATTCAACTATTCTAGTCATTATCATGGAAATATAGAAAAAATGAATAGAAACCTATATAATTTCAAGCAATAATTTCCACCAACAGATTCCATGCTCCTCAGTATCTGCCACCTCTGCTAATACATTTTCTTCCTATTTTCCCATCAACTGACAGAAATGACTCCGTGTATTGTGCTACCATAGGAAAAATATAAGGAAAATTTAAAGCTAAAAGTAAATAGTGCTCATACGCTACAATCCTCTTCTGAATGAGGTACCCACACAGAGACGCTGAGAGGAAAATAAAATGTGTTTTCAATGACATCATTCATATTATTCTTAAAACAATTTTTTTAAACAGATCATCTATTAAACTAATGGTAATGTGCACATACATAGGGCCACTAATTCCAAGGCAGACATTCCTGTAGAGTACTGCCAACAAGGTTATACAACTTCAGAATTATCTGGAAATATCTCATATTGGAAAAGGGTACTGTTCATGCACTTCAATACTTAAAGGATCTGTGATGTCAAAGATGCAGAGTTCTCTCAATGGTACAAATCATAGGCACTCTCTAATTTACAACATTTAAAAAAATTACCTTTGGTTCAAAAGTCATCACTTGGTAACCAATTTGGTGATAAGTTTCTGAACTCAGGGAGGCATGGATTTAGAGAACCAGCATCCATACCTGAATCAATCCTACCTTGGGGGGGGGGGGGGGGGGGTTGTGCCAGCTAGTGCTTCTGCTCTGCTAGTACACTTGCTGAGAATCTAGGGTTACCTCCATCTCTACACCACAATGATATTCTATTAGGGCTTTAATAAAAATTTTTTTCAAGTGTCTATCACCTACTGAACAAGGGCTATCTATCAATTGACTAGGTTGAAAAACCTTGAGGACAATAGATAGAATGCAACATGATACCTTGAGTTATAACATTAAAAACACTATGTTTGTTCTCCACAGTGTAAACACTTCCTGGCTTTCAAAAAAACAAATTAGGAATGATGAACACATACATACAGGCACACAGGACTGAGATCTTGCTACCTACCAAGGCCTTGTGGTATATTCTTGGCCAGATGGTAAAGCCACCTAACTCGAAGAACCCAGTCCTGATTGGTTGCTCTTTCAACGAGCAATTTAATAGAAGCAGCCAAGACATTGGTTTCATCTAACCAAGAAGTATCCATCTCAATTGCACTGAAGTTCAGACTCTCAGAGTTAGAGGACTGAATTATTTTCTCTAAGTCTTGCAAAGTAAGAGGAAGTATCCTGGAAGTCATAAGAAAGAACAAGAATGAGTAAGAAAAAATAATTTTTTTCACAATTCAACAAGGCAAAGGCACGAATACAAAAAGTGGCACAAAGGCAAACATAGGAATTTCTTAGGAGCCAAAATTACAAGGGGCATATTGGATCTAAAGCTTCAATCACAACCATGACATTTAAAAGACACACACACACACACACACACACACACACACACACACACTATGGTGGCTGATATAGCAAGGCAACACAAACTCCTTTCAATAGCTTCTGTTCAACAGAAACAAAACAAGAAGTCATAGCACTGATGCTTTACTCCGAAAGTAGGTTGGAGAAGCCACCATAAAACAAAAATATACTTGTTCATCTGAGATTTGATACACCTGAACCCTAGAGAAGACCAGCTATCATTTCACAGCTCTTGGGCATGTATTCCTTGGGAATATTATGAACACATCCCGTATTACTCGAGACAAAACCTAACTACAATGGAACACAGGAACATCTGGAACGTGAAAGGTCCTTACAAGCTACCTAGTCCAATGTCCTCATTTTACAATTTAAAGACACCAAGACCTCAGGGGATTAAATGATTTGTCCAAGGACAGACAGGCAGCAAGTGCCAGAAATGAGTTGAATCCAGGTTCTCTTAACTTCAGACCGAGTGCTTCTTCCACCTCACCATGCTGTGCACCACTAACTTAACTCTCTTGCTCACCTTTCCCACTTGTTGGTTTTCAGGCTCAGTCTATTGAGGCAGTACACCAGGATCTGTCCATCACTTCGGACTGTAGAAAGGTGGGAATCTTCAGTGGCAAACAGGGCTGAGGGCAGAGAGTCGGGCCACACACCCATTGCAAGAAGTGAGCTACCCCACTTTTCTGGTGACTTCAGAGAAGAAACACATCTCACCAGTATTTCTTGCACAAGCTGATGAGAAAGTGGGAAAAAGATAAATAGCACCCAACATTTTGGAACGATCACTATCTGTGGTTTTATTAGTATAAGGAACTACCAACAAAAACTCTTTTTAACACCAATTCAGACTGAGAATTGCTCTGCAACTTAAAGTCTTAAAGAGATTCCTAGGGTACCGAGTGGTTTTAGGTAACTAGCCCAAGGTCATGCATTCAACATATGTCAAACCCAAATACTGCCAGCTCTGAGGCTGGCAATCTATTCACTATGCGAATTGATATTATCAACAATAATAAGAGATCAGTTAAAATATTCACAACACCATATACTGATCAATACAATTTCCTTGAGCCACAAATGACCATCTCTATAGCTCATATCTGGACTACAACTGTACAACACCATCAAGACAGAATCACCCATATACAGTACAATTTAGATCCTGCTTATTCATTCTATCAGTGGAATAAATTCCACCATAAGAATAACAGCAATTTTCCTATTACCCAGGGATGGCACCAAGATGAATGACATGGGGCAGCTAGGTGGCACAGTGGATAGAGCACCAGCCCTGGAGTCAGAAGGACCTGAGTTCAAATCCGGTCTCAGACACTTATTAGCTATGTGATGCTGGGCAAGTCACTTAACCCCAATTCCCTCACAAGAAACAAACAAACAAACAAAAAAGATGAATGACACATTACATATGATTCTACTGTAAAGGTCCACTGAAACCAGTTGTCTTTCTCAGAATACGGAACAGATAAGACCAAAGGATCCTAAAATTAATGTTAAAAGGGACCTATGATGCCATCAAGTATAGCCCCTTCATTTTATAGATCACAAAACTGAGGCCCAATGTAAATAAGTGACTTGCCCAAGGTAACAGATAATAAGTGGCACTGGTGGGATTCAGCCCAGGTCCCTTTACTTTAAATCTGGCACTCAGTTCACTGTCTCCTTAATATTTGCTTTAGTTTCTATAATGTGGTAAGAAATTAAAAAATCAAAAACCTTTTTCTGGTATGCAGCACTATACACTACTCACTTACCACTGCTTGGTACCCTCTCAACACTTATTAGAGGCTTTTGTATTCATTCATTCAATATTATAATTCAGGCAAGGGTTCAAAATATTTACCTGTCGATTTGCTGGTGACTGTTGGGCACAGACATATACTTCCCAGCAAGCTCCATAAAAGGCTTGAGCTACACTCAAGCCCCGCAGCAGGCGCTGGGCAGTGAGTGTGGCCGTGTGAAAAAAGGTAGATAAAGACGATGTTGGAGAACCTTAAAAGAGAAAACATGATCATCTGTGAGCTTTTGCCACAAACTAAAAAAAAAAAAAGATGGTTCCCTCAACTCTGCTCAAACATTCAGTCAATGTCCCCATCTCCCCTTCTCATTCAGATGCCCTTGATTCAAAGTAACTCTCTTATCTCTGGAAAGGTTTTAGCCAATTTCTTTCATCCTCAGAAGGGCATGCATCTGAACTGTGACAGGACATAGGCCCATTGCTTCTAAAGGAATACAAAATGCCCCACTCATACATCTTCACCCTCCAAAATATTCCACTGGCGCACACTCAAAGTATATACTCATGGTGACAAGAGTGGCCTAATGTTTTCACAAGCAAGAATTAATAAGTAGAAAATTGGTATATCGCACAATAAAAAAAAACCAAAACCCTCCCTTTCTCTTGATTCTAAACCAACAAGAAGTCATGCTATTCCCTGAAACTCTCTTTGTGATTTCTGAAGTGCAGGTGCTTGTCTAACAGAGGAACTAATCATTCAACTTACCTACAATGACTTGTCTGGTTTCTGTGTGCATGGCTATAAGGGTGTCACATAAATTGTCTCCAACCAAACCTATGCTGTGCAACAGCAATTTCAAATCCAAGGGATCTGGACTATTCTCATCCCTTTCTCCTGGAATGTAAATCTCAATTCCTCGGTTCCTCATGGCTCTGGATATTTCTCCATGGATAGGATCCATTGAAAGGAAAAGCCTGTTAAATGAAGTTTGGTGAGGGAGAAAAAGAAAAACATAAAAATCACACTGTATTACAGTGGCTATGCAAAATGAAGGCAAACCTAAGGCTCACTGTGTTTGTGGATCTAATCAAGACACAGACACAGTCCTTGACAAGGCCAATTAAGAGACCAACAGCTTTAAAATCTGTCCTTAGCTGGAAAATTCCAAGCTGGTTTAATATCATTATTAATTTCACTCTTCTAGAGTTATTAGAAAGGAAAGCACTGAATGAGTCCAAAATCCAAAGTCACCTTCTGTAGTTTCTATCTCTTAATCTTTATAATAGTTTCTTGCTCAGATACACAACAAAACTCCCCTTCATCTTGGGGATCTGAAACCTCAACATTATAAACTTCCAAAGACTGGAAAAATGACACTGATTAATATAGACCCCATGTCGGTCACATTTGCCTTTAATCCGCATTTTCCCCTTGTTTGCATCACTGAATCTAATAAAATATTTGATAATGCACCTATTCATAACAGTGATAATCAATGCTCATCATATAATCTCTCTGATTTGGTTATAAAAAGATAATCTAAGGATTCTTGCTGGATACCTACTTACTGTACAGGGTTTGCAAAGGCCACAAGATTCTTGGGATAACAAAAAGAAGAATACCTGAAGTTTGGATGTGGAGCGATAGTGGGAGTAGAACCATCAATCACTCCCCTCTCACTAACAGTGAGAACACCCCCAGGTTCAAGCAGAGCATTCAAGCGATCCAGCACCGAAGGGCTATGGGGAAAAGGATTTCATTGGGTTGACATTCTCAAGTGAAATTAAGGTCAAAATCTCCACTCTACCCCCAACAATCAAAATCAGCTCTGGATACATTTCACACAAGTATATGGCAAAGCTGGTATTTGAACCAAGATCTTTAAATCCAAGCACAATAGTCTATTTTATTTTAAATTATGGGGTTGCCAACTATTTCTAGCTAAATTATTGGGGGGGAGGAGGCTGAGTTTTTAAAAGTATTACTAAATTATATATTAATAGCTATTCATATAATAATGGCTATAGCACCAGTTTAGGCAGTAAGCATTTATTATTAAAGTATATTACATATTAGAAGAATATTGACCGCGTGGCAGTTAACAAAAGCCAAAAAACCCCCAACGCTCTATTTCTACATTACCTATACTGGCCTAAGAGGACAGTGCTCACCAACAGGACAGCATTCCAAGCCTAGAGTGCAAGCTAAGAATGGCACTGGCCTCATGATCCAAAGCTTTTTCCTCTTTCGATAGTACACATTGATCAAAGCTAATTGGCTAGCATCATTCATTTCAAGTTGACCTGACTTGAGGGTGGTCCATATTAAAAGAGCTGTACCTGATGACAACAGGGTCTAATGGGAGAGCCCCAGAGGGGCAAAGGCAAACTCAGATAGGTGTGGCTTAATCCCCTCAATTCACTGACCTTGGACTCACCCTGAACGGAATTAGGCTGAGTTAAGCTAAAGTCTCCTGGACTGAACCTTCCAAAGTGGGGGGGAGCCTAGAACTGAGTCTCTGGGTTCCCCCCAAGAAATCCATTATTAATAATTACTTTCTCACAAATATTACACTAAATTAGGGCACAGATAAAAGACATAGCCCTACTCAAGGGTTATTAAGAAATTAATAACAATAACAACAACAATTTCTATGATAGGAATTAAGACAAAGCCATATCCCAAGTTAAACTGTACAACTCTGGGGCGAAAGCAAATTTGTGCAGAATTTAAGCTCAGCTCAAAACAACATATAAAGTACACCATAAAATATTAGCTATTAACAACAAGTGTAAGGACCAAAAAGTATTCAAAACTGAGCATAACAACAAGTTTCAAATGAAAGGAAACATAACTCATCAGAGCTTCTAATTTCTGAGTAGGTGCTCTATTTTTCCCCAAAGTCTATCCTCCGACCGAGAAGCCCCAAGGAGTAACAAATGCCCTCTTACTTGCAGAAGTTAACATTGTCCATCAGAAGCCAGTCTCCAGATTGTAAGGCTTGAACTAACATGCTGTCCACCCACTCAAATGTGCCATGACTACGACCATCCACAGTTTGAACAAGTTTCACTTTAAAACTTCGGAAGTCTTCCACAAATCTGGAAAATTCTAAAATGTCATAGGCATAATTTTTATTTATAATGTTCAAATTTCAAATGGCAACAGACAACCACCACATTAGAAGGAACAATCAAGGGGGTGGCTAGATGGCGCAGTGGATAAAGCACCGGTCCTGGATTCAGGAGTACCTGAGTTCAAATCTGGCCTCAGACACTTGACACTTACTAGCTGTGTGACCCTGGGCAAGTCACTTAATCCCCATTGCCCGGCAAAAAAAAAAAAAAGAAAAGAAAAAACCAAAACAAAAAAAGAAAAGAATGCTACAAATAAAAATAAATTTAAAAAGAAGGAACAATCAAAATATCAATATTTTATTTAGGAAGAGTTGCAATTTTAATTGTGTCATGAAGCTAAGAAATTTCCACTGAGATTTAAAATGTTAAGTAATTATTGACTAGGAGATACACTTCTTTGGGTTCACTGAGATGGAGAAAGAGAAGGAAAAGGTAAAGGAAAGGGAATGGAAGAGGGGTGGGGGGAAAGGAAGAGGGAGGAAGAAAGAGGGGGAGAAAGAAGGAAAGGGAGGAGAGAAAGAGGAAGAAAGGGAGGATGAGAGAGAGGGAGGGGGAAAGGGGAGAAGGAGAGGGAGGAAGAATTTTCAAAGTGGGAACATGGGCTATGTGCAATGGTTGTCTTCTTCATAGATAAAGTGGTGAACTCATTCCTACCAGAGGTTTAAGCATCAAAATGAAAATTCCAAGTACCCAGGTTACAAATGACAAAGAATAATTTCACCTTCTGATTAATAGACCGAGAGAATAAATGAGGCTTAATTATAAGCCATCAGGCTATAGACAAGTGTACTTCAAGTAAGAAACCCAACAGTTAGACAAACTGCTGGTACATACCTTCAGCAAATATCAACAATATGAACCAAAAGCCCAAGCTACACGTAAAACCCATATTGCTGATTCATTGCTTCAGACAACCACTTTCTACTATATTTTCAGGCTCAAAGTTGTTCTTGGATTTTAATGACAAGAACAATTATTCATGAATAATGGCTTTGGGGAGCTAGCAGACAAGCCCCCAAAAGTGTCCAGGCACCATGGACAGAGGCAGCCTACAATAGCTTCCTTCAGAAGCTTGTTATCTATATAGCATGCACCTACCTGTCTTGGAAAAGGAGTTGATTTTATTATTCAGGCGCTGAACAAGCAGCAACACTGCTTCTAGTTTGTTCACAATCTCTACAGTGATACTCTTCCCAACTTCTCCAAGAGATTTGGGCTTATAAGTGAGGAAGAAATTGCTCCAGGCACGAAGGACTACCTCTGCATCCTCAGGATTGAGAAGAAGGCTATCCCGGAGAAGAACACTCACAGTAGCCTCCACCTTTTTGAGCAACTGTCGCCAAGGCCGTATGATGTCAACCTGTAACAGGTGGTTAAAACAGTCACAGGAAACTCACATAGTCCCTAGCAACAAGTATCATTTTAAAGAATATATTAGAGGAGACAAATATAAAGAATTCACGAGTAGAGGAAGCCTTTTAAACATAAAGCCTGTAGTATATTGCAGGCACCTAGAGGATGTAGCAGCTAGAAGGCTGGACCTGGAATCAGGAAGACCTGAGTTCAAATCTGTCTTCAAACACTCTAGCTATATGACCTCTGCTTGTCTCAGTTTCTTCGACTATAAAATGGGTGCTAATAATAGCACCTACTTCATAGGGATATTGTGAGGATCAAATGAAATATTTGTAAAGCACTTAGTACAGTGCCTGACATGTAGTAGATGTTTAAATAAATGCTTTAAAAAAATATGAATTGAAATAGAGTGAAGTAAGTTAAACCAGGAAAACAATATACACAATGAATATAATAAAGCAAATGAAAGGGGGGAGGGAGGGAAAGGACACCCTGAATACTGTATAAAAACTATTCCCCAGAGAAGAGTTGAAAAAATGCAACTCTCTCTCTTTGTTGCAGAGGTGGGCAATGGGTATGGAAATGCCACATGTGCTGTTAGGTGTGTTCATTAGTTTTCTGAACTGCTTTTCCCCCCTTTTTTAAAAAAACCTTTCCCTCATCTGCCAATCTTGTTGTTTATAAGATAAGGTCCCTGGCAAGGGGAGGAGCCAGGTTAATGTTTTGGAAATGAAAATGTAAAAATAAAAAGGTTTCAATAAACAAGATGAAAGAGTTCTTTAAATGTTTCATTAAATAAGAAGACAGAGTAGTTACCTGCTCAAATCCACCCAAGAGTTCAGTGGTATCCATAGCACTATTCATGGCCATAATCTTTAATGTATGGCCTGTCAGATGGGCCAAGAGCTGGATCAAACTGGTTTTTCCAACAGCTGTGGGACCCACAAGGATGACCATCCAGTTCATTTGTACACATTTCATGACAGGCTCAAGGAATTTCAAGGACTGGTGTAAGAGAGACAAAGGCCTCTGGGATTGCTGAGGAACATAGTTGCCACGGGAAAGAACTGAATAGCCAACCTTTAAAAAAAAAAAGTAATTAAAGGTGAATATATTGAAAGAGAGAAGGAAATCAGATTAACAAAGGGCCGATAAATAAATATTATGTTCCCCTCACCTGGACTTCATAAGGAGTGATATGGAACTGTCTTGTCCCCATGTATGGCACAGTATTGGGACCAAAAACCTCCTTGAATATAGAAATGACCTAAAGAGAGGGGAAAAAGGAACAAAATAGAAATTTCTCAGTAGGTTTCTATTTACATGCTTTATTCTGAGTATTTCTGCTCTATATGCACAACTATTGAAGTCTTTCTTTTAGGGATTTGAGAATGCAGGCACCAAGTTTATCATCTTTCCACAACTATATCTACAATGAGAAATATGGGTTGGGCTCAAAAACACAGTAGCCACACATGTCCAAATCACCTGAGGGCTTTGGTGAGAAAACATGAGAAATAAACTATGAAAAAATTATCATGTAATTCCTACTCCATAAAGGAGGAGAGTTGGCTTGCTGGTATGCCTTTGGATGGCCCACAAGCTGATGCAAGGGAAGAGACACTGTTATGACCTAAATGCACATGCATCACAAATCTATTTCTGAGGCAGCTAGGTGTCACAATGGATAGAATGCAATACTGGGAGGGAGAAAGAGCTGCATTCAGATGATTTCTCTGACATTAACTAGCTGTGTGATCCTTAGCAAATCACTTAACTCCTCTCACCCTCTGTTTCCTCATCTGTAAAGGGGGAGTTAATAATAGCACCCACCTCAAAGGGTTGTTGGGAAGCTCAAACTGAGGCTAATATATGTAAAAATACTTTACAAACTTTAAAAGTTCTATGAAAATGAGTCCCTGGAAAATGAAATCTCACTGGTAATTAATGTCATTCAGCATTCAAAAGAAAAGATGCAATTCAGTAAAATTTGATCCAAAATTATTTCTGTTGAATAAATCCCATTTTCACTTTAAAAAGACCACAGAATTGTCTTCCTCTGGAATAAACTACAAAATCTAAGTGTAATAAAATCACACCTGAAAATTTAACAACCACTTAAAAGAACATTTTATTGATATAAGAGGAACAATCAAAAATATAAATATTCTATACTAATCTCAAAATATATGAAACCAGAAAATCTAGCAGTATAAGTAATAAAGTAAGGATAGTATACTGTATTAGGAGTAAGGAGACATGTCTCAACAACAAACTAGTGACCTTAGGGAAGTCACTTAGTCTTTGCAGACTACATGAGGTCTTTCAGCTCAAAGATTGTCTACTTAACATACTTCCATTATAGAGGAAGAAGTCCCAAACTATCAATGAGGATAATTCACCAAACATAAAGTATTTCATACCACTTCTAATTTTAAATCCAATTTAAAAAAAAAGACTGTTTTAGCTCCTTTTCCCATCATTTGAACTTATTTCATATACCTTTACTTAAGGACCATTCTCATTTAGCTATGAACTAAAAGCTTCTAGAGTTTCTCAAGCATTAGTCTGAGCATGTTATTCTCCTGCTTTTAATGGAACAGTTTGCCATTTCCTTCTCCAATTCAGATGAGGAAACTGAGGCAAACAGGGTTGAGTGACTTGCCCAGGATCACACAGCCACTTAAGTGTCTGAAGCCAGATTTGAACTAAGGAAGATCAGTCTTCCTAACTCCAGGCCTAGCACTCTATCCCCTGTGCTACTTAGCTGCGCTCCCCCACCCAAGAAGCTCCACTTTCTCCTAAATGCCTCTATGATAAAATACATTCTCTTCTAATAACCATGAGAGAAGTCTGTTTCAACATGGTTTCATGGTCACACAAATTCAGACTTATGCTACATACAATAAAAACTGGTAACACATTGATAGGGGTGAGCTCCTCTTATCACCTGTATTACCAGAGGTAGCTCATCTAGGTGGCTCAATGAATAGAGTAGTGGCATGGAGCCAGGAAGACCTGAGTTCAAATTCTCCTGTGTGACCCTAAGCAAGTCACTCAACCTCTTAATGATTCAGTTGCTTCAACTGTAAAATAGGGATCATAATAGCACCTATCTCCCAGGGCTGTTGTGAGAATAAAATAAGATAATTTGGGTAAAGTACTTAGTACAGTCCCTGGTACATAGTAGGTACTTAGGAAATCCTCTGTTCCTAGTGAGGGGGGGTTCCAATATATTTGGTATTACTACTACTCTTGCCACATCGCCATCCTTACCTACCTCCCAGAAGGAATAAGCCCACCATTGCAGGGAAAAAAAGAAAGGAAATAAGACAGTATAACACTTACCTTCTCTTTGTCTTCTTGGGATCTCATTCTTTCCCCATAAACCAAATACACATGCTGGCCAGGATCATAACATCCTGGAGACTGGTCAACGAGGATCAGCTGACACCAGCGGAAGAGGTCCCGCAGGTTAAATTCCCAGGGTCCTCCTTTCTGACCCCATTTCTTCTCAAAAGTCACTTCCTGATCAATCTAGGAAAAGAAAAACCCTTTCTTGGAAACTTTGTCTCACTACCACGCATTACATTCAAGAAATCAAGAGAAGAGGAAACCAAAGATGCCAGTGGAGTATAACAATAGAAATTTTAAAAAATAGGTTTTTTGATTCATTTTCCTCCTTTCTCGGACTTGCCTTTCAAAGGCCAAGAAAAAACTTGAAAGTGTTTAGTAGCACAACTGAGTATGTCTACAATGTAGTTATTATTGTAACATGCCAACTTTTCCTTAAGTGAAAAAACTAGGTAGGTCTAAGATCCCCAAACTGATTAACCATCTTTACAGAAAGTGATAACCCCAGACAATCAGCAGTTAAACTCAACACACACTGAATGAACAGCTACCATAATGTTTGTTTAAGGTCAAGTTCACCTCAAGCCTAATGCATGCTAAAGATACTGAAAACAAAATACATAAATGCATTCTTACTTTGTTGTTAAAAGCAACCATTTTTGCAACAATGCTTTTTTCAATGGCAGGAAATAAGGTATTAGCAATGAACTCCATGTCAGAAGCTGAAAGTGGGTCCACATAGACCTGGAGGGGGAAAAAAAAATTCCAGGAACTAGTAAATGCCATCGTTCCACCTGGCCAAACCGCAAAAAAAACCACCACTATGAAACATAATTACAACTTATTCATCTGCAAAACAAACCTTTTTTGTTAATAACTTGTGACTCATAACAGAAAAAAACACCCAACATTCCTATTATAAAAAGTTTTTTGTAATTCTCAATTAGAAAAGGAGTCATTGTCCTCCACTGTCTTGAAGAAAAAAAACCAGTCTTGGAAGGAAGATAGCATAATCATTTTCTTCACATTGCTCTTAAAAATACGTCCAATACACAAGGAATAAATGCCTAGTTAGCTTTAGCTAATTCATCTACATCTACTATAGAGAAGACATAAAGGCCTAACTCTGAAACCTTGGGACAGCAGGTGGCAAATTAGACTTGATACATGAAAAGTCTCAATAGTACCTTGCTCCACCCCCAACCCCCAAACCTGTGATTGCATCATTGCAGGGAACTCTCTGCCAATCCAGCTAGGCAGTTCTTCTATAATCTTTTTTTTTTTTAAGTGAGGCAATTGGGGTTAAGTGATTTGCCCAGGGTCACACAGCTAGTAAGTGTTAAGTGTCTGAGGCCAGACCTGAACTCAGGTACTCCTGACTCCAGGGCCAGTGCTCCATCCACTGCGCCACCTAGCTGCCCCAGTTCTTCTATAATCTTAAGAGCTTCCTGGGATGCCAACAGGTTAAGAGACTTTTCCAAGGTTGCACAGTCTATAAAACTCAGAGGAAAGCTTTTAACCTCACCCTCTCTGCTCACTACACCAGGCTGTTTTTGTGATAATCCATAAACTGGATGAATCAGGCCTGGAAATAACCATGAGTTCATTATATATTCTTCTTCTTCTTCTTTTTTTTTTTTTAGTGAGGTAATTGGGGTTAAGTGACTTGCCCAGGGTCACACAGCTAGTAAGTGTTAAGTGTCTGAGGCCGGATTTGAACTCAGGTACTCCTGAATCCAGGGCCAGTGTTTTATCCACTGCGCCACCTAGCTGCCCCAATTATATATTCTTCTGATGAAAAATAAAATCAAGAAATTTGGTATTAACTTCATTACTTACACCTCTCAGAGATGTAAAATAACAAACACTAATCTAGGTTTACCATAGTATGGCCTTCTCAGTGCCCCAAGTCAGAAGACAGGTCCCCTAGAATGCTGGCCAGGCCAGGTCACAAAATCAGTTCTCTCCTTATAACCCGTTTAAGAGTTGGATTACAGACAAGCCCCAAACCCCTGCTGTGAGTTTTGCAACAAAAAGTATCAATACTTGCCTGAGTAAATCTATTAAGGAAGGACCGAGGCAAACCCTTCCGACCCCCTCCTTGTCGATAGGGATTCTGACAGCCAAAGATCTTGGTCTTCTTGTGCTGAACTTTAAAGCTCATGCCTATTTCAGGAATGTAGACTTCTGCTCGATGATCAAAACAGGCATTCAATCCTTCTAACACTGACTGAGAAGCCAGGTTCAACTATTGTGGTCAGAAGAAAGAGAAGGAAGAAGAAGGGGAAGAGGTTACTATATTGTTGATCTTGTCCTTCGTTCTAGAAAAGGACCATGACAGATGTTATGACTTGCACTGAATTGAATTAAAGTGAGGAAGGGCTGTGCAAAGTCACCAGCCTTACTTTCTCCTTCAGAGCCATCGAGGTCCAGAGGCATGATATGTTTGTTATCAGGATGACTAGAGATGGCCCTGGATGTTTAAGGCAACTTAGGTTAAGTGACTTGCCCAGGGTCACACAGCCAGTAAGTGTCTGAGGTGAGATGGGGCAGCTAGGTGGCCCAGTGGATAAAGCACTGGCCCTGAAGTTGGCAAGACCTGAGTTCAAATCTTACCTCAGACACTTACTAGCTGAGTGACTCTGGGAAAGTCACTTAACCCCAATTGCCTTAAAACATCCAGGGGCCATCTCCGGTCATCCTGATATACATCTTGCTACTGGACCCAGATGAATGGAGGAGAGAGTGAGGTTGGTGACCCAGCCCTCCCTCACTTAAATCCAATTCACTGCAAGTTATGACATAATTTCCAGACATCAGATCCTCTTCAAGATCAAAGGTTACTATAACTAACTTATAGAAAGATCTCTCCTATCACCAAGTTAGGTGAGTTCCACATTTTACAATATTCAAAGGATGAAAAATTTTAACTGCTCTTACAATCTCACCATGTGCCACATACTGGGAGAAATCTCCCACTGGGTTATAGCCATTGTTAAGATGGTCTGAACTCCCCAACCCCTACAACTACAAAACACTGTTCATTTGGTGATGTGAAACACACACACACACACACACACACACAAAACACCCTTTTTGAAAATCATTACAAAGCAAAATGATAAACAGATCAGTAAATTCTTTAGGATTCAATTCTCACATCTGTAAAATAAAGGGGTGAGACAAGAATCATTTATTCACCAACTAATTATTGAGCACCTAAAATTTGTAAGTCACCTTACTAGACTATAGGACTGTAAAGACAAAACTGAAATAATCTCTTCCCTTAAGATGCATTTATCTAAGTAAAAATCAAATCTGATTTCCCCACTGAACAGAGATTTTATGGGGAAAGCTTGCAATGGTCCATTTTGGCCACAAGATGGCAACAATACATCAGGGAGGCAAAATACAGGCAGGCAGATACATTGCACCTACACTATGTGACAAAGACCAGTGAACATTGCCATTAAAGTGAGTTAAGGTCAAGGGTGTGATTCAGCCAGGTCAAACCAGCTGGTGAGAGCCAATTGTTAAATTTTCAGTGTGAGCATTTACACTGTGGAAGTTAACAAACACTGCAAATAAGCACTTAGTTTCCTGTTTTGTTAACTGTCTAGACTTTAAAAAGTGATAGAGAAAATGTTAATAATGCAGATTAAACTTGTGTCATGCATGTGTGTGTGTGTGCGTGTATGTGTATATGGATGGATATTTCTGGAGACAGCTGTTAAACATTTTAACCAGGACAGAATTGGTTACAGTAGAAAAAAGTGAATTAGACTTTTTAAGTGTCACCAAATAAAGGAATAAGAGAAATGATTTTCACTGCTGTCCAAAAACTATTTTGTATTGAATACTCTAAAAGAAAATAATTTAAGAATGTCATATGTCACGTGTCTAATCTTTTTATCTGATACCATGTCTAACTTAAAAGTCCAAAATATTTGTAAAGCACTTGGGTGAAAGCAGTGCCCAGCACACAGTGGGTGCTTAATAAATGCTTGTTCCCTTCCACCCTTCTCTCTCACCTCTGTGTATCTTCTAAAAGTTGTCCCTGTAAAGCACTGCATCTCATCACACATGAAGTTTTAGTGCTTGAATGATGCAAGTCCTCCCCAGAAACACATGCACACAACTCACCTCATCTAACACAATCCAATGACCTGCCTTCAGTGCTGCCAACAAGGGGCCATCACGCCATGAAAACTCTCCTCCTTTTCCCCCTTCAACAGGTAAATTTGCCCCAAACAGGTCTGTGATGTCCTTCAGAGAAAAATGGGGAAAATAAATTATACGGCAAGTGTGGTGCAATTAATTTGTGCCCTGTCCCCCCCCCCCTTACCCCCATCCCCGGCAATGATGGAATGATGCTTAAGTGACTTGCCCAAGGTCATACAGCTAGCAAGAGTCAAGGGTCTGAGGCTGGATTTGAACTCAGGTCCTCCTGAATCCAGGGCTGGTGCTTTATCCACTGCCACCTAGCCACCCCATTTAATTTGTTCTTAATTGCAGATACTTTAATTGAGGGCCAAGCCATGGATTTTAAGACCAAATATAAAGTGATTGAGGCCTTTTTCCTTTACACTAACTCTAAGTCTGATATCAATTACTTAATGGTCACTCCCTAAGTTTTAATCCATGAAGATGACTAATGATGAGAAATGGTAACATTTTTGCTTTTTCCTATATTATAAGTGATAAAATTCAGACTAAAATATTCAAGGAACTATAATAAGAAAACAACCTATACAAATTTGTCTGCAAACATTTGTCTAGTTTGTAATAGACAGTTCCCTATGTTCAGTAATGCTGAACTGACATGTTAATTTTACCCAGCAGCATGTATTATCTATTTCACCTTTAGTCACTTATGAACTAGGACAATAGAAATCAAGGCCAAATCCACATTTATAAAATTAAAAGTCAGCAGGACTGACAAGTATGGCATCTTGCCACCAAAAGGTGACAAAAAGAAACCTAAATGCAAAATAGGTACATTGCTACACCAACATTCAACAATGGAGCACACGGATCTAGCCTTCTTTATACTAAACTCATCAGTATCAGGAGCATTAAAAAAAACAAGACAATCACAAAGGGTAACTAAAAGGTAAGTGCATTTTAGGAGGAAGATATAAAGGAAGTATGTAACTGGGCCATGGAACTATCCCCATCAAAACATTTAAGCTTCATTTGTATTACTAAATCAGCATCGCCCTGGCATCCCATCCCCTTCCTCCACTACCAGTATAGACCCACTGCACTCTACAGAATGTAGAGGCAGGAACTGCTTTGCTTTTATCTTTTGAGTATCCCAGGAATCTTGCACTTAAATGTTGAATTGTTAAGTACAAAGCAATTAAACTTTGACCTACTTTTGTTACACTATTATAGACATTGATACTTTAAAAGGATCGTTTGCCTTTCAGGATAACAACTAATAAACCACTTTAAAGTTTTCAAAAGATTTCATTTGAGATTCATAACAACCCCTTGAATTATGTAAATTACTACAATTATTATTATCCCCATTTTATAGATGAGGAAAATGAAGTTCAGAGAGGACTTGCCCAAAGTCACACAGCTAGTGTCATGGGAGGAACATGAAGCCAGGTTTTCCTGGCTCCAAATCCACCACTCTATCCACTCTGCCACGTCTGCAAGCATCCCCACACAACCACTGATGATTCATAACAAAGCTTTGGGACTTTGAAATTTTGCTATCAGTCTCATTCTCTCCAACTGGAGTTAGAGTCGATTTTTAACTGGACGTAATACTATGAACGAAAGTACTTCAAGCCACATATGCTAAACCACACCTTGAGAACTACAAACCATCTTATTTGGCCAGTCATTATAAAGTCCACAAAGCTTTCCCACTTTTAAAGCACAGATTTAGAATAAATTCTTAGGCAACAAAAAACAGTAAGAAGGCAAAGTCATTAACCACACTATTTGCATAGTTACAAAAAGGAATGCCTGTCCCTTTCAACTATATGTCTGGAGCAGGTAGTATAGTGGTTTTTATCTTCTCTGTTTATAAACATCTATGAGTAGACATTATCATAGCAACATCTGCTCAGCCCAATAACAACTGGTGCTTACCGTTTGTTCAGACAGGTTGATTCGCACAAGGTTGTTACCTGAAGCTTTTGCCAATGCTGACACCAAACTGGTCTTGCCCACCCCTGGAGAGCCCTCCAAGAGAATGGGTTTATTCAATTTTGTGGCCCTTAAGATCCTTTGGGCATTCATAGCTGTAGTGCCTGCACTGAGTGCATAGTCTGAGACATCCTGTCTTTGCAAAACAGGTCCTAAGAACAAAGAGAAAACATTAGAGGGCTCTGAAACAGATGCGGTAGCTCTGACAGTCAGTATCCATGCAGTTTAACATTTATAAACTTTATTATTAATAACTATTATCAATTCCTTATTAATTAAAATGTATAATGATAGTACTTATTCCCTAAATTGCTGTTTTCCAAATTCCCTTAAAAGTCTTTGAAATGCCTGCCAACTTTTAGAGGCTATCTCCACCCACATATATGTGGGGATACAACATGTGCACACACACAAAATCCAATGATCAACTCTATAGTCAAGTAGCTGCATACACACACATGCATACATACATACATATATTCATACATGCAAACACTTGTTCAGAATTGTTAACCTCACTGGTGTAAGGAGCTCTCTTCTAGCAATGTGGATTTGGCAACTGCTCTACAGTATATAATCTTATTAGCACTGTCTGGATGCATTGACAGGTTAAATGATTTGTCTAAGAGTCACATGACCCACCCTTCACAAGGGCAGAACTTGAATCTGTCATCTTAGGTCAGTATGCTGTTCACTATACCACACTGCCTTTCAAACATAGATTTTTTTTTTTTAATTTATGAAGACCTTTAACCAAGTTCATTTATAAACCAATTATTTGGAACTTGAGTCTCATTTTCTAAGGAAGTCAATGTAACATTAATGATGGTTAATAAACACAGCCAATCTGTTGCCAAAAAGTATTATTTCTACCTAAAGATATCTCCCTTCTCTATCCTTTTTCTTCCCTCATCCCCTTCGGGCCTCAGGGCCTCTACAGCCTGGACTATCACAAATGGCCTTCTGGATAGTCTCCCTAGCTCAAGTCTGTCCTTACTCCAGTCTAGCCTCCACTCAGCTGCCAAAACCCACCCCACCCCCAGCCAAACTCCAGTGTCTCCCTATTACCTCCAAGATCCGATATGAAATCCTCTAGCATTTACAGTCCTTTACAAGGGGGCCCCTTCCCACTTTTCCAATAGTCTTTTTTTTTTTTAAGTGAGGCAATTGGGGTTAAGTGACTTGCCCAGGGTCACACAGCTAGTAAGTGTTAAGAGTCTGAGGCCGGATTTGAACTCAGGTACTCCTGACTCCAGGGGTGGTGCTCTATCCACTGTGACACCTAGCTGCCCCTCCAATAGTCTTATACTCCATTCTTGTCCATATAATCTGTGATTCAGCAACAAGTGTCTTCTTGCTGTCAGTCACTCCCAGGAGACACTCTGCCCCCTCACAGGCTGTCCCTCCAAGTCCGGAATGGCCTCCTCCCTCCCTCCCTCCCTTCTGCCTCCAGGCTTCCTTCAAGTTCAAGACCCAACTCAAATAAATCCCTCCTTTTGCAAGAGGGCTGTCTCCTGTGTGAGACCACCTTCCAGTCACACTGGATGTGGCCTATATGCACACAGCTGCTTCCAGGTCCTCTCTCCCATGAGAATGTGAGCTCCTTGAGGGCAGGGATGATGTTTTTGCCTTTCTGTATATCCCTAACAGTCAGCCAGTGCCTGGTACAAAGTAAGGGCTTAATCAATGCTTGTTATCTGACAGAGCTTTACAATGCACATTCCTCACCACAAGCCTATAAAATACAAATATTATCATCTCCACTGAACAGATTAGGAAACAGAAACTCAGGTTAGAGGATTTATTAGTGGTTACACAGCCAATAAGTGGAAGAACTGTGAGTCACACCTGAACCCAGTGCTTTTTCAATTCCATACCACTTTATGGGTAAAGAGGTTCATTTACTCATAGGGCAGGTGAATGGTAGTAGTAACAGGGTAATAGAAGAAAGTCATTATTCATATAAAAATGTATGTAGGGTTCTATCTCTGTATACCAGGAAGGACCCTCCTGCTCGCTTCACACCTGACAGCAGAAACAAGAGTCCTCTTGTTCCAAGCCCTTAATGGCATCTCACAAGGCAGAGGGCAAGTTTTCAGTAGCAACATTGGAGTATTTATTAAGGGTCTACTATGTACCAGGCACTATTCTAAGTGCTAAGAAGACAGAAAAGGAAACATTTCCTTCAGCAGCAAGACATTAAAGGCCAGAGAATTATTTCCAGGAAGAATGGGATGAGGGAAGGGAAAAGGGAATGGGGGGGTGGTGGTATATGTGACAATCAGGTGAGGAAGATAATGGCCCTTACAAATTGTTTAAATTTTGAACAGAAGATGGTTTCCCCTAATCAACTGGGTATCCATACATGACTAACCATACATGACAGAGAATCAAAGATTAAGAGCTGAAAGGGAACTTAAGAAAATCTCAGTTCAATCTATTCATTTTCTAATTGAAGGAACAATACTCAGAGAGCCTCATTTATGCAAGAAAGTACAGAGAACTGACAGAATGAGGATTGAGAATCCTTATACCCTGATGGGCAGGTCTCTATTCTTTAATCAAATAGAATGAAGAAGTTCTAATGCCATATTTAATTATATAGTATAAAGATAATCATAATGGCATAACATTGTACTTCCCTTAAATAGTCACTCTCACACAGCCAAACCACGTACTTCTGGGCTTATGTCCAACCAGCTTCTACCACAATACTCTATCGCCAAGACCTAAAGTCTCAGTTCAACCCAAGAGGCTTCAATAATTATTATTTCCCAGCCTACCTGCCACAGCAAACCATTCAAAAATTGGGGGGGGGGGGGGGGGGGGAGGGGGGCGGCCACGGCACCCCACAGGGCACCTAGGTGGCGCAGTGTATAAAGCACTGGCCCTGGATTCAGGAGGATCTGAGTCCAAATCTGGCCTCAGACACTTACTAGCTGTGTGACCCTGGGCAAGTCACTTGACCTTCATTGCCCCACAAAAACAAAACAAAAAACTCTGGGAGGGCTTGGCAATGACAGCCAAGGATTAACTGTGCTCAGAAGTTGATACACCATATAGTCTATCTCTTTTTTTTTATTTATTTTTATTTTTTTTGCAGGGCAATGGGGGTTAAGTGACTTGCCCAGGGTCACATAGCTAGTAAGTGTCTGAGGCCGGATTTGAACTCAGGTACTCCTGAATCCAGGGCCAGTGCTTTATACACTGCGCCACCTAGCTGTCCCGTCTCTCTCTTTTTTAAAGTGACTTGCCCAGGGTCACACAGCTAGTAAGTGTCAATTGTCTAAGGCCAAATTTGAACTCAGGTCCTCCTGAAGCCAGGGCCAGTGCTTTATCAACTGTGCCACCTAGCTGCCCCAATATACCATATATTCTCAAGAAAAATGTTCAAGAAAGGTACTCTCTTCCAACCAGGGCAGTGGCAAAGGGAGATGCTTTTGGTACCCTAAGCTGACACCTGAAATGCATATTTTCAGATACTATGTAACAAAATAATACTGAGAATGCCTGGTCTTGTTGTCCTACTTATAAGACAATCAAAGCACCTCAAGTTAGAAGGAAACTGTAATCATGTAGCCCAAAACACTCATAAACAGAAATTTATTATATCTCTAACAAGAGAGGTCAACCAGCCTCTGCTTAAAAGGGGAACATGCACTACCTGTCACTGCAGCTCATTCCAATCTATGATAGTTCCAACTGTTAAGATATTTTATCTTACATCAAGCCAAAATGTTCTTTTAGGCAACCCACTGTTCCTAGTTCTGGCTTCTGAAGGAAGCAGGAAGAGCCTAACCTTGCCTTTTAATGACAGCTCTCGAAGGACAACAATCTTGTCTCTCACAAGGTCTTCTTTTCTAAGGGAATTGTCCCCACTTGCTTTATACTACAGTTGGTCAATCAATGTCCTTCCTAAAATATAGCACACCATACTTCAGAGGTGTTCTGAACAAAGCAGAACAAAGGTGTTCTGTAGCTCAGTTACAAAAGAAGTTACAGTACACTTTTGGGAACTGCAAACCTAACTACCATTTTTAACACTGTTTCTATAGGAGAAAAAAATACATTTTGCATTTCAAACAGCTGACTTACAAATGAACTTTTGGAATAGGATTATGTGTAAACTGTGACCTGTTTGCACATAAAACTTTCTCCTTTTAAAAAGCCATAAGCCTACTTTGAAACCAGTGTCAAAAGTATACTTTTACCGTAATAAAAGCACTATAAAATAGTTTAATATTCCCAAAAGACATTTTAATGACATGTAAATAAGAGCTGAGGTAATGCTTATTCTGCAAAACAACAAGAACAAAGCAAAGCTACAAATAATGCTTTGACCCAGTAATTCAATTTTTGGGATATATGCCAAATAGATGAAGCAAAAGGGAAAAAACCCAACTAACTTACAAAAAAGGGTACTATGTATAATAGCAAAAATTTGGAAACCATCCAAATGCAGAACAGGGCAATGATGAAGCAAACGCTGGTTTTACTCATATGATGGAATGTAAATATAACTATTAAATGTTACAAGCATGTGCACCATATCAACATACAGAAGTAATTTTACGAACAGGTAAACAAAACAAGTCTACTAGACAATATGTATATGCTGACTACAACTATGCAAAAATTGATGTGGGGTCATGAAACAGAGATCAGAAGAGGGCAGTATAGTAGATAAAGAGTTTGTCTTGAAGCTAGAAAGACCAATTTCCAAGAACCACTCTTTGGTCCTTACTAGCCATGTGACTCTGAACAAATCAGTTAACCTCTCAGCAGTTAACCTACTTGAGGCAGCTCTCTAAGGCTCTAAGTTGCAGAGAAGGTGTTGACTAGCACTGGTAGGAGTTTCCTCACACAGGAATTACCTGTAACAATGAACTCATAGGTCCAATCCCTATCCCCAATATTCATTAGTTTCTTTTTTTTCTTACAAAGTTATATTACAGAAGGGAAGGGGATGAAAAGAAACAACTGGGGGGGCAGAGCCAAGATGGCGGAGGAAAGACATTAAACATACAGAGCTCCTGATACAATCACGCCAAAAATAGCAATAAAAGAACCCTTGGAGCAGAAAAAACACACAAAAATACGGGCTGAGATTTTTCTCCAGCTACAGATAGATTTCAGGGGACTGTGCTGGGCCATGAATAAAGCCTAATCCCACAGTCTGGCTGACACACCAAACACCCGCCAGAGGAATTTGGCCCAGTGCCTCTGAATCAGCGGCAGCACCAACGTCTTCTAGAACCAAGCTCCCGGTTGGGTTGAATGCCTGGCCTGGGGGGGGGGGGGTAAGTGCAGGAGTACCAGTGGACTGGGGGGAAGGATTCAACTGTCCCACCCCAGTGAAAACCAGGAAGAAATCCTGAGTGGCTGGAGGCCCAGGTGGGGGAGGGGAGCAGGGGAGCAGGGGAGCAGGCTCATCAAAGCTAAAAACCACACCACAGAAAGCTTTGCTGGTTGGTTGTTTAGTAAATAGGCTTGAGGTTATCTCTGGACCAGAGAACAGGCCAGGTGAGATTAAAACCTACCCCACCTCACACCAAAACACCTGGGGACCCTCTGAAGCTGGGAACAGGAGCTGAGCCGAGAAGCAGTCCCCCCCCCCCACCCCCCAGTGGAGAGTTTAAAATAAAATAAAAGTGAGGCCAGGCAGACTGAGAAGAAGCCCAACCATCCCCCAGGCCATGCTGTAGCTCGAACCGTGTGTCCTGGAAGCAGCACCACACTTTAAGAAGGAGTTAAAAGCCAAAAAATTACAGTAAGCCAGGATGAGTAGGCAGAGAAAACAGAAGACCATCAAAAACTTCTTTGGGGCTAAGGTAGACCACAATACAACCTCAGAAGAAGAATATAATAACAGAGTCAAAGCTCCAACATCCAAAGCTTCCAAGAAAAATATGAACTGGTCTCAGGCCATGGAAGCTCTCAAAAGGGACTTTGAAAAGAAAGTAGGAGAAATAGAAAGAAGACGTAGAGAAAGGGAGGAAAGAATGGAAAGAGAAATGAGAGCAATGCAGGAAAGTCATGAGAAAAAAGTCAACAGTTTGAAAAGCCAAATGGAAAACGAGATTGAAAAGAAACAACTGACAATATGAGGATGTCAGAACAGATTCTAACCAGAACAATTAATACAAAGAGAACAAATCAGAATAGTACCCAAGAAGCACATCCATGAAAATTGGGAATTTTAGACATAAAATTATATAATTTTCATTTATCTGATTTAAAATAAAGTCATTCTTACCCCTTGGTATTAAAAAGGGGCGGACACCACAAAAGTTGTCCATGCAAATAAATTCCTTATCTTTGGTTTTGTCATAAATCCTCAGCTTATTCTTCATAGCATCCGTAAGTTGGACTACCTCAGAAAGTTTCCTAATCAGGAATTGTAGACATTCTTTGCGAGCCAAGGGTGCAATATCAAACCCACAGGAAGTTGTACCTAAAAGATAAAGCATCACTATATTAATAAAACTCAAAATCTACTAGGTCTTACGGCGAGTAAGCAAGATTTATTTCACAGTTCTGTGAACAAACTTTGTCCTTTCTAGGCATTCTATAGCCTATACATTGCTCTAAATGTAAAAGGAGTCGAAAGAAAGCATACTGACAACCAGATGTTATATGGTATCTACAACCCACTAAGATTAAGGGCTTCTATAAGGCTAAAAGTCAATTTACATAAGATTTTGCTCAATGATAATGATGAAGTTGTATATAAAGAGTGCTTGATGTGGAAATTAAACCAAAAGAATATGACTGTTCCTTAGGGATAGCACAACAATTTCTATTCATGTTCAACTTTAATGAATTATAAACAACTAAAATATATCAAAATTAAATATAAATAAGCTAAGTGAATTTGCAGTTAAAGACTAGAAAACAGAAAATATATGAACTTGTATAACATCTGGCCATAAGGACTCTCATTACCAATTTACCTGAACCTATTCCATCCACATACACCAGGCATGCAGCATGAACAAAAGATGTCACAGCAGAAATGGCCTCTTCTCCCTGCTTGGAAGCATTTTCGATCCTAGTAATATTCATGAAATTGACCCAGGACAGGATATCTCTGATGCTGATGACACATCGTCGGCCAAACTCTTGGATGGTGAGCCAATCTATGAAGTCCATCATGAGCTCAGCTATGTCTGTCCCTAAAACACAAGAGCAGGAAGTTTTAAGAACATACTCTATAGGTAGAGCTGAAGAGTGTTAACCCCCAGAAAAGACACATTTGCCCAAAATAGGCTGTTCTTAGGGGATGCATACTGAATGAAATAGAAATTTGGCTAAAGTCTAGAAATGATTCTGCTGTTCTCAGAGTTTTAGAAAATGATTCTTGGTTTGGTTCCTGTGAGAAAAATGACTCCTCAATATTTTCTGGAACTCAGTGGTGGTAATGTGTCAAAGGCTCATTTATTGTCATTCTTGAGAGAATGGGCCACCCTGTGTGCAGCTAGTGGGTGACCAAAAATGGAGGCCTGCAGACTCCCTTTTCTCTCTTAATCCCTAACACAAAATGGCCCCTCCCTTTTTCAAGGATTACAATCTATGTGCAAGAACTGGCTAATCTCAGTATCCCCACCCCCTCTGCTTGATTTTTCCCAACGGAGAAATCTCTCATCAGTGAATATACTTTCCCAGGCAGTTCAAATTAGCTTTTGAATTAAACCCTACTGAGGAGACAACAACTCCATCTCACAATTCCTCACAGTTCCCAATTTAAAGTGACTCAGTAAGTTGTAGAACAATGTGGCACAGTCAAAAAAGTGCTAGATATAGAGTCAGAAGTCCTGAATTCAAATTCTGATTCTGCCCATTGTTATCTGTGAAGCCACAGACCAATTACTTCATCTCTCTTGGCTTCAGTTTCCTCCTCTGCAAAATGGGGAAGCTGGAAGAAATGTCCTCTGTGGTCTAAGTCAGCTCCAGAAGTAGGGATTATAATGGTCCCACAAGATAACCTACAGTTTCCCTCCACATTTTAAGTCTATATCTCTGACAGTGTGGGATTTTTAAACTGACTTTTAAAATTTATCTCCCACTCTTCAAAATCTAGGGTACAATTCAGAGTCTGGAAAATTAAAAAGCTCATTTGCATTTTGGTTCATGACACTTTGTTCTGTGACTAGAATATGCTAAATGAGATCATCATACTGAGAAACAGTGAAGGAATTCATATGGGTGGGATCCTGGAGAGATAAACCAATAGGTTGAAAAGAAATGAACAAAGGTAAGAAGTAGTACATATATTTTTTTAATGAGTACATTACTTGCACAACATTTTACAAATTTTTTTTTCCTCAAGGGCATTGTGAGCAAATAATTAATCACATTTTTACCATTTTTTGTCTACACTTATAATTTCATTCATATAGAGATCACCAAAAGAAGAAAGTTCCTATACCAAAGCAGATCATCAACTGTTATGTAATTTTTAGTCTCACAAAGTCCCCTGAAGAACTAAGTTAAGTGACTTGTCCCGGGTCACACAGTCAGCAAGTGTCAGAAACAAGCTACACCCTTTATCCTTTACACTATAATTGAATGTAAGTGTGGAGTGCAGGGATTGACTGGCTCATTTACATCTTTGTAACCTGAGCACATATCACAGTAGAGCCAACTATCCTTTAAATAAATTCTTATTAAATGGATTGTTACTTCTCTGCCACCACATTCTACCAAAAACTTAAGTCTTACAATGGCAGTGGACAGAACTGTAAATATAAGAGAACAACATATTAGAAACTAAAATATAACTTCTTTCTTGTTGAAGGAGATGAAATTTAAATGTTTTGGTGAAGGAGTTATTACTATAGTAGCAAAAGATTATTAAACAACTTGGTTGAAATCTATGCCTATCTCCATTTTTTATATTCCTTCCCCTTGAAACACAACTCGATGTATCTTTTCCCACCTCTTACCTTGACGGTCTACTTTGCCCAGAGATAATCCTGGATAAACACTACGCTTGACAATCTGAATTAAATCTTTGCGGCTCTTGCTTTGAGGGCACCATATCTCAGTAAATCTGTTACGCAAAGCAGGAGATAGCTGCAAAAAGGTGAAAAATCAGTCTGAGCTTAATAACTACAATTGTTGTAAAGAAATACTTTTCCTTATCTGAACTTGGAAGTGCTTTTGAACCTCTAACTGGCACACCCCCCTTCTATAAGTGTTCCAAAATCCAAAAAGTAAATTCTTTAGTGTATGGTTAAACACACTGCCTATGAGTCCAATGACCCTAACCCCTAGGATAGGGTGCCTTGTAAACTGATAATTTTACAAAAACAATTAAATTCTATGAAGATATCACTAAATCACAGTCTTAAAAGCAGATTTTTTTTTGAGTAGTAGAAAAACAAGATTTCTGCCCCCATACCCTGTTCCCCAAGGCTTACAAGGATTCCTAATAAGAAGGGAAATAAACAGTAACTATACCCTTGGTTATAACTTCCATACGAGAAATGCATATTTAGGAAAATACAAAGTCACTTCCTGACAAGGAAAAGACTTGTGTGTCCTGTCATAAGGTACATGTTCATTATGGTCAAGAAGGAGATCACACATTGTCACAGAGATCTTTTGATATTACTGCTTTCTGTGGCAAGAGCAGCTACAAATAGGCCATACAAGGGCCATAGTCCACGTCTATCCTTAGCATCTCACTATTTATTTCTTTTATAAGTCCACTCTCCCTGGAGCTTTTCTTTCAGTTCAGTTATGGCTTTATGGGATTGCTTTGCTTGTTTTCTAGTTTGCTGTTAAGAAAAGCGACCCAAAAAAATCTTACATTCACTTCTTTTACTCATTTCATGGTACTTCATGGAATCTTAATTACCTTTATTCAGGATTAACATTTCTCTTCCTTAGCATCCTTCATCAACATCCTGCAGCCATTTTAGTAATATAACTAACAAAAGCCAGGTGTTACTTGAATGTCTTTCAAAAACAAAACTGGCTCTTCCATGAGACAGAAAAGTTTGACTAACAGTTTCAGGTGTGGCACCCTCCCCTAACTTGATTAAATAAGGTTATTCAAAAATTAAGGAAATTTAGGACCAAGGAAAATACCCTATAAATTACTATTAACCTTACTCAAAAGGTGCAGATTTGTTCAAATTGCAAGATTAAAATATATTTTTGATATTATATCAAAGGGAAAGCAAATGGAAGAAGAGTAAATAAACTGCTTTCTAAAAATGGGTTCATTTAGATTCCAAAGGACTAGTGATAAAGCATACTATCCACCTCCAAAGAACAGATATTGATTGAACACAGAATGAATCATGCTATTTTTCTTTCATTTCTTTTCTTTTATTTGTGTCTTCATATAAAATGACTAATATGGAAATGTTTTATAGAATTGCACATGTATAACCTATATCCGATTGCTTACCACTTCAGGGAGAGGGAGAGAAGGGAGAAATAGAATTTGGAACTCAAAACTTTAAAATAAAAATGTTTTGGTTTTTTTTTTAAAGGTTAATTTGCTATGATTTTAAGGCTCCATAGGTGATATAAAAAATCATTTCTCTGAAACATAATGATTTACTTCTGTTTGCAACCCCTGTGCCCCAGTTCAAATAAGTCTTCATTTTTTTTCTGTTAATTCCAATTTTAGTTGGGCTTGGTAACTGTAACAGATCAACATGTTCATAAACCATAAAACGGAAACTGTCTTTGTGATGGCAAGAAATAGTTTCTTAGAAAATTAGAAAATTACATATGTCCAACAACTGTAGTTTACAGTACATTAGATATAGAATATTATTATGCTGTTAAAGAAATTTTATTATGATTCCTACAGGGAAATATGGTAAGATCTGCAAAGGAGAATCATAAATGTATCCACATTAATAAGTTATTAAACATTTTTAAGTAAGCATAAGCAATTAATTTATTAATTATAAGTACTGGTAAGTATAAAACATGTATTTTTTAAAAGGCAGAAATGAAAATTAAGGGATGTAAACAGAAACAAAAATCGTGAACTTAGGGCAAGCCTAGAAAAGGAACAGAATAAAACATTTTCCATTGCTTGCTTGCTTGCTAATTCATTTAATTTTGTTTCAGTAAAGGCTAAAGATTCAGGGAAAGTTTTACCTTGCTTTGGTACATTCGTTTTTTAAAAAATATTTATTAAATTTATAATTTGAAGAAATACCTGTTTCAATCCAAAGCAAATTATTCTATGAGAGACATGAAGTTTACCTCCTTTTTTCCAAAATCACCCCCAGGGTTCATGGTTGCTAAGATACGAAATTTTTTCCCAGCAGTCAGCAGTTCCACTTCATTATTGTCTTCCTCTGGGCTACCCTTTTCAGCCAATACCAGGGTCTTTTCTACTTCAAGGACACTAAAAAACAAAATAATAGGGAAGAGGGGAAATGAGAAGTCTTGTGTACCCAGATTTCAGATTTAAAATAAGCATCATGCCAGATTCAAATAAAGCTTTGTCACAATCCCCTTATAAGGGCATGACCTCCTGAGCAGAAAAAAAGAAAACTATCTCTTTCTACCAACTCCCCATTAAGCTACTGTTCATTAAAAGGAGGTGTTCTGAATCACAAAGAAAGCCAGTGGGCAAAGTGTAGTACTCAAGATCTCTGCCTTTAAGCTGCAGGTGTTCTGTGACCCAATGTGGTGCTTTTTCAAAAATCCTTTTCATTTGGTTATCCAGTAGATGACAGAGGAAGAAAACAGCCTAACAGCCTTGTATTTCATTTCATATTTTAACTCTTTCTAGGGGAGCAGAATAAAGCAGAGAAAAGAACACTGCATTTGGAGTCTGGGTACACAGGTTCAAACCCCTAGCTCTGTCACTTATACCTGTGTGATCTCCAGTCCTGTGGGCTGTAGCTTCCTCACCTGTAAAATGAGGGGGCTGGACTAGATGACTTCTGAGGTCCCTTACAGCACTAAATCCATCATTCTGAGCATATGACCCTATATGTCTGTAAAATGGGTACAAGTCTTCAGCTGTGCAAAGGCACTGACTTGGAAGAGATCTCCTAGAGAACCCCTCACCTTTCATATCTGTCTATAATCCCACTTCTTCCTCAAAGAAGGATGGGTTCCACAGAAACAGTTCAGTTCCAGAAGAATTACTCAAGATTTATTTACCCTATTTCCTTACCTTTCCAAATTTCCCTTTCGCCAATGACTTTACTATGCATATCAATCATGAAGAAAATAATCAGATACCCTTAAAGATTTCCTAAGTAATTAGACCATAACAAAGCCAACACAAATGATGTCATCAAGCATCACACTATAGATAAGGAAGAACAATTCTCTTCTATATTTGGTTAAACTGAGAAGATGCCACACTGTAGTGAAAGAGTAACAGGCTTGAAAGTAATGAAAGTTAGACTCAAATACCACATCTGGTGCTTAATAGTATTTTGACTACCACTTAGCTATTGTTAGCCCCAGTTCATTTATTTGTAAAAATGGAATAATAAACCTCTGTACTGCATATGTCACAGGGATATTGCAAGTATCAAATGAGATACTCTATGCAAAATGCTTTATACAATAACAGTAACTTAATACAATAACTGTAAAAACAGACAACTTTGAAAAACAAGAACTCTGAACAACATAGTAACTCACAATTCTAATGGGTGAAGCAGGTATTCTCAACTCTCTGACATAGGAGATGAGAGACTCAGGGTATATAATGAGACATAAATTCTTGGGATATGACTAATAAAGGAATGTTTTGTTTGACTATGTTTATTAATCTCAAGGGTTTTATTTTTCTTTTATTTTCCTCCTAAGGGAGTGTATGAGAGTGAGAAAAAAATGTTTTGTTACTTAGAAAATAAAATTCTTAAAAATTATTTGCAAGGTAAACAGGAAAAAGACTTCATGAGGGATATTAAAAGATCAAACTGTTAACATTCCTATATGGGAAGATAATACTTTGAAATCATAAGAACTACCTCAGTAAGCAATTCACAGAAGACAGGGCTGAACTGAATATGAAGGGATTATATCTGTAAAGCATTTATGTTTTGTTCTTTGTAGGGCAGACAGGGTGGGGTATCTTATGTCTGGGGCTGGATTTGGGTTTGGGGCCTCCTGGGTCCAGGGCTGGTGCTTTGTCCACTGTGCCACCTAACTAATCCATGATGACATCATTAAAATAGGGTTGAGGTGTAGGAGGAAAATAAACTGGGGGAGGAAGAAGGGGAGAGATGGTCTGGGGAGAGGTAGTTCACATGAAGGAAACAAGAAAAAAGCTTATGGAGGAGAGTAGAAGAGGGGGAAGGAGTTGGAGAGTGAGTGAACCTTAATATCATCAGAACTGGCTCAAAGAAGGACTAACATACATACTCAAGTAGGTATAGTAATATATTTTTGCTCTGAGGGGAAGGGGGGAGGGAGAAAAGGGGAGGGGAAAGAGGGGAAGGAGGAAAGGGCAGATTGGGGGAGAGAGCAGTAAAAAGCAAAACACTTTCAAGGAAGATGAAGATGTTCTGCATTACTGCACCAGTATGACATATTGAATTGCTTGATCTCATAGGGAGGGTTGAGGAGGGAGGGAGGAAGAACAATTTAGAACAAAGAATTAGCTCAGGGACCCTGATCTCATTGGAGTGGGCTCATGGAGGGGATAGCTTTCATACCCAATTGGAAGGAGCAATCTATTTGACCCTGCAGGAAAATAGAAGGGGAAGAAGATAAGGAAGGAAAGGTGAAAAAAGGGAGTGCAGAGTGAGGGAGAGGATAGTCAGAAGTAAAACACTTCTGAGGAGGAATAGGTAAAAAGAAGAGAGTAAATGTCATGAGAAGGGAGTGGGATGGAGGGAAATAGTTATGATGATTGATTATAATGGTAAAACATATGGTACCTACTTTGCTGGGCTTTTATGAAGAAAATTCTCTGTCAAGCTTAAGGTACTATATACAGGTTAGGATGAACAGGATTCTATCAGAAAAACCTGGAAAGACCTACATGAACTGAAGCAGAGTGAAATGTACTATATACAAAATAACAGCAATAGTGGGGGATAATCTGCTGGGAAGCATGTGGTTATTTTTAGCAAGGCAATGATCCAATATAACCCTGAAGGACTTATGAAGATTGCAGCCCATATGCAGAGAAAGAACTGATAGTATCTGAAAACAGATGGAAGCACATTAAAAAAAATTTTTTTCTTTTCCTCTTTGACAATTCCTTAATCTGAAGTTTTGGGGTTTTTTTTACTGTTTTCCCTCACAACTAGCTAATATGGGAATTTTTCCATGACTACTCATGTATAACTTATTTCGAATTGCTTGAGTTCTTGTGGGTGGGGGGTGCAAATGGAGGGGGGGGAAGAGAAGTTGGAACACAAAGTTTTTTAAAAAATTGATGTTAAAATTTTGTTTTTACATATATTTTGGAAAATAAATTTCTATTTAAAAAAAATTTTTTTTAATTATTTGCAAACCTTAAAAAGCTATATAGATGTCAGATTGTTGTTCTTATTAAAGACACGTACCTATTGAGTCTTTCCAAAACTGAATCATCAGCTAGTGAAATTTCATCTAAAAGAAAAAAGCCATCCTCCTTCATTGCCAAAACTAGGGGCCCATCATGCCACTCAAATAGTCTGGATTGGTCAACTTCCGCCTAGGAGATGAAAAAGAAGGAGAAAAATAAAAATATCTAAGTCTTTATGAGAACAAATACATAAGCATATATACATATACTAACATATTTGCAATTTTAAATAGAGTATCTCTGAGGGCAGGAACTATCTTTATTTTCTTTGTAAGACCAGAGCCTAAACAGAGGGTCTGGCACATAAAAAAGTGCTTAGTCAATGCTTACTGATTGATAAAAATGTATGACTAATATAACCAATGGGTTGCTAATTATATTACAAAGAAAGAGGACAGAATCTAGAACATCTATAAAATCCAGAGCTGGAATTCCGGGCCGCTTTGAAGCCCCCTGAAAATGGCACAGAAAATGGCATCCAAGGAAAACAGTACTTGGTCAAGATAGCATTTGGAATCAGGGCACCCCAGACTCTGAACAAAGTTGCCTCAAACATATAATGCTACAGAACAAACCTCCTTTGGCCTCTGTCTGACTGGCCGGAGACCTCCCAGGAAATCAGATGTCTCCATGTGCAAGTGGCAGTTGACAGAATACAATTTCTGGTTTGCCAATGCTGCAAAAATTTGGCAGATAGTCGTTTTCCCACACCTATTACAATGAAACAGAAGGTAAACAGAGATAATGTATACCCAAGATGAAGATAGGTACAGGAAGCATACTATTATTTCATAGGTAGAGGGCACTCCCAGGTGAGGCCACTCCTTTCACCAATGCAGGTGGGAACCTTCTCTGCAACTTATAGTCTTTTTTTTTTTTTCAGGGCAATGAGGGTTAAGTGACTTGTCCAGGGTCACACAGCTAGTAAGTGTCAAGTGTCTAAGGATGGATTGGAACTCAGGTCCTCCTGAATGCAGGGCTGGTGCTTTCTCCACTGTGCCACCTAGCTGCCCCTGCAACTTATAGTCTTAAAGAGTTCTCCACACCAGTGTGGCAAACTCAAACAAAAATAAATAGGGGCCACTAAACTACACGAGTATTCTATAGAACACATATGAAAACAATATTATCTATGTTCTATTATATGTCTACTTATTTTGTTACATATTTCCCAATGACATTTTAATATGGTTCAGGCCACATTTGGAAGAATGAAGTGTAGAGGCCAAGGCATATTTGACCTCTGCTTGAAAGCACCAAGGTCAAATGACTTGCTTAGGGTCACACAGCCAGTATGTATCAAGAGTTGGCACCTGAACCTAGGTCTGTCTTCCTGAATTCAAGACCATCCCATGCTGTTTCTCCATGCTTCTAATCAACACCCACTAAAACCTCAGTGTGAGGAAGATTCCTTCTGGCCATTTCATGAAATAACCATCAGGTAGAAACATTAATTAAAGAAACGGTTGAGATGCTCCCACCACAGCAGCTCCACTATTATGGTGGCCTTTTTTCCCCTTTCCTCACAACAGAACCTTCTTCATTGACTAAAGTTTCTAGTTCTCTTACTGATCTCAGAAGATGGAAAAAAACATCTACTACCCTAAAAACCTGAAGGAAAACGTGGCCAAGTCTTTAGCCCTTCTCTACATATTCCTACCATGAATCTTATGATTTTTGAAAAATGAATTTAAAAGATACTTATCAATCAAATAAGTAAAAGAAGACAATTCCTTCATCAGTTATGTCAAAAGTAACATTTTATTTTTCATTAAAAAAAAAGGAAGGAGAGAGAATGTAAATAAAAATAGTGGGTAATTTACTTGCTTATTTAAAAACAAAACAAAACCGGGAAGACAGGTGCCACAGGAACCACAGACCTGTAATTTCATTGGTATAGGAAACTGGTACGGGTGAAGAAACTCCCTCTACCAACACAGACTGTCAAATGCTCTGCAATTCAGGGAGTCTTAGGGAGTTGCCATGGGCATTCAAAAGCCAAGTGACTGACTCAAGATGATATGGCCAGAAAGAAGTCTTGAAACCAGATCTTCTGGATTCATTTCTAACCCTCTATCCACTATGCCACACTGTCTATCACTTCACAAAGGAGACTTTCAAATTAATAAGATCTAAGTACCCAGAACTCTGCAGAAGTAATCCAATGACATGCCATTACAGTCTCAAACCCTGCAGTATCTGTTTGCAAAGAATCATAGACTTTTACCCAGTATCTCCCACCAATAGGACAGGTTCTCCAAACTCTAATGCCCGTCCTGCCAGAACAGTCAGCCTCCGCATGTCTTCAGTCCACACAATGTGACTGAACTTGGATTTCAATGTGGATAACTGAGCAGGAAATTTGCCTATGAAATAAAAAACGGATTAATTTAGGGCAGGTTTGTTTCTTGGCAATGCAAGATATGTTCTCTAGTGTTACCTCTCAACTTACCCAACAATTTCTGGACACTTTCTTCTGAGAAAAGGGACTGTGGACAACACTTCTTTTTGAAATGTTTGTCTAGCACTTCCTGTATAACATTTACTTCCTCTTGCTTCCTAACTCGGCCTGCCAAAAGCATAAAACCTGGAAATAAAGCCAGAGGAAATAAAGTAAGCAAATGTTTCATTCTCCTAACTTTACACCTTACACTCAAGTTTCACACAATCATAGCTTAAGAGATGAACTATAAGCACCAAATACAATCTGATCATTTTACTAATAAGGAAACACAACTTAAAAACTGTGAGACCCTGGGTGACTCCCTTAGATCTTCAGTGGAATTCAACTGTGGGTCTTCTTGACTCCTTTTCAAAATGCAGATTATTTCAAAATGTAGATTAAATCCAAAATATAACATCAATATTAATGTACTGACATACTATAATGCAATTAACACCCACAGGGATGAAGGATAGAGATCTGAAAGGACTCTTATAAAATAATGCAAAGAAAAAAAATAAAACCCAAGGAATTAAGTGCATAATAATGACTACTATATTAAGAGGAAAAGTGAATGAGAATGAATAAAGAATTAATTCTCATGAGGACTTATGAGGGAGTTACTGAAAAAATTGTTATATATACTATGCATTTAAATTAATATGAATATGAAGTTACTTAGCAATGTTAACTGATTCTATTTATGCATTATGTTGTTTTATTTTTTAAAAAGTGATTCAACATCTACCCAACTTTGCAAATTTAAAAAGATAACAAAAGTATACCATCATTTGCTAAATGCTGAAGCCAGTCATACTCCTTCTCTGTCTGTTCAACTGATTTGTACCGTTCAGCCCATCGGAAAAGATCCCGAAGAGTGATAAACCCTTGCTTTCCAGCAAACAAGGAAGAACCTCTACGATAGGACTAGCAAAGTAATCAAATGAAGAAAAGTATTAAATACCAAATTCACAAAACTACATACATATCATTTTTAAGATCAACAGGTAAAAATTCCCCTAAAATCAGCAAAACTTATTTTTTTAAATAATAAACATTTTTATTTATGGTTTGGATTCCAAATTTTATCCCTCCTTTCCTCCCTTCCCTCCTCCCTCCCTGATGCAATAAGCAATCAGACATAGGTTATACGTGTGTAATTATGTAAAATATTACCCTATTAGGCGTTTTATATAAGAAAACTTAAAGAAAAATCAAGGGGCAGCTAGGTGGCGCAGTGGATAGAGCACTGGCCCTGGATACAGCTTCAGACACTTGCCACTTACTAGCTGTGAACCTGGGCAAGTCACTTAACCCCAACTGCCTCACCACCCCCCCCCCCAAAAAAAGAAAGAAAAATCAAAGAAAGTAAAAAATAGCATGCTTCAGTCTGTGTTAAATCAATATCAGTTCTTTCTTTGGAGGTGGATAGCATGTCTCATCATCAGTTCTTTAGGATTGTCTTGGATCGCTGTATTGCTCAGAATAGTTAAGTCATTCACAATTCTTCAATAAGCAATATTGCTGTCACTGTGCACAATGTTCTCCTGGCTTTGTTTATGCAAAAACTTTTTAATTTTACACTTTGTTTTGTTTTCTACATCTTCTTTAGTCCTAAATTCTTTCTCTATCCATAAATCTGATAGATAAGCTATTCCATGCTCTCTTAATGTGCTTATGATATCACTTTTTATGTGTAAATCATGTACCTAGTTTGACCTTATTTTAGTTTACAGTGTGAGATGTTGGTCTATACCTAGTTTCTGCAATACTGTTTTCCAGCTTTCCCAGCAGTTTTTGTCAAATAATGAGTTTTTGTTCCAAAAACTTATATCATTAGGTTTATCATAGACTACATTACTATAGTCATTTACTATGGTGTATTTTATATTCTATTCAACTGATTTGCCTATTTCTTAGATAATATCAAATTGTTTTGATAATTACCCACTTGATAATACAGTTTGAAATTTAGTACTAATCTGCAAAACTTTTAACAAAAATGCATTCCATTAAGCAAAGCTGAATGACAAACCAGAAAATGGTCCTTCATTTTTGACCAATCCATATCAGAGGTTAATCAAACAATACTGAGAATTATGGAATCACAGTGATAATTATCAGAAAGTTTTCTGAAAAGATACTCTAATGGGAATATATATTTTTTAACATACAGAAGTATACCAATAAATTCAAGAACCAAAGAGCAAAAATCGTTAGAACTCCAGGAAAACTAACAACTTTCAATGTCTTCCTCGAAGTGCTTCTGACTTCAACACCACAACTCAGCTACAGTCTTACCTAGAGTCTCCCTCAGCACCTGGCGACTCCTCACCCTGGGACATGCATTAGCCCCTTTGGCCTTTCTACTCTGGAACATCCCTGTGCTATGCCAGGCCCCTTCTCCTATATGTGATTTTCTCTTGGAGCTTCTTCCATTTTGGAGAGGGGTCAACCCTCCTGACTGTGCTTCTGACTTTCCAGACTTTATAACCCCATGTTCCCTCTTGCTCCTTTCTCCTTCTCCTCCCTTTTAAGATCCCTTTTATAACATAAACATGAAAACAGGGTCTACTCAGGACAGTAACTTTCTTTTTTTACTATCTGTTAAAACCAATCATTTAGCACAATACCTGGCATATAGTAAGCACTTAATAAATACTTATTGCCCTGTCTAACAAATCATTACTTTTATCCAATCTGAAATACATTCTGATGTGAAACTCAGGCAAATCTGACCAAGATTTTCCAAAACAAACCTTACAATATATTACAAATAGTCATTTCCCTGCTCTCCATAGAGAAGTAGGCGATTGTGGGGAATGAATATTGCAAATTTCATTGGATCACATATTTAAAGATCCATGAAACCTTAGAGGTCATCTAGTCCAACATTTTCATTTTAAACATGAGAAAACTGAGGCCCAGAGAGATTAATGACTTCCCCAGGGTTACACAGGTAATAAATTTAAGGACTGGGACCTAAACCAAGGATTAATAGAGGGAAATTCAAGAGTTCATTGAGAGATGACTATGGCATAAAAATAAATTTTAAAAAAAATTTAAGTTCAATACCTGTAGATCCTGCATGACCTTAACCAACTTAATGCAATAAGAAGGTGGCAAACTGCAGCGTTTATGCAATATTGTTTCCAGCTCACTGCTAGGCAACTCATCAAAATGCAACTCCACAAAACGATTTCGGAATGCTCGGGAGAGCACCTAGAAGATACAGAGAGCAGCATGAAAAAAAAGTTAATTTTTGCCCATGTAATCTAAGCAACAGCCCACTAATGACAAGGACAAGAAGAATGAGGACCAAAAAACCTCCTATTCTTTAGAGTTAAAAAAGAAAACAATTTAACCTGGAAAGAGAATAATCACGGAATGAAATCATTACCAGCAACCATAAAGAATGATCTTTACAAACCTTTCGGCCCCCATAGAGGCCAGGAGGGTTCTGGGTTGCAAAAAGCATGAAGCGAGGATGTGCTTTGACAACTTCTTGAGTCTCTGTTATGAGCAATTCCCGGTTATCATCTAGAAGCCTGTTCAATGCCTCTAGCACGTCTGTAGGAGCCAAATTCAATTCATCTAAAATAATCCAGTAGCCTTTTTTCATAGCATCAATAAGGACACCTTAGAAGGAAAAAAGATGGGAACAATCATTTTAAAGATTTTTCTCATTATTTTAACATTAAACTGGTCACAAAAAAAGGTTATAGTAGACAATTACTAATTTGATACACTATTAGTTCTAAAATTAAGCCTTCCTTGAGGAGAGCTTTATTATAAAGAGACAGCACAGTCATTTGACAAACCGGGAAATGGTTTCTATTATGCTAAAAGAATAGTTTGTTCTCTTTTCATTGGAGTAAACTATGTATAAAAATGCTTTATCCTTAACATTTCTTAAGCTTCTCATCTTAATTCATTTAAATCATTTTGTTGTATGAACTTTCTCCCCCTTCCCCTACCCAGTTCTGGGAATAAGAGGGCCAAACACAATCCTTTTGAACTTAAATTGTCCAGTTGCACTGATACAGTCCAGAACCCTATACCACAGCAATGATTAATAGGATTCAATGGGATGTAAACACCTTGAGGACAAGCCCGTTTTTGCTTTTAATTATATCCCCAATGTTTAATAAAATGCTTGCCATATAGAGGGTACTTAATAAACACTTGTTGAATTAGAAAAAGAATGGGTCCTAGACCTCTATCTATGATCCCCTTAAAATTCAGGGACAGGTACTTTAAAAAGAAGATGCTTATAAATGTTTATATACAGAAATTACCACATTACCTTCACTCCAGCTCAAGGAGTTAAAGACGTTACTGAATCATGTAACTGAAGACCTAAACACATTAGGTAGATTGTCAACCCTACCTTCTTTAAATACCAACTTCCCCGAGGTATCTGATGTATAGCAACCAATATACTCCTGAATATCAGTATGCTCATGGTTGTTGATCCGCACACAGTGATTCCCACTTGCGGCAGCCAGCCAGCGAATTAGGCTAGTTTTACCAACAGATGTCTCTCCCTGAATCAGCACTGGGTAGGTTCTTTAAAAGAAGAATCATTAAAAAAAGAAAAAGAAAATAGGCTTATTTAGATTACTTAAAATATACATACATATGTATACATATATATTTTCTAAAGGGGATAAATTTATAACTACAAATGTGAATGGAAAAAAAATGGGGGGGAGGGGAGGAATTATATATAAATATATATATGTATATGCATATGTATATATACCCTACATACCACAATAACCATGTCTTTATTTTATAATACTAATAATGGCAATCAAGCTTGATATAGACAGGGGACAAAATAGAGCAAATAAACTTAGCATATTTTGCTAAAGTTCAATTTAATTTAAAGTTTAATCACAATTCAAACACTTCAAAAAAGCAGCCATTCATTAACATGGGGTGCCCCTTTTCCCCTGACACAGAGCCAACTCTTCTATAGCTTGGTAGGTTGTTCCCTGAGTTGCTGTGGCCCTAGCAATCATCACAAAATAGAGTGAAAAAAGCAGTAGAGTTAAGAGTTTCTGGAATCAAATCTCAAGTCTGAGCCTTCCTGCCTCTGTGACCCTGGGGAAGTCACTTAATTGACCTGATCTTCTCTTTCTTCATCTATAAAACTAGATGACGTTGAATATGTCTTACAGCTCTAACTCTGACTCAATACTGAGTAATGAGCCTCTCCAAGTTTAGTTAGGTTTGGTCCTCAGATAATTGTGTTTTCCCTCTTGTAGGACCTATCATAGACTTGTGCTCTTACTAGCAGAAATTTAAAAAACCCGGAACCAACTCCATGTACATCACAATGAGACACTGGAAGAAGACTTTGGTAGAAGTCACACGGGGCTCCATTTTTCTCTACTTTCTTAGTAAAAATTCAAACAGCCTGAATTTAGGTGTTTCATTTACAATTTTATTGAATACCACATGCAAAAAAATATAGAAGCTCTTTTTGTGGTAACAAAGAAATGGAATGGATGCCCCTGAACTGTGAAATGATTGAATAAATTATGGTATATGGATGTTTTGTAATACTTTTGTGCATTAAGAAATGATGAAGGGGGGCAGCTAGGTGGCACAGTGGATAGAGCACCGGCCCTGGAGTCAGGAGTACCTGAGTTCAAATCTGGCCTCAGACACTTAATACTTACTAGCTGTGTGACCCTGGGCAAGTTACTTAACCCCAATTGCCTCACTAAAATTAAAAAAAAAAAAAGAAATGATGAAGGGGATGGTTTCAGAAAAACTTGAGAAGACTTATATGAATTGATGCAAAGTGAAGTGAACAGAACCAAAAGAACAATCTATACAGTAATACCAATATTATAAAAATGACCAGCTGTAATCAACTCACTTAATAACTCTGGTCAATACTATGATCCACCAAAAATCCAAAGGACTCATGATGTAAAATTTTATCCACCACCAGAGAGAGAACTGGAGGACCCAGAGTTCAAACTGAAGAATATTTCTTCCCTTATTTTTTCTTGCCCCCCTTTTTTGGGGGGTAAGAGGGGAATGAAGGAGAATATGGCTAATGAAGAAATATGTTTTGCATAATTTCATATATAAAGAGTATCGTATTTCTTGCCTTCTCAATCGGTAAGGAATGGATGAGGGAGAGAATCTGGAACTGAAAATAAATTTTTTAAAAAGTTTTATTGCATGTCGTCCTTTTCTGTTAAATGTTAAGTTTATGATAAAAACAAAAAAATACTTTATTCCAGAGAAGGAAAACCAAAATATGAAATTACTGTATGAATTTCTTCATCTATAAAATGTAGAGCTTGATCTACATGATTTCTAAGGTTCCATTCTAACTCAAAGATTCTAAAACAAATCTTTTAGAAGCATAGTTCACTTTAAAATACAAGTATACCGGGGCAGCTAGGTGGTTCAGTGAATAAAGCACCAGCCCTGGATTCTGGAGGACCTGAGTTCAAATATGGCCTCAGGCAATTGACACTTACTAGCTATGTGACCCTGGACAAGCCACTTAACCTTCATTGTCCCACCAATGAAATAAAATAAATAAAATTAAATAAAATTAAAATTAAAAAATATTTTTAAAGCACCTGAGTACATTGGGCAAATGAGGGTACTTTATTCATTTAGCACTTCAGCATAAAATTAGCACTTTGAAAGACTAGGTCTGTAGGTTGGGTGGGTTTCTTCTTGTTTTATTCTGTTATACAGGATGGATCTGTGCTGGGTCAGACATAAGAATGGGGGGGGAGACTCGGTAGAAGAACATAGTGGGAAGAGTACATGATGTAAAAAAAATACTTTAAGAAATTATCATTAAAAGTATATGAAATCTTGTGTTCCTCAAATTGTCAAACTATACAGCTAATGAAGCAGCATATGAGAAAGAAGGGGAAAAAAAAACCACCACCATACCCTGCAGAGACGACTCTGACAATATCTCTCAGGTTAAGTTTAACAGACGGAGTGAGTATGTATGTTTCATCTATCGTGGGCTCCTTATCTCCCACTGAAATCCAGTATCCTTCAATCTGGATAAGCCGACCTCCCTTGGGTTCAGGAATGGGCTGAAAGATATACATTACAATAATAACACACAATCTGAAACTGATTCTTATGTTCTTTCAAATAAGAACAGATCAAGATAGGAAAAGAAAAGAAAGAAAACTTCTCTAGAAGACCAGTTCCTTCTGGTATTTTCAACAGTGAAATGTACCAGCTGAATTTCTTCCACATAAGAAGTGATAAAAACAGCTTACGGAATGAAAGAATTCAAGCATTAAATCTTAAATTTTGAAAATATAGTTTCACCCAAAGCAGTTTCACAAGGATATTATTTGAATATATTTTCCTCTCCTCCCTAACAAAAATCTCCCAAAATATGCAATTATTATCAACCAGTGTCTTATAAAATAGACCAATACTATATTGGAGAGGGGATTTTGTATCATGATCTGAATCTCCAAAATTCTCTGAGAGGCATATAAAAAAGCTCTATGAGGGGCATTTAAGACTGATGCCAAGAAAAATATTCCAATACTGATAGAGGCAGAGGTATTTTGGTAGATATCCAATAACTAGATTTCTGAAGAAAAAATATATGGGGCATCTAGGTGGCACAGTGGATGAAGCACCAGCCCTGGATTCAGGAGGACCTGAGTTCAAATCATGCCTCAGACATTTGACACTAGCTGTGTGACCCTAGGCAAGTCACTTAACCCTCACTGCCCCACCAAAAAAAAAAAAAGAAGAAGAAGAAAAAGAAAATATATGCATGACATACTTTTAAATTTAATCTGCATTATTAACATGCTCTACATCACTTTCTTAAGTCTAGATAATAAACATTTACCATCAGCCGTTCTGCCGGGTTTACTGCCCCTACTTCTCCCTCCTAGGATAAGCTCATCATCATTTTAAATATTCTTTCAGCTTTGTTACTCATACACCATCAATACCCTCTGTTGTCTCTATACCTGTTTGGAGGACAGGAGGGTAGAGCAAAAAACCCCTCCTAGAGCCTCCCTCTATAGAGGCTTCAAAACCCTAACTATGTCTTCATTTGCCATCTGTGGCTCTTTTTGGTTTGAACTCCATATTCTTCTTCATCAGACTGTAAGCTAAGGACAGGGATTGTCTTTCTTATTTATATCCCTAACACTTAGCACAGGGTCTGGCATGTAGTAGATGTGTGGGTAGCTAGGTGGCACAATGGATAGATAGAGTGCCAGGCCTAAATTTGGGAAGCCTCATCTTCCTGAGTTCAAATCTGCCTCAGACACTTACTAGCTGTGTGACCCTAGGCAAATCATTTAACTCTGTTAGCCTAAGTTCCTGGTCTGTAAAATGAAATGAAGAAGAAAATGGCAAAATACTCCAGTACCGTTGCTAATAAGCCCCCACATGTACTCAGGAAGAGTCAGACACTATTGAAATGACTGAAACAACTCAACAATAACAACTAGCACACAATAGGTGCTTGATAAATGTTTACAGTAGTGTATCATCAAAACAATAAATCAAGTCTTTATTTGCAGAGTTTGCCAATGAAAAAAATTAACAATATACTCAAATTCCAGGTGGCTTCCCCACATTGCCAGATATAAGATACTATATTTTACGAGATTCTCACTGGGGCAGAGTGAGAACAAAGGTTACAGAGATTATTTGTTCTCAGACACTCAAGATTCCAGGCCCAGGGACTGTTGGCTACAGCACGTCTGGTCTTTTTAGACCAGTAAGAGGGAATTCAATCTATCAGCACAAAACAGTCTGCTCTGCAGCTTTAGAGTTTGGGAGAGATTCCTAGCATTAACTGCCCCAGGTCACCCAGTCAGCAGATGCCACAAGAGAGCACAGCTCTTTCGAAGTCCAAGGCCAGCTCACTATTCATTGCACCAAGCAGTCACCTCAGCTCAATTCAATACTCAAGAATGACAGAGGATGAAGAACAGCCTTTTAATTAACCATCGCAAACCACAAAAAATAGTCACTAAATTATAGAAAATGTTTTTTTAATGAGATTTCATCAATAACTGAGAGAATAAACCTAATAATCCTGCCTTTCAAACTTACAAAGACTCCATTGTTCCAGTAACTGGAATATTCATTAACCAGTAATTCAATTTATGAATTTGTACTAAGCACCTATTATGTGCTTAGGGTCAGTCACATAGAGCAATGAAGACAATTTCAATCAGTAAGACCTGCATTCAAGAGCCTCCTCTAACATACTGGCTCTGTGGTCTTGGGGAAATAAATCACAATCTATCAGCTTGCCAGGAAGCTTTCTAAGACTAGAAATTGTGAATAGATGCCAATCAGCACTGTTGGTAGGAGCTTCCACATTAAAAGGAGTTCCCTGTACCAATGAAATCTCATTCCTGAGTCCTTCCCTTCCTCCCACCAAAAATATAAAAATCATGGTAGCAGACTGAGGGGAGGGTCAGGGTAGATGTAGAGAGACACCAAGATTTACAAAACAAAACACTATTTCTATCCTTAAAGAGCATACATACTACAAGGCTGTCAGTGCCCAGTTTTATTCAGCATCTCTCAATTTTACACTTAATGTAGATTCTTACATATAGCACAATGCTTGGCATACAGTAGATACATCAATGAGCAAACAAGATTCAAGATTTTAACATGGCCTTTCATTTGTCCCACTTATCCACACAAAGTTCATTTGAACCTCTGATATAAAAAAATTCTAATATTAGTCAAAATGATCATACCTGTTTAAGGAGACTCTTGATGTTGCTGGATATAACATGTTGACAAATGAGTTTCTGAACTAAAGGGTGTGATGCCCTGTCAAGTTGAGTAAGGAAACCCAAGCAAAAGCCCTTAAAAAAAAGAAAAAGAAAATCGATTTTGACTTTGGAAATACTATTACAAAATAGTAATGACTATTTGGTAGTTACAGGCCCTTTACCTTTAGGTAACAGGCAATCAAAATTCAAAGCAAACGCTTGCTACAAAGCTTGGCATTACAGCAAAAAGGGTATGGGCAGACTAGTCATTGCCAACCTGAAGAACTATGCCTGTTACCAAAGGCAGCCCACTACTTAAGTTTCAATGAGAACAATGAGAGTGCTTGTATAACATGCTTCAGTAAACTCGCTGTCATCAATTATGCTTTATTGTTTTATCTGTTCCTTCAGAGTTAGCTACATTTTATGCTTTTAAAATCTCCCATATTTGTATACTTTCTCTTATCTTATCTACCTTAGATAATACCCTCACCATTTTCTCAGATCAGGGAAGAACTTGACAAGAACACCTGTTAACATTTCTTTGGTTCATTTCTTCCCTTGTGTACATGATAAACAAAGAAGTACCATGACTAAGCAAGAAAATAAGTCAGACTGAATCAATGACTAAGCACATAAAATTCTGTCTTTTTACTCAAGTTGCAAAGCCCACACTGCTTCTATATAAAAATTTAAAATGTAAGGTGGTGTAAAATGGCCAAGAGGAAATTTACAGTTAGTTTCTTAAATCAGGGGCATTCTAGGAAACTTGGACTAAATGAAAAATATAGGGAAATTACAAAAATTACAAAATTACAAAAAAAATTACAAAAATTAAAAAAAAAAAAATTTTTTAATCTCCTCTCTAGAAACAATCCAAGGCACAGAAAAAATCAGAATACATAATCAATGATGCTATCTATATAGAAGATAACCAACAAAATCAAATAGTGTGTACAGAAGATCTAAAGGGACCCAAGCAAATAAAATATCTTCATAACGTTTATACACAAACATTTTTTAAGACTATAATTAGTTTAGAGGTCATGTTTTTACATATGGATTTGATGTTCTTTTTAGGTGAATAACTGCAGTGTTGCATTATTTAGCTTACAAGTTTAAAAAATACAAACACTCTTCCTACTTAACTCCCTAAATGATTTTCACAACTACTTCTCCGCCACAAAAACAGGAAATAGGTAAAGGGCAATCTCACCTCATAGAGGGAACGCTGGATGTTATGACAAGGATTGGAAGCAGCAAATCGCAGTGCTCTGCAGAGAGTGCGAAGGCTGTAATGGGGTCTGTGGCCTGTCCCATCCACCAATCTGTTCACAGACTCCTTTCGCACAGCTATGTAGAAGCTACGAAGAAGGGTTAAATAAGTGGTTATTATTGTGCCAGTCCTTCAATTTCTAAACAAAAAGCTATTCTGCTGACATACTCCACTGTCCATATATTCTACTGTCTACTTAAATACAATTTCCACTTAGGGCACGGACCACTACATCTGCTGGCCATTAAAATCTATAAACTTCCTCCATAGAAACGATAGCATTCACTGATACAGAGTCCAACCTACTGGGCAAATGGCACCAAATAAGAAAAGCCAGAATAGAATACCAAAGCCAAATATAACGTTTTCAATTTTAAATAAATACAAATTTACTGTGTTGAACAGTTATACATACTTCTCCTGGAAACCAAGCAGTATAACAAAGGTGGCATAAGAAGCGATAAGAAGAAATCAAAGTATAATGTGTTGTATAAGAGATCCTACCTAATGATCAAATGAGGGAGCTCAGCCCCTTCTGAGATGAGAAGAGAGGGATATTAGAGGCAAAAAAATGCAAAAAATGCTACAATTAAATCTCAGAGTCATGCTTTAGCTACTAAGTATCCAAAGCAGGATTTGAAGTTCCTGATTACAAGTACCTATTATCCAATACCATTTCATGGTAAACCATTTAAATTCACTACAAAAATAGTAAAACATTTCTTTTAAATACCACAACTCTAGTTCTTAGTACTATTACTATTACTGCTACTACTGCCACCACCCTGGAATTTTTATCTAATCTTTTAACAGATATGAGGCTATATAACCTATATCAGATTACTTGCTGTCTTGCAGTGGGCGGGGAGGGAGAAAAATTTGAAACTAGAAATCTTATAAAAACAAACGTTGAAAACTATCTCTAAATGTAACTGGAAAATAATAAAATATTTATATAGAAAAAAAGAGAGAGAGAGAGATGAGGCAAGGAAATTTAAAAGACTTCATGTCCGAGCGCTAGTCAGTAATAGCCAACGACAGGACCCAGACTTCATAATTACAAGTACTATACTCATACCACAAAACACATACGATTCAGCAAACACATATTAAGTTCTTACTATGCACAAGGTGTGAGAGGCAGAATGTAGTACAGGGACTGAAAACTAGCTTTGGAATCAGAAAGATATGATTTCAAGTCCCACCTCTGAAACACACTGGCTATGGGATCCTAGGCAAGTCACTCAACATCTCAGTGCCTTGGTCAATCAAACTATAAATTATTGAGCAGGTGCCAAATTTGCATAGGTAGAAGTAATTTCCTCACTGGGAATTCCTCTATACCAATGAAATCATAGGTCTGATTAAAAAAAAGAATTAAATTATAAAGCACCATGCTAGGTACTAAATGCTGGACACAAAAATGAAATAAACACCCTGCCCTCCAGAAGCATATATATCAACAGGGGAGAGAGAAAAGAAGAAATAGTTCCAATTCAGTGAGAAATGCTAACTGGCGAGAATCAGAGAAAATTTATATACATATGTATACATACACCTACACCCACAAACCCAAAATTTGGGGGTGGGGGAAGATATCATTAAATTACTGACAGGAGGCAGCTAGGTGGCATAGTGGATAAAACACTGGCATTGGATTCAGGAGGACCTGAGTTCAAATCTGACCTCAGACACTTGACATGTACCAGCTATGTGACCTTGGGGAAGTCACTTAATCCTCACTGCCCCACAAAAATTTAAAAAACAAAAAACAAAACAAACAACAACAAAAAAATACTGATAGCACAATTATGTGGTCCTCTGAAAATACCCTCCAGTCAATTCTTAAAATATGCCCCTATAATGTATTCAATTCCATTAGTCAAACTGTAAACAAAAAGGCCAAAATTATAAAATTTGGATAGATCTAGACTCAAACCTTAATTACAATTAATAATTGTTTATGCATACCCATGAACATGTGCATACTGCCTTACAAAAATCCCAAGTACTTTACAAAAGGTTAAAATGTTCTAAATTAAAAATTAGTAGTCTGCAATAATCTTCTGAGATCAAGAGTCAAATATACTGTATGATGAGCATGTAATTTTCTTTTAGAAAAAGTGTTTCTGGCCATACTAGAACCTACTTGATAATTCCTTGAACTATGTTTTTGTTTACATTCAGTCCTTTCAGATAATCCACAATAAGAATTTGTAAATCTTCTTTACTCTCCAGTTCTTCCACATAAAGTTCAGTCAACCTAGAAAACAAATTAAATATTCATTTAGAATAAAGCTTGTTATTTTCTGAGATAAGACTTTTCTAAAATTTTGTTTAGTAAAATCTATTTGCTACTAAAAGGGAAGAAATAACTAATTTTTCAAGGAAAAAAAAAAAGATTTTTCATCCATTTTCTTAAACACAGAAAATATACTATATCTTAAATTGAATAGCAGCTATACTTCCTTCCAAAATGTGACTTAGCATATAATTGCAATTATTTTTTAGCCTGTGAGAATATTTTTTCCCATTCAGATAGCGGGTTTTAGACATGAAAATTATATGAACCCAGGGAGTATAAATACTACTAAGCAAAATTATTTTTTAAAAATTAAAAAATTTGAGGCAGCTAGGTGGCGCAGTGGATAGAGCACCAGCCCTGGATTCAGGAGGACCTGAGTTCAAATTCGGCGTCAGACACTTAACACTTACTAGTTGTGTGACCCTGGGCAAGTCACTTAACCCCAACTACCTAACAAAAAAAAAAAGAAAAAGAAAAAGAAAGAAAAATTAAAACATTTTATTTTATCTCCAAATCCAGGAAAAAAAAAAAAAAGAACGGTGGAGTATAGATGCTGAATGAACCATACTATTTCTTTTGTTTTTGGTGCTGATGTTTTTCTATTTTGAGGTTTTTTGTCATTGCTCTGATTTTTCTCTTATAACATGACTAATGCAGAAAAAAAAAATTATTTTTTTCAGTCCATAAAAATCCATTCTCAACTCCCACTTATTTTTATAAATCTAAATCAGTTTATGTTAGAGACGTTTATAAAAGAAACGTACTACAAAGATTCCCCAGCCACCCCCATTTACCAGCTTTTCTTCTCATTTTGGTTGCATTAGTTTTGTTTTTACAAAACAAATTTGATCTTAACCCCAAAGGTCAGGACCATCATTTCAAAAATTTCCCCTTGACTCTCAGGAATATGACAATTATCAAAGCTTTCCCCACCCCAGGCCAAAAGGGAACTTTCCTGTTATCAAGTGGACACCCCATCTATCATCTATAAAAGCTTTTGCCTTTTTTCTGTTCTGGGAGAAGAATGTTTCTGAGCCTTCTTCCCCAGGGGTGAAATCTTTGACTTATGCCTCAGTCACTTTCTCTAGCACCAAATAAAAAACCATTTTAATTCTTTAAAAAATAACCTTAGGGGGCAGCTAGGTGGCACAGTGGATAAAGCACTGGCCCTGGATTCAGGAGTACCTGAGTTCAAATCCAGCCTCAGACACTTGACACTTACTAGCTGTGTGACCCTGGGCAAGTCACTTAACCCTCATTGCCCCGCAAAAATAACAAAAAAAATAAAAAAATAAAAAACCCTTAATCTTATACAATTAAAACTGAGCACTTTACCATCATTGATCCTGCCTATCTTGTTTGTCATGAACTCTTCCTTTATCCATAGATCTGAAAGGTAATTTCTTCCTTGTTCCACAAATCTATTTATGATGTCACCCTTTATGTCTAAGTTATGTAACCATTTGGAGTTTATCTTGGAACAGGATGTGAGATGTTGGTCTATACCTAGCTTCTGCCAGAATGTTTTCTAGTTTTCCCAACAGTTTCTGTAGAATAGTGAGTTTTTACCACAATAATGGAAATCTCTGGGTTATCAAATATGAGGCTACTATGTTTGAGTGTGTATGTTTTGGACCTAACCTGTTTCAATGATCAACCTATTTCTAAGCCAATACCCATTTGTTTTGACTATTACTGCTTTGCAGTCTTGTTCTAAGATTTGGAACTACTAGGTCTCTTTCTTTAATGAACAAGATGCTAATAATTGCACCAATTAAATAGAACTAATAGTCATCCAAAACAATAAAATGTTTTGAAATTTATTTCTAAGTCATGCCTTGCAAAAAAAAGTTTGCACATTGTTAACATTCTACTGGTAAACCCATGAGGACTTAGAAGGTCTCCTGTAGATAAATCAGCAGCCTAATTTACAGAGTATGGCCTATTATCAAAACCAAACGGGGGGGGGGGGGGGGGGGGGGGGGGGCGAGGCAGGCCAGCTAGATGGCACAGTGAATAGAACACCAGCCCTGGATTCAGGAGGACCTGAGTTCAAATCTGGCCTCAGACACTTAACACTTACTAGCTGTGAGACCCAAGGCAAGTCATTTAACCCCAATTGCCTCACAAAAAATAAAAACAACAACAACAACAAAAAAAAACCCCACCGAACAGGCTACTATCATCTCTTTCCCAAGCCCTACGTTGAGTGAGTCAGTCTTTAGGGGCAGGAAATATTAGATAAATCCCACAGAGCAAGGAAGAAGTCTCTATTTATTACTCTATTTCTCTAATCATAAAGACATCCAGAAGCTAACTAGCAGCAGCAGGACACAGAAGATGAGCAAAAGACAAAAATATACATGTGTGCATCTGCTTGAATCAAAGGAAATTTAACCTCCACGTTTTGAAATTTGAAAATTCTGAAATGTGTTTTAAAATTTCAAAGTGGGAGAAACATGATGATTTGCATCAAAGAAAGAGTAGCAAGTAATTTTTAAAAAATAAGTCTGGTTTACAAAAATCTTAAGTACTTTGCAAAAGGTTAAAGTATTCATAATTAAAAACTAGCTATTTCTGCAACAAGTTTTTCCTAGAAACAAAGGAAAAAGTTAAGTAAAAGCAATAAAGACAGTGACTACCGCCTGACAAAGTAGGCAACATTCTGCCTTTCACAGGACCACAGACTTAAGGCTAGAAGGGACCTTGGAAGCAGAGTACAGCCCCCTCATTTTATAGATGAGAAAACTGAGGCACAGCAAAGTCAAGTAACTTGCCCAAAGTCACAAAACTAGTTAAGGGTTTTAATGTGGGATCCAAAGCCAACAAAACCCAGAGTTTGGCTTCTGAAAAGCAGCTTGTTTCTAAAGTGTCCTCGGTAGCAGTCAGGCAATACAACTTACCTGTTTCTTATTCCCTGAGGCAGGTTTTTTTTCCCCACATCAGTAGCTGGATTCATGCAGGCAAACAGACGAAAGTCAGGATGTCGTGTGAGTGGTTCTGAGAGGGGAAAGGAAGCATCCATCAGTTCTCATGACAACTCTAAGCAGCTTGGTGTGAATTCTGATAGCCACTATACTATGTCAATGTCACCTGGTTCCAAGCATTTTCTAGTCCCACCTGAATGCTTCCTTACTTTCAGCCTGACCTTGCCTGGCCACAGTGAGATTCTTCTTCCTCTCACCTACCATGACAATTACTGTCCATATCCCTCATCTGGAATGCAATCAAATATGTGCCTTTGGTACCTCCAACCCAGTGCTCATAATTAATTATTAAAAGCACTGATTAAATTAATGTTATGGCTAATAACATTATTCATTCTTTTAGCATTTAGCTTTTCAGATGTCCACTTCTTATGTCCTCAAATAAGAAATGGGCCCTTTTGAGGGCAGGAATCCTATGTCAAGACTTTGATGTTTCTTATGTGATGAACAATCGGGATAGACTTGGCTCTTCTCAGCAGTGCAACAATCCAAAACAGTTTCAAAGAATTCATGATAGAAAATGTTCTCAACATCCACAAAAGAAGAACTGTGAATTATGAATGCAGATTGAACCATACTGCTTCTACTTTGTGGCTGTTTTTTTTTCCTTCTTTTCTGAGGTTTTTCCCTTGTGTTCTGATTCTTCTTTCACAAGATGACTAATGTAGAAATATGTTTAATGTGACTGTACATATACAACCTATATCAGACTGCTTTCCGTCTTGGGGAAGAGGGAGGGAAGGGAGAGTGGGAGAAAAAAATTTGGAACTAAAAATCCTGTGAAAACAAATGTTGAAAACTATCCTTATATATAACTGGAAAATAATAAAATACTTAAAAAAAAAGACTTTAATGTTTCTTCAACAAAGCATCACAGAAGCACAGGATGGAGAGCTGAAAAGTACCTTGGAGACAATATCCCTAATTTGAAGATGAGAAAATTTCAGTGCCAGAGAGGGAGAATGATTCCTTATTTACCACAGAGATGCTAGAGCAAAAATAGCTACATAAGAGGCAGTCAATAAAAATTCGTTTAATAAATGAAGCCTCATTTTGCATCTCTTACCATAAGAATCATTCTCTTAAAGTTACCAACAAGCCAAGCAGCAGTATATAAAGGCACTAGCAATAACATGTTACCTGTGTCTCCTCGATCCATCAAAACCAATGAGCCAGAACATCCTTCCAGTAAACCGCTCAGGCATTCTAATGTTTCTGGGGCTGCCAGGTTAATCTCATCCAGTAAAATCCATTCTCCTTTCTTTACTGCCTGTGCCAGGGTACCCTAAAATACAGAGACAGAAAAAGGTTAAAAGCCTATTGCAGGGGGCAGCTAGGTGGCGCAGTGGATAAAGCACCAGCTCTGGATTCAGGAGGACCTGAGTTCAAGTCCAACTTCAGACACTTGGCACTCACTAGCTGAGTGACCCTGGGCAAGTCACTTAACCCTCATTACCCTGCTGCCCCCTCCCCCCAAAAAAAGCCTATTGCAACTAGATAAGAAACACAGAACAACCAGCATCACTGCTCTCACTAACAAGTCTAGAGATATGAAACTCTACTATATTCTCCCTAATTTCCATTGCCTACCAGATGACCCACACACCTATATGCAGACAGGTGGCACAGTGTGGAGGGATGCTGGCCCTGGAGTCAGGAAGAGTTGAGTTCAAATCTGGCCTCAGATACTTAGCTTTATGACTATGGGCAAGTCACTTAACCTGTTTGCCTCACTATATAAATGCTAATGATGGTGATGATGACAACGGGCAGTCCAGCCTCTGCTAAAGAAATTATTAATGAGGGAGAACCCACTATCTACCAAAGCAATCAATTCTACTATCAAATAGCTTGAATTGTTAGTAAATTTTTCTTAACATCAAGTCTAAATTTGCTGTTTTGCAACTTCTACCCACTATTCCTATTTTGACCCTCTGGAAGCATATAAAGCACTTTTAATCCTTCTGAAGATACATGGTCACCTCCTCATCAACTCTGGTCATCTTCAGGCTAAAGATCCTCAGTTCTTTCAACCAGTTCTCAAATGGCATAAACTCAATGCCCTTCGTTATCTCTGTCGTTTTCCCCTGGAGATCAGGTAGCAAACAAGAGACCTCTCTTAGAGAAACGGATAAAGGGCAGAAATTAAGTTTAAACAAAGATTACTTCTAGTCCTACTTAGATCTGAACTGACTGGGCTATTGACCCATCTGAGAGAGGTCTCCCTTTCTGTATTCCCAGAAAGTACTGGGATGTAACTCTCTAGAGAAGATCAATATGATGTAGACAAAGAAAGGACGGAGTAGTGATTACTGTTTTGGAATGTTAACCCAAAACTGTATTTTAATCTATTATGATCTTTTCCTCATTCAAAGTTCCTATAAATGTTACCACAAATTGGCCTGGGTAGAATCATGTCTGAGGCCATCGGGGGACTAGGCCAATGTGAACAATTCTCTCTCTTGATAGGCTGGAAATGCTGAAATATTAGATTAATGTTAAAAATTAATATAATTATTTCAGGTAGACTTGTACAAAGTATAGTATTTATATTTATACTTCACCATTGTCTGTATTAATTTTCCCTCATTAAGTCTGTGACAGCAGTGATGCTCATGACTATTTTATAAGGTGGCCTTTCCTATTAAGGAAATTTGATAAAGTTTAACACATACCCACAACTCTCTCTGATTATTTCTATCATGCACTTAAGTGTGACCACAAAATCAGTTTAGGAGTCAAGCAATCATGCTGCAGTGATCTATAACCAAAAGTCAAATACCTCTACAAAGGCAAACAGGAGGGCATTTTCAGTCATTTTCATTTGTTGGTGAGCATGGTTGAGTTTCAGTCCAAATGCTTCCCACTTTTCTTTTAACAGTAACCCTAAGAAAAAAAGAGAAATTTGAAAATTAATCCACAACATGTGGCATTAAGGTATGATTTGGACACAAACATAAAGATGAGGGGGATCAAATTAGATGCTCTGTGGGTTTCCCCCCATTTTTAAATCTACAATCCAAGGATCCTATAAACATATACAATGAGCTTTAAAGATGACACTTTATTAGAATAACTTCCCAATTAACTCTGAGGTAAACCAGTTTTTTTCTGGGTGACAACACAATAGAAAAAGAAAATCAATCTAAAGGTCAACTTTCAGAATCTTTTTTTTTTTTTTTTGGTGAGGCAATTGGGGTTAAGTGACTTGCCCAGGATCACACAGCTAGAAAGTGTCAAGTGTCTGAGGCTGGATTTGAACTCAGGAACTTCTGAATCCAGAGCCAGTGCTCTATCCACTGCACCACCTAGCTGCCCCTTACATAATATTTTGTAAGCTGAGAGGCAGTATAGTATAGTAAACATAGGTGCAGGTATTGGATTCAGAAAAGTTAGCTGTTCAACCATCAGCACAATCAACTTTCACTGCCCAAGGCAATACTTTAGGTCTACAAATTACAGAGGACATGATGATCTGCATCAGTAGGGGTAGTTTCTAACACCAAGAGTTCCTTGAAATGATCAAATCATTAATCTGGACCAGTTTCCCTTCTACCACCACCACTTCCAAATGATATGGTATGCAATTTAGATTCCCCCTTCTTCCCCAAGAATTATAAAGAAGGAGCAGCTAGGTGGCTCAGTGGATAAAGCACCGGCCCTGGATTCAGAAGGACCTGAGTTCAAATCTGACCTCAGACACGTGACACTTACTAGCTGTGTGACCTTGGGCAAGTCACTTTACCCTCATTGCCCCATAAAATAAAATTAAATTTAATTAAATTTAAAAATGAATTAAAAAAAGAATTATAAAGAAGCAAGTAAAAAAAAAAGGCAGCAGCAGCAAGTACTACTTCCATTTTTGCTGTTAAGGAAAGACTCCAAAATTAGCCCACAGCTAGACTCTAGGTAGGCTGAAGAACACCCATTCCAAGATTCAGAAGGGAAAAGCACATCACACCTTCAAAAAATCACTGGCAAAGTTTTACACAGATCATGTTTGCTAGCATTCTTTAGTTTCTGAAAGCCATTCAAACAGTTATTTGGCAGGTTTATGAGTTCAGCCACCATTAACAATATTTGTTGCAAATAACTGTCCTCCATTCAAAAAATCTATGACTTTCATTTAATTGTCAATTTCAGTCACCAGAGGAGGTCCTATAGCACTGTTCTAGAAGAAAAAAATTTGCTGTAGAATTGTGCCAAGAAGTAGTAGTAACTCTGCAACTGATTTTATGTTCTGATAGTGCTACCTGAAAACTACATCTTTCTTTATATCACTTATTCCTTTTGCTTTATGTTCTCCCCATCCCTATAGCTGCTCTTTTACCTGTCTCATTGTTTTTTGTTTCCTTGCCGAGGGCTGACTTATGTACATGTTGCATTAGTTTGAGCAGGTCTCGCCAACGTTTCTGTCTATAGCAGGTCTGAATGTGCCCCAAAAATGTAAGATTCTGCTTCCTGGAAAATGTCTGGGTGAAGAGCTCCTCAAAACCTTCTCGTAAGGGCAGCCATATAAGCTTGTGGTCCACTGGTTTATAACTGAAAAAAAAAAAGGCAAAGATAGTAGAAAACTGAGTTCAGAGCAGAGAATAATTTAGAAATTAGGGTGTTGCCGAATAACACTTCATATTTAAAAACTAAATTATAGGAAAAAATTAATTACAGTAATATTTCTAAATTTCAAAGTATAATTCTCCTCCCTTCCATATAGATTAATTTATATTTCAAGACCGGATAAAAAAATTAAGTGGAAGTGACTGCTACTTGATGAAGTCATATAAAATGACTTGAGACATTACTGCTCATTATTTGCAGCAGAGAAAGACTAAAATGGAGACTGAATTATTTCAAACTAAAGGTAAGTAATAAATGGTCCAAATGTCTAACAATAGGGGAAACACAAAAAAAATAATTGTCACATAATGAAATATTATAAAGTTATCAAACACAGCAGTGACTACATTAACTCATAGAATATATGAATGAAATAAAATCAAGTGGGAAAAAAAAGGCACCTAAGAACTTAGGTCTTCTCCATTCACAAAATCCACTTTCAAAGGCCATCTATCATGTGGTAACTTCATATTAGATAGGGTTTATCTTCTATGTTTGATAAAAAGCTAAGAAATCAATGATATTTATATGCAGAACATGAAATAATTAAAAAGTTTGCCTGCAGGATATACATTTTAAGAGCAACATGGGACAAATCTGACAAAAACTTAGAAAATTCCACAAATACCCAGAGTAAGCACCTCTGTAACTGGATCATCCAACATCACAGACATTTAAGAAACAAAACTGTTAAGTGAGACCAACTTAAATGAATGACCTACTACAAATGACAAAAAAAGACAGAATTAAAGAAGAAATCCCAGAAACAAAGCATGAAAGAAACATCCTAGACATCAAAAGAACATAAAACAAATTTAACAGAATTTAAACAAAGGGACAGTGCTCCATCAAAGTAATGCCAATGGTAAGAGATAAAAGAAATAAAAAGCACCCCCAAAAAAAGATGTCTAAAAAAAGCAAAAATGCTAATTAATTTAAATAAGGTGCTTATTCCTTTAAAGTTTTTCTCTAAGTAACTATCTAATATTAATGGAATAAATCACAATATATTTAATTTTAAATTAAAGTATTTTATTATTTTCCAGTTAGCAATATATTTAATTTTAAAAGCCTAAACATCTTATCAGTTGGGTATTTTCTCAAAATAGAAAAAATTTTCTACTCATGAGCCTGACAAGCTTCCCCCCCTCCAAAAAAAAAAAGCAATAGGGAAGGTAGGAATGTAGTATTTCCATAGGACTAGTTTATAAGGTTCTTAAGGACCTTATAAGAAATAACACATACCACAACCAAAGTGAATCCAAGGGCAGGCAGCAATAAGCCTACTTCCTGCCTAAACCTCATTGTCTCTATCTCTCTATTACTTCATCTCTGTAATAATTATTATTTGTCTCTCTATTTTGATTTATATGGAATAAAAGGTTGTTTGGTTTCCATTTCGCACTGTCTGATCTTTGAATAGAGGCTATGATCACTTCTTAATGCACAGAGCATGCCCCTGTTCCAAACCAATGATGTTTTAGGATGGGATGATCTGTGTTTTGAGGATAGTCCTTTCAAGTTTTGCTTAGTGGTTCTATAAAGAACTGGAAATGTAACATTTAAAATGTTAAATTTGCATTCTATCTCACACCAAGCAACAGAACAGAGAATAAAAATTTTAAAAGTGTCTGGAAAATCCACTAACCCGCCAAGCAGATCTGCTGTATCACTCTGTTGGTTCATGTTGACAACCCTCAAACGGTGACCTTCAAAGAACACATGAAAAAAGTGGTTACCACTTGAAAAATACATCCTATGAGCACAGAACCATCTTCAAGCTTGCTTATTACCTGTAATGTGAGCCAAGTACTGGACAGCAGAGGTCTTGCCAGTGCCTGTCTCACCAACCAGTAAAACTGGCTCCCCTTTGCTGACACACACAGCAAGCTGTTCCATCAGTATAGAGGCTGGACGAGTAGCAGCAAAAGTGAGCTTCTCCCTAATGAGAAAAAGTGGACAGCAATGGTGAAAAACAGAGGCCAGCCTGGAGGACCTGGGTTTTGTCTAGACTGGACAACTTGTGAAGCACAGCTCCAAGAGCTCTATATAGTATCAAGAGCCTTTATTAAACTTATAGTCACCTTATAGCTTCCAGTGCCAGCTCTGCCACTGACCTGCTATTGGACATCAGGAAAATCCTTCAACCTCTGAGCCTCAAGTTCATTTTTTTTTTTCCGGCAAGGCAATTGGGCTTAAGTGACTTGCCCAGGGTCACACAACTAGAAGTGCTACTTTTATAAAAGAATACTTTCCCAACAATATCTTACTCAATGACTACAGGATCATCATATTTATAGCTGGAAGGGACCTTAGAGGTCATTGTCTAGTCTAACTTTCTATTATAGAAGAGGAAACTGAGGCCTGAGAAGTTGTGACTTAGCCAAGTCTACCTAGCTAATAAATTGGAGAATTGGGATTTAAATCCAACTCTACTGACCTTAAATTCAGCATTTTCCCCAAAGCAACACAATGATTTGTGAGGACTCAGTGCACACCAGGTGAAATGAAAAGTGCTTTTATATTGCCCTGGGAGACCTTTGAATTCTTTAATCAGAATCTGAATTTGAACACCTTTATTTAAAGTCACAGCCTGATTTACAGATGAAGCATATTTAGCTTCATGAGGTGCTACCTAGAGTTGACCTTGTCTATTCTATCTTTGACCATCTACCTACTCTATTGCTTTTAAAGGGCATCTGATACTTTTTCTTGTTCTTGACTTTGAACTCTGCCTATCCCTTTGCTCTTTTAGGTCTGTTCCAACAGATGGAAACTTAGATATTAGCTTCTGATGCCTGCCATATTTTTGCTCTTTGGTTCTATTTAGTCAAACCTGAGTCAAAAAAAAAAAAAAGGTAGGAGTTATTTTCACACAAACACAGAACTTCTATTAAGGGGGGAAAATTGAAGAGAAAAGTACCCCAATTTTCTGTTTGACATAAAAGCTATTTTCAAATCACGCTAACAAGGCAACAGACTTTTATCAATAACTGATAATGAACCTTCCCCAATAATTGCTTTCCTGAATTTGGTCCACCTCAAACCCATAAACCACAGATACACTAAAAAACAAAACCCCACAGAACAGTGAGTAACCATGCACTATCACAAAAGCACATTCTAGTTGACAAAGAATACTTAAATGTTACTAATTTTTTTGGAGGGTCCAGATTTGTGATTTCATTGGTGTAGGGAACTCCTTGATGTTGGTTCCACTGATGCCAAGCAGCAATTCCTCTGCCTTTCCCTTTTAATATACTGTATACTGCTTTACTTCTTTGTTACCTATCATGTGAGCCACATAGCCCCCACATGAGATAGATGGTGAAAGTTATTTTCATCCAAATTTTATGGATGAAGAAAGCCCAGAAAGATGGGATGGATGATGTCTAGGGTGACAAAAGTCTTCTGGTTTCGGCCTCCTGTGATATTCCCACCACCTCCTGCTCCTCTACTGTAAGAAGGAATAGGTATCCATGGTAGAGTGGCAAGAACACTGTACTAGGAGGCAAAACACATGGAACCAAGTCTCAGCAAAATGGGGCTTTTAATATTAAGCAATAGGGGGCAGCTAGGTGGCGCAGTGGATAGAGCACTGGCCCTGGATTCAGGAGGGCCTGAGTTCAAATCTAGCCTCAGACACTTGACACTTACTAGCTGTGTGACCTTGGGCAAGTCACTTAACCCTCATTGCCCAACCAAAAAAACAATAGTAAGCAACAGAATGAGCTGCACATCACCTCTGCCTCCCAGAATGCCACAAAAGCAAGCTCCAAGAGGCTCAAGCACTGCCCTCCACAAGTTCTGTCCTCATCCTTTTACCTACTCCCCCTTCCCAAAATTACCTTGTTTAGGCTGTACGTATTTGCATTTATTTACATATCCACACATTGTTTTTCACCTTTCATTTTAGTCTTTGTTCCCCTATTACCTCCCACAGTACCTGGTTCATAGTGTTTCTTTAAAAAGGTTTACTGACCAACAACAGCAGCACCTACCTCACAAAATGGCTGTGGGAATAAAATAAGAGCATGGAAAACACTTAGTAAACCAGAGACTTACAGAATTCAGCTCTTAGATTTAATGAAAATGTAGTAGGGGGTCTTGACAAAACCAAAACGATGGATGGTTAGAACCTCCATTCAAAAACTGGCAGTTTTACAAAGAGGAGCTGACTTTACCTCTGGACCTGGACAGCTGGACTCTGTATGCGCAGCAGTCGTGCTCTGCCCACCTCCACTTCTAATTCATTTACCACGATCTCTGGCTTGTAAAGCTGACAGAAGTACTCAGCCTGTGGGGAAAAGGGATTGTGCTTCAGATTAAACTTCCCCTCCATTTCCACAGCCACTACGCTCTGGTTATCTAGGATATTACCATGAAACTCGCTCTCAAGTAGTATTCTTGCTATATCTAGCTCCAAAACAGACACATGGCCCATAGTGATGAGTGGAGACCCTCTGCTCTGAAAACTCTAATGGTGTTTTCTCAGGCCTAGTCCTTCTTGAACTCTCTGCCACATCTGACCCTGCTGACCATCTTTTCTAACTCTTTCCTCTCAGGGTGTTTGTGAGTGTACTATCTCTTAATTCTCTTCCTACCTTTATAACCACTCCTACTCAGTCTCCTTTGCTACATCTTTATCCATGTCTTGCCCAATCGTGTGTGTCCTTCAAAGTTGTCCTAGGCCTTCTTTTCTCTTCTTTTTATTCTCTTTCACTTGGTGATCTTATCAGCTCCCATAGATTCAATTATCATGTCTACGTACATAATTGAAACTATAAAACTAGCCCAGGTTTCTCCTGAGATCCATTCACACATCACCAAATGCCTATTGAACTTTTCAAACTAGATGTCCCATAGGCAACTCAAACACAAAATATCCAAAACAAAATTCATTATCTTTCACCTCTCCTACCCACAGTCCCCCTCCTACAACAGTTCGTTCCTTCGGAACTTTGCTATTACAATAAAGGATATCGCCCCTCCTCATCACTGAGGTTTGAAATCTTAGTGTCATCCTTGACTTCTCATTCATGCTCACCCTGTAGCGAAACCTTGTAATTTCTTTCCCCATAAAGTCAATTATACACATCTCCTGTGCCCACTCACTCAGCCATCATCTAAGTTCAGAACCACATTTTCAACAGCCTAGACAATCCTTTCTCTCTAATCCACCCTCCACATAGCTGCCAAAATGATTTTCCTGAAGCACAGGGGTCTGACCATATCACTCTCCTACTAAATGAAATCCAGTGGCTCACTTAGGATCAAATATAATCTGATCTTTACCTCATCCTTTTAACAGTTCTATTTGTGTTTGTTTTATATTTTGCAAAAATTTTAGTACCAAAGTACATGCATATAATTTGTAAGTAATCAAAAACACACATACACATACAGAAAGCAGAAGGATATGCTCAAAAATTTTATACTAAGAGGGATGCTGGATGAAAAGGACTTAGAGACCACTGTTCTAGACTAGACTGTTTTCCTAATTGGAGATTTCAAGATGATCCTTATAAAACATTTTTCTTATGTCTCTGTCCAAAAATCCTGAAAAACTGCCCCATACTTAGCTCTACCACAAGGCCTCAATGGAAAACAGCACCAAAAGGAGACAAGGAACTTTCTGGAACCAGGACCACAACTCTTGGCCAAATGATTCTCATGATATCATACCAGAATAGTTAGGATTCCAACCTCTAGGTGCTCAGGGAGTGAAGTTGGTTCATCTCTTTTCTTTGGATACTCTTATAATCATTATCTATCACTTTTCTAAGCACCCAAAGATATAAAAATTACCTCATTCCCTGCTCTACAGGATTATAAAACCTAACATAAACTATGCTTAGGGTAGAAGTGACTAACTAGGGGCAGCTAGGTGGCGCAGTGGATAGAGCACTGGCCCTGGATTCAGGAATACCAGAGTTCAAATCTGGCCTCAGACACTTAACACTTACTAGCTGTGTGACTGTGGGCAAGTCACTTAACCCCAATTGCCTCACTAAAAAAAAAAAAAAAAAAGAAGTGACTAACTAAAACACAGATTAAAAATACAAAAACCAAGAGTGGATAACAAGGCATATACTTGGTAGGTAACAAATTACATTTTAAGAACATAAACAGAGGTATATATGATGACCAAACTGCCTGACACAGATATAGGAAACTCCATCAACAATTCAGAAAAGTTTAGGGGGCAGTGATGATGCAAAAGAGACACTTGGCAAACTAGATATAACAACTGCACATCAGAACTGATTTAAATAAAGATCACAACAGGAAGTTCAAGGCTCACCTTCTTCTTGGAGATATTTAACTTGCTCCCAATAATCTCTGCCATCTTCAGTCTGCTTGATTGCTTAGATAGCATTGCTGTGAAGCAATCCAGAGCCTGTCAAAGATAAAGGCAAATCTTTAACCCTTCACTGAATGTGAAAATAAAAATTAGTCTTCCACAATCACTGTTCAAGGATGTGATTATAACAAAGGAAATCTTATCTGAGAAGAATAACTGATTCCTTTCATTATTTCATGCAATCAAAATGTACTCAGTATCTAACATGAGGCATGATGTGAGGGGAATGAATGTGATAGAAGACATCTGTTCTCTATCCTAAAGAAGGTACCATTTAGTTAGTGAGACAACATATGACAACAATCCAGAAGATGAAATGACAGGTCTAAACAAAAAGATAAATAAAACCGTCAAGAGTGGAGACAAGTACCTTGAGGCTTGAAGAGAAATAGAAAAGCTTAAAATAGGCAAGGAAGGAGGGAATTACAAAATTAACAAGATGAAAAGGAATAGTCTAGAAGCAATAAGATTTCCCCCTGACTACAGGTATACCCCAACTGACTCTAAGAAAGCTCATCTTTTTACGGATCATAGCAAGAAAAAGCCTAAATGCTACAAAATTCTTAAATCTCTTTTTGTTTTTTTGGTTTTTGGTGAGGCAATTGGGGTTAAGTGACTTGCCCAGGGTCACACAGCTAGTAAGTTTCAAGTGGCTGAAGCTGGATTTGAACTCAGGTCCTCCTGAATCCAAGGCCAGTGCTTTATCCACTGCGCCACCTAGCTGCCCCCTTAAGTCTCTTTTTAAAAAATTTTTTTTAGTTTTATTTTTTCCCCATATAAATATTTTATTATTTTCCAGTTACATGTAGAGATAGTTTTCAACATTTGTTTTTATAAGATTTCTTGTTTCAAATTTTTCTCCCTCCCTCCCCAAGACAGCAAGTAATCTGATATAGGTTATATATGTACAATCACATTAAACATATTTCTGCATTAGTCATATTATAAGAGAAGAAGAGCAAAAAGGAAAAAACTTTAAAAAGAAAAACAACAAAAAAAACCAATAGAAATAGTATGGTTCAATCTACATTTAGATTCCACAGTTCTTGTTTTTCTGGATTTGGAGAGCATTTTCCATCATGAGTCCTTTGGAACTATCTTGGACCACTGTATTGCTGAGAACAATCAAGTTCTATTACAGTTGATCAGCACACAATGTTGTTGATACTGTGTACAATGTTCTCCTGGTTCTGCTAATCTCACTCATCATCAGTTCATGCAAGTCCTTCCAGGTTTCTCTGAAATCCACGTGCTCATCTTTTCTTAAAGCACCATAGTATTCCATTACATTCATATACCGCAACTTGTTCAGCCATTCACCAATTTATGGGCATACCCTCAATTTCCAATTCCTTGACACCACAAAAAGAGCAGCTATAAATATTACATCTCTTTCAATTCAGCTCAAAGAAACTAGTGCAATACAGTGAAAAAGCAAGCAATGATCACAAATCCCCATAATCACTACAGTTGATAGATCCAGAAGGAAACAAAGTATTGTTCAGGTTTACAGTATTCAAGAGCAGTCCAATATAATTCAATAATGTAGCATTTAAAAGGGTTTATAGTGTTCAATAAATGCAAGAACACAAATTATTGGGGTAAGGACTCAAGTATGTGACAAAAACTGCTAGAAAACTGGGAAGTAACAAGAATAAGATCAACATTTCACACCATATTCACTAATAAGCTCCAAAAGCTTAAGTAATGTACACACACAAAAGGTCATGTTACAAATAAATAGGGAAATTGTGACCAAACAAAGGCTAGAGAGAGGCATAGATAACAAGAGATAAAATGGGTTTGATTATATAATGTGACGATTGGAATGACGCCACCTGCTGGAGACTTACTGTAGAAGAGTTCCGCCCATGAAGGGAAGGTCTTTGAGGGCAAGACCAGGAGTCTTTTCTTTGGCATGAGGAAGTGATGTGGGCGAGTGGGAGGAGGAAGGAAGAGACTGGCGCTCAGTCTCGCTCTCTTTCCTGAGGACGCTGGTGGAGAGGGGAGCTAGAAATGTGCTCTCACTTTAATAGATAGGAATATAGGCCTTTTCTTCTCTCTTTATCAAATTCTTATTCTCCTTAATAAACGCTTAAAAGTCTAACTCTTGCTAAAGCTTATAATTTATTGGCGACCACTCATTAGATATTTTAGACAGACTAGCTAGAATTTTAGCCCTTAACAATAACAAAAATAACTCAACTGGAAAAATATTGTTGCAGGAGATTTTCCTGATAAGGGTCTGACTTTCAAGGGGCTGCTAGGTGGCACAGTGGATAGTGCACTGAGCCTGGAGTCAGGAAGATTCAGCTTCCTGAATTCAAATCTGGTCTCAGATATGTATGGCCTTGGGCAAGTCACTTAACCCTATTTGCATCAGTTTCCTCATCTGTAAAATGAGCTACATAAGGAAATGGCAAACTACTCCAGTATACTTGCCAAGACAATTCCAAATAGGCCCACAAAGAGTCAGATAGGACTGAAAAATGACTGAACAACAACAAATTAAAAGGTATATATGGAATATTCAAGAACCATTCCCCAAGAGAAAAATTGTGATAATATGAAGTCATTCTCATCTCTCAACAACCACATGAAAAAATGCTCCATATCACTACTGAAATTACTCTAAGACTCCATCTCACATACATTAGATTAGCAAAGATGACAAAAATGGAAAATGCCAATTAGTGGAAAGCATAAAAACAGACATATTAATAAACTGTTCAAATTGTGAACTGGCCTAGGTATTCTGGAAAGCAATTTGGAACTGTACCCAAAAAGCTATAAGCCTCTACATACCCATCAATACCACTACTAGACATCTACCCCAAAAAGACAAAAAACTAATACACCTAAAAAGAACATTTATAGGAAACCTTTTTGTCATAGAAAAGAACAGGAAACAAAATGAGTATACCTGAGTGGTTTAAAAAATGGTGGTATATGACTATAATGAAATATTATTGCAGCATATGAAAGAATATATCAATACCTGTACTAGTATCTTCTCTAAACTTACCTTCATCTACCTTATATATATATATATATATATCTTATATATGCCTATTTATGCCCATTATATCTCCCTGTTAGAATATTAAGCTCCTAAAGAGCAGTTTCTATTTTGACTTTGTATTCTCAGCCCTTAGCACAGTGCCTAGAACATAAGAGTTTAATAAATAAATGTTTGCTGATTGATGGATAGTAGCTACCTCACAGAGCTGCTGAGACACAGGTGAGATAATGTACACAAAGTGCTTTGTAAACCTTAAAAATTTTATATAAATGTCACCTGTCATAATTATTAGAAAGTGCATTATTAATTGTTTAGCTTTCTTTTCATTAACTTTATTTCATGTTTAAATATCTCCTTATAGGCTTATTTCAGAGTAGGATGTGTACATTTATTGTTTTATTTGACAGTTATTATACTTCTAATACATTTTAACAGGAGTGGACCCATTTTTAAATGCTACATTTCTACCCCCAATCTCTCTAAGGTAACATTAGTTTTAAAAGTAAAAGAGACACCATGTGCACAAAAGAACAAGCTTGACAGCAGATGAGAAGAAGAGGCATGGGGGGATAAAGCTTTAGACAGATGCATGAAAGAAAAGAGACAGATGGAAATTATGTAGCACAAAGGAAACAAGACTTCAGAGGATTACAGCTTACCTCCTGAAAAATATTGAGTGATGTAGATGAAGAAGAACTGTCAAAGCTGTAGGAAATCCTGTTACACCAATTCAGTAAATCCCTAGGAGGAGAAATATAGAAAGTAAGCAATGATGAAGAGGATGAAACAGAAGGGGTGGAGAGGCTTTCTGTTTCCCTATTTATTCAACTCAGCTCACATAAGCCATTTAAACTAAAATTGAAAAGTATCTAACATGCTCGATGTATGATTTTTTTAAAAAGCCCAACAAGCAGAAAGAACAGGAAGCTGTCTTGAAATGCTCTCAAGGCTTCCAAGTTTATAACTTAGCAGGAACCAGGAAGCTGATGAAAGTTTATAGGTCCACTCAGGGAGTGAGGCCCCATTCAACTTTCCCCGACCCAAACTTCTTTTTTTTTTTTTAAATAGGGTCTATGTTTTATTCATCTTGTTGTCTTTTAACAGTGCCTTTCACATAGTCAGCACTAGATAAAAACAACAAACATTTATTTTATTTTTTCCAGTTACATGTAAGGGTAGTTTTCAACATTCATTTTCATAAGATTTAGAGTTCCAAATTTTTCTCCCTCCCTCCCTTTCCTCCCCCCATCCACAAGACATCAACCAATCTGATATAGGTTATATATGTACAATCCATAAGTGCTCTTTTTATCAGTTCTTTCTATAGTATGCTTCGCCATTAGTCCCTTGGGATTGTCTTGGATCACTGTATTGCTGAGAGTAGTTAAGTCATTCACAATTGCTCCTAGAACAATACTGCTGTTGCTATGCACAATATCCTCCCAGTTCTGCTCACTTCACTATACATCAGTTCATATAAGTCTTTCCAGGTTTTTCTGGTAACATCCTGTTTGTCATTTCCTACAGCATAATACCATTCCACTACAATCATATACCACAGCTTCTTCAGTCATTCTTCAATTGATGGACATTCCCTTGATTCCCAATTCTTAGCCACCACAAAGAGCTGCTATAAATATTTTTTGTACAATTTTCTCCCCTTTTCTCTTTTTCATGATTACTATTGTTAACTGTTTCCCTCCATCCTATTCCCTTCCCCATGATATTTACTCTATTATCTATCTTCTTTCACCCTATCCCTCTTCAAAAGGGATTTGCTTCTGTCTGTCCCCTCCCCCAATCTTCCCTCCCTTCTTTTGCTCCTCTCTCTTTATCCTCTTCCCCTATTTTCCTGCAGGGTTAGATAGATTACTCCACCCAATTGAGCGTGTATGTTATTCCCTCCTTGAGCCAATTCTGATGAGTATAAAATTCATTTACTGCCCTGCTCCACCATCTCTTCCCCTACTCCATAAACCCTTTCCTTTCCTATTTCTTTCATGTGGGATTTCACCCCATGCTACCTCTGCCCTTCCCCCTCACCCCTCAATTTAACCCTAAAGATATCATCATGGAGCAGCTAGGTGACACAGTGGACAAAGCATCCACCCTGGACCCAGAGGGATCCCAGCCATAACCCAGTCTCAGACACAAGACAGTCACCTACTGCACAACCCCAGCTATGTCCCCCAACTCCAATTTTTTATGGTTCTCTAGGGTATTGTATTTGAAAGTCAAATTTGCCATTCAGTTTAGCCGAGCCAAACTTCTAATCTGGAACCTGCGGTCCCTTTAGTCTGATCTTCAGTAGACAATGAAATGAGAGACACGGTGCTACCATACCTTAGAGTACATTTCCAACATCTAAAAGCAGGGTCACCTATCAGCTCAGACAATCAGGAACTGTTCCATCTACATTCCCAAAACCCAATCCCCAGCTGAAGGAATGTAGAAGGAGGGAGTCATAAATGATCCTTTCCTCTCAGATGGCTAAGTAGTGCTATGTAATTAATTTAAGTTCTAGACCTATGAAATAATACTAACAACTCCAAAATAGCTTCCCTACACTGCCTAAAATTCTTGTCATTTGCTTCATCAGGTTACCAACAGTTAAGCAAACGTCTTCCATTTAAAACTTGTCATGCATAAATTTAATAACTTTGTTCTTATAGTACTTAGTATTAAAGGGATGGGAATTTGGATTCTGTTTTTAGAAGGATGAATCCACAAGCAGATCATTTGAATATAGGGTACTTTTTAAATACAGGTTCCAATGTTTGTTTGTTTTTGTGGGGCAATGAGAGTCAAGTGACTTGGGGTGGCTAGGTAGTGCAGTGGATAAAGCACCGGCCCTGGATTCAGGAAGACCTGAGTTCAAATCTGGCCTCAGACACTTGCAAGTCACTTAACCCCAATTGCCTCACCAAAACAAAACAAAACGAGAGTCAAGTGACTTGCCCAGGGTCACACAGCCAGTAAGCGTCAAGTGTCAGAGGCCAGATTTGAACTCAGGTCTTCCTGAATCCAGGGTCGGTGCTTTATTTAGGCACCACCTAGCTTCTGCCCCCCCCCCCATATGTTTTTTTTAAATTTCCCTGTAAATCATTGGGACAGGGGTTTTTAACCTGAGGTCTACAAACTTGCTTTGGTTTTTTTTTGTTGTTTGTTTTTTGTTTTGTTTTGTTTTGCGGGGCAATGGGGGTTAAGTGACTTGCCCAGGGTCACACAGCTAGTAAGTGTCAAGTGTCTGAGGCCAGATTTGAACTCAGGTACTCCTGAATCCAGGGCCGGTGCTTTATCCACTGTGCTATCTAGCCCCCCCACCCCTCCCCCCAATATGTTTTTAACAGGAAAATTTGGAGAGCCAGGCACTGGGCAACTGGTGGCTTTAGAGAGAGGCAGTCACACAAATGGAAACAAAAGTGACAAACATCATTTGCCTCCCAATTTGAACTTGGGAAAGCTTTGTTCCCTGGCCTCTCCATAGAGACAAAACCAAGCAATGTCTTTATTCTCCCAGTCCAATAGGCTGCAACCCCCACAACCCTCAAAGAGTAAGCCATGAACAATAACCTGAGGGAAGCAACATGAGAGTTTTGCAAAGAGCCCTGTATACTGGTTGTTGCTTAATGCCAGAATAATCCTGGACAAATCATTTTATACTCTCTGAAATTCAGAAGATTTGGTGTTGACCCATAAAATGAGGAGGTTGGACTAGATTAGGGAGTACATAATCATTTTTGCATCTCAGCCTGGTGAAACATATGAACCCTTTCTTAGAAAGTTTTTAAATAATTAAAGGAAATGCTGTAATTTTTCCCATCCAAGGTAAGGGACCTCCTGAAATCTATAAGACTCCTTTATTTGTCCTTGGACCCCAGGTTGAGAACTCCTGGACTAGGCAATCTCTAAGGTTTCGATGACCTAACTTCAGTCGGGACAGGTCCAGGGGCTAACTATAACAATAAAAAAGTACACAAAGAGAAATCTTATGTCCTGTTCCACTACTTAAAGATTAAGAAATAATAAATTAGTTATTTCCACGATCTTAGCAATAGACTAAAAAAGTCTTGTATAATAAAATTATCTTTATCCTGCATTCCCTATGAGCAACTGTTTTGTTGTTTAGTTGTTTTTCGGTCATGCCCAGCTCTTTGTGACCCCATTTGGGATTTTCTTGACGGAGACAGAGAGAGAGAGAGAGAGAGAGACCCTCCATGACCCCATGGAATTGACTGATTAAACCACATTCAATACCGTAGAGATAATTCTCTTCCTTCAAGGCTTGGACTTTTGTTGTCTCCTCTGGCTTCTGAGACATCCATAGGTACTTCCTCATTTCCATTACAGTTGTTGCTTCTAGACTGATGTTTATCTCCAGTAAGTTTTAAATATATATCTAAAAGATGATCAGTTGCAGTTGACAGGCTGGGATACCTGCTCTGAAGAACCTGACAGGAAAAAAAAAAGGCAAAAAAATTTTTTTAAGAATTAATGACCGGGGGCGGCTAGGTGGCACAGTGGATAAAGCACCGGCCCTGGATTCAGGAGTACCTGATTTCGGATCCAGCTTCAGACACTTGACACTTGCTGGCTGTGTGACCCTGGGCAAGTCACTTAGCCCCCATTGTCCCGCAAAAAAAAAAAAAAAAAAAGAACTAATGACCTCACAAAGTTCTCACAAAGAACTCAAAGAAAAAAACACATATTCATGCCAATTGGAGTACCAAGATGTGAGTTTTCTCTATCTAGAATTTCCTTCATTCTTCCTATTACAGTAACACCTCCTCTATGATCAGGAATTCACAATATCTCAGCAACTTCCCCTATCCAAAAATCAACAATCTGACCTAAGAACTGAAAAGTAAAGCAGAAAAGCCCTAGAGCTTCCAAAATGTCATGTATTTCCTATCATACGACTCACAAATTTACTCATAGAGTAAGAGGTCCTTCAGGCCCAAACACAATTCTGACATAATAATTTCGTTTTTCTGCCCATAACTGACAAGAATTAATAGATCAGAAAAAGCAACATGGCATATGCCAGACACTAAAAGTAATTAAAAGCACTAGCAACAAGGGAAGAGACAGATAAACATGAAAAGCCATAAAAAGAATACATAACAATTTGGAGTTATTAAACAGATGAATGAGGTCCTGAAATCATTCACTGTATGATAGTATTTGTAAAAGAATAACTTGGGACAATTTGCCCCCCCCCAAAATGTTTATATTATGGTCTGAATGTGGTTATTTAATATAAAGGAATTGACCAGTTATCCCAAATTAGCTATATGTATGTGCTGAAACCACAGGCTGGTCAGAGTAAAGAACAAGCTCAATACCAAAACTGAATAACAACAACAAAAAAAATGATATGGCAACCAAATAAAAAAATTTTTTAAGCTTGCTGAAAATTGGAAATAGAAAAAGAAACATGTATACAGACTATCATCTTTTCTGAGGTGAAGTGTAATATAAAACAATCACCACGATAATGAGACCAAGAGGATAAACAGATAGATAGAAATCACATCAGCCAGTAAACTCATGATCTCCTATACCATCCAATTAAGCAAGTAATCAGTAAGCATTTATTACCAGGCTAGCTATGTGCCAGGTACTGTGCCAAGCACTGTGACCATAAAGACAAAAGCAAAAACAGTCCCTGCCCTCAGAGAGCATACGAAAGAGTAAGACTGTGTCATACAAAATAACTACAAAGTAGATGCAAAGTAACAGATGGCAGCAGGTTGGAGAATCAAAAAGGCCTACAAAAGGAAAGATCTCCTACAGAAGGCTGCGCTTATCTGGAAGTTTTTTGTAGGAAGCCAGGGATGCTAAAAGGCAGAGAAACAGCATTCTAGATATGGGAAACAACTATTACAAAGGCACAGAGATAGAGCATTGCAAGAATGAGTAAAAAGACCGGAAAGATAGAAGGATCAAGGTTGTAAAGAGCACCACATGGCAAAAAAAGCAGAGTCTATATATGATGCCAAGACAAAAAGGATTCACTGGAGTTTTTTAAACAGAAGAATAGCATGATCAGAACATACATTCTAAGAAAACCACTTGCAGCTATGTAGAAAATGAACCAAAGAGGGAAGAGACTTGAAGCAGGAAGACTAATTATAACTGAAGACTACTACAATGGTCCAGGCAAGAAGTGTTCAACAGAATTAGGGTGGTGGTTATGTGGAAATATGATATCCATATATACATTGTAAATATTTGCCCACCTGTTCATTTTAATTTTAAAGACTGCTTTTTGTTGTATAAAATTATTTTATCTTTATATAATCAACTTCATCAATGTTGTCATTAGTGGATTTTTGTTATTTGTTAATTTCTATTGCTAAGATAAATGTAGTATTCCATTTTCATGTAGTTTTTTTTAAACCTCTAATTGAATGAGCTGATGAAAATTTATCATGGTGTGGTGAGAGATATTTTTGTAGTTCAGTCATTTTCAGTCGTGTCTTAATCTTTGTGATCCCTTTTGAGCTTTTCTTGGCAAAGATACTGGAGCAGTTTGCCATTTCCTTCTCCAGCACATTTTACAGATAAGGAGAATGAGCTAAACAAGGTTAAGTGACTTCCTCAGGGTCGCACAGTTAGTAAGTGCCTGAGGCCAAATTTGAACTCAAGAAGATGAATCTTCTGGACTCCAGGCTCAGTGCTCTATCCACTGCACTACCTTGCTACCTTATGAACTCATTATAATGTTTTTAAATGTATAATATAAAAAATATAGTATTAAAAAGAAAATAAATGATATTAGAAGTCATAAAAGTATATATATATATTTAGAGTTCATGGAGTAAGGGAAGAAATAAGCATTTATAGAATGCTTACTCTGTGCTATGCACTTGATTAAGTGCTTTTTACAAATATTATCCCTGGGTTTAATATTTAACAATAGGTTTCATTTCTGGATCCCCTATTCTGCTAGGCCAAGCTATTTTTCTATTTTTTTCCCAGCAGCCATCAGTTTATTTTATAATTTTTATCACGATATGTTCTGCGATTTGGTATGGCTAATCTTGTCATCAGTTTTCTTTTTCAGAGATACTGTACCTTTGTCCAACTATTTTTCCACATGAGTTATGTTGTAATTTATACATTTCTTGGGAATAATCTATTGATATTTTGATTCACAGTGCATCAAATCTGTTATTTTTTGAAGTATCAATTTTTGCTAAATCTGCTCGGCCTAATCTTGAACAGGGTATGTACCTCCATTTGTTCTGCCAATATCATTTGAAATTGATTTTTTTACAAGTCTCTATTATATCCTGATAAATTAATATCTGAATATTTTCTATATTTTATCATTATTATCAAGAATATTTTTCGGGGGCAGCTAGGTGGCACAGTGGATAAAGCACCAGCCCTGGATTTAGGAGTACTTGAGTTCAAATCCGACCTCAGGTGCTTGATACTTATTAGCTCTGTGACCCTGGGCAAGTCGCTAAACCCTCACTGAACACCCCCCCCCCAAAAGAATATTTTTCTTTATAACAGTTTCTCTTTGTTGGTGGTGATACATAGAAATGAAGGTGAATTTTATAGGTCTATCTTGTATTTCTCTATTAAAGTAATTTACTCACAATATGGTGAATAAAGTATTTATTATGAATTTATGATATGTCAAGTACTGTGTGCTAAGCATAGGAGATCCATGAAAACGATATGGTCCCTACTCTCAAAGAGCTTACAATCTAATTAACAGGGGAAGACAAAACATAAAAAGGAGCTAGAAAACAGAGGACCAAGTAAATGGTGGGGAGGTAGAACAGCCCAGAGAGTGAGTTGACTTGGGCAAGGAGTAGAATGGCTGGGGGCCCCCATGAAATTGTGGTGCCAGGACTGTAGCCAAGAATTCTATAAACAGGAAGAGTAACCCTCAAGGCAGAGCCATTTAGAGGTGGTCACAACAAAATGGTGGGGAGATAGAGCAGTCCAAAATGTGAGTAGAATGAGTTACATAGGGAGAAGTATGCTGGATTTGAAGTTAGAAGACCAGAAATGAAATTGTGGTTCTCCTAGATAACCTTGGGCAAATCACAACTTCTCTTGGCCTCAGTTGTCTCATCTGTAAAATGAAGGAGACAAACTAGAGGACCTCTAAGGTCCCTTCCGAGTTTCTAAATCTATAATCTAACAAGTATAACCCATATCTGATTTCTTGCCACCTCAGGGAGGGGGGAAGGGAAGAAGGTTAAGAGGGATAAAAACATTTATTTTAAAAATAAATGAATGAATCTATAATCTATTACTTTTTACTGATTTGTTTTGGGTTTTCTAAGTCTACAGTCATGCCTTTTTAAAAAGCTGAATTTTTTTTTAATTAATGAAAATCTGTCTTCCTACCTCCCCCTACTCATTCAGAAAAAAAAGGAAAACAAAACTCATTACAAAAAAATGTATTGTCAAGCAAAACAAATTCCTACACTCTGAGGCCATCACCTCTCTATGCATAGCATATTTCATTATTAGTCCTCTAGAATCATAGCTAGTCATTGCATTGATCAGAATACTGAAGAAGTCTTTCAAAGTTGTCTTTACAATAATTCTGTTAAATAAAGTGTTCTGTTTAGTTCACTTCACTCTGCACTAGTTCATGAATCATCCTGGGTTTCTCTAAAACTGTCTCCACTTTATCATTTCTTATAACAGACAGTAATTCTAGTACATTCATTTGCTTTATGAATGCAATCAACCAAATGACATTCACAGGGCAAAGCCCATGAGGAAAAGAGAGAAGCACATACCAGGCAGATGAAACTACCACCATCTTGACCACCACATTCCCTCAGATCATATTGGAGACAGACCAGGACCCTGAATGTCTTGGAACAATGCTCCTAGTTCAGTGTTAAATGGTTCAACATCAGAAACTGATATGATCTTATCAGTGGAAATGATATTAAAGAGGAGGAGTTACCTTTCCTGAGCTGCTGCTACCCCCTAAGCACTAATGAGCCTTTCATCTGACTTGGTGGCTGAAACTTCCCATATGGATCGTTTCCATTTCTTGACTGTGAGTTCCTTGGACTATTGTTATCCCCAGAGCTTAGCACAGCATTCTGCACATAGTAAGTGCGTATATAAATTTCTGCATTGCTGACCTTTATTCCGTTTTATACTTCATCGATATGGTTAAGATTTCCTAAACTTTCAGAGATAGGAAAAGTTTAGCCCTATTTAATAGAGTTCTTAAATGTGATCCCTTCTGGGCCAAGATGGCGGAGAGGAAGCAGCAAGCTGCCTGAGCTCTCCTTCTGTTCCCTCAAAACGAACATTAAATCAAGCCTCTGGACGGATTCTGAAACTACAGAACCTGCAAAGAGACAGAGAGACACAGTCCTCCAACCAGAGATAATTTAGAAGACTTCAGGAAAAGGTCGGTCTGACTCGAGCAAAAGGGAGGCCCAGCGCAGGGCAGCAACCCAGTGCCGAGGGGGTCAGGGCAAGTCAGCAGGAGCTGCGGGCCATAGCCAAACAACTGAGGCCCCTGGAACATGGTTCAAAAATCTGGTGGCCAAGAAGGACAGTGGAAAAACCTACCTGCACCGGCCAAGAGGGCCACGAACGGGTCAGGTGGGATCAGACGCCGGGGTCCGGCGCCTGACTGGCTGAGCACAATCAGACAGGAAGTGCAGGGCGGGGGATCTCCACACACCATAAAGGCCTCAGAGTAAAAACCCGGTCACACAGCACCTATACCCCTGCACAAGAAGCCCAAAACAGGGACCCTGGTGCCCCGAGAGCAGACCTCAACTTAAAGAATAAATAAATAAGCTGCAATAATGAGTAAGAAGCAAAAAAAGAGCCCTCTCCATTGAGAGCTTCTGTATCAATAGGGAAGAAGCCAACACAAACTCAGATGAGGACAATAGCCTCAAATTGCCTACATCTGAAGCCTCACAAGGGAAGGTGAATTGGTCGCAAGAACAAAAAGCCTTCCTGGAAGAGCTCAAAAAGGATTTTAAAAATCAATTGCGGGGCGGCTAGGTGGCGCAGTGGATAAAGCACCGGCCCTAGATTCAGGAGTTCCTGAGTTCAAATCCAGCCTCAGACACTTGACACTTACTAGCTGTGTGACCCTGGGCAAGTCACTTAACCCCATTGCCCCGTAAAAAAAAAAAAATCAATTGCAAGAGGTAGAAGAAAAAATGGGGAGAGAAATGAAAGCAAAACAAGAAAACTATAAAAAAAGAATCAGCAGCTTGGAAAAGGAAGCACATAATTTCACTGAAGAAAACAAAGCCTTAAAAAATTCATTTGGCCAAATGGAAAAAAAGGTGCATAATCTCACTGAAGAAAACAATGCTTTAAAAATTAAAATTGGACAGTTGGAAGATAAGGAATCCATGAGACACCAGGAATCAGTCAAGCAGAATAAAAAAAAAGAAAAAATAGAAGAAAATGTGAAATACCTCATTGGAAAGACAACTGATCTGGAAAACAGATCGAGGAGAGACAATTTGAGAATCATTGGACTGCCTGAAAGCCATGACCAGAAAAAGAATCTAGACACCACATTCCAGGAAATTATTAAGGAGAACTGCCCTGATATCATAGAATCAGAGGATAACATCATCATTGAAAGAATCCACCGATCACCTCCTGAAAGAGACCCCAAAAGGAAAACTCCAAGGAATATTGTAGCCAAATTCCAGAATTATCAGGTGAAGGAGAAAATACTCCAAGCAGCCAGAAAGAAGCAATTTAAATATCATGGAGCCACAGTCAGGATTGTTCAGGACCTGGCAGCTTCAATATTAAAGGACCGCAAGGCTTGGAATATGATATTCCGGAAGGCAAAGGAGCTTGGATTGCAGCTAAGAATCTATTACCCAGCAAAAATGTGCATTTTCTTTCAGGGGAAAAGATGGACATTTAATGACATTGGGGACTTTCAATCTTTCCTGGTGAAAAGACCAGAACTGAATAGAAAATTCGATCTCAACATACAAGACTCAAGAGAAGTTTAAAAAGGTAAACAGAGGGGGGAAAAAAAAAGGTTACCCTATGAGGTTAAACTGTTTATATCCCTACACAGGAAGATAATACTCATAACTCTTAAGAACTGTAAATGTATTTGGGCAGAGAGAAGGACTTTATATAGAGGGTATAAATATAAATTGTCTCTGATGTGATGATACAAAAGAATTAAGGGGTTAAAAAGGGAGTCTATGGGGAGGAGAGGAAAGGGGAGGTGGAATGGGATGAATTATATCATATGAAGAGGTGGAAAAAAACCTATTACAATAGAGGGAAATAAAGGAGGGGGGAACATTGTTTCAACCCTATTCTCATTAGATTTAACTCAAAGAGGGAATAACATATACGTTCATTGGGATAAAGAAACTTAACTCATTCTTTAGGGAAACAAAAGGGGAAGGGAAAGGGGGGGACTGATAGAAGGGAGGAAAAAAGCAAGGGAGAAAAGGGTAAAGAAAAGAGAGGGGGGGTGATAAAAAGGGAGGGCAGATCGGGGGAGGCAGGGGTAAGAAGTAAAACGTCGGTGAGGAGGAATAGGGTGAAAGAAGGGGGGGAAGTACAAAGGGGGTAAATAGAATGGAGGGGAATAGACAGCAATAATAACTGTGAATGTGAATGGGATGAACTCTGCTATAAAACGGAAGCGAATTGCAGAGTGGATTAAATGTGATCCCTTCTGGTGTTTTACCTTGACATTTATTTTTTTCAAATACTTTCAATTATTATTTTTGATAAAAAAGTTTTTGTATCTTATCCAAGTCTTTCTTTACTTATAATATATGACCACATAATTCTTTATTTATCTTGTTTATAAGATTTATTATGTTGTTCCTGGTGTTAAATCACCCAACCATTCCCTTTATTCAATACATAGAAAAAAAAGCATAACCTAATGAACAAGAGTATAGCATTCCAGTGCAAAGAGCATTGGAATTTGGAGTCAATCAACCAGCCAACAACCATTTCTTAAGTGGCTACAGAGTGTTAAGCACTGGGGATAGCAAAGAAAAAAATAAAATAATTACTGTCCTTAAAGAGCTACTCATCAAGGTCTTGCCAATCATCTATCAATTTGGAACACCTGGATCCAGATCTTGCCTCTGCTACTTACTATGTGATATGGGCAACTCATTTTACTTCCATAGGCATCAGGCATCAGTTTCCTTTTCTGTAACATGAGCAGATAGACTATAGATGCCTTTTATCTTCCAGCTTTATAATATTATCACCATATAATTCACAAAGACCTACACAAATGAGTAATTATAGCACTGGGTACAAGTGCCAAACAGAAAAAGGAAAAACTATTCAATATTCTGACTTTTTAAATAATCAAACAAAGACTTTACGATAATTTATTTCACAATTGGCAATCTGCTTTCACAGAGGGAGTATTGCCTTCAAGAGTTCCCTATACAAATGAGAATACAGGTCTAGACAAAAGAAAAATATATACACACACACACACACATTTTTTCACTAACCATATTAATTGTCCTAACACCCATTTTATTTCACTTTGGGGCTCAGTATTCTCTATCTACTGGCAGCAAGTTTTCACTCTTAAGAATGACATGACTGCATTTTTTTCAAAATGCAGTTTTCATTTTCCTCATCTTGGTACTTAAGCAAAATGGATAGTAAGCTAGTTCTCAGGTTCTCAAGATAAAAGGCTTCTTCCTTCTTGAAGCACATGATTACTGGTAGGATGAGCAGGTTTGAGACAGCATGCCTTTGTATTTGTCATGACTTCAATAAAAGCAGAGGACAAAGGATAAATTTTCATTTGCAGTGTTAACAGACATGAGAGCTTCAGTCAAGCATTTATTCAGGAGAGAAGTATTAAAATTTATTAATATAAAAACACTTAAGAATAACTGCTCAACTCTCTTACCAAAATTACAACACTTAAGTACATCATACAGAGTGTTTCACACTCTGTCCATGAGGGAAGGAGAAATAAAATCTAATAGAAAAGGGGCAGCTAGGTGGCGCAGTGGATAAAGCACCAGCCCTGGATTCAGGAGTACCTGAGTTCAAATCCGGTCTCAGACACTTGGCACTTACTAGCTGTGTGACCCTGGGCAAGTCACTTAACCCCCATTACCCCGCAAAAAAAAAAAAAATCTAATAGAAAAGCATACTGTTCTTGATATCACTTCAATGCCAATATGTGGGCAAAGGATATAAAATGCAGAGAGAAAGTCTTTGTTTCATTCCCCCACCTCTCACTTTCCACTCCAACAAATTACCACATGCATAAGACTGAATAAAGCAATGATTACACATAGTAAACTAGTAATTCAGCAGCCTACAAAGTTAAAATTTACAATTAAGAGAACCACCAAAAAAAGTGTAATGTGGCTATAATAGTCACAGAGCACTTGAATCTGAGGACCTTAAGGCATATCCAATATAAGACTCTTCAATGAAAAAGTGAGAAAATTGAGGCCCAGAGAGGTTATGCAGCAGATTGCATATGTGTGTTAAAGCCTAGTCATCTGAGATATCCATTTCCCATATTTCAGTAGTCATTCTAAAAATACATGTGCTTTAAAAAAATAAAGCGACTTTATTTTATGTCTTATGTGTAAACATGGTTAATTATCTGACACAACATAAAATATATTTCCTTTGCTTTTTATCACACTCTATATCCAATGTCATTTTTATCTTTGCTGTTAACATTATTAGAATACTCAAAGGGGGGACAGCTAGGTGGCACAGTGGATAAAACACCAGCCCTGGATTCAGGAGGACCTGAGTTCAAAATCCAGCCTCAGACACTTGACACTTACTAGCTGTATGACCCTGGGAGAGTCATTTAACCCTCATTGCTCCCCCCACCCCAAAAAAAAGAATACCCCAAGGGCTGGAAATTGACCTTTTTATATGGGGAGAGATCAAAATTTGGGGGAGGAAAACAAATGTTGACCATAAATGAATGAAAAAAAACATGTGAGTGCATACTATGTGTAAAGCAATGTGCTAAGTGCTAGAGATACGGAAAAAAAAAAAATCAAGACAGGACAGAGGCCCTGCTTTCAAGGAGCTCACTTTCCATAAAGGAACATAGTTCACACAGAAGGCTCCAGCTGCAAACCAAATTATGGGCTTTAGTGTCATTTCCAGATATAAAAAACCTTTCCATTTCTGATGTTGAATCATTTTGATAGTGCCAAGGACTTTGATGGTGAGAACTTTCTTGTCTAGGTCTTCTGTAGCTGTAGCTATCGTGGAAGAGGGAGTATCTAGTACCTAGAAAGACAACTGCTATCACATCCTCACAAGAACTACCTCCTTGGATGATGGCTGCAGAGGCCAGCCTGGAAATGAGAATAAGTAGTATGGAGGATGCAATCCAGGTTCCTGTACTTACATGCCCACAGGTAGCAGCTAGTTGGTGAAGAAATGTTGGGCCCCTTCTCCACAAGGGTTGGTACCCCAGGGACAGATGCAGTGGCCAGGCTGGATGTAGGGCTGGTGTTCTAGAAGAACCTGATCTCCCTAGGGTTTGGGAGCTTGGGGTTCTGGGTTGTTTACATTTGGGTCTGCGGGGTTTAATGGCAGTGGTTTGACCCATCTAGCCAAGGCCACTTGCTATCTCTTCCTCAGGGTGCTATGCTCTTTCAACTATAATAATGAAGCATAAAACCCAGAAATATGTTCTTATTACTCTATTTCTAAAGAGATGAATTTAAGAATTTAGTCCATGCAGGTGTGCTAAATATCTTAATTTTAAAGTCACGGTCAATACCATGTGACAGATAATGTGACATTAATTTAAAATGTAGACATACCTCTTTCAGTTCTGTCTTATCCATGTTCTCCATGTGAATTCTGGTCCAATATTTGTCTAGCAAAATAGCATGGCTATTGTGGGGTCGGTACCAATTTCCTGCACAGCCCAACAACCTAAATAATAAAATAAAAAGCAGAAAGTCAAATAGCTAGCTAGCATATTTAGCCAAATTTGATGTGGTTCAAGTTATTAACTCTTTAACTTCAGTTCTAGAACTTATATATTTCTCTCAAGACTTAATTATCTATTTTTTCTCTCTTTGAAAACTACTCCTACAACTAACAATATTTTACCTTTAAGTAATGTTAAAATAGTTAGAAGAATGGAAAAATATCATAATATAAAAGTCTGACTGAAAGGGTTCCCATGTGAAAATAGGCATTTTAATAATAAAGTGTTGGTAGCCCTGCAAATTGATGTAGACATTTTGGAGAATAACATGGTCATGTACAGTAAAGAGCCACAAAACTGATCATATATTCTCAGCTAGAGATTCCTCTTCTAGAATTTTATCCTAAAAATGTCACAAAAACGGTGGGTGGGAGAGAAGAAAGGAATGCTCTCTACAAAAATATTCAGATTCTATATTTGTAACATAAAAACTCTGGAAATAACCTATAAATACAATGGTTAGATAATGGTTGAAATAAAATATAGCAAATTAATGTAACAGAATGTTTTAGTTCCATAAAAATAGCAAATGGGGGTAGCTAGATGGCGCAGTGGATAAAGCACCGGCCCTGGATTCAGGAGTACCTGAGTTCAAATCCAGCCTCAGACACTTAACACTTACTAGCTGTATGACCCTGGGCAAGTCACTTAACCCCAATTGCCTCACCGAAAACAAAACAAACAGAAAAAAATAGCAAATGAATGATAGAAGGAAATATGGAAAGTCCTATAAAAGTTAACATAAAGTAAAATCAGTAACACAAGAGCTGTATACAACTGTACCTGCAAAATAAAGTTAAAGCAAAACCCAATGTAATAAAACCACAAACTTGAAAAGGGAAAAAGACCAAACAGATCTTTGTTTACTCATTATTCATTCAGTTATTAAACATGCAGAGTTGTATATGACAGTCAGCATGAGAGAGAAAAGCACTGCTCTGAAACCTAGGTTTAGATCCCATCTCTGACATAAGTAGCAGAAGGACCAAGGACAAGTAAATGAACTTTTTCAGTGTCATTAAGACTCTAAGATAATTAAAAAGGAGTTGTTAGTCTATATATCAGAGGGCAACTCTCTAGACAATAAATTACAGATGGAGTTTCTGTATCTGGAGATCACCTACACTAATGAAATCACAAAAAATTTTTGGCCAAGTGTGTTTACAATAAATTCCTCTCTCCTCTACTCTGATATAAGGCAGGTCTAGAAGTAGACAATGAACAGTAACTGTGTGTCATACTGTAAAAAGAGAAATGCACACAGACCCAACCCTCTAAACATATGATGAATGCCTGTTTCTTCTTTTTCTTCTTTAATTCTTTAAATTGGCTTGAATTCTAAATATTGCTCTTAATTTCTAAAAGCTTTATTTGGTTTTTTATTTAAGCAGTTTACTATATTCTGTAAATTGATTTTCTAGGTCAAATATACTTTGGACATAGAAGAAGTGCTTTTTATCACTTTGATTAGAATTACCTTATCACACAAATTCTTTTATGACTGTGTTATAGATATCAAAGGTCAGGACCTTTTGTTTGAGAATTCAACACTTTGAATTCTCATGAAAAGAGCAAAATTTTAAACAGCATTCTTAACAATGCCTACCTTCTGGTTGCAAAGAACTGAAATCCAGGAGCCACTTTCAGACAATCACCACGACCAGGAATTAGAAGTTCTCGATTTTCCAAAAGAGGAATCAGCACAGAAATCTAAGAAAGAAAAGTCAATTACTGAAGCTTTTAGAAAAAATAAAGACACATTTAGGACAAGAAAAATATACTTGCCAAGTCAGGCACCCATATAGGCAAACAAAACAGAGATAAAAAATCTGAATCTAGCTGAGATCCTCCAGCTCATGAATATAGCAATACAACAGTCACGTTATTTATGGATCACTAATTTTGTGGTAAGCAGCATAATTCCATAAAAAAAATTTATAAATTATATATAGTGCTATAGTACTATTTTCCTCAGTAGAAGGTATTATAGATTTTTTAGCAATAGTGACAGGAAGAGATTGCTGCATGGAGTTAGTTAGAATCTTGCCTCCAGGCAGTTTTCAGATGAAGAAAACAGAGCTATCTTTTGCCATATGAAAAAATGCTCTAAATCACTATTGAATAGAGAAATGCAAATTGAAACAATTCTGAGGCACCACCACCTCATACCTATCAGATTGGCTAATATGACAAAAAAGGAAAATAATAAATGTTGGAGAAGCTGTGGAAAAATTAGAATACTGATGCATTATTGGTGGAGTTGTGAAATGATTCCAGTCATTCTGGAGAACAATTTGGAACTATGCCCAAAGGGCTATGGGACTGTGCATACCCTTTGATCCAATAATACCACTACTAGGTCTGTATCCCAAGGAGATCAGAAAAAAGGGAAAAAGACCCTCATGTACAAAAATATTTATATCAGCTCTCTTTGTAGAAGCAAAGAATTGGAACGTAAAGGACCTCACAAACCTTAAAAGTGTTAAATAACAACATGAACAACAAAACAATATTTATATAGTACTTTAAGGTCTACAAAGTACTTCACAAATATTATCTCAAGTAATCCACACAACAATCCTGGAAATACTATTATTATCCCCATTTTACAGATGAGGAAATCAAGGCAACCAGAGGTTTATTGATTTCCCAAGGTCATACAGCTAGTTAAGGAGGCGAGGATGAACTTGAATTCAGATCTTCCTGACTTCAGGTTTAGTGCTCTCTCCACAACACTACTTACCCCACCTTCTTAATATCTATGCTACCACCCAAAGACTATTCAAAACCTTTACTCTTTCTTCAACCATGTCAGTTGCTCACTTTACAACAGATGACTCAGTCTAATACTTCACTGAGAGAACTGAGGACAATACCAAGAGCTACCAACAGCCCATTTTCCTTTACTCAAAACTTCTTGGCTTAATGTTCCATTCTCTCCTTTCCAGCATTGCTTATATAAGATATATAATCCTCATTAATACTAATCTTTCCACCTCTACCTGACTGCTCCAGAACCTTTTTTTCCCAAAGTAACTCCCTGTTTCTCATGCTTCTTTATTCTCCCCCTCTCCACTGGCTCCTTCCTATCTGCTTATGAAAATGTTCTATTCTATCCCCTGCTTAAAAAATTCTCCCTTCATTATTCTAATTGGTATTTATTATCTTTCCCCTACCCTCTCCCTGACCCACACTCCTCCCCACCCTAAAACTTTCCCAGTTCTGTCAAGGGCACCACCATTTTTCTGCTCTCTCAAATTCATAACCTCACTGGTATCCAAAACTATTCCCTCCTTTCCCCCACAGATCAAAATTGGTCTTCCAGAATTACTAAATCTCAATCCCTCATACGACACCTTCACTTTATTCACACAACCACCACCTGAGTTCAGAACCTCATCACCTCATACTACTGTATTTATTCTGTATATACTTATATATGTACATATGACCCTGATAGAACATAAGCTCACAGAGAGCAGGAATTATTTTTGTCCTTGTATCCCTGGTAATACAGTGAACACTTAAGAAATACTTACTGATTATCAATCCCAGGCCCCACTCTATTGTCTCTTCCCATTCACTTTATTGTTATTTTTCAGTCATTTTTCAATTCTTTGTGACCCCATTTGGTGTTTTCATGGCAAAGATACTAGAGTGGTTTGCCATTTCCTTCTCCAACTCATTTTACAGATGAGGAACTGAGGCAAACAGGGTTAAGTGACTTGCCCAGCATCACATAGTTAGTAAGTGTCTTCGGCCAAATTTGAACTCAAGTCTTCCTGACTCCAGAATTGGTACTCTAGCCACTGCGCCATCTAGCTGCCTCCCACTCACAACCAAACTAAAAAAAAAAAAACTATCTGCAGCTGATGGCTCTTCTTCCTCACTACCCACTTTAGTTGGTAAAGTGTCTAAGCCCCTTGCAATCTAGCCCAAGTGTATAGAAGTGCAAGTAAGCAAGGACTGTAGCTAGCCTAACCCTTAGCTAGTGTCTATCTTAGTGTTCTTCATAAAGCATGTGCTTAACAAAGTTGTCTGCAGCTAAATCAGGGAAAACTTGCTCTTCTATCATTTCCCTAAAGTCTCACCATCTATAACAAAGTTTCTTAAACTGTGGGTCACCACCCGATATGGGGTCGTGTAACTGAATGTTGGGCTTGTGAAAAATTTGGCAACAGCAAATGGTTATGTATACCTATTTCATATACCTACATACCTGGAGTGGGGTAAAAAATTTTGGGGAGAAAAGGGGTCATGAGTGGAAAAAATTTAAGAAGCTCTATAACATAGCTAATGTGTTTCTACCTTACCTGTCCATAAATATAAATGACTATAGACTCTTATCACTGAAGGAAAGATATCACATACAAAACACCATGGGAAGAATCTTAACAATGGTTAGTCATGCCTTCTTTCTTTTTTTGTTTTTGTTTTTAAGACAGGGAGTGTGATCACTGGCAAAGGCCCATCCTCATGAGCAGGCTCCTCTTACCAATGCTGATCAATCAGAACCTGCCCCACAACTTAAAAAGTGTTGCCATGGGAATTAAGAAGTGAATTGCAGAGAATCACAAAGCCAGTGTGTGTCAGAGGCAGGACTAATGACCCAGGTCTGAATAATTCCTATTCTGCACTGCCTCCCCAATGATTACAGTCTCAAAGGGGTAGTCAATGAATATTAGTTAGGTGACCAGTGATCATTTTCTTGCAACAACACAGACCTAACCACTCACTCACTCTCCTAAGTCTTCAAGTTGAATTTGTGTTCCTCAATATAATTCACTCATTTGTAACGATTGGAATAACGCCACCTGCTGGAGACTTACTGTAGAAGAGTTCTGCCCATGAAGCGAAGGTCTTTGAGGGCAAGACCAGGAGTCTTTTCTTTGGCATCAGGAAGTGACGCGGACTAGTGGGAGGAGGAAGGAAGAGACTGGCGCTCGGTCTTGCGTTCTTTCCTCTGGACTCGGGTGGAGAGCGGAGCTAGAAATGTGCTCTCCCTTTAATAGATAGGAATCTAGGCCTTTCTCTCTCTCTTTACCAAATTCTTATTCTCCTTAAATTCTTATTCTCCTTAATAAACACTTAAAAGTCTAACTCTTGCTAAAGCTTATAATTTTATTGGCGACCACTCATTAAATATTTTAGACAGTTTAGCTAGACATTCAAAAATCCTTTCTAGGCAAAGCATTTTGTTAAACACGAATAGTGCTGATGAAAATAAAAGATTCCCTATAGAAAATCCTGCAGAGGTTACATACCACATCTAAAGGAGCATAGTCAATGTCCTCTAGGAGTATCCAGTGACCCTTGGTGACAGCCTGAGTCAAAGTTCCTGCCTGCCAAATAAACTCCCCGGGAACATCTGTGCAGCGATACATCCCCAACAGCATCTGCAAAGAGAACATGGCAGTAAGCACATACTACAAAACAGCACCATGTGTTACCTGCAGGGAGACATCACGTTTGCACAGCTGGACCTCCTCTCGAGATACATTCAATGATTAGCCTCATACTCTCAAAGAGTCACGCAACATCAAGACCTAGGTCTTACAATCTCCAGGCTCTGAACACTTGCCATTTCTTACCTTGCTGTCAGTTTGATCTCCAAGCTGAACTTTCAGAATCTGAGGGGCTTTCCTTCTTCCAGTCATGGCAGCTAAATGCTCTACTAAGGATGTTTTGCCACATCCTATTGGTCCTTCCAGCAACACAGCACTCTGAGAAGCAACGGCCAAAGCCAAGCTCTGGAGATTTTTAGAGACAGACTCGACCAACACAAAAGACTTAGGTGCCACTTCCTGTGCAAGTAAAGAATGCTTGTTATTACTGCACTGAAGTAAACAGGTGAATAAAAAAAATCACTTAGAAAATATTACTTTCCTGAAAAGATTATTAGCTCATTCCAAAGAGCCAACAGTCTTCATTTAGGCTTTCTCAAACAACTACCATAAGATAATGCTGCTGAATCCCAACTTCAAATGTTTATTTCTGAACATAGATGTGGAAATAAATGCCTGTGTCCCTTACTTAGTCTACAATATCAGAGATTCAAAATGCCTTCAAATATAAAGTTCTGATGACCCAAGAGAAGTGAGAAAAAAATGAATCAGTAAAACTAATTTACAAAAATTTTCTATTCGTTCAGAAACTTAAAATCATTAAGAGGGTAGAGAATTTTAAAACGTTTCTGTTCCTGTCTCCAGTGTTTTTCTTCTGGGACTTTTACTTTTCTGCTCAAGCTATAATATGCTCCCGTGGAATGGAGAAGCTGGGAAAATGCAGAAATTAATATCCAACACAAAATTTCTCAAATCTAAACCCTAAATGTAAAGAAAATGATTAACAATGTTGTCAGGTCAAGAAACTAAGATGGTCTGGCTTCTTAGCAGTCAGCCCCTCATAGCACTATGGAAAGTAGATTTAGGCTTGGTAGTGGTTCAAGGGTACTCCCACTTCACCCCTCTCCTCCATACTGCCCCTATTTTAAGTCAATACCTAAGGAGAAACTGGTTTTTCAAGTAATTGTCCAAGGAGTCTGAAATCCTCTTGTGGAAAAGCTGGTACCATATTACTATCAAATAAAAAAGGGCTACTAAAAGTCAAAAGACACAAGTTCAATTCTATTCCAAAAACATTTATTAACTCCTTATGTGCAAGGCATCGAGGTTTCTAGACATTTGATAGACTAACTATGTAGCTCTTCAAAGTCACCATCCCTCAGCTTGGTCACAACAAACTGGAGATAATGCTTGCTGTACGGAATTCTCAAGACTGGTATGTGTAATGAAATTCTAATCCCTTCCCTGAACATTTCTTTCTCTGATAGTTCCAATTTGCCAAACCATAATGACAAGCCTTTTCAGCTTGTATGAACAGAACACATAACTTGGCGAAGGGTAGGAATGGTTAAGATCAATCTAAGGAGAGCCATGTATTTTAATGAGAGTGATCATAATCACAATCTCTACCTACCTGCTCTGTGGGTGCTGGGTACTGCCGTGGGAGAACCACCCCACAGACTGCTGTCACATGAGGTGAAAGATCACCAGAAACGATGTGGCCCTGTGTATGCTGTGGTTCTTTCTCCCTATGCCAAAGGGTGGTATCTGGAGTGACCAAAACCAAGGCTTTCTCCACATCTTGCATTTGTGCTTCTTCTAATAGCCTAAGGAGAAACCAAGACTCCCATTAGTAACTGTGAAGTATGAATACCTATGCTGATGATGTCCCAAAGAAGCAGAGTTAATATACTAAGATCAACAAGAAGACCTAGGATCTTTACTTACTTAAGCCTGTAATGTATCAATTCTTCACTGCTGAAGATCTTCTTAAGGAAGGATAATTTGTGCTCTTCATTCATTGAAGTAATCAAAGCAAGACAATTTGCAGTGTACCTGGAAAGAAAAAACAAACCACATGTTTAAAATTTACTTCATGATTAAGTGAAAACAAAAATCTGCCATAATATATGAACTAATCATACTTCCAAAAGATAAATCTTGGGAAAGACCTGTAAGGTTAGGAAACAGAAATTGGTCCACAATAACATTCCCTTGACTGCATATATAAACTAAGAAGTCTTATTTGAAGCTGGTTTCCTGATTCACATTTTACATAATCCTACCCTACCCCCTTGCTCCTGAAGTTATAGAAGCTTGAGGAAATGAAAGCTAAACCCCAAGGACAAAAACAACAAATTCAGAATGATTCCCTCACACAGAAATTCTCACAAGATGACCCAAAGATTCTCTGAAAAAATAATCTACCAGCTCTTATCTCCTGGTAGTTTTGGAAAAGTAGGAATCTGCAAGTCTCTACATACCAGCGAACTAAAGTGTCGTGACTTCTAAGGAGTGGAACGCACACACTCCAGTCCCAAAGCTCTCGAAATGCTGACTGATTTTGCTGTAAAAACTTGAAGGCTGCTTCCATCAGGTCCCGCAATTTCATCCGCCGGCGCCCAAAGCGAACAGGATTGGCATCTGAACTTTCCAGGAAGAGTCTCTGAAAGACTGGGAAAGTATCTTTAAAATATCTCAGGGCAAACCTTTCAAGAGAATGGAAAAAAGATATCAGTATTACCTAAAGCTAGAAGCAACATCCAAATACAGGTCTCCATAGAAGCAACAAAAGACAAAACAACATACCATGGGGCAAAGAGCAAAAAAAAAAAGAAGGGAGGAGTTTAAAAATCAATTATAGGAGCGGCTGGGTGGCACAGTGGATAAAGCACCAGCCCTGGATTCAGGAGTACCTGAGTTCAAATCTGGCCTCAGACATTTGACACTTACTAGCTGTGTGACCCTGGGCAAGTCACTTAACCCCCATTGCCCCGCCAAAAAAAAAAATCAATTATATAAGTTAACGTAAAAACCAATCCTCAAGGACCTGAGGATCTGATAAGAGGATCCTCAGGGATAAGCGGATCCAATTCCCCATTATCTAATATATATAGGCTATGTTTAGTACTGAAAGCCAAGGGGGGACGACACACCTCAATGAACCACAAAGAAAAGTCATAAGACTTAGCATGCAACACAGAAGTACAAAAAAAAATCAGAATGAAAAAGAATTATGAATTATATCATTGCTCTCTGTTTCAAATACTCATCTAAAAAAATGGGCATAAAATATCCTCACAATATCTTTGTGAGGGTGAGTAGATGGGTGGGGGACAATTACGAATTAATTTTTTTAACCTAGAAGGAAAATATTCTCAATAAAATTAGTTACAATATTATAAAATGTTGTCTATAATGTAATTTTCCATGGTATGAGAAAAACTATGGCAGGTATAAGTTATTTTCCAACAGAACTGGTTTTGATTCCGAAGAAAGCACCATAGAAAGCAAGGTAAATGCAATGGTGATACACCATATGTAATAAAATTATTTATATATCACACATGGGTTCATGTATACAATAAAAAAATTATAAAAAACAATAAATCAAGGTATGAATGGACAATAAGGTAAAATTGCTTGCAAAGCAAAATGGAAACCCTGCTTAAAGGCAGTTAGGTGGAATAAAGGATAAAGCACTGCACCTAGAGCCAAGTTCAAATCCCATGGCAGACACTTTTTAGCTATGTGACCCAGAGAAGTCCTTTAACTTCTATCTGCTTCTGTTCCCTCATCTGTAAAATAGGGATCATAATAGGACCCACCTCACAGGGTTGCTGTAAGGATCAAATGAGATAATATTTGTAAAATACTTTATAAATCTTAAACACATAAAATTAAACATTTTTTAAAAATATTATTGTTGTTGTTATACCCATCTTTTAGATGAGGATTAAGAACAGAGAGCAATGTCATCTGTTAAAGCTCAAGCTAGGGTCTGCTAGGTGGCTCAGTGGATAAAGCATCGGCCCTGGATTCAAGAATACCTGAGTTCAAATGCGGCCTCAGACACTTGACAAGTGTGACCCTGGGTGAGTCACTTAACCCTCACTGCCATGCAAATAAATAAATAAAATAAATAAAATAAAACTCAAACAACCAATACGACCAGCTTCACTCCCACTAAAACAATGCCAACAATGCAAAATGTATGCAGTAATAATTTAAAATTTTGTGATTCACTAAAATTCAACAGAACAACATGCCTCAGGAGAAACAAAAAAATGTGTGTTGGTGAAATCTCACATTCATTTATCATGAACATAAAATCTGCAACTACTGAGAAAACACACTTAGCAAATCCACTCTTTGCCAACCCTTCAATTTAATAAATTGCAAACATCATCCCCAAGTATACTTCTGCTTTGTTGGGAAGACTTAATAGCAGTGAGCTTTCATGTTAGTACCAGCACTTCATTTTGGCAGAGCATTAATGTAAGATGCATTTGTCAAAAGTAATGAAATAGTACCATGATCAAATACATTTAAATAAAAAATTTATTATATATAGAGATGTGTGTGTGTACATAGTAAAAATAAATGATGAAAGCATATTTGGTAAGGTTAGCATGATTATTTTAATCTCTGTAGATCACTTCTTCCTGTTTGTTAAGGGCCAGCACACAATATTTCTGCCTTTGTAAGAATTTCCATATCTCCACTCTCTAGGGCCAGTTTTTTCCCTTACTTTTTTGGGGCAAATATCCTCTAGGTAAGGATCTTTCTTAAACATGACAGACCTTTTAGTTTTTATTCACCTAACTCAAGAAAAGACAAGAGATAACATGAAAAGTATGTCAAAATAGTAAAAGCTATTTTATTGTGCTATTTATGAATAAGCATCCTTCTTACAAAAGATTGTAACAATACTGCTACATGGAAACAATTTTTTTTCATGCTGGGAGCTCAAAGACCTTTACATAAATACACTTGCTTTTCAAAATAGCTTTTTGATATTATAACAATACTGTGAAGGTCAACTTTGTATCCATTCCACCAAAAAATGTAGCTTTCTGTCAACTTAAGAACAAAATAGTAGAATAAAATTATAAGGTTGATTGTTGTTATACTGATTGGGGGGTGGGGAGGAGTAAAGATTTTTTTAGTGAGGCTCTGAGATCATGTAGTTCTGCTCATTCATTTTATAGATGTCATAACAGACAAAAAGATGTAGAATAAAAGGATTACTCACGGAAGGACATCAGGATGGTTACTGATAAGCTTGCTCATGGCCACACATAGCCTTTCATGTAGATCATGGTTGATCTGACCTCCAGCTTGGATGGCTTCCCTATTTCTTTCCAGCAAATCCAAGAGAATAGGTCGAAGTTGACGACCTATCAGGACAGTACATTCTTTATCCAGAAGCAGCTGTGATAAAGTACTTAGAATACACTGACGATCTTGCTGAGTCCATGTCTAGGAAAGAGAGGGGGAAAAAGCCATTTTAATAATGTTTTCACCAAGTCAGTCCTCCATTGCCTAAAAAAAATTAGGCAAACTAATATGAAAAAATTATTCACTATTGATTGGAGAGATGCAAATCAAAACAATTCTGGGGTATTACTTCATATCTATTAGATTGGCTAATAGTAGAAAAGAGGAAAATGACAAATATTGGAGGGAATGTGGGGGAAATGAGACATTAATGTACTGTTGGTAGAGTTGTAAACTGATTCAACTATTCTCTAGAGCAATTTGGAACTATGCCCAAAGGGCTATAATATAAAACTATGCATACTCTCTGACCTAGGTCTGTATCCAAAAAGAGAGAAAAAAAAAATCAAAAAGGAAAAGGACCTATAGGTACAAAAATATTTATACCAGCTCTTTTCTGGTGGCAAAGAGTTGGAAATTGAGGGGATGCCTACCAATGGAGGAATGGCTGAACAAATTATGGTATGTGATTACAATGGATTATTATTGCGCTCTAAGAAATGATGAGCAGGATGCTCTCAGAAAAAACCTGGAAAGACTTACATGAGCTGATGCAAAGTAAAACATATTGTGTACAAAGTAACAGCAATATTTTAAGACAATCAGCCGTGAATGACTTGGCTATTCTCAGCAATACAATGATCCAAAATAACTCTGAAGGAGAGAAAAAACTGATGGTATCTGAATACAGATAGAAGCATAATTTTTAAAATTTTATTTGTCTTAAGGTTTTTTGGTCTGTTTTCTTTCACAGCATGACTAATATGGAAATGTTTTGCATGACTACACATGTATAATCTATATTGAATTGCCTGCCTTCTCAATGCAAGGGAGGAAAGGAGAGAATTTGGAACTCGAAATTTTAAAAATGAATGTTTTGTTTTGTTTGTTTTGGTGAGGCAATTGGGGTTAAGTGACTTGCCCAGGGTCACACAGCTAGTAAGTGTCAAGTGTCTGAGGCCAAATTTGAACTCAGGTCCTCCTGAATGCAGGGCCTATGCTCTATCCACTGCGCCACCTAGCTGCCCCAAAAATTGATATTAAAAAAATGTTTTTACATGTAATTGGGGGAAAATAAAATATTAAATAAGGGGGGGGGGGGATTAAGCAAACTAATTTCCAAGTTTCAAAAGTGAATCCAGCTAAGGAAAACAGATAAAATTCTCTGTAACAACTACCACATAGGGTCCTAATATTTTGCCGCAATTAAATTTTGCTGACACTAATATCTATTATTGTCAGAAATCTTATGTCCAGTTCTGAAGTGAAACAAAACCAGTTTACATTTATCTACACTACACTTGAAGGCTTACACGATGCTTTGTTCATCACAACAACCCTATGAAGTTACAGCTTGTATTGTCCCCTATTTCACAAAATGGGCAAACTGAGGCTAAGAGATTGATTAATCTACCCAATATTACATTTTGATCTCCTGATGGCTGGGCAGAGAAAGGAAGAAAATCTCACTATTCTTTTCCTCCTATCTTCTGAAGGGGATTTTTTTAGTTTATGTAGGTAATTTGGACTTTAGTGGCTTTTTTTTTCTTCAGAGAACTAACTAACTAGGATGCCTAAGTTATAAAAGTGTAAGAGAAGTCAGAAGATAATTGCTACCTAATGCCACTAAATATGTAATTACAGATTATCCTCTTTCCCACTATTAATGCAAATATCACAAATCAAGTTGTTCTTTTAGAAAGAATGACAGTATTCTAACGGAAAGAACCACACATTTGAAATCAAAGTATCATGGTTCAAATCATGGCTCTCCTACTAAATCCCTTATGACCTTGGCCTTCAATTCAGCCCCAATTTCCTCTTCTGTAAAACTTCATAATTAGAGCTGTCTACCTAAACAGGAAGTGGACTTCAGGGCAGGCTTCAAAAGAAGGATGGATAACCATCATCAAGCACCACACAGTGAAGAGAGGATTCTGGTTTGCATATGGGTTGCCCTCCATAACCTCTAAGGTTCTTTCCAACTGTGATTCTATTATGCTATGAAGGGCGATGTTTAGTGTACAACTCCAATAAGTGAAGTCTGGAATTTTTTCCCCTTGTTAGATGAAGAGATTAAAAAGCTCTTTGAAGGCACGGTCTTCATATAAGTATTTGTTGGTTGACTGGTATGTGACACAGACAAAGTCTGAGTGTCAAATTAGTCTTTGTAATTTTCCCCTTTTGGCTATGATTTGCATTTCTTTCTCTCTTTTTGGAATGTACAATGAACCTGGAAGCAAAGCTGACTCATTTGATAACATCTGAAATAGATATTAAATCAGAACCATCTTCTTGGTGATTAATCCATGATTTGGCATGTCCTAATCAATTTTTCCCTGGAGAGCTTTTTGCAACTGAAGCCAGTGCTCAAGAAGTTCTAAGAAAATGAACAATCTGTTCACTGAAGGTGTGCCTGTATTGCCATCTCTCCATTAGTTTATAGATCCACTGGGTTATAATGGAGGGGTTGGGTTGGGGGGCAGGAAGGGAGAAGCCATGTGGGAGAGGGAGAGACAGCTGTTGTCTCCCTCTGTTTGAACACAATGTTCAAATACAATGCTGCTGCTACCAACTTGAGCTCCCCTCGTCCAGAAGTATACAAGTAATAAGAGGATGACTATCTATCATGGATGTTATGGAAAAGGTTCCTGTTTTAGGAAAAAAAGTTCAACTTGATCTGTAAAGTGCAATTTGGTAGAAGGCCTGAAAAGATTATGCTTTATGAAGGGCATTCCATCGATTGAAGGAATTGGGAATGTTTAGTCTAAACAGAAAACTTAGGATTTGTGATAGTTATCTTCACATATCTGAAAGGCTACTACATGGAAAAGGGATTAAACTTGTTCTCGTTTGACCTGAACTAGAACTTCAGTACTCAAGTAGATCTCTAACCTCATTGATTTTGGATGCTTCCCCTAAGGATGCAACTCAAAATCCATCAATGTCTTCTCATTCTGTGCAAGTCTTGACCGTGTCTTTACATCTACCACAGAGGGTGAAGATCTACGAAATGAAGTTTTCTTTCTCCTTTTTTTCCTAACATCAAAGGAACACCAGTAGAATACAGGATATAGCTTTCTACCAGTTTCTCCCTCACCACATAACCAGCCTATAGCTTCTTTTAGCTTAATTTTTTTTTAAATCATGTATCTATAACCTTGAAAATATCCTATATTTGGGGTTCTTATTCATAGGAATTGTAGCAGCCTGGTTATAACTGCCATACTCCAAAGTGATACTCATTTTTAATTCTTCAGATACAATAGTGATGCTCCAATGCAAGTAATTTTATATGACACTGGTAGAATGTTGTTATTAAAAGGATGGACCCTTTGTTTCTGGGAGAAGTTTGGGGTCACTAAAGAAGCTCTGAGATTTACCAGAGGCAATCCAACCTGAAAGATTCCTTTTAGCACAATGTAAGAAGACAAGAGTCCTAATTATAAGGTCTAAATAAAAGTGGAATGTGACGCCTGGGGAGATAAGTGGGTTCCTCCTCTGAAAAAGGTCTTCAAATAAAAGCTGAAAGCTACTTTTTGAGGACACTGTAAGGAGAATTCTTAGTAAAGAATGGGCTGGACAAATTACTTTTCAGGTTTCATAATCACACAATTCTTTCGGCAATATATAGGAGCAGCGATCAAAAAAACAACACCATAACATTTGACTTAAGAAAGGATGTTCATTTTGCAGAACCTTGTTAAAAATAATTTAAACAAAATCAGGGGGGCAGCTAGGTGGCGCAGTGGATAAAGCACCAGCCCTGGATTCAGGAGTACCTGAGTTCAAATCCGACCTCAGACACTTGACACTTACTAGCTGTGTGACCCTAGGCAAGTCACTTAACCCCCATTGCCCCGCAAAACAAACAAAAAAAACAAAATCAGGGCTGTCCTAGAAAAATAGATGGAAATCATCTGCATCAGGAACATCATCAGATTTTGATAGCTGTATTTTAGAATCAAAGGTTTGGGAAAACAACCACTTTTGTATGGTGTACAAACTTCTGCAGGGTAAAAAAAGATGAACTGGGGGGCGGCATAAGCAATGACAAGAACATAAATGAAAAGAACAATTAAAAAGCAAAATTAAAACAATAATTAAAAATTAAAAAACGAATTCAAATCAAATGCAAATACTGGTTCCAGAGGACAGGTGATAAAAAAACACCTTCCTCTTAAAGGATGCAAAATACTGATAGCCACAGTAAGGTAGTCTTGCTTAAATATGTTTGGGGATTTTTTGTCCCAAGGGAAGAGTCTTGGGGAGGGGATTTATTTTTCTAGGACAGTCCTATGAAACTATGCTATAAAATTAGGATGTCAAAAGGAAGATGGTGTGTCAGAAATCATTTCTACACTAAAATTCTATGACCCTTGGGGGCAACTAGGTGGCCCAGTGGATAAAGCACCAGCCCTGAATTCAGGAGGACTTGAGTTCAAATCCAGCCTCAGACACTTGACACTTACTAGCTGTGTGACCCTGGGCAAGTCACTTAGCCCTCACTGCCCTGCAAAAAACCCCAAAAAAACAAACAAAAAAATTCTATGACCCTGAAACAATGACAATAACACTGATAAGTATGACATTTGTATACACAAGTCCATGATAGCAATTGAAGAGCTATAAATCAGAATTAACCAACAAAAGGCAATATATATGAAAACAGGTTTAAAAGAATTAAAATGGAGCCTTCCAGAAACAGAGGCCTTTATTTGACAATTCACTAAAAGCCCCCTGAATCACTTTATTGATTAGTAATAGTAGTAGTAATAATGGGTCTGGATTTTTTTTTTGCCATATTCATTTTACATTCAATGTATCTTGATAAGCTGTTTTGATTTGTTGTCATCAAATTAAAGGCTGTTAAAATGGTTGAGTAAACAAGTAGTTTTAAAACCCCACAGAATTGGATAGGTATCCATATATAATGGAGGGAGTCCCAGAATTGAAGTCTTGTGGGTTTAGACTCAATTCAACCACTAATGCATACTATGACAATGGATTTATGTTCTCAATCCTTAATTTCCTCATCTATAAAGTGGAGATAATAACAACTGAAGCACCTACTTCCGAGGATTATTTTGTTATGAGACCCATATGTAAAATGTGAACTATGATTAAAATTAGCAAAGGAAATCTCATTAAACTCTAGTAATTCAAAAGAAAAATGTTTTCATTGTTTAAAAAATAAGTTAACAATTGCCTTTTTATTCTCCTGAAATTAAATGACCTAGATTAGAATAGGGACATAGCCACAATAACAGATACTTTTTAAATAATTTTAATTTTTTTTATTATTCTGACCTTGACAAACACCAGCAAATATGCACTTTTCACACAGAGAACAAAAAAGATAACTGATGTTGAGAATCTATTACATATAGCGTTTTTTTTTATAAAGTAGATAATAAATTCAACAGTTTCAAATCCATCCTGCTTCTCTGTGTCTCTGAACTTCCTTTTGTTCTCTTCTGTGCATTTTGCTAAATGATTCAATGACCTTCCTTTCTTTTAGGTTTTTGTTTTGTTGGGGTTTTTTTGCATCATTCACTATTTTTTCTTCCCACCCCACCATATAACAAATGAGCACAGTCAAGTAAGACTAATCCATATATTGACCATGAAGCTGGATACTTTGAAAGTGAGGATACTGTTAAAGAATGTAATGGATTCATTTCTCTTTCCCACCCTCCATAAGAAGCTACCAAGGATGCTAAAGATGTTTATGTTTCAACTGAAAAAACTCCCAAATCAGAAGCTACTACTCACAAATGTCTTAAAATAGTCCTATCTGGTTTCCCAAAAATAAGTTAATCACCTGCCTTTTACTTTACTTTTCAGGACTGATATGTTATGGGGCTCAGAGTGGAAAAAAGAAACCAAAAAACAGGACACAGAATGAGGGAAAACTGCTTCCCAAAGTATCTTCTTATGGGTTCCACTGGAGACCTCCTCCCATGCCTTCCTCATCTAGGCTTGGAGGTGACTCCTCTGTGAACAATGCTAGGTAAGGTCAGAAAAACTTTTGTTTCAAACTTTGTTGAAAAATCTTTCCAAAACATATGACTATAATATAGTTCCTTCCTTTACTAAAAAGGCAATACACAATATAAATAAATCTTTATGTGATGGGTAAAGGTCAGTGCTTTCAACCACATCTTAAATAACTGGAGAAAAACCAAGATGTCAAAGTGAGAACTGCTCATCATTGTCAAACTGTAGTAAGATCAGGAATAGTACTTCTTGAACACCCAGGTACTTGGAAAAAAATTCACTTTTATCAAAAGCAATAATAATGCTAATATCTCAACAATTCAAAGGACTTTACAATTTACAAAGTCCCCCCCCCAAAAAAATCTATGAGGTAGCCAGATTAAACATTAACCCCATTCCCCAACTGATAAATGGTCAAAGGATATGAAAAGGCAGTTTTCAAAGAAATCCAACAGCAACGTGGGGGGAAAAAAAGGCCAAAAGAGAAATGCATATGAAATCAACTCAGATTCCACAGACTGGCAAGAATTTTAAAAAGAACAATGACAAATATTGGAGGAGCTGTGGGGAAACAGGTACATTAATGCATTCTTCATAGGGCTATGAATTGGTCCAGACATTATGGAAAGCAATTTGGAACTATGCCCCAAAAGTAATGGTGAACACCTTTTGACCCAGCAATATTACTTATTACTAGGCCCTTACCCCAAAGAAATCAAAGAGGGAAAGGATGCATATATATATTTAAAATATATATATATCTATATCTATCTATCTATCTATATATATATATATATATATATACACATTGCAGCTCTTTTGGCAAAGAACTAGAAACTAAAAGGATGACTGTCAACTGGGCAATGGTTTAGAATCTAAGGGAATACTATAACATTGTAAAATAATGTAAAATAAAATTTAAAGACTTTAAAACACCAATCAATTCAATGGCCAAACATGATTCCAGCAGATCATTGATGAAGTATACTACCCATTTCCTGACAGATGATGGACTCTAGGTACAGAATGAAACATGAATTTTTTGACACGGTCAATGAGGGAATGTGTTTTCTTGACTATGCCTATCTGTTATAAGGGTTTTGTTTTGTTTTGTTTCCCCATGGGAGAGAGGAATGAAGTGGGACAGAGGGAAAGTAAATGCTTATTAACTGAAAAATAAAATTTTAAAAGAAAAAAATAATCTAGCTACAGTAGAAAAAGCACCAGTTGGGGCAGCTAGGTGGCGCAGTGGATAAAGCACCAGCCCTGGATTCAGGAGTACCTGAGTTCAAATGTGACCTCAGACACTTGACACTTACTAGCTGTGTGGCCCTGGGCAAGTCACTTAACCCCTACTGCCCCGCAAAAAAAAAAAAAAGAAAAGAAAAAGCACCAGTCTTGAAGCCAACAAAATTACTAGTTACTAATTAAAAAGTGTATTAGATGAGAACAGTTTTTCTTTCTTCCTTTTTTCTCTTTATTTCTTTCACCAATGATTTGCCAAAAATTGCACTAAAGTGTTCAATCAGAGTTAGATTCCTGCCTCCAGCACTTTACCAAGCTTAGCGAAGCTAGGAAAATCAAATCATTTGAACCTTGGAGGGGCAGCTTCCTCATCTTTAAGATAAGATGACACTACCTGGACTGCAAAGCCTTTTGAAAAAGGATGCTTTGTAAACCTTCAGGCGTTCTATTAATGTGAACTGTCTTAAGTGACTTGACTGAAATAAATTGTTAGGCAAAGGCAGTCATATTTCAAACCCAAGTCATTTATTTTTTATATATTTATTTGTTTGTTTTCTTATCTACTATACTACAGCATGGGTTAGTGGAATAAAGGCTGTATATGAAGTCAGAGGATCTCTGCTTGAGTCCCCAATCTGCCACTTGTTACCTGTGTGCCTTTGGGGAAGTCACTTGCCTCTCTAGCCCTCAGATTCCTCATTTGTAAAAGGAGGAAGAACTACCATAAGACCTCCAAGGTTATTTCCAATGCTAAATCTACTACCTTATTATCAATGATCATAATAAAAATGTGGAAAAACAAGGAAGAACTCCAGAGAATATGTGAATAAAGAGGAGGCCAAACCCATACTGGACTGGCACAGACAACACCACAGCTGATGCACATTTTTATGAGTTGCTATGGCTACAAGTGGCCATAGCAAGTTGCTATGGTTACCTGATAGCCAGCCTAATGATGAGCCTAGATAAAGACTGGTCTCATTAGCTAACAGGGAAACAACAGGCCTGTACTCTAAAGCTTTTCCAGCTTGGTAAAGCCTGCAAGATTTTAACTGGGATAATCTCCCAAGAACCTGAAGGTGGATGACCCTGTCATAAAAAAAGCAAATAGATAAAGCAGACTCTAAAGTCTTTTGACAATTACAGCCTGTTTATAATTCATTTTCAAATAAATGCTATTTAATTTGACAAATATCAGAAATCTATTTAAAAAGGTCTGAGAACCCCCATTGCCCCGTGCAATAAATAAATGAATAAATGTCTTCGGGAAGATACAAAGATTAAATAAAGCACAAGATTGTGTCCAGCCTTCAAGTAGTTCAACTGGGGGAGGGGGGGGAGGAGATGCACAAAAAGTACAAATAAAACAAAGAGAAGCAGTTAAATCAGCTGGTGTATCTACAAAAAACGTTCCCTCAGGAATTGTTCTGAGTTCTTATTTTAGACCCTGGAGTCCCAGTGCCTTAGAGGGGATGGATGGGGTGGATGGGATTAATTAATTTCTAGTAAAAAAAAAAAAAAAAGCAATTTTGAGTTACTAAAGTGAGATTCAAATACAAATGAAGGGAGGGAGGTAGCATGATAGGGTGGAAATAATGTCTGATGTAGAGTCAGAGGACCTGCAGCTGTAAAATGAGAAGGGACTGGACACAATCTCTGAGGTCCTTTCCAGCTCTAAATTTATGGTATTGAGATACTATGGTCACGGGACATATATCTCCTATGAAAAGAAACAGGGAGCTTCTGGGAGTCAGGCTCATCCTTGATAAGCTATCCTGAGAAGGGGGAGAGGAGGACCCACAGTCCTTCCAACTTCACTTGGAAAAAGCAGCCCTCTGTAGTCATGGACAAATCATCTTTAGCTGGGCCATAGGACAGTTTCACGTAGCTCCTAGAAGCTCCTAACTCGAGTTGAAATCATATGCCTACATCTATATTTATTTCATCATTAGCATGTTGCTTCTTGTACTAAACCCAACTGTCAGATGAGTTCATATGGTGCCTTTTAACAGTGCTCTTGGGGTTGATTTTTCCTTCCAGGTTTTATTCTGTTTCAGGAAGAATTTTTAGCATTACATATATCAGCTGTAATGTGTCTATATGGCTAAAGAAATATTACCTAGAAATCTCCATAAAAATCCAAAGCAACTAAGATGACTAACTGAACACTGTCTTGGAAGTCCTAACAATACATATTTCTAACTCTTTTGAAATTACCAGAGAATCCACGTTGGAACTAGAAACCTCTATGAATTTCTAAGAGAGCAAAAGCGGGGGGACCTATGATTCCAAATGTGAGTACATGACTCAAAAGGCTTTGCTGTGCTTTAAAAGGTTTGATTTCTTTTAAGCAATTAATTCAGGTATTTTTTTTTTTACTATCCCTCCCCACCCCCAATTAACAAGCATTTATTTTCTTTCCCTCTCATCCTACCAACCCAATCAAAAAAGGGGCGGGGGAGAGTCATAACAAATATGCATATTCAAGCAAAACAATTCCTCCACACTGGTCAGGTCCAAAAAGGCATCTCTTATTCTGCATCTTGAATCCATCAACTCTCGGTCAAGAGGTGGATAGCAAGCAGTCTTCGTATAAAATATATCAATACAGAAAGCCATGTATAGCAGTAAACCCATGCTTAAAATCTTTTACCCTTTAAGAGAAATAGAAGGGGGGAAAAGACAGTCTAATAGAGGCCTAAAGGGCAACTTGCCTCACTATTTATATTCAGTGAAGAACTCCCGATTTTCCCCTACTAAGTATGAATAATAATGGTTAAGTCTATTTTTCTAAGATCTCTTTATCTTCCCTTAGGCTTGGCTGGAATGTTTTTTAGAAGGCCTAATGGAATTGCTTTTTATGAGCAAGTCAATAGAGATCCAACTTGTAGCTTCAGTCAATGTGAAAACCACTATGTATTGAGGACACAACAGTATTCACACAAATCTTTTTTATATATCCAATGGGGGCTACATACATTTGCCATAGATCTATAAGTGCCCACAGCAAAACTAAACTGTGCTTAATAAAAGCTAAGTGGAAAACTGTGCTGAATTGGTGATTTCCATGTGAATTTAAGACATATCAGATATGAACTTTAATGGTGACATTTTTTAAATTGTAGTGCAATTATTCAAATCAATAAATCACTGAGGCACCTTCTGTGTGCAGGGTGCTGAGCTAGGTGCTATAGGGAAACATTCCATATAAATGAGAGGACAAGTCAAATAGAAAGTTAAATAATAAAAGATTTAACAGTTCAAGGCAATGATAGAAAAGTCATCACAAAGCAATACATGATTAATTGTCATATGATTTGTACAGACATTAACTGTTACATTAGAGGTAGAAATTCATTTGTCTCTTAATGACATTTCTCACCATTCTCGAAGTCATTTCTGACTCCACAAATTTCATTTGTCACAAAGCCCAGTTCATACTTTAAAAATGCATCCCACGTTAGACTTATGACAAATTTATGCTGTCTAAACTCAAATTGGACTCTTACTTATATAAAGCAATTGTTTTTTTCTTCTAATTTTCTAAAGCTTAAGGAAAGGGCAGGACCTGTGATTTCACTGGTATAAAAAATTCCAGGATGAAGAAACTCCCTCTATTAATTCAGATTGGCATCTTCTCTGCAACTTAATTCTCCTCAGAGTTACTTAGAGCACTGAGAGGTTTAAATGGCTTCTTCAGAGTCACACACCCAGTATGTGTCAGAGCCAGGATTTGAACCCAGGTCTTTCTGTCTAAAAAGCCAGCTCTCTACCTTATGCTACACTGCCTCTCATTAAAGAGCCCTTTACATAAGTTGATATGAGTTATTATAATAGCTATTACAAATGTCCTCTTCTTGATTCTCCAATTCTACATTCACTCATCACTAGTCAGATAACTTGCCTCCTATTTGACTAGGATAGTAGAAACCAACCCCAGAGAATCCCTTCCACTATTATAAACTTATCAATTCCTTTACATATCCTATTACCCGTTCTTTCAGTTTCTAAGGAAGAGGTTATTGCTCATTCTGGGCAAGTCATGGAAAATCAATCTCCTCTTCCATAATCTTGCACCCCTCCTAGCAGCAAAAATATTCAGGTTTCCCCTAACCTAAATAGCTTTTATCTGACCCCATTATGATTTTCTTGATCATTCACTGCCAAACTTCATTCACTGCCTCCATTTCTTCCCTCTCTACTTGACTCCTCAAATCCCAGCAATCTCACTTCTTTCTACTCCCACCACTCTACTGGAACACCTCTTTCCAAAATTACTTATCCTTAGGAAAGCAGCCTAGCATATTTTATCTAATACTGAACAGGGGAGTCACAAAGGCTTAGACTTAGATACATAAAAATAGGGCCAAAATATAAGCCTCAACTTCCTCAACTATAAAATGGAAATAAAAGTGGTTCCTCACTTGGGATTGGGAGGCTAAGTAAATGCTAATTAACATTCCCTGAGCTAATGGTCTTTTTGGTCTTCATCTTCCAATACCCTATTCACCATTGTTAAACATCCCTTCCTCCCAAGTACTCAGACATCCTCCTCCCAAACCTTAAATGTGGGAGTCCCTACAGGGTTCAGTTATTGGCCAATTAATCTCTTCAAACCTGTGGTTATTTCATCTACTTCCCAGGCTTCAGTTATATTCACTACACAAGTAACTCCCAATTATTTATCTTCACTCCCAACTGCTCCACCATCTTCATCCAGTCTCTTATTTCCAACTGCCAAATACCTCAACATGTCCAAAATTTAGTCATTTTTTTCACTCCCAAACCCTCTAACTAATCTCTGATGGAACCATCATTCTGCCAGTCACACATTTATAAATTGGGTCATTTGACTCTATTCCCCCCTTATTTCCCACATTTAATAAATCAGTTGCCTGGTCCTATTATTAATTCTTCTTTGATAAAAATCATATTTCCCCCAAATATTGATTTGAGTACTACTTCAGCCAATAAAGAACATAACAAACCCACAATCTAGTAGATGATTTCATGAGTTATCAAGAGCCAAAAAAATCACCACCTGTTGAGGGCCAACCTTTTGATGATAAGCCTTTGTGAATTTAGCTAAGCTGTCCCTCCAACAACACAGAGTCCATCACCGAGTCCTTGCTTTCCATTTTGATAAGAACTGCTGGCTCATTTGGGTTGAAATGGCCTTCAAGAACACAAGCACTTTCAAACCATAATGAGGTAACAAAGCAGGAATTTGAATCTAACACATCTATCTACTCCCACTATAACCACAATAAGGGAAGGCTTCAAATCTTCTCAACAAGACTATCAGAATATATAGCCTCCTAGCTCTTCATCCTCTCTAACATATCTTTTAAATTTCTGCCAAAATAATCTTCCTAAAACGAATTATCTTTCTGATCACCGCATGCTCTCAATCAAAAACCTTCAATGGGGGGCCGGCTAGGTGGCGCAGTGGATAAAGCACCGGCCCTGGATTCAGGAGTACCTGAGTTCAAATCCGGCCTCAGACACTTGACACTTACTAGCTGTGTGACCCTGGGCAAGTCACTTAACCCCCATTGCCCTGCAAAACAAAAACAAAAAACAAACAAACAAACAAACAAAAATGTTATGTTAAAAACCTTCAATGGGTCCCCATTATTAAGTAAAATAAAAAATCCTGAACATGGCATTCTAAGCCCTCCTCAACCTGGCTTCCAACCACCATTTTTTCAGCCCTACCTCTTACTAATCCTCTTCTTAGCCAACCTGGAGAGTTTGGCATCCCCAAACGGAAAAGGGAAAGTCTATTTCATAATGCCATCACTACACCTGGATTAGACGACTCCACTACCCATCCCATCTCCCTCTATAGAGGTTTCTCCTTTCCTTCTGGGTCCAATTGTGGTACCACCTCTTCCTTTAAGTGTCCCCTGACAATGTTCCTTTCCAACCCCCTCATTCCCTTCCATTAATCTTTTAATTATAGTAACAAAATAAACCTTTTACTTTACATATTTTATATTACATTTTTTAAAAATTTACATAATCTTTTAATCAGTGACCATAGTGCCTTTACTGGATTTCTTCTTTGTACATATCCTCAGCATCAGTCATTTGGGCAGGAGCCCCGCCCCCATTAGCCAGTAAGCACTTTGAAGGTAGGAAAAGTATGGTCTCCTCTCCCTGCATCCCCCCCAAGCCAGATTCATGGCCCAGTTTCTAAGAATCACTTCCATCCAGAAAGGCGTAGTGCATAGCTCTAGCCCACGCAGCTCAGCTCCTAAGGGGCTTATTGTCTGCATCACACTATTAGCACCGAACTGCAGTTTCCCACAGTCCTTGAATCATCATCACGTCTCAACACCTAGACGGCAAGCTCCTTGAGGATAGGTTTCACATATATATAGACGTATATGTATATATTTTTTTCATCCTCCTCTGAGTTAGGCAGATAAGAAGGAACCAGTAAAAATTCTCGCCCCTTCATAAATCGAAAAGGGGGAGCAGGTTGAGGATAAGAAGGGGGGAGAGAAAAAATGAGCAGAAACCAATCGCCACCTCTAGAAAAAAAAAAGGCTGGAGGATGCGTATTTGGGGACTATAACAGTCTTAAAGGCTTGGAGCCCCCGACGTCTATTTCAGAAAACAAGCCAGGTTTAGGTTTATTTCCAAAGACTACGCAGGGGAAGGGATAGATGATGGCGATCAGAAGAATCAAACACGCCCCGCCTTCAAAAAGACACACAACACACCCACTCATCCCACCCCACCCCCACCCTCACCCTCACCCCCACCCCCACACAATCCCAGTCCCCAGTAGCTGGAGGATGGCAGGTGAGGGAGAGCGGGTCTGCACCGCTCCGACCCCACCCCTAACCCCCGCCGCGTTTCTGGTGCGGGCTAGGGCTAGAGAGGAGTGACGGTGAGCCGGGGCCTCTCCGCGCCCCTACCCCCGGCAACCTGGGGGGTCGGAGGTGGGACGCTTACCTGCTTTGTCAGGAACCTGCCGAGCTCGCTGCGGCTCTTTTCGTTCCTGGCGGCGAGGATTCGCAACGGGGCGGCCGCCAGATCCAGCTGCAGGTGCTCCATGTCCCCAGCACCCGCTTCCCACCCACCCCCCAACACTCCCCACGAGAGCTACAGCAGCCCTCCGCCTGACGCGATGTCTCAGGCTCCCCGCAGCAGCGTGCGCGCTATCCCTATGGCACCGCGGCCGCTACTGCCACCGCCCCCAAGGAAAGCGGTCGCCGCGGCTCCAGAGCAGCCGCACACGTGGGGCGAGCACGCGGCCTTCTGCGTCATCCGCCCGCGACAGCGACTTGGGAGGATAGCGGCACCACCACCCTTCGAGGCAGGATTGGGGGAGGGGCGGAAAGGTGAGCTCTGGGCGACCGAAAGGCCGTAGACGCAATCGACTGGGAGGAAGAACACTAAAGCTGGGCTTCACCACGAGGAGGCTGGACAGAGGCGCTCTGAGCGGCTCAAAGTAGACCAGTTTCCCCCACACCCACCCCCAAACAGGCCGACTCCGGAAGGTGTAGTGTACGATGGGACATGTAGTCTTTACATGGTACCCTCGGCCCTTCCCAGCAAGGGTTGATTTGCGGGTGGTTCGCCTCCAGTCCCTCGGCTTCCCTCCTCAGGCTACTAGATCTACATGTTAGTCAACATGTATGAAAGGAGAGGCTGCAGGGTAAGTGGGTCGAGAACTGGCTTCAGAGGCGGGAAGACCCCGGTTATTAATGGTTTCAGATAGCAGTTTTCTTTCAAAGAACCCAAAGTGCTCTTTTCCCCTTTCATCAATTTTAATTTTATTGCTATGTTTTGTTTTTAAATTACTTACATTACCCCAGTGCATTTTCTTCTCCCTCCCCCTCCCCGAAATACATCTCTTTACAAAGGATTTTTAAAAGGGGGGGGGGGGAAAAAGAGTTCAGCAAAATTATCCAACCCATCAACCACGTCAAGTTCCCCCGACCCCAGTCCCCGGGGGCGGAAAGACCCAGGTTCCAATCCCTGCCAGAGGTTTAGCGATCTGGGTTTTAGATTCTCCCAGAGGCGGGATACCTGGGTTCTAGTATCTTTGTGATCTTTGGCCAGTCATTTAATATCCCGGGTAGGATATCACAGGACAAGTTCGAAAACTAGTTAGCACTTTATAGGACCTACTTTTAATTCAATGTAGCAAACATATTAAGAACAAGATATTGTTGAATTAAATATTGACTGGGGAGAGCCGAAGTTCAGACAAAACATCCTGAAGCTTACAAGCTTGAGTTAGATTGTAAAATCTTTGAGGAGAATGAACATTTTGCTCAGTCAGGATACTGAAGTTTTCGCCCTTGCTCAGTGCACACAACCTACCAACACCCACCATGTGTTGGTGCCAAGAAAGAAACAAAGTGTAAATATATGTTCCCTTCTCTCCTACAGCTTAAAAGATAGTAAGAATGTCTAAGGTACATGAAAATATATACACTATACAATATACAGCACACACAGAAGCTTCTAATCAAAAGACCACTGTTCAAATCCCACCCCTGACAGTGTGACTTTGGGGTAAGTCACATCTTGCCTATGCCTCAGCCAATTTCTTTGAAGGGAGCTCCAACACTAGGAGCTTCTCTGACCTATGAAATTACAATTCCTTCATGCATTTCCACAATTATCATGGTGAGAACATTATTAATGAGTTTTTTTGGGGGGGACCCTTTCTCTTCCCACACACACCACTTTAGAGAGGTCAGTTTTTAGGAGGTAGTTCTAATCCTATGCAGGGCCACCCCTGTCTGGACTTTTGACTTTGCTCCTCAGGGGGTCTCTTCCATTAGACTCTGATGTCATCACCTTACAACTCATTTTAACATTTTAACGTGGACCTTCCTCATGTCATACCAACCAATGGAATTGAATGACACTAGGCAATTAGCTTTGATCAATGTGTGCCTCTATTGAAATGAGGAAGAAGCCTGGGCCACAGGGGCTTGCTCTCTTCTTCCCTGGACTCTCTTTTACTCTCCACTCGACCTCTTGGCTCAATATGCTTCGTATCTAATTGTTTAGGCCTGTAAGCCTGTGACTAGTGGAGAAATCAGGGGGACATGTGGTCAATACTTTCATAATATGTGATATTAGTTAATAATAAATGCTAATTGTCAAAACTGGTGCAATAGCCACTATTATATAAATAGCAATTAATATATAAGTAGCAATAATTTAGCTAAAAACAGTTGGCAACCCCAATAATTTAAATAACATCATAAAAATCATTATTGATCATTAGAACTGGAAAACAGGCCACTGAATCTGGAAGGGATCTTAGTCCAGCCATCTTATTTTATATATAAGGAAACAAAGGCACTGAAAAGTGAATGATTACTCCAGATGACATAGGGAGTAAGCTCCAGAGTCTAAATTTTCCCAGCCTGCAAGTCCAATGCTGTTTCTACCACATCTCTGTTTCCCCTTTCACCAGGCAAAGCCAAGTGCTTGTTATATGAGGTGTGAAGCAGATGGTGGTAAGGAGGGGGCCCCGTAATGAGAGAAGGCTTCATGAGAGGAAACTTGCCTTTGGAGATTGCTTGACCAGGAGTTAGAAAGACCTGGATTCATGCCTCATCTGTCATTTGTTAAATGTGTGGCTAAGGATAAATTACTGGACCTCTGTTTAGTTTCCTCATGTATAAAATGGGGAAAAGTTTAGTAACAGGGTTGAAGTGAAACTCAGATCAATGTAACTTGACTTCTCAATGAGAAGGGGAATAAAGGGAGGGAGGAAAAGTGATAATTTGGAACTCAAAATTTTAAAAACAAATGTTAAAAATTGTTTTTGTTGTAAGTCTTTGTTGTTGTAAAAGGATTGTAAAAGCCTGACTTCAACAGATGAGTAAGGGGGAGTACTTTGATTTATTTACAGTTGGCAGGGATCTTCAGAGCTATGTAGTCCAATGCTCTCATTTCATAAATGAGGAAACTTAGACACAGAAAGATTAAACTACTTACCCAAAGTCACGCAACGAGGGCAGCTAGGTGGCACAGTGGATAAAGCACCGGCCCTGGATTCAGAAGGACCTGAGTTCAAATCCAACCTCAGACAGTTGACACTTACTAGCTGTGTGACCTTGGGCAAGTCACTTAACCCTCATTATCCTGCCCAAAAAACCCCCCAAAAACCAAAGTCACACAACAGCTAGGTGGCTCAGTGGATAGAGTACTAGGCCTGGAGTAAGGAAGAACTGAGCTCAAATCCAATTTCAGACACCTGCTGCCAAATGGGCAAATCACTTAACTTAGTTTGCTTCAGTTTCTTTATAAAAAGAGATGGTCACTTACTAGCTGTGTGACCCTGGGCAAGTCACTTCACCCCAATTGCCTCACCAAAAAAAAAAAAAAAAGATGGCAAACCACTCCAGTATCTTTGCCAAGAAAACCCCATGGACAGTATGTTCCATGGTCCACAGAATCAGACAAAACTGAACAATAACAAAAGATCTTGTCACACAATAGTAAATAGCAGAGTCAAGAATTCAGCTCCCAACTTCAAGACTATTTCCACTAGGAAACAGTATGAGCAAAGTCTCAGAGGTGGGAGGGTACATGGTCTGTTTCAGAATAGAAAGGACACCACTTTGGTTAGATTGTAGAAAATGTAGAGAATTGGTAATAAGAAATAACTCTAGAAAGGTAGAGTGGCCCCACATTGGGAATTCAAACTTGAATACTAACCTAAGAAGTTTGAAATTGGAAGCTTGATCCATTAGATAGAGATAATAACATTTCCACTACCTGTCGTGTAGGGTTATGGGGAAAAACACTGTGTAAACCTTAAAACATTGCAGCATACAAATGTAATGGGACTGTATCTTATTAAGCTGATATGTATCCTTAGTCTCTAGGACACTCTCTAGCCTACTGTAGGTACTTTAAAAATGTATTGTAATGAAATAAAATGTCATGCAAATGATCAGCTTGTTGTGATAATACTGTGGCTTCAGATATCAATTTTCTTCCAAAGAGCATAAAGTGTTTTCTTTCTTCCTCTTCTATTTTTTCATCTTTTGTTTTTACATCACCTACATTTCCTAATATATTTCTTCCCATTCCCCCTCCCAGAAATTTGTCTCTTTGCAAAGAATTTTTAAAAGGAAAAAAAAAGAGGTCAGCAAAATTATCCAACCATTCAACCACAACTGATGTTCAATGTAGTGTTTCCCACCCATAAGTCTCCATGTTGTGAAATTATAATGACCAAGCCTGGCCTCAAAGATGATTTGAGAATGTAGCTTCCTCCTGCTTCACCACTTTCATCACCAGTATGTCATCTGGATCCACAGCATTACACAGTGTGCCAGGGATAAGATAGCAAGCAAGGACTGTGTTTCACAAAGCCAAAGCAAATAAGCACTCATTCATTTATTCATAAGCAGGCTGCAGCATATCACTAATAATTACTTGCCCAAAAGAAACAGCATAACAGATAACATCCAGAAAATAATATCATCAGTGGGCTAATCATGTAGTGAGAGTGAGGGATGACAGATGGACAGCTTGAATGTTGCACGGGTACCCACAGAATATTAAAAGACCTAGACAGAGGAAGGCCTCTAGTGCATTGGATAGATCCTCAGCTCAGTTGCTGTGGCAACTCATGAAGGCACTTTGCTAAGGCACTGTATCAGTGGATCAAGGCAGACATATATCCCTGAAGAACAGAAATAAATATTCTGCCCTCACCTAAGCTAGCTGCAACGAGGTAATCACAGTCTCCCATTAGATCAGCATAGGCACAGACGTTTTAGGAATGGAACATTGAGAAAACAAAGGACATTTAATTTATTTAATAGACTTTGTTATGCTATTTATGAAATAAAGATAATTGTTTAAGCCATAACCCATAAATTAACTTCATATTATGTTTACTCAAATGAGGTAAAGTTCTGAGTGTCCAATCTTCAAGATTTATTAGCTATGTGACCCTGGACAAGTCATTTAACATGTGTGTCTCATGCAATTCTTTAGACTGTAGCTACTAATTCACAGACAGCTGTTTGCCTCAGTGAATTTCTTATTTGTTTATGTTGTAGTCCTTCCTAGTCACAAGTATAGTTAATTGATCCTCTCCTTTTCTACTTTGTCAATATAAGATACCGGAGATACAAAGTGTCCCTTAAGGATTGTTTTAACTGTTTCCCAAAATTTCTGGTATGTTATTTTATTATTATCATTAACATTAACATAATTACTTGTTGTTTTTATGATTTGTTCTTTGAGTCAGTCATTATTCTAAATGTCATTACTTAGGTCTGTTTCTTTTGCTCATATTTCCTTGATCCATTATTAATGTTATTGTATTCTTTTGGGTTTTTTTGTTTTGTTTTGGTTTTTTTGCAGGGCAATGGGGGTTAAGTGACTTGCCCAAGGTCACACAGCTAGTAAGTGTCAAGTGTCTGAGGCTGGATTTGAACTCAGGAACTCCTGAATCCAAGGCCAGTGCTTTATCCACTGTGCCACCTAGCCGCCCCTATTGTATTCTTTTTACATTTATTTGTGCTATCTGCCTCAATGGAGAAATATCTCCATGCTGACACCAACAGAAATTCCAATATTCTACTTATGACCCATGAAAATATGACATACAGTGCTAGTATTTAAAAAAACAAGGTTTTAATATTTGTGAAGCTCCTCTTATTGCCATGTACTTCATTTACACATATTCTAAGAGTCTAGTAACTTGGAATCTAGTACCTTTTGGGAGATTATACTCAACCACTCACACTGTAATGGGTATTTCTTTGAAAATAGGAGTGTAAGTGTATTAAGCATTGTAAAGTTGCTATCTGTAAGGGACTAAAATTCTAGCTAGACTGTCTAAAAATCTAATGAGTGGTCACTTTAAATTAGAAGCTTTAGCAAGAATTTAGACTTTTAAGTATTTATTAAGGTGCATTAGGATCTAATGATCAGTGAGAAAGAGGCCAAGATTCCTTCATCTATCTATCTCAGGGAGCCAGCATCTCAGCTCCACTCAAACCAAGGTCCTGGGCAAAAGAGGCCCCTTGCCCCTTCCTCATCCCAGAAGCCTCCTCTCCAACAGGAAACAGGGCCATCCACACACATAGCCCCAAACTAATTGGTTGGCAGCCCTGATCGACAGAACTAACAGTCAGCTCTACCGTTGCAAGCCGGCCAGCTTCCAGACACTAAAGTCACATGTCTTGTCCTCACCTGCCTTTTCCTCATGGCAGAGTTTTCCTACAGTATCTCTCCAGTAGGGGGTGCAATTCCAATTCTCACAGTCCCCCCTGTGCTTTGGGTGAAGAAATATGGTTTCCTCACATGAAGCAATAACATTACAGATGCTTATGACTAAGTAAAAGGAATGAAAAGAGAGAAAAAGAAATTGAGTGACGCATTGACAGAGGCTAAAGAGAGCGCTCCCCTATTAGCAGGTAGACATTACAGTGTATACAATGTGGAAAAGGAAAACAGGAAAATGTCCATTTAAGTCTTTGAAAGTTTTTTCTCAGATGATTCTTGGGATGTCCTCTGGGTATAGTTGTGGAATAGAAGTCTTTTCAGGTGTTGATGTGTGGATGCTGGTAATGAGCCAGGAAAATTTCCTATGAAATTGAGCTTAACACAACTTTAAAAAAGCTTTGTCAATAATCAAATCAAACAATGAGAGTTCTCAAAAACATGTCTAAGGGAATTCAGAATCTTAGTTGTTACACATGAAACATAAAATAAAAACAAAAATTGAAACATTCTTTAAAACTTAATATTACTACAGCATATAAAATTAAAATATGCAGTTGTCACATTAGGGACATTTTAACTCAGCAGCAAACATACAAATCATTGTTCATCTGTCAAGATAATGGAATGTGATAGATGAGATTTGGCAGATACTCAGGAGCCCACCTGAGTGGATTACTGGCTGATTTGACTGGATTAGTAGTTGACTAGATTCTAAGCACATCTGGCTGGTACTTGAGAGTACTTAAGAAAGTTCTCAGAATCTAAAAAAACTTTGAACTTCCAGCCCAATCAACGAACCAGCTTGAAGAACCTCCCCATTCTGGGACAGGACAGGAAGGAGGAAAGGGGAGCCTGTGTGAAGAGCACTGTCTTTTTGGTTCCTGACTTGGTGGTGAAGGCAGGGAAAGACAGAGAGGAGCTGAGGAAAGAAAGGATTGCGAGGTTGTAAGAATTCTGTTCTCAATCTTTCTCTTTCTCTATTTCAATAAACCCTTAAAAATCTAAACTTGTTTTATCAGTGATTTTAGTCAGTTTCCCCCAAAACTGGGGGAACAGATTAGAACCCACATTTAGAATTTTAAATTACACACAAAATGGTAATTGGCTCAATAAACTAACTACTCTATTAGCTTTAAAACCTTGTAATAGTACATTTAACTAAAAAAAAAAAGAAAAAAATGAGTATATTTAACTCCCAAATGATGTTGATAACTATTCATTAGGGAGTCTCCCACTCATCCTCATAGTTCACTGAGGCAGAATTGCTAAGTGCCTTGTTCCCTGTGGTTATCAGAGAGTCAGAAATGTTCAATGCCTCAGCTTCTCCTCTCTGTATGAAGAAGCCCCAACTTATCCAGGGGTGTACAGTTTCAAGGATCTCTTGTTGTTGTTCAGTCATTTCAGTCTTGTCTTACTCTTTGTGATTCTATATGGGGTTTTCTTAGATACTGTAGTAGTTTGCTATTTACTTTTCCATTTCATTTTACAAATGAGGAAAGTGAGGTAAACAGGGTTAAGTGACTTGCCCCAGGTCACATAGCTAATAAGTGTCTGAGGACAGATCTGAACTAAGGAAAAGGAGTCTTCCTGACTCCAGGTTCCACACTCTACCCTAGCTACCCCTTGCAAGTCAGACCCTTATCAGAAAAACTTGCTTGCAAATATATTTTTTCCAGTTGCATTATTTTTGTTATGCAATGAAATCTATTTTATCTTTTGTTATTTTCTCTATCCCTTGTTTGGTCAAGAACTTTCCTATCTTTTTGACTTCAGGCCCATCATTCTATCCACTATGCCACCTAGCTGCCTTATTTCAAGGATTTAACAAATCAAAATTAACTGAGCCCTCATCTACTGGCAAAACTGTGCCTCCATTGCCTGAACCTGCTATTTCAATGAATACTAGTTACATACCTTTGACACAATGAAGTTGGTCTTCCAGGAAAACAGATACGTTTGAATGTTGTATATGATGCAGGAGGCAAAAAGGGGTTTAATAGAAAAACCTAAGGTCCAAGCTCTAATTCAGATATTAGCTCTAAAAGGAATTCAGACCTCAGTTAATGGATAACTTACAAGTCAGGATGCTAGGTTATCGTACAGTGATTGGTACCCATAACAGGACTATAAAGGGTCAGGTCATATAACAATAAGACACAAGACTGGTTATAGAAATTCTAATGAAAAATGAAGATGTTTTGAAACTAAGCATGGGAATCAGAAAGAGACATGTGCGGAAAAGGCCAAATTTGTCCCCAGATTCACCTTATGATGTGTAAACCCCCAAAACACACATCCACTGAAAAAGGTACCCACCTCGGGGGGTTGGCTTAGGACCCCAGGAACTCCAAATTAGGATAAACCCTCCCCTGTACCTCCCAAAGGTGGAGATTATTATAATGAGGCTGATAATCAATTTATCCATACTATAAATATAACTCTTTTCTTTCACTATTTGAGAGATACCTTTCCACTTTTCTGGTTCTCTCCTTGTGGTCACTCACGGTATTGCAATTAAACTTGGGAAACTGAGTCACTGAGTCTTGTAATTCTTTTGGGACAACTCACAATCAGTTTGACCCTAAATTCCATCCCACATCAGTAGAGAGTAGCTTTTTTACCCTTTGCATCATAGGTGGGTGTACAAGTTTCACCAAATGTCCTCATATATATCCTTAATGTCTGAAAAAAAAATAGGTATTTTGTATCTCCTTTTAAAAGTTTATGTTTTGAAGTAAAGCTTAGGTGTTTATTTTGACAAATTAATTTTAGTAAAATTTTAGCTTTTTTAGGTTGATGAGTAAAAATAATGTCCTTTATGATTATGATTACTATTTTGCCTTAAAGAAATTGAATTTCCTGTTTGCACACCTTAATGTGTTATATATCTATAATTGCATAGCATTGATAAGCAAATAAACAATATATAATGACTAAAGAACAATGTATAACAAACAACTAAAACATGTGCCAAGTGTCACTGTGTGAGAAAATAATTCTTAATAATGGATTTTTGGGGGGCAGCTAGGTGGCGCAGTGAATTAGAGCACTGGCCCTGGATTCAGGAGGACCTGAGTTCAAATCCAGCCTCAGACACATGGCACTTACTAGCTCTGTGACCCTGGGCAAGTCACTTAACCCCAATTGCCTCACCAAAACAAAACAAAAAACAAACAAACAAAAAATAATGGATTTCTTGGGGGGACCCAGTTCTAGTCAGGTTTCTCTTTCCCCCTACATCCCACTTTAGAGAGGTCAATTTTTAGGAGGGAGTTCTAATCCTGTGACTTGCTCAGTGAATTGAGGGGATTAAACCACACCTATCTGGACTTTGACTTTGCCCCTCAGGGGGTCTCTCCCCTTAGACCCTGATGTCATGGCAGTACAGCTCATTTTAATATGGGCCACGGCAACCAATGGAATTGAATGATACTAGCCAATTTGCTTTGATTAGTGTGTAGGGACACGCCTCTATCAAAAGAGGACAAAAGGAAAGAACAGTATGAGGCTCCTGGCCAGTGCCATCTTGGAACATGCTTAATCTGCACCCACTGCCAGTTGGTGAGCGCTCCCCTCACAGGGCAGGCTGTTAGGGCATGTGCTCTCTCAGAAAAATGGTGCTGGGGGGTTTTGGGCTTGTGTTAACTGCCATACAATCAATGCTCTCCTAATATTTAATACACTTTAATAATAAATGCTTACTGTCTAAACTGGTACAATAGCCATTATTATATAAATAGCAATTAATATATAAGTAGCAATATTTTAGAAAACCCAGCCTAGTCTCCCACTAATTTAGTTAAAAACAGTTGGCAACCCCTCCATAATTTAACACAAATGTTAGCCCACAACTCTCCTAGATCCCAGAACATAAAATCTCCCAAACATAAAATCAACTTGGACCCAGAACTTCTAGGACATGTACAGTTTAAATTTGTTTTGGTTTCCCATTTCCATTCCGTGTATGTGTGTATGTGTGTGTGTGTGTGTGTGTGTGTGTGTGAGGCAATTGGGGTTAAGTGACTTGCCCAGGGTCACACAGCTAGTAAGTGTCAAGGGTCTGAAGCCAGATTTGAACTAAGGTCCTCCTGAATCCAGGGCCAGTGCTCTATCCTAGCTGCCCCCTTCCATTCCCTTTTAAGTAGTCAAAGAAGAGCCCAGGCAGCTATATGGTACAATGGATAGAGTACTGGGCCTGAAGTCAGGAAGACTTGGGTTCAAATTCAGCCTCTGACTCTTATTACCTGTGTGACCCTGGGCAAGTTACATAATCTCTGTTTGCCTCAGTTTCTTCAACTGTAAAATAGAGATCATAATAACTCCCAGGGTTGTTCTGAGGGTCAATTGAGATAATATTTGTAAAGGACTTATCACAGTGCCTTGCATGGTAGGCGATTAATAAATGCTTGTTTCCTTCACCTGTCCTCTTTCCATTCAAATCTTGACTTACTAAATGAAATGACAGAAATTGTGGAGGAATACTGATCCTAATAATTACAGAAGAGGAAATAGACTTGGGATCCTAGATCAGGATCTCAGATCAGCAATATCATGTGGAATTTAAAATCCGATGTACCCTGAAACTCAGGAAGTTGGATACTTTCCTCAGTCTCAGCAGACTAGTCACTAGTAGGTATCTCTGAGCCCTCCCTAAGGCTCATCCATCTTAGAGAAGGATTAGGAATTTAGCAGCCAGCTCTAGTAAAGAGCCATATTATACCATGGTCCTGGTGTCTCTTTCCCTCCCAGAATTAGTATATTACCTCTATGCTGTGGGTGCATCAAATCACTTTCTCTTTTGTTTCCTCAGCCCAAAGCCCAACTGTTTCTTGCAGAAAGTGGGATGGAGGTGGGGGGTAGCTGCAGAGCAAGGGCCATTAATTAAATCCTCCTCCCCACCCCCAATCCTACGGAAATATCTGCAGTCCCTAATCTTGTAGAAATTTGTTTTCCAGGAGTAGAAGGTAAGGGAAGAGGAAGAGAAATTGGAAATGATAATAAAATATTCATTTATCAATTTACAAATTTTTCATGTAGGTACCTGACATACTGCATTAACATTCATTATTTGTAGCTATGATTAGTACATGTAAACCAACATATTATTAGGTAACACATTGTATGAAGTGACCAAAAATGTAAATCACACAAAGACCATAAATCAGTATATATAGTAATATATGTCTTAATCTATGGTGTGTGTATATATATACTAAAAACAAATCAGTAAGTATATGCACTTTAAGAAATGATAATGATGATTAATGCAGAGAAACTTAGGAAGACATTGACCTGATAAAAAATGAAGTCAAGTAGAGGCAAGAAAATAATATACACAATGACTATAAAACTGTAAATAGAAAGAACAATTACAAAACAATAGAAACTGAATGTAATGACATAATGACCAAGGTTGGCCTCAAGGAAGAGATCTCCCTCCCTTCTCTTCAAAGGTGGAGCATTATAGGGGATGGAACACTATATTGAATACTAGACTTGGTCGATGTATTGGGTAGTTTGACTGAACTTTTTTTTCCTCTCCCTTTTTTCCCCCCTTTGTTATAAGAGGTAGCTTGGGGAAAGGGGGGGAGGAAGAGAGGAGAAAGAATATTGGGAAATGTACTTTTTCTTTCTTTCTTTCTTTTTTTTTTCAGGGCAATAAGAGTTAAGTGACTTGCCCAGGATCATACAGCTAGTAAGTGTCAAGTGTCCGAGGCCGGATTTGAACTCAGGTCCTCATGAATCCAGGGCTGGTGCTTTATCCACTGTGCCACTTAGCTGCCCCTGGGAAATGTACTTTTTCAATGGCTGTATCTCTTGCCTGGAATGCTCTCCCTCCTCATATTTGCCTCCTGACTTCTCTACATCCTTCAAGTCCCAGCACAAATCTTGATTTCTACAAGAGGCCTTTCCCAAGTTCCCCTCCACGATAGTGCCTTCCCTCTGAGATTACCTTCAGTTTACTGTATATCTTGTACGTACAGAGTTGCCTAGATGTAGAATGTAAGTTCCCTAAGGGCAAGGACTGTTTTTGGCTTAGTAAAAATTTAATTACTTGATGTGACTTGATATAAAAACAATATCAATTAAAAAATTTTTAAACAGAAAAAAATACTGCATTGTACAATAGGACAATGACTTAGTACCATTAATAGTAAAGAATCATGACTAAAAAAAGGATGTTCTTAGTATGAGAATTGGAATGACACCCCCTGCTGGGAGAGACATTGTGGGCTCTGGCATGAAAAGAAATCATGTGACTCTAGCGACCGGAAGTGACCCTTTCTGGGGTTTCGAAGGTCAGATCAGCATCAGGAAGTGATGTTTGCTGGCCCGTGGGTCCTGTCAATCAGTGCTACCAACCAATTAGCTTAGAGCTGTGTGTGTGGATGGCCCTGTTTCCTGTTTCACAGAAGGCTTCTGAGAGGAGCGAGCCTTTTTGGTTCCTGACTTGGGCTTGGAGGGAGGACAGATGCGGGGCTCTCTTAGAGACAGTTAGATGAAGTTTGCTTTTTACCTCTCTCTCTCTCTTCACTAACTTCTGATGCACTTTAATAAATACTTAAGGTCTAAACTCTTGCTAAAGCTTCTAATTTAAGGTGACCACTCATTAGATTTTAGACATCACAGCTAGAATTTTAGGCCCTTACATCAGCAAACACATGAGTTGTATAAAAAACATAGAAAGGCTATGTGCTTCAGTGGAAAAGATATTAGACCTAAAGTCAGAGGACCTTGATTTGAATTCTTTTTTTTCTTTATGTAAAGTTAAATTATTCTGTTTCTTTTTAAAATTTTAATAGTATTTTATTTTTTTCCAGCTACATGTAAAGATAGTTTTCAGCATTCATTTATTTTTTTGTCATTGGTGGTTTATTTAACACAAATAAAAATGTGCACATTTTTACTCATTTTCTTTACTCCTCAGTCTAGCATTTTGATTGGTAAACTTGATGGCTAGTTGAGATGCTCTCTCAACTATGACTTTTCGACTCTTGGAGGAAACATTGTAAGCACAGTAAGAATTGTTGCACATCAGCAGCACTTCTAGCTCTTTGATGTTGTGCACCAGAAACTTTCTGAATCCACTAGGTAACGTGTTTTGTCTTCTTATTGCTTCCATAACCAATATTGGGCATCAAGACCTGGCCCTTGAATTGTCTTCGCACTCTGTTGTCAATGCCTCTTGGTTTATGCCAGTTTCTCTTGATCGTGACATATTCGTTTGACTAGTTACCCCAACAAGATCTGAAGGGGAATAATTCTATAAAGCTGGCTTCAGTTCATTCCTGTTCTGTATGCAAAAGATAAATAAATTACTCAAACCCCCCCCCCCCAAAAAAGTTCCTTCTCTCTCTCTTTTCCTGGGTACTTCCTGAGGAGGGGAATCTCTCTCTTCACTGACACCATGCCTGCCCTCAGACGGCTCATGAAGCCCAAAATCATCAAGAAGAGGACCAAGAAGTTCATCAGCATTCATTTTTATAAGATTTTGAGTTCCAAATTTTTCTCCCTCCTTCCCTTCCCTCCCCTCTCCTTAGATTTGAATTCTGATTGACATTTTCTATCTGTGTGACTTTGGGCAAAGCACTTAACATCTTTGAAGTTCAGTTTCTTTATCTGTAAAATGAGGAAGTAGGACTAGATGAACCAGAAAGGTTCCTTACAGCTCTGTATCTATAATAAAAATAGCATATGTTGGGGGCACCTAGGTGGCACAGTGGATAAAGCATTGGTCCTGGATTCAGGAGAACCTGAGTTCAAATTAGGCCTCAGACACTTGACTTGTGTGACCTTGGGCAACACTTAACCCTCATTACCCCGCAAAAAGAAACAAACAAATGAATAAATAAATAAATAGATTAATTAATAGATGAATACATGAATAAATAAACGAATGAATGAATGAATAAACAAATGAATGAATGAATGAATAAGCAAACGAACGATCAGATAGAGATAGATGGATAAATGGATAGATAGATAGATAGTGTTATTGGGGGGGGTCAAGACTGGTTAGGTGTGTCTGTCCTTTGGTTTAGTTTCTCAAGGAGAAGGTTCTTTTGATTTACCCCAGAGAATTTCTGGGGTTCACTAGGCCTATAACAGATAGCATATGTTGCCGTTGCATAAAAAAACACATGGTATATGTTATGGGGTTGGGACATATCAAGGTATTTGGGACAATTAAAGTTTAAACTGGCCAGCTAAACTAAAGGACAGACAGACCATGAAGAAGCAAGGGAAATAAGCCAATTAGGCATGGCTGCTACCTGATCTGAACCAGGGGTTAGAGATAACTTCAGAAGTCAGGACCACCTCCCCTCAGTCCAGCTTCCCCTACCCCCAAAGGGAACTTTCCACAGTCAGACGGTCACCCCATCTATCCACCCCATCTATCATCTATAAAAGTTTGGCCTTTCTTCTGTTCAAGAAGAAATACATTTCAGAGAATCATGTGATCTCTAAGCAATTTTCTCCCCTTGAGAGAAGTTTGACTTCTGTTTTGGTTCCTTTCTCTAGTGCCCAAATAAAAGATTATTTTATTCTAATCGCCTTGTGTGTGAGAGGGTATAATTCTTTTTTTTTTTTTACAGGCAAAATAGGTTTACTGGAATGTCTTTAGTCACAGTTGAAAGTAGCAGTATTGAAAACATTAGTTTGTCCATAAATATATGGAAACCATTTCCAAAACCTAATTTTTTTAAATGAGAAAAATTATACATTTTGTAATCATTAACTGAATGGTTACCATCCCTTTTTTTTTATATATATATATATTTTTTTTTTTTGCAGGCAACGGGGGTAAAGTGACTTGCCCATGGTCACACAGCTAGTAAGTGTCAAGTGTCTGAGGCCGGATTTGAACTCAGGTACTCCTGAATCCAGGGCCGGTGCTTAACCACTGCGCCATCTAGCTGCCCCCAACCATCCCTTTTTACATAATGTTTCATTTCTTACCTCCCACCCCATCCCTGAACTTGATGTAATAAATCCCCACCTCTCTAGTTTACAGTAGGAAATTGTGTTAAATTATAAATATCATCATCAATGTTTAACTCTATATACAAATAATGTATTGGCAAGTATCTAGTTTCAAATTAGGCTCTTAGAACACGGCAAACTAGATATTTCTGTTTTAAAAATAAATTAATGAAAGCATATTTTGGTGAAGGGGAAGAGGCTAATTGGGAACTTGTCAGTGCTCCAATTTGAACTGGACACTTGCCTCTTTTTTTACTTCTTTAGAAAAAACACTTTTGAAAGTCAAATACAAGGGGACAGCTAAGTGGCTCAGTGGATAAAGCACTGGCCCTGGATCCAGGAGCACCTGAGTTAAAATCCAGTACTTACTAGTTGAGTGACCCTGGGCAAGTCACTTAACCCTCATTGCCTTGCAAAAAAAAAAAACAACAAAAACAAACAAAAAAAGAAAGTCAAATACATATTTCATTAAATTATGCAGCAATCTTTTTTTTTTTAATTTTCCCAGAACTGTTTTATTGGAGATCTCTGGTCACCGAATCAAGTCCGATATTTCAGGACAATAGGAATGCTAATCACCACCAGGAGGATAACAGCAACCAGAGCCATGATGGCATTCATTTTGCATCCATACCACCACATTTGTCTTCAAAGCTGTTTATATCTCTTGCTAAAAGCTGTTGTGTTATCTGATAAGCTTTCTGATTTGTCTTGCAGGTCATCCAGTCTCTCTCCTCATTCAATCACTTTTGCAATATTCTCTTGCATGACATCAATTACTTCGTCCACCTGATTCAGTTCATGCCTAATTTTGTCATTCCAAGGTCCAAATTTTGGTCCAGATGAGCCCCTTAGGAAAAAGTCTTCTTCTTCATCTAAATCTTCTTCCAGAAGATTTCTCCTTTCACTTGGTGGTGCTTGAATTTAGGAGGCATCTTTATTACTCAAAAAGTTGTTTTCCTGTTCCCAACTTTAAGAGGCAGATATATACTACCTGGGCATCTGCCAGGAGGCTTCTGGTGGCCCCTCAGAACCAGACCAGGCTGGGCCAGACTGGACTGGGCTGAGCTGGGCTGGGGGAAGGGAAGGGGAGGAAGGAAGAAGGCGAGGGTATAATTCCTTTTTTTAAAAAATTAATAAAGTATTTTTTTCCTGTTACATGTAAAGATAGTTCTCAACTTTTGTTTATACAAGCTTTCCAATTTCAGATTTTTCTCCCTCCCTCCCCTCTCCCCTAGATAGCAGGTAATCTGATATAGGTTGTATATATATGAGGGTTTAAGTCTTAAACAGGAATACCTAAGGACCCCCACCACCAATTTCTCTGTGACAGCATAAGTATATCTACAATGGCCTTTGTTTAACCACTTCTCTCATTTCTATTAAGGCATTAGAAAAATAAAAGTGGATGGCCCAGTGAGACCAGCAAAAGCTGAAGATCTGCAGTGACTAAAAGACAGAAACACTGAAATGTAAAGCAAAAATTCCTGAAGATGAAAAGCAAACATTTCCCACCCAAGAAAGGGTGAAAGGGTTGGACACCACAATTGTATATGAAGAAGCTAGAAAGTCAATGATTTTGACTCCAGGGCACAGATTGCATTCATACTTTTTTCCTTAGCATCTCCACTACATAGGATTCTCTAAATAGTAAAGGGAGCTAAAACTGACTGAACTGAAATTAATCATTTTAAGGCAGAGGTATTTAGTCTAGTGTATATAAACCCCTTAGATTTCAGGGTGTTAAGGCTAAAATTCTAGCTAAACTGTCTAAAATATCTAATGAGTGGTCGCCAATAAATTATAAGCTTTAGCAAGAGTTAGACTTTTAAGCATTTATTAAGGAGAATAAGAATTTGGTAAAGAGAGAGAAAAAGGCCTAGATTCCTATCTATTAAAGGGAGAGCACATTTCTAGCTCCCTTCTCTGCCAGAGTCCAGAGGAAAGAGCCCGAGACTGAGCGCCAGTCTCTTCCTTCCTCCTCCCACTAGTCCGCGTCACTTCCTGACTCCTGAAGAAAAGACTCCTGGTCTTGCCCTCAAAGACCTTCCCTTCATGGGCAGAACTCTTCTACAGTAAGTATCCAGCAGGTGGCGTTATTCCAATCGTTACAAGGGAATCCTTGAAACTTAGTTGAGAAAATTATATCTTTGGTTCCCTGTGTAATTCTATGTATTTTATCCATTTAAAAACATTTTTCTGAGAATAATAATAATAATAATCTCACATTTCTATATTGCTTACCATCTACTAGGCAATGTGCCAGTTATCTCATTTGATCCTCACAACAACCCTGCAAGGTAGGTGTTCTTATTATTCCCATTTTACAGATGAGGTAGAGGTTAAATAACTTTCCTAGGGTCGCACAGCTTAGTATCTGAATACAGATTTGAACTCCAGGTCCAGTGCCTTAATGAATGTGTCACCTCTCTGCCTCTACATCCCATTTTGTGTTTATATATAATCCACACTATTGAACTTCCTGTGCCAAGATGGCTGAGTGAGGAAGCAACCCTCTGGAGTTCTCCCAAATTCCCCCTCCAAGCCAACATAAAACTGCCTCTGAATCATTCCAAGATCAGGGAAGCAGCCTACCAGCCCAGCAGGAAAGGTCTATCTTACCTGAGTGGGAGGGAAGTAAGGTCCAGCAGCAGCAGCTCAGTAGCTTCTGGGCTCACAGCAGGGGGCCTGAAGCAGGGCTCTGAGTCTAGGGCAATTCACCAGTGAGGCTCCACCCACTTGCAAACCAGCAGCTCCATGGGCAGGTGAGCAGTCTGGGCAGCATATCAGGGACCCTCGTCAGGCACCCCAAAGCTAGCACAGAGCAGCAAGGAGGCTTCGACCCCACTTTTGACCAGTAGTGAAGCCCTGCCCAAGACTGGTCAACAACAAGTTCCTGCCTTTGCAACCTCCCAGCAGAGACTGTTTCCAGGGTAACCCAGCAACAGGGGACTCCAACCCTCAGCAGATCACAAGAAAATTACCCTTCCAGGACCTACTAGCAGAGTGACAGGTTACCATAGCAACCCAGCAGTAGCACCCCCCCCCTCACACACACACACTTGGGCAGATTAGAAACAAAATTACTTCTCCAGTGCCTGCTAACAGAGAGGCCCAGCTAACAGAGCAACCCAGTAGGAGGGCATCACCCTTGGGGCCAACCAACAGCAAGATTACTCCTCAAGGGCCAGCCAACAGAAAGATTTTGTCGACTTTAGCAACCCAGAAAAAGCAACAGCTAAGCACTGAAACACACTCAAAACCAACAGTAAGACCCAGAACCTCAGCACAAAAACTTGGTATAGTTTAGGAATAGAGCCCAACTCAAATAAAAACATCAAGGCACAAAAATTAGCAAAAAAAAAAAAAACAACCAACAAAAAAGTTTACACAGTGGCAATCACTACAGTGTTAGGGGAAATCAAGGCATAAACTTAGAGGAGGACAATAGTAACAAAATGGCTACAGGTGAAACTTCAAAGAAAAATGTAAATTGGTCTCAGGCCCAAAAAAAATTCCTGGAGGAGCTTAAAAAGAACTTTAAAAGATAAATTAGAGAAGTAGAAGAAAAATTGAGTAAAGAAAAAATTTACTGAGGAAAATAACTCCCTCGAAACCAGATTTAGCCAAATGAAAAAGGAAAAGCAAAAGGTTACTGAAGAAAATAATTCTTTAAAAATTAGAATTGAACAAATGGAAACTAATGACTCTACAAAACACCAAGATACAATAAAACAAAATCAAAAAAAGGAAAAAAAATTCAAGAAAATGTGAAATTTCTCAATGGAAAAACAATAGATCCAGGAGAGATAATATAAGAATTACTGGACTATCTGAAAACCATCACCTAAAAAAAAAAAAAAAAGCCTGGACAATATCTTTCAATAAATCATCAAAGAAAAACTGCCCTGATATATTAGAACCAGAGGGCAAAATAGAAATGGAAAGAATCCACCAATCACTACCTGAAAGAGATCCCAAAATGAAAACTCCCAGGAATATCATAGCCAAATTCAAAGCTCACAAATCAAGGAAAGAGTACTGCAAGCAGCCAAAAAGAAACAATTCAAATATTATGGAGATACAGTCAGAATTACATAGGTTTGACAGATTCCACAGTAAAGAACCACAGGGCTTGGAATATGATATACCACAGGGGAAGCTAGATGGCACAGTGGATAAAGCATCAGCCCTGGATTCAGAAGGACCTGAGTTCAAATCTGGCCTCAGGCACTTGACACTTACTAGCTGTGTGATCCTGGGCAAGTCACTTAATTCCCATTGCCCTGCAAAAAACAAAAACCAACCAAACAAAAAACAACCCAGGAATCTTCTCTTACAAAAAATAAACAAAACAGGAATATGATATACCAGAAGGCAAAGGAATTAGGTTTACAACCAAGAATCACCTACCCAGCAAAATTGAACATATTCTTTCTTTTTTTATCATAAAAGTATTTTATTATTTTCTAGTTACATGTAGAGATAGTTTTCAACATTTGTTTTTATAAGATTTCTAGTTCCAAATTTTTCTGCCTCCCTTCTTTTCCTCCCCTCTCCCCAAGACAGCAAGTAATCTGATATAGGTTATATATGTAGTAGTAGGCTTCCACCAGTTGGGGACGACCATGGATCAGCACCTTGAAAAGAAAGCCACAGGCCACAGTGTGGCTATGCAGTCCAATACAGGAGCCGTACCTCCTGCCACAATAAAGACATCAGAAAACTGCTCTCTCTGTTGCCCATTGGTTCCTGCGTCTCATTCATTTTTCTTCCTCCAGAGCTTGAAGGCCCATCTCAGCTGCGCACAAGCTGCTCCTGAGTACTGAATTCCATCAGGCGCGGTCCTTGGCAGCCTCCCAGCTGACCGTGTCTATTCCCAGAGCCCTCAAGTCTCTCTTGCATACATCTCTGTAGTGAAGCTGGGGGCGTCCAGCAGGTCTTTGGCCTGAGGGTAACTCACCATAGAGTAGATCTTTAGGAATGTGCCCATCTCATATGCAGTGCACATGACTGAGCCAGCGCAGCCATCTTTGTTTCAGTAGCGTGTAGATGCTCGGAAGTTGTGCGCATTGGAGCACTTCTGTGTTGGTGATCCTATCTGACCAAGATATGCCAAGGATGCACCGAAGGCAGCGTATGTGGAAGCTGTTAAGCTTCTTCTCTTTATCTAGTGTACATAGTCCATGTTTTGCTGCCATACAGTAAGGTACTCAAGACGCATGCTCTATAGACGGCAAATTTGGTTCGTCTTGTCAGTTTACTGTTTGCCCAGACACGCTTGGCAAGCTTAGACATGCTTGAAGTAGCTTTCCCAATCCTCTGATTGATCTCAGAATCAAGTGACAAATTGTTACTGACAGTAGAGCCAAGATACAAGAATTGGTTTAGGACATCCAACTGGTAGCTACCAATGTGTATCAATGGAGGTGACATAGCACTCTAACACAACTTTCTTCTTTTTAAGATTATTGGTTAGGCCAAAGTCCGTGCAAGCTTGGGAGAAGCAATCCATCAAGGTCTGCGATTCGCGCTCTGAGTGACACGCAAGTACAGCATCATCAGTGAAAAGCAGGTCTCTGGTTTTGGATCTCAGACATGAAACGTTGAACAGGCCTCTGTCCGACCGGGAATGCATATAAATGCCATCAGTTGACGAACCAAAAGCATGACGTAACAGCATGGAAAAGAAAATTCCAAATAGCGTGGGAGCAAGCACACATCCTTGCTCAACTCCGCTGTTTATGCTGAATGCTTCAGAGGTGTTGCCTTCGAACTGTATGACACCCTGCATGTTGCAATGAAAGGATCGAATCAGGCTATGGAGTTTAGAAGGGCAACCAATTCTCGAGAGAATTTCAAAAAGACCTTCTCTGTTAGCCGTATCAAACGCTTTGGTCAGGTCTATGAAGGCAATGAAGAGGGGTTTTCTTTGTTCTCTGCACTTTTCTTGCAGTTGGCAAAGGGAGAAAATCATATCAATAGTTGACCTCCCTGCTTGAAAGCCACATTGCGATTCAGGGTAAACACGGTCGGCAAGTTTATGTAGTCTAAGCAAGATGACCTTGGCAAACATCTTCCCAACGACGCTGAGAAGTGAAATTCCTCTGTAGTTGTTACAGTCACTCCTGTCTCCACTGTTCTTATAAAGAGTAACTATATGGGCATCATGCATATCCTGTGGCTCTTCACCTTCTTTCCAACACAGGCACAACAATTCATGCAGGGGTTTTAAGAGAACGTTTTTAGAGCATTTGATCAATTCAGCTGCGATACCGTCTACACCAGGAGCTTTTCCACATCTTAGGGAGCTAATTGCCTTCTCAAGGTTATATATGTACCATCACATTAAACATATTTCCGCATTAGTCATGTTGTGAAACAAGAATCAGCACAAAAGGGAAAAACCTCAAAAAACAAAAAACAAAAAAAAGTCGGCAGTACAAAACCAACATTAAATGAAGCCTCTAAACAGATTCAGAAACTACAGAACCTACAAAAAGAGAGACACAGTCTCCCAACTTGAGATAATTTCGTGGACTTCAGGAAAGGTTGGTCTCATTTGGACAAAAGGGGAGCAAAGCACAGCTCAACACAGCTCAGTGTGGAGGAGGTTTAGGAAAGTCAGCAGGAGGCTCTTAGCCACAGCACAGCAATTGAGGCCTCATGGTCCTGGCTCAACAGGCTAGTGGCACAGCAGGCCAGCTGTGACACCCACTAGCACTGGCTGAGAGGGCAAACTGCCAGCTAGAGAACCACCCACAGTATAGACGCAACTAGCCATTCCAGCACAGGGAACTAGCACAGGGAGCAAGCCCAGGGCAGTGAGGAATCCACAAACAACAGAGGCATTGGAGCAGAAAGGCAGCAACCTGACCCCTATTCCCCAGCACAAGAAGCTTGCAACAGCAGCCCCTGTGCTCCAGGAGCAGACCACAACTTTAAAAGTTAAAAAAAAATGTAAAAGCCACAATATGAGTAAGAAACAGAAAAGGGCCCTTACCATTGAGAGCTTCTGTGTGGACAGGGAAGACCAAAACACAAATTCAGATGAGGACAATACTCTCAAAATGCCTACATGTGAAACCTTAAGGGGGAAGATGAATTGGTCTCAAGACCAAAAAGCCTTCTTGGAAGAGTTCAAAAAGAATATATTCTTTCAAGGGAAAAAATAGACATTTAATGAAATAGAGGACTTTTTAAGCATTTCTGATTAAAAGGCCAGAGTTGAATAAATAATATGACCTCCAAATACAGACTCAAGAGAAACATAAAAAGGTAAAAAAGAAATAAGAAAAATTGTAAGAAATTCAATTAGCATGTTCTACAAGCTAAGATAATATTTAGAAATCTTAACTTTATTATAACAACAATTATTAGAGGAATTAGGAGTATATATACATATATATATATAGAGAGAGAGAGAGAGAGGATGTGATCATAAGGTGATATTGAAGGGATGATAATATTTGTAAGTCTAAACAATTTTATTATAAGAATAATTAAAAGGAGTATATGTAGACAGAGGGTGTGGTTATAAGGTGACATTGATGGAATGACACCCTAGAAAACAAAATAAAGGGGTAAAAAAGAAATTGCATGGAAGAAGGAAGGGATAAATTGAATGGGGTGAATTGTCCCACACATACACAAAAAAAGAGGCATGAAAGAACTATCATAATAGAAGGGAAGATGGGGGATGGGCAAAGATTAAGCCTTACTCTCATCAAAGTTGGCTCAAAGAGGGAATAACAAACACACTCAGTTGGATATAGAAATCTATCTTACCCTATAAGGATGTCTAAAAAGGAACAGGAATAGTAGAAGGGAGAGGGGGGACTGATATGAGGGAGGGGATAATGGGGAAAGCAGTGATCATAAGTAAAACACTCATGAAAAGGGAAAAGGTGGGGGGCAAGAGTGTGTGGGGGGAATAAACAGGTGAAAAGTAGCATGGAAGGAAACAGTCATAACTATAAAAGTGAATGGGATGAACTCACCCATTAAATGTAAGTGGATAGCAGAATGAGTTAAAACCAAAATCCTACAATATGTTGTTTACAAGAAACACATTTGAAGCAGAGAGATACACAAAGGGTAAACATAAGGGGCTGGAACAGAATCTCTTATACTTCAATTAAAGCAAAGAAAGCAGGGGGAGCAATCATGATTTCAGACAAAGCAAAAGCAAAAATAGATCTGGTAAAAGAGATAAAGAAGGAAACTATATCTTGCTGAAAGGTACCATAGACAATGAAGTCATATCAATAATTAACATATATGCACCAAATGGTATCCCATCTAAATTTTTGAAGGAGAAGTTACAGGAGGAAATAGATAATAAAACTATCCTAGTGGGGGACCTTAACCATCCCTTCTCAGAACTGAATAAATCTAAAAAATAAATAAATAAGAAAGAAGTTAAGGAAATGAATACAATTCTTGAAAAGTTAGATATGATAGATCTCTGGAGAAAATTGAATGGGAATAGAAAGGAATATACCTTCTTCTCAGAAATACATGGGATCTACACAAAAATTGACATAGGACATAAGGACATAGAAACCTTACAACCAGATGCAGAAAAGCAGAAATAGTAAACACATCCTTTTCAGGTCATAATGCAATAAAAATTATATTCAATAATGGACAATTGAAAGAGAGATTAAAATTAATTGGAAATTAAATAATCTGATCCTAAAAAACAAGTAGGTCAAAGAACAAATCATAGAAACAATTGATGATATCATTAAAGAAAATGACAATGATGAGACAACTTATCAAAATTTATGGGATGCAGCCAAAGTGGCCCTTAGGGGAAAATTTATATCCCTAACTGCTTATATCAATAAAATAGAGAAAAATCATATCAATGAATTGGACATGCAACTAAAAAAACTAGAAAATGAACAAATTAAAAATCCCCAACTAAACACCAAATTGGAAATCAAAGGAGAGATTAATAAAATTGAAAGTACGAAAAATATTGAATGAATAAATAAAATTAGCAGCTGGTTTTATGAAAAAAAAACTACTAAAATAGATAAACCATTGGTTAAGTTGATCAAAAAAAGGAAAGAAGAAAACCAAATTATTAGTATCAAAAAAGAAAGGGATGAACTCACCACCAATGAAGAGGTAATTAGGACAATTATTAGGGACTATTTTGCCCAATTATATGCCAATAAATTTGATAATCTAAATGAAACGAATGAATATGTACAAAAATATTAATTACCCAGATTAACAGAAGAAATAAAATACTTAAATAATCCAATTTTAGAAAAAGAAATTGAATAAGCTATCAATAAACTTCCTAAGAAAAAAATCCCCAGGACCAGATGGATTCACAAGTGAATTCTACCAAACATTTAAAGAACAATGAATCCCAATACTATATAAATTATTTGAAAAAATAAGTGAAGGAGTCCTATCAACTTTCTTTTATGAAACTAATATGGTGTTGATACTCAAACCAGGAAGAGCCAAAACAGAGAAAGAAAATGATAGACCAATCTCACTAATGAATATTGTTGCAAAAATTTTAAATAAAATACTAGCAAAAGGATTACAGCATAATCCATACTATCTCCAGTTATAGACTCTATGGGTAACTTTTGTTCCTTAGGTATCTCCAACACAAAAGTATTAGTCTATAAAGTATACCCAGCAATACAGTTTTCCCCTTCCTTTCTGATCAGACATTTTTCTCAAACCAGGAAAGTCTCGGTTGGCTTGTCTGAATGTAGGAATACACAAATCCCTTCTCATCTGAATTAATCATCTCAGCTATTATTATGACCTAGAAGTCTCTCAACTGGTGACTGGGCTCTTCTTGGAGTCTGCTTGACTATATCTATTACTCCATTTCTGCTCATCAGGAAGTAGATCTAAAGCGTTCTCTTTGTGAGGTCCTCACCATTCTCCTGGGCTGTTTTGAAGACAGACAAGTTTCCCAGCTGTTTGATCACTTTATATGGAATAGCTTTCCATCAGTCTGTTACTGCATGTGTCCCATGTGCACCAAGATGCCTTAGAAAAGATTTCATCTTCTTGCTGAAGATTAAATGGCAAACTCATGCATGATGTTGTTTCTATTGGAGCTTTTCTGAGATGAGATTGAATAAAGTCAGTAGTCCTCTTTCATTTAAGAAACATGCCAGTGGCATCTTTTCCACCTGCTGAGATTCCAAAGCACAGGTCAGTGCACAGGCATAATTCTCACCTAGACATCAAGAGGTAGGCTATAAAGTCTATCATATCATTTTGGTAGTTAAGTATGTATCTCTGTCCCTACTCCTAAGGGCCAGGCAGGCAACATCTCCCTTCCCTCAGGGTTCCATGGAGCCCTGAGGACATAAGGGTGTCTTTTCTCTACCACCATTGGCTGGAGCCCCTACCAGCTTTGTTCTCCACCCCTTTCCCAAGTTACTAATATGATTTAATATTTAACCATTTAACACTGGGTAGCTTTTACAAAGGAATATTTACTTCAAAGGTATAGCAAGGACAAACATATAAACATTTTTCCCCTAATACTTTAAGGGCATACACCATCTCTCCCTTTTTGGAGAAGCATGACTTAGAAGAATCTACCAGCTGAGCTGTGTTCCTGAATGTTTCTCCTAAAGATCAATCTTTACTCCTCCAGGCAATGATGATGAGTTAACTAGACTCTTATTCTTAGATTCCTGTGTTGACTTTCTGAAATTCCTAGGATTATGTAGGTGCCACTCCCTACACCTAGAACTGTAAAGAAAAAATGGAAAAAGAAAAAAGACCAAGGTCTGTTTCTTGAGGGACCATATGGTCTAAGAAGGGAAGAAGGACCTTAAGTCCTTCCCTTTACTGCATGGTCTTTGCTCCCCAAATACCATGAGAGAATGAGTCACTGTCCCTCTCACCCTTAAATGGGAAAGAATGTTTACACATACTCCACAGTCTCTCCGGGTCACTTCCCTTAGTAATATTATTAGTTATTATTAATCACCATCATGATTTTGCTAGAAACAAGCTCCTCAGCTTCTCCACCCAAGAAAGAGGTATCAGCCAAGCAAGCCGACAAGGTCTATGCATAGGCTGTACCCCCATTACATTACCATTATATGCATATACTAGAAATCATATATGTTGACTTTACTGAGCCTTCTGGTCAGGACTCAGGGCATTCAGGACATTCCACCCACCATTTAAATTTCTTAGGCTATATGTCTTAATCAGGTGAGGGGGACATGGTATGGTTCAAAACCTCAAGATCACTGCCAAGGTTAACATCTCTTTAAGTGGCTTGATCATAGTGGATCCTGACAGGGAGAATGCATGGGGGGTGGGAGGAAGAAGGGAAGTAAATAAGTATTTATTAAGCACCTACTATGTGTCAGGCACTATGCTAAGCACGTTTACAAATGCTAACTTATGTGATCCTCACACAACATTCCTGGGAGTTAGGTGTTATTATTCCCATTTCACAATTGAGTTGAGACAGAGGTTATGGAATTTGCCCAGCATCACAAAACTAGTAAGCATCTGAGGCATGATTTGAATTCAAGTCTTCCTGAATCCAAGTCTAGTATTGACCTATTGTCTCACTTGGCTTCCTTTACAGAGAAATACTTCTTTGACACCATAAATAGTTGTAGAAGCTTTCTTGATCCCTGGTTGGTTATGTCTGTGCACACTGGGTGAAATTAGCCAATCACTAAGTGATTTATTTGAAGTGATTTAAGTTAATTGTACAAGTTCACAATTAGTGGCAGAAGAGGGATTGGAATCCAGGTTTTCTGACTTCTATTCTGAAGCTTTATATGGAGAGTAATATGATTACAAGCCAGCTTTGTGATATGATGGATAGATCTATGGGACTAGAATCAGGAAGTCCTGAGTTCAAATCTGACCTCAGAAATGTATTAGCTGTGTGACACTGGGCAAGTCACTTAACCCTGTTTGCCTCAGTTTCCTCATCTGTAAAATGAGCTGGAGAAGGAAATGGTAAACCACTCCAGTGCCTTTGTCAAGAAATCCTGGGGGCAGCTAGATGGCATAGAGCACCAGCCCTGGAGTCAGGAGTACCTGAGTTCAAATCCAGCCTCAGACACTTAACACTTACTAGCTGTGTGACCCTGGGCAAGTCACTTAACCCCAATTGCCTCACTAAAAAAAAAAAAAAAAGAAATCCTGAAATGGGGTCACAAAAAATAGGACTTGATTGAAATGACTGAACAATACCACTAGATTATTGTTTACATTCTTCCTATCTGTTCCCAGAGACAAAAAGTCAATATGTATGGAGGGAAGACTGAAGTTTTCCCTGGCTTTGCTGCTGACCAATATGCATACTGTAGCATAGGACTGGCCCTCATGAGCATGCACAGAGAGTCTCTGACACAGTTCCTTAATGAAAGAGGCTGGGGAGCTTGCTTCAGGGAGAGTTGTCATGAGGTGTAATGGAAGCGCTTAGGGAAACTTGGGTGTATTTGCAGACATTCTGTAACTGGTTCTGGTTCACTTACTACATGATAAAGAGGAACTTCTTTGATTGTCTGTGCCTACTAAGCTGGACTTCTGGATGTGTTCAAAAAGTACTATTTGACCTAGTCTTATTCTCTTGGTTTAACTTGTTTCAGTCTTTGCTGTTCGGTTGTTTCAGTTATGTCCAGCTCTTTATGTCTGACTCTTTGTGACCACATTTAGGGTTTTCTTGGCAAAGATACTGGAGAGGTTTGCCATTTCCTTCTCCAGCTCATTTTGCAGATGAGGAAATTGAGGCAAACAGGATTAAGTGACTTATCCAGGGTCACACAGTAAGTTCCTGATCCCATCTGCTGAGCCACCTACCTGCCCCCTTTTCTGGTTTAGTGACATTAGTGTGACAGAAAATGCTGTGAGAGGAGATGCCTTGAGATCTCTTCAACTGAGGCTGACATGTGGCCCAGTCAATATATACCTTAATTGTTTGCTCCAGTGTTTATTGTTTCATTTTAGGTAAAAGAATTAACTAACACCTTGTAGATTTTGAAAGATCAAAGAGAGTGGGCCACCCAAGGTCCAGGAGCTGAGAGTAAAGTCTCTGCCAGGTTTTTCAGTCAACCTAGCATCAATGCCTGAAGAACAAGGAGCAACTTTCTTTTTATTTGTTTGTTTGTTTATTCATTTTAAATTATAAAAGTATTTTATTTTCCAGTTGCATGTAGAGATAGTTTTTAACATTTGTTTTTATAAGATTTCTAGTTTCAAATTTTTTTCTCTCCCTCCCCTCCTTCCCCTCCCTTCTCCACTCCCCAAGGCAGCAAGTAATCTTATATAAGTTATATATGTACAATCACATTAAACATATTTCTGCATTAGTCAAGTTATAAGAGAATAATCAGAGCAAAAAGGAAAAACCTCAAAAAAGAAAAACAACAGCACCAAAAACAAAAGAAATAGATAGTATGGTTCAATCTGCATCCATATTCCACAGTTCTTTTTTTTTTTTTCTTCTGGATTTGAAGAGCCTTTTCCATCATGAGAAGAAGCAACTTTCAAGATCCAGTCTAGTGGTAACTGAGACAAGGACCTATCTAGCCCTGATGCTGCAACTGATTACAAACTTGGTCAGACCAACGCCATGTAGAAACTAATTTAAATTTGAACCCATTTTCCCTAGAGACTGAGGTATGATAGGGGAGAATACCTGCCAAGTATGGGGGGAATGTTTGTACTTTTGTTGTTTTATCTTCAAAGTAACTATCCCTTGTAATAGCTAATTAGTTAAATGAAACTAGGGTACTAGTTACTCAAGGCCACCTCAAACAAACAGGAGTAGAGAAACCTCGTTGGAACCCTCAGTGTGAAAAGTAGTCAGCCTTGCTGTATGAGAGAGATGCCAGAGAGAACTCACTACAATAATAAAGACAAAACAGTAATTCCAGCTAAGTGGATAGAAAACCACAAAGCTGGAGCTCTGGGCCTGCTCCTCACTGAACATGAGGACTCTGCTGGAAGTACTGGATGTATTGATATTGTCAAACTCTGGCGAAACCCTGGGGCTCCTACCTTGCTCTGTCTAGCAGTTTCTAACTGCCCCAAGAAAACCCACACATACCCCAGCAGTTTCCAACCACCCCTGTTCTTGGAACACCTGGCAAAGCTAATCCAAGGACATTTCTGTGACCTTGTTTCTGGAACTCTTCAACACTCCCCTCCTCCAGCTCATCTATTCAGTGTGACAGGACTACACTGTGCTATTTCCCACAGCTATGCCTAACAAGAATCCCCTTCTCCCCTTCCTTCCCAGGGCATACCTATCTGAATAGGGCAATGAGTTGGTCAGAACTGCAATTCCTTAACCTTGAATAAATGCCTTACTTCATTTCCTGATCACAAAATTGGTCTGAGTTTTTCCAGGTTGACAATACACAGGACTGTCTTAGTAACTGGCTGGAGATGCCTCTTTATTCGACTTCTGTGTTTTAAATTGGATTCCTCTCAGAGTACCTTCTATCTACACTCTTTATGTCTTATATCTACTTATCTTGCTTACACAATTGTCTGTTCCATTAAAATGAAAATTCCTGGAGATTTAGGACCTTGTTTTTGGCTTTCCATGTATCCCTAGCATTTAATAGTGTCTGTTACAGGGTAAGCAGTTAATAAATGCTTGTTGACTTGACTTCCTTTCATTTGGACTGAAACCAGAGAGAATTGTAAGTCAGATTACGAGAACCCTATGATAGGTAGTTATAATAACAGAAGGTTTTTATTTCTGCTTAGATTTAGAGGATATAAAAAGAAAGACCTACTATTAACCTGGGGGATAAGATGTCTAGATTGTTTAGCTGCATGTGGAACTCAGTTTTTTATTATCAAGGACAGGTTTTAACCACTATACCCAGATTAAAGCTTAATGTCTGGTTGATTGATTGGTTGTTGTCCTTGATTCTTGTTCTTGAGGAGGACCAAAATGATATCACTATCTTGGGATCAAAGTACAGTATGTCTTGTCTGGCTGTGGCAGATCAGACCAATAGGAGCTTAGAAGGCTCTACCACAGGGGGCGGCTAGGTGGCACAGTGGATAAAGCACTGGCCCTGGATTCAGGAGTTCCTGAGTTCAAATCAGGCCTCAGACACTTGACACTTACTAGCTGTGTGACCTTGGGCAAGTCACTTAACCCCCACTGCCCCACCAAAAAAAAAAAAAAAAAGAAAAAAAGAAGGCTCTACCACAGGTTGGGCAACAAATTGTCTATATGAACATTTGGAGTGGAAAGGTCTCTAAATTTGCACATCTCACCATTCGTTTGGGCTACTGAAATTCTGCTTCACTCATACAGCACAGAGCCTTTTTTGATGTAGGCATGCCATGCTGGGACACAGTCCTTTCCCAGTGTCTCCCATGCCATGCAATCAATTCTAAAGTTCTTCAGAGACCTTCAGAGTGTCCTTGTATCACTTCTTCTGACTTCCATGTAAGCACTTGCCTTGTGTGAGTTCTCCATAAAATAGTTTTTTAGGCAAATGAATTTTTGGCATTTGAACAATGTGGCCAACCCATTGGAGTTACAGTCTTTGCAATAGAGGGTTATTTTTGTTTGTTTGTTTTTGGGTTTTTTTTGCGGGGCAATGGGGGTTAAGTGACTTGCCCAGGGTTACACAGCTAGTAAGTGTCAAGTGTCTGAGACTGGATTTGAACTCAGGTACTCCTGAATCCAGGGCTGGTGCTTTATCCACTGTGCCACCTAGCTGCCCCCTGCAATAGAGTTTGAATGCTTTGTAATTCAACTTGAGAAAGGACCTTAGCGTCCAGTACCTTATCTTGCCAAGTGATCTTCAGAATCTTCCTAAGACAATTCAAATGGAAGCAATTCAGTTTCCTGTCATGGTGCTGGTAGACTGTCCAGATTTCACAGGCATACAACAATGAGATCAGCACAAAAGCCCTGTAGACCATCAGTTTGGTAGGCAGGCTAATATCTCTTCTCTCCTACAGTTTCTTTTGGATCCTCCCAAACACTGAACTAGCTTTGGTAATGTATGTGTCAACTCATTTTCTGGAGAGTATACATCCCTGGAGAGTATACTGCCAAGGCAAGTGCACATATCCACAGTATTCAATATTTTTCCATTTGCTGTATCCAGTGGCGTGGTGTTGTCTAATGAAGAACCTGTGCTTTCTTGGTGTTAATTGTTGGGCCAAAACTAGCACAAGCAGCAGAGAATCAATCCATATGTTGTTGTATCTTGGCCTCAGAGGCTGCATTGAGTGTAGAATTATATGGGAACAAAAAAATCATGCACTAACTCTTGTTCCACTTTAGACTTGGCTTGTAGCCTTTGTAAGTTAAATAATTTACTATCAGTGCAGTAGCTGGCCTTGACGCCATTTCTGTCTTCATTGACAGCATCTGACAACGTTGCTGAAAACATTATACTAAAACATTATACTAAAAAGCATGGGGGGCAGCTAGGTGGTGCGGTTGATAGAGCACTGACCCCGGAGCCAGGAGTACCTGAGTTCAAATCCGGCCTCAGACACTTAACACTTACTCGCTGTGTGACCCTAGGCAAGTCACTTAACCCCAATTACCTCACCAAAACAAAACAAACAAACAAACAAAAAAGCATGGGAGCAAGCACAGACTGGCTCTAAAAAGAAAAACATTCCACATTCCTGTGGATCAATACATCCAGCGGGCCCAGCAGTGATGCTGCAGCCAACAAGGAACAGGCCTAGGTGAGAGCAGCCAAACAACATGACCAGGTCCCTCCATATATATTCCTCATATGTGGGTCATCCCCTCATCTGTGATTCTTATGCATGCAAATTCTTCCCACTGATGGTAAAAGAAATGATTGGGTCAGTATAATGTATTTCTTTCTACCTAAAGTGCCTTTTCTGTTTTTCCAAAATAAAATGTTCTTCCTTCCTTCCTTCCTTCCTTCCTTCCTTCTTCCTTTTTTCTTTCTTTCCTCCTTTTTTTCTTTGCTCTTTTCTTTCTTTGTTGATTTTTGTGTAACACAGTGGAGCTTTTACATAGGAATGTTTACTTCAAAAGATAATCACAAATTTACAAAAAACTTACCCCAACTCAAAAATCTTTCTCCTGGCTTCTCATAGGGGTGAAGGGGATGAGATTAATATCTTAGCTCTGGGGGGCAGCTAGGTGGTGCTGTGGATAAAGCATTGGCCCTGGATTCAGGAGGACCTGAGTTCAAATCCAGCCTCAGACACTAGACATGTACTAGCTGTGTGACCCTGGGAAAGTCACTTAACCCTCACTGCCCTGAAAAAAAAAATCTTAGCTCTGAACCCATAGAACACAGTTGCACCTTCATGTCCAAAACCTATCTGGAGTGAGTCCCAGGCACCCTGGTTTTTTCAGGGTTTTCATACTAAGATGGCTGGCTGTTGAATCACCCTGCTAGAAATCCTAGCTCCAAGGTCATTCTCCAAGGCTAGAACCACTCAGTCTGTGACAATCACCTCTGGCACCAGAAACTGAGGACAAATAACAAAGAACAGAAACAAACACCAGAAGTTGTGGATTGACAAGTAGCTCCCCTCTTAACTGTTCAGTTCATGGTATCCATTATGAGTGAAGTAGCTAGGAGTATAGCTAAAAGGATGGCAGAAAGAGTAAACAACACTATGGTACTTTTAAAAACTCAAACAACCAATCAAGGAGGCAACCCGTACTAAATGCAGTGAGCCCCATGTTGGGCAAACTGAACAAGCTCAAAAGCCAGATTACATTTATTTTTATTCTAAATTTAATAAATGTCAAATAGAATGGACTTCCACATATACAAAGTGAAAATGAAAAAAGAGGATTGTACATGAAATTGGATATCTTTACTAATGAGTTTGAGGATTTGTTCAAGTGATTGTTTTCAATTTCAATTTCCTTTCTTAGAAATTTACCTGTTTGGACAAATGAAACTGAACAGGCATAATTATAATGATGAAGTTTGGGTACAAAGAAGAGAGAACATGCCCTCCATCTCAATTCTATTCAAAGATGAAAGATGATGTGTGTAGAATGTTGCATAAACACAGGTCATACTTAGTTGATGTAAAATTTGATAATTTTTTTCCTTTTCCTCTTTTTTATTATAAATATAAACTCTCTAAGGAGGGATAAGAGAGTTATATTTGGAAATAATGATATAAAACAGTATCAATAAAAATGTAAAAGAAAAGTGTTCTTATCCTTTGACCATTTATCTTTTGTGAACTAGAAATTATCACTGAAAATATGGAAATTTTTTTTTTTTTTGCAGGGCAATGAGGGTTAAGTGACTTGCCCAGGGTCACACAACTAGTAAGTGTCAAGTGTCTGAGGCCGGATTTGAACTCAGGTACTCCTGAATCCAGGGCCGGTGCTTTATCCACTGCGCCACCTAGCCGCCCCCAAAATATGGAAAATTTAACAATAAGCTTTCCAGGTGGTTTGAGCTGGCTACAGCATAGCTTCACATAGATGCCATAACTATTTCAACCAATGCTAATTTTAAAAATTATATCATTTTTGTTGTAGAAATTTAAAATTTTCTTATAGTCAGGCACATCTATCTTGTCCATAATAATCCCTTCAATTTGTTGAGTGGTGTAACAATTGGAGTGATGCCACCTGCTAGAGAGTTACTGTAAGAAAGCTCTGCCATGAGGAGAAGGCATCTGAGGGCAAGCCATGCGGCTTGTCTTTGGCATCCAGAAGTGACATTTGCTCGTGGGTACTGTCTATCAAAGCTACCAGCCAATTAGCTTGGAGCTGTGTGTGCATGTGCACAGGAGGCTTGTGGAAGGAAGAAGGGGTGAGGCTGGCTCTCTCGCTCTCTTTCATCAGGACTCTTGTGGAGAGTGGAGCAGAAATGTGGGCTTCCTGAGATAGATAGCTGAATCTAGGCCTCTTTCTCTTTCCACCAAATTCTTATTCTCCTTAATAAATGCTTAAAAGTCTAACTCTTGCTAAAGCTTATAATTTATTGGCAACCACTCATTAGATATTTTAGACAGACTAGCTAGAATTTTAGCCCCTTACAGTGGAAAAAAAATTCACATTCCCTTATCAAAGACTTAATTTTATTTTCTTTCAACATTTTAATAATATTATTATTGGGGGGGTTTTTTTGGATGTTTAAGTCTGTCATCCAGCTATAATTCACTAGAGTCAATAGTATAAGATGTGGGAAATTGTTTTTCCAACAGATTTCCAACCAATTTTTCCAAGTACCTTTGTTAAGTAATGAATCTTTTACCCACTTATTATTATTCAAATGTTATCAGACACCAATGATTTGCATATATTTGGTTGGATGTTTGTTGGGTTTATTGTATTTCATTGATCTATTTCTCTGTTTTCTCCCCCAGTTCCTAGTCATTTTGTTGTTAACCACATTAAAATATATTTCAAAATCTGAGAATGCAAGACTACTTTTATCAATTTTTCTCTTTAGTTTGCTCCTTATAATTCTTGCCAGTTTATTTTTCTGTATAAATATCATTATGATTTTTATCCAATTCTTCTTAAAATATTATTATTTTATTTTTTCTAATTACACTTAAAGACAGGTTTTAACATTCATTTAAGAATTTTGAATTCCAAATTTTCTACCTTTTTCCCTCTCCTCCCCCTCCCTAAGGTGTTAAGTAATTTGATATAGGTTATATATGTGCACTCATGAAAACATATTTCCATATTAGTCAGGTTGTAAAAGAAGAAACGGACCAAAAGAAAAAAGCCACACACACAAAATAAGAAAGTGAAAATAGTATGCTTTGATTTGTATTCATACTTCATCAGTTCTTTCTCTGGATGTGAATAGCAATTTTCCTCATGAGACCTTTGGAAATTTGTCTTAGATCATTGTATGGCTAGGAATAGTTAAGTCATTCATAGTTGATCATTGTACAATGTTGCTGTTACTATCAGGTTCTCCTGATTCTGCTTCACTTCACTTAGCATCAATTCATGTAAGTCTTTCCAGGCTTTTCTGAAATCTGCCTGCTAGTCATTTCTTACAACACAAGAGTATTCCATTACATTCATATACCACAACTTGTTCAGTCATTCCCCAATTGATTGATATCCCCTCAATTTCCAGTTCTTTGCCACCTCAAAAAGAACTGCTATAAATATTTTTGTATAAGTTGATAGTTTTGACTTCTTCATCTGAAAACTGCCTGTTCATATCTTTTTACCATTTATCAATTGGGGAATGACTTGTATTCTTATAAATTTGACTTGATTCTTTATATATTTGAGAAATGAGGCCTTTATCATAGTAACTTGCTGTAAAAATTTTCCCCCAGTTTTCTGATTTCTTCTAATCTTCACTGCATTGTTTTTGTTTGTATAAACCCTTTTTAATTTAATGTAATCAAAACTATTCATTTTACATTCTGTAATGCTCTCCAGCTTTTGTTTTTCCATAAATTCTTCCCTTATCCAAAGATCTATTCCACATTCCCCTAATTTGCTTATAGTATCACCCTTTATGTCTAAATCATGTTATCCACTCTGCTATCCACTTCTGTTTTATGAGTTCATTCCATTAACATTTACAGTTATGATGACTAACTCTGTATTTCCCTCCGTCCTATTTTTTCCCACCTGTTTATCCTCTCTCTCCTTTTACCTTTTCCCTCCTCAAAAGTGTTTTACTTCCACTGCCTCCTCTAATTCACCCTCCCTATCAGCCTTTCCCTTTCTCTTATCCCCATCCTGCCCTACTTCCTTGTAGGGTAAGATAGATTTCTGTACCTAACTGGATGTATATGTTATTTCCTCTTAGAGCAAATTCCAATGAGAGTAAGATTCAAGAATTAGCTGCCACTCTCTACCTTCCCCTCCACTGTAAAAGTTCTTGCATGAATCTTATATGAGATAAATTGTCCCATTCTACCTTTTCCTTCCCCCTTCTACTAGTGCATTTCTCTTTCTCATCCTTTAATTTTTTTGGGGGGGGGATATCATCTCATTATAGTCAACTCATACCCATGCCTTCTGTCTATGTATATTGCTCCTAATAGCCCTAATAATGATAAAGTTCTTAGGTATTATGAGTATCATCTTCCATGTAGGAATGTAAACAGGTTAACCATATTGAATACCTTATGATTTCTCTTTCCTGTGTCTTTTTATGCTTTTCTTGAGTCATATCTGAAATTCAAATTTTCTATTAAGTCTGGTCTTTTCATCAGGAATGCTTGAAAGTCCTCTATTTCATTAAATATCTGTTCTACTCCCCCACCTCAAAAGATTATACCCAGTTTTGCTGAGCAGGTTATTCTTGGTTGTAATTCTGGTTCCTTTTCCCTTTGGAATATAATATTCTAAGCCCTCTGATCCATTAATGTAGAAGCTGTTAAATCTTGTGTTATCCTAACTGGCTCCACCATATTTGAATTATTCTTTCTGGATACTTGCAATATTTTCTTCTTGACCTAGGAACTCTGGAATTTGACTGTAATACTCCTGGGAGTTTTCATTTTGGGATCTCTTTCAGGAGATGAGCATTGGATTCTTCCCAGTTTTATTTTACCCTCTTGTTCTAGGATATCAGGGAAGTTTTCTTGGAATATAATGTCTGGACTTTTTTTGAGCATGGCTTTCAGATAGTCCAATATCTCTTAAATTATCTCTCCTTGATCTATTTTCCAGGTTAGTTGTTTTTCCAATGAGATATTTCACATTTTCTTCCATTTATGCTTTCTTTTAAAAAACAGTTTGGAGAGAAGCTGTGGGACAATTGGAACACTAATCCATTGTTGGTGGAGCTGTGAGCTGATCCAACCATTCTGGAGAGCAATTTGGAATTATGCCCAAAGGGCGATAAAGTTGTGCATACCCTTTGACCCAGCAATAGCACTTTTGGGTCTTTTTCCCAAAGAAATCATGGAAAGGGGAAATGGACCCACATGTACAAAAATATTTATAGCTGCTCTTTATGTGGTGGCAAGAAATTGGAAATTGAGGGGGTGCCCATCAATTGGGGAATGGCTGGACAAGTTGTGGTATATGAATACAATGGAATACTATTGTGCTGTAAGAAATGATGAGCAGGAGGAGTTCAGAGAAACCTGGAGAGTCTTGCGTGAGCTGATGATGAGTGAGATGAGCGGAACCAGAAGAACATTGTACACAGTATCATCAACATTGAGTGCTGACCTACTGTGATGGACTATATTCTTCTCACCAATGCAATGGCACAAAAGAGTTCCAGGGAACTTGTGATGGAAGAGGATCTCCAAATCCAAGAAAAAAAAAAAAGAACTGCAGAGTATAGATGCTGAATGAACCATACTATTTCTTTTGTTTTTGATGCTGTTGGTTTTTTTCTATTTTGAGGTTTTTCATCATTGCTCTGATTTCTTCTCTTATAACATGGCTAATGCAGAAATATGTTTAATGTTATTATGTGTGTGTATATGTATATATATATATGTATATATATATGTGTGTGTGTGTATATATATATATATATATATATATATATATATATATATATAACCTATATCAGATTACCTGCTGTCTAGGGGAGGGGGGAGGGAGGGGAGGGAGGGAGAAAAATCTGAAATTGTAAAGCTCGTATAAACAAAAGTTGAGAACTATCTTTACATGTAACGGAAATAAAATAAAATACTTTATTAATAAAAAAACAACAACAGTTTGGAGTATTGTTTCCTGATGTCTCATGGAGTCACTAGTTCCCACTTGCCCAATTCTACTTTTTAAGGAGTTCTTTTCTTTAGCGAATTTTTGTACTTCCTTTTCCATTTGGCCAATTCTAATTTTCAAGGAGTTCTCTTCAGTGTATTTTTGTGCCTTGTTTACCATTTGTCCTATTCTATTTTTTTTTTTTTACCATTTGTCCTATTCTGATTTTTTATTTTCTTTGCTATTTTTTGTGGCTCCTTAAACAAACTGTTGATACTTTTTTCCATGAAATTCTTTAATCACTCATATCTTTTCCCAATTTTTCCTCTCCCTCTCTTACTTGATTTTTTAAATCCTTTTTGAGTTCTTCTAGAGCCTGAGACCAATTCACATTTTTTTTTCTTTGTGGCTTTGTATGTAGCTGTTTTCATATTGTTATCTTCTTCTGAGTTTGTGTTTTGACCTTTTCTATTACTATAGTAACTTTCTATGGTCAGGCTCCTTTTTGTTGTTGCTCATTTTCCAGCCAATTTCTTGGTTTTTAACTGTATATTAAAGTTGGGCTCTGTTCTTGGGGTGAAGGGGGCACTCTTCAAAGCTCCAGGTTTTTTATGTCACTATTTTCAGAGCTAGTTCAGGGGGTCTGTAAGTTTTCAGTTCTTTCAAGGTGGTATGATCTAAGTAGAGGTATGGTCATTTCTCCCCTAGCCTGTGCTATGGTTTGTGAACTACCACAAGCACTCTTTTCCATCCTGGGACTCTGACCAGGGTCTCCAATCCTGCTAGTGTTCTTCCTCACCCTATGACTGTGACCCAGAGTTGCATATGGGTAATGCAACAGAGTTCTGCTCCCAGTGCCAGCAAAGGGTCTCCTATAGTATCTTTCTGACCAATTATCCAAGCCCCTTACCATCTTTGGGCTGAGAGCTCTGGAAGCCACCAAAAGCCACTGCTGCTTATTCAGTAGTCCCCAAGACCTGTTATTTGCTTATCTGGATGTGCTCTACTCTTATCCCAATGAGAAAGATCTTTCCTGCCAAACTTGGGCTGGAAAAGTGTTTCACCCTGTTCTTTTGTTGGTTCTGCCACTTTAGAATTTGTTTTGAGGCATTATTTTAACATTGTTTGGAAGGACTCTGCCATCTTGGCTCTGTCCTGGTTTTGTACCTTTTGTATTAAACTCTTTATTATACTTCTAATTCTTTCCTATAGAGGTCTCATTTCATTTATAATTTTTTTAAATTCTTGATTTCTTGCTTTCAGGAATTTGAGTTGACCTTATGGCCAAGTTGTATTTTTGTTTAAGATTTAGTTGCATGTATCATGGACTTAGTCTCTTCTTCTATGTTTGTGCCTTGGATTTCCCCAAAGGAATATTCCTTTGTCATCCATATCTTTTTTGATACATTCATTTTCTTATCCTTATTTACTAAATTGGGCTTTTGTGTCAGGTCAGGATCTACACCCTTTTGGAGGGAATGGTAGGGCTTTGTTTGGTCCAGATCTATTTCAACTGCTATTGAGTACTCTTCCAGCTATCTCCAGATATTTATTGAGTGCTGTCTTTTTCAGTGTCCACAGGGGCAGCTTAGGTTAGTAAGCTGAATACCTTCAGATCCTTAAGCAATTTGATTGCTGCTCTTCCAGTCTGAGTTTTGCTGACTCTTGACCCTTGTCTGGATCTGGGACAACACTGCTGCAGGCTTGCCTCTGGTCAGAGCTCTAGTAGACAGCTAATGGAGATGAAAAACTTCTCAGGGTCAGAGTGACAGAAGTACAGGATAGCCTCTGGTTCATACTTCTTACTCTAGGAACACAAGGTAGGCCCCAGCACAGTCAATAGCTAGAAAACTTTTATATAGGATTTCCTGGATGATGCCCCTACCCAGAGCCCACACACCTCTGTTTTTTTCCCCCCCTCTGCCTATTTGTATTGGAAAAAAAAGCACCAATTATAATTTCTTCTTGAATTTCCCAATCACTACTTGGCTTGGTGCTCTTTCTTGAGTTTTGGTAGAGTGGCTATGAGAAACAGATGGGCTATTCTATTTCTTCTCCCTCAACCATCCTTGCCAGATAGTGCTTATAGTGTATTAATGTGTTGGTCTTCTTATGGTCCCTCCAACATTGATTATTCCAGTATGTTTTGAAAAAGGAATAATAGTCAGTGCCAGAACAAAGTTTCATCTGTGAGGAAACAAGTGCTTTATATCTTATTTAGGGATAGATATCATCTTATATTTAGTATCTTCCATGTGAAAACACCATCTGAAGCACTCTGTATATGCCATAAACCCCTCATTACAACTGTATGTATCTTGTATGTTCATTGCTTTTTCCATGTTCTTTCTACCATTAGAATGTGAACTCCTTTGTATCCTTAGCATTTAGTATCATGGCTGGAATATAATAAGTACTTAATAAATGCTGACTGATTGATTGATTGAAACATGCCAGGACTGTTTTTTTTTCTTTTTAAAAGTAGCTTATTTCTCTCTTTTTTTGTTTTTCTTTTCCTTTTTGACAATACCTTAATCTGAAGTTTGGGGTGTTTTTACTGTTTTCTCTCACAACTAGCTAATATGGGAATTTTTCCATGACTACTCATGTATAACTTATTTTGAATTGCTTGAGTTCTTGTGGGTGGGGGGTGCAAATGGAGTGGGGGGAAGAGAAGTTGGAACACAAAGTTTTAAAAAAATTGATGTTAAAATTTTGTTTTTACATATATTTTGGAAAATAAAAGTCTATTAAAAAATAATGAAAATTTTTGTCTATAGTTTTGAGTTCCAAATTTTATCCTTCCCTCCCTCCCCTTGCCCCTCCTTAAGGCAGTAAGCAATCAGATATGGGTTATACATGTGAAATTATGCAAAACATTATCATATTAATTTTGTATAAGAAAACTTGAATAAAAGAAAAAATTAAAGAAAGTGAAAAATAGCATGCTTCAGTCTGTGTTCCATTAATATCAGTTCTTTCTTTGGAGGTGGATAGTATGTTTCATCAACAATTCTTTGGGATTGTCTTGGATCATTATATTGCTGAGCACAATTAAGTCATTCACACTTCATCAAACAATATTGCTGTCTCTATGCACAATGTTCTCTTGGTTGTGTTCACTTAACTATATATCAGTCCATACAAGTCTTTCCAGGCCTTTCTGAAATCATCCTGCTTGTCATTTTTTTATTTTTTATTTTTTTTAAGTGAGGCAATTGGGGTTAAGTGACTTGCCCAGGGTCACACAGCTAGTAAGTGTTAAGTGTCTGAGGCCGGATTTGAACCCAGGTACTCCTGACTCCAGAGCCAGTGCTCCATCCACTGTGCCACCTAGCTGCCCCTGCTTGTCATTTTTTATAGCACAACAATATTCCATCACCATCATATACCACTGCTTGTTAGTCATTCCCCAAGTGATGGGCATTCCTTTGATGTCCAATTCCTAGACACCAAAAAAAAAGTGATGCTATAAATATTTTTGTACAAATGGGTCTTTTTCTCTTTTGGGGGATGTCTTTGGAATATAAACCTAGCAATGATATTGCTGGATCAAAGGGTATGCACAGTTCTATAGCCTTTTGGGCATAGTTCCAAATTGCTCTCCAGAATGGTTGGATCTTTTCACAACTCTACCAAGAGTGGATTAGTGTCCCAGTTTTTCCACATCCCTTCAAACATCCAATATTTTCCTTTTTTGTTATATGTGCCACTCTGATAGATGTGAGGTGATACCTCAGAGTTGTTTTCTTTTTTCTTTTTCTTTCTTTCTTTCTTTCTTTCTTTCTTTCTTTCTTTCTTTCTTTCTTTCTTTCTTTCTTTCTTTCTTTCTTTTTTTTTTTTTGATAGGCAATAGGGGTTAAGTGTCTTGCCCAGGGTCACACAGCTAGTAAGTGTTAAGAGTCTGAGGCTGGCTTTGAACTCGGGTCCTCCTGAATCCAGGGCCAGTGCTTTATCTACTGCACCACCTAGCTGCCCCTCAGAGTTGTTTTAATTCGCATTTCTCTGATCAATAGTTATCTAGAGCATTTTTTCATATGATTATAGGTAGTTTTGATTTCTTTGTCTGAAAATTTCCTGTTCATGTTCTTTGACTATTTATTAACTGGAGAATGACTTGTATTTATATAAATTTGACTCAGTTCTCTGTATAATTGAGAAATGAAGCCTTCATCAGAGATACTTGTTTCAAAAATTCTTTCCCAGTTTTCTGCTTGCCTTATAATCTCAGTTACATTTGTGTTTGTGCAAACACTTTTTAATTTTATATAATCAAAATTATCTATTTTACCTTTTGTTTTATTCTCTTTACCTTCTTTGGTCCTAAATTCTTCCTTTGTCCATAAATTTGACAGATAAACTATTCCATGCTCTCTTTTTTTTTTTTTTTTTTTTTTTGCAGGGCAATGGGGGTTAAGTGACTTGCCCAGGGTCACACAGCTAGTAAGTGTCAAGTGTCTGAGGCCGGATTTGAACTCAGGTACTCCTGAATCCAGGGCCGGTGCTTTATCCACTGCGCCACCTAGCCGCCCCATTCCATGCTCTCTTAATTTGTTTATGGTATCATCCTTTATGTGTAAATCATGTACCCAATTTTGACTTTATTTTAGTATAAAGTGTGAGATGTTGATCTATACCTAGTTTCTTTCATACTGTTTTCCATTTTTCCCAGCAGTTTTTGTCAAATAATGAGTTTTTGTTCCAAAAGCTTGGATATTTGGGTTTATCATATACTTGATTACTATAGTCATTTACTATAGTGTAATTTGTACCTATTCTTTTTTTTTCTTTTTTTCTTTTTTTTTGCTGGGCAATGAGGGTTAAGTGACTTGCCCAGGGTCACACAGCTAGTAAGTGTCAAGTATCTGAGGTCGAATTTGAACTCAGGTCCACCTGAATCCAGGGCTGGCGCTCTATCCACTGCGCCACCTAGTTGTCCCAATTTCCATTCCACTGAACCACCTCTCTATTTCTTAGCCAGTACCAGATTGTTTTGATAATTACCACTTTATAATACAGTTCTTTCATATTTTTATTGATTACTATGATATCCTTGGGCTTTTATTTTTCCAGATGAATTTTGTTATTTTATTCTAGATCAATAAAATATTTTTTGATAGTTTGGTATATCACTAAATAAATTATCTTAGGTAGGATTGTCATTTTTATTATATTGGTCTTAGCCTACCCATGAACAATTAATATTTTCCAATTGTTTAGATCTGACTTTATTTGTATGGAAAGTGTTTTATAGTTCTGTTTATATAGTTCCTGGGTTTGTCTTGGCAGGTAGCCTCCCTATTATTTTATATTGTCCACAGTTATTTTAAGTGGAATTTCTTTCTATCTGTTGTTGCTGTACTTTGTTGGTAATATATTGAAATGCTGATGATTTGTGTGGGTTTATTTTTGTATCCTGAAACTTTGCTAAAGGTGTTAATAATTTCAAATAGCTTTTTAGTTGATTCTCTAAGATTTTCTAAGTATAACATCATATCATCCACAGAGTGATAGTTTTATTTCCTCATTACCTATTCTAATTCTTTAATTTCTCTTTCTCTTATTGCTATAGCTAACATTTCTAGTACAATAGTAAATAATAGAGGTGATAATAGACGCCCTTGCTTCACCCCTGATTGTCTTGGGAAGGCTTCTAACCTATCCCCATTATAGATAATGCTCACTGACCATTTTAGATAAATATTACTTATCATTTTAAGGTAAGCTTCCTGTATATCATATTCCAAGCCCTGCAGTTCTTTAATGTGGAAGCTGCCAAATCCTGTGTAATTCTGACTGTAGCTCCATGATATTTGAATTTTTTCTTTTCTTTTTTTTTTTTTTTTTTGTGGGACAATGAGGGTTAAGTGACTTGCCCAGGATCACAGAGTTAGTAAGTGTCAAGGGTCTGAGTACAGATTTGAACTCAGGTACTCCTGAATCCAAGGCTGGTGCTTTATCCTCCGTACCACCTAGCTGCCCCCTGAATTATTTCTTTTTGCCTGATTGCAATACTTTCTCCTTGATCTATGAGCTTTGAAATTTGGCTATGATGTTCCTGGGAATTTTCATTTCAGGATCTGTCAGGCAGTGATTGAGGGATTCTTTCAATTTCTATTTTGCCCTGTGGTTCTAATATACCAGGGCAGTTTTCTTTGATATTTTCTTGAAAGATATTGTGTAGGCTTTTTTTTTTTTTTTAAATCATGGCTTTCAGGTAGCCCAATGATTTTTATATTATCTATCCTGGATCTATTTTCCAGGTCAGTTGTTTTTCCAATAAGAAATTTCTCATTTTTTTCCTTTTTTGATTTTGTTTTATTTTATGTTGATGTCTTGTTCAGCCGCTAGTTTCCATTTGTTCAATTCTAATTTTTTTTTTTGGTGAGGCAATTGGGGTTAAGTGACTTGCCCAGGGTCACACAGTTAGTAAGTGTCAAGTGTCTGAGGCCAAATTTGAACTCAGGTCTTCCTGAATCCAGGGCCTGTGCTTTATCCACTGCGCCATTTAGCTGCCCCCTCCATTCTAATTTTTAAGGAATTATTTTCTTCTGTGACCTTTTATACTTCCTTTTCCTTTTGGCTAAATCTATTTTTTAGTGAGTTATTTTCCTCAGTAAATTTTTGCATTTCTTTCCCCAATTTTTCTTCTACTTCTCTAATTTGCTTTTTAAAGTCCTTTTTAAGCTCCTCCAAGAATTCTTTTTGGGCCCGAGACCAATTTACATTTTTCTTGGAAGCTTCACCTGTAGCCATTTTGTTACTATTGTCCTCCTTTAAGTTTATGCCTTGATTTTCCCTATCACTGTAGTAACTTTCAATAGTTAAGCTTTTTTTGTTTTTGTTTTTGCTCATTTTTTTTGACTTGATGTTTTTTGTTGTTTTTGTTGTTGTTGTTGTTGTTGTTTTGTTGGGCAATGAGGGTTAAGTGACTTGCCCAGGAGGCCGGATTTGAACTCAGGTACTCCTGAATCCAGGGCCGGTACTTTATCCACTGTGCCACCTAGCTTCCCCCGACTTGATGTTTTAATGAGAGAGTTGGGCTCTATTCCTGCACTGTCCCAATTTTTTGTGCTGAGGCTCTGGGTCTTACTGGTGGCTTTCACTGGGCTTCAGGGCTTAGCTGCTTGATTTCTCTGTAGGGTAAACTTCCCTTCTGACTGGTATTGGGGGGTTATTCCTCCCTTTTGGTCTTGCCTGTGTGTGGGCTGGCCTTCTCCAGGGGTGGTGTCCTGGTGCTAGGTTGCAAAAGCTAACAAATTCTTTCTGGTGACTGGCCCTGGAAGAGTGATCGTGTTTGTTTGTCAGCCCCAGTGGTAGTGCCCTGCCACTGGGTTGTTCTGTTAGCAGGAGGAATAATTTTGTTGCAAATCTGTAAAAGTGTGGGGGTGCCCTACTTCTGGGTTGCTATGGTAACCGAGTCACTCTGCTAGCAGGTCCTGTAGGGGGAATTTTGTTGCTGATCTGCTGAGGGTTAGAGTCCCCTGCTGCTGGTTTGCTTTGGAAAAAGAGTCTCTCTGCTGTAGGCTCCAAGAGTACAAACTTGCTCTTGACCAATCTTGGGCTGGGCTTCACTACTGGTCAGCAGTGGGGTCAAGGCCCCTCAGTGGTCTGTGCTAGCTGTGGGGTACCTAGTGAGGTTCCCTACTGTGTGGACCAGACTGCTCACTTGCCAGAAGGGTGATGGTTAGCAGGAGGGTGTGGCCTCACTGTTGATTTGCCCCAGGCTCAAAAGCTTCCTTTTTGGTTCTCTGCTCTGAGCTCAGAACCTGCTGCTACTGCTGTTCTTGGACCTCACTTCTCTTCCACCCAGGTAAGATAGGCCTTTTCTACTGGGCTGGTCGGCTGCTTCCCTGTTCCTGGAATGATTCAGAGGCAGTTTTCTATTGGTTTGAAGGGGAAATTTGGGAGAGTTCCAGAGGGTTCCTTCCTCATTCCACCATCTTAGCACCAGAAGTCCCAGGACTGTTTTAACTGTATTCCAGGAGAAGCAGGGGAAGAGGAAGCTTTTCCTATTTCCTACCATTCAGTCATTTGCACATATTTGTTTTTATTTTGCCTCCCTCATTAGATTGAGAGCTCCTTGAGGGCAGGGACTGTCTTTTGATTTTTTTTCTATCCTCAGCTCTTAGCACAGTGCCTCACACATAGTAAGTGATTAATTAAATACTCCATTCTGTCATGAGCAAAATTGACAGCCATATCTCCTGCCAATGCAAGTCTTAGCCCCATTTTACTTTATTTTTTTCTTAGAAAGTATTATTATTAAATATCTTTTCCCCTCTCTTTTCTTTTATTTAATAGTATTTTTTTCTCAATTACATGTAAAGACAGTTTTCAACATTCATTTTTATGAGATTTTTGAGTTCCAAATTTTTTCCCTCTCTCCCTGTCCCCCTCCCCAATACAGTAAGCAATCTGATATAGGTTTTTAAAAATATATATGTAGGGGCAGCTAGATGGCGCAGTGGATAGAGCACTGGCCCTGGAGTCAGGAGTACCTAAGTTCAAATCCAGCCTCAGACACTTAACACTTACTGGCTATGTGACCCTGGGCAAGTCACTTAACCCCAATTGCCTCACAAAAACAAAAAACAAACAAACAAACAAAAATATATATGTGATATAGGTTATATGTATATATATATACACACACAATCATATCAAACAAATTTCAAAAATAGGTCAAGTTGTGAAAGAAGAATCAGAACAAAATGAAAAAAACAATAGAAAAGAAAAAACAAACAAACAAAAAGTAAAAACGATATGCCTCAATATGCATTCAGACTTTATGGTTCTTTCTCTGGATGTAGATAGCATTATCTATTATGAGTCTTTTGGAATTGTCCTTGATCATTATATTTTAGCTGCAGTTTAAACTTTATATTTTATCTGTGTTTTTTCTTGATCTTAGGCAAATGAGTATAAACTTTGAGGTAGACATATCCAGGCTTGGAAATTTTCTTTTAACTTTGAGAAATTTGGAGGTCCTGGATCCCATGGTAAGATGTTGGCTGGTGGCAAAGGAAACCTCCACAATGGAGAATATGGCCAGTGCCTAGAGGACTGACCCAAATCTACATGTTCAATCTAAGATTGATATTCATTTACTTAAGATCTGGAAATGGCACCTTACCTAACTCTGATCCAGAACCACTGGGCTGCTCTCTCGTGATCCTAGTTCAGTACTTCATGTTTTCCCACTCTAGCTCTGAGAAGAGTCATTTAATCAACACTACCATTCCTGGACCTCGTTATTCAAGAAGAAATGTTTAGAAAAATAGAAAGCCATTTGGCAAAAATTAGGCCTAGATCAGCATCTCAATCATAATAATAACAACTCATATCTATATGGTATTTATTATGTGCCAGGCATTGTGCTAAACACTTTTACAAATATTATTTTATTTGAGTCTCATGACAACCCTAGGAGGTAGGTGCTGTTATTATCCCCATTTTTCAGTTAAGGAAACTGAGGCAAAGAGAGATTAAGAGATTTATTCAGGGTCATACAATTAGTAAGTGTTTGAACCTAGATTTGAATCCAGGTCTTCCTGACTCCAAGGTGAGTGCTCTATCCATAGTGCCACCTAGCTGTCTAATCTCACACCATTTGCCAAGATAAATTCCAAAAGGATATGTGACCTAAATTTAAAGGGTCACATCATGAAAAGATTAGAGAACAAAAACTGAGATCTTTCATACTAAAGGCTGGTAGAGGGGTTAGAGTATAGAATTTTTAACCAGAAAAGGGATGGAGGTAATAATAAAAGATAAAATAGAAGAAAGGAAACTGCTTGGTGGGAGAAAATCTTTGTATCAAATAAGAGATAAAAATCAGATATACAAATATAGATAGAGTGAATTGATATAAATATATAAAACTCAGACGCATTCCTCATTAGACAACTGGTTGAAGGACATGAACCATTTTTTAAAAATTGCAAATTATCAACAATCATATGAAAAAATTTTCCATAGTACCAATAAGAGACATATAAGTCACAACTCTTGAGTTTTTACTACACATGCCACAAAGTGGAAAAGATGTTAAAAGATGATGATAATCAATGCTGCAAGGTATGGTGAAATATAGAAACACATATTCAGTTGGCGCAGGAAATTATTCTAAGTATTCTGGAAAACAATTCAGAATTGTACAATAAAATTCACCAAATTATTCAAATTTCTTGACTTATGAAACCTTGTATTAGGTATATACTTAGAAGAGGAAAGACAGAAAGAAAGATTCTAAATCTGCCAAAATAGTCATAGCAGCACTTATTTTGGAGTAATAAAAAACTGGAAACAAATTGAGTGCCCATTGACTGGAGAATGGCTGAACAAATCGTGAAATATAAATATAATGGAATACTATTATACTGCAGAGATAGGCACTAGATCTGTGGTTTCATTTTGTATAGAGAACTTCAAGGTGAGAAAACTCCCTCTATCACTTTGGGTTGTCACTTTCTCCCCAATTTATGTATTTTAGAGAATTGCTCGGGATATTGAGAGGTTACTTCACCCCATTTGGCATAGGAAGTAAAAAATATAAGGATTTCAGAGAAACACAGTAAGACTTGTATGAACTAATTGTGAGGGAAAACAATCCTCTTCTCAATAATTCTCGGGAACTCAGCAATGATGTGACAAAGGCTCTTTTATTTCCTTCTTGTGAGAAGGAGGCACCCCAGCCTGTAAGTAGTAGGTGCAAAGAAAGGGGGCTCACAGGCCCTGTTTTAAACCCTAGTCCCTAACACGAATGGACTCTCCCCTTTTTCATCATTGGACCAATTACTCAAGGGTTACAATGTACAAACAAAAACTAGCTAATCGGAACGCAGTATTCCCATCCCTCTTCCTTATATGGGCATAACTCAGGAGTGGACTTTATTCTTCATTTTATGGACACAACTCAGAAGCGGACCTTATTGAGACCAGGGCTCCTTGAACCATGTGATTTTGTTGGGGGGCAGAGAGGAGGGGATCTGAGACCTTTGTCCTAAAAACAGGTCAGGAGGAGTATGACTGACTATTAGATGCCATTTTCTCACACTAATCTAGAGCAAGTAAACAGACAATATGCAGAGTAACTTTACTAATGCAAATGAAAACAACATTGAATTACAGCCAAACTCTGATAAATTGTAATGACAGATCTAGGTCATATTAATTTTTTTTTTCTGGGGAATACCCAGTACAGAGAGTCTCTCAATTGAAGGAGACAACAAAATGTGCTACAATTTATAGTCTAATAGAGTTGTTGGGTACACTGAGGGTGTTTAGTGACATTCCCATGATCACACAGTATCTATCAAAGTTAAGACTTGAACTCAGCTCTTACATCTCTGATACTGAAATTCTGTCCTCTATACTATGTTGTCTATGCTTAATAAAACTTAATGTGCATGTATATAAAATAAAACATTATGGAATTTTCTTAATACATAACAATAATGTATAGAGAAAGGGGCAGCTAGGTGGCGCAGTGGAAAGCGCACCGGCCCTGGAGTCAGGAGTACCTGAGTTCAAATCTGACCTCAGACACTTAACACTTACTAGCTGTGTGACCCTGAGCAAGTCACTTAACCCCAATTGCCTCACTTAAAAAAAAATGTATAGAGAAGTTTCTTAATCAAATCACTCGGATTAAAAAGTATCATCCATTGGATTAAGGCAACAAAAATCATACAGCAACTTCTAGCAAACGATTGGTTTGAGAGGATCAACCATTAGGCCTAAAAAAAACAAAACAAAACAAAAAAAGCCATCCCTACTCTAGAGAGTAATTCTGATAGTTGAGAACTTTGCAGGAAAAGATCAGCTATTGAGATCATTTTTTACCTTTCCCCATTACAGAGCTTCTCTTACAGAGTTCAACAAGAAGTGTCTGGAGGAAAAGAGATTTTTTTCTTTCCCACCTTTGGCTATGGTGTCTGGCACCATTTCTTCCTGAAACACCAACTTTTGTTTAGTCAGTCAAATAAACATTTAATTAAGTACCTACAACGTGGCAGGCACTATGCTAAGAGCTGGGGATGCAAAGAAAATCAAGACAGTCCCTGCCCTCCAAGAGCTTTCTATCTAACAGGGGAGGTAAAATGAAAACAAAGATGTACAAACTACATTCAAGATAAATATGGGGGCAGCTAGGTGGTGCAGTAGCACTGGCCCTGGAGTCAGGAGGACCTGAGTTGAAATCTGTCCTCAGACACTTGACACTTACTAGCTGTGTGACCCTGGGCAAGTCACTTAACCCCAATTGCCTCACACACACACAAAGATAAATATGAAACAATCAACAGAGAGAAGGCACTAAAATGAAAATGAAAAGAGAGTAGAAAAGGCTTTATGTTGCAGATGGTATTTTAGATGGGACTTGGAGGAAGCGAAGGAAGTCAGTAGGTAGAGATGAGGAGAACATTCCCAGGAATAGGAAACAGCCAGAGATAACTCCTGGAGTTGAGAGATAGTGTCCTGATGAAAGAACAGCAAGGAGGTCAGTGTCACTGCACTGAAAAGTATTGCGGGGACCAGGGGGCTAAGTAGAAGAAGACTGGGAAAGTAGCAGAGAGGGGCTAGGTTATAAAGGGCTTTGAATGCCAGAGAATTTTCTATTTCATCCTGGATATTATTAGGGAACCACTGGAATTCTTTTTTTTTTTTTTTAACGGGGCAATGGGGTTAAGTGACTTGTCCAGGGTCACACAGCTAGTAAGTGTCAAGTGTCTGAGGCTGCATTTGAACTCAGGAACTCCTGAATCCAGGGCCGGTGCTTTATCCACTGCGCCACCTAGCCGCCCCCACTGGAATTCTTGAATACAGTGATTACATGCTTTAGGAAAATCATTTTGTTAGTTGAGTGGAGGATGAACTGGAGTGGGAAGAGACTTTTGTTTGTTTGTTTGTTTGTTTTTTGCAGGCAATGGGGGTTAAGTGACTTGCCCAGGGTCACACAGCTAGTAAGTGTCAAGTGTCTGAGGCCGGATTTGAACTCAGGTACTCCTGAATCCAGGGCCGGTGCTTTAACCACTGCGCCATCTAGCTGCCCCCGGGAAGAGACTTTTGACAAGCAGATCAACTAGTAGACTATTGCAATAGTCCAGGCAGAAAATGAAGAAGAATTAAGAAGCCTCTTGATAAGGGTGAAAAAGGAGAGTGTAAAAGCTGGCTTGAGGGGCAGCTAGGTGATGCAGTGGATAGAGCACCAGCCCTGGATTCAGGAGGTCCTGAGTTCAAATCCATCCTCAGACACTTAACATTTACTAGCTGTGTGACCCTAGGCAAGTCACTTAACCCCAATTGCCTCACCAAAAAAAAAAAATGTTAAAAAAAAAAAAGCTGCCTTGAAACTTAACATGAAAAAAACTGGCAACCAGTCCCATCACTTCCTGACAAATAGAGGGAGAAGAAATGGAAGTAGTGTCAGATTTTATATTCTTGGACTCAAAGATCATTGCAGACAGTGACCACAGCCATGAGATTAAAAGACGTTTACTCCTTCGAAGGAAAGCTATGGCAAATCTGGACAACATACTAAAAAGCAGAGACTTCATCTTGCTAACAAGGATTGGTATAGTCAAAGCTAGGATCTTTCCAGCAGCAGCAGTGTATGGCTGTAATAAAGGGAAAGCTGAGCGCTGCAGAATGAACACTTTTGAAAGTCCCTTAGACAGCAAGGAGATCAAATCAATCAACATTTAAAGAAATTAATTCAGGCTATTCACTCGAAGGTCAAATACTGAAGCTGAAGTTTAAATACTTTGACCACAAATTGAGAAGACTCATTGGAAAAGACCCTGATGTTGGGAAAGATTGAAAGCAAAAGGAGAAGGGGACAGCAGAGGATGAGATAGAGAGATAATGTCATGGAAGTAACAATATGATCTTGGACAGACTTTGAGAGACAGAGGAGAAAAGAAGGGTGTGGCATGCTATGGTTCATGGGGTCACAAGAAGGGTATAACTGAACAATAACATGTTGTTGTCCCGGTGGGACACTTATGTTAGCTGGCATGATGTGGATAAAGATGCAGTAAAGGAGGAGGCAGCTAGGTGACACAGTGGATAAGGCACCGGTCCTGGAGTCAGGAGGACCTGAGTTCAAATCCGGCCTCAGACACTTAACACTTACTAGCTGTGTGACCCTAGGCAAGTCACTTAACCCCAATTACCTCACTAAAACAAAACAAAACAAGATGTAGTAAAGGAATCATAGAAGGCACAGTCAGAAAGGTAAGAGGAAAAGTAGGAAGAAGAGCAATGTCCCAAAAACCTAGAGAGAAGAGAGAATCAAGGAGAAGATGGTGTTGGGGAGCAGCAGTCATGGGCATATTTGTAGATAAGAGAGAAGCTTATTGATTATGAAATCAAGGGTTCCAAGCATTCCAAGGAGTCCATTTGCAAAGTTGACTTGAGAACAATTATTACTTGGGAGTGTAACGATTGGAATAACGCCACCTGCTGGATACTTACTGTAGAAGAGTTCTGCCCATGAAGGGAAGGTCTTTGAGGGCAAGACCAGGAGTCAGGAAGTGACGCGGGCTAGTGGGAGGAGGAAGGAAGAGACTGGCGCTCAGTCTCGCTCTCTTTCCTGGGGACGCTGGCGGAGAAGGGAGCTAAAAATGTGCTCTCCCTTTAATAGATAGAAATCTAGGCCTTTCTCTCTCTTTTTACCAAATTCTTATTCTCCTTAATAAATGCTTCAAAAATCTAACTCTTGCTAAAGCTTATAATTTATTGGCGACCACTCATTAGATATTTTAAACAGTTTAGCTAGAATTTTAGCCCTTTAATAGGAGACAGTAGGCCCCACAATCAAGATATCAGCTGGCCCTAAGGTATGGGACTCTATTCTATCTAAAAGTGCATAGTAATATCCTAGTTCATCATGTAAGCTAAACCCACAGCGGGAGACAGTAGTGATTACAACCAAGCAGTAAAGCAACATACAGCAGAGGCTGTGAGGTCAAGATCTATAGGACTAGTGTGATGACATTTGGGGCCCTGCAACCCTGCAGCATCAGACATGTTCTTTATGTGTGTCCACATGTGACCTCTCTGGTAAGCCATACCTTCCACTTATGCTATGCATATTTGTTGGAGATTACATTCCAGGCTTATGGTGCAAATACTATTTTGCTCTTGTTCTGACTATGCTATTGCAGTAAATGCCTGTGCCTTGGACTCTGGATATGAGTAAAGGGAAATTGATGGAAACTCATGAGATATAGTTTTAGGAGTATGGATATATAATTTCTAGTGTCATGGAGTGTGTGTGTGTATGTGTGTGTGTGTGTGTGTGTGTGTGTGTGTGTGTGTGTGTGTGAGAGAGAGAGAGAGACAGAGAGACAGAGGATACTACATAAAATAAATTGAAAGGTATTAGTACTAGGCTCATTAAAAAAAAAACAACAAAAAAACCCCACAACTTTTTTGATTCCCACCTTCCTTCAAAGGGACTGGGTCAGCACATGTAAATTACACCGAGTGAATTTTTTAAAGCTTCTCTGGAGATCTCAGAATTTGGAGGAGGTCCCCTTGTTCTTCTAGAACATTGTGCTTGTGACTCAGAGGGGAGAGGAATGATATCAACTCTTCCTACTATAACAAGTTGCTTCTTTCCAGCTTAGGGATTCTATGATTCTGTAACTAAGAAATAATTGATGTAGTTGGTTAAGTTGGTAAGTGGGAGAATGTGTTTTTGAGTGTGTGTGTGTGTGTGTGTGTGTGTGTGGTCAGGGAGCAGTTCCTCTCAAGTCATTCTCTATAGGTAGTTTCCTATTGAAAAAGTTGATTCTGATGAAACAAACCACATATAATATTTTCCTATTTTTTTGTCAAGGGCATTACCAGCTTTCCTGTTACCAAGGGTCACAATTTTATAATCATCCTCACCTCTTCACTTTTCCTCAGCCCACATTTTCAATCAGCTGCCCAGACTTGTCCTTTCTCCCTCTTCAACATCCTTTTCCTTTTCTTTTCTCAAACAGCTTCCCCCTTGTTCAGGCCCCCATTACCTCTGGCTGTCTCACCAATAGCCTTCTCAACTGGTATCTCTTCCTCTTCCTTTCTCCAATCCATCTTCCACATAGCTTCCAAAATGATTTTCTTAAAGGGCCTTTATGATCATGTCATTCCCCTGGTTGGTAAACTCCAATAGCTCCCGATTTCCTCTGAAATCAAATACAAACTGTGTTTGACATTTAAAGCCATTCTTCACCTGGCTCCAGCCTACCTTTCTGGCTTTATCACACATTACTCCTTTTCACACACTCTTTGGTCCAGCCAAACTGGTCTTCTTGTTGCTCCTCCCATTTCTACCTTTGCACAGGCTACTTCTCCCCTTCCCTGTGCTTGAAATTAATTCTTTTCTCACCCTTGCTCTTAGAATACTGTTTCCTTTAAAACTCATTTTAAGTCCACCTTCTACATGAAACCTTTTTACAAGATTATCTTGTATTTGTTTATTCTGTTTTTAACAAAAATAGAATAAATGTGACATTTAATATAAATATTATATCAATTTCATAGATCTATTTTCTCTTCAGATAAACCAGGACGGGGAGTACTTATTTTTTGTATTTGTATTCTCAGTACCTTGCTTAGTGCCTGGCACATAGTTTTTTTTGTTTTGTTTTTGTTTTAGTGAGGCAATTGGGGTTAAGTGACTTGCCCAGGGTCACACAGCTAGTAAGTGTCAAGTGTCTGAGGCCGGATTTGAACTCAGGTACTCCTGACTCCAGGGCCGATGCTCTATCCATTGCTCCACCTAGCTGCCCCTTGGCATAGTTTTAATAGTGTTTAATAAGAAACGCTGGTTGATTGAATAGCGTAAAGGTGTGGAAAATCTCTGCCTCGTTTCCAGCGGCTCAGACTTCCCCCTATTGGCAAGATTGGATTTACTCAAATGGGCCCCTCTAGAAGTTTTTCCGAGTGGTCCTTGTTCCCTTTAGCCACAGACCTGACAGGGAGCAGGATGACCCATTCCGTTATTAGCTTTCACTTTCTGCTTTCGCCTGCGGAGTTGGTTCAGGCCCCGCCCCCTTCCATCTAGCTCAGGCCCCGCCCCTTTCTTGTACAATATTGACATTTGCGGGCTTGCAGGTGATACTCAGTCCCCGAGTTTCGCGCCAACTGTGTTTTTTTCCCTTCCCGAAGCGGGAACTAGGTACGTGCCCTACGGACGTGCCTTGCGTCTTCTACGATTGGTCCTGGGCTTCGAATCCCGCCTCTGTACCCTGACCGGGTGCTAGCATTGGTGGAGAGACCAGCAAGACGGCGGCGTAGGGAGAAGATCCTGGGCTGCTGACCGGGTACGGAGGATCGGGTGAGTCTCCTCGGCGCCCCGTGCTGCCCAGCCAGCCTTCCCGGGGAAGGGGGAAAGACTGCGGGGTGGGGAGGGCAGTTGACGCGCTGAAGACCAGAGGAGGGTCGCGGCGGATACGCGGGGCACTGAGGGGGCCCGCCGAGGGTTCGGCTACAATAGTCCCGACCTGGTGGAGGGGGTTGGGGGAGGGGCCGCGCCTGTCTGACTGACCCCGGAACCCGCAGGTAACCGCCCCCCCCCCATTTAGCCTCCCCCTTAGGCAGCCCACATCCCCCGGAGCGCGAGCTTCTGGTCCCCTGGTGTAGGGGGGCTGGGCGTTTGACGGACCCCAGCTCGTGGCTCCTTCCGGACGCCCTCTCTCCAACCTTAACCCCATCCAGCGCCCTCCTACTTAGTTGATCAGGCTCGGGATGGGGCCTGGGACTGGGGGTTCTGGATGTTTGACTGCTTGGGGGTGTGGGGAGTGAAGAGAAACAGAAACAATTATAATTGCACGTGCCTTCGTCTGGTACTTCAGTTCTCCAAGGGAATTCCACTGTAGAAGGTGGTCTAGGGAAAGGGTGAGGATTATAGCATTTTTGAATCGGAGAATAATCTAGTACAGTCTCATCTTTTCCACTAGCTGTAGTTAAATGCACTTATTCGGCCGATCCTGCTGTGGGCAAAGGCGCTGTATTTGGGTGCTGGGTTCGAGAAAAGTATAGATAATACAGTCCCTGTATATGTAGTAATAGCATCTACTCTAGAAGGTTGTTGTGAGGATCAAATGAAATCACATGTAAAGAGCTCGACAAACACCAAAACCTTACATAAATGTTACATGTGTGTATGCATATGCATACACATGTGTGTGTTTACACACACTTAAGTATAAAATTGTGTGATTTACCCAACTAGTACATGGCTGGAGCAAGATTTGATTTTATGGACAGACCTGTGATGTAGGAAAGCAACAATTGGTGTGCTGGGCCCTGGGTTTGAGAAAGTGTAGGTAATACAGTCCCTATTTTAATGGAGTTTGTAATATAGTAGGGAGATCACCCACACATATATGAATATGTATGTATCTGTGTGTATATGTGTATATATAAACAGAAAAATATAAAATGTGATTTACACAACTAGTCAGTGGCTGAGGCAAGATTTTATTATACAGATTGACCTGTGATTTTATTGGTGTAGAGAAGCAACTCTATTGAACTTAATCACTTGGCCTTTCCTATTAGTTTTAGAGAGTTGTTGGAGGCACAGAGAGATTAAGTAACTGGCCCTAGGAGGTCACACTACCTTGTCTGAACTTGAACTCAGTTCTATCCAGACTTCCAAATTGTCTCTTTTTCCATCCCATCACACTGCTTCTCAAGACACAAATTTATACTGTATATTTTTAGTGCACAGTAACAGATAAGTGCTATCCCTTGTCTATAGGAGGAAAGGCCTTGTGGACTAGAATAGGACAGGGAAGGAGGATTCCCAGGCTTTGGAGAGAAAGATGGCATTTGATTTAGGCTTTAAAATGTTTGGAGGAGGGGCACCTAGGTGGCACAGTGGATAGAGCACTGGCCCTGGATTCAGGAGGACCTGAGTTCAAATGTGACCTCAGACACTTAACACTTACTAGCTGTGTGACCCTGGGCAAGTCACTTAACTCCAATTGCCTCCCCCCTCCCCCCCAAAAATATTTGGAGGAATACAACAGAGAGGAAAGATATTCCAGTCAAAAGGGTGCTTCAGAGTTCAGATGTTTGACTGGAGCATAATGGAATTATGTAAGATAAAGCTAGGAAGGTAGGGAGGTGCCAGATTGTGGGTCAGACCCATTATAACAAATTTAACAGTGGCCACATTCCTCCCTCCTTAAAGAGCTCAATCTGGGTTTATTATATACATTTGTTTCCATTGAAATTTTTTGGTTTAACTTTAACATTTCTATGATGACCAAGTGGTCAAAATAGATGTTTTGGTATATATTCCCATTGAAAATTATTTTCCATGGAGAATTATATGCAAGTTTTCAACTTATCCTTTGTGCATCTGGTATAGTCATTTAATTCCTGGCCATCCTTGTGGAAATTGGTGAAACTTAGTTGTAAACTTAGGGAGAATATTGTCCTTTGTTTTTTTGTAAATTAATTGTTTCCAAGATGCTTTTCCTTCATGGTAACAATAATCAGATGACATTTATGTAGGGCTTCAAAGTTTGCTGAGCTCTTTATATTATCTCATTTGATTCTCACAATAATCTTTTTAGGTAGCTGCTATTCCGTTTTTATAGATGAGGAAATTGAGGTTGAAAACAGTTGTTGACTTGTCAAGGGTCATGCAGGTATGACTGAGGCAAGATTTACACAAGTCTTCCTGATTTCAACTCCAGCCCTCTATACATTATGTTCCTGATGCTTTAAGGTAGTGCCCATGGAAGTAGAAAAAAACTCTCTTAGATGACCTTTATTTTTTAAGGCTATGAGGGAACTTAAGAGCTCAGGTATGCCAGTGATTTTTGAAGAATGCTCTCTTGTCCATTGGTGTACAACAAAAAGTATCCACATCATCCATAATATAAGGGCAAGAAGCATTGGTAAAGTTCCCACTTAGCAAGGGGAGAAAAGGGAGTAAATGCCGGGCGTTTTGACTATGAAAGTTCCTCAGACACAGTTTGGGAGTTTTGAACTTTTCAAGTCTATAGTCGCCAAAGCTAAAAAGTTTTGCAAATACAGATCTGCTCCATCTTTATGTTTCTTGGCAGGATGGACTACAGTTAAGTTTTCTTCTTTTTTGGGGGGGGGTGAGGCAATTGGGGTTAAGTGATTTGTCTAGGGTCACACAGCTAGTATTAGGTGTCTGAGTTCGGATTTGAACTCAGGTCCTCCTGACTCCAGGGCTGGTACTCTATCCACTGCACCACCTAGCTGCCCCAACTACAGTTAAGTCTTGCGAAGCAAATGTGTAATTGTTGTTTTCTTGTAGTTACTAAAAAAGGTAGACTACATAACTTGTTTAATAAGACATTTCCAGCAGTTTCTAACAATGAGAAACTTTATCTGTGTCTGAGGTGTTGCCTGTTTTATTTTAAGCATGGCTTGGGAACTATTCCTCATATATATCATTAGGAAATATTTTACTTCTCTTCACTTAGCTTCTGGTAGTAATAAAGTCGATATTGACTTAATGTTAAATTTATTTATTTATTTATTTATTTATTTATTTATTTATTTATTTATTTATTTAGTGAGGCAATTGGGGTTAAGTGACTTGCCCAGGGTCACACAGCTAGTAAATGTGTGTTAAGTGTCTGAGGCCGGATTTGAACTCAGGTACTCCTGACTCCAGGGCCGGTGCTCTATCCACTGCGCCACCTAGCTGCCCCCTTAATGTTATATTTATAAAGAGCTTTAAATATTGTTTATTTTATTCTATTTCTGTTAGCTAGGTAGTATCTATAATTTGCAGATACAGAAACAAAATCTGTGTACTCCTTATTCACTGATATACATACTCTTTTTAGCAATTCAAATAATCTCTGTACATTAGTAAAGCTTCATGAGTTGCTGTGTCCCTAAAATTCATCATGTGGTTGTTAGACTTAAAAAGAGAGCCTTTCCACTCTTAGCTAGAGGTTAGCCCTTGAACAAGAGCTCTGTGATAGCCCCATAGAGAAGGGTTTTCCAGTTTGGCAGTGCATACTTGAGAAATGACAACCTTTATTGCCACAGTGAAGCTCAGAATAGGACTTGTTAGCATAACTGCCTTTTAAGCCATTGATCAAGCTCTATTCCTGGCAAATAATCAATAATCAGTTAGTCAGCAGGTATTTATTAAGTGCCTTTTATGTGTTAGGAACTGTACTAGGTACTGAAGTTCCGAGAACTAAGAATGAAATTATCCCTAAAATCATCCCTATTCCCAGAGAGGAATGCCATGCCAGTGGGGAAGCAAACACATATTAAATATATGCATTACATATATAGAGTTAAGTACAGTCATGTACAAAGCAGTTAAATAAGAGATAGTTGGGGAGATAGAGCACAAGCAGTTGGAAGGATCAAGAAAGGCATGCTGCTGGGGGGCAGCTAGGTGGTGCAGTGGATAAAGCACTGGCCCTGGATTCAGGAGGTCCGGAGTTCAAATTCGGCCTCAGACCTACCAGCTGTGTGACCTTGGGCAAGTCACTTAACCCTCATTGCCCCACAAAAAACAAAACAAAAAAAGAAAGGCATGCTGAAGATGGTGCCTCAGCTTCATCTTAAAGGAAGAAGGACTCTGAGGCAGAGGGAAAAAAGGAGTACCAGTGGTAGAGATGGAGTACCCATGTGAAAGAACAGAGTGAAAGCCAGTTGGTTGGCAGGGGAAGTAATATTGAATGAGAATGGAAAGATAGACTGGGGCCAGTATATATAAGACTTTAAAAGCTAAACAGAGGAGTTGATTTGAGTTAGGGAAACCAAATTATGAGGCTTTTATAAAAATCTAGGGGAGAGGTGAAGAAGGCTTGAACTAAGGTTGTTGTAGTGGAGAGAAGGGGTGGGATGTGAGATGTTATGAAGGGAGGGACAGCAAGATTTGGCAGCAGATTGAATATGTGTGGCGAAGGAGAGTGAGGAGTCCCAGATGATGCTGAGGTGATGAATCTAAGGCACTGAAAGGATGGTAGTTCCTTTAATAGAAATAGAGAAGATGGAAGAGAAGATTTAAGGAGAAGGATAATGAGTTTATTTTTGGATATGTTGAGTTTCATATATGTCTTCCCAAGTTTTTCTGGAACCATTCCTTCCTTTATCTCTTAGAGTATAGTAACATTCCAATACATTCATACACCATGATTTGTTCAGCCATTACCCAATTCATAGATAATTCCTTTTGGCACTACAAAAAGAGGGGCTATAAATATTTTCATACATATAGATCTTTTCCTTCTTTCTTTGATCTTTTTTTTGGTAGAGAATTTAATAGGATATTTTCTTGAATGTTTAATATATGCAGACAAAGTAATCAGGAATTTCTTGATAATGTGTTAAAACTGATGAATTGGTTACAAAAATAGACCAGTTTTTCTGACGTTGAAAACTATGATTTCCAAATAAGAAACAAGGTTTATGATTACCAAGGTACATCTCATAAAACCATGTGACCAATTATTTAAATGTTGAAAATACAGAGAATTGTTTATTTGTTATAGTCCTTGAAGACTCATGGCAATTCAGACTTTCTCTTTCTTTGATCTCTTTTGGCTATAAGCCTAGTATTGGTATAGCTGGACTGAAGGTATGCAGTTTAGTGACTTTTTGGATTGTTATTGTTAAATTGTTTAAATTGTTTCAGTTGTGTCTGACTGTGACTTCTTTTCGGGTTTTCTTGGCAAAGATACTGGTGTGGTTTGCCTTTTCCTTCTCTAGCTCATTTTATAGATGAGGAAACTGAAGCAAACAAGGTTAAATGTCACTTGTCTGAGGCCATATTTGAATTCATTAAAAATCATCTTCCTGACTCCAGGGCCAGCTTCTATTCCCTGTACCACTTAGCTGTCTGACTTTTTAGATTTAGTTCCAAATTGCTTTGCAGAAAGGGTAGACCAATTCACAGGTCTACCAGCAGTGCTTGTCTTCCCACAGCCGGGGGTGGGGGGGAGGACAGTGAGGGTTAAATGACTTGCCCAGGGTCACATAGCTAGCAAGTGTCGTGTCTGAGGCCAGATTTGAACTCAGGTCCTTCTGACTCCAGGGCTGCTGCTCTATCCACTTCGCCAGCTAGCTGCCCCCCATCAACCATTTTTTTTGGTGTGTCATCCTTGCCAATTTGATTGTGGGCATGAAGTGGATCCTGAGTGGTTTTTATTTTATATTTCTCCTCTGATTAGTGAGTTGAAGCACTTTTCACAGCCTGAATTTCTTTGAGAATTGTTGTTCATATTCTTTGGTGTAGCTAGGTGGTGCTGTGGATAGAGCACTGGCCCTGGAATTAGGAGGACATGAGTTTGAATCTGGCCTCAGACATATAGTAGCTGTGTGACTCTGGGTGGGTCACTTAAAACCCTCATTGCCTCAGACATCTGAAGCCATCTCCAGTCATCCTGATGTATATATCCTGATTTTTTATCTTTCCACTAGACCCAGTTGGCTCTGGAGGAGAGAGTGAGGCTGGTGACTTTGCCTTCCTCACTTAAATCCAATTCACTGCAAGTTCGGACATCTGTCATAGTCCTCTTTGAGAATGAGGGACGGGGGCAGCTAGGTGGCACAGTGAATAAAGCACCGGCCCTGGATTCAGGAGGACCTGAGTTCAAAACCGGTCTCAGACGCTTGACACTTACTAGCTGTGTGACCCTGGGCAAGTCACTTAACCCTCATTGCCAAACAAAAAAACCCCAAAAAACAAACAAACAAAAAAAAATGAGGGACAAACAACAACATATTCTTTGACGGTGTGCTGGGGAATGGCTCTTGTTCTTATATATTTGAATCAGTTCCCTGTCTATATCTTATATATCAGACCTTTATTAGAGAAGTTTGATGTTATTCTTACATGCATTGTTCTGTTTCTGCTAACATTCTTCAGTGTTGTCTTCCCAGGTTTCTTTGAAACTATACCTTTCATCATTTCATACAACACAGTGATATTCCATGACATTCATATATCCAAATTTCTTCCATTTCCTTCATTTGCTACCACAAAAAGAGTGGCAATAAATGGGTTCTTTTCCTTTCTTTGTGGTCTCTTTGGGAGTATCAGCATAGTATAGTACTGCTGAGTCAAAGGGTTTGCACTGTTTAATAACTTTTTGAACATAATTCCCAATTGCTTTCCAGAACAACAACAATAATGAGAATTGCTAGTATTTATATAGCACTTTAGAATTTTCATGCACTTTACATATATTCTGATTTAATTCCCCACAACAACCTTATGCCATAGAAGTTATTATTATTGTCATTTTACAAATGAAGAAACTGAGGTTGTTAGAAATAAAGTGATTTGCCAGGGCAAAATAGCTAAATAAGTATCTGAAGGAGAATTTTAACTCAGATATCCTAACTTTAAGTCTATCACACTGTCCATTATGTTATGACTCATACTTGCCAACATGACTACACCAATTGAGAGCTCTACCCATAGTACGTTTGTGTCTGTTCACCTGTAGTTCCTGTGCCTACTATTACTTTCTTTTTTTGGTAATCTTTGCCGATCGGATAGTGGTGAAATGGGAATTCAGTTGCTTTAATTTGCATTTCTCCAATTATTAGAGTGATTTGAAACATTTTAACACATGGCTATTGATATCTTGGAGGTCTTTGAGAATGTCTTTCATATCCTTTAACAATTTATCGTTTGGAGGAATTGGAAGTTGAGGGGGTGCCCATCAATTGGGGAATAGCTGGACAAGTTGTGGTATATGAATACAATGGAATACTATTGTGCTGTAAGAAATGATGAGCAGGAGGAGTTCAGAGAAACCTGGAGGGTCTTGCGTGGGCTGATGATGAGTGAGATGAGCAGAACCAGAAGAACATTGTACCCAGTATCATCAACATTGAGTGTTGATCTACTGTGATGGACTATATTCTTCTCACCAATGCAATGGTACAGAAGAGTTCCAGGGAACTCATGATGGAGAAGGATCTCCAAATCCGAGGAAAAAAAAAAAAAGAACTGCGGAGTATAGATGCTGAATGAACCATACTATTTCTTTTGTTTTCGGTGCTGTTGTTTTTTTCTATTTTGAGGTTTTTCATCATTGCTCTGATTTTTTCTCTTATAACATGACTAATGCAGAAATAGGATTAATGTTGTGTGTGTGTGTGTGTGTGTGTGTGTATATATATATAACCTATAACAGATTAACTGCTGTCTAGGGGAGGGGGGAGGGAGAAAAATCTGAAATTGTAAAGCTTGTATAAACAAAAGTTGAGAACTATCTTTACATGTAACAGGAAAAAAATAAAATACTTTATTAATTAAAAAAAGAAATAAAACAATTTATTGTTTGGGAGCTGCCTCTTATTCTAGTATTTGTCTTGGAATTATTTGTCTTGGAAATGTGACCATTATCAAATAAATTTTCTATAAATATTTTTTTCCCAGCTGTTTCCCTTCTAATTTTAGCTGCATTAGTTTTGTTTATGCAAAAACTTTTAAATTTTATGTAATAAAAATTTTCCATTTTATTTTCTGTGTTCCTCTCTATCCCTACTTTTGTCACATTCTCCCATAGGTACAAATGGTATTTCCTTTGCTGCTCATTTAATATGTTTATAATATGACCATCATACCTATATAATAAATTCATTTGAAACTTATTTTGGCATATGGTTTCAGGTAAAAGTACAAATCTAATTTGTGTCTGACTTGTGTTCTAGATAACTCTTTATTAATGGCATTTCATTGGTTATTCTGGTCTTTGATAAGCTTTGTTTCACTGTGATAGGCATTATAGAGGCCTCCAAAGTTGAATAACATGTGACTGCTGCAGTAGGTGTGCTTATATACTAGAAGAGGAGATGGCATGTCATTCTGTTGGGTTTTTTTGTTTGTTTTTTAGTGAGGCAATTGGGGTTAAGTAACTTGCTCAGGGTCACACAGCTAGTAAGTATTAAGTGTCTGAGCCCCGATTTGAACTCAGGTACTCCTGACTCCAGGGCCGGTGCTCTATCCACTGTGCCACCTAGCTGCCCCAATGGCATGTCATTCTAAATTACGTTACAGTACTTCTGTATAAGTATCAGAAAATAAACAGTGTTTCAGCTCTTTAGTGACTGGGGCGAGGGGGGGAGTTGTGTGAGGTGTTGTTGGAAGGGGTTGGTCAGGACTGATTTCATGAAGCAGATGATACTGTTAGAGCTGAATTTTGCAAAGTGATCTCACAGGCAGAGGTGGAGCTACAAAAAGCATTCTACACCAAGGTTGTTTTTTTTTTTTAATTTAACATTTAACATGACAATTCCCACACCCTGCCCTGCTAGTCTTTGTTCTCTTCTGACTTAGGGAAATTGTGAGAAAAGGCTCAGAAGTGGAAGTATGCAGGGCATATTTGGGAATAGCAGATAGTCCAGTTGGAGCAAATTTTTTTTTTTTTTTTTTTAGTGAGGCAATTGGGGTTAAGTGACTTGTTCAGGGTCACACAGCTAGTAAGTGTTAAATGTCTGAGGCCGGATTTGAACTCAGGTACTCCTGACTCCAGGGCCGGTGCTCTATCCACTGTGCCATCTAGCTGCCCCTGGAGTAGATTTTTGAAGGGGAGTTTTGGAGGATAAAGATGGAAAGTTACATTAAAGCCTTGTGGGATATTGGATATAAAACTAAGAAATTCAAACTTTATTTGATAGGCAATGAGCCATTGAAGACTTTAATTTTTTTTTACATTTTAACTTGTTTTAAGATTTTTCTTCAATGGTGATAAATATTAAAGTACAAAGGAATATCATTAATGTTGTGGCCAACATTATAAGTATGAAATTGTAAATTTAATACGGTTTCTGCTTTAAAAAATAAGTTAAATAAGAAAAGCCAGTTCTGTCAGGTTTCTGCCTTTAGTAGGGTTGTTTTCTGTATTTCTAATAATGTTCACCTTTATCCATTTTTCTTTTTCTTTTTTTTTGGTGAGGCAATTGGGGTTAAGTGACTTGCCCAGGGTCACACAGCTAGTAAGTATTAAGTGTCTGAGGCTGGATTTGAACTCAGGTACTCCTGAATCCAGGGCCAATGCTCTATCCACTGCGCCACCTAGCTGCCCCTATCCATTTTTCTAAGTCTTCCAGGCCGCCTTCTTATTTCTCTCTTTTGTTCTTTAAGAGGTCCAGGGGGATCTCTAGTCTCTTCTTGAATCAAAGAGTTCTTGATCCTTTCCTAGGGTCAAAGATTATGCATAATTTAATAATATTTTGAAATAGTTCTGAGTTGCTTTTTAAAATTGCTATGCCGGAGCACCTAGGTGGCATAGTAGATAGAGCACCAGCCCTGGATTCAGGAGTACCTGAGTTCAAATCCGGCCTCAGACACTTAACACTTACTAGCTGTGTGACCCTGGGCAAGTTACTTAACCCCAATCGCCTCACCAAAAAAAAAAAAATTGCTATGCCAATTTACAGTTCCACCAATTATGTATCAATGTACCTGTTTTCTCACAGCCTCTCCTTTTTTTCATTTTTCTTTTGTCATCCTTTGTCAACCTTATAAGTGTAAGGTGGAACTTTAGTTTCTTTTAAAAAATATTTCTCTAATGATTGGTGATGTGAAACAATTTTTCATATGAAAACTACCAATTCTTATTCTTTGGCCATTTATCTGTTGGGGAATGGCTCTCATTCTTATACATTTGAATCAGTTCCTTATATGTTGTAGAAATGCGACCCTTACCAAGGAAGCTTCCTCCAATTGCCTATTATTGTTGAGTATACTCTTTGTCACTTACATCTTTATAAAGAGTGGCATTGGATGTAAGGAAAAAAGCTACAAGAGGATAAAATGGAGGATAAACATGCAATTAACAATCATAACCTTGAATGTTAATGGGATGAATTCAACAATAAAATTAAAGAGGTCAGCAGGCTCCAAAAAAAATACTTGAAATGTGAAGATTCATACAGCGTTAAAAAGAAAGGCGGGTCATTCAGTCAGTCATCAGCATAGTAAACACCTATTAGATGGCTATGTACTGTACCAAGTTCTAGGGATACAAAAAAAGGTTAAAAACATGATCCTTATTTTTAAGGACCTCAGTTTCTAATGGTGGAGGACAACATGCAAAACACTATATATGTACAAGATCTATAATGTGTGAATGGGAGATAATCTCAGAGGGAAGGTAATAATGATGAAGAGGGACTTGTATAAAGATGGGATTTGAGATGAACATAATAATACTAATAATAAAATAATATAACTAGGTAATGAAAAAGCTTGTGATAAAATATAGCAGCTATTTCTTTTGAAAACACTCAAAAACATATATTTGCGAATATTTTCTTAACATGGTAAATACGATATTTAAAATCAAGGGCCAACAATATGTGTAATAGACAGATGCCAGAGTCAAAGATGTCTGTTATTATCAGTTATTTGATATACTAGAAATGCTAGCTTATAGCAATGAAAAAAAAATTGAAGAAATAAGCACAGAGAATGGTAAATTATAACTTTTTGCAGATGATAGGATGGTTTATTACAGGATCCCATAACATTTAAAAATAATAGAAAAACATAATAACTCCAGCAGTGTTGCTTGCTGGATGTAGAATAAACCCACACAAATCAAACTACAGCATATGTAAAATATTTAGAAATCTGTTTAAGAAAAGATACGTGATGGGGCAGCTAGGTGGCGCAGTGGATAAAGCACTGGCCTTGGAATCAGGAGGACCCGAGTTCAAATTTGGCCTCAGACACTTGACACTTAGTAGCTGTGTGACCCTGGGCAAGTCACTTAACCCTCATTGCCCTGCCCCCCTCCCCCAAAAAAAGAAAGATACATGACAACTATATGGATATAATTATAAATTATACTTTATAGAAATAAAGACCTAAATAATCAGAGAAACATATTTACTCATAGGCCAATCCATGTGTTATAGTAAAAATGATAATTATTCTTAAATTGATTTAGTCAGCGCTTTATTATTCAGCTTTCCAAAGGATTACTTTATATAGCCAGGGGAAGAATAACCAAGATCATATGGAGCAGAGGTGTCAAACTTGGGCCCAAATTACTGGAATATAGTTTGGATTAAATTATAATTGAGAAATATTTAACAAAATGAATAAAAATGCAAATAGATAATGTTAATTTGTGGTTTTCTAAGTCAGTGTGAAGCCTGTAAGCCATTGTTTCTATTTGAGTTTGACACCATTGATATAAAAGAACAGAAAAGTTAGGAGTCTGAATGGTAATCATCAAAACAACTTGGTCCTGGTTAAAAAGTCATTGAGTAGGGGCAGCTAGGTGGTACAGTGGATAGAGCACCAACCCTGGAGTCAGGAGGACCTGAGTTCAAATGTGGCCTCAGACACTTGACACTTACTAGCTATGTGACCCTGGGCAAGTCACTTAACAACCCTTATTGCCTTGGGAAAGAAAGAAATAAAGTAATGTGAGTGTGATCTGACAGCCATTACTTCATAAAAGACTTCCAAAGTCATAATGTTTCATACTACATTTTGGAACATTTACAATTTCTTTTTTCCTCTTTTAAATTTTCTTGTTAACAAAAATATTTTGTCTTTCACATTGTTCTCTCGGCATTGGGGGGAAAATAATAAATACGTATGGTCAAGCAAAACAATTTTCTTCCTTGGCCATGTCCAAAAAGTATGTCTCCTTCTGCACCATGAGACCATTCCCTTCCAGGAGAAGTGAGTAGCATGTTTCACCATGAGTCCTTTGGAATTGTGGTTGTTCATTGCATTATGATGCTGATTTTAAAATTAATATTCTTTTGCAAAAGCATTTATGTACCATCTACACATTTTTGTATAGTACCTTGTAATAAAGAGGTATATAAATGTGTACTATTATCACTGTTCCTATGTCTTAAGAATATTGACAGTTTTACCAAGGCACCCCCTTTTGTCCTTTGGTCCTTAAAAAGTGAGGTGCTACTGTAAAAATATAATTTTATCTTAAATGACATAATTAGTGATTTGCTGTGGGTTGAGCGGTGGTGTCAGATGGTATAAGTGCCTCCTTAAACTAAATTTTTGAAATTGCATGCTATATATACATTTGAGAAACTATGTTTCCTGGATTGTAAAAGATTAATTTCATCAATTAAAATATGTTCTTAAACAATTATAGATGGGGAACATCAAAGGTGATTGGGATCATGGCAGCGGATGATGAAAATGGTGATAGAACAGATTTATTTGATGTCCTCTTGGGTAAGAAAATCCAGTAGTTAAGTTATTTTTCTGACATTTTTCTTTCTTATAAAGTCATTGTACTTTTATTTGAAAACTCATATTTTTGTTTTTTTAATGCATGCTTTGAAGTGATCAATTTTGACTAAATTGATAATTATTTTTACAATTTTTATTTGTCAAAATATATGCATATATATCTATATTTATTACTTTGGAAACGTAAAACACATTTTTAGTAAAGAGCTCAGTGGGAGAATTTTTTATGGTAATGAACCATGATGAAAAAAAATTAACAAAAATGTCTAATAGAAAAGAGCAACTTTATTACTAGCAGCATGAATATAATTTTCAAGTATTATCTGTACATAAACTTTCATGTTTTTTGTACAATAAAATCTTAATCAGAATCTGAAAACATTAAAAATCACTAAAGGTAAAATGTTTGTTACATTAAATATTAGAAAAAGTAGTTCTGTTTAGGAATGCTATATCAATAGTAAAAAAAAAAATCCTGCAAAATACCAATGCATTATTTGGGCTAAATTACCATGTAAGTGTTAGGTACTTAGACTCTGAAATTATAAAGAGCTTTCTTTTTAGTAAATGATAAAGCAGAACTTTCCACAGCTTTGTTTTTCTTGCCACCAAGTTACCTTAATTATCTGCCAGTTTTCCTCTGACACTTCACATCAAGGACTAGGCCTCTAGAACTTTACTGAGCAAGGAGGCAATCTGTGTCATTGCTTTCTAAATTGTTAACTGTTGGGGGCAGCTAGGTGGCGCAGTGGATAAAGCACCGGCCCTGGATTCAGGAGGACCAGAGTTGGACTTCAGCCTCAGATACTTGACACTTACTAGCTGTATAACCCTGGGCAAATCACTTAACCCTCATTACCCTGTCCCCCTTCCCCCCAAAAATATTAACTGTTAAAATTAATGGCCTTTTTTAAAACTCTTGTTCTATTTGACCTGCCTTTAGCTTTTGATTTATTTGACCATCCCTCTACCTGGAGACTTTCATCTCTTGGCTTATGCAACAGTGCTTTGTCTTTTCTTCCCTTTGTATGTTAGATTATTCCATCACTGTATCCTCTGATGGATCATCTCCTGATAGTTAAGCGTGAATGTTTCTCAAGGATGTGACCTTGACCCATTTCTCTTAGTAATTTAATCATTTTCCATCGGTTCAATTAACATCTCTATGTAGATGAGTCCCAAGTCTGTATATCTAGCCCTAATGTCTCTCTTGGATCCAGTTCCACACTGCCAAATGCCTGTTGGGCGTAGCCACCACTGTCCTTGTTTTTTGTTTTCCCAAGTTTGTAATTTTGAAGTTATCCTTGATTCTTCTCTTTTTTTGTCACTCTTCCATATCTAGACAGTTGCTAAGGCTTAAGCCTTCTTTATGTCATGCTACTGTGTTCTAGCTTTCACATCCAATTGGGCACTGTAGCTCTATCATTAGGACACTGGGCTTCTGCTTGGTGAGGTTTCATCACTTTTTTGCCTGACCTAGGCCTTACATCCCTGGCTATCTTCATGCCATATCACTGCATGTGCTGCTACCACCTCCTTCTCATCCCTGATCCCTTTTCACCTTTAGCTCTGGGAACGATAATCACCTAAATATTACCTTTATGGGAAAGATTTGTCAATCGCTTGCTTTATGACTTATTTCACCATCCCTGTGACTTCACTGATCAGATTTCCTTTTCTGTCTCTCACTTAAATGTATTTTCTTCCCCACCCCCCCATTAGAATGTAAGTTTTTTGAGGGTAGGGACTACTTTACTTTTGGTATCTGCACCTCCACTACTTAGCAAATGTGTGGCATGTAATAAGTGCTTACTAAATGCTTTTTAAATTCATACATTCTTTCTGATTCTACTTTTCTAACATCTCAGCCCCTATTCTCCACTGAATGTGGCTGCTGAATGTGGTAATAATAACTTATTACCTCTTGCAGTAGTCCCCTCATTTAATTTTCCTACTTTGTTTCTTATCTGTCTTTGATCCATTCTCCACACACATGCCAAATTGATACTCTTTTCTTTCTTCCTCCCTTCCCTTCCCTTCCCTTCCCTTCCCTTCCCTTCCCTTCCCTTCCCTTCCCTTCCCTTCCCTTCCCTTCCCTTCCCTTCCCTTCCCTTCCCTTCCCTTCCCTTCCCTTCCCTTCCCTTCCCTTCCCTTCCCTTCCCTTCCCTTCCCTTCCCTTCCCTTCCCTTCCCTTCCCTTCCCTTCCCTTCCCTTCCCTTCCCTTCCCTTCCCTTCCCTTCCCTTCCCTTCCCTTCCCTTCCCTTCCCTTCCCTTCCCTTCCCTTCCCTTCCCTTCCCTTCCCTTCCCTTCCCTTCCCTTCCCTTCCCTTCCCTTCCCTCCCCTTCCCTTCCCTTCCCTTCCCTCCCCTCCCCTCCCCTCCCCTCCCCTCCCCTCCCCTTCCCTCCCCTCCCCTCCCCTCCCCTCCCCTCCCCTCCCCTCCCCTCCCCTCCCCTCCCCTCCCCTCCCCTCCCCTCCCCTCCCCTCCCCTCCCCTCCCCTCCCCTCCCCTCCCCTCCCCTCCCCTCCCCTCCCCTCCCCTCCCCTCCCCTCCCCTCCCCTCCCCTCCCCTCCCCTCCCCTCCCCTCCCCTCCCCTCCCCTCCCCTCCCCTCCCCTCCCCTCCCCTCCCCTCCCCTCCCCTCCCCTCCCCTCCCCTCCCCTGCCCTGCCCTGCCCTGCCCTGCCCTGCCCTGCCCTGCCCTGCCCTGCCCTGCCCTGCCCTGCCCTGCCCTGCCCTGCCCTGCCCATTATGGGGCAATGAGGGTTAAGTGACTTGCCCACGGTCACACAGCTAGTAAGTGTCAAGTGTCTGAGGCCAAATTTGCGCTCAAGTCCTCCTGAATCCAGGGCTGGTGTTCTATGCACTGCACCACCTAGCTACCCCTAAATTGATACTCTTACAATCCCATGACATCCCCTACTAAAAAACTTTCAGTGGCTCTCCATTGTTTGTAGTGTAAAGTACAAACTTCTCAGCTTGGCATTTAATCATCTCTTTGATCTCACCTACTTTTCCAGACCTGTATTTGTTACCTTTTATGCTCTCTATGCGCCAGCCAATCTGACCAACATGTCTTTTAAAATCAGTGTACCAGGGCAGCTAGGTGGCGCAGTGGATAAAGCACTAGCTCTGGATTCAGGAGGACCTGAGTTCAAAGCCAGCCTCAGACACTTGACACTTACTAGCTGTGTGACCCTGGGCAAGTCACTTAACCCTCATTGCCCCGAAAAACAAAACAAAACAAAAAAAATCAGTGTACCAACTTTCACGGTGCCTTTATAATAGCCATATCCCTTCACTAGAATATACTTTTATTCATTTCCTTCTTTTAGAATTCCTAATGTCTCTCAAGGCTTAGCTCAGGTGCCACTGCCTACATGAAACCTTTCAAGTTTTTTAATATTTATCTATGAGTATATATGTTTTGTCCTTCAGGAGAATATAAGTTTCTTGAGGAGAGGGGCTGTTTTATTTGCTTTTGTATTCCTAGTGATTAACATAGTGCCTGTTACATAGTGAGCACTAAATAAATGGTCAGTTGAATAATGAGTGATCCTCATCTAAAAAACTCAATTAACATTCATCCAGCATCTTGAGAGGTGTGAAGTATTGAAACTATGTACAGTATTTTCACCTCTCATCTATTTAGACTTTTTGATTAATGATTTACTAACCTAGATGTTAGGCATCAACTTTCATTTATTTGATGGATCCAGTGATTTCATCACCATATTTACTTCCTTTGTTGATGTCACAGTGTCTCTATACCATCTTATCCTATTTAATATCTGTGACTTTTCATCAGTTCTTGGCAGTGAGTGCCCCTAATTCTTTTTTTTTCCTTAAAATTGTTTTCAATTGGTACTTATTTTTATATCACCTTGATTTCTCACAATATCCATCTTCTGATCACCACTGAACCATCCCTCATAACAAGTTTTTTTAAAAAAAGACTAACCCTTGTAATAACAAGTAAAAAAGAGAAAAATAGTTTAGTAAAACTAGCTAATAGATCAACCAAGTCTAGCAGTATATAGAATATAGTATAACCATAGTTCCCCCACCTTTGAAAAGAAGTGAGGGAGGTTCATTTTTCTTAACTCTTTTCCAGGACTAAGGTTGGTCATGATAGTTATATGCCATTCAGCTTCCTATTTTACTTTTTTTTTTAAATTTACATTGTAGTCATTGTGTATATTTTTCCTGGTTTTGCTTACTTTGCATATGTGTCTTTCCACTTCTCTAAATTCTTTTCAATTCTCCTTTCTTTTGGTACAACAATAATCCATTATGTTAATTTACAATAATTTGTTTAGCCATTCCCCAATATTAGGCTTCTACCTGGTTTCCAGTTCTTTGCTACCACAAAAGGTGCTATTATGAATATTTTATTTTATTTATTTATTTATTTATTTATTTTTAGTGAGGCATTGGGGTTAAGTGACTTGCCCAGGGTCACACAGCTAGTAAGTGTTAAGTGTCTGAGGCCGGATTTGAACTCAGGTACTCCTGACTCCAGGGCTGGTGCTCTATCCACTGTGCCACCTAGCTGCCCCGAATATTTTATTTTTGATATACATGGAACCTTTGTTTCTGTCTTTGATTTCTTCTAATCTCTTAAGATGAGTTCTATGTCTATTAGTTACTAACATTCCACTATAATAGTGTTGTATATGTCTTATAGAATTAATCATACCAGGATTTTTACCTGTAAAGAATGTTCTTCCCCTTTCTCTTTTTATTAAGCCCCTAAAGAGACAGGATTAAGGAGGGAAAAGTTTTTAAAATGTTAATATGGTAATGAACAAAAAAAATTTAGGCCAGGTTATAGACATAATGTCACAGTTTTTATAATATTTCAAGCATCAATATGTTTTCCTTTTGATCTACATATTTTACCTGCTTGCAAAGAATCCCAATAAATTATTACTAGTGGTATTAAAAGGTAACAATTATAAAACATGTTTTAATGTGAAAGTAATTAAAATGATCTAGATTAACAAGGAAAATCAAATTAGATACTATATATATCAGTTTAGGCTCTGATTTTTCTAAAGGTTCTCAACTTATAAAGTATCAAGTCAAACTTATGAAGCATCTAGTTATCATAGAATGTGATATAAACATATATTCAAAATCAATATATAGCAAAACTATATTTATAGTTTGAATTTGCCTTCCCAGTTTGGATTGATTTGAAACAGCAAACTCTACCCATTATATGATATTCTTGTTTTGCTTTGTTTTTGCAGGGCAATGAGGGTTAAGTGACTTGCCCAAGGTCACACAGCTAGTACATGTCAAGTGTTTGAGGCCAGATTTGAACTTAGGTCCTCCTGAATCCAGGGCTAGTGCTTTATCCACTGTGCCACCTAGCTATCCCATTATATGATATTCTTAATTGTACTTTCTTCATACTCCTCTTCCTTTCAAAAAGTTTTAATAAGTAAATTCTTCAACACAAATCAGAATCAAGTGGGTTCATAAGAAAGCCTTTCTGTGTCAATAGAGGGGTTGAACTTGACTCCTCTTTTTTCTTTTTCTTTTTTTTTTCTCTTTTTGGCCCCAGATGTTTTATATTTTTTAATTTTTTATTATAATTTTCCAGTTACATGTAAAGATAGTTTTCAATATTTCTTTTCATGAGATTTTTAGTTCTAAATTTTTCTCCCTCCCTTCCCTCCCTCCTCCCCAAGACAGAAAACTATCTGATATAGGTTATATATGTACAATCACATTAAACATATTTCTGCGTTAGTCATGTTGTGAAAGAAGAATCCAAACACAAGGGGAAAACCCTCCAAAAAGAAAAAAAACAACCAAAAAGTAGAAATAGTGGTTCAATCTGCATTCATAATCCACAGTTTTTTTCTGGATGTGGAGAACATGTTCCATTATGAGTTCTTTGGAATTGTCTTGGATCATTGCACTGCTGAGAAGTTGGCTCCTCTCTTACCTGACAAAGAGATTTTTTTCTTTATAACCTTTGTCGTAGTAGACAGTTGTGCTAACTTTGTACTGAAGGATCATTCAAAATTGAAAATGCATTGACTATACGTTGCTTTTCTTTCAGCTTCTCCTCTTAAAAATAATGATGAAAGTTCATTGGACATTTATGCTGGGCTGGATAATACTCTAACTGGTAAGTTTAAAGTATAAAATAATTTTTTAAGTCCCATTATATATTAATCTGCAAGACATGGATACAAACTTCTTGCATATTCTTGCAACATGAATTGCTCCTGAATAATTGGTCTTTTTTTAAAATGTGACATATTATCATTATTATTGTTCTTCCAGTTCTTCTCACTTCATTCTACATCACTTCATCCTACCCAAAATTTTCTGAAATCATCTAGTCATTTAACCTCTTTAAATTTCAGTTCTCTCATCTGGAAAATTTGGAAGTTGCAGCTGATGACTTTTTTTTTTTTTAATTTTTAGTAAGGCAATTGGGGTTAAATGACTTGCCCAGGGTCACACAGCTAGTAAGTGTTAAGTGTCCGAGGCCGGATTTGAACTCAGGTACTCCTGAATCCAGGGCCGGTGCTCTATCCACTGCGCCATCTAGCTACCCGCAGTTGATGACTTTTTGATTTAAAATTTTTATAATTAAATTTTATTTCATTTTTTCAACTGTCAAGCATTCTTTTTCTTTTCTCCTTTTCTCTTCCTCTCCCTTCCCCCCTTCCCCCCAAAAAAAGAGAAAAACAAAACTCTTATAACAAATAAGCATAAACAGGAAAACCATATTCTTATATTGGTCATCTCTAGAGTGTACGTCCCCTTCTTCATATTAGTCCACATCTTTGTCAAGACAGGGATAGCATCGTTCATCATCATTCCTCAGAATCATGGTTATTCATTTTATTGGTCAAAGCTCTTCAATTGTTTCAAAATTGTTCATTTTAGAATAGTGATGTTATATTATAAAATTTTCTCTTGGTTCTCTGTACTTCTCTCTGCAGTATTTCATAAAAGTCTTCCCAGTTTTTCTCTGAAATAATGTTTCATTATTTATAGAAAAATAGTATTACATTACATTTATTATACTTTATTCAGCTAGTCTTCAATTGGTGGACACCCTTATAGCTTCCAGTTCTTTCCAACAACAAAAAGAGAGTTTCTATAAGTAACTTTGTGCATATAGAACTTTTTCTTCTTTCTTTGATCTCTTTGGGATATTGGCCTATCATGACTTGACATTTTTCCCAACTCTAATTCTTTGTTCTTATGGTCTGTGAACATAGTTACCACCAAATTTCATTAGTCTGCAAAATAATTGCTGTTTCTAATTCTTTATAAAGTGGATTATAACCTCTGTATATCCCCCCCCAAATCAGCTTAAGATGGCATAGCTTTTATAAATTTCAATATTGCAACAATTCTTATGATCGTGAATCACTCTTAAATCTTTAATATAATCCCTGGTGTCTGTTTTTTCTTTTGCACATATCATACTTTCCCTTGTATAATGGAAATTTATGTGTCTCTTCCCACTCTCAACCTCATTTGATTGCGTTTTTATTGCTGGTATTTACAACTATAAATATTTTTCCTCCTGTTTTGCAAACTTGACAAGCTCATTTTATTATTTTTGAGGTTGAACTGACCAACCTTTTTAAGTTCCTTTCCCCGTCCCAAAATTCTGTGATTTTCCATTGTTTCTTTCTAAGCACAGTTAATTAGGTTATGCCAAACATTATTAATTTTTGTTTCAGATAATTCTTCCAAACTCTGCCCACCATCGAGGAATTGCTTAGATTTGTATGAGGAGATTCTGACTGAAGAAGGAACTGCAAAGGAGGCAACATATAATGACGTACGCACTAGTGTTAGAAAGAGACAATAAAGCTATGACTTATGTGGCCCCTGAAATACAGGATATAATATTTTAAGATGAACAAATTATGCTCTTATGTAACTACATATTGTTTCAGTTTGTTTCTATTCTTTTTAATAAGAAGGTAATTTTATGTATTCATTTTTAGTCTGAATTTGTAATGTCATTCATGGATTTTCCTGGTGAGGAAACTCCCTCTCCCAGTGCAGATCAACTACTGTTTTATAGCTTCGATACTTATAATTATTTGGGGCACTGAGAGGTTAAGTAACTTGCCTAATATCATACAGTTAGAATGTTCAAAAGTGGGACTTGAAAACCCAGCTTATTCTAATTCCAAGGCTGGCCTTCTATTCACTGTACCATGCACCTCTCAGTGATGATGCTTTTTTAAAAAATTGAATTAAAAATTTTTTTTAATTTAATATTTATAACTTGTTTGTCCTCAGTAGAATAGACTGACTGTAAGTATTCCAGAGTACAACCAGTCAGGATTTTGTTTTTTTGGTGAGGCAGTTGGGGTTAAGTGACTTGCCCAGGGTCACACAGCTAGTAAGCGTTAAGTGTTTGAGGCCAGATTTGAATTTAGGTCCTCCTGAATCCAGGGCTGTTGCTCTATCCGCTGTGCCACCTAGCTGCTCCCAGTCATGATATTTTTACATTTTTTTTCACGATTTATCAAGTGAGTTAATAAATATACTGAAATATGTATTGTACTGTGGGAAATGATTGCTGGGGGCTAAATTGACAGTTTCTTTACATACCGTACTTGAATTTTTAGGTATCTAGGATAAACATGATGCAATAAACAAGATACTGTATCTGCTGAGCCTTCTTATTCTAACTTAATGATTTTTTTGTGTGTGGGGGGGGGCAATGGGGGTTAAGTGTTTTGCCCAGGGTCACACAGCTAGTATGTGTCAAGTGTCTGAGGCCGGATTTGAACTCAGGTACTCCTGAATCCAGGGCCAGTGCTTTATCTACTGCGCCACCTAGCTGCCCCTCTTAATGATCTTTTAAAATGTTTCTTAATAAAAATATCCTTCATTATGTCATTCTTCATATGTATTAATTTGTAAGAATACTTTAAAGAAAGTGTTTTAAGGTAGTCATAATTTGAATTATTTTGTGTTTTACAGTTGCAGCTTGAGTTTGGAAAGTGTCAGAAGCAAATTAAAGAGCTACTGAAGAAGTATAAAGATATACAGACACAGGTGTGCTATATTTAGGATATTTTAAATTTTTATTCTTGTGTCTTTTATAAAAAATATAAGTGCGAGATTTGTCTTCAGAAACAATTTAAACTGCTATTTTTGGTAGTTTTCAAAAAAGTTGTAAAATGCATTTATCTGACCATATCACTCCCTTGCTCAAGAAGTTTTTCAGTGGTTTTCTCCTATCTCTAGGACAAAATAGAAAACCCTGTGTTTGATTTTTAAAGCCCTTTACAGTCTGGCTCCAGTCTCCATTTCCAGACTTAATACATATTACTCCTTTACATGCACCATATCTCAGACTCATTGGTCGACCTGCTGTTCCTTATACATGATCTTCTATCTTCTGCCTGTCTCACCACTACTTCCTAGGATCTTGAATTTCCTTCAAAACTAAGCTCAAATGAGACCCACAGGAAAGCTATGTTGAATCTCCTCCCTTTCCAGTTACTATATGCATGCATATATACACATATATGTGTATGTATACATATGTAAGTAAATATGTATGTATAGTTCAAACACATACATATATGTATGTGTGTGGATATATGTATATAGATATAAGTATATGCACATACATATACATACACACATATACATGTATATATGTATGTGTGTGTATGTTTCCTTCCCAAATGCATCTCCCTTTTTTTTGCGCTTCTTGAGAGCAGGGACTATATTACAGTCTTTTGTCTTTGTATCTGCGTGTTTGACATACAGCAGGCATGTAACAAATGTTTGTTGAATGAGTAATGTTTTATGCTTTTCGGTTTGACTCTTTTATTATAATTTTTAGCAGGTATAGTGAAACTTCACTTTACTTTTAAGGATATAAAACTAATTATTACTATGACACTGTCCAAATTTTTATGCCACTCATTCTCAACTAAAGTTGCTTTTTAAAACTATTTAAATTGTTAAGTATTTTGACTGTCTTTGACTTCTGATGATTGGAAAATATTATTTATAAAGAATCCTATTTTCCTTTCTAGAAGTTAACATTTCCCTCAGTGTTAAAGAAATTGAAATAGAAATGAAATATTTGATATGAACCTTCATGTTATTATCAATCAAATTATGTACTTCCTACATGCTCTGCAATATGCTAGATACTATGGAATATAAGAACAAAGAATAAAATGACCCCTACTCTAAATAATAATGTTGATGCTCTGATTTTTTCTCTTGTAACAGGATTAATGCAGAAATAGGATTAATGTTATTATGTGTATATATATGTGTGTGTATATATCTATATCTATATCTATATGTATAGAGATATATAGACATAACCTATATCAGATTACCTGCTGTCTAGGGGAGGGGGGAGGGAGGGGAGGGAGGGAGAAAAATCTGAAATTGTAAAACTTGTATAAACAAAAGTTGAGAACTATCTTTACATGTAATGGAAAAAATAAAATACCTTATACATTAAAATAATAATAATGTTGAAGTAATGTTAATTACTTTAATGTTAATTATTTTAAATAATCTAAAAGGTCTTTGACTTAGGTAGTATTTAACTCTATTTTAAAGAAATAACTAACCTTTAATAAATGTTACTTTGAAATCTTCTACATATGTTTTTATTAATATTTTATGTAGAATTTCAGCCTACAAAGTGAAAACCAATCTCTTAAGAAGAATATTTCAGCACTTATCAAAACTGCCAGGGTAGAAATAAATCGCAAGGATGAAGAAATTAATAGTCTCCACCAAAAGTAAGTTTAAGGAGTCCAGTTTTGTAAATTACTTGAATTTGGGTGGGTTACCTTTATGTGGTGAATATTTTGTCTATTTAAGTGGAAATGAGTGAAATGCATTAATTTTGTCAAATTTTCATATTTCAGGGTTGGTTTTTGTTTTTACTGTAATAACTTACTGCTCATGGTAAATTACAATTGTCTTAATAATAGCAATTTTCCCAGTATCCTTCTCATTAGATATTTTTTATCCAGTGTAATTGGAAGTTGAAAAAGTATTGTTTGTTTTAGTGTACAAGGTATTTCTGTCTTGCACTTTGTCTATGTTTTAGTCCTGTGGTAAACAATTTCATTATGTAGCAAATTTGTATAGCATTATGTAGCAAATTTCCATTTTAGAGCCTTTTATATTCAAGATTTAAGAATGATTTGCAATCTTAGGCATTTTTGTAACATTGAAATTTATAGGATTTTGGTTCTTGGATTTGGAACTATATACCATCTTTTTTTTTTTTTTTTGGCGGGGCAGTGGGGGTTAAGTGACTTGCCCAGGGTCACACAGCTAGTATGTGTCAAGTGTCTGAGACTGGATCTGAATTCAGGTCCTCCTGAATCCGGGGCCAGTGCTCTATCCACTGTGCCATCTAGCTGCCCCCTATATATCATCTTAAACTGATTTTTTTTCCTGAATGCTTGTTTCAAACAAAAGAGAAACTAGCTGTGCTAGTTATGTGAGATTTGTATCTTTTAAAAATCATGTTTTGCATAATGTTTGATATAAGAGATTATATTCATCAATGGAAGTAATAATATGCTAATAATTTAAGTGTTTAAATTTCAAAGTTATGGTATTATTTGACTGAATGTAAGTTAAACTTCATTTTCATAAGAAAAACATTGTTGGTGATGCTTTAGGTCAGTTAACCCCTGTAAGGTGTATGTAGGACATTCATGACATTGTTTCTCCCCTTTAATAGCTCATAGTGGCATAACACCACATATTACTACAAAACTTACTCTTGTTTCTTGGTTTGTAAAATTAGGAAATTTTAATTTAAGATTTGAGACATGAGTCAGATACCACAAGATTTTGCAGTTTGTTGGACTTGAGAAGCAGTTGTTGTTTTTCTATAACCTTTCCAGATTTGACCTTTTATATGAGGTATCATTTGAGTTAAGAATAGAGGTTGGCTGGGGCAGCTAGGTGGCGTAGTGGATAGAGCACCGGCCCTGGATTCAGGAGTACCTGAGTTCAAATCCGGCCTCAGACACTTAACACTTACTAGCTGTGTGACCCTGGGCAAGTCACTTAACCCCAATTGCCTCACTTAAAAAAAAAAAAAAAAGAATAGAGGTTGGCAAATAAGCAGCCTCAGGTGTGTTAGGAACTTTAGGCTAATGATAATGATGGTAGCTGAAGCATCTATACTGTAAAATTGTTTAGAAAATACTTTTCATCCATTCTCATTTGATTTTCACAACCATGGCAATGTAGGTTTTATATTTTTTATAATCTCCATTTTACATATTAGAAAACCAAATCACAAAGATGTAAAAAATGAAATGCCCAGGGCAGGGACAGAAAGCCAGCAAATTATAGAGTTAAAATTTGAACCTAAGTCTTTTCAACCCAAATCAGGGACCTTTTTATTTTAGCTCAGTTGCCCTTCTGTAAAAGCAGGTGCAGAGTCTGTAGTGAAAGAATGTCAATTAAGAAACTTAAGATCAATGCTTCCTAATCTTTGAGTAGGAAGAAAACTTGAAAAAAATATTAATTCTGAAATTAAAAACTGTAAAGGAGCATTTCAGCATACGGCAGAACATAAAAAAGAGGATTGTTTATACAACTATGAATCTCCATTTCATTAAATTTGCTTTTTAAAAAAGTATATAATAGGGGCAGCTAGATGGCGCAGTCGATAGAGCACCGGCCTTGGAGTCAGGAGCACCTGAGTTCAAATCTGGCCTCAGACACTTAATACTTACTGGCTGTGTGACCCTGGGCAAGTCACTTAACCCCAATTGCCTCACAAAAAAACCCCAAACCAAAACCAAACCAAACCAAACCAAAAAAAGTATATAATAAATTCCATATATTACTTTAAAAACAGTCCTGTTTTGTGCTTCCTTTTGAATTTCATTCTCTTCTCTTCTGTGCATTTAAAATGCGGTTCAGTTGCCCTCTTTTGGGAGTGGGGCATCACTATAGCTAACACCCTTTCCACCTCTCATCCTGACCTCTTCCAATTAAGTGAGGTGGGGGAGATCATTGTTAGTATTTATTGATTTTAGAGAACATGTAATGGCAAGTGGTTATGATTTCAATGATGTTTAAACCAATTTGGTTTTTATTAATCACAGAATCATACATTTGAAAATAGCAAAATATGTTGAGACATATATTAATTCCATTTAAAGAAGATATTTTTACTTATTTATTACTTAGTTTGAGGAATCTGTGGTTTATTGCTTTGAATGCTTTTTTGAACAATCCAGATCTCAGCCCACTCATGCCTTCTTGTTCTTGGTGACTCTTGTCCATGTCTTCCACTAAATCTTATATAGGGATTTTACCTAGTATACTGGGTGTCATCTTCTAGATCTCTTGATATTCTGTATATACCAGTGGAACATGTGTGGAGAAAGTCCATTGGTTTTTCTTCCTATATGACCATCCTACCCTTTTAAAAATTTATGCATTTATCTAATGTGATAACTTCTGCACAGTTATTAATTGGTATTCTACATCCTGTTTAGACCTACTATTGTCATGACCCACAGTTTTAGTTCTTATAGTATTAATATAACTTCCAGTCATATAGCATCACTGGAAGACTGTTGACTTTTGTTTCAGGGAGTAGTGAGGGGTAATATTAGAAACACTGCACAGTTTCTCATATACAATCCAGTTCACTCTTTTGTTCAATACTGAGCCCAGTTTATTGTCCAATTAATTGTAATATCTGCTTAAGGTACATCTTGTAATGAACTTTACTGAGTTTAATAAGATGAATGTCTTGGAATAACTTGGTCTACAGAACTATGGGCTTAGAGGGCTCTACTATAGAGTAAAGGTCTAAGAAACAACAGGAAGTGACATAAATAGCAGTGAAAGGGTCAAAGGCTTTGAAATCTAAGGTGAAATTGATACCAATGTGTTTGTGGAAGCCATTGGAGGACTTTGAATAAAATAGTCACATAAGTTCCTCTCAAAATGTTTTTTGTAGCATTGTTGAATGAATTGAAAAAGGAGTGACTAGGTAGAATAGTCCCAACTACTTGGACCAGAGGTTTTATAAACAAAGTAGCCATTGTTCTTGAGAATTAATGGAGGATGTTTTTTTCCTCACCCTTTTGGTTCTAGCTTTTTAGGTTTGGGAATAATGGAAGAAATCTGGATTTAGCTAAGTACTTTGTATAGTCTACCTATCCAGCTAAAAGCTATAGGGAATAAGGTTGAGATGCATACATATTCATAATTATGGTCTTCCAGGAGATATAGTACTTAATATTTTAAATAAATTTTTTATTTTTCTTTAAAAAATTATTAGCAAGCATTTATTTTCTATTCCTTTCATTTCCCCCCTCTCCCCAACTATTGGGGGAAAAAAAAGAAAAACCAAACTTGGGGTGGGGCAGTAAGGATTAAGTGACTTGCCCAGGGTTACACAGCTGTTGTCAAGTATATGAGACCAGATTTGAACTCAGGTCTTCCTGAATCCAGGACTGGTGCTTTATCCTCTGTACCACCTAGCTGCCCTCAATACTAAACTCTTTAAACAAATATGCATAGTCAAGCAAAACAAATTCCCACATTAGAATATTTCCAAAAATCTATATCTACTTTTGCATCTTGAATCCATCACCTCTCTGTTAGGTGGTGGATAGCGTAGATCATCATCAATCCTCTTGGAGTTCTGGTTAGTCATTTCATCCATCAGAGTGCTTAAGCTTTTACATTGCTTTTGTTATTGTAGAAGTTGTTCTTCTAGTTCTGTTCATTTTACTTTGCATCAGTTCATATAAGTCTTTCTAGCTTTCCCTGAAACCATTCCTTTCATTTCTTATACACAGTAGTATTCTATGAGCTATACAATTTGTTCACCCATTTCCCAATTGATGAGTGCCCCATTAGTTGTCAGTTCTTTTCTTTTTTTTTTGTTTTTTGTTTTTTGTTTTTGTTTTTTTGTGAGGCAATTGGGGTTAAGTGACTTGCCCAGGGTCACACACCTAGTAAGTGTTAAGTGTCTGAGGCCAGATTTGAACTCAGGTACTCCTGACTCCGGGGCCAGTGCTCTATCCACTGCGCCACCTAGCTGCCCCAGTTCTTTTCTACTACAAAAAGAGATGCTAAAAACTTGTGTGTGTGTGTGTGTGTGTGTGTGTGTGTGTGTGGAGGGGGGGTGTCTATTTTTTTTTTCTTTGATTTATTTGGGGTATAGGCTGAGCAATACCCAGTGGTATTGCTGGGTCAACAGTTATGCCCAGGTTAGTGTCTTCCGGGGCATAGTTCCAAATTGCTTTCTGGAATGGCTGGACCAGTTCATAGCTCCACTAATAGTGCATCAGTGTGCTTGTTTTTCTGTAGCCCCCCTTCAACATTTATTATTTTTCATTTTTCTTTCTTTTCTTGACACATTTCCCAGTCAAATATATGTAAGGTAGAACTTTATCAGGGGAACTTGCTACAAAATTTTTCCTCCGGTTAGCTATTCTTTTTTGGGAGGGTTGGGGGGGGGGCAATGAGGGTTAAGTGACTTGACCAGGGTCACACATCCAGTAAGTGTCGTGTCTGAGGCCAGATTTGAACTTAGGTCCTCCTGAATCCAGGGCCAGTGCTTTATCCACTACACCACCTAGCTACCCCCTAGCTATTTCCTTTTTAATCTCAGGTTTATTGGTTTTGTTTGTGCAAAGACATTTTCTGTAATCGTAATTGTCTACTTTGTGCTCTGATTTGTTTTTGATGTGAAGTGTTGGTCTAAAACTGATTTCTACCAGACTGCTTCCTAGTTTTTCCAGAATTTTCATCAAATAGTGAGTCCTTGCCCAGAAGCTGGGGTCTTTCAGTTTACTGACAACTAGACTAGTATGTTTATTTCCTTCTCTGTTTTGTGTAACTCATCTGTTCAGCTGTTTGGCCTTCCCATTTTTTAAACAGCACTAAATCATTTGGATGATTATTTCTTTGTGGTGTGGTTTGAGATCTAGTACTGCTTATAGGTGTTATAGGTATCACCCTTCCCCTAATGCCATTCAAACAGTTCATCTAAATAAAATCTTCATGTTTATTATTTATTACTGTAACTCATATTCCATTGTACTCATTATGCTACAGTTTACTTGGTCATTCCCTGTTTGGCTTTTACCTTTTTTTTTTTAGACCTTACTGAAATTTTTAAGACCACAGTGCATTTTCTTGAGTATCTTTTATTTTTATTCCTGGGTTTGAGGTCTTTATAGGTTTGAGTTTTCAATACAGAGCTAAGAGAAATGTATAAATATTATTTTTTCAGGAAACATTTTGGCATTTGTATTCTTATTTAAAAGTAAATATGAAAATTTTCTGTTTTATTCCAGAGAGCTGACAATATTTTGAGACCTTAATGTAATATTCTTAGTGTTGTAGACTGTGTAAATACAAAACAACTTGGTATAGTGTTTTTATTTTGTGTAATTGGCTTCATCCTTTTTCTTCTGTTATCCCTGAGAAGACAGCCTTTGGGTTAGCATTCCCATTGCTCTCTTTTACTGCTTTTTCAATACTTCTCAGGTTCACTGTTTGTTCCTTTTTGTTTCAGGATATTCGGTGTTCTTTAAATTTTTTGCCTCAACCCTTAATCCCATTCCCTCTTGCCTCCTTTAAGATATTGGTCTAGCAGACTTCCCCTCTGTACCATCCCCTCTCTTCTACCTACAAACATGATTGTATGTCCTTAATGCTAAGGAAACATCCTTTGTCTTTTCTAATCTGCATAGTTACACTGACCCCCTCTTTTCATGTCTAAAATTCTAGAAAAAGTTATGTACACCCAGTTCAACTTTCTCAGCTTCTTGTAATCTGAATTCCAGCTATACTTTTCTCTTTAAATTGCTTTTTTTCTCCCAAAGGATGACCATTAACTTCCTAATTTGCAGACCCATTTATTGGCCTTTTTAAAAATTCTTTCTCGACACCTCTGCAGTACCTCAAAACTCTTTACTCCTACCTGTTTAATTTTCTTTGTTTTCCATGCCAATTTATTCTCTTAGTTGCTCTACCTCTCTAGTCTTTCTCTGCTTCACTGGCTTATTTTTCTTTTTGCACTTTCTTCTACTCCTTTTATCTCTAGATGAACAACTCTCAGATTTCTCCTCCTGACTTTTCTGAGCTCCAGACTTACAATTCTCAATGTCTACTGGATATCTATTTTGTACTGGTAGCAACTCACACTTAACATGTTCAGAAATTCTTTCCATGGTATTTATTTCTGCTTAGGATCATAGGATCACAGGATCATAGTTTTATAGCTAGAAGGGACCTCAGAGTGACTTGCCAAATGTCATTTGGGTAGCAGTCGTCTGAAGTGGGTGGGATTCACTCTCAGGTTCCCTGATTCCAGAATGAGTGTTCTTTCCATTGTACCATTCTGCCTCCTTACCTCTTTTCAACTCAGTCATCCATAATGTATACTTTGATGTTTATTGTGCTGCCATATGACTGCCTCAAGGTATAATGAGTTCTCCATTGCTAGAGGTCATCAGACCTAGGATGTTAGGCTGTTGTAGGTGGGATTCATGGTTTGGGTGGAATTTGGACTAGATGGCTTCCAAGTCCCTTCTAACTTTTTTAACCTATGGTGATTGAATCTTCTCACTTGTCTTATCTTGTCATCTGCAAAGTCATATTGATTTTGCCTCCACAATATTTCTCATAGCCAATCCTTTTCTTTTCACTGCTATCATCTTATTATGGATCCTCATTATCACTTGACCTGGACTATTTCAGTGGCCTTCTGTCAGGTCTACTTCCTTCCAGTCTCTTTTCCCTTTGGTTCACCTTTCATATTATAGCCAGATTTATTTTTCAATTTCATTTAAATTCAGCAAGTATTTATTAAGTGCCTGATATGCGCAGAGCACTGTTAGATGTTGACAGAGGTACAAATTTTAGCTCTCTGTATGAAATGTACAGTCTTGTAGGAAAATAATCTACACACAAATAACTACAATACATACATACATTCTTTAGAGTAGTATAGATGAATGTACATGGTGGGGTCTGAGTGAGATTTCTTTTTGAAAGGTGAATCAAGGGAAGCTTCATGAAGGGGTGGCATTTGAGTTGAGAATGGATAAGAATTCAGGCCAAAAAGGGGGATTTGATGACTTTGGCCCTACACAAAATACTTTTTGCCATTTGAATAAATTCCATACTAAACTGTCTTTCAAGGCTATCAGCTACCTGGTACCTTCTTACTTTTCTGTACTTAGGTTATATTACCATCCATAAGTTCAAGCTAACTTGAAATCATCACCATTCCTCCTATATATCTAGTGCTTTTCTGCCCCATAACATTATAACTTAACATATGTAGTTCCCTACTTCTGGAATCCCTTTATAATAATACTCCAACTTTTGAAATCCTACTTATCTTTCAGAGTTTAGCTCACATTTAACCTTTCCCAGGAACCCTTCTTTGATTTTTGCCAGTTAGTAATGATCTTTTCCATTTTTTCCTTATTTTTACCCCTTTAAAAATGTTTTAAGAGTCAGTGTTGCGTAATCCTGGCCTCAGATCCAGGAAGACCTAAGCTCAAGTCCCTCCTCTGATACATACTGGCTGTATGGTGGTAGGTGTGGGGACCAACAAGTCACTTAACCTCTCAGTGCTCTGAGCAGGTTGCTGAAGTGATAAGCTGCATGGATAGAGAAGGAGTTTCTTCATCTCAGAGTTCTCCTTATCAATTAAACCACAGGTTTGCCCCCAGTTTAAATATGTTCTGTTGATATTCTTTTTTCTACGTTACTATAATTTCCCAGTAATTTACTTCCTATTTCCCATCCACTCCCAAACCTCCACCCCCAACTCCAAAACCTTGTAACAAATCACATACTGGCCCTGTCTGAAAAGATATGCTTTATTCTGCACCTATACCACCTCTCTCAAGGCAGCCGGAAGATGTGTTTCATTGTCAGGTCCTCTGTAGTCAGTTGGTCACTGCAGTAATCAGAGTTCTGAAGTCTTTCAATGTTGTTTTCACTTACATTATTGTGGTTGTCACATAAATAATTTCCTTTGTGGTACTTAGTTATATAACTGTTATTACAATGTAATGATCTTTTCTTCCTCTGACCTCACATAGCACTCATACTGTTATTGTATTCTGTTTGGTTGCATAATTATTTTATATTTACTGCATGTATTTATATGCGTGATATTCACCTTGCTGGATTGTGAGCTCCATCAGAGTAGGGTCCCTATCTTAATTATATCTCAGTTCCAAGTATTGGTTTTGAACATGCCAGGTGCTTAATACATGGTTTTTGAATGAATGTCACTGATGACCATCAGAGTTCCATTAAATCTGTTCTTTTACTTGGAGCTGGGAGTAGGGGTGAATAGGTGCAAGGAAAGTGCATACCTCATGCTACAGTAGAAGTAAAACTAAGGCTTTTATATGCAAAATAGGAAGGTAGAAGTATAAACACAGTACTTCTGGCTGCTGGGGAAAGATCGAGACCGAGGATCTTTGCAGCAAATTGGAAGGAAGGAAAGTTAAGAGGAAAGACAGAGCTGCATGATTTGAAAACTGGCACATACAGTTAAATATTGTATTCTCTTAACCAAAGAAAAATAGTCTTTGCTAATTCAGTGAACAGAGAGCTAGTCTAAAAGCCAAAAATCTATTGTTCAGTTACAGCTAGTAATTTGTATGAAATATGATGTATATACATGTAATTTCTCTCTTCTAATTATCTCTATTTTCTAAACAGACTTTCAGAATTTCCACATTTTCGAAATAATCACTCAAGAATCAACCCTTCAGGATCAACAAATTCAAGATCCTCAGATACAGCCAAAACAAAAGATCCTAAATTCAGATCTCCACGTTTAGATGATAGTCCCAAGGCTGATCAGAGAGTGAAAAATGACTCTTCCAAAGATGTACATCATAGCACTTTATCACCAAACCAGGAAAAAGAAGTTAAGTCACACTGTGAAAAAAGAAGCACTTCACATTTACCTACATCTGCTGAAAAACGTTACAATGGTGGTATTTGGTCAAATCAGCATAATCAGGTCACAGAGGATAGTCCAGATGATGATAGTAAAAGAGGAAGAAAAGAAGTAAAAAATTGTGAACAATATAATAGAGGAGCTGATAAAATAAGAAAAGACTTATTTCACAGTAGCAGTGGAAATGGAGAAAAGAGAAACATAGATGTTGATCGAAGGCCCCAAGGTTCTCATGATAAATGTGGTAAAATTGAGCCAAAGCCACAAAATAAAAATTCAAAGTTGAAAAGCAGCCCAGATTCAGATTATCGAAGTGACCGGATTAACTCCTCCTTGGAGAAGGAGGCACCTAAAGGAAGATCACATACTCGAGTAGAATCCCAGAGTGACAAAAGACTAGAAAGGCAAAGTGAAAGGTCACAACACTTAAATAGAAAAGAATCTAGGTCATATGACAAAGATGATAGAAAAGTTGATCCAAAATCCAAATTGGTAGGAAAGGATCATGAACAGTGGAGAAGATTTGAAAGAGTACCCCCTCCCCATTCATGGAATGAAACGGCAAGAAGTTTTCATAAATCAGTTAAACCCCATTTGGAAGATAGAAGAGGAAGGGAAACAGAATTTAAAAGAGACAGAAATATAAGTGATTATGGATTTCAAGACAGAAGATCTCCACCTTCTGTTTCAAGCAGTAGGACACACAAATACTTTGACTCCAAGGAAGATGATACTAAATACCATACATATTCAAAAACAGAAAGGCACAGAACTGAAGATAAAAGGAAAAGAGAGAAAGAAAGCCATGAAAGTAGACATACCCGATATGAAAGAAAAATGCCCATGGAACATTTACAAAAGACTGAAAAAGAAATTAGGAAAACTAATGTTAATTCAAAGAGAAGGAATGAACAAAATGAGAAAGATGAAGTTTCAAAAGTTGAAGAAATTTCTGAAGGAAAAGATAGGAAAGAACTTAAGAAAGTTGAAAACGGCCAGAATGAAACAAAAAGTAACCTAAAATTAAGTTTTATGGAAAAATTAAATTTAACTCTTTCCCCTGCTAAAAAGCAATGTCTGGGGCAGAAAGATAAAATAAATGAGACCCATAAATCCAGCGATTCACATGCTTCTGAAATTTCAGGACAGGCAAAACCAGTGAAACTAGTGTCTATGAATATTGATCATAAAGAAGACACCCAGTCACGGTTACCAGAACAAAATGATGTTACACCAGCAGGCTCCAAATCCAAAGACATCATTTCTGAAAACAAAATAAAGAATGCAAATGATTCTTTAGTAAAATCTGTTGGGGACAATGTGCCTTGTGACTTGGCTGTTTCTAGTAAAGAATCGCTACTTAAGCCACAAATGGAAACAATTAATGATAACGCAGCTCCTTTTTTAATGGATGTATTAGAAGTTCCTTGCAGCTTTGGCTTGGAATTGGAAAATATAAGCAATGATGAATTAGACTCCTCTACTGTTTCTGAAAATATTAATAGTATTAAGTCAGACCCTTCAGTGGAGGTGAGTGATACTGGTAAGAGCAGTCTAAAGCTTCCTACCGGGAAACAGCCCATTGTTCCAACACTCTCATCAAAGAATGGTGACTCTAAGTCTGAGCCACCTGTTGAAACCATACCTCTTGTTGAGAATAATGCCTGTAATGTGGAACTGTGTTTATCCAAGCAAAACTTAGACTCTTATCTTCAAATGAGTATGATAGACAGTAGAATAGAAGCTGGAGAAACAAACTCAGGGTACCATGATGATGAAAATTCTGTTTTGAGCATTGATCTCAATCATATGAGACCTATTCCAAATGTCATCAGTCCACTGAATAGTCCAATTCGTCCTGCAGCTAAAATTCTAAGGATGGAAAGCCCAGGCAGAGCTCCAGTGTTAAAAAACAACTATAAGGGTAATTGTTTATTTTGTCTTGCTATATTTTAAAAAATGTAAACTGCATAAACATGAAGAATTGGTATTTTCCAGCATGCAGAGTTGGGAAGACTTTAGTTAAAGTGCAGCCTCTGAAACATACTGGCTCTGTGACTCTGGGCAAGTCACTTGACCCCTCTCATCCTCAGTTTCCTCAGCTGTAAAACAAAGAGATTGGATTAGCTCTGGATCTATAGTCCTTTTATCCTAGTTATGTGCTTTCTGTCACATAGCTTGTGTCAAAGGTGATAGGATTTGAACTCATTTCTTCCTGTCACCTATACTGCCTCCATTTATTTCCTCTGAGTCTAAACCACCTCCCTGCCCTCATCTCTTCACCATCATCCCTTTTACTCTTTTTTTGGGTTGTTTTGCTGTTAAGTGTGTTAATTTTCAAAGTCTTTCTTGGTACTTGAGCCAGGAGTGGGAACTTCTTATCTCTTTTCCTTTAAGTTGCAGTATAGGAAAAACAGGCAACACATAAAATAAGAGAACACAGATAACAAGGATGTGACAGGGGAGTTAAGTAGGTATAAAGTATAAATGCTAATGTCACCAAGGAATTAAAGGCAAAATATGCCAAAGATTAATCAAGTTGTGGATGATGGGCTTACAAATAACAAGTAATTACATAAACTATAGAGTCACTTAATTGAATATTTGTTAACGTACTTGTGTGCAAAGCACTTTCTACTAGCCCCAGTGGCTAATGAATAGCACATTTTTATGCTCCTAAAGATCAGTGATATGTACTAAATAAATAGATAAATCCTGGTTTTTAAAAAATGTTGGGAAATGACTAAATATTTCTTAATTTTTAAAACTACTGATATATAGTACTAATTTTTAAAACTACTGATATATTAGGCTACTGATATTAAAATGTTTTTTAAACTTTTTTTCAAATAGATTTGGTTCCAGCAAACATGGTTAACCCTCCTCCCTCTAAGAATTTATCAAATGAACTCAACAAAGAAAATCAAAAACCACTTTGCAAACCTGATAAATGTTCAGAAGTCAACCCCCATACAGATTTGTCTTCAGATGAACTTGAAGAAGGAGAAATTGTAAGTGATAGTGAAAGATCTAAACCACAAAGAAATTTTGAAAATAATAAAAATGCCAAACCGAGAACTTCTGCTGAAGTACAGAGCACAAATAATAGTCCCCAAATCAGAAAACCTAGTACTACACATTTGGATGAAGGCACTGGAAATAAAGTTTCTGTCAAAGTCCATCAAATCAAGAACAAAAAGGATAAACTATCAAATGATTCTACTAAGTTTTCAAAGACAGAAAATAAAACAAAAACAGTGAGTACTTCTTGCCTGGAAAAAATAGTTCAGATTATTGTTGAGCCCTCTTCTGTTCAAGAGGTTATGCAGATGCTAAAAGTTATAAGAAAACATGTTAGGAAAAATTATATGAAGTTCAAGATAAAATTTTCACTACAACAATTTCAACGGATTATTGAATCTGCAATTTTGAATTTTACATCACTGATTAAATACTTGAATTTATCTAAAATCTCTAAGTCAGTGGATACTTTGCAACAGAGTCTCTGTGATGTTATAGAATCTAAACTTAGGCAGGTTAAAAAGAATGGCATAGTTAATCGTTTATTTGAACAGCAGTTGCCAGATATGAAAAAGAAGTTGTGGAAGTTTGTAGAAGAACAACTGGATTACTTGTTTTCAAAACTGAAGAAGATTTTGATAAAGTTCTGTGATTCCATAAGTTTGGGAAGTGACAGTGATGAAGGAAAGCTTGACATGGCAAATAAAGATAAAACAAAATACTCAGTTAATCAGCATGAGAATGTAGATCGTTCTAATAAAGGATCTTTGAAAGTCAGATCTCAAAGAACAGAGCAGTCAGTCAACCACAGATCACTGCTGGGATGTCAGAAACCTGAAAAAAACTATTATCAAGATAAAAAAATCCCCAAACCCAATGCAATCAAACAAAATACCGAAAAATGTTTAAATACCTCTATAGACAATAAAAAGGACTCTCCATGCAGAGTATCGTCTATAGAACAAAATGAATTTCAAAGTACTCTAATTTCCACAAAAACTACTGAAAACACAATTGAAGGTGTGGAGACAGCCAAAAACTTGCATAAGAAAGTAGAACATAGTTTTGAAATTCTTACAGAGCAACAGGCATCTAGTCTGACTTTTAATCTAGTGAGTGATGCCCAGATGGGGGAAATATTTAAAAGTTTGTTGCAAGGTTCTGATCTTTTGGATCAAAGTGTTAACTGTATTGAAAAGTGTCAGTGGGAACTGAAGACACCAGAAAAACATCCTTCAGAGAGTCAGAAGAATGAACTTATCCCAGCCTGTCACATAGAAGAAGTTTCAGGAGTGTCTTCCCCAAGTCTTAAAACAATTGTGGATCTAAATTGGTCTTCCTCATCATCTGAAAAGACTCCATCTCTTTCATCCAGACTTCAGTTGCCAGTTCATCCTGATGTGCTAGATGAAAGTTGTATGTTTGAGGTTTCTACTTGTGTAGCTTTGAGTAAAGAGAATGCATGTAATTCAGAAAAGAGTAAATCCTGCATTTCTTCAATTCTTCTTGAAGATTTAGCAGTCTCTCTAACTGTACCATCACCTCTGAAGTCAGATGGTCATCTTAGTTTTCTAAAGCCTGAAACTTCATCTTGTTCAACTCCTGAAGAAGTTATCAGTGCCCATTTTAGTGAAGATGCACTACTTGAAGAAGAAGATGCTACTGAACAAGATATCCATTTAGCTTTAGAGTCTGATAATTCAAGCAGTAGATCAAGCTGTTCGTCATCATGGACAAGCAGGTCTGTTGTTCCTGGCTTTCAGTATCATCCTAATTTACCCATGCAAGCTGTTATAATGGAGAAATCCAATGATCATTTCATTGTTAAAATCCGACATGCAGTACCACCTTCCTCATCAGGTCTTGACCAAAATAAAACAAGTGAACAATCTGTGTTGTCTTTACATGAAGTGAAGAAAGAAACCAGTGGAACGGTAGAAAAAAGTATCCCTTGTCAGAACTCTACAATTCAGTCTGTGGAAGAATCAGAAAATTCTAAGAGAAATGTAAATACTGATAATTTGGCTAATCAGGATCACAGTTCTATTGTACAAACACAAGTTCCTGATATATATGAATTATTTAAATCAGATAAAGTAGATCACAAAAGTGAAGTTATAGGTGACTGTTTTGAATTGAATCAAATGTGGGAATCAAAGGTTCCTGAAAGCATCAAAGAATTGTCTGCAATTGTGGAAGTTCCACAACATGTAGAATGTAGTCTTGAGAGCTCATACATAGACTTAACAAATTCTTCCACTGAGATTGAAAACCTAGGGAAACTTGCAACAGATTCTATTTTAAATATTGATCAATTGGAATGTCCAGCAGACAAATTGGATCAAGATAGAATTACAGATGAGCCTTTACAGCATGCTGCTAAAGATATATTCATTGATTTGACAGAAGAGACTTCAAATGATAGTAAAGTAAATGAGAGTGAGTCTGCTTTGCCTGTGACAAATTTAGATGAAGATCATAATAAAAAAGAAAAGAAACATATGACAAATGAACCTATGGAATGTGTTGTTGAGAGCACATGTATTGATTTGACAGTAGATCCTCCCAGTGAGAGTATATTAAGTAAAGATAATATTAGATTAGACTCTACATTAAATTGTGATCATTTGGAATGTGATGAAGTTTCAGAAAATGTGCAGAAAAAGCGAAAAAACCATTCTGATCTAAATGATTCCACTAAAAAAAAACCAAGAATTGAAACAAAATTATCCAGTGGAGAAAAAAAAAGTACTGAAAGTTCTGAAGAGAGTGATGGGGCTCACCAAAAGACATGTGATAAGAAAAAAGCAATTACAAATGCCTCATCATCAACTTTTCCCTCTCCTACAAGTCTTTCAGCAAAGAATGTTATTAAAAAAAAGGGAGAAGTTGTGATTTCATGGACAAGGTAAGATGTCCTATGTGATATGTTAATATGTGTATTTTTTAAACATGTATTTTCAGAGATTGGGAATTCTTAACCATACAATTAATGTAATTGGGGAGGGGGAACCATGCCATTTTACTTTTCTCACAGTTGAGGAATAGACTTCTGAAGGAGTCAGTACTATACCTAAAGTAGGCAGAGTAGTAGATTTATACCAGTGACTAATCCATTCCTCTACTTTGGATCGGCTTATTGTCAGGTCATTTATTTTAAGGGGTAAAACTGCTAGAATTTATCACTGAATTATTCTTCAAATGTGAGTGCCTGTGTTTCAGTTGCAGCTAATGGTGGACCTCAAAGTACTACACATTTGTAAACTCATATATTTGTTCTGAATTATGAAATTTAAAAAGAAGACAATTGTTCTTTTTTACAACATAAGAATTATATTGACATTTTCTAGTACTTTAAGGTTTATGGAATGCTTTTTACATATATTATCTCATTGATTCTCACAGCAACCTCCTAAGGCAGATGCTATTATTATCTTTATTTTACAGATGAAGAAAGTGAAGATGACAGGTTAAGTTACTTTCTCAGGGTCATACAACTAGCTAAATCATTTTTGTTAGAGCATGAGTTCCTATGTATAGTAGTAAATTTTCTCATGCAATTTTCTATTATTTGGGGAAATTAGAATGTCTGTAGAATGCTAACTTACATTCCTAGAACCTAGAGCTATGTACACATACATCTTTAATTCATTATATTGGTAGTATTCCTTTGATCTGATGTATATGAGCTAAATAATATTTTTTTCCCCTCAGAGATGATGACAGAGAAATACTGTTGGAGTGTCAGAAAAGAAGACCATCAGCAAAAACTTTTACTTTCCTAGCCACTAAGTTGAATAAAAGCCCAAATCAGGTATTTCAAACTTTGTTCTTATCGTATCTCATTAATTCTGTGACCATAAGTGCACAAATCTACATTTATTAATTACAAGCCATCATTTGACCTTACTATTAATAATTTTACTGCCATCTTATATTGATAACACTTTATGGTTTCACAAAACACTACCCACATATAGTATCTCATCTGATCCTCTCTGATACTCTGGAAATCAATGAAGCAATTAGTTTTATTTTCATTTTGCAAATGAGATAATTCATGCCAATATAATAAATGTCTAACTTAGAGACAAAATCATGGCATCTTATGAAGTTTTACTAAAAATTGATATTGAAATTTTTATTGAAATCTTGAGTATTAAAATGCTTTTTTCATTTTTTAGGTTTCAGAAAGATTCCAGCAATTAATGAAGCTCTTTGAAAAATCAAAATGCAGGTAGTTAATGCTTCTTGACATAGTCCTCAGACTGAGTTGTTCAGCAGTTTGTCTCTTCAGTGACTGGCTTGCTACATAAATTTCCAAAAGTAACTTAGAAACTTCCAAAAGTAGTTGGTCAGACACATGGCCTACAACATTCTCAAGTGGGGTCTGAATCACATTAAAATGTAATTGGGAAATATTTAATAAAACAAATAAAAAGAAAATAAAACATAGATAATAAAGCATTTAAAAACTAAATCAATATTTAGGTTACAAGGAACCTTATGTATGGATTTCAAATAGAAGTGGATAAAGATAGAGCCAGGGTGACATGGATTTAAGTGCTACTTCTCATATACACTGACTATCTGACTCTGGCCAATTGACTTTAAGTTCATAATGCCCCATGAAATTCTCTAAGACTGTAAAGTAGTAGAAGAGATGGAGATCTGTATTAGGACAGTGAGTTTTCTCTCCAAGGAGTTCCCCACACCAATAAAATTACAGGTCTGACCAAAAAATTATTTTGAAAATGTCTCTTGACCTTTGAGTTTTCATTATTAGTTAGTTAGATGTTATGTGAAAGTACATATTCCATTCAATTATAAACATATAATGTTTGTTAAAGTATTTTTCTTTAATTGATGTGCATTATATAGAAAAATATAGTTATGATATTTCAGTTTTAACTGGTTTCATATTTTAGACTTAATTTGGCTATAGTTGGGCTGTTATGATACTTTATTCTTAATGCATTATTACGAGTTTAGACTGGCTTATATTATTTTCTCAAATACTGTTAGTCTCATTATAGTATCTTGGTGACAATAGAGTAAAACATTTTTAAAAATTATAGATATTTACACAAATCCTAAATGTAATGCCATTATTTAAGTTATCTATTATCCATTATCCATCTATTCAAAAGAGCCACCCTTTAAGAAACTTGAGTATCAGAAACATAGAATAATAATATTTAGCCTCTTCCTTGCTTTGCAGATAATTTGCTGAATTCCTTGGAGTCATAATTGATACTTTGTACTACATGGAAGTTCAGAATCTTTGTATTTTTAATAAATCTACTTTTTTAAAAAGTAGGTTTTAATTCTTCTGTGGCATTTCTATATTGTTTTCATTCACTGACTGATTCGCTTCGATTTTTTAGTTATTTGAACAGCAAATAAATCTGATAAAAATCAGCCTGCTATTTTTTCATGGTTCTAGCTGAATAATTTACATGTTTTTGTGGTATAGTTAGTTTCTAACTTGTTAAGATGTCCATGTATGTATGAAAATATAAGCACCATCACTTTGATTGTATAAGTTTGCCTTTGATTTTTCAAAATAATACATCTGAAACTCCAACCCACCACCCCCAGTTTCATGGGGTTTGGTTTTTTAACTTAACAAATATATTTATAGTTTTCATATCAGTTTTTTCATGCTTCTGCTTATATCTCTTCTTACTTTGGTACATTGTAAAAACACTTTAAAATGTTTTTGTAAATATGTATAAATTCATGTATGGATGTATAAAAAACCCTTATTTTGTGAGTAAGTGTATATGTGTGTGTGCGCGCGTGCGTGTGTGTATGTGTGTACATATATATATATATATATACATATATGGCTTTGCCTAGCCAAAGATTTTTAACTGTACAAATTTTTTTTGTATAATTTAAGTTTGATTACTGTAACAGTAATGTGACAAAATAAAACTTGGAAAGTTGTTTGAGTTTTTATTACTGATTCCTTTAGAATGTTTACACAGTTTCTCTATGAATTTTGATACATTTTGTACAAAATGGTTTAATGATAAAATATTACATTATATATTTGTGCTACAATTTTTAGCCATTCCCAATAAGAGGATACCTCATTAGTTTCCAATTATGGACTACCACAAAAAAGAACTTCTATAAATATTTTTGTACATATGGTTTCTTTTTTCCTTTTTGATTTCTTTGGACCATAGGCCCTTTAGTGCTATATCTGGATCAGAGGGTATGCATAGGATGGTAACTTTCTGGGCAAAGTTCCAAATTGCTTTCCAGAATAATGACACCAATTCATAGCTCTACCAATAGTGCACTAATAGTGTCCCCTTTCCTCCCCCTTTGTCATTTTCCTTGTTTGTCATCTTTATAAGTCTGATAGGTGAGGTAGAACCTCAAAATTGCTTTAATTTGTATTTCTCCAGTGATTTAGAACATTTTATTTTACTTTCATATTACTTTTGATAGCTTTCACTTCTTCCTTTGAAAACTACTGTTTCATATACTTTGACCATTTATCTTTTGGGGAATGGCTCTTAGTTGTATAGATTTGAATCAGTTTCTTATATGTCTTGAAAAAGAGATCTTTATTCAAGAAACTTGTTGCAAAGATTTTCCCATTTGTTTAACTTTCTTATACTTACTACATTAGATTTGTTTGTGCAAAAATCTTGTCCATTTTACATGATCTATCATTGAGTTATTAACTCTCCCTGTCAATAAATGATAGGTAGTTTTCTTGGTTCTCTAATTTATATGACTTTTTATATCTTAAGTCATGTATCCATTTGGAATTTATTTTGGTGTTTGGTTTGAGGTATTGGTCTAAACCTAATTTCTGCCAGACTATATCTCATTTCCCTATCATTTTTTGTCAGTTCTTCCCCCAGTCTCTGGGGTCTTTGAGTATATTTTATACCAGACTATTTGTATTTGTTTGCTTCTGTATATTGTGTATTTGATCTTTTCTATTGATCAGTCTCTCTTTTAACCATTGCCGAGTCGTTTTGATGTTTATTACTTTGTAGTACACTTGGAGATCTGGTACTAATAAATACCATTTCTTCCCACTTCTTTTTTTTTTCCATTGTCACTCTTACAATTCTTGATCTTTTGTTCTTATTTTTATTATTTTTTTCTAGGTCCATAAAATATCAGACTTTGGTACAACACTGAATAAGTAAATTTGGATTGTATTGTCTCAGCCTATCCATGACATTTAATGTTTCTCCACTTAATTAGGTCTGTCTTATTTCTGCAAAGCATTTTATAGTTACATTCAAGTCATCCCTTGGTAAATCTTGGAAAATACACTTACAAGTATTTTATACCTCTTGTATTTACTTTGAATATAATTCTGTTTAAAACCCTGTTTAAAACTTGCTGGGTTTTATTGGTTTATAAGTAGGAATGCTGGTGATTTATATGGATTATCTTGTATCTTGCATCTTTTTTTAAAAGTTCCTATTTCAGTTAGTTTTTAGTTGATTCTCTTCTTTGGGGGGGCGGGGAATGAGGGTTAAGTGACTTGCCCAGGGTCACACAGCTAGTGTCAAGTGTCTGAGGCCAGATTTGAACTCAGGTCCTCCTGAATCCAGGGCTGGTGCTTTATCCACTGCGCCACCTAGCTGCCCCTAGTTGATTCTCTAAGTACAGTGCCATATCATCTGCAAAAAGTGATAATTTTATTTCTCTCTGCCTGTGCTCTTTCCTTTTTCTTGCTTTATTGCTTGGGCCAGCACTGTGTTAAATAGTAGTGGTGATAGTGGGCATCTTTGCTTTACCACTGATCTTATTAGACAGGCCTTTTACTTTTCACCATTAAATATTATGTTCTTGGATTTAGATAAATACTATTTTTAAGTATTATGGAAAAGGTCTATTTACTCCTATGATTTCTAGATTTTTTAGTAGGAATGAGTATTGGATTTTTTAAGCCTTTCCAGTAGCTGTTGATAAGATTTTTGTTATTTAGATTGTTAACATTGTTTATTACATTTACATAGTGTTTTTTATGTTGAACAAACCCTGAATGTTTGGCATAAACTCAACTTGGTTAGTGTATAGTTTTTCTTATTTTCAAATTGCCCTCCTTGCTAGTATGTTATTTTAAAATTTTGTATCAATGTTCATTAGGGATATTGTTGTATACTTTTCTTTCACTGATTTCCTTCTTCCTGTTTTAGGTAGCTAGACCATTATTTATATCAGAAAGAGAGTGGAAGTATACTATCTTTTCTTATTATTTCCATATAGTTTATGTGGTATTAGAATTAATTGTTCTTTGAATGTCAGAAATGCTTATACATCCATCTGGTCTTAGGGTTTTTTAGGCTTATTCAATATCTTTTTCTGATATTTGGTCATCTTAAATGGTCTATTTCTTTTGTTAATTTGGGCATTTTATATTTTTAAAATATTCATATATCTCATCAGTTTTGTTAACATAATTAGGCAAAATAGTTTCTGATAATTTCCTTTATTTTCAGTTATTGTAAGCTCTTTCATTTTAGATATGAATAATTCTGTCCCCTTTTAAAAAAATTAGGTTAGCTAACTATTTAATCTGCTTTTATTCATTTTTTTGTTTGTTTTTTGTGGGGTAATGAGGGTTAAGTGACTTGCCCCGTGTCACACAGCTAGTAAGTGTTAAGTGTCTGAGGCCACATTTGAATTCAGGTCCTCCTGAATCCAGGGCTGGTGCTTTATCCACTGCACCACCTAGCTGCCCCTGCTTTCATTCATTTTTAAAAATAAGCTCCTGCCTTTATCAGTTCACTAGTCTTTTTGCTTTCAGTTTTGCTAATCTCTTTCAGAATTTTTACTTTAGTTGTATATTTTTTCTTTTTTATATACTTTTAAATTTTATTTTTACATTAATTTTTCACATGAGTCATGTATTTTGACTGTTTTTTTTCAGTTGCATGCTGAATTAATTGATTTGTTATTTTTCCCTTTTGTTGTTGAAAATATTTAGAGATTGAAATTTTCCCCCCAGAACTGCTTTAGCTTTGTTATATATGTTTTTTCTGTGTTGTCTCATTATTGTTATTTTATTAGTAATAAAATAAAATACTTACCTCGTTATGTTGGCACAGTGGAAAGAGTGCTGCACCTGGAGGGAGGAAGACTTTTCTCTTCCCAAGTTCAAATGTGGTCTCATATACTTATTGATGTGGGATGGAATTTGGGGTCAGATTGATCATGGGTCATCCCAAAAGCATTACAAGACTCAGTGACTCAAGTTTTATTGCAGTGCAGTGAGTGATCACAGGGAGAGAACCAGAAAAATGGAAAGGTATCTCTCGAATAGTGAAAGGAAAGACAGTTATATTTATAGTATGGATAAATTGATTATCAGTCTCATTATAATAATCTCCACCTTTGAGAGGTACAGGGGAGGGCTTATCCTAATTTGGAGTTCCTGGGGTCCTAAGCCAACCCCCCGAGGTGGGTACCTTTTTCAGTGGAGGTGTTTTGGGGGTTTACACATCATAAGGTGAATCTGGGGACAAATTTGGCCTTTTCTGCGTGTGTCTCTTTCCCATGGCTAGTTTCAAAATATCTCCATTTTTCATTAGAATTTCTGTGCCCTTGTCATTTCCTTTATTGTTATATGACCTGACCCTTTATAGTACCGTTATGGGTACTGAGTTCTGTGGGTACAAGAACCTAGTGTAAGTTATCCATTAACTGGGGTCTAACTCCCTTTTGGAGCTAATATCTGAATTAGAGCTCGGATCTTAGGTTTTTCTATTAACCCCTTTTTGCCTCCTACATCACTTACTAGTTACATGATCCTGGGCAAGTCACTTAACCTCGTTTGCCTCAGTTTCCTTATCTGTGAAGTAAATGAGCCAGAAAAGGGAATGTCAAACCACTACAATGTCTTTGCCAAGAAAACCCCAAATGAAGTTGTTACAGTGGACATAGGTGGTGGGGGTGCTTAGGTATTCTGTCAAGAATTACACTCTTGAACACAGTCCAATTAAAATTAAAATGGTCCTTTATTGGGCTCTAGAGAAAGTGACTGAGAGGAAAGTCGAAGACTTAGCCTCAAGGGAAAGAGATAGTTTAGAAACCTCTTCCTCCCAGAGCAGAAGTAAGTTCCTTTTGGAGGTGGGGTGGGCAAAGATTCCTGAGAGTCTGGAATTTTTCTTTTGGAATGATAGTCCTGACCTCTAGAATTATCTCTGTCTCCTAGCTCAGGCAGTAACTGTGCCCAACCCAGTCTCCCCCTACTTTGGCGGGGGGTGAGACAATTGGGGTTAAGTGACTTGCCCAGGGTCAAGTAGGTGCCAAGTGTTTGAGGTTGGATTTGAACTCAGCTAGTAGGTGTCAAGTGTTTGAGGTAGGATTTGAACTCAGGTCCTCCTGACTCCAGGGCCCCTGCTCTATCCACTGCACCACCTACTTGCCCCCACCCCCTACTTCTTAGGTGTGCCCCTCCTGATATCTAGTTGACCAATTTAAACTTTAATAGTTCTGTGACTCCTTGTTATGTCAGTCTTGTCCTAAGCCCCATGTCAAGGTCATGAAGAATCAGATCTGAGTAAACAACAGTAGTGGGTTTGGGGTACCTTTGGGCCTCAGTTTTCTCATTTGTAAACTGTTGGGGGGATTTGTGACCTGGATGGGGGGCACTAGCTCACCCAAAGAATTGGAGATTCATCACGAATCTTGTAAAATAAAAAGATTTCTTAGGAGAGAGAAATACATGGCCCCAGGGGAGGGAAATGGGGGGGAAAACAGATCACTGGAAAACTGTCCCACTGGAGCCTGAGAAGACCTGGTCTTGTAGGTTTAGGAAATAAAGAGGAGAGAATTACAAAGCAACTAGGAGGGAAATGCAAACAACGGGGAGGGATTTTGGAATAATGGGGCGTCAGTAAGATATGCAGCTCCTATCCACAGCTTGCATTATCATCTTGCATACCTTGATCTGTTTATCAGCTACCTGGCTCTTGCTCAGCCACACCTTATTCCTGAGGTGGGAGGCAGAACTGTTTTTCCCTTGGGGAAGTCTAAGGATTCCTTGGGGGTTGGAATCTTTCAGTTTCTTGGAGTTCCACTACATTTCCCACAACATAAACTAAAGGGATTGGAGACCCTCTCAGGTTCCCTCCACTTTAGAATCTATAATCCCATGATGTTCTGAAGACTCCCTGAAGGCAGGTCATCTAATGTAATAATAACTAATATTGATACAGTGCTTTAAATGTGTAAAGCACTTAACGTGATCTAACAGCTCACTGACATGAGCTCTGAAATGATGTGGGAGGTGGGTTTAATTGATCAGATCGATCGGGAGGCATCCCAAAGAATTACAAGATTTAGTGACTCAGTTTTCCAAGTTTCATTGCAATACTGTGAGTGACCATAGGGAGGGCACCATGGAGGTGTCTCGATTAGGGGAATGAAAATGGTTATATTTATAATCAGAAAATAGTTGATCATCTCATTATCCTAATCTCCACCTTAGGGAGGTACAGGGGAGGGCCTATCCTAATTTGGAGTTCCTGGGGACCTAAGCTAACCCCCAGGTGGGTACCTTTTAACGTGGAGGTGTGTTTTGGGGTTTTACATGTCATAAGGTGAATCTGGGGACAAATTTGGCCTTTTCTGCACATGTTCATAAAAACATACCTCAACTTTCCAAGGTCAGAATGATGTAGGAGGCAAAAAAGGGGTTAACAGAAAAACCTAAGACCCAAGCTCTAATTCAGGTATGAGCTCTAAAAGGGATTCAGACCCCAGTTAATGGATAACTTACAAGTCAGGATGCTAGGTTATCATACCCACAGTGATCAGTACCCATAACAGGACCAAAAAGGGTCAGGTCATATAACAGTAAGACACAAGACAGGGTATAGAAATTCTAATGAAAAAATATGAAACTAGCCATGGGAACCAGAAAGAGACATGCACAGAAAAGGCTAAATTTGTCCCCAGATTCACCTTATGACATGTAAACCCCCAAAACACCTCCACTGAAAAAGGTACCTGTCTTGGTAGTTGGCTTAGGACCCCAGGAACTCCAAATTAGGATAAGCCCTCCCCTGTATCTCCCAAAGGTGGAGAATATTATGAGAAAGACAGGCCCTCCCTTGTACCTCCCTAAGGTGGAGATTATTATAATGAGACTGAAAATCAATTTATCCATACTATAAATATAACTGTCTTTCTTTTCCTTGAGAGATACCTTGTCACTACTCTGGTTCTCTCCTTCTGATCACACACAGTATTGCAATAAAACTTGGGAAACTGAGTCACTGAGTCTTGTAATTCTTTTGGGACAACTCAAGATCATTTTGACCCTAATTCCATCCCACATTGATTGTCTTTGTGTTTTTGATCTCTTTCTTTTTTAGACCTAATTTCTGGGTATTAACATTTATCAGTTAGGGTCTCTATCCAGTCTCTTTATGTTTTTGTTGAAGTTACTGTCTCTGTGACCTGCCTCTTTATGTTTTGTTGTAGGTGGTGATTAATGGGAGTACTTGATAGGAGCCAGACCTCCAGGTACCAAGTAACAAGAACCTAGGCCCTGGCTTTGATAAGGACCCAAGTCTTAAGTTATCCATTAATCCCTTTCAGAACTGGGGTCTCTAAGTTATAGCCCCTCTTGGAACTCAGATCTAAATTAGAGCTCGGGTCTTAGGTTTGTCCGTTAACCCCTTCTTTACCTCCTCCATCATGAAACACTTCATCTAGTCTAAATACTTTACTTCACAAATGAAACAGGTTCAGAGAGGTTGCCTAGGGCCATAAATGTAATAAGCTAGCAACTAGAAATGCTATTTGTAAATATCAGAAGCACATTTGAACCCAGGCTTTCCAGACTCAAACTCATCACTCTTACCACCCTGCCAGTGAGGCACAGAACAATCCTGAGTGATAGGCAAACAAATAGAAATGATGGAGGAGGCTAAAAGGGTTAACAGATAACCTATCAATAGTAGCTATCAATAGTACCTGAAAAGGATTAACAGAAAAACCTAAGACCAGAACTCTAATTTAGATCTGAGGTCCAAAAGGAGCTATAACTTACTGACCTCAGCTCCCAAGGGGATTAATGGATAACTTAAAGACTTGGGCTTTCATTAATACAAGTCAGGGCCTAGGTTCTTGTTACCCACATTAATCACCACTCAGAACAAGAACAAAAAGAGGCAGGTCATAGAGACCTTAACTATAACAAAGACATAGAGACAGGCTATAGAAATCCCAACTGATAGATGTTAATATCCAGAAACTAGGCCTGAGAATGGAAACTCTGACCTTGGCAAGTTGAGGTAACATGCGCAGAAAAGGCCAGATTTGTCCCCAGATTCACCTTATGACATGTAAAACCCCAAACACACCTCTATGGAAAAAGGTACCCGCCTCGGGGGTTGGCTTAAACCCCCAGGAACTCCAAATTAGGATAGGCCCTCCCCTGTACCTCCCTATGGTGGAGATTATTATAATGAGACTGATCATCAGTTTATTCCTACTATAAATATAACTGTCTTTCCTTTCTTTCCCTATTTGAGAGACGTCTCCATAGTGCCCTCCTTGTGGTCACTAACAGTATTGCAATAAAACTTGGGAAACTGAATCACTGAGTCTTGTAATTCTTTTGGGATGATTTACGATTGATTTGATCACCCTAATTCCATGCCACATCAGAATTATAGATAAGAAAATGGTGCCAGAGGAGTGAAGTGATATTTCCATGCTCACATCACTAGGAAGTATCAGAAGAATTTAAACATCACATCTTGGTTCCAATCCGTTATGCTGTTGTCCCTCTCCAAGCTTCATCTAACAGCTAGGAGGGTGATATTTAGGTGAATCATAAATGCATTTGATTGATCATCCTGCTATGAATATAATTTCTAGTTTCTCCTATTTCACCAGCTACCTGTGTGACTTAAGTCTTTTTTTTTGGTGGAGCTGTGAGGGTTAAGTGACTTGCCCAGGGTCACACAGCTAGTTAAGTGTCAAGTGTCTGAGGTCGGATTTGAACTCAGGGCCAGTGCACCACCTAGCTGCCCTCGTGACTTCAGTCTTAACTTTCCTAGGCTTCAATTTCCAAATCTATAAAAATGGTGATGATAAGAGTTGCCTTCACTTTTTTTTTTTTTTTAGTGAGGCAATTGGGGTTAGGTGACTTGCCCAGGGTCACACAGCTAGTAAGTGTTAAGTGTCTGAGGCCGGATTTGAACTCAGGTACTCCTGACTCCAGGGCCGGTGCTCTATCTACTGCACCACCTAGCTGCCCCTGCCTTCACTTTTAAATTCAGAGAGATGCCAAGAGCACTGAGGATAAGCCTATGTACCCAGGGTCATGTGGCAATTAGTGTCAGAGGCAGGATTGAGGTTAGGACTTCTTGGGTCTGAGGGCAGCTCTCTTTCCTGGTGGCAGAGATGTCTGCCTCTAATCACTAGTTTCCCAGTCTGCTTGATGAGTTCTATTTGCATATGAATGTCAGGAATCTGCTCTGAAGTGCTAGGTGGTAGATCCAGACCAGTAGTAAGGAGAACCCGAGTTCAGACCTGATTTCAAATGCTTACTAGCTGTGACCCTGGCTAAGTCTGTTTTTTGCCTGTTTCTTCATCTGTAAAATGAGCTGGAGAGGAAATGGCAAATCAGTCCAGTATTTTTGCCAAGAAAACCCCAAAGGGGGTCACGAAGAGTCGGACATGGCTGAAACAGTATGAAACTAAACAACAGCAACAACATAGATTTGCTTACCGATATGGATTGCCTCAGTCACTTGTCTTTGTCCATTCATTTACCTTGGCAAACAAAAGAGACTGAAAGTTTAAAAATGGGAATACTGATCCTGGTCTAGAATCAAGATAAGAGCTCTGGAGAAAGGATGAAACTCTTCGGGAAGTTAGGAGCTGTAGAGGACTTGCTTTTTTTTTGTACCTCCCAGAGTGCAGTGGGGTGGAGGTGGGGAGGACATTATTCTCCTTCCCCCACTGACAATGGTGTCTTTTTTTTTTTTTTTTTTTTAGGCAATGGGGGTTAAGTGACTTGCCCATGGTCACACAGCTAGTAAGTGTCAAGTGTCTGAGGTCGGATTTGAACTCAGGTACGCCTGAATCCAGGGCTGGTGCTTTAACCACTGCGCCATCTAGCTGCCCCCGACAATGGTGTCTTGCAGCAGAAGCATGTGACTATAGGAGCCATATCCTTGCATGCAGCCTGAAGAGGCAATTCAAGGGAAGGGGATCGGGGTGGGGCGGTAGAGGGGGCAGATTCTGAATTTCCTAGTGTGCACGATCCCAGAACTTAGCCTTCAGCAGAGAAGGAAGATCTCTGGGACACCATCATTGTTTGAGAGTTGCCTGAGTTTGATGTGGGCTGAAATTAGGGTCAAATTGATCTTGAGTCGTCCCAAAAGAATTACAAGACTCAGTGACTCAGTTTCCCAAGTTTTATTGCAATACTGTGGGTGACCACAGGGAGAGAACTAGAATAGTGGAAAGGTATCTCTCGAATAGTGAAAGAAAAGACAGTTATATTTGTAGTATGGATAAATTGTTTATCAGTCTCATTATAATAATCCCCACCTTGGGGAGGTACAAGGGAGTGCCTGTCCTACTCATTTTAATATTCTCCACCTTTGGGAGGTACAGGGGAGGGTTTATCCTAATTTGGAGTTATTGGGGTCCTAAGCCAACCCCCGAGGCAGGTACCTTTTTCAGTGGAGGTGTGTTTTGGGGGTTTACACGTCATGAGGTGAATCTGGGGGAAAATTTGGCCTTTTCTGTGTGCCTCTTTCTGGTAGTTTCAAAACATCTTCATTTTTCATTAGAATTTCTATACCCTGTCTTGTGTCTTATTGTTATATGACCTGGGTCCTGTTATGGATACTGATCACTGTGGGTATGATAACCTAGCATCCTGGTCTTAGGTTTGTCTCTTAACCTTTTTTTGCCTCCAAGTTTAAGAGTTCCTGAGTTCTGGAGTTCTAAGGCACTAGGCTTTGGGGAGAGGGAGGGAGGAAGGGAGAGAGACAGAGATATAGATAGAGACACAGAGACAGAGAGAGAGATTGATTCTCCGATGCATTTCCTTCATGCACAGCATCCTACTTGGAGTACACAACCCTTAAGGATTTCATAGGGTCATAGAATCGTGCGTGTAGAATGGGAAGGGACCTTAGAGATCATCTTAGTCCCACTCCCTCATTTTACAAATGAGGAAACTGAGGGCCTTCGAGGTTACTTGATCACTGTCACATCAGTGATGTAGGAAGCAAAAAAGGGTTAATAGAAAAACCCAAGACCCAAGCTCTAACTCAGATATAAGATCTAAGAGGAATTCAGACCCTAGCTAATGGATAACTTACAAGTCAGGATGCTAGGATCTCATACCCACAGAAATCAGAACCCATAATGGGAACAGAGGGGGAGAGGCCATGAGGCCCAAGACTATAACAATGATACATTGACAGGCTATAGAAACTCAAACTAGGAATAAATGATAAATGAAGATGTTTTGAAACCAAGCATGGGAACCAGGAAGAGACATGCGCAGAAAAGGCCAAATTTGTCCCCAGATTCACCTTATGATGTGTAAACCCCCAAAACACACCTCCACAGAAAAAGGTACCCGCCTCGGGATTGGCTTAGGACCCCAGGAACTCCAAATTAGGATAAGCCCTCCCCTGTACTTCCCCAAGGTGGAGATTATTATAATGAGACTGATAATCAGTTTATCCATACTATAAATATAACTGTCTTTTCTTTCACTATTCGAGAGATACCTTTTCTGGTTCTCTCCCTGTGGTCACTCACAGTATTGCAATAAAACTTGGGAAACTGAGTCACTGAGTCTTGTAAATCTTTTGGGATGACTCATGATCAATTTGACCCTAAATTCTATCCCACATCATAGGTACTAAGTGGCAGAACCAGGATTTGAAAGTAGGCCCACAGACCCCCAATCCATCACTTTCCACTTTGCCCTACTGATTCCCCTAGATCCTCCCCCTCCAAATCCTGTGTTCTTTCCCCTGTATCATTTCAGCTAAGAAGTGGACTTTAGCCAGTGACCAGTGAAACAGCAGCACCTGTTGGATACTCCAAGACCAAGACTGGCTGGAGGAATGCAAGAACATTATTGGCTCCCAGCCCTAAAGGTGTGGAGTTGTGAATTGTCCCTTCTCCTACCTGACCTAAATTTTTCCCCTAAGTGGGAACCTTTGTACTTCACATAGGCATGTCAGTTCTTCCTGCTGATGTTGGGTATATTTATGGATGAGTGGCTCCTAGGTTTATGGGGAAGATGTCTTATTACTACTTTTCATACTGTGCTAATTCAGCCTTTGAGCTAATTTAATCAATCAATCGACATTAAATGCCTACTGTGCCAGGTGCCATGCAAAGTGCTGTGTCTTAATTGTGTCCTTTAGGTGAATATAGAAAATGAACTCATAACTAGGGCTTCATGAGTTAAAGTTTTAGGTGTGGGTACCCACAGAGTACCTTCATCTGTAAATATGAGTTGGGGGGGCAGCTAGGTGGTGCAGTGGATAAAGCACCAGCCCTGGATTCAGGAGGACTTGAGTTCAAATCCGGCCTCAGACACTTGACACTAGCTGTGTGACCTTGGGCAAGTCACTTAACCCCAATTGCCTCACCAAAAAAAATTTAAAAAGAGTTGGGACACATCAATTGGGGAATGGCTGGACAAGTTGTGGTATATGAATACAATGGAATACTATTGTGCTGTAAGAAATGATGAGCAGGAAGAGTTCAGAGAAACCTGGAGGGTCTTACGTGAGCTGATGATGAGTGAGATGAGCAGAACCAGAAGAACATTGTACACAGTATCATCAACATTGAGTGTTGATCTACTGTGATGGACTATATTCTTCTCACCAATGCAATGGTACAGAAGAGTTCCGGGGAACTCATGATAGAAGAGGATCTCCAAATCCAAGAAAAAAAAAAGAAAGAAAGAACTGTGGAGTATAGATGCTGATTGAACCACATTATTTCTTTTGTTTTGGGTGCTGTTGTTTTTTTTTTTCTATTTTGAGGTTTTGCATCACTGCTCTGATTCTTTCTCTTGTAACAGGATTAATGCAGAAATAGGATTAATGTTATTATGTGTATATATATGTGTGTGTATATATATATATCTATATGTATATGTATAGAGATATATAGATATAACCTATATCAGATTACCTGCTGTCTAGGGGAGGGGGGGAGGGAGGGGAGGGAGGGAGAAAAATCTGAAATTGTAAAGCATGTATAAACAAAAGTTGAGAACTATCTTTACATGTAATGGAAAAAATAAAATATCTCATAAAAAAAAAAAGAGTTGGGACAGGTGGTAGGGTAAGTGAGTGTGAGGAAAATGACTCCTATTCAATAATTCTCTGGAACTCAGTGGCGGTGATGTGTCAAAGGCTCATTTATTGTCATTCTCAAAAAAATGGTCACCCAGTGTGCAGCTGGTGGGTGCCAAGAATGGGGGCTCACAGGCCCTGTTTTAACCCCTAGTCCCTAACACAAATGGACCCTCCCCTTTTTCATCACTGGTCCTATTACTCAAGGGTTACAATCTATGTGCAAAAACTAGCTAACTGGAATGCAGTATTCCTTTTTTTTTTTTTTTTTTTTGGTGAGGTGTTAAGTGTCTGAGGCCGGATTTGAACTCAGGTCCTCCTGACTCCAGGACCGGTGCTCTATCTACTGCGCCACCTAGCTGCCCCTGGAATGCAGTATTCCTAACCCTAATTTTCATAATTATTCTTTGGGTTCTCAGCCAATGGGGGAGGTGACACAGGGACATTTCTTCAGTCTTCCCTTATATGGACACAGCCCAGGAGAGGACCTAATTGAGACCAGCTCAGGGCTCCTTGAACCATGTGATCTTGTTTGCTGGAGGGGAAGGAGGGGGACTGAGACCTTTTTCCTCCAACAGGTCTGGAGGAGTTTAATTTCTATGGTGACTTTTATATCCTTACTGAGAGGAGACCATTCCCCATTTCCTCACAGTGAGAATTATTATTTTAGTACCAAATATCTCTATGATTATTCCGTTGAAGAAAGAAAGCCCTCAGTGTTTTTACTAGTAGATTTACTTTCTCAGCGGTGTGTCTTGCAAACAAAGATGGTACAGCAGGAGATCTTCTGTAGAAGTTCCTTAATCATCATCATGTTGATTTCTTTCTCATCAATGTACGTTTTGTTTCAAAAGACAAGAAATGATGAGCAAGAACCCCTTGAGTGAGAGTTTCACTTAAGTTCATTTTGACCCAGCTTTATGCCTGTTGGTTCATCCTCAGAAAGTCTCAGTTAACAGATGTACAATTAGTACAGTGCAGCTGCCTATGAAATCGGACATGACCCATTGATCTTTGTGCATTGATTTCTGTGGAAACTAATGGACCATAAGAAAAATCATATAATCTAAATCAGCATCCTGATTACACCAATAGATAGAGAAGTTCCTCATTTGTTTCAGTAAATATAATTGTCCACATGGGATTGGCCTGCAGTGGCCTTGGTCCTTTGTCTATAAAGAAACAATTAACAGGACAGTTGAAGTTTCCAAAGGACATGCAAAGCCTTAGGGGGTGGTTGGGTTAGACTTCACTTCGCAAAATAGATGTGACTGTTCTGGCTGGGTGCCCTGTGACCGTCTGGTCAGACTGCTTTTGTACTGGCACTGGGTATTCAATATTCCTGCTAGCCAGGTTCTTAGAATCATTGCTAGTTCCTTCCTGTATTGTCTTGATGGCTTTGTTCTTCCAAACTCAAGAATTTCAGAGAGAACTTGTGAGGCCAAACACTGATCTGCGCAAACATAATCAAACCATGATGTCCTAAGAGCTTGAAAGATGCTTCTTGTCCCACGAGGTAAGTAACTGGCAAATGGACTTCCTCACTTAGGAGAAAGTGGGGACAGACCCCGTACTTTGGAAAGATGAAATTGTATTTAAAATGCCCAGAAAGAAGAATGAATTAATTTGTGTGGGGAACTTTGCGAGAGTGGAGGGAAGGAGCAGAAATGAGCACAATTTTGGAACAAGTGGCACATGAATCAGTATAGCTTAAACAGGTATAATGCTTAATTGATTAAATATTTATCAAACAGCACTGATTAAACAAGTATTAAACAATGATATTTGTTTAAGAGTAAGGAGAGGTTTTTTAAAGCACTTTGGGATAGGGTTTATTTCAAATGGTCCATTTTGAAAAATGAATGGCTGTATGCTTTTTACATTTCCATCATTTTCCTATATCTTTCCTACCTCCATCCCCAGAATCTTCACCTGTAACAAAATAAAAGTCAGACAAAACAGATCAGCATAGTAACTGTATGTGTCTGCAGCTGATGTCTTCAGTATCCATGTTCATCTGAACTCTGTACTCAATATTAGCCCTTGCATCTATTCACAGTTCAGTTGCCTCCTCATGGTGTTTTTAGTTATATTTGATAATTATGTATGATGTTCTCCTAACTCTGCTTTTTTCATTTTGTGTCAGTTCTTACAATTCTTCCTCTGTTTCTTTGAATTCCTCATACTCATTGTTTGGTAAGGTTCAGTAACTTTCATAAACCCTTATATATGGAAACATTCCCTAAACAATGGGCACTCATTCTGTTTGCTGTTTAAAAAAGTATTTTATTGATGTTCTTTTTCATATCACTATTACTACCCAATGACTTCTGCCTCACCAACCTTCTCTGTATCCTAAAACTATTTCTTGCAACACAATTCAGCCAAGCAAAACAAATCAACACAGTGGCCATGTCTGACAACTTATATCTTATTTTCCAGTGAGAAGAGAGAGGTAGGCTTCATTGTCAAACCACTGAAATCATGATTGGCCATTGCTTATCAGAGTTCTTATGTCTTTCCATGTTTTGTTTTTGTTTTTGCGGGGCAGTGGGGGTTAAGTGACTTGCCCAGGGTTACACAGCTAGTAAGTGTCAAGTGTCTGAGGCCGGATTTGAACTCAGGTCCTCCTGAATCCAGGGCTGGTGCTTTATCTACTGCACCACCTAGCTGTCCCCCCCCCCATGTTTTTTTCCTTTTTAATTGTTAACATACTCTTGATTCTTCTTAATTTTGCCAGGCATCAGATCATAAGTTCTACCAGGTCTCTGAATTTTTCATAGACATCTTTTCCTATTGATGCAGCAATATTCCATTACGTTCATCTACCATGATTTGTTTGACCATTTCCTGATTGAGGACTGCCAACTTTGTTTCTAGCTTTTTCCTACCACAAAAGTGCAGCTATTTATGTTTTGGCATATATAGGACTTTTCCTTTTGTCTTTGACTTCCTTGGGATACAAGCCCAGCAGTGCAATTCCTTGGTTAAAAGGTATGAAGTTCAGTAACTTTTCTCTCAGAATTGCTCACTGCTTTCCAGAATGGTTGGAATTGGTTGGAATTTTAATTTAAAAATATAATTGGAGGGGGGGTGGCAGTTAGGTGGATAAAGCACCGGCTCTGGATTCAGGAGGACCTGAGTTCAAATCTGGCCTCAGACACTTGATACATACTAGCTGTGTGACCCTGGGCAAATCACTTAACCCCCATTGCCCCCCCCCCCCAGCCAAATACACACACACAATCAGAAAGTGTTTTAAATAATATTTTTGGCTAGTAGTGTAGCACCTGCTCTGGACCACTTTCCTAATTTGGAACTTAGGTTGAATCTAAACAGGGAGTGATTACTAGCTACTTAGGTTCAAGATATTCCATGGGTCTGAGCTTCTAAAGCTCTAGCTCACAAGGCCCGATTTGTATTTTTACTTTTAATAGTCAGCTAGAAGACACAGTTCAAGTCAAAAACAGTTACTAAGAATACATTGGAAGAATAGTGGATACAAAACATTCCTTCAGTACACTCTCCCACAAATACAGCATTGGGGAAAGAAGTGGGCTACCTGGAGTACACTGGTGGTAAGGCATATGTGTAGGGAACACAGGTTCCCTGTACATGTAGCCAAGGTAACTCATTTCTCAGGCACCGAAGGACTCCAGAGTCCTTTGTCTTCTCATGGCGTCCTCATGTTACTTCCCACTAGGTGCAGTGACTCTGATGGGCAGGTTGTTCTGGGCTCTGGGCTGTTCCTCTCTGCAACTTGCCTCCTAGATGCCAAGGTTAATTCTTTCTTGAATCCACAGCTGGTTCTTCTCTGCTGCCAGGGGTCACACTTCTCAAAGTGTTCTTCATTGATTTTCTCCTTGACTCTATGGGTGTAGTATCTCCTATTAGGTGAAAAGCTCCACTAGAAGATACCATAGATGATGGGAGATGAAGAGAGGAAGAGAGCAGCCCAATGGTAGCGAGAGGTACAAGGAGAAAGAAAAAGATCAACTCCCTGTCAAGAGTCAGGTTCTGGGGCAACTAGGTGGCACAGTGGATAAAGCACCAGCCCTGGATTCAGGAGGACCTGAGTTCAAATCTGGCCTCAGACACTTGACACTTACTAGATGTGTGACCCTGGGCAAGTCACTTAACCCTCATTGCCCAGGAAAAAAAAAAAGTCAGGTTCTTCCTCCATATGAAGCTCTTCTTTTTGCTGCCAGGCCACAAAGCTTTCCTATTTCATCTGTCTCCACAGCTGACTGGATGGCTTTTTAAAGTCTGTGGGGGGCATGGTTAATCTTAGTCTAGCCAATGGCAAGTCATTTTCTACTTCCATCAGAGAAAACTTCACATTCTGAAAATACACTTTGTTTAAGACATTAGGAAACACCTTGGTTGTCTCTGTTACTTGCTCCTTTTGTTATTTCATCAGTTGAACTGGGGAGGAAATATATTGAGCAGGCTTATCCTGAAAAATGTCCTTCCAGTATAGTAGCAAAAAGAAACACACAGCCATTGATCACCATGCTCATCATCAATGTATGACTCTTCTCTTAATAGAGAGGTGAATACTGTGGACATGTAATTTGCTATGCACCATCACACAAGGTCTCTGTTGGTGGGTATCACTTAAATGTTTTTCTTTATTCCAAGGAAAGATTGGCTAAGGGGAAATGATTGTGGTGTTTTAAAAAAGGCAATAATAAAATCTTTTAAAGAGCCAAAAGAACATAGACACAATTACTACAACAGTGTAAAAAAAAGTCACCATACAGAGGCAGCAAACTTCTAGTCTATTATAGTCATCAATGTTAGTATCAAGCTATGAAAGGTAAAAGACATAGCCTTCCTTTCATTAATAACTCATAAACTATCCTTTTGGGGACTGTATTTTGTAGTTTGAGTATTTTCTGGGAAGTGTTTGTTGTGTGAAAACAAAATGTATCTACCAACAAAAACTAAAAATAAATGTTAATTTTTTTCCCTAAATGAATGTGCCCTGTCACTCTGAAGATAAATCAAAGAGTGAATTAAAAACAAAAACAAAAACCAACCAAGCACATAAAGTAATTATCCTACAAGGTCCAAAGGACCAGGACTTTCTAAATGAATATGTCTTTATTGGTGAGGGGGAGAGGGCATAAAAACTCAGAAGGCAGGGTCGCATCTAATAAATTATAGCACCAATCAAATCCTTAACCTCAGTTGCACCATTGAACATTAAAAATGTAACCAGAGATGATTTTAATAATAATAACTCATAATTTACATGTTACTTAAAGTTTCTAGAGCTCTGTCTTCACAACAACTCTGAGAGATGGAGGTATTATGAATTGCATTTTGCAGTTGAGGAAAATGAGAATTTGAAAGGCTAAGTGACTGCCTGGGCTAACAGCTAGAAAGAATCCTATGAGGGACTCAATTTCAGATCTTCTGACACTGAGATTGGTAATATTTTTCTTTAAAATTTTTTTCTGGTTTTTAAAAAATTATTTCTGAACTTGATAATTTATTTTTATTTTTAATTTTTTTTGGTGGGGCAGTGGGGGTTAAGTGACTTGCCCAAGGTCACACAGCTAGTAAGTGTCAGGTGTCTGAGGTCGGAATTGAACTCAGGTACTCCTGAATCCAGGGCCGGTGCTTTATCCACTGCGCCACCTAGCTGCCCCCTGAACTTGACAAATATTAACAAAAATATACATTACCGGGGGCAGCTAGGTGGCGCAGTGGATAAAGCACCGGCCCTGGATTCAGGAGTACCCGAGTTCAATTCCGACCTCAGACACCTGACACTTACTAGCTGTGTGACCTTGGGCAAGTCACTTAACCCCCACTGACCCGCAAAACCACACACACACACACACACACACACACACACACAATATACATTACCAAATATAATACAAAGAACAGAAAAAAGGATTACATATGGAACCATGGATCTCCATTACACATAGTCACATAGCCTCTCTGGATCTCAGTTTCCTCATCTGTAAAATGAAAAAGATTAGACTAGGTGACCACTGAGGTCCCTTCCATATCTAAATCTATGATCCTATGATCCCTCATTGGATTTATGGAAGGGAAGAGCTACTTTACCTTCTTTCATTTAATCAGGTAGAATGTAGTACTTGTACATTTTCTTTTTTTTTTTCTAGTTAGAGATCCTTCATTTATTAAAAAATTAACAGCTCTCCTTTCTCAAGACTTCTTGGAAAAATGGAACGGCTTAGACAATATTCATTCTTTTTTAAAAGTTAATTTTTTGGGGGTAGCTAGGTGGCGCAATGGATAAAGCACTGGCCTTGGATTCAGGCGGACCTGAGTTCAAATCTGACCTCAGACACTTGACAATTACTAGCTGTGTGACCCTGGGCAAGTCACTTAACCCTCATTGCCCCTCCAAAAAAAAGTTAATTAAAAAAACCCACCTTTTTTTTTTTAGTTCCAAATTCTCTTCCTCTACCCCCTCCCTCAGCCTCTGAGAAGACAAGAAAAACAAAACCTGTTACAAAAACCAAAACCCACTACAAATAGTTATGAAATGCAAATTTCTGCATTGGCTGTGTTCCCAAAAAAAGACCAAGAAAAAAGAAAGAAAAAAATTTTATATATATATATATTTTTTTTAGGGAGGCAATGGGGGTTAAGTGACTTGCCCAGGGTCACACAGCTAGTAAGTGTTAAGTGTCTGAGGCCGGATCTGAACTCAGGTCCTCCTGACTCCAGGGCCGGTGCTCTATCCACCGTACCACCTTGCTGCCCTCTATATATTTTCAAGGAAAGAAAGGAGGTACCTTGATCCTCCCATTTATGTTTATAACTCCTGGCTTCCTTTGTGATTTTCTTTCCTGCTTCCCCACTATCTCTTCCTTTTGAATCCTTTTCTTATTATACTTGTCTATAAAGATAATGGTTTACATTCCTTTGACTTCAGAGAGCATAGAAAAACTTTCCTATGGGTTATATATTTTCCCCCTTGGAAATTTCAGAGTCTCAGAGCTGGAAGGAACCTCAGAGGTTATGGAGTTCAACCTGTACCTGAATAGAAATCCTCTCTACAACATCCCCTACAAGCGATGGTCTAGTCTGTGCTTGAACAATCTCCTGCAGAGTTAGTCACATCACTTCTAGAAAGAGCTCCTTCTGCTTTGGGACAGCACCAATTGTTTGGGAAGTTTACTTTAGATTAAGTTTGAGTCCATCCCTCTGCAACTTCCATGCAGAGAGTCTAATTCTGCCTTGAGAGAGCAAGCAGAACAAGCCTGTTCCCCCTTCCATATGACAACCCTACAAATAGTTAAGGACAACTATAACATCCTTCCTTAAGTAATTTCTTCTCCAGTCAAAACATCTCTGGTTCCTTTAAAGGTTCTTAACCTCTGCGTGTGTGTGTTATGGATTCCTTGGTCAGTCCAATGAAGTCTACGGACCCATTCTCAGAATAGCACTTTAAATGGATTAAACAAAATTCATATGATTTTTACTTATTCATTCATTCATTTACTTATTAATTTATTCATCCATCCATCCATCTATCTATCTATCTATCTATCTATCTATCTATCTATCTATCTATCTATCTATCTGTCAATGAGGGTTAAGTGACTTGCCCAGGGTCACACAGCTAGTAAGTGTCAAGTGTCTGAGTCCAGATTTGAACTCAGATCCTCTTAAATCCAGGACCAGTGCTTTATCCACTGCACCACCTAGCTGCCCCTGAAAATACATATGATTTTAAAGGAAATCAATTATATCAAAACAAGTATCACACTGTTAAAAATATAAATCCACAGAGTCCAGATTAAGAACTCCTGAAAAATGATCTTTGTATGGTGTTGTTTCCATTCCCTGCACCATCCTGGTCCCATTCCTTTGGAAATATTCCCATTTGTCAATGTCTGTCCTAAAATATAGTGCCCAGAACTGAGCACAGCACTTCAGAATACAGCAGGACTATGACCTTTCTCATTCCGGATGCTATATCTTTGTTTTTGTTTTTTGTTTGCTTGTTTGTTTTGCAGGGCATTGAGGGTTAAGTGACTTGCCTAGGGTCACACAGCTAGTAAGTGCTAAGTATCTGAGGTCAGATTTGAACTCAAGTCCTCCTGAATCCAGGGCCAGTGCTTTATCTACTGCACCACTTAGCTGCCCCCAAGATTCCTAATTTTTCTAAAGAAACACAGAATGTTCCTATCTCTGTGGAATGAGCCAATGAATCTTCCACAGCTTCCATTACTAAAACATCTCCATCGACCCAATCTTATGTCTATTGTTCCTTTTGGTGACTTCATATGCTTACAATATCTGTACTGCTAATCTGATGGGCATGAGGGACCTTCATTTAGTCCAATCTCTTCATTTTACAGATGGGGAAATTGAAACTCAGAAAAGTGGAATGGCTTGCTTATTTATGGTCACAGAGACAGTTAGTGGCAAAGTTGTGACCAGCACCCTAATCTTCTTTTTGGGCATGGTTGGGTGGGGGGGAGAGAATAAATCAGAGTAAAGAATAAAACATGACTCCAACAATACAACCCAAGTTATAGGCATGTAGACCATTGTCCCTCCAACTATCCAAACTCTTTTCTATTTCCTAGTAGCATTAGCCTTTTCATATTATATTTCCTCCCCTCCTGATTAATGAATATGTTAATTATGCAACCAAATGGTGGGGCTCACGGATGAAGGGGAAAATCAATCAATAATATTTGGCTGGTGCCTAGTAAGTACAAAACACTGCATTAGGTCCCATGGAGGATACAAAGAAGAATGACAATTTGCCCTTAACCTATACTTTAGTTGGAGAGACTAGACACACAGATAAAAAGATAACTAATTATATGAGTTAGTATACAATAATTTTTAAAATGAGGGATGTTGACCACAGTTAATAATGTCAGGGGAGTGTGAGCCATCAGCTGGGAGGTGGTCAGGGAAGACTTCACTGAGGAGATGGGAATTAAACTCCTTGAAGAATGGGCAGGATTCTGAAAATGAAGGCATGAAAAGTTGAGAATTTAGTGATCAATAGTGCAGAACTAGGTATATTTAGAAGGCACAGCAAATTTACTAGTATAGCTAAAGATCAGGGTTCATGATGGAGAATAACAGGAGATGAAATCTGAAAAGACATATTGGAATAGATTTCAGAGAACCTTCAATGCCAAAATACTTGTAGAAATAAATTTTCCAATAATTCTCCTTTTTGAAGAGTTCTATAATGACATATAACTCCATCTGGCAAATAGTTTGTTTCATTAATCAGGAATCACAAAAATATTAGAACTAGAACAAACCTTAACATCCTATCTAATATTTGAGATGTTAAGGGCTAAAATTCTTGCTAGTCTGTCTAAAATATCTAATGAGTGGTCGCCAATCAATTACAAGCTTTAGCAAGAGTTAGACTTTTAAGCATTTATTAAGGAGAATAAGAATTTGGTAAAGAGAGAGAGAAAGGCCTAGATTCCTATCTATTAAAGGGAGAGCACATTTCTAGCTCCCTTCTCCGCCAGCGTCCTCAGGAAAGAGACCCAGAGTCAGCGCCAGTCTCTTCCTTCCTCCTCCCACTAGTCTGCGTCACTTCCTCCCCGCCAAAGAAAAGACTCCTGGTCTTGCCCTCAAAGACCTTTGCTTCATGGGCAGAACTCTTCTACAGTAAGTATCCAGCAGGTGGCGTCATTCCAATCGTTACAGAGACTATGAAAATCTTGACCCATCATTGTACTTTTCCACTGTAGCATACTGCCTCTCTGAGTGTACTGTTATTCTGTGAATTTATGTGTGTTGCAGACACAAGTATTTGAAAATGGGAGACTGGAACTTGTTGGGCAGCATTCTGGAGGAAGTACACTTCCATTCAACCCTAGTGGGGAAGATCTGGCTGACCATCCTGTTCATATTCCGGATGCTGGTGCTTGGAGTGGCAGCAGAGGATGTCTGGGATGACGAACAGTCAGCATTTACCTGTAACACCCAACAGCCTGGCTGCAACAACATATGTTATGATGATGCTTTTCCCATTTCTTTGATCAGGTACTGGGTTTTACAGATCATCTTTGTATCTTCTCCCTCTCTGGTATACATGGGCCATGCACTTTATAGACTCAGGGCCTTTGAAAAGGAGAGGCAGAGGAAGAAAGTACAACTTCGAGCCCAGCTGGAGGAACCTGAGCTTGACCAGGAGGAGTACCAAAGAATAGAGAGGGAACTGAGGAGATTAGAGGAACAGAGGAAGGTACACAAGGCACCCCTGAAAGGATGCCTGCTACGTACTTATGTACTGCATATCTTGACCAGATCTGTATTGGAAGTAGGGTTCATGGTAGGGCAGTATATTCTCTATGGGTTCCAAATGCACCCACTTTACAAATGCAGTCAATTTCCTTGCCCCAATTTAGTGGACTGCTTTGTGTCTAGGCCCACAGAGAAAACCATTTTCATGTTGTTCATGCACAGCATAGCAGCTATCTCCTTGTTCCTTAACATTTTGGAAATATTTCACCTGGGAATCAGGAAAATCATGAAGGCATTATATGGAGGTTCTAGCAGGGAGACTGAAAGGGGACCTGGCCACTCAAATAGAAATTCAGTGACCCAGCCCTGTGTAGCTCACTCTTTACTGCATGAGAGCATTCCTTTGTTCCAGCCTGTTCAACACATCTGGCCAGAGCAACAAGTAATTGGGATTGATAATACAGAGCATAAACCACCTTGGCAACCCAATCAGCCCAACCAGACTGAGGGAGCACCTCCACCTGGTAAAAAGAACTGGTCCAGGAGGGATCAACATCACAGAGTGTTCCAATTCAGCTCTGTTTGTCCCCAGGATTGTTGTGTCCAGCACTTTCAACAGTGCAAACATCAGCACCACGGACAGCACCCAGACTCTTCCTTCAGCAGGGGGGACATTCTTTCTAGACCACAGCAGTGCAATTTTGCAAATTGCCCTTCCTGTACACTACGTCCTGGGGAGCAGCCCCAGAGTCTTTGCAACCTAACCAGGTCCTCAATAGACCTGACTACTCACCGCAAGACCAGTAAGGACAGCATGAGAGAGTGTTTTGACTCAGCAGAGAGAGGGGCTCACCCAGGTAGCTGCAAAGCCAGTTTCCTATCCAGAGCTTCAGAAAGCTCTGATTCCCAGCATAGCCCTGTCTCTGACGTCCAGCACTGGGGAGATGACAGTGGCTCCAGCTCTCCACCTCTACCTTCAGGCACTGGGCACAGAATGTCAATGGCAAGTAAAGACCAGCAGGCTCCTTCTCGTGTGAGCTATAGCCTACTTGTATAGCTGTCACCATACCTGGGTGCTCCGGTGGTACTTCAAATGTATACTTTCTCCATTGTGTTCCCCAGGGCTGCCTTTTCACACTTGCTATCTGATAAAGCATAATGATGGTGTTGAGAGGGGGGAAAAGAGGAGAGAGATGGGAGGGAGAACATATGTCTTTTTGTGGAATCATTTATCCACCCAACTCACCCTAGTCTTATAAAAAAAATGAGGAGGCAGCTAGTAAATAAATAAATAATAGCAAATAAATAAATAAATAATTGAATAAAGCAAAGGCACTGGATTCAGGAGGACCTGAGTTCAAATCCGGCCTCAGACACTTGACACTTACTAGCTGGGTGACCCTGGGCAAGTCACTTAACCCCTATTGCCCCGCCCCCCCAAAATGAGTACGTTCCTGTATATGAGCAAACCCCCACACCATTTGAATATCTATGCATCTTAAAACAATCTTCTACAAATATTTCACAATAAAGATTTAGTAAGTTTTAAAAAAATCAAATGTAATGAGTTTCCTTTATTTTAAAGCAAAAGAGAGAAAGGAAAAGCCTTTTTGATTTTGACCTGGACATTAGATGAGGAATATTAGACAAGTTCTGTCCTCTGAAAAGCCAAGTTAGATAAGGAAGCTCCATTATTGTGATGCTCCCAAAATATGAATCATCGGATTATAGATTTAGAGTTAGAAGAGGCCCAATTTAGTAGCCATCTTGTCCAATTCCCTCACTTCTCAAGGCAGGAAGTCTCTGAAAGTGTCACAGGATCTGGAATTATTCCTTTCCATTACTGTCAGTTCATACTATGATTTTAAAATAAACATCATTTAATAGGAACTAAATTTCCCATCTTAAACTCATAAATGACTATATTTAAAAGTACTACATAAATGTGAGTTATTATAATTATTCTTCCTTGTCTTTTGTATTATAATGATTTCATCTTAACACCAAGCTTACTATCTCTTGCTGGTTTATAATGATAGCTCACATTTATACAGTGCTTTGTGGGTGTAACATGCTTTCTCATATATATATGTATGTATGTATATATATATATACACATACAATTTATATGCAAAATATATATGAGAAATTTGTATGTGAAATTTATATAAAAATATACATATGCATATATATTATATATGTATAAATATATAATTTAATCATTAAAATAGCCTGGTGTGGTAAGTAGCTATTTGACAGATGAGGAAAATACAAGCTCAGAGAGACTGTGATTATCCCAAGCTCAAAAAGTAAGTGGCAAGGTCAGGTTTCAAAGTTTGTACTCATTTTCCTCTGTAATCAGAAAGGGAGTCCTTGCGTAGATATCTTTTTTTTTTTTTTTTTGCATAGACATATATTTTTTTTTTGGTGGGGCAATGAGGGTTAAGTGATTTGCCCAGGGTCACACAACTAGTAAGTGTCAAGTGTCTAAAGCCGGATTTGAACAACTCAGGTCCTCCTGAATCCAGGGCCGGTGCTTTTTCCACTTCGACACCTAGCTGCCCCGACATAGATATCTTAAGTAAGCTATAAGGTTGAGCTTTTTTCTATGTCTGGTGAATCTTCAGTTACCTCTTCTATCACTTATTTCCCCAGGAGGAGGGCAGGCATGACAACTTTTATTTCTGGTTTTCTGTCTCCAAATCCAGAGTTCTTTCTGCCATACCATAGATTTCAGTATCATATTGTCATCGAAATAGAGTCATTTCTAGTGGTTTTTTTTTTCTATCCTCAAGGAGCTTTCATTTCATCTGGGCTCTTTCCTGAGACCCTTCCCTCAACTAAGAATAACTTATTTCTTATCTGCTCTATCCATTTGCTCTGAATATTACATGTAGTGCCTTGGAGCTAATGTCTGTCTACATCACTGGATAATTTCTGCCACCTAGAGACCATTGATAGTAATCCCAGTTGAACATAGTATACTGTAAATAGCCATTTATTTCTGCTTATACTTATATATTTTGTAAGACAATTTTCATTGTTCCTTCTTTCCTTTCCTGGGAGAATGGCTCATAGAACATATTTCTTCCCTCCTTCCTTTTTTAAAGCTTTTCAAAACATTTTAATCATGTTTTTCTTTTTATATTGCTTTAATTTCTGAATATAGCCTTCTCCTCAACCCAATGAGTCATTCCTTGTTACAAAAACAATAAATAGGAGTTCAGTAAAACTAATCAACTCATACACCAAATCTCACACTCTATGCAATATTCCACATCCATAGTCTTCTATCTCTGCAACAAAAGAACATCTTCTCTTCATTCTGGGGAGACACCTTTCTCATCATTAGAACAACTCATGTGATGTTTAGGGAAGATTAGCACCTCTGGTGTGAGGACTTGTCCTTTTCAGGGTTGCTCATCCACCTTTGGTGTCCACCTGTCACCCAACTCTCACCTGTGGCTCCAAGAAGCTGTAGCATAGTCATTGGTAAACCCCTCTTTGCAAATGGCCTAAACCAGTTTGAGGGTAACTGACAGGCCTCAGATCCCTCAGTGAGTTAGGACTATGTCTACCCCAAGCATATGAAGACTCCCCCTGGTGGAATGGGTGGATGAGAACAATTTGTTCCAGTGGTCCTGAAGGAGGCTGAAGCAAGTGCTGTGGAGCACTTAGAGCTTGGTCAGAATCAAAGATTCAAAGGACATCCACATCTAGGCCATTTCCACTCATCTTGACTTTCATCCTGCCACTGGACTTCAATGACCCTGGGAGAGAGAGGGAAGCTAAAGACTTTGTGGAACTCTTGCTCGATTACATGCAATTTATGGGCAAGTCATCACCCTGTGATGTCATTGGTCCTCTTTGAAAAGAAAGGACATACAACAAGTACTCATGGAGAGCAATACAACAGGGCTGAAAATACAACATGCTTGAGGATCTGAATACATCTCACAGGTAGGCTTTTATTTTAGGTGAGACCTTGGGAAAGAATATAATGTCTCTCATCTTTATCTGCTTTTGCTCTCGTGGCAAATCCTTTCAACTTTATGTAGCACTTTCATTTTTTATTTGATTTTTAAAAAATATATTTTCCATTTTATTTTCTTTTGAAAGCCAGGAGGCATCATGGCAGTTTGATTCCACCTGTAGAACCATTAAACTTTGCATCCAGAGATACAAAGTGGTGATCCATGGGATCATGGGAATTAGTTAAATTACATCCTCTACACAGAAAACTATGAAAGAAACCTACAGTTCAATATGGTAATAATATATCAAAATCACTTTGCAGACAGGATGTTTGGATAAAAAGAACTTTAAAAAGAAACTTTAAATATTAGTCATTTGTACACATATACACTATACCACTAGAAATAGTTTGGTTTAACAGTTTATTTGATGCCTTTTGGTATGGATTCTCCTCTTCTCTGGATTCCCTCCCTGAATTTCATTTTTCTTTCCTATTTCTTCCCAAGCTGGCATTGATCTGTCTCAAATTAGCTTTCAAGACATATTTTAACAGAAGTCGGGGACGCTGATTCTATCCTTTGGTTTGCTGCTCAGCTGAAGAGTTCCATGGGTGATTTTTAAAAGGAGATTGATTTTTTTTTTAAAGTTCAGTCTAAAAATAATTAAAAGTTCAATCTATGTTAAAAAAGGATGGATCTTATGGAAGGAAGGCTTGGGAAAAATGATAAAACCATTGTCAGGACCATGAGTTAAAAGTGGTAGGAATTTCTAGGAGCACTGAAATAAAAATGATACCTCTTTTTTGTTGTTGTTTCCATCTTTTGTTTATTTTCTTTTTAAAACTTTTAACTGTTTATTTAATTTTTGTTTTATTGTTCTCAATTACATGTAAACAGAAAATTTAACATTCATTCAGTTTTTTTGAGTTCCATTTTCTTTTCCTCCCTCCCCCCAACTTGAGAAGACAAACAATATGATATAGATTATACATGTGCAGTGGTGCAAAACATTTCCATATGACCATGTTGTAAAAGAAAACACAGACAAAAAACCCCCAAGAATAATAAAGAAAGTTAAAAAAATATGCTTTAATCTGTATTCAGACTCCATCAGTTCTTTCTCTGTAGGTGGATAGCATTTTTCATTATAAGAATTGTCTTGGATCATTGTATTGCTGAGAATAGCTGGATTCAGGAGGACCTGGGTTCAAATCCAACCTCAGACCCTTGACACTTACTAGCTGGGTGTCCCTGGGCAAGTCACTTAACCCTAATTGCCTCACCAAAAAAAAAATGAGAATAGCTAAGTTATTCACAGTTGATCATCATACAACATTGCTGTTACTACATACAATGTTTTCCTGGTTCTGTTAATTTCACTTTGCATTAATTCATGTAAGTCTTCCCAAGTTTTTTTTAAAGCATCCTGTTCATTATTTCTTATACCACAATAGTATTCCATCACTATCATGTACACAATTTGTTCAGCCATTCCCTAATTTATAGGAATCCCCTCAATTTAAAGATGATACCTCTTAAAGAAACTGTAAAACCCTAACTCTGCAATTTACACCAAAGGAGGCAACCAAGGAACTGCTTTTTATCCTTCACTATTCTACTTTTTTTCCTCTAAAATTCTATAAAGGTAGAGTGTTTTAAAATTTCATACCCTGTCTCAGCTAATTTATGCTAAATCTTTGGCATTATGAAATTTCAACTTTAAAAAACAGATACAATTTCTCCCTGGTGTTAATAGTTGCTAACATAGATATTTGGTGATACCTTCAATGACATTTACAGTTTAATGAAACCAAAACAGAAAAAAGTAGAGTTCATCATCATCATTTAACAAAAATTTACTACTGTTTGCTATGGGTGTGTAATGATTGGAATGACGCCACCTACTGGAGACTTGCTGTGGAAAGCTCCACCATGAGGAAAATGCCTCAGAGGCATTGTGGCTTTTCCTTGGCGTCAGGAAATGACGTTTGCTCATGGGGGCTGTCTATCAAGGCTACCAGCCAATCAACTTGAGGAGCCTCCTATGGTCTGGGAGGAGACAGGAAGGAGGAAAGGGAGCCTGTGCAGAGAGCGCTGGCCTTTTTGGCTTCCTGACTTGATGGTGGTGGCGGCAGAGGACGTCACAGGAAATTTGAGGAAAGATAGGAATGCCAGGCTGTTAGAATTCTGTTCTCAATCTTTTTCTTTCTATTTTCCAATAAACCCTTAAAAACCTAAACTCGTTTTATCAGTGATTTTTAGTCAGTTTCCCCCAAACTGGGGGAACAGATTAGAATCCACATTTAGAATCTTAAATTACACAGGTGGTAGATGATGAATTAATGTACTATTCATGGGAAGGTATAAAATTAGGATGTGAGTCAAATTCCTTTAAATCAAACTTGTCATTTCAAAAGATAATTCAACAAAGTTTACAATTAGTGATTTCATTCTTTTACGAAACCTAGCACATAGTAAGTGCTTAATAATTTCTTATTGCTAACAATGACAATTTTTATTGATGCATGTTGTTTTGATATAAGATACTTCCTAACAAACACTCCAATATCCTCCCATTCCCACAAAACATTCCCTGGAAACAAATGATCATGACTGGTAGAACATGTTACTTTGCATTTTTGTAACTTGCAGGTTGACACTGATATTCTAAATTTCTATGTTTAACCAAGAATTTTGGTACAAATTTCCTACATACTAACAGATACTTAGGCAGATCTTAAGAGTGAGACAGGATGTGGCTAGAGCACTGGACTTCAAGTCAGGAAGACAGGTTCAAATCTCACCAGATATTTATTAGCTGTGTGATCCTAGGGAAATTATTTAATCTCTCTAGGCCTCAGTCACCTCATATGTAAAATGAAGGGGTTGGACTCAATGACCTCCAAGATCCTTTCTAGTTCTAAATCTATGATCTTACGATTTTATGATAATCTTCTCAAGATTATGAAAATTCCCTTCAGAAAAATAGAAACTCTCAAGTTTTGTTCATATAATGCCAAACTAAGTTGAAGATTGAAAAAGAGAGTAAATCAATATTGGACATCATAGAAATGTCTATATAGGTATATATAGATTTATTTATTTATTCATTCATTTTTTCACTTATTCATTTATTCATTCATTCATTCATTTATTTTGCAGGGCAATGAGGGTTAAGTGACTTGCCCAGGGTCACATAGCTAGTGTCAAATGTCTGAAGCTTGATTTGAACTCAGGTCCTCCTGAATCCAGGACCAGTGCTTCATCCACTGTGCCACCTAGCTGCCCCCCAGTATATATAGATTTAGATCCATAAGTTTTTAGTCAAACTGGTTAGCAATGGTGGTAACAACTTCCATTATATTGGTTGAACTGTTTTCATAGAGTCCCCATGGATAGGTTGGGGCACTAAAAATAAACAAACAAACATGCCTTGTCCTGGGGGCCTAATCAAGTACTGAGGGATTCTTATTCACTGATGTTATTTTTTGTCCTTCGTTTTTGAAGAGAACCAATGACATCACAGGATAATGACTTCCCCATAAACTGCATTTAAGTCACCACACAACATCCTTAGCTTCCCTCTCTCTCCCAGGGTCATTGAAGTCCAGTGGCAGGATGAAAGTCAAGATGAGTGGAAATGGCCTAGATGTGGATGTCCTTCGAATCTTTGATTCTGACCAAGCTCTAAGTGCTCCACAGCACTTGCTTCAGCCTCCTTCAGGACCACTGGAACAAATTGTTCTCATCCACCCATTCCACCAGGGGGAGTCTTCACATGCTTGGGGTAGACATAGTCCTAACTCACTGAGGGATCTGAGGCCTGTCAGTTACCCTCAAACTGGTTTAGGCCATTTGCAAAGAGGGGCTTACCAATGCTCGTGCTATAGCTTCTTGGAGCCACAGGTGAGAGTCAAGTGACAGGTGGACACCAAAGGTGGATGAGCAACCCTGAAAAGGGCTCGGCAAGTTATCACACCAGAGGTGCTAGTCCTCCCTGAATACCCCATACAGCCCATATTCACTGATGATATTTGGCCAATTATGCTAATAATGAGCACTAGAAAAGCACATGAAAAGTGAAAATAGACAGAAGGTCTACTTTTCAGTCCCGGGCCTGCAACTTTATAGATGTCACTTTCGTTGTCACTTCCTCTTTCTGGGCTTTAGGTTTATTACTAGTATTTTAAATAAAAGGATTTTATTATTTTCCAATTACACATAAAGATAGTTTTCAGCATTTGTTTTCATAGGCAGGTTTATTATTATTAAAACAAGGATAATAATATTTCATCACTTACCTCAAATGGTCTTTGCCAAAAATGGTGGCACATTACTAAAATCCCTGCTACTGGGGAGGCTGAGGCTGCTTATCTCGCTCTCTCTTTTTTTTTTTTTTTCTTGGGCAGGGCAATGGGGGTTAAGTGATTTGCCCAGGGTCACACAGCTAGTAAGTGTCAAGTGTCTGAGGCTGGCTTTGAACTCAGGTCCTTCTGAATCTAGGGCCAGCGCTCTATCCACTGCGCCACCTAGCTGCCCTTTGCTTATCTCTTGATTTTGAGAGTTCTAAGCTACAATTGGACTATATAGAGCTCTTGGGAGGGGTTACCTAAGAGGCTACCTAAAGAGGGATGAACCACCCTTAGGTTACAACTTTTGTGCTAATTAGTGCCTAGATGGACCAATGAATGGCTGCTGCACTTCGAGTCTGGGTGAGAAAGGGAGACCTAGTCTTAAGGGGAAAAATAATTTTTATGAGGAAAGTCTATAAACCATAAAATGCTACATACGTGTGGGCTATTATTAAAAATGAGGGCTAAAAAATGAATTAGATCTAAATAGGGCAAAAACCCCCAAACAAAACCCCGAACAAACAAAAAGAGTTTTTGTTAGTCACTTCCATTTAGTCAGTGATTGGTGGTGACTTCTATGGGAAAAGGCAAGCAGGAAATATTCTGTTTTATTCATGCTGTCTTTGAAATTCACTCAGGACTGAAAGACTATTTGGAAATAAAGCTTCTGAAAGTCCATATTCTTTGCTCCTAACAGACAGGCAAGATCATTAACCACATAGTCCAGAAAATTTAGCCTGAAATGACTGTATTAGTTCAAAATCTGACCTGTGGGCTTTGGTGGGTGAAGATTGCACAAGATGTAAATTGGATTTCAAGAATAGATTGCAAAGCAGTCAACAGAACTGGATGTTAATTAATCACTAGGGCTTTAATCATGTTTTCTAAAAATGCCTGAAAGCTTTGTAAGATAAATGTCAATCTGCCATTAATAATAGCCCACAAGTGCTTTACATCTACTTAGAACATTAGCTTGGCATTTTCCATTATTTGGAATGAACCAGTAGTACCCTTGAGAAATATGCTGTAGAATTGATGGCATCAGATAATGACATATGGACACTATGCAAAATTTGGGCAAACATGAGCATAAGTTCTGAGAAATGCCTTCAGGACCTCTATATGAGAAAATAGCAAGTCGTATTATTGAAATCTTCATAAAGACATTTTTAACTGTGCCAAAGAGAAAGGCTTATCTCTTGACTGAGACATTCCACTCCAAGATTTTCTTGGCATCCCTTAAGACCCCAGCCATAGGTGTCATGATACCTTAGAGTGAGTCCATCTAATTATAAGGCAGGTAAGACCTCTAGAAGTTATCTAGTTCATAGCCCAGTCTTTAACAGAAGTAGGGACCTATATCATTATAGCTAGGTGAGTATCCATTGGACATTTTAAACCTCTTCAGAGAAGGAGCAAATAATCTTCCCTGGAAACCCACTTCTACCTGTGCCAATTCCAAGTTTCTGGAAGTTCTTTCTTATCATAGGAATATTTAAATTTAACTAACTTCTTTGACAAAAAATTAGGAGGTAAAATCATTAATAAGTGTTAAGGGAGGCTGTGTAGGGCAGTAGCTTGAGGGACATCCTTGGAGTGAAGAAGATGAGTTCAAATTCTATCTCTGACATCCAGGGGTTGTATTATTCTAAGTAAGTCATTTAACCTATTGGTTCCTTTAGATTATCCTCTAAGACTGCAAATTACAGATGATACTTAACAATGGAAGAAGTTTGCATACTGAGAGTTCCTTCTGCTAATAAAATCACAGGTCCAGACCTTTCCCTCCCCCCAAAGTGATTGATACAGTTACACAGGTATTCCCTTTACAATGAGATGAATGTCCATTTCTTCTGCCAGTGCTTATTAGTCTTTGAGTTATTTTATGGAACAAATACTAGATCAAAATCCCAAATCAGAGTTCCTTAAAAAGAATCAGCTTTCAATTTACTCAGTTATTTTAAGTGACACATATTTTTCCACGCAACACTAAGATTTACAAAGTACTTTACATACATTATCTCTTGTAAACCATACAATAATATCGTGAAGTAAGAATGACAAGTGGTAATATTAGCATTGTTCAGTAGAGGAAATTGAGGCACAAAGGTGGAATGATTTGCTTAAAGTAGGGCAGCTGCTAAGTGTAAGAAATGTAAGAAGTAGAATTTGGATTGAATTCTCTGCTGCTGGTAAGTCCAGTTCTCTTTTCACTATATTATTCTGTCTCACATGTGTTATCATCAGGGATCATGGGATCACAGATTTAGAGATGGGAGCAAGTTCAGTGGCCAGCTAGTCCAATCCTCTCATTTTACCAATGCCATAGTTGAAGCCTCGAAAAGTTAAGTGGCTTATGGGAAGCTGGGTGGAGCAGTGGATAAAGCATTGGGCCTGAACTAAGGAAGACCTGAGTTCAAATCTGGTCTCAGAAAAGTTAAGTGGCTTGCCCAAGGTCATGCAGGTATTAGGCATCAGGCATTCAAAAGCATGCCTCCTTATTCCAAATCTCTTTTGACTGACTTCTTGATTTAAATCAGTTCCCAACTTCATTTAACCTCTTAGATTCCAGAAGAATTTAACTTGTCCCTATCTTTGCTGTGAGTGCCGTAATTCAAGGTGAGGGAGGTGTTCTGTCAATTCAAGGTCAAGTCATGAAGCTTGGTGACTAAAGATTGTATTAACAATTATCTCTTCTCTTTATTTATTTAAAGTTTTGAGTTCCAAATTCTATCCCTCTCTCATTCCCTCCCTCCCTTCCTTCCCCCCTCCCCAAGGTTGCAAGCAATCAGTATAGGCCATACATGTGCAATTAACAATTATCTCTTCTCAATGAAGTGGATTTCCTTAGTGATCTGGACTAAGCCTTGGAAAGGAATGTTCAGGTCCCAAAAAGCTAGAGAACAGAATGAAGCTGATCAATCCTTTCCCCCTTTTAAAATCTTCTTCATTGATCCCATGTTCTTCAAGTATTCTGCTCTCCCCTCACCCCTCTTACTCATTATTATTTAGTGGGGCAGCTAGATGACAGGGGATAGAGCCTTGAGTCAGGAAGATCTGAATTCAAATTCATCCTCAGACATTTATTAGCTGTGTGACCTTGGGGGAAGTCACTTAACTTGTTTGCCTCATCTGTAAAATGGGTATACTAATAGCATCTACCTCCCAGGATTGTTCTGAGGATCAAATGAGATAATAATTGTAAAATACTTAGTGCAGTGCTCGGCATATAATAAACATTATATAAAATTACTACTTCTACTCCTACTGTGGCTGTTGCTGTTGTTGCTGTTGCTACAGCTACCATTATCATTACCAGTACCAGTGCCACTAGAAATAATACAGAGAAACACATACCAGTGCCCTTTCGCGAAAATAACTTTCCTTTTCTTAGGTGTCTTGTGGAACAGAGATTTGCCTGCACATTTTGTCAGACCCAAATAAATGACATAACAACCAAATTCATTTAGCTACATCTGCTGCCTCCTAGACAACTCAACCTCTATATATTCTTTCTATTACAATGAGGGGTTACAGCTTCCCCATAAGCTAGAAAAAGAGGCAGTAGAGGCCATTAGATTAGGTCTTTTTCTGCTTTAAAAAAAAAAACCAGCTTGGGGCAGCTAGATGGAGCAGTGGATAAAGCACCACCCTGGATTCAAGAGGACCTGAGTTCAAATCCGACCTTAAACACTTGACACTAGCTGTGTGACCCTGGGCAAGTCACTTAATCCCCATTGCCCCACAAAACCCCCCAAAACAAACAAACAAACAAAACCAGCTCATGGAGCTAGAGCTGGAAAGGACCTTAGAGGTCACAGTCCGATTCCCTTATTTGACAGATTTCCTTTTGGTTCTGTATGATCTAATTTATTGTTTCTAATGGTGAAAATAGGAGGTGGAAACTGTAATCCTTGACATTAAATTTTCAAACTTAAATTTTCTTTTCAGTTCCAAATTTTCTCTCTCCATCCTCCTCCTCTTCCACCCATTGAGTAGACAAGAAAAATAAAACTCATTAGATATGTATAGTCATGCAAAAACAAACAAACAAATAAACCTTCCCAAATTAGCCATGTTTAAAAAAAAAAAAAGAAAGAAAAAAAGCATGCTTCAATCTGCGTTCTGAGACCATCCATCAGTTTTCTATCTGGAGGTGGATAGCATGTTTGAATTGACATGACTTTTTTGATCGCTAAATCAAAAGGTTTTAGGTAGGCTTTTTAGCTTTGACTGGTCTGGGTGTTTGGTATAAGACAGTTTTCATTTCACCCCGTGAAACTATCAGGTTTTAATACCTTCCACTAGAGTCCAGCTCTTGCTGAAAAAAAAAAGAGGAGTCAAGGGGCTAAAATTCAACAATTGACTGAACTGCAGGTCCCTGGAATCCCAGTTGCATTCGCTGGGAGATCAGGGTAGTATCTGAACTGGAGTGGGTTGGGGGGAGGGCAGGAGTCTTTAAAAAGTCCTTTAAGTTAAGTTCTGTCTCTCTCCCTCCCACTCCCACTCTCACCTCCCCCCACCCCCATTCTCTCCACTTTTCTACAGAATATGCTCTTAGAACTTTCATCTGTCATGAAAAAATAATGCTTGTCTGGGGACCAAAAACTCGACAGACACAAGAGCTTCAAATCGTCGGGAAATGAAATGCAAGGTTTTGACAGAATTCCTGGAAACAAAGCAAGCCAGGGCTCCAGACTCACCTCCCATCCCCCTGCAGCCTGCAGTGGGGAGGGGAAGATTGGGTGGGATTGTGATGCCTGTCCTCATCCCACTCCTATCCTCCAGCCAATCATGAATTCCTTCACTGGGGCTAGAGCTAGCGTTTCCCATGGCTACTGCAGGCTCCCTGGGCAGACTGGGAAGGCCTCTGCTGAGGGGGGGAGGTGCATTTATCTCCCCTCCCCCAAATCAGGTTTGTGTGTTTTATGAAAATTAATCAGGTTCCCTCTCCCAGTTAGTAGTCATGAATAAGAGAAGAAAACTGGCCCTTGGAAGCAGCTGTCCCTCCCTGCCAGAGGCATTTGCCCTCATGCGCCTGGCCTTGAATGTTCTCCTTTTAGGAAGGAGCTAGACTTGCTATTCCCCAAACCAGTCTCTTTCTTGTCCCAAGCTGGAGGACTGTTTCAGGCAGACATGCCAATCAAACAATCGGTCAATCAATCGGCATTTATTTCCTATGAATACAAAATGAAACAATCCCCCACTCCCACCCCAAGGAGTTTACTTTCTAAGAGGTAGACAAGTACACATATAAATATATACAGAATAGAGACAAGAACTACAAATAAATACAAAATGACAGTGGGGTGTGTGTGTGTGGGGGGGGCATCGAGGGAGGGTCAGGAAAGACTTCCATAGTGTAAAAAGTGGCTCTTGAGCCACATTTTAAGGAAAAAGATTCCATAAGATGGAGGGGAAGAGGGAGTGTAGGTATGGGGGATGGCAGGTGCAAAATGCCAAAGTTTGGAGATGGATCAAATCGTGTAGGAAACAGAGAACCAGTTTGGTTGGATTACAGGGCATGAAGAGAAGGGTAATATATAATCAGGCTGAGGGGCAGCTAGTTGGCACAGTGGATAGAGCACCAGCCCTGGATTCAGGAGGACCTGAGTTCAAATTCGGCCTCAAACACCTAACACTTACTAGCTGTGTAACCCTGGGCAAGTCACTTAACCCCAATTACCTCACCAAAAAACCCCAAAAAACAAAAATATGTAATCAGGCTGGAAAGATAGGTTGAGGTCAGGTGGTGAAAGGCTTTAAAAGCTACACAGAAGGGTTTATATTTTATTTTAGAGGCAATAGAGAGTGACTAGAGTTTAGAGTAGAGCAGTGACATGGTCATATCTGTGCTTAAGGAAAATCATTTTGGCAGCTTGTGTAGGATGGATTGGAGTTGGGGGAGACTTGAACCTGGGGAGCCAATTAGGTTGAAATAATCTAGTGATAAGGGCTGAACTAAGGTTGTAGTTGTGTGAGTAGAAGAAAGGGTTTGGATGTGAGATATGGCTGTGTTTACTAAAATGCTATGGAAAAGGGGCAGCTAGGTGGTACAGTGGATAGAGCACCAGCCCTGGAGTCAAGAGTCAAATCTGGTCTCAGACACTTGACACTAGCTGTGTGACCCTGGGCAAGTCACTTAACCCTCATTGCCCCACAAAAAACAAAAACAAACCAAAAAAATGCAAAGGAAAAGAACATTTCATATGTGTTTTTGTTCCATAGGTAATGACTCTAAAGATGCCTTCTACATGAAGCTTTTCCTGATTCCTCCCCCAGCTGCTAGTGCCCTTCATCCAAAAATATCCCCTTGTATTTATTTTGTATATATTTATTTATATGTACATGTAACTAGATGTAAGGTCCCTGAAGGCAAGGGTTATTTCATTTGTTCTCTGGATCCCAAGTATATGGCATATTGATTGATTGATTTATCTATCCTACCATACTGGTGGTCATAGTACCGTTGGATCATGGATCTAGAAGTGGCAGGAACCTGAGAGGTCATATGGCCAACCTCCTTCATTATTTTTTATTTTCTTTTGGTGAGGCAATTGGGGTTAAGTGACTTACCCAGGGTCACACAGCTAGTGTCTCCTTCATTATTTAGATAAGGAAACTGAGGCCCAGAGAGAGGCAAAGATCACATGGGTTGAGCTGGGATTTAAAGCTCAGGCTGCTAACTCGAGATCCAGGATACTGGTGTTCGTTTTTTCTTTCTTCTTTCTTTTTTTTTTTTTTTAGTGAGGCAATTGGGGTTAAATGACTTGCCCAGAGTCACACAGCTAGTAAGTGTTAAGTGTCTGAGGCCAGATTTGAACTCAGGTACTCCTGACTCCAGGGCCGGTGCTCTATCCACTGTGCCACCTAGCTGCCCCTTTTCTTTTTCTTTTTTGTTTTGTTCCAAGAAATCTATATGATGGCTTTGTTTTGTGTCAGATAGTTGGCACTGGAAACATTATGTAAGCAGGAGCCACTTAGCATACAGGGGCATATACTGTATGGCCACTACCACACAAATATATATGTCTGCATGGCATATATCCATCTCTTGATAGGTATAAAACATGCATATATATGCATACTCCATTAGAAATGTGATCTTTTGGGGCAGCCAGATGGCGCAGTGGATAGAATACCGGCCCTGGATTCAGGAGGACCTGAGTTCAAATCTGGCCTTAGACACTTAACACTTACTAGCTGTATGACCCTGGGCAAGTCACTTAACCCCAATTGCCTCACCAAAAAAACCAAAAACCAAAACAAACAAAAAAAGAAATGTGATCTTTTGGGGCAGCTAGATGGCGCAGTGGATAGAACACCGGCCCTGGATTCAGGAGGACCTGAGTTCAAATCTGGCCTTAGACACTTAACACTTACTAGCTGTATGACCCTGGGCAAGTCACTTAACCCCAATTGCCTCACCAAAAAAACCAAAAACAAACAAAAAAAGAAATGTGATCTTTTCAATGAAGGCTTTCCTTTCAGTGAACAGATCACAACCAATCCATCTAGGTCTGCTCATCCTGAGTAAGCTCTCATCCAAGGCCTCCTATAGTGTTTTTCACAAAGGGATGCATATATTTGCACATATTTAAACAATGACGGTCAGCCATCATTTAGTCACTTGTACACTCATCCAGGTAAACTTTTTTTTCTCCTCCAAACTTTCTTGGTCGAAGGCAGTTCTGATTAGTGATTAGTTAGTGATTCTTTCCTTTCCTTCACCCCTCCCCCCCAAACTAGTCAAATACAAGTCAAGTTGTATCTGTTTGGCCTCTATAATGTTTTTTGTAACTGTCCCATTTCTTCATTTTTTTATGTTGTCACTACACTAGTTTAGGTCCTAATTACCTCCCACCTGGACTATTGCAACAGTCTGCTAATTGGTCTTCCTGATTTTAGCCTCTTCTCCCCAATTTATTCTTCACACAGCAGCCAAAATGGTCTTCCTAAGACACATCTGTCCTTACTCTCTTGCCCCAAAGCAACTAATGGCTCTCTTTGCTAGGAATGGCATTTAAGAAGTTCCGAAATCTGGCTCCAACTAACATTGCTATTTACATTTTGCATCATTTCCTGTCATACATTCTATATCCCAGGCAAACTGGAATATTAGCAGTTCCTTGAACCTAATATTCATTCCTTCATCTCCTGCTTCCACACCTCTTCACAGGCTGCTTCCTTTGCTTTTGTTTGTTTGTTTTTTTTGTGGGGCAATGGGGGTTAAGTGACTTGCCCAGGGTCACACAGCTAGTAAGTGTCTGAGGCCACATTTGAACTTAGGTCCTCCTGAATCCAGGGCTGGTGCTTTATCCACTGCGCCACCTAGCTGCCTCCTTCCTCTGCTTTTAATGTTCTCTTGTCACTTCTACTCCTTACAACTTCTTTTCTTTCAAAGTTCAACTGAGGTGTGGTTTTTTTGTGTTTTTTTTTTTTTGTGAAACTTTCTCAGATCCCATTCTTGGTAATGATCTCTTTGTAGTCAAATTACATATTTATTTGTGTATATGCTGTAATCTACCCCTGGAGAATATAAAGCAGGGATTGTTTTGTTTTTGGTATCTTCAGTATCTTGTTGTTATTTGACCTTCATTCTCGAAGAGGACCATGATGTCATGACTTGCAGTAAATTGGATTTAAATGAGGGAGGGCTGTACAAAGTCACCAGCCTCACTCTCTCTTCAAGAACTATCCAGGTCCAATGGTAAGATATATAGCAGGAACAGGGGCAGCTAGGTGGTGCAGTGGATAAAGCACCAGTCCTGGATTCAGAAGGACCAGAGTTCAAATCCAGCCTCAGACACTTAACACTTACTAGCTGTGTGACCCTGGGCAAGTCACTTAACCCCAAATGCCTCACTAAAAAAAAAAAAGATATATATCAGGACAACTGTAGATAGCTCTGGATGTTTGAGACAATCAGGGTTAAGTGACTTGTCCAGGGTCACAGCTAGTAAGTGTCAAGGGTCTGAGGCTGAATTTGAATTCACAGGGCTAGTGTTCTATCCACTGCACCACCTAGCTTCCACCTTTCAGTATCTAGCACCTCCTCTACTCTCCAATAGTTACCCCTTCCATTCCTCTTCCCCCATAACTACTGTATTATCCTTATTTATCTCCCTGACTTGTCTCTCCTCTCTCCATCTTCCACACAACCGCCTGACCATAACTTTACCCTTTTTAATGAACTCCAGGAGTTCTCTATCACCTCTAGGATAAAATACAAATTCTGCTTGGCATTTAAAACTCCTCACAACCTGGCTGCAGAACTTCCCTTTCCAGTCTTATTATATATTACTCACTTTTAATGCACTTTTTTTTTTGCAGGGCAATGAGGGTTAAGAGACTTTCCCAGGGTTACACAGCTAGTAAGTGTCAAGTGTCTGGGGCCAGGTCCTCCTAGATCCAGGGCCGGTGCTTTATCTACTATACCACCTAGCTTCCCCCATGTGCCACCTGGCTGCTTCCAAACTTTTCATGCACTTTGATGAAGCCAAACTGGCTTTCTTACTGTCCCTTACACATAACATTTTATTTTCTATCTCCATGACTTTGCACTTTGCCTGGAGGGCATTCCCTCCTCACCTCTGCTTCTTAGAATCCCTAGTTTCTAAGCTCAGCCCCAACATACTCAAACCTTTTTAGATCATGCTAGGGGCTAGTGCCTCCCCCCTGTCCCCATAATCTTGGATTTATTTTGTATACTTATTTTGATCAAATGTGATAATGCTTGTAAAATGCCATATATGTTAGCTGTTACTCTTATAATTTTGTATATACTTGTATATCTACATATTGTTTTCCTTGAAGAATGTAAGCTCCCTGAGGGCAGGGATTATTTTATCTGTTTTACTGCCACCCAGAATGGTGCCATGGAGTGCTTGGCACATAGTAAGTACTTAATAAAATCTTGTTGATTGATTGAACATGGTAGGCTCTTAATGCTTGTTGGATTTACCCCATGCTAGGACTATCTTTCCTTGTAAGGGTTTGGGTAAATAGATTATTCCTAATGAACACTTTCTTTAAAAAAAAATTTTTTTGGGGGGGGGGCCAGGGCAATGAGGGTTAAATGACTTGCCCAAGGTCACACAGCTAGTAAATGTCAAATGTCTGAGGCCGGATTTGAACTCAGGACCTCTTGAATCCAAGGCTGGTGCTTTATCCACTGTGCCATCTAGCTGCCTCATGAACGCTTTCATAGCATGAATGTAAATGACTTTTTTTTTTTTTTACTTTAAAATGGATCCTGACTTTTACCCATAGACTTGAGGGAGTCAGTGAGGTACAGTAGAAAGATCACTGGGACAAGATTCAAGAGGCCAGGGTTCAGCTACATGTAGGATCATATACCTAGATCTGGATGGGATCTTGTAGGGTGCCTAGTTCAACTCTTCTCATTTTACAAGAGGGAAAACTTCTTGGCTATGTCACTTGCATGTATAGATGACTTGGGACTCTTCACTCCATCCATACCACCCTTCTCCCTGAAATTCCATTTTCTCACTTATAAAAAGAGGGGAATGTATTGTATGACCTCTAAGCTTCACCAGAAACAGCTAGGTGGTACAGTGCTAAGGCTTGGAGTCAGGAAGACCTGAGTTCAAATAATTTCTTAGGCAATTACTAGCAGTGTGACCCCTAGGCAAGTCACTTAACTTCTGTCTGGCTAAGTTTTCTCATCTGTAAAAATGGGGATAATAACAGCACTTATCTTCCAGGGTCATTGTGAAGATAAAATAAGTTACTATTTGTAAAGCACTTAGCACAGTGTCTGAACAAATGCTTGTTCCTCTTCCTTTCCTTTTCCCCTTCCACATTCTGTGTTTAAAATATTTTATATTTACTCTATTTAGTAAATGCTTTTTGACCATTCATAACTAAAAACATATATTATTTGTGTTTGTAATATAATCTGAATGATTATGAAATTAATGTACAACAAATTAACAAGGATTTACTATAGAATGAATTTGAAACTTGTTTTATAAATCAGCTAGTTGGTCCAGTGGCCAGAGTGCCTGGCCTGGCTGGAGTAAGGAAGAGTTCAAATCTGGTCTCAGACACTAACTGTGTGACTCTGGGCAAGTCACTTAACCCTATTTGTCTCAGTTTCCTCATCTGTAAAATGGGCTGGAGAAGGAAATGCTAAACCACTCCAGTGTCTTTGCAAAAACAAAAACAAAAACAAAAACAAAACCATGAATGGGGTCATGAAGAGTCTGACATGACTGAAACTACCGAACAACAACAAAATTCTTCCTGGGATGACTAAGTATTGACTGAGATTCAATAGAATGGATTTATCTCCTGAGTTCTCTACAGTTTTATTTAGTCCTACAATTTTATGAGTAGAGTACTTTAAAAAAGCAAAATTCTGAGTGAGCCAAATATTCTATTGTTTGGCACGTTGTAGACACTGCAGCAATTTTTAGTTTAATGAACAAATGAATGGAGGGCAGCTAGGTGGCACAGCGGATAAAACACCGGCCCTGGATTCAGGAGGACCTGAGTTCAAATCCAGCCTCAGATACTTTACACACTTACTAGCTGTGTGACCTTGAATCAACAAACATAATGAAGTTGTACTTTGGCAGGGGGGCCCATGTAGGCCTGCAAGTTAACCATTTTTCCCTTCAGTTTTCACATATTTCCAAAAGGATGATGTCTGGGTTAGTGTGTCTATGAATTTCTAAAGTACTGATTATGATTTGTGCATAGGATACTTTGAGAAAAAAGATCTTTTTCATATCACACTCAGGGTTTCTTTTTTTTTTTTTTTTTTTTTTGCGGGGCAATGGGGGTTAAGTGACTTGCCCAGGGTCACACAGCTAGTAAGTGTTAAGTGTCTGAGGCTGGATTTGAACTCAGGTACTCCTGAATCCAGGGCCAGCGCTTTAACCACTGCGCCATCTAGCTGCCCCTCAGGGTTCATTTTTAATTCCTCACTGAAAACTTTGGCCAAATCTCTTTTTTCTGGTACCCTCCAAATGGATAGCATTATCCTGCTCTGCAAACATTTGTCCAGACTCACCTCCTGTTCCCCATATCTATGCCCCTATCTACCACTTCAAGGTATGATTTAAGAACGTCTTCCAGATTAACTTCATAGATTTTCTCCCAATATTGCATCCTTTCTCCTCAACTCACTTATCATTTCTTTCTGTGAGTGTGTGTGTTGATTACAAATCTGTCTCATTCACCTCATCTAGCTTCTTGAGACCAGAAGTTTTGGGGATTGACAGAACTGATAAAAATTTAGAATTTTTACCAGTTTCTGGTTTTTATCTCTTTTTGGATACTGACCTAGTAGTGGTATTACTAGGTCAAAGAGTATGCATGGTTTTATAGCCCTTTACCCATAGTTCCAAATTCCTCTACAGAACGTTTGAATTTGTTTACAATTCCACCAACAGTGCATGAATGTCTCATTTCCCCTACATCCCCTACAACATTTATCTTATTTTGATAAATTTGACTCAGTTTTCCATGTTTCAGAAATGAGGACTTTATCAGACAAACTTGCTTCAAAAATTTTTCACAGTTACTATTGCTAACCGTATTTTCCTCGTATTCCTTCCCCACACCATTTACTTTATTCTCTCTTTTCACCCTTTCCCTCCTCAGAAGTGTTTTGCTTCTGACTGCCCCCTCCCCCAATCTGCCTTCCCTTATCCAAAATTTAGAATTTTTATTAGTTTCAAAGTATCTGATCAGATTAAATGTTAAACAGATATAGATTCAAGCTAGAGCAAGATAAATGCTCTTAGGGGAAAAGTAAAGGTGAGCAGAGTTCAAATAACCTCGGATACCTACTAACTATGTGACCCTGGGCAAGTCACTTAACCCTTGCCTGCATAAATATGGAGAAGGAAATGGCAAATCATTCTAGTATCTTTGCCAAAAAACCGCATGGATAGTTGGTACATGGGATCACAAAGAGTTGGATGTGACTGAACAGCAAATGTGATCTTACCTCTACTAATAAATTAATATTACACCATTGTTATATTATTGTGCATTATATGTAATTAATATATACAAATACATTCATGTATAACAAATTTCAGAGGCAGAGAAAACAATTTACAATACATAATGATATGTCTTTATTTCTTCAACAGAAATGGTGTCTAGACAAAATTCAGTTAACACTAGCAATTCAAATGAATGAAAAGGGTTGGGCTTTTTTTTTTTTTTTTGCACAATACTGTATTTACAACGAGTAAATGAAGTTTTAATTCATTAGTTCATAGCAATGCTCTTTTTTTTTCCAAAAAGGTAAAAATTCTTAGTAACAGAGAATAAGCATTAACAGCCATCTCATTTTTACAATAAAAATCACAAGAAACCACAGTCACCTAGAAAAAAAAAATAAAGACAAGCTTAAGGAACTAGTACAATTAAATGATGCATTGAATTAAGTTACATTAATCGCATAGAATCTGTGTAAAAAGTATGTAGAAAAACACCTGATGTAACCTGTTACAGTCATTGACCAGTTATGAGAGGTACAGAGGATTATACAGGTAGATATGTGTGAAAACTGTCCATACTGTTTGACCTGGGGAGGAAGAGAAGAGGGGCTGAAGCCCCTTGCATACGCTGATAAAACCCTGTTCTGAATATGGCCTCTGAAGTTTGTAAGGCATTTATTAGAGGTGCACTTGTATTGGACTGGTTCTGGAACAAATTCTACAGGTACTCCTGGCCTCGAAATCCAAAGCGATGCTTGAAAGGAATGGTGCTAATATTAGGACAAGCACCCAATGATCCCTGCTGTGTTCACTATCGCTCCTGCTTGCTCTTGGGGTGCCCCTGAGACAGGATTCTCAAAGGCAGCAATAGTACGCAGACATGCCAAATATACTCTGTTCGAATGTGAGCCAGGTGAGTGGGAATCACACACACACACACACACACACACACACACACACCCCACACCCATACATACACACACCTGTCTCCAGAAATGGTAGAGGTCTGAGAATCACCCTGCTGAGAGAAAACGCTTTGACCAACTCAAGTTGCTACTACTTTTTTACTGGGGCACAGCTCTTTTACTATTTATGCTCATCAACTCCACCGTCTTCTACTCCCCGCGGGGAAGCATTTTTGGCACTACACGTAAGTCTGAGTGAAATGTCTGGTCTTAGTGCACTTCTGCTCATAGAGAGGGCCATTCTTTGATTTGAGGTCAAAACTACTGGAATGAAAGTGAAATTCACAGAACTGTTTATTTCATCAGCTGTCGGATTTGGCTATTTACCATGTTACAACATTAAATAAAAACTACTCAAGTTGACCCCCCTCACCAAAGTGGTTTTCTTCACAAAATGGCAATGTTTTATGCTTACAATTAAAAACATGTCACTGATATTAGCTTAGTATAAATATCATCTACCATGGTGGAGTGTAGGAAAATACTGTACATTTACTTTTTGTTGCAAGCTGTGTTGTTGCACTGTCAGATCAATAATTTATCCCCAATCCGCCATAATAGGTCTTTTCTATATACATATATTCTTTGCACACACATACGTATGTTCATGTATATTGGATTCTACAGCATCAGCGATGATGCTTGGGTCATAAAATAGTTCCGGTTGTATTATAAATACACATACATATACATATTATACACAAAGTACACACATACACACACACACTTCCTACATGGATGCTACATCCACGTAGATTGAGTCACACTAAGGATTGCTTTGCCAGAAACATAACCTAAAATAAAAACCATAATGTCAGAAGGAAATACTAGCTCACAACAGAATATATACATTTTCTATATTAAAAATGTCCTGTAGCTATTGTATCTTCAGCAGGATCTCTAACATTTATGTGTGGCATGCAGCTGCCAAGAGCACTCCCTGCTTCTGCAAGAAATTCACCCCCATTGGGAAAACTTCAAAAGCAATGAATGAACATGCATTCCCAGTGAGTTGAGGACAGAGCCATGGGCCACCCTAAGCTGTGCCAAGGGGGTTTGGTTGATTTGAAAAAGACTTAAAAAACAATTCTTAGATTAAACCTGGGTGGGGCTGAGAGGGTGCAGCCAGCAAAGTATGTAGGACAAAGAGAGGGGGTGATACCTTGTGAAAACTTGAAAAGTACACTTTAGGAGGATTCTGGTTTTAAAAATGATTTTAAACCTTTCTCTTCTTTCTTTCTTTCTGTGTGGGGGCAATGAGGGTTAAGTGACTCGTCCAGGGCCACACAGCTAGTGTCAAGTGTCTGAAGCCGGATTTGAATTTAGGTCCTCCTGAATCCAGGACCGGTGCTTAATCCACTGCGCCACCTAGCTGCCCTCTTATTTCTAATTTGAACACAGTCAGGAATCTGTCGTTCATTTAAAATATGTTGTGGATTCCAATAACAGGACATTGTGGTTAACTTTCTGGGTTTATTAAAGGGACTGTCTTCTGATAGTTATAACCGCAAATGTGTGTGTGTTTTTAAACTGGCAAATTATAAAGCATTTATAATAGTTAGAAAATTTGCATTGGACCTTTCCACAGCAGTGATGAATTTAAACATTAGCAACACTTACTCCTACACTGGTTAATCTAATGCAATTACTGTAGCTAGTCCCCACTCTCCTTTTAAAAAGAGAGGTAGTAGTTGACTTACTAATCACTATGGTTAGCCTTTGTAATACGACATTTTTTCTTCCTTGGGAAAACAATAATATAAGGATTAAATCCAAAAATATAGTGCATCTTAAAAGCAGCATACCCTTAGAAAGACATTTAATAAATTACTCGTACACTATACAAAACAATAGTCTTCTACTGCAGCATCAATCTGACGCCTGAGTCATCATACATTAGGAAGTCCACGATATAAATATTAGGATGTCCTCGTAACTTGACTGAGGGTTTTTCTTTTCCAACCAATTTGTTCCAGAATCAGTGTGCGATGGAGTTCTGTCTCATTCAAGGCACCCCCACAGAATGTGCAGAAACAAATACACACTGCAAAGCATCTGAGTGACAATAGCACAATAAGTTTAAATGAAATGAGGTTTTTCTGGCGATACAGGGAGCATGGAGAAGGCAGATGAAAAAGGGACATTGAGCTGGGGTGAGATCTGCCAACTTATTGCTGTTGCCCCAATTACTGGTTGTCCCAGTGGATGAAGCCACTTGGAATCTGATGTAGATACCACTAGAACTTTGGCCATGGATAAGGGGTGGTTTTCTGTTTATTTTGGAAGGAAGGGATTTCAAAAACACAATTATAGACTTTAATTTTGTGTAAGTTTTTTTTCTTGTTGGTACTTTTACCTTGTTTAAAAATTCTTTTGAGTTGGTGGGGTGAGGGGAGGAAAAAGGGCAATTAATTTTTGATTTGGAAATTCTCTCTACTGCATGGGAGCCAATTTGGATTCAGTCCCCTATCTAGTCCTCCCAAGTGTCTCTCTTTTAAGTCTCTCCAAATGAATCAGTAACAGATTTGATAAGCACATGGTTCAGAATAGCCAAAACCACATCCATAGCATCTGAGCAATTATAAGAAATCACTTACTTCATGGGGTAAATAAATATAATTCAAAAAATAGATTCCCCCCAAAGCTTGAAAAGACCCCCCCCCATCTCCCCGAGCAATGGTTTTCATCAATAGTTCTCATGGCAAAGGCTGGGGTAGTAAACAGTCAGAGGAGGGAAAAAATAAACAGATTCACCATCAGCGAGAGCCAGGCTGGAACCAATAGCTGCAGCACCAGGTCTGTGGGTGTTTAAAAGTAACAAGAACAATAAAATGCACAAAGGATGGAATGAGGTCAAGACTACCAGTTGCACATGAGTTGTTAATTGGGTAAAATCATGTCAAGAAGCTGGTGCAGACTTGGTTATTTATATACTCATAGAACAATAAAAAACAAAAAACAAAAAAGAGGAGGTCATTAAAAAAAGGCAACAACAAAAATAGTTTAAAAAATACTGTCAGCTGACCCCCTTCCTGATAACAAAAAGATCCTATGAAGTCATCATGTGATTCACATTTAGTTTAAAATTCTTGCTGTCACCATCGTCTCCCACAAATGAAAACCTTATGGTGAAGTAAAGAATTACTTTACAAGGTCAAGAAATTCCAACAACAACAACAACAACAACAAAGAAAAAAAATGAATTATCCGTAGAGGGCCTTTTAAAAACCTGTTTCAGGCACACAGGCATACACACACACACACACACACACACACACACACACATATACACACACATAAAAACAAAAACCTACAGGCAGGTCTTCAAAAAGAAAGCATTTTAAAAGAAAAGGCTTTTTTTTTCCTACTGTGTGAATCAACAGTTTCTGGCATCCATACATATTTAAACATTTAGAGCTAGTATTTTGTACAGAAAAAAGTTAATACTAAAACATATGTTATTATGGTTTCACTTTTCGCCTACATTTTATACTAACTCCCCCCTTTTACATGCGGCTTTAATATTGTCCAAACAGTGGCACAAAGAAAGAACCAAAAATCAGCCACCTAGCCCCCACTGACCCCTCCCACCCTAGCCCCATATCAAACCATACACAATTCTCCTCCAGAGCCAGACTGTAGCCACAGGGTCGAGGGGTGATAAGCAAGACCAGGGCATTCATGAGTGTCCATATTCATGATGTCATAAAAGTATCATTGGAGTGAGGGAGCTGATTCCTCCTCCTAAGGAAAGATGCTGAGCTACCGAGTGCCTGAAGAGAAACACTGGTGCACACCTCATGTGTAAACGTCTGCACCAGAGGAGAACATCATGCCTCTGTGCTGAGGAAAAGCTGCTCTCTTTACGCAGATGTGCACAGCCAACCAGTTTTGCAGCAAGAGAGGAAAAATGCCATTAGGAAGAGTTCTGGTATTGTCTTGCCTAAAGCCTCAGAATGAGTTATGGACTTACTGGGGCTGTAGGACAGTGAAGTAACCTCAAAACACAACTCAATGCACTTGGAGGAGAAAGGGAGGAAAAAACCTTTTCTGTCTATGCCAGGCAGAGACTTTGGGCTTGCAACTGCATTGCTGTCTCTCCTTTTGGGGCATGTTTGTTTCACTGGCCCTTTGGACCATTCAAAGACCAGCCATTGGTTCAGTGAATCTACAGTTCAACCAATTGCTTCAGTCATCTCCAGGGAGACTGACCTTCTCAAAGGTAGTTGGGTTGATGGCCATGACTTCAAAAGAGAAGATCCTACAACAGAATCCTTCAGAAAGTAAGTAGTGACCAGACCACAACTTACTTCCTTGGGAAGAAAACAGAACTAACTTGGTTCCTAGACAATAACACCAATAGAATCCTGGTGTAAAATCATGGATGGATGTTCTGTTACTGATGCATTTTTCAAGTGGGATGCCCAAACTCTCTCCCCACCTAGGAATCTGGACATCAACCATCCACCACTGACTAGATGCATTTAAAATTTGCTTGGGGAAAGGGAAGGGAGGGGGCTAAGGAGCTGAAATACAAAAATATTCAAGCAGATTATCATCTACAAATTGGAGGGTGAATTCATTATTTGGCAAGATTGTTTCTCCTACATAATTATCACCTGAGTGCTTTTTTAATTACCTAAAATGTTTTACTTTTTTAAAACTATAAAGCAAATAATATACAGTATACTCGAGTTATACTGAAGTTACAACTTCATTTATGAAAATAGGTTTGACCCCAAACTCAGTGCAAGTGGCAAAGTTGACCATTACTGTACAGTATCTGCAAGAAAAAAAAATCCACAATGCTCAGATGGCACTATTTGTCTGTGCCCAAAATTAAACAAAATAAAACAAAACAAAAACTCTGCAATCAACTCTCAAATAAGTTTCCAATGTTGATTTTTTCCATAAATAAGTACAAACTGAGTAATAATGATGAACTATGAACCAAGAAAAAAAATAACCCCCATAACAAGTTACCAAACTACTTCTAGCATCAAAGGCCAAAAAAAAAAAAGAAAAGAAAAGAAAAGAAAAGAAAAAAAGGAATGTTGGAACTTGTTTATACATTAGAAATGAAAGTTTCCAGTTTTAGGATGAGAAAATTGAGGCATGCAGGGACTTTTGCATATGGAGATATATTTTTATATATTATATATATTATATGTACAGTTTAGTTATAAAACTTTGATGTGTATAGAAGCTGTCTTCAATGAAAAAAAATTGAACATTCAGAGGAAATTCCTGAGATAGGGTTTTGTGACATGGGCCACTGAGAAAATAATCTGTGGTTGGGTCCTCAGAGGTGTTATGTCCATCCCTGTTAAGATTGAAATTAACATATAAAAACAGACAGTGTTGCCACTGTTTGAGTTCCCTGCCTGGGCAAGGGATAGCACCATTGTGAAGATAACTAGGTAACTCCTGCTTGCAGGGAGGAGAAAATACTTAAAAACAGTATTGCTGCTAAGACCACTGTAGTGTGCACCAAATTCGTTCTTCTAGACAACAAATGAACTGGCCACAGGCTGACTGATGAACATTTGTTTGGGTGGGGATGTCAGGGCCCAAGTCACTAGGTATAATCTTTCCTGGGCTGTTCGTCTGTTGTACATTTATCAGTCATTTCCTGGCAGAAGTCCACGGTCACTGTTTGGCTCCTTGGTTCTAGAGGGGTTCCTCTCTCTGAGTAGGAACCTTGGTCAGCGCCATCCAATCTCCTCCCAGTTGTACAATTCTCTGACACATTGTTGGGTAGCCAGGGAGTCCCAAGGGGCACAGTGCTCTGATCCAAGCAGCACTGCATGCTTTCCCCTACACACTGGGATGCTGCCAGATTTTGCTCCATGCCAGTGGGTGAAGGGTTAATACTGGTGGCTGTGGGGAGATCCATTGGCCTGAGGACAGGGCAATACCGGTGCAAGGCTTGGATCTGCTCAGGGCTCTGGATATCTCGACAGACTTCTTGGGAAAGGCAGGAGAAGTTATCTAAGAGTTCCCCCATGCATGCTTTCAGCTGGTTTCTTTCTGATAAGAGTTTTTCTTTCTCGCATACCTGGGGGAAACAGAAGCAAAGTGAAGGTTTGCAGGGAACTGTGCCCTACCCAGGTAACATTTCCAGGGAACTGGTGACATCCTACATTATAATATAACCCTCGTGCATCTATCTAGACCAAATGGGACCACATTCTGGAGATCTCATATTACTTTGTATATACATCCAATACTTGATTAACCAGACTTCTCAGGGAGTGGTTGAACTTTTGCTAGGTGGTAAATCAGTAAATTCTCTTTGTTTACAACCTAATGACTAAACATGCTTTTATAATGAATCAGTAGACTTTTCTGCGTCAGTAAGTAGAGTATATTGAACAAGGTTGTTGCTTTTTTGGGGGGGGGGGAGGAGAGAGGGTTTACTTTGTTAGTTACAGATTGTGCAATGCCTGAGAGTCCTTTATTCTCATTTCCTAGTTCTGTAGATATAGACATGTTAGAAGGCAGCATGGAAAGAGCACTGGATTTAGTTCCAAAGAACTTGGGTTCAAATCTCAGTCCTGGTACTCTCTATGTGTCCTGGGGCAGGCAACTTAATACCTCTGGTTTGCTGCTTTTCTTATCCATAAAATGAGGGGTTTGGACTCTTAAGGTCCTTTCCAATGTTAAATCAGTGATGCTGCAATTTTGTGTGGGGAGCTAGTCAGGAAATACTCTAGGAATATGAAAAAAAAGAAATGCCATGAAATCAGCTTGTATTCTTAGAGAGGCAGCTAAGGTATGATGAAAAGAAGACTTGGACCTGAAGGCAGAAGACATGGCTTTGAATCAAGGCTCTACTGCTTGATAACTGTGTGACCTGGGGCAAGTAACAACCTTTGTGAGCCTCGGTTTCTCACCTTAAAATGTGGATAATATTTGGCCCTATGTACTTCACACTGCTGTTATGAGGCTCAAATGCAATGATATATTATAAAGTTCCCAATCAACTATAAAATGCTTGACACTTTAGCTATTATTACTGCCCCATGACTCTTTTTTTTTTTTTTGCGAGGCAATGAGGGTTAAGTGACTTGCCCAGGGTCACACAGCTAGTAAGTGTCAAGTGTCTGAAGTTGGATTTGAACTCAGGTCCTCCTGAATCCAGGGACGGTGCTTTATTCACTGTACCACTTAGCTGCCTCACCCCTCCCCCCCCATGACTCTTTTTCATCAATCATAAGATATCATGCCAGGGGTGGCTAGGTGACGCAGTGGATAAAACACTGGCCCTGGATTCAGGAGTACCTGAGTTCAAATCCGGCCTCAGACACTTGACACTTACTAGCTGTGTGATCCTGGGCAAGTCACTTAACCCCCATTGCCCCACCAAAAAAAAAAAAAAAGAAATCATGTCTTATGCAGATAGCAACTCTAATAAGTTAGTAGATTGTTTTTTGTTTTTTTTTTGGGGGGGGTGGCAGGGCAATGAGGGTTAAGTGACTTGCCCAAAGTCACACAGATAGTAAGTATCAAATGTCTAAGGCCAGATTTGAACTCAGGTCCTCCTGAATCCAGGGCTGGTGCTTAATCCACTGCACCACCTAGCTTCCCCCCTAGTAGATTGTTTTTTGAGAGATGCTGTGGTTGAAAAAAATCATTACCTTGTAGCTGACTTGGGCTTAAACAGGTTTATACAAGCTTATACAGGCCAGTCCTTGGACAATAGATGTCTAGTCTATCACTAGGCCTCTTCCACCTGAAGCCCTTTCAGCATGGCAGGCCCTGCCGAAACCTGAACTCTACTGGCAGTCTTTGAGAATCCAGAGTTCCCTCCATACCACAATGAGGTGTAAGAGGAGGAGAGCTTTAGTGGAGTAAATTCATTCTTCGATCTAAAAGCCATGTTAAGATAAGACCCAAGTGTAGATATTGAATTCTGTTTGTACATTGGATTAATTTTGTCTGCACACTGAAAGCTCTCTAGCCCTTTTCCCGCTCCCTTGTATTTATAGTGAAATTCTGATTAAAAAGGACTTTTTTTGGGGGGGAGTCTATTCAATCTACTTTTATGATAAAGAGACTTGGGGGCAGTAATTATAGATTATGTGGTCAACAACTCAAACAGGCAGTTTTTACAACCAAAATGTGTAGTTGTGGTTAAACACTTATTCCCTCTGGCCCTCAGTTTACCCATCTATAAAACAAGAGGGACTGTATTAGATGACCTATAAGGTCCCTTCTAGCACTAACATTCTATGATTTATGATAGTACAGCAAGGATCACTTATTAATTAAGAGGGTTGAAATGATCCGACTGGTTGTGTCCATGGACTTTTTTATTTTGTGAATGTGGGAATGGCTTTAGTTGACAGAGTAAGCCTCCTTTGGGGGGCTTTTTTAAGAATGGCTGGATTGGTCTTTGCAGGTACAGTCACAGTTATGTCCATCATGAAATGCTAGAGGTTTTGATACAAGCCACATGACAGCTACTAATAGGCTTACAAATGAAAGATCTACTCCTCAGTTTTAAATTCCAGACTCCCCCTTCTGTACTAAATCAGTCTGTGAGAGCGGCCCTGCCTGGCTCCCCTGCCAGTGTGAGACTCCAGAAAAGTCCTCTCCCTTTTTATGCACGCTGGGGAGCCCTTCCTTTGGTGGTGTGCCAATCTCTGTTTTCTCTGGGCAGATACCAAGCACAGCTGGATTCATCCCTTTGGCACTAGCGATGCCTCGTTTTCTCAGCTGGTGCCAGGCCTGACAGTGGCAAGAAAGCTGCGGTGCCTGACGAGGAAATCTGCGTGTGGGAGGCGCCACGCAAGGATGGTTTACCTACCGTTTGGAGAGGAAGCTTTTACACTCTGCTAGTTGTCTCCAAGCAATGATTGTCTCAGAGAAGGGCAATAGAAAGGTTAAGGAGGAAGAGTAAAGGGCTGTGGGAAGTGAGCAGACTTGACAATTAGTTCCTGTGCCATTAAATGCTATTTCTGTCAATGAAGGCAGATGGCGCTTAGCACAGTGCTTGGCACACAGTGGGTACTTAATAAATGTTTATCCTCTGATTGACCTGATGCCAGTGGCTATTGGTCATCATACCCTGGGCAGGCAGGGATGCCTTTGGCCTCTCATGCCCTTCTCTTTGGTATCCCTGCCAAACTCTTCCTAATTAGAAATCGTAGGAGTCAGCGTGTATGTGTGTGTAGGGGGGTGGGAGTACATGTCTGTGTAAAGGAAAGACAAAGGAAGGGAGTAGATGGAAACTGCAAGGGAAAGAAGAGAGGCAAGGGAGAAAAGATGAATATCAAGCAAGCAGAAACCCAAGAAAGAAAACGAGTCCTTATGTGGAGAATGTGAGAGAAAGGAAATGCAATCTGGCAGGCAGGGTGGCCATGTGTGTCTGAGAGATTTACACAGGGAAAGGGCACCTGCTAAAATATTTATAAATTTACCAAGAAAACATGTTTAAAAAATGAAAAATAAACAGATGCAGACGTGTAACTTGAGAGAAATACATTAGGCAAGTTTGCAAAAGCTGTGTGGCGCGTGCTGGAGATAAAGAATTCTGAGGGGGTGGCTGGGGGTAGGAAGGGCCCAGAGAAGTTTGGAAAAGTTGGAGCTTTTTTGCTACCACACAAAGCCCAGAGCAGAGTATGGGAATGAGTCTCCCGCACAGGGCAGAGGATAGCAAAGTTTCCTGGCCTTCACCATCAGTGGGAGGCTTCCCTAGAAGCTGGGATTGGGTGACTGCAGTGATGGTCCCACCAGGGGCTGCAGAAGGAACAGAGCTAGCCCAGTAGGCCATTAATGAAACTGATAACATGGAGATGAGCAACATGTGTGGTGAGAGTGTCACATGTAGGGGAACACTGAGGCTTTTGAGTGTGCTTTTTAACATTGATTCTAAAGCATGTAAGAGCTCCTCCTGTTTCTCATGTGGCTTCACTTTTCTGCTTTTTTTTTTTTATCAAGCTAGAGGCTTAAAAAAAGGTAAAAGGCTGCTTAAAGCATAGTAACAGGGAGATCTCATGACAATTGTGTATGATGCAATGTTGGGCGCATTTTTTACTTCTCAGAATAATGTAGACATGGCTTCAATGATGGGCTCCACTATTTAGCTCTGTGGAAATGTGGGGATGAATGTAGAATTTTACAGAACTGAGGACAGCGCCTAGTCCAAGGTTTAGGAGGGAGCTTAGCACTGTGAGTGGCAGTGAACTTGAAACTCTCTCTCTCTCTCTTCATTGCAGAGGAATGAATGAGATACACTTAAGCATGTGGAATAGGATATCTGTTTTTGAATGACATAGAATCATAGGTATTGGAGCTAGAAAAGACCTTATGAGACCATCTTATCCAGGCCTCTGCCTTGAGTCAGGTGAGCTATCAATAGCCTCACTTTACAGGCTAAATTTGAGAAATAATTATCTTTATATAAATAATGAAGGCCATGGGAAATTATTAGCATTTTGTACACACACACACACACACACACACACAAGGACCCAAAGCCATAATTTACTTTTGGGGTGTTATTTTAAAAGAAAATTAAATTATTATAATCTTCTCCTGGGTGTTGGCTTTTTTTTCTTAGACATTTCCCTTTATTCTTTTTTTGTGAAGCAATTGGGATTAAGTGACTTGCCCAGGGTCACCCAGCTAGTAAGTGTCAAGTGTCTGAGGCCGGATTTGAACTCAGGTCCTCCTGACCCCAGGACCGGTGCTCTATCCACTGTACCACCTAGCTGCCCCATTTCCCTTTATTCTTGCCCTCTCTTTCCAACAACTCTGGAGATTTCCAGTTGCAAAGTGAGAGGACAGAGTGGCTTAACTCACCAATTTCCGTATTTCACATTCTAAATTCTGAATGCAGTCCAGTTTCCTTTTGCGGCAGCGCTGAGCTGCAATCCGATTCTTGCTACGCCGGCGAACATCATGAATGAACTCTAACTGTTCTGAGGTTAACTTGTGCATCTTTATCATCATCTGGAAGTCATTCCTTGGAAGATCTGTGATTTGATCGACAGGAAAGGGAAGTTTGACCTGAAACCAAGGATGAAGATCACTGGTTATTACAGTATGATTACTGTATAATTCTAACAGAACATCATCACCAAAATGTCACTGTCACCTTCAAGAGGTTACAAAATTAGTGAAGATAAGTTGGAAAATGAATCTATTACTGGCTTATAGGCTGAAATGGGGAACAGCAGTTTCACATTTTTAAATATAAGGGAATTCCAAGATGTAGGTTAAACATAATTAGCTAAAGGAAAACACAGAGCAAGCACAAACACATGTGTTGTGTTAATCAGTAGAGGCTATGGAAGAAAATGATGTTAAATATATCAGAATGAGCAGAATTTTCAAATGACATAGCACTTTTATCCTAATCTAACCCATCTTCCACTAGGTATATAAGGCACTAAGAAAGAACACTGGATCTATAGTCAATATGGCCCCAGGCTTAAGTCACCCCTTTGACATTCCCTGGGTGTGACCTTGGTTAAGTCCTTTTCTTATTCTAAGTGTCAGTTTCTTCATCTATAAAATGAGAGGTCTGGATTATATGGTCCTTTCCAGCTCTAGCCCCATGGTACTATGATCCTTCCCCCAAGGAATTTCGATTTTACTATGGGGATACACAGTATGCAGGTAAGTATGTATGTACATGATTGGGACAGGTCCCATCTGATCCTTGCATGAAACGAGGGCATTCTAGGAGGTGGAGGTGAAAAAAGATGGTTACTCTGGTAATCCTTATGAAATCACTAACAAAATGCAAAGTATCAGCCAAGGTAATGGTTGAGCACCAAACAGCTGAAAAAAGAGACACCCAAAAATGTGTTGTAGTTAGTTTATACCCGCTTAAGATCTGATTGTTAAATTTTTATACCTGGGAAATTAGCAACCACAACAAATCAGGCCTTGATTGTCCAGATTTGATAAAGTGGTGAAGAAAATGCTAAGAATGCAGGTTAAACTTAAAAGTATGTCTTGTGTGCCTTTCCCTCATCCCTGCTCCACCCCTGCAACTGGCTGTTGAACATACATAAGCACACCCCTGCAGACATCTAATACTTTGGAGAAATTGGAAGGCTTAGATTCCTAGTCCTTTTCTCTAGGGTCAAGCAGAATAAGTCATCCATTTTCTATGTGTCAATCCTTCAACTACTTGAAGACAACTAACATTCAACACTTCTCTTCCAAGCCATCTTTTCTCCAAGCTAAATACCCCTTCAACTGATCTCAATATGGCCTGGTTTCTAGTCCCATCACCGGCCTGGTCACTCTCTTCTGGGTGTGATCCAGTTCACTAATATTCTTTTTTAAAAAAAGTGGCATGCAGAACTGTACATAATACTCTAGTTGTTGTGTGATCAAGATAAAGTACAGTGTGAACATCACCTCCCTCATTCTGGACACTACCTGTATGAATACAATCTGCCTCCAACACTTTGTGAACCTTAAGTGCCATGGACATTTGAGTTGTTTATCTTGACTAAATTGGGACTATCATTCTAGTCTGGTAAGGATTTTTTTTTTTTTGGTGAGGCAATTAGGGTTAAGTGACTTGCCCAGGGTCACACAGCTAGTAAGTGTCAAATGTCTGAGGTCGGATTTGAACTCAGGTCTTCCTGACTCCAGGGCCAGTGCTCTGTCCTCTTTGCCACCTAGTTGCCCCTTGGTAAGGCTTTTCTAAATGGATTCTGTTGTCTAACTTGGCAGCTATGATTTTCACTCAAAGATAATCATCATATAAGTGCTATGTTATTAATTACCATGTGCTTCATGGATTAAGCTTGTTTGGTTCTCCCAATAACTCTGGTAGGTGGGAGGTACAAGTCACATTACCCTAATTTTGTGGATGGGGAATTGAGGTATAAAGAGGTTAAATGACTTATGGGATCAAAGGATTTCAAGCTATAAGGGATCTTAGAAACCATCCAGTTCAACTCCATCATTTTAAAGATAAGGACGTTGAGGCCCAGAAGTGAAGTGACAGGCCCAAAGACAAACAGCCATAAGTGGTGGGTCTGGAACTAGAACTGTGGTCTTCTTCCTTCAACACCAATAGTCTTTCTGTTCAAACTGAGATTTAAGAAAGACCTTAGCTTAAAAAGACCAAAGTCGAGTTCAAATCTAGCCTCAGACATTTAACACTTACTAGCTGTGTGACCCTGGGCAAGTCACTTAACCCCAATTGCCTCACTAAAAAAAAAAAAAAAAAAGACCAAAGTCTTCCACTTCATTCAGGGCCATTGTCAGTGGTCTTGACCTCTGTCTTGCCACTGGACTCCAATGACTTTGGAGGAAAGAATGAGGCTGATGACTGCACAGCTCTGCCTCACTAAAATCCATTTCACTCGCAAGTCAAGGCATCTCCTTCCTGATGTCAATAGTTTCCTTTGAGAAGAAAGGATGAACAATAACAATCTTTCTTTTCCAATATGCTGCATGCCTGCTTGCACATGCCCTCACATCAGGATCCCAGGATTTCAATTCTACTTAATACGTTGGTAGATTGCTACTACATTTCCTATTTCTTTGTGAGCCAAGGCAATCAAATTATTTCCGCTCCCCCTAAAGTTAGAATATAATCTAGAGGGCAGAAACTGTTTTCTCTATATTCTGTAAAATATTACAATGCAATTGATGAAGATGGGGAAAGGAGTGGGACTTGTGATTTCATGAGCAGGTGGTTGGCACAGTGATAGAGTACCAGGCCTGGAGTCAAGAAGACTTATCTTCCTGAGTTCGAATCTGACCTCAGGTACGTACTACCTGTGTGACCCTAGGCAAGTTACTTAATGCTGTATGTTTCAGTTTTCTCATCTGTAGAAATGGCAAATCACCCCAGTATCTTTGCCAAGAAAACCCCATAAGGGGTCACAGAGTCAGACACAACTGAAAACAACTAAACAACAAGAAGGAAGGAAGCTCCTGATGGGAAAGTCCCCCTAATAATGCAGATTGGCACCTTCTCTGAAACTTATAGTCTTAGAAGGTTACTTAGAGTGTTGAGAGGAAGCGATTTGCTTAGCTTCACATATTGAGTACGTCAGAGTTGAGAGACAGGCAATATTGTTCATAGTGTGGATACATAAAAGAAATGCCCTTGTAGTCAGGACGACCTCTGAGTAACTGATGATACCCTCCCTAAAGTCCTTCTTTGATGTCATGTCAAAGTGTGAAGGTAATCCTCAATCCTCAAAGGCATGGAGGGTAGTCTCTGGTGGGTGGAAAGATTTTGACTAGTGGTCTGGCAATGTGCAGTGTGCCTGCCCACCGGTGATCAGACTGGCTAAGTACTGAGGGGCACATTATCAGGAAACTAGCTGTTTTGTGATCAAGTTTGTTGGCCATAACAACTTATCAAGGGCAGCTAGGTGGCGCAGTGATAAAACACAGGCCCTGGATTCAGGAGGACCTGAGTTCAAATCCGGCCTCAGACACTTGACACTTACTAGCTGTGTGACCCTGGGCAAGTCACTTAACCCCCATTGCCCTGCAAAAAAACAAAAATAAACAAACAAAAAAACCCCCAAAACAAACAAACAAAAAACAAACAAACAAAAAAACTACAACTTATCGAGACCTTCTACTAAGGGATGGAGGAACTTCAATCTGGGTCAATAGAAGATGTCTCCCCACTGATGAAACCATGGCTCTTCTGACGTCCAAAGATCAAATAATCTTGATAAAATTGATTTCATATACTATCCTTTTTTTTTGGTTTCTCACATATTGAAATGTTTAGTTTTGTTCATGATCATAAAGTTCATCATAAAAAATGGAAATAAATAAAAGTGAATTCCCAGAAATAAATGTCTGGCAAAAACCTAAGGGAGCAGGTTTGCATGCTCTACTAGTGAAGAATTTGACTGTGGCTACTAAATATTTACTAACCCCCCACAATAAGAAGCAGCATGGTGGAGTAGATAGAAGGCTGGCTCTGGAAGTCAAAAAGATATGACCCTGGGCAAGTCTCTTAACTTTTTTTTTTTTTTTTTAGTGAGGCAATTGGGGTTAAGTGACTTGCCCAGGGTCACACAGCTAGTAAGTGTTAAGTGTCTGGGGCCGGATTTGAACTCAGGTACTCCTGACTCCAGGGCTGGTGCTCTATCCACTGTGCCACCTAGCTGCCCCTAGTCTCTTAACTTTTTAATGCCCAGGCAGCTATTTAAGACCATAAGTGAATTAAGGAAGGAAAAAGCATTAAACACTAAAAATAATTCCTGTTCTCAAGTATCTCACTCTTAAATAGGAAGACAACACATAAAGTTCAGTTGCAAGGCTGATACAGAGGTCAGAAGACCTAAGGGTTCAGTTATTGGGCAGATGCCAAGGCCCAAGGGTCCTTAGGTTATATAACTAGGTTGGATGACAATGCCAGGGGACTGAAGGGCATAGAAGCAGTTAGTGGCATATGGATAGAGAAAATACACAGTCAGCAAATACTCTAGAAAGTTTTCATAGCATGGAAAGAGTGCTGGATCTTGAATAAGGAAGACTTGAATTTAAATCTGGCTTCAGACATTTACCATCAAGACACTTAACCTACTTGCCTCAGTTTCCTCAACTGTAAAATGGGGATAATAATAACACCTACCTCCCAGGGTTGTTGTGAGGATGAAATGAAATCATATTTGTAAAAAGTACTTAGCACAGGGCTCGGCACATAGTAGGCACTATAAAATGCTTATTCCTTTTCTTTCCCAGATGGTAAGGCCTGGTGGCCTTCCATTTCACTGGAAGGAATAAATGACAGATGACTTACTGATCTGTATCAGTGGAGGAAATTTCCACACAGTGAATTCCTCATGTTGATGAGATCACAAGTAGTTCTCCTTCCTTTACCCCCCCAAAAAAATCTCCCCCCCCACTTGCCATGTGTTCTGATCTAGATACTATCCAAAACAAGCTCCCTGTCTTCTTAGAGTCTATGCTATTAAAAGGTTCTAGGGTATTTGCTGACTGTGCATTTTCTCCCTGTTAAGCCAATGAGAACTATTGGCTTATTTCTTGGTGCTTGGGGAAATGAAAGCCCTACATTCATAGGTCAAGAAGCAAACTTGGTTACATGCTGGAATCTTAATCCTCCTTTTAGAGTTTGTCAGGCCTGAATTGCCCAGCAGATGGCACTAAACACCCAAACTTATCTCCTACATAGAAAATGGATTTACCTGGGTTTCCCAAACCAGACTCGGGAAAGAGAAACCCACTCCTCCTTGGCATTCATATGCCATAGTATTACATCTGGAGAGCTGTTTAAACAGTCATTAACCCTAAACCACAATCTGTTTTCTTTGTTGTTTTCCAGCTCTGCACTGACGTTAGAACTCATTAATCCTTGGGCCCAATGTGATCCCTTGATTTTTCAGTCCCTGTGTGTAATTTCTTTGTCAATTTACATCTTTTGCTAGATTCTGAAGGCCTTTAGGGCCAGGCATTGAGTGGAAGGTTCCCAAGGCATCTGCTGATATATCTACTACATGTCAAAAACTTTGTCCTGTTGCCACCTGTGAAATTCTGGCCCTAAGAAAACATGATAATAGTCATGGTATATGTCACCCCAGAGGTGCTCAGTGCTGCTCTCATGGCTAAATAAGGGCTGGTAGAACAAAAGGCTCCTCCTTATATGCACCTAGACTGACCTTATCCCCAGGTGCCGTGTTTGCATAGGGCTAACTAAAGATATCAAAGAGTGTTTGACTTCCCCTTCAGACCCTTTGGACGGCAAACATGGCACACGCAGATGCCAGATTGGGCCTGAAGTCCAGAGTTCTGGGAGAGACGCTCATGTTTCAACATGAGGGTTGGAGGAGGGACCCTTAGCAATGTGAGTGGTAGGCTTTAGCCCCTTAAAAAAATCTCAGGGCCAGTAAAACAATTGTGATTTTGTTTGAAAGCACCTTTATTCTCAGGAAAGAAATGTACCTGAAGCTGATGACACAGGGGAAAATTAGGAGGGGCCAATACCAGGGGCCAACAAAGGTCAGACGTTGGCTCTCTAAAACTGGAGAAACAGGCCAGGGGCCTGAGAGCAGAACTCTTGTTGAGAAAGGTTGTGAAAGAGGAGTCACTTACCCACCCACAACTCAGTGACTGCAGTATTAGCTTGGGTTTCAAAGGGATTAAAGGCAAGGAGACTCAGCTGTCGATTTTCTCACATGAAAACCTGTTTCTAGTGTTTCTTTATTTTTCCTTTTGAGAAGGAAAAAGGTTATAGTAAACAAACGAAAAATTCTGAAGGTATTCTTCAAGCTCCTTGATGGTGCCTCCATATCTATTGCTTTTTCAGCCCCTGAACGTATTACATTTCAGGCACATGGAGGCTCCTCTTTCAGAGTGGAACTAGCCACCTAATACTTTTGTCGTGTTAGGGAACCTGGGGTGAAGTGCACTTGTGGCATACACACACACACACACACACACACACACACACACACACACACACACACTCTCCTGCAACCCTTAGAAGTGGCTGCAAAAAACCCCAAATAATGTCACTAATTTTAGGCAATATGAAAGAAAAGCACAATGTTTCTGTTTTTCCCCCAGCCCCTTTCTGTGCATTATTGTACCCCAAATGGACTCATGAAAGGACTTAACATCTTATTTACTGTCTTTCCACACACTTACTCTCCCCTAGCTTTTATATCTCAGCAGTGGCTTGGATTTTAACTCACCACACATTATAAATACTGCAATCTACTTAATTCCACATACCAACCACTCCTGAAGGGCCTGGTATTACCACAACTCTTCCCATCATATACCACCAATGCAAATATACCATCAGATAAACAAGCTGCATATAAAATAAACTCTGTTTCTGATTTGTGAGTGTTCATTCTTGTATTAGCATCAGGATTACAGCATACAAGCCCTCTGTGTAATGCTCTGGATTTCAGTGGAGTCCCAGACAGGCTGGGGCAGTCCCTGACTCAGCAAGGGAAAGGCCTCACCGAGACTGCTCATTCTTTCCAGTGTCATTAGCGAATGTCACAGCTTGCATCACTCATTGCTGCTGGCTGTGGCCCTGCCCTGACAAGGGATTGACCCGTCTTTTCGCTTGGGAGAACAAAGCATGGAATGGATCTGAGGAATAGCCCAAACCACTGGATCTGAGCTGACAAAGGAGGGGAAAGATTTCTGGCCAGCTAGATACTTTAGGGGCTTTTGCTCTCAAGAGATTAAGAGTGAATGGTGGCTGGCAATCTATTTGGTTCACTCTGGCTCCCAGGTGCTAGGGGCAAGATGGAAACTTTGAAATATGAAAATCAAAGTGGCATCATTGTGTGCTAAGCAGACAGCAGCAGCCCTGGGAAAGGGGTCAGGGAAGTCGGGACACTGGCTCTCTTTTCTGACCCAAAAGAGATCAGCTGCTGGCATCTGACAGCTGTTGGGGGCTGCTGGCACAGTCTTTTTAGAGCTAACACTAGCACTGCACCATTGTTCTTGAATCATCTGATATCCCAAAGATGCCAAGCTCCCCACCAGGAGTAGCATTGCTCATGGAATGGCTGGGTCCTTATATCTGTTTTCTCTTCTTATTATGTCATTCATTATAGCTTATAAAAAAGACAAGGGCCTTGGTGGATTTTTTTCTTAACAGTGTCAGGGGGACTTAGTTAGGAAGGAAAAGGAAACAGCAATAACAACAATAGCTAACATTCACATAACACTTTAAAGTTTGCAAAGCCTGGTGTTCTTCTAACTACCTCCCTTTCCTGCTCTAATTTCCTAGGGTCCACTTTGCCTACATGGTATATACACCCCACCTGGATTTAATGGAAAACTAGGGCATAATTGTAGTCTTTGGACAATAACAGAAAAAAATGACTTTTCCATTAAAAAAATGACTTTTCCATTTAAAAAAATCACACAGTGGAAGGTTAATTTGGGAAATTTTTTCATTCCTAAGAAAATAAACAAAACAAAAACCAGACACACATTCCAGTTCAGATGTTTGACTAAGAGCTCACATGAAAAGGAAAGGTAGGAATGGAAGGACACTGCCCTTGTATATCTAGATGATGCCTTTTAACTTTTCAAAGCACTTTCACATGTAAGATCTCATTTGATCCTCACAAAACCCTATGAAGTAGGGAAGATGATATTATTATCCCCATATGACAGAGGATCACAATCCCTGTGCTGAAATACTAGTTTTAGGGCTGGAGAGCTGCTACAAGGAGAAGCGTGTGGCAAAGCTCTCTTGTGAACATTTTTCTTGCTTCTTCACTCCCCCAAATGGTGCTCATGTAGGTGATTTACCATAAAAGTGCCCTTCTGTAGTGCCCTTTGTATAAAGGGAATGAATGGAATGGTCTGGGGTTAGGACACCTGTGTTGCTACTCTGTTTCTGCCACCAATTAACTGTGTGACCTTAGGTAAGTCACACATCCTCTTTGTGCCTCATAAATAAGTAAACAAATAGACAAATAGATAAATTTAATTGAATCTCTTCCCTGCCTTGGATGCCTGATAGGGTTCTTCTAAAGATAAAATGTAAAAATAGATGTATAAATGCTTTAAAAAACTAATGGTTCTATATAGATGTAATGTTAATATCATTCTCAAGGATTATTCCTAACCTTCCCTCCCATGGGATTTATTTTCTCCTTGATGTAGCATGCTTTAGTATTGCAGAGACTAAGAAATCTTCTGAACAGGGTCTATATAGAGTAAAAATATAATGCCAGCTAGAATTATATAAAACTAAGGGCACTTTTCCTTTTTAAATAGTAGATGAGTCACAGACACAATCAAGTGTGTGTGTGTGTGTGTGTGTGTGTGTGTGTGTGTGTGTGTGTGTGTGTGTGTGTGTATTATCTGAGGACCATCCTAGTTAAATTGAGAGGAGTTTGGCTATAGGATCATGGATATTTTGGCAATTGCAATTCATCTAAAAAATTACAGGAGGGTTGTAATCTTGTGTTAGTGGGAGAAGTACGCACTGAGATGAAATTATAACTCCCTGAAGAGCTGGTATAAATGAACATATAGATCAACCGATATGTATATTGTGTGTACACACATACATATACATGTACACAATATGAATGCTCATGTGATTCAACTAAGTATAAAACAAGAGCTTGGGAAGTCAGTATTTTGTGTGTTGGGGTTAACTGGGAACCCATCTTTTTCCTATAGCATTTCTTTTTTTCTTTTTCTTTTCTTTTCTTTCTTTCATTTCTTTATTTATTCACTCATTTCTTTCTTTCTTTATCTCTCTCTCTCTCTATTCATTCATTTATTTATTTTTGCAGGGCAATGAGGGTTAAGTGACTTGCCCAGGGTCACACAGCTAGTAAGGGTCAAGTGTCTGAGACTAGATTTGAACCCAGGTCTTCCTGAATCCAGGGCTGGTGCTTTATTCATTGCACCATCTAGCACCCTTCCTGTAGCATTTCAAGTCTTATTCATTCATTCTGGTTGTCAAGATTAATCTGCTAATTTCAGTGTTAGATATCTCTGAAGTTCAGCTTTTCTCTCTCTTCTTTCCTACTCTCTCTCTCTCCTCCTTCCTTCTCTTTCTCTGCATGAAAAATATTAACTAGGGGAATATTAACTAAGGAAAAAGTCACAGGACTAATGACATTTCCCCCTTCACCCCAAAGGATCTATGCCTTTATGATAGTTTTGGTAACTGGGCATCCAAATGAGCCTTCTCTCTAGGACTGGGTTAAATTCTGTAATTAAATGTAATCGTCTGGACAAAAAAAGTTATACTAACATGACACTTTCAAATTTAAGAATGGTTATTGATCGATAAATTACTAGGTCCAAAATACATAGGTATGGGGTGTATCATGTATCAAGGCAAATATGGTTTATGAGCATCCCAGATTATTGGCCATTGCTCATAAATTTTAAAAAATCATTCTGAAAGTATAAACACAAATTACATTCCAAAGCAAGATATTAAAAGAGAGGATGAGCTATTTCAGATTATTATTACAGCTTGCTGATCACTGCTTCTTAAAAAAATTCAATGTCTAGTTTTATTGCTGTTATATTTTAAGGCAGCTGGATGGACACTGGCAGAACAGAGGAAACATCCCCACTCTTGTCAGCAGCATGGAGTGCCAACAAATGACTTAAACTTCCCTCTTGGGAAGTTGGTGGGGTAAAAGGAGATTTATATGAAATTGGCAGCTTTGTAAGTATATGCAGCCACCATAAAAACATAACCTTTTTCGAATAGCTTTCCTAAGGAAGGAAAAGAAAGGAAACGAAAATCTGTTTTGCCTTTTTTTGCTGTATGTACCCTACTCTTTTACAGCAAATCACTCCTTCCTCACTCTGGGGTCCCCCAAATCACTATGTTGATAAACTGGACTATGTCAGTAGTTTCAAAAAATAAAACAGAAACTCTAGTAGACCCAGAGAGAGAGAGAGAGAGAGACTGAAGAGAGAGAGGGGGAAAGAAACCCTCGACCTTTTTCATGAAACCTCCATTCATTGAAGCTCAATGTTACATTTAACTGTGGACTGAAGATGAATGATAAAGCATTATTAAATGCTTACTATGTGCTAAGTTATAAAATCCAAGTGACCCTGATATATTCATCCGGCAAAGATTCTCCTCATTTCCTTTCCTATTTATTCAGCTAACTTATTTTTTAATAATTTCCCAATATCCTCTAAAATAATTTAAAAACTATAATTATTAAAATTAATTAAATTTAATTTATTGCTAGACTAAATCAAAATTAAAAGATTATTTAAAAACTAAAATAATTTTTTGTTTTTGTTTTGTAGGGGCAGAGGGCAGAAAACAGGAGAGCAATTTAGGTGACAGATGAAAACTGGCCAAGGTGCCTTTTAAAAAAGCAGGTGACTGCAGGAGATCCACTTTCAAAATTCCAGATCAAGCTAAAAACTTCACATTGGCTGAATTATTATTTTATTTATTTATTTTTCTTTCTTGCTTGCGTGTGTGTGTGTGTGTGTGTGTGTGTGTGTGTGTGTGTGTGAGAGAGAGAGAGAGAGAGAGAGAGAGAGAGAGAGAGAGAGAGAGAGAGAGAGAGAGAGAGAGGCAATCAGGGTTAAGTGACTTGCCCAGAGGTCACACAGCTAGTTAAGTGTCAAGTGTCAGAGGCTAGTTTTGAACTCAGGTTCTCCTGACTCCAGGGTCAGTGCTCTATCCACTGCACCACCTAGCTGCCCCTTATTGGCTGAATTATTAAACATCACAAGGTTTTCTGAAAAGACATTCCCCCCCCCCCCAACCTACATACATTTAATGGGATTTCAGCTCTCTGGTTAAATTAATCTTCCTTCAAATTTCAGAGATGGTCTGTGTACCCTAAGGGATCATAGAACCATATATTTAGAGTTTTAGTCCAACACCCTCATTTTTTCAGAGGAGGAAACTGAGGCCAGGCGAGATCCAAGGTAACAGAGATAGTAAGTGGCAGAGCTGGAATTCAGACTCAGGTCCCCTGATTCCAAATTCAGCATTTGTTCCATCCCCTCACCCCCACTGGGGCAAACTGTGAACATCCCATTGTTTCTATATTATTCCAACTTATAGCTGAGGACAAGACCTACTCTTTGGTTCTAAGGCAGATATAAAGCCCAGGTGGTAGCTGGCTTCACCTGTATTCACTTTCGTGCCAAGCACCAAAAGAACAAACAAGGTCAACTGCCAAATCATGACCCATGAATATCTAAGCATTTTTCTATTATCCTCTTAGCAGATTTGTGAGAGTGGGAAAACATGGGGCTCTTATTCTTCTGCTTCCTCAATCCTCTTACTTCTATGAGGCATCTGGTCTTGACCCCAACCTCCACTGAGCCCCCATCACCTATCACTTTGAGAAATTGAATCTCTTCTAGTATAAGCATTTCAATTTCAGTATTGGATGAAAACCAAGAGCTCAATTCCACTACCCATTAAATCTCATTTCCTGTGATTTATAGAAGGCATATTAAGTGATATCTATCCCCCACAACGTTATGTTTGACTGACTGTGTGTGCTTCTAATGCCACCTTGGGAAATGGGATCAAAGTAGAGCCATCATAAAGGAGACGAAAGGACAGAGCCCACACATCCAGGGTCTTCTGTTTATGACAGCATAAAGAAGCCCAGGAAAGCAGTGTTGTTTAATGGTGATAAATACCATTTATCCATGATGTGGATATGTAGAGGCCATTGTAGATTAGCAGATAGAGAACCAAACTTGGAGTCAGAAAGACCTGGGGTCAAAGGGAGGCCCTTTTACCCCAAGTCCAACAAGCTTTCCACTTAACGATTTTGCTTGTAGGATATTAAGAGGCAGTTATGGCGTGGTAGCTAGAGAGCCAATCTTGGATTCAGGAAGGCCTGGGTTCAAGTCCTATCTCTTCCATACCCTACTTGTATAACCCTGGCTAAGTCACTTAACTTTTCAGTGCCCCAGTCAACTCTCTAACTAAGCCTTCAAGTTGCAGAGTAGGTGGGGGGAATTTTATCAGTGTAGGTCATTTCCTAAAGTAATAAAATCATAGGTCTGGTCACCCCCACCTCTCCACTCCTTCAAAACAACCCCTAGTTTTAATCACTCAATCTTTATAAAAAACCCTAAACAACCAAAAAATGAATATTCTTTCATAAAAAAGGACCTATGCTTTTCTTTGGGCTAGGAGTGGAGGAGAGGGAGTATGAAGACACTGATATAAGCCAGCTGTTTAAAGATTATGGGCTGTGGTAGCATGATCCAGGACTACCTAGGTCTCTCTCCCTTTTCCTCAGTGCAGGTAATTATGGCTAGTTCTTTCCCTAAAAGTCAAGAAAGCTACTCCCAGGATTGGACTGCTAAGGCTCAAGTCTCTTATTGGTGAGAAAGGAAGCAGGGAGAAAGGTGACATTTGAAAAATGAATCAATAAACATTTATTAAGTACCTGTTACGTGCCAGGAACTGTGCTAAGCACTGGAAAGAAAGCTTAAGAACTATCTCAGTGAAATCTAGCTAGATTTGCTTTTATCATTAGGCTATTTGACTACACTTGTGGGATATCAGTGACTTTAGGGCTTTGAGCATCTGAGTCTTTATTGATGTGGGTAGTCCCTCCACCAGATCTAATCCCTATCCCCATCCAGGCTTTACAAGTCAGGAGGTTGTGGCTATGAACATGCATCACCTGCTGACCAATCTTCTGGGGAAGTGCCCTGACCTTAGCGCAGCTGGGCTTTGTGATATAGTCATATAGTCTGTTCCTGGGGCCATTTTAGAGACTTTTTTCAGTCTGGTAGGACCTTTCAATGTGTCTTCTCTGCTAGTAAAGCCTCTGGGAACCCTGGGTGACCCTCCATGGCCACCCTGGGTGCTTAGGATCCTAGTTTTAGAGCCGGTCATCCTGTCCAACCCCTTCATTTTAAAGATGAAAGAAACTGAAGGCCAAGAGAGGGAAAACAACTTGCTCAAGGTTGCCCAGGTTGTAATCAGCAGGCCTGGGATTTAAATCCAGGTCCTCTTACTCTCAATCCAACCCTCTTTCCACCGTACCATGCTGTTTGTTGGGTACCACAATTTAAATAAACCAGGTACGATCTCAAAGCAAGGATCACCTATCTGGAGATGGGGAGGGAGATATGTCCCAGCCATCCTAGAAGCTTTTGTCCCCAGGAAATAGAAATCGGGTGAGAGGGAGTGAGGCGTAAGCCCTGGGGAGCTATGGTATCCCAACAATGGGTTGGTTAAATGGGTTACATACTTGTACTTATCTTAACTCCCTACCTCGTGGCCCCTGTCTTGCACAGGACATGACTCACTGTCTGCTTCAGAGAACGATCCAGACTCATCACTTGAGTTGGTTCCATAGGACTGCTCACATTTAATTTGGGGTCGGACTTGGTTGTACATTCCATCTCCCATCAGGCCTGGCTCCTGATGATCAGTGGCAAGGAATCGAGCTCCCTGGGAACAGGGAGAAGAGGAGAATTCACAGAGAGGGAGGCTACAGGGAGAACCACCACTCCCATCTTCTGCGTAGGAGTAGGAGGAGCAGGAGCTGGAGGTCCTGGTCCTGGTCTCCAAGGGGGGAGAGCGAGGGCAAACTTTAATTGGCACTGGGCAGCTGGTATTAGGCCGCATTCTTCCTGGCAAGTGATCAGCTATTAGTCCACTGTGGGAATAGGTCTGTGAGCTAGGGAGGGACTGGCTAGCTCCTGCCCAAAGACCCTTTGGCACGGGCTCAGAGAGGTCTTTGTCCAAACTGCTTATGCCAGAATATGAATGCACCGAAGTGTTCCCTTGGTCACAGGCGCTGGAAGAGAAGATCACACTCCGCCTGTCCAGCTCACCTTCTTGCTTACAGAGAGTTTCGAATGAGGGCCCCTTGAGAGGAGACCCCACTGGGACACTGGAAGCATCTTTCTGACTGGCATGGGACTGTCCATAATTCCCTGTGAAAGGGCTGTAGTCAGTTTTATGGTCACCCTGAGTTGTCCCCTTGTCCAAAGGGCAAGCTGGACTCCTGGCAAAGTGCTGTTGGGAAGTACTGGGCAAGCCCGACAACTCTGCACTTTTTGTTCTGTTGAAGAGAGACCCTAAACAGGAAGGAGAGGAGCCACTTTTCGATCTGTCCACACAGGCAGCCGAGGGGGTAGCAGCAGTGGCTGCAGCAGCAGTGGCTGCAGCAGCAGTGGCTGCAGCAGCAGCAGCAGAGGTGGTGGCCACAGGGGTGAGGATGGGACTAGGCTGTTTCCTTTCCATTTCGATGTCCCCCTCTTTGTCCCTGACATCGGGCTCCTCTCCGGACAGGCAAAGGGTGATGCTCTCCTCATCATTCTCTTCACTCTGAGGTTCACTTTTAATCTGCCCCATGGCCAGCCCTGCCTGGAGGCCGTTGCCAGGGCTCTCTTCACTGAGTGCGCTTGCAAAACCTGAGGTACTGATGTGCGATGTGTTGTAGACAACATTCTTGGTACAAGCAAGCTGGTATTTCTTATATCTGGGGTACCGTGTTAGCGCATCCTTGTCCAGACCACTCCCTCCATCGTCCCTTGGCACATCGGAGTCAGCTAGCACGCCTTCTTCCTTCTCTGCCACTGGGGCTGCAGACTCGAAGCTAAGGGGCTCTGGGTGCATCCGCTCCTTGGGACATGATATCTTGGAGGTTTCCGACTCCATTGTTTCCTCCTCCTCCTCGCCCTCTGAGTTCTCCATGTCGCCATGCATGCGTTGGCAAGAGGTGTCTTTTTTGCACAGGAACAGGCCATCCTCATTGTTCAGGAGCTGGGTCTGCAAGAAACTGAAGCAGGAATCCTCCAGGTTGTGCATGCGCAGGAACTCTGCACATCGGATGACCTCCTGGATGTTCTCTCTGCTGAGTAACAGCTCAGCGGTGTAGGCAAACTGTAACAATGGACCAAACCCCCGAGCAGTGACCTGCAAAACAAATAGGGAAATTGCCAGTATTACCATCAGCACTGCTATTGTCCCGGGTCCTTCAAGTGAAGTGAGATAACCAGACAGCTCTAGTGTCTGGGGAATAAAGGCTTCAAAGTAGCAGTTAATCTTGTATCAGGTCAGCAATGATGCTGCCTCCAGTAATTAATGCTGTCTCCCATAGCCACTTCTGTACTTCATCATGTTGCAGACAGAACTGAGAAGCACTCAGGTCTGGTGGCCAATCAAGATGATAATGGGTCCTATGTTTACACTAACGAAACTTCCTTGCAAATTTAAATTGTATTCCTTTCCCCAAAGATCCAGTTTTTTTGGAGCGAGCTCATATGAATGGCAACACTTGTAGATACATTTTAAACAAGGAGCACACATTATTTCTTCCCCCTATAAATCCCAAATGTGACAAATTCAACTCTTGGGAAATACAATCATGTAGATTTCAAAAGTTGTTTTTTTATACTTAGTGTTTTAAAAGAGAAAAGGAAAATGAACTATCTTTTTCTTTAGCACATTGGCTATTCATTAGTTTCTAGTTGGAGCTCTCTTATTCTATCATTATCATCATTAATATCAACAATAACAGTAATGATGATGATCATAGTAACAAAGAAAATGGTCATCATCAAGAACAATGCCCTCGGGGGCAGCTATGTGGCATAGTGGATAAAGCACCAGTCTCGCATTCAGGAGGACCTGAGTTCAAATCTGGCCTCAGACACTTGACACTTACTAGCTGTGTGACCCTAGGCAAATCACTTAACCCTCAGTGCCCACAAAAAAAAAAAAGAACAACAAAAAGAACAATGCCCTGTGTTAAAAATGAACTAGTGACATCAGAGAAGGCCATGAACAGGAAGACCTGGGTGGGAGGCTGGGCTATATCGACTGAAGCTTCTGAGGGTCCTGCTACCTTATGTATACCTTTCTTTTTTATTAGTTGCCACTTCAGTGTGCAGCTGCCTATTTTCCTGTTAGCTCCTCAATGGTTAAGCCTAATTGCCATGTTTTCTGCTCATCCATTAAATTAAACCCATTGGAAACACACTGTTTGTGCATAGCTTGCTCATAGACTTGCTCATACCCACAAATGACTTGGAAACTTAAAAAGGGTGTTTACTGCTTGAGGCCTATTTCTTCCTGGTGGAGATGGACAAGAATTGCCAATAGATGGGTCACCATCCTCATTACATAGTACAAAAGCAGCCATCGTCCCAGGCCCTGACAAGCACTGCTAATTGTGTAAGAGACGTGGGAAAATATGGCATAAATATTCCCATCCAATGGCATAGACTACTATGGGATGCATAATGAATGACATTAGTAGTGACCCGACAGATTCACCAGGAGGATGGACTACAGGGAAAAGGGAAACAGACTGTTCTTTTAGTTGAACTCTCACTAATATAGAATTCAATTCACCAAACCAACCAGAATATTTGATTTCACATGATCCCTTGACAATAGGGCTTGTTATTACAGGGATTAGGATACAACACTAGCCAAAACCTGCCCTGCAACACTTCCTAGCTAGAGTATTTTAAATGCTACAAGGCAGTCCTTAAGTAAGGGAGGTATTAGTCATCATTAGTCATTAGTCTTGCTCTCCTAACAGGAGTATTAAAACATGAGGATTGTCTGTTTACAAAACTACACTTCTCATCTAATACTTTTTTTTTTGGTACTAATAATAGATGTAGCAGACATAGCACCTGCTACATTTTAAAAATGCAGACTCAGAAGTGGAATTAAAAGCCTTCTAATGAACAAGGAACCTTTTAGAAATACTTAACAGAAGATAAGATTTAAATAAGAACAGTAGGATTTGGGGGTGTGAAGTGTCATGAGACCCCTATCTTATGTATCAAAAGAAGATCAAAAGCCCATCTAGTCCAAACACTGTATTTTATGGAGGGAGAAATTGAGGCCCAGAGAGGCTAAATAACTTGCCCAAAGTCACACAGGGAAGTGGCCCAGCCAGGACTTGAATCCAGGCTCTCTGACTCCAAAATGCAGGGAGTTAGACTCCCTCTCTACCATATCACACTGCCTCTCAACTGCTCCATGACAATCTATTATTAAGGAAGAGGAGGAAGAGGAAGAATTAAGGAATCATCTACTTCCTAAGAAACAAATGTTTTCCACCATTTCTGCAGGTAATTTCTTAGTGTCCCTGAGCTGAGGGAGGTATGTAATAGCATCCCACCATTTGGTGACATGGAGAAAACCAATTCTCATGTATTTATACTTTATGTAGACCACTTGTTTTTCTGATTCAAATTTAGTATGAAATTCAAGGTTTACCTAATCTTTCAGAATGCTTCTATTTCACTCCACATACATCTTCTCAGGTTTCAAGGAAACCGTTCTTTCATAATTTCTTATGGCCCAACAGTATTCCATTCCATTCATATAACAGAATTTGTTCAGCTGTTCCCAAGTGGATGGGCACCCCTTTAGCTTCCAGTTCTTTATTATTATTACAAAAAGAGCTGCTACAAGTATTTCTGAACATATGGCTCCTTTTACTCTTTCTGTGATCTCCTTGGGGGACTCAGGGTGCAGAATGAGACATGCATTTTTGGATGTGACCAATGTAGTAATTTGTTTTGATTGACTATGCAAATTTGTTAAAAGGGCTTTTTCTTTCCTTCCTTCTTTCTCCATGGGGGAGGAGTAGGAAGGAGAAAAAGGCTATTTTTGTTAATTAAAAAATAAAATTTAATTAAAATCAAAACAAAAAACCCCACAAACCCTTCTGTTCCCTTCATATTCCTACTAATTAAAAAAATAACCAAACACAAAACAAAAAAACCCCAAGAAGCCTGGAAAAGCATTTTGGGATTCATTAAGTAAAGGCACACCCACTAGACAGGCTAGGCTTGGGTTGTCAATAGGAAGCAAAATGAAGAATCCCAGGCTTTTGCCTCCAGTGCTACATAGCTGCCAAGAACTGGAGAAAATGTCTCCTTACTCAGGGGAGGGATAGGCTGATGCTAACAGCATTATGGGTGTTGAAGAGTGTCCACTACTAAGCATATTTCTGAGTCCCAAGTTAGTGACACAGCTTTTCAAACCATTTTCCTGAATACATTGAGTAGGTCAGCCTGAAGAGAAGTCTGATAATGACTTGCATAGATTAAAAAAACAAACATGCATTGATCATTTGATCAATGTGAAAGAACATTGGTGCTTTCAAGTCAGTTGTTGACACAGTGGATAGTCCTGGGCATGGAGGGAAGACTTGAGTTCAAATTAGACCTCAGACACTTAACAGCTGTGTAACTATGGGCAGATCACTTTAACCTCTGTCTCCTTCAGTTCCTCCAACTTGAAAACAGAGATAACAATGCTACCTCCCCTCCCCCCCACAGGACTGCTGTATGATCAAAGGATATTTGTAAAAGTGCTCAGAACATGAGGCAGCTAGGTGGTGCAGTGGATAAAGCACCGGCCCTAGATTCAGGAGGATCTGAGTTCAAATCTGACCATAGACATTTGACACTTACTAGCTGTGTGACCCTGGGCAAATCACTTAACCCTCATTGCCCTTCCCCTCCAAAACAAAAGGAAACAAACAAAAAGTACTCAGAACAGTGTCTGGCATGTAGGCCCCATATAAATATATAAATGCTTATTCCCTTTTGTTCCCTGTACTGTGGCTTTTGTACACAGTCTTTCAAATCCATGGCAAAATAAATTGGGTCATTCATGTTGAAACACAGCTATCACAGGGCTTTCCCCAACATATTATCTTGTCATAGTTATAGTTCAGTAAAGTAGCAAAAAGGATAATAAAACCAGAGATGAAGGAAACCTCAGTGACCAAAGCATCCAGCCTCTTTGTTTAACAGCTGAGGAAGGCTGTTATTTTTTCAGGTAGTAAGCATCAGAGGTAGGAATTGAACTCAGGCCCTCTTTTTACTATTCTATGCTGCAAATGTTCACTGAGTACATGTTATGTACTAGGGATGTGGGATAGACAAGAAATTATGAGAACCAATCATTTCTCCTCATGGGACTTAGAATCTTAATTGGGAAAATAAGGCATGACTTCCTTAAAAGGTGAATAGTAATAAAAAGTAAAAAATAATAGACAATAATACAAAACACACTGAGTAACAGTATATGACCAACAGTCTATGAGCAGTACTGACCCTAAGTGCTTGAAGCTACGTTCAGAGAGAGAGAGAGAGAGAGAGAGAGAGAGAGAGAGAGAGAGAGAAAGTGGTAGCTCAGTTTCCTTATTTGTAAAATGGCAATAATAATACCTACTTCCTAGGACTGCTGTGAGGAACAATGCCTGGCACATAGTAGGCACTAGATAAATGCTGGCTATCATCACCATCACTATTACCATCATCCCATCCTAGCTCTAAGTCATGAATTTCCTTTTAAATATGTACTTTTTTTTGTGGGGCAATGAGGGTTAAGTGACTTGCCCAGGGTCACACAGCTAGTAAGTGTCAAGTGTCTGAGGTAACATTTGAACTCAGGTCCTCCTGAATCCAGGGCCGGTGCTTTACGCACTGCGCCACCTAGCTGCTCCCATACATATTTAGTACACTTTTTATGGCAACAGGTGCCCTACTTGGGGTCTACTCCTGTTGTAATTCAGTCCAGCACTCCAAAGTGTTAAAACAAGCAGACTCTTAGTAGCCTGAGGTTCTCTAATATTGATTTGGCATTTATAGTGGGTAGGCCCCATTGTCTGTCTACCTTAGGAATTCCTTGTGTTTGTTTATTCATTGTGATCAGAAGGCAAACAACCAGATCTTAATAAGTAAATTTCTGAGAGGGAGATTATTAAGTCAATATGTCATTTACCTTTTGGTTTAAGCAAGTGCCATCTTTATGGTCAGAATTCTCCTTAAAAGGGGAAAATCACACTCAAGGAAAAGAAATGACTGTTTAGTTATAGCAAAGTGAAGTGACAGGCAATGTTGAATTTACTTCATTCACCCTAATAGAGCAAGTTTACCTCTATGGGAACCTGAGCCCAAATGAGCCAACATTTCCTGTCTAGGTATGGGCCAAAGGTAGTGAATAATAAATAAGTCTGAGATTCTCCTCATGGCAAGGCAGGGGTGATAGTTGTGCAAATAGTGTCCCAGAACACTTTGAAGATTTTTCCCCCCCATAACCTCAAATGTGCAGTTAAACAACCAGATGTCACTGAATACATGACACGTTAGACAGGAGACATGAACACAAGCTGCCCTTCTTTGCAGGGGAGAGGACAAAGGAATAGTGTTCTTGAACAACGATGCTAGGATTCTGTAAGACCAGCCGCTGTCCCAGAAACAAATAGGAAATCCCTAAGACCGCACAGGGGAGGCTACAATTTCAGTGACAAATTGACACAAGTAAGAAAACCATTTAGTCATTAAAACTGGCCTTGGTATCAAGGTTTAGGGTCTGAAAGAAATGAGGCCAAAAATATGATCCATAATTCCAGTGCTTTTATGAATCATTCATAGAATAGGCCAGTAGAATATAAATTCTTTGAGGCAGGGTTTTTTTTGGAGTGTGGGGTGAGGTGGGAAGGGTGGTATATGGATTCTTAAAGTCTAGTAAAGAGCTGTGCACATGGTAAGTGTTTAATAAATGTGTTCACCAGATTAAATTGAATCATTTCCATATCAGTAGTAAGATGAGTTGGTGAGAAATCCATTGACTGCAGCCATGTTTGTTTGCTGAAGGGTCTTTGGAACCTTTTAGCAATGCAGGATGAAGAGCTGATATGGAGTGACTAGGCAAATAAAAGAGGGAAATATACCAAATTTGTACTTCTTGGGTAACAGCAGTAAAATCTCATAGACTTATGGGACCTATGGAAACTCGACTGTGAGCCCAGGTCTGGTCTCTGAGATTGGGGCCAGAGGAAGAGATGGAGTCTCCTAATCTGAGCTTAACTATTTTTTCACACCCTATTTTGGAGACCACATATCCCTATCTCCTGAAAATTAAATGCTATTTTGAAGTATGCATTTTTGGAATAAAAACATCATTATTATGATTATTATTGGCATGCAATGACTGCTACATGATGAAATAATAAATAAGGGTAGAGATAGGGTTACTAGCTATTGGACTTTGAAATGCTGGAAAGAGGAGGGATTTTCATTGTGTGTTTATTTTTTTTTTCATGTGGATCATAGGTAGAAGAATGAGATAAGGAAGTTAATAGAGAATATCAAGAAAATTCTCCCAAAGGGAAGGAGTAAACCCATTAATGAGGGAAAACATAATTAAACCATGGGCTAGGGAAAATACATTTCAGCAACAGGGCCAGAGCACTTTCTCCATTTCTAATTTGTATCAGCAACATTGTTCATAGCTGCGATAAGACAAACCCATTAGACACAATAGTTGCTTCTGAGGTCAATATGTTAGAGTCCCTCCAGTTGTTTTGGAGAGATAGCAATAGCTCATGGCATTAGTCTGCATGAAGGATTACATTGTAAATAGGGTTTGTAAAGTTTCATGCTCCAAGTACTTGAAAAAGTCAGTGGTGACAATTATCTCCGTGCTGATCATTATCTATGTGACCAGGTATCATTTACAAAGTTACCATCAAGTATCCTTCTTCCCTGGCCCTTATGGCTTCAAAGTTTTAAAAACCCTTTCCATTTCTGAGGATGGTGGAAAAAACTCCCCTTTAGGACATGAACATTTCAAATTAACTTGGCCACAAAAACACTTTGGAGCTTGCAATATGTGATAGAACCCATAAATGTTAGCCCTGGAAAGCTTAGGGTATGGAATGTCCTAAAGATATAGCAAGGGAAGGGTCATTTCATAGAAAATAGAAGAAAATAAGCATTTTCTGAACTGAAAAAAAAATTGGCATTCATAGTAAATGTTACATCCATATTATAATATTTACTATTTTAGGAGGAAATAGCACTAACATCAACTTTTTTTTTTTACTGGAACCTATTCCCATCACATGAAACATATTCTTATAGAGAATTGTTTGGCAGATGATGCAAAAGGCTGTATATACTTAGCATGTTCTCATAGCATTGAGTATACTGAGAGCTTCCAGGGTCTTAAAAGACATTACCATCTATCCAGAGAAATATCCCGTGAACTAGAAGTATCAAAAAAAGAGTCACTTTGCCTCCAGAAGTATTGAAACCATCCATTATAAGTGGATATAATAGAGAGTACTCCTGCAGTGGGTAGAAATTGGACTAAAGATATGCTTTCAACATTAAGAAGAACATAAGCTCTCTGAGGGCATGGGGCTCTTTTGTTTTTGGCTTTGTATTGCCCAAACCAGAATGTGATAAATGTTTGTTGTGTTGGTTTGTATAAACCTATATATCAAGCTGAGAGAGCACTCTATAAAAGGACTGCCTAGAAAAGAAAATGTCAGTAATGTAAGTAGATTAACTCAATCCTACTCCCAGCGTTTCTCTCCTGTGGATATCTCAGCTCTATTGACTCTCCCTGGGTTCTGGAATGAATATTCTGGTCTCGAGGCTACTAATGATTTGTAGTGATCTATCTGTCTATCTTGACTAAAGTGTCAAAAAGTCTCTTTTGATCTTAGTTCTGTTGTTATACATTTGCAGTTTTTCTAAAGGAACCCGGAGCAAATAGACTTATGATCGCATTAGTACAGAAGGTTTCTGGGAGAAGAAACCACCTTTACCCATGCAAGTTGGCACCTTTCCTGTGCCTCAGAGTCTGAGAGAGTTTCTCAGGGTATCGAGAGGTTCAGTGACTTGCTCCTTGTCCCACAGCCAGTGTCAGAGGCAAGTCATGAACTCAGGTCTTTCTGACTCTTAGGCAGCCAGCTCTCTATCCATGAGTCCATGTTGCTTCTCTTAAGAGTCAACAAGCAAACAAAAAAGGCCACAAAAGCACAGAAATGGATGTTTTACAAATTTGAGGCTCGTCCTGAAGAGAAGGAAGAAGCTGGATGTTCTGTGGAAGAAATACCTACCTGTCCCCTAAGGAATATGATATAAAAGATCTATGGAAGATTTCAGGTGAGAGCTCACACAATTAAAAATCAAGGAAGACGTGAAGATTTGTAATAGGTGGGGATGCCTTCCTGAGGTGTACTGAGGCTGTCAAACTCATACCTACAATGGGGAAGTCTCCTGTCTTCTCAGGGCATGTATACAAGACATAACAGAGAATGAACTGAGGTTGGCTAAAGGAAGCTAAGACCAACAAAAATTGTTTTATTTTTAAAACCTATATCCAGGGAAAGAAGAGGAACAGCGAAGGAACCACTGGTTCAGGGTGAATAGGCCAATGATAACTCAGAAGAGTGAGAAGGCAGAACTGTGGGGTTTTCTTCTACCAAGAATGACCTTTGGAGTAGAAATGATAAAACAAAAATATCTAACAGTGACATGATATCCAAGGTAAGTAAGGTGAAAATAAAAGACCATGTAATTACCCTTGATAAGTTCAAGTCACCTGGCCAAGAAGAAAGACATCCTTGGATAGTCAAAGAACTGGCAGACAGGATTATCATTGCCAGTGATATCCAAAAGACTATGGAAAACAAGAGGGATATCAGAGTACCGAAAGGAGGGAAATTTTCCTGATTTTCAAAAAAGGGAAGAGATTAGGATCTGCAAACCATAGGCCAGTGTACTTAGTTCGTGGGAAAACTCAAGAATGTATTATTATTTTTGGTGAGGCAATTGGGGTTAAGTGACTTGCCCAGGGTCACACAGCTAGTAAGTGTCAAGCATCTGAGGCCGGATTTGCACTCAGGTCCTCCTGAATCCAGGGCTGGTACTCTATCCACTGCACCACCTAGCTGCCCCAAGAATGCATTATTAAAGATGTGGTTACTGAATATCTAGGAAGGGAAGCAGTGATTATTAAAAAAACAGACCTTGAAACAACCCAGAATGGCTTCGTCAAGAACATATGCCAGACTAACCTTATCTTCTATTTTTTGAGGGGCAATGGGGATTAAGTGACTTGCCCAGGGTCACACAGCTAGTGTAAAGTGTCTGAGGCCAGATTTGAACTCAGATCCTTCTGAATCCAGGGCCGGTGGTCTATCCATTATGCTACCTAGCTGCCCCGTCTAATACTATTCTTATGGAAAAGATGGAGAGATGTGGACTACATTATAATAAAATTAGACATATTTAGAACTAGCAGAATAGCTAGACTCAAATAATAGTTATTAATGGTTCAATGACATACTGGCATCGGTCTCTTTTGGAATGCCCTAGGGATCTGTTCTTAGTCCTGTTCTATTTAATACTTTTATCAATAACTCAAAGCTATAGATGGAATATTCATAAAATTTATAGGGAAGGACTTAAGATCCAAAAACATCCTGACCTGTTAGAACATTGGGCTGAATCTAATAAGATGAAATTCTACAGAGATAAAGTGTACTTGGCTTCAAAACATCAATTCCATAGTTTAAGGACAAAGAAAGCCTGGTTAGACAGCAGTCTGGAAGGAAAAATTGGCATTTTTAGTGAACTGCAAGCTCACTATGAGCCAACAAAGTGATGTGGCAGCAAAATACTCAATGTGATATTGGGCTGCATTAAAATCAGGAGCAGCGAGATGGAGAAGTGGATAAAGCACCGACCCTGGATTCAGAAGGACCCAAGTTCAAATCTGGCCTTAGATTTGACACTTACTAGCTGTGTGACCCTGGGCAAGTCACTTAATCCCCATTGCCCAGCAAAAGAGAGAGAGAGAGAGAGAGAGAGAGAGAGAGAGAGAGAGAGAGAGAGAGAGTGTCAATCTCTAGGAAAAGGAAGTGCTATATTTTATGTGTGTGTGTGTGTGTGTGTGTGTGTGTGTGTGTTATATAATATATAAAAATATATAATTCTCTCTCTCTCTCTCTGTATTCTCTTCAGGTCAGCACTCTTCCAGAGTACTGTGCTTAATTCTAGGCTCCAAAGTTTAAGATGGACACTGATAAGCTGGAGAGTGTCCAAAGAAGGCCATCTAGATGGTTGGGTCTTGAGTTCATGTCATGTGAAGACCAGAACTAGGTTTGTTTAGCCTGGAGGAAGAAAGAAAAGACTGGGAACGGGGGTGGGAGGGGGGGGAAGGAGACATGATGGCCGTATTCAGGTAACTAAAGGGTTGTCAGATGGAAGAAGGACTAGAATTATTCAACTTTTCCTCAGAGGTCAGGAGCAATGGGTGGAAATTTCAAAGAGGCAAATTCATGTTTAATGTCAGGAAGAACTGACAGGTGTCCAAAAGTGAAATGGGCTCTTGTGGGGAGGTAGTGAATTCCTTTTCATTAGAGGTCATTAAAAGCAGAAGCTGGAAGACTACTTGTTATTTATGTTCTATTGGGGATTCCTTCAGGGTATGTGCTGGGCTACATGCCCACTAACATCATTTTAAACTCTAAAATTTTGTGATTCTGTCTTCTTGGCTTCAAGGTTAGCAAGGTGTGAAGGTACTATTATGACCCCTTGTTTACAGGTAAGGAAAACTCAGGCTGAGCAAGGTTAAGTGATTTGTAGAGGGTCACACAGACAGTGTGTGTCTGATGGTGGATTTTGAACTCAGATCTTCCTGATTCCAGGCCTAGCACTCTATGCACTGTGCTACCTAGTAGATACATTGGGTGCTATCTTTACCTGAGGCATTTTGGAATGACATCAGATTCTTTTCACCACCACAAGGAGACCCTATCTTTTCCTTTTTCAAAACCAGACCTGCAGTTTGCACCATGCACTAAGCCCCATTTGCCTATTTTAGGAGAACCTTTGTTTTGAAGCTTTCATTATCAGTAGAGATGAATGGAAAATCCAAAGTTTAAGGAAGGAAAAAACATTTCTTCCCTTAATTTACTGGTTCCAACTCTTCCCTAGGTTCTCCTTGATGACTCAAATCACCCCAGGGGAGAGGTGTTGCTTTTTCTATAGTCCCTTAACTACGTGCTTATATTACATGGTATTTTAAACACTCAGTGACATTATATAATGCCTAATTCCCATCCCAGGTAGAAGGAGGCTAGTTTCTTCATACACTCTACTAAGCAAAGAAAGGGACGAGCAATAAACTCATGACAATGGGGTATTTTAACAGAACTAACCCTACACTAGATTAGCTGTAACTGTTTGAAGGCATGACTTCAGTGATACCCATAGAAACATTATCAAAGAATCACAGAATGTCAGGGTTGGGAGGGTTCTTGGCACCCATTAAGTCTAACTCACGCACAAGAAAGAATCCTTTCTACTGCAAAAGGACAATGCCTTTGCTTACAGACTTCTAATGAAGGGGAAACTTTTACCTCTTGAGGCAGACCATTCCACTATTAGAAAGCTCTAATCATCAGGTAGTTTTTTTTTCTTATTTCAAGTCCAAATTCGCCTCTTTCCAATTTCCACCTATTGATCCTAATTCTCCCTAATGGAACAAAGTAGAACAAGTCTCTGATCCCTTTTTCAGGGGATAACCTTTCAGATACCTGAAGCCAGCTCTCATGTCATCTCTGAGCCTTTTCTTCTCCAGGATTAACATCCTCAGTTCCTTCAAGTGATCTTTATATGGGATGGACTTGAGAGTGTCACCTTTTTGGTTCTCCTCTTCTGGATATTTTCCAGTTTTATCTATGTCTTTCCTAAAATGAAGTGCCCATGACTGAACACTCTACTCCAGAAATGGCCTAATATTCCATGAACTGAACATTTTGGAAGGAGGGAGTGATTCTCATAATCAGAACTGAGACGAAATATTCCTGAAATCTTTTGCATTGTAAGACCCATATCCGATAGAGAAAATTGCATTTAAGACATCTAATTGTTATTCTATTTTTCTCCCATCGAGACTGGAGACTTTCTTAGGGATTAAATCTTGCTTTTCATCTTATTCCTTGCAATCAACACACATATTATTGCGGTTGACTCCCAATACACTCATATTATATGTTAAGTACATACCCTGTTTTTCATGCTTGGTACCTTTCGGGCTTCTGATTCTCTGGACCCCAGTTTCCATACAGAGTGACTGGGAGGACAATGGTATCATCATGAAAAAAATGAAAGTTGAGGGGAATCTAATATTTAGGAGGAAGATGAAGAGTTTGGAAATACTGGGTTGAAACATTGGCAGGATGTTCCAATGGCTATCTACTTTGTTGTGCTATACTCAGGGCCTATTCCAATGCATTGTGCATAGCAAGTGCTAAATAAATGTTTGCTGAGTTTACTGTCCAGAAGGCAATTTGAAAATCAGGGTTAGATAGGTGCTAAATATGTGGGTTTGGGAATCACCTGTCTAGAAGTTAATAACTGGGGAGGGGGGGAGCTAGGTGGTGCAGTGGTTAAAACACCAGTCCTGGATTCAGGAGGACCTGAGTTCAAACGTGGCCTCAGACACTTGACACTTACTAGCTGTGTGATCCTGGGCAAGCCACTTAACCCTCATTGCCCTGCCCCCCCCAAAAGAAGTTAATAACTGAATGACACCATTTAAGGGAGGGTGATAAGAAAGAAGGCAAAGGACAAAACCTTGGGGAAAACTCATGCTTATGGGTTGAGAGAAAAAGGATGAATTATTAAGAATATGAGAATTAGTCAGATGTCTAGTGATCACAGTGCCTGGGACATAGTAAACATTTAATAAATGTTTGTTGAGTAAGAGAAGAACCACCAGAGAGTTGTGTTGTAGAAGTCAAGTGAGAACAAAGGATCAGAAAGGATGGAGCACTCAACAGTGTTAAATGATTAAGGAAAGCTTAAAGCAGATGAAGAGTGAGAAAATACCATTGGATTGGGCAAATAGGAGATTACTGGTGACTTTGAAGGGAACAGTCATGTTCTCATCTATCTCAACATGATCCTGTAAAGACTGTTTATCATAAAGTATAAAAAGTCCCTTAAGCAGGACAGTGGCCTGTGAATCACCTGCTGTGGCTCAGCCTTATTCTTTAGAAGTCAGAAAATGTCAAAACAGAAATACTTTATTTTATTGGTGGTGAGCCAGGTGGCACTAGAGATTCTTTCCAGATGGACTAGGCACTGAGGGGAGAACTAGAGTGATCCGTTCTTTTTACTCTGGCTTCCTTTCAAGTCTAGTCTTCTATACTGAAGTCCAACAGGGACTTAATGCCTCCACCTAGTCAATCTGCTTCAGACAGCTGGAAAAAAACCTATGTGGTTCAATCTACAGGTTAGATGAAATTGCTGCGATATCTATCTCTTTATATACATATACACACATATATGTATGTGTATGTATATATATATATATATATATATATATATTTGGGGTCATCTCAGTGTCTCTGAAAATAAAAAAATTGAAAAGCACATGAAAAACACTTTATTCACAGGGAAACAGCAAGTCTCTTCTTTGAGATGACTTTACCTTGTATATCTGGGGCAGATAGGTGGCACAGTAGATAAAGCACTGGCCCTGAAGTCATGAAGACCTGAGTTCAAATCTCACCTCAGATACTTATTAGCTGTGTGACCCTGGGCAAGTCAGTTAATCTCAATTGCCTTGAATATCCTGGGCCATCCCCAGACATCCTGATGCATATCTTGCCACTGGACCCGGATGGCTCTGGAGGAGAGAGTGAGGTTGGTGACCTTGCATAGCCCTCCCTCACTTAAATCCAATTTAGTATAACTCATGACATCACCCCAATGTCATGGTCCTCTTCGAGAATGAAGGACAAACAACAGTCTTGTATATCTACCAATCACTTGGAGTCAAATGCTAATTGTCTTAGATCAAGTGAAAAATTTCAGCTATACTTGATATAAGTATAAAGTATCTGTATTTTTCTAAGTCAATATTGCCATAAGTACCTCATTTATTTAAGATCAAAAACTTCCTTGAAAGACTTTATAATGAGGTTTACTGATAATAAAAAATTCCAGTTCAAATCTAAGGATAATCCCCAAACAGATGTATATAAGAAGTTGCTTTTTACATTTTACAAAATGATGATTTGAAAGCTTAGTGTATCCTAGCTACTGATAGAGAAGTAGTAAAACCGATAGCCAGTCCCTACACTTTCATTTTTAAACACCTTCATAGAAAAAAAAAATTTTAGGAGAATTTTAGTTTAGGCTTGTCTGTGTGGCTCCATTTTTAAAAGGACCCTTCCTTCTCCTTATTCAGAACAAAAACAATCTCCCTAAACACTGTGATAGTCTAGACCTGACTCTATGCCACAATTAACACCAGTTTAGCTACTGGAAACCAATTTTCAACTTTTTGATTTTTAAAAAACGGCATAAAAACAAGTAGGAACAACACTAAAAGAATAAAAAGCCAAGACCACCTCAGCTTTTATTTTTTCAAGGACCTGATTTTTCTTTCTCATCTGGAATAACAAATTGATTAGCTGTCTCAATACAGTTTTCTGAGGCATGAGTCTAATAGGAAAATGTCCCCCACCCCCAATCTCTTTTTCTTGAGAAATATACTATACAGTCTCTCAACAGCACTTGGAAAGACCAGATCAAAAGGACAAAGTGGAAGCACTGCCTAATGGAAGGAGTGTGGCACTGTTATCTTGAAGGAAACCACAGCTGTTGGTTGAGTTTGGCCTCTGACTGTGGCACCATGAGCCAATTGTGTGGCCTTCTTTGTGCTTCACCTACTCTGTGAAATGGGATAGAAACCTACTTCTCCTGATTAAACTGGGCTATGGAAGGATTCTGAGTAATTCAAAGTACTGAATTAATGAACAAGGGATTTTCATTAACATCTTCCTAAGTGGGAAATGCAGCCTCTTTCATGTGCCATGCAAGTAGGAGGGGAGGATGCCATGGGTGTAGTTCATAGAAGCAATGAAACTACAGATTTTGTGTCTGTGAACCCATCATAGAGATCACTGACTGCCGGAGCTGGAAGGAACCATCTGGGTCACTGGGTCTGACCCCTTTATTTTATACATGGAGAAATCAAGGCCAAGAGAAGTCATGAATGGTTATCCCTTCTACGTGGTGACTTTCCCCATTGTGGTTTTGACATATTTAAAATTGGTATAAGAAATTAAATGGGAATTTTTGGGGAGTTTTGTGGAAGCCACAGACAACACAAAGTTTAAAAACTAAAAAATGCATAATATATATATATATATAATTGTATACTATCAATAGATTTTATCTTTTAATACCATAAATATGCCTAAATTTTATAATAAGGTACCATAAACACCCCATAAAAGAAAAAGAAAAAAAATTCAGAATTCTTTTCTGGTACAAAGTGAGGGCCAAAAAATTTTATGTAGATTTTCAAAATCAAGGGGGCACCACACTCCTAACCCCCTTGATGTGGATGGGATAACTGTACAAGCATTACTACTACTGCTGCTGCTGTTGCTGCTGCTGCTGCTATCACTACTACTACTACTACTACTACTACTACTACTACTACTACTACTACTACTACTACTACTACTACTACTACTACTACTACTACTACATGATGCTGTTCCTTCATCCTACACTAACAAATAAATCCATTCTACAGAAAACAAAAAGGGAAAAAGCCTGGGTGGCTTACACCAAATTCAAAATGGAAGTCAGTGGAGAAAGATGTTAAGCTAGAACTAAGGCTTTTAATTCAAGGGACTGACCATTCTTATTTCCCTTTTCATTGCTATCATGGGCAATGGCAAATGAAATGGTCTAATGCTGATGTAAGCACTGTGCCATCTGTGCTTTGTGAGCGATCAGAGAAGTGATCAACACCTCAAAATCCCCATATGCTAATCTGGCAGTGACTGCCCCAGAGCTAGAGGGAGAGCAGGCAGAATTTCATGGCCACTTGCCTCCTAGCAAACCATGCTAGGGAAATGTACATGCAATAGGCTGGGATATAATGTAGGATGTGTGAGTCAGCAGTAAATGTGAGGGTGTTCTAAGTTTATATCTTTCTCCTCTTAAGTTCCAAGTTTTTCATACATATAATTCCCATCTGTTAAAAAAAAAAAATTAAGGGCGTGGTGGTGGTGCTTGCGCATTGATTCTATCAATTAATGAGGAAGGCTTTCCTTAAGCGTGGGCCTGGCTTAGTTTGACTCTCTTTGATGTCCTTGTGTTGTCTTGAAAAGCACTGGGACATGATAACTACAGGCTTAAAAATGACATCAGCAATGACTCAGGATAAGCTTCTGCTGGGAAGAGAAGTGCTTCCAGGATTTCAGATTGTGAGGCCATGAAGTAAGCGTCCTGTCTTTGGAGAGCTATGTGTCATCTCTGGCAGCAGAACAAGGCGTTCACAACTGACTGCCAAACACAGAGGAGGCGGAGAAATCTAGCAATGACTGCCCTGGTCACGGCCAGTTTCCATGGTACGCCCAAACATACTTTTCCACACCAATGCATAGGGCAGTGAGAAAAGGAAGTACTGTCACAGATGCGCGCAGTGTCTAGGTCATTGAGAACTGAGCTTTTTGGTGGGGAGGTGGGTGGGGAAATCATGGCAATTTCTCAGCATTTGAACATTTGTTTTGAATGTGGTACTATATGATTAAGGAAGAAAGTCTCATATTCTTTGCTTAAAGACAACCCTCCCCCCCAACAACACCACCTTTTCCCATTTAATAAATCAATCTGAGCATTCTGAAAATTAGTTTATAATACTTTTGAGGTTTGATATTTTATTTGTTAAATTTTAAGAGGGTCCAAACAATGGTGACTGAGTCTAATCAGCTAATTTTTTTAGGTACTCTCGGTTTTCTGATATGATTTTAGTACATTAATGCTAGAAAATAAGAAACATTTATTTCATCAGGTAATTTAGCAGAAGTATGTAAAAGATTTCAACAAACAAGAATACAGAGAATCCTTTTTTTTTTTTGATGGTGAGTCACCTGTTTGCAGGTGGCATATTAATTGCACCAAGAATCAACAGGGAATTCCAATTTTTGATGGTGAGGTCTTCTGGTATACCTGTCTACAGGTAACATTATATTAATTACATCAAGACCTGTGACACTGCAGAGGCTCCTAAATGATATTTATAATCACTCAAAGGAATATGGTCTATCAAAACAGGACAAACCAAATGGATGGAGTATGTCTATTTCCTCAGACCTTTCGATGTACCTTTGGATGGACCACCCATGGAGTAAGTCCATCAGTACTATATCTTGGATAGGTACTGCAAATGGTCAGTGAACAAGGCCAAGAATTGAATCAAGAGCGAAACAGATTGTCTTTAGAAAACTGCATAATGTTTTTTAATGATTCCAAGCTTTTCTTTGAAATAAAGTTTAGTCATTTTAATACCAACAGGCTTTTGGTGGTTTATGCCTGCAAATCATGAAATCCCAATCTCTAAAGTACTGAAGGGCAAGTGAGAGGTGCACAGCTAGTGTGAGTAACCTGCAAGTCACTACAAGTGAGAAAGAGTGTAGGAAAAACTGAAGAGGATGTTGGAGAAATGTATGGCCAGAAGAAAAAAAAGATATATTAGTCATGGAGTGAGAGCAAGTCCCACTGGTATCTATGCAATGTCAAAGAAATCTCAAAGAAGGACCCCAACAGGTTAGGTGGACTCTCTTTGGTAGATGTTATGGAGGCATATGGAAAAGAGTCACAAAGAATGAGCAGGCATGGATGGGTTGTTATTTGTGTCACTGGAGATAGCACCCATATCAAAGAGATCACAGAGCCCTTGAAATACTAAGCCAGAAAATATTTGGTAGAAAAATAGAGAATTTGGAAACCGTGTTTGGAGGACCCATATGTTTTATCCATACAAGATGGATCTCTGATTTTGCCGGTGCATATATTCTTTCCATTAGTGCAGGGTACAGGCCTCTTTATCTTCTGGGATTTTTAGAGTCTTGTATAATTTTGACTCATTTAGGTAATAGCATGTTTTTGGATAGCCTTCAAGGATGCAACTTACTCTAAAGAATCTGCTTTATTAAAATAAGTAAACACACACAAGCTGTCTGTTCCCTTCAACTAACTTTCATTATTGAGAATACCCTCCATATATACATTGACTATCAAATAAAGATTTTATAGAGAAGGATAATGGGGGCCCAGTCCATTGAACATGTTCAGTCTGCCAAGCCAAGGAATCATTGCCAAGCTTCCTTCCAGAACTGTATATAGATGATCAGTGGAGGGCCTTAGCCTCTACTTCAGAGCATGATCAGGTGAGCTTTGACCCTTTCCTGTTAGCTCACTGTGTGGTGATGAAAGTGCCTTTTATGGTTGCAAAGCTGGAGCCAACTATGCATAGAAAAGGCTCCAACAGAAGAACTCAGTATCTCTCTTCCCTGGTCACAAGTGAGGTGAGAACAGCTATAAGCCTCTGTGTGGGGAGAGAGATGCCAGGCACTCCTGCTAAGTGCCTTTTTTCCTCTGCAGGGCTGCCATATGGCCTTGAACACATGGCATTTTTATTTCTTCTGCCTCTATTGTGGTTATTCTTCCCTGTTTAAAGTGAATGAGCGTCAGACATGACAACCTTATGTGCTTCAAAATGTCAGAAAGCCAACCAAGGTCCAGCAATGGGAGTCCAAAGCAGAGTCTGCTGTAGCCACAGCAGCTGAGCATGGTAATCTAATATAACCCTAATGAGTGACCTTTGAGATTCAGCCCTGCAATGGAGAGAGTCATCAGCCTGTTTCTTGCATACAAGAACATGTCCACTGGTTATTTATACTTAGAAGTATACTTGGTGGGAGGTAGCTATCACTTCAAGTTTGAACCCACTCTTCTCAGGGACCTAGGCAATAGAGGAGAATGCACACTGATGTGGGGAGATGCCTTTATATTTGGTGTCTCTCTATATCTTCTCAGGAAATATCCTTCTGTTAAAGTTAACTGATGTTGATTGGTTATCAATGATATTGAGGAGATAGCAATGGATCAATTGATATTGGGGAAATGCATTAAGATAATGGCTTGAGAATGATATAGTATTAGAATCCAATTTGCCAGTTCTAGTGCAGGTCAGGAAAACAACCTCCACAGCTTATATATATTTTTGTGCTACAGAAGAAAAAGCAGACACATGGCTGGTAGGTGCTAATATCTTTTTTCATTTCCTTTGTGTATATATGTGTTAAATATTCACATTGTAATTATTCAATAAACACTTTGCTATATTAAATGGATGAAGTGTAAAAAAAATACAAAAGAAAACTCAGCCAATTCCATTCAACAATCGTTAGTAAAGTGCTTTTGTGTATAAGGCCAATCTAGGACACCAGGCACAAAAATTTTGAAATGGTACAGGCCTAGATCTTAAAGTATAGTATTATATTCTATCTTTTTAGAAGGTGGTGAAAATTTTAGAAAGAATTACTTGCGTGAGTTGTGTGTGGGTGTGTATTTCTTGGTACTGGTGCAGATATAAAATTGTGTAAGCAGGGTCTAAAAAAACCCCATCTGTTGTGGGTATTGTAGAGGGGATTGCTGCATAGGGATGGAGGTAGAACTTAATGCCTGAGGAAGTCCCTTCGAGGATTCCATGTTTTCGTGAAAGAACAAATGATCAAAACAGCACCAGCCATCAGATTAAATGTTTAACTGTACTGGAACAGGACTAAGTCAATGAAAAGCTTATAAAAATAGAAGAGGGTAGATGCTCCAGGGAGAAAAGATTGAGAGGATTTGAGTTACTGAGTCTGCAGAGAAGCTAAAGCCAAAGGTTGGCTTAACAACTGTCTTCAAGTATAGGAAAGGATAACCACCATAGTCCTGTGAGCCTAGGCAGTGTCTTTGAATAGTCATAGGTGATTTAGCCACTGGGGTAACTACTAAAAATACACAGATGTTTTAAGGTTCTGTGAGTATTTTATGTAGCATACAATATTTACACCATAGAGACTTTTTGTATAACATATAAAGAGTTTATGAAGATGATCTCATCGGACCCTTACAAAAGTCATGTGACATAGGTAGTACTATTATTTCCATTTTATGGATGAGAAAATTGAGGAGTTCAGTGACTGGAACAAGGTCATAGCTAATAAGTAGTAGAGTTGAGGAGCACACCCTTAAAAAAAGTGTTACTGAAAGAAGAAAGGAAATAAGAATTTATTAAATACTATGTGCTAGGGGGTGAACCACTCCAGTATCTTTGCCAAGAAAACCCCATTGTCCATGGGGTCAAGTAGAATCAGAGAGGACTGACTAAAAAACAACAAAATGTGCCAGGTGTTGGTGCTAAGTGATTTACAAATATCTTATTTGATCTTCACAACAACTGGGGAGTAGGTATCATCATTCCTATTTTACAGTTGAAGAAAATGAGGCAGACAAAAGTTTAAGTGACTTACCCAAGATCACACAGCTAGTAAGTACCTGAGGTGGGATTTTCCTGATCTTCCTGACTCCAGGACTAGTGCTCTATTATACCACTCTGCCTCCAGATTAAAGTGACCGACAAGTAACAATGCTAGTAGCTCAAATGTACAGAATGCTTTAAGGACTGAAAACTGTTTACATTCATTATCTCATTTGATCTTTGCAACAAACTCTCTGAGGTAAGCACTCCAGGTGTACTGTCCCATTTTTCAGATGGGGAAATGGAGGCTCAAAGAATTTGATAGAATTGCCCATGGTCATTCACAAAACTGACAAGTGTGAGAGATGAGATGCAAATGCAGGCCTCTCCTGACTTCCAGGGCTCTTTCTACTATGCTCCCTCTCCAAGTCCTTACCCTTAAGAAATTTATAATCTAGCTGAGGAGAGTAGACCGACACATGAAACAGATATGAAACAAAGTCATACTGTACTGAATGGTACACCCTCTAAGAAAAGCAGGGACTCAGATGAGAGTGGGCAGGGCAACAGTCCCAGAGCTGACCCACAGGCAGGGTGACAGGCTCACCATCTGGTCTCCAAATTTTATGACCCTGACATTTGCAGGGGTAAGATGTAATTTTTTCTCTTTCTAGAAAAGGATCTGGCAAGTGAGCTTTTGGGATTAATATCCTTCTTGGTCTGAAAAGGCCCTATCATGCCTTCTTCCTTTTTTTTTTTTTTAATTTTTTTGTGAGGCAATTGGGGTTAAGTGACTTGCCCAGGGTTACACAGATAGTAAGTGTCAAGTGTCTGAGGTCAGATTTGAACTCAGGTCCTCCTGAATCCAGGGCCAGTGTTTTATCCACTGTGCCACTTAGCTGCCCCCATGCCTTCTTCCTTAATAACTACTCCATAAACGGAAACAGGAGTATAAAACAGTAGAAAGAACGTTAGGCAGTAGTTGGGAAACATGGGTGCTAGTACTAGTTTTGTTAACTAGCTAACTAACTAACCTGAGTTAACTAGCTGTGTGAGCTTGGAAAAGCTACTCTGGGCTTCATCTGTCAATGGAAGGGATTGGATGAGATGCTTTGTAAGGTTCTTTCCAGCTCTAAAATTATATGTTTCAATGACAATTCTTTGTAAAGAGTCTGAGGATGTGGATTCTCTGCAGAAAAAATTGTATACCTTGTCCTGTATCAATCAATCAACCAATCAATCAGCATGCATTTAAATGCCTTCTCTGGGCCAGGTACTATGCTGGGCATAGGAGATGTAAATTCAAATAAACAGTCCCTGTCCTTGAGGAACTTCCATTTCATGAGGAGCAGGAAAAGAAGGGGGCGGGGAGAAAACACACACACACACACACACAAACACACACACGAAATAAGTGCAAGGTAACTTTTTGGGGGAAGATGAGGGGTGGAGAAGACACGTGCAGCTAAGAGGAATCATGTAGGTGGTGTCTAGCGTAAGCTTTGAAAGAAACTAGGGATTCTAAGAGGCAGAGGTTAGGAATTACTACAGTGAAAATAATTAGGAAAACTATTTTGGAACTGGATCTGGAAAGACTCAAATGAATGGATAGTATCAATTCATAGGATAGGAGAGGGGGCTAGTTTTCATTAAAAGCAACAAAATAGTGGGCACAGTTAGACAGCTAACTTGTAGATTCACAAATAAAACAAATTCCCGGAAACTAATCCATGAGTGACTTTACTTGGCAGGAAGACTATTTTAGGAAACCATACAAAGAGAGTAAAGAAGCACAAAAGTAAACAAGTCAGATTCCTGATAGCCAAAGTCACAGAGCCAACAGACAAAGGGAAGAGGAATCGGAATCACACCAAGGGTTGGGTAGAGTGCTTGAGGAGAGCCCAGAGGTCACAGTGTATTCCTTGCTCCCTGACTTCCCCAAAGGTACGGCTGATGTTCCTGTGTTAATTCAGGAAGGAAAGCCTCCAACTGCCATTGTTCCTAGGCTTCTGTCATTACAAAAAAGCCCAGCTTGCAGAGAGCCTATAAAAATCATCTTGCTACCCTACACTGGGCAGGAAGAGAATAGAGTTTACTCATCACCACGGTGACATACCAGCCACCAGCACACTTTATCTGGCATACGGAGAGAATGAAATGTCAAAAGGCTTTATTATTGCACATGACCAGATAATTAGGCAATTAGCACTATTAACTGGTAGGGCACAATCATACATGCATCTATCTATCTGCAGGGAGGCCTATCTCCCCCCTCGCCTTCTAAATGAAGTCTCTCAAGTATTTATTCTAATGCTGTTTTAATGCTAATCTCCACTTCCCCAAAAGGTTTCACACACACACACACACACACACACACACACACACACACACACACACACACACACACACACACACACACTTTTAAAGTCAGTGGAATCCCAGTTTTATGTGGTCAAGCCAGAAAGCTGTTTCACGAAGACACATTTATTTCTAGGTGTCTTAACACCCCTTATCTTAAAATCCCCCCCTCACTGTACTGGTATATTTCGTTCTTGCACCCATGTTGTTCACAAGATCAGAACAATTCTAGACATACATAGGCTCATTGCCTAACAGGAGGAACCAGGAGAGGGAGCACAAGAACATAACATATTTTTCTATCTGGGTCATGGAGAAAGTGAGAGGAAGAGAATGTGTAAGGCAGGGGAGCAAATTGCTTCAATTTATATGCATCTGGTGGACTTTTTTTTTTTAATTGGCAATTTGGAATCTGTATTTTTTTTTAACCACAAGGACTCAATTTTTATGCAGTTTAAATTAAGCCCCAAACCTGGATAGCCATTTTATTTATATTACAGATTGTCTGGGAGGAGAACATTATTTCATAAATTGCCAAACTTGTCAGTGATGAATTATGTTTTATGGTCGGCCATCTTTTCCTTATCCCCTTTTATGTGTCTTTCACCACTGGGTGGCATGGTCACAACAATGTGGGAGTAAAAATTTTTTAAAAAGCAAGAAACAAGGATGTAATCTCACTTCAGAGACTAACAGATCAAGTTGAACATTACAGGACTTAGTTGGATTAGGTTTATGGGCTGAGAAGTGATTGGTGTCATGGAGTATGAGACAGTGGAAGCAAAGAACAATCATGCTGGTTCTTGCCTGCTGAGTCTAGGGTCCTAGGAGCCTCTGGGTTGGTGGAGTTCTACAAAGTTCTAGCTTCTTTGGCAGTCCGATCTACAGCTAGAGAAGGACCAGAAGTCAGACATCCAGGTGACAAAAAGGGTCTTGAGGGCAGGGCTTCTTACTTATTTTATTTATTTATTTTTTTGTGGGGCAATGGGGGTTAAGTGACTTGCTCAGGGTCACACAGCTAGTAAGTGGTCAAGTGTCTGAGGCTGGATTTGAACTCAAGTCCTCCTGAATCCAGGGCTGGTCCTTTATCCATTGCGCCACCTAGCTTCCTCCTCTTACTTATCTTTGTGTCTCTTTCTCACTGCCTGGCACAAGGCATTCTACAAATTGATGCTGAATAAATTCTTGTTCAATGGATGAGTGAATGAACTGAGATAGCAGAAAGAGAAAAAGGTGTTAAACAAGAGTCTGCTGCAACCTATGAACTGAGAATTAACATTGTGTGTGTAAAAAATGATGAAAAGGCTTCAAGTTTTCTATTTTCATGACTATTTTCTCCTCATCAGACTGTAGGATCATAAGATTATTGATCTAAGAGCAAGAAGGGACTTTAGCTCAAGCCCAGCTTCTTTATTTATCCAATGGAGAAATCGAGGCACATAGAGAAATGAAGGCTTACCCAAGGTAACACAAGAGTCAAGATGTGAACCCAGCTCCTCTGACTCCATGCAGCACTTATTCTACTGTGCCAGGTTGCCTCCTATAAGCTCCTTGTGAGTAAGGACTGTTTTGTATCTGTTTTTTGTACCCTTAGGGCTTAGCACAACAACTTGCACACAGTAGGCACTTATTAATTTCGATGTGGCACATTGGAAAGAGTGTTAGATATGGGGTCAGAGCACCTGAATCTATCATCTACTATTCATGTGACATGGACAAGCGGCTTTTCTAGGATTCTGTTTCCTCAAATATAAAATGAGGGAGTTGAATCAATGGTCTTTTTTTTTTTGTTTAGTTTTTTCACACTCTTCATGATCCCATTTGGGGTTTTCTTGGCAAAGATACTGGAGTGGTTCATTTCCTTCTCCATCTTATTTGACAGATGAGGAAACCGAGGCAAACAGGATTAAGTGACTTGCCCAGGGGGCAGCTAGGTGGCACAGCGGATAAAGCACCAGCCCTGGATTCAGGAAGAGCTGAGTTCAAATGTGGCCTCAGATACTTGACACTTACTAGCTGTGTGACCCTGGGCAAGTCACTTAACCTTCATTGCCCTGGAAAACAAAAAGAAGTGACTTGCTCAGGGCCATACAACTAGCAAGTGTCTGTGGCCAGATTTGGATTCAGGAAGATGAGTCTCCTTGACTCTAGCCTTGGCTCTATATCAACTGTACCCCCTAAGCTGCCCTTAGATAGGGTCCTTTCTAGCTCTAAAACTATGGCCCTAAATATTTGTTGAATAGAATATGCTTTTACTTTATGAACCCATTTTTTGGGGGGGTCTGCATTGCATTTGTTCAATTACTCATGATGAGTTGCTGATGACTTTACTGTGGGGTTGTACAAAGAACTCTGTGTAACAGAGTTCCCAGTCCCAGTTCTGACACTGACTTGCTGTGTGGTCTTGGACAAGACACTTCTCATTAGGTCTCAGTTTCTTCATCTGTACAATGAGGAGGTTGGTCAAGATGACTGAGAGCACTTCTAGCTTTACCTTTTTTTTGTTTGGTTGGTTTTTTTGTTTGTTTTTAGTGAGGCAGTTGGGGTTAAGTGACTTGCCCAGGGTCACACAGCTAGTAAGTGTTAAGTGTCTGAGGCCAGATTTGAACTCAGGTACTCCTGACTCCAGGGCCAGTGCTCTATCCACTGCGCCACCTAGCCACCCCATAGCTTTACCTTTTTATGATTCAAATGCAACACAGCAAAAAAAAAAAAAGCATCTTACAAAATCCTCTCTACATTCTAAGAACCAAGCTCTTAGTATGAAAGTTTCATTTTAAACTCTCTCATGGCAGCCACTTAAAGGAAACTGAGTCAAAATTGAGCTATAGGAACTCCTGACCTATCATTCAAGTGCTGGCCTAGATGGTAAAGTAAGCCTTTGCTCAAAGATGTATTTCTTTTCAGTGATCAAATACAGAGCTTTAGTAGGTGACCTATTATAAATAAACTTGGGTATAAGACTAGAGTAACTAGGAGATCAGCTTCTGTGCTGCTTCACGTAGTTTATAATACAGATGTTAAGACATTTAGGAGTATAATTGTATGTGCCCATTAATATGCACCAACACTATAATTTCCCCTGTAGCAGAGATCACTCACAAAAAATAAGTAGACACATCAAAATTCATTGTAGCTTTAAGGGTAAGTTCTTCAAGATTTAACAAGTCAATCTTGAGAATGTCCCTTCAAACAGTTCTCTTACACTTGAAATCTGAAGTGGGGAAACTGGAGTGGATGTATGTTTTTCTGGAATAGTCAGCAATAAAAGAGTATACACTTACTTGTAGCAAATCAGTATATATTTATATAGTGTCTTTTAAGGCAGACTAAAAATAGGCTTTTAACTAAGAGCTTTAGAAAAGAAAACAAAGCCACACAGAGGTGGGCTTTGGGGGAGTGACATTTTAGACCTACTCTGGAACAAGGCTAAACATACAGATTCTCCCTACTCTCTTTTTGAACAGAAGAATTTGGGGAAGTAGAAGTCACATAGTTGAGTATGATAGCAGAATGAGTTTGATAATTCTGACTATTGCTAACTCGTATTGTTTGGGGTTTAAGTACCTTCCTTGTCTTTCTTTCCTCATTGTTAAAATCTACTTTTAGATCGACTTCAACAATTTTCTCATTTCATTTCTTCTTGTGTTATTTTTCCTCTCTCCCTTTCCAATAGAAATACTTCTGTTGAAGTATAGTTTCTCTTTTCCTCATCCTCCACAATCATTAATCCTCTTATGTTTTTGAATACACTTTCTTACTTCTTATATTAACATGGCATTTACTATATAAGCACTCCTTCCATTAATAATTCTGTTTGAATTTCATTCATATTCTTTTCTACACAAGACCCATGTGTCACATCATCCCTTTCTGTGCTCTTTCCTCTTTGGTCTTCAATCTTTTACACTGAACCTCTTTGCCAAGCCTACTGTGCCTTTGCCACTGTGAAAAGATTTCCTTTACGCAGTGCCTACTATGTGCCAGGCACTATGCGAGGGATAGAGATGAAAGTGAAACAGGCACTGTCCTTGAGGAGCTTAGACACTAGTTGATCTGTTTTGGCAACTGGTCTATAACTTAACATTTAGAGAATTTCCTGGAGCACTGAGAGGTTAAATGTCTTATCCATGTTGACAGTTGGTATGTGTCAAAAGCAGGACCTGAACCCAGGCTTTCTTGACTGAATGGCCAGTTCTCTACCAACCTTGCCATAATGCCTCTCAGAAAGGTCTTGGTAATGATTACATTTGATGTGAGATTCCTCTTAACCTATTCTCTTCATCTCAAAACCCCATCTTCTATTCTACCTTTTGCTGAACTCTGTCAGAAGAGTGGTCCTTCTTGCCAAGGCCAACCCCTTAACATGCACACTTAATCCCATAGTCTTCTGTCTTCCCTGGGCAGAGATGATGTAACCTGAATCATTTTCCCTTCCTCTCTCTTGCATTTTCAACCTCTTCTTATATTCTGGTTCCTACTCTACTGTTTACAAACATATCCAAGTTTTGCTTGTCCTAAGAAACCTTCACTAGCTCCAACCATTCCCTCCAGCTATCACTCTATACCTCTCCTCCCTTTCAGTCTCAGACAAATTCCTTAAAAATGCTCCCTCCACTCAGCTTCCTCTTCTTTCACTCAATCCTCAGTTCTTTTTTTGTATGTGAGGCAATTGGAGTAAAGTGACTTGCCCAGGGTCACACAGCTAGTAAGTGTTAAGTGTCTGAGGCCAGATTTGAACTCAGGTCCTCCTGAATCCAGGGCTGGTGCTCTATCCACTGCACTACCTAGCTGCCCTAATCCTCAGTTCTTTGTAATGTGGCTTCTAACCTGTTCGAAATTGTTCTCCTCATAGCTAAGGACAATCTCTTAACTGCCAAATCAAATGATCTTTTTTCAGTCTTCATCCTTCTTGACCCTTATGATGCATCTGATACTACTGACCACCCCATTCTCCTAGATGCTCCCTTATCTGGTTTTCACAACACTACTTTCTCTTGGTTCTCCTACCTGACTATGTCTCCAGTTACTTTGCTGGTTTATCAGCAGCAGCATGCCTCCTATAGATGAACCTTTTCTACGGTTGGTGAATTCTCTCGTTAGCCTCATATCCTCCTCCCAAAGGTTCAACAATCATCTCTATGCAGATCTATATATCCTAGGTCTCTCCCCTGAGGTTCATTCCCATGTCATTATTGCCCAATGGAAATTTCTAACTGGATATCCTGGAGACGTCTTAAATTCAACACATACCAAAACTAAACTCATTATCTTTCCCCCTAAACCCAAATTTCTCTATTTCTGTTGAAGGCACCACCATTCATCTAGTTTTTTAGATCCATAGCCTCATCATTATCCTTGACTCCTCTTTCTACTTCACATGACACATCTTGTCAGGTGCCAAATCTTGTTTCTGTTTTCATAATATCTCTCATCCAACCCTTTCTACTTGCACAGTTATCACTTTAGTTCAGGTCCTCATCACTCCTTGCCTAGATTATTGTAATGATGGCCCATCTAGTCTCTTTGCCTCTCAAGTCTCTCCCCATTCCAGCATATCCTCCATACTGCTATGAAAGTAATTTTCCTTTAGCAAAGATCTGACCACATCACTTCTTGCTCAATCATCTCTAGTGGCTTGACTCTCTGTTGCCTTTAGATTAAAATATAAATAAACCCCTCTATTTAGCTTTTAAAGCCCTCCACAACCTGACCCCAACCTATTTTTCCAAGCTCACTGGACATTACTCCCAATTATTATTAATTATCGCAGAGTGAACTCTGTGATCTGGTCAAGTTGGTCATCTTTCCTTTCCTCACACATAACACTACGACTGCCATTCTATACCTTTGTACTAGTCATTCTTCATGCCTGGAATATACTCACTCTTCACTTCTGCCTCTTAGAATTCCTTTCTTCTGACTCAGCTGAAGCACCACTTTTGGCATAAAGCCTTTCCCTCATCCCCCAGTTACTAGAACCCTCCCTTCCCTAAAACCTTGTATTTTGATACTTTGTATTTACTTGTATTAATTTGATATTAATTTTCTCTGTACTTATAGTCCATATGTATGTGTATATATATATGTACATATATATATATATTTATAATTTAAGTCCATATGGACTTCTTGTCTTCCCCATTAGAATACAAGCTTCTTGAGAGGAGGTATTGCTTTTATTTGAATATATCACCAGTGCTTAGAATAGTGCCCAACGCACTGGGGGCACTTAATGTATTATTTATTGATTATATAAATGTTCAATAAATACTTGTTGGTGGGTTGAGACTTGCTGTAAAATCATTACTGCGTTTCCCAACCTTCTAATGCTCATAGAACAGATTACTAGTATAAGTAGCAACAATAAATATATACCCTGTGTCTTTGAGGGAACTAGGATGATTTCAGATATAGATGGCAATAATTCACAACCTAGTCCTAAGGATTCATGGGGGGTATCCATTTCAGTTCTCTGAATGCAGCTATGAAGGGGGCTCAGACTGAAAGAGTTAAGGGTAGTAGAAGGATTGTGAAGAGAATTCTAAAGAACAAGGGAGGTCACATCTCATAAAAGAAGGCCTTAAAATTCTGATTCTAGGGTGACTGAGGCTGAGGCACTTGCCTTTTGCAGATTCCTAATACAAGTGACAGAGATTCACTTTTTGCTTGGCTGTGGCACTAGAAACCGGTTAACCTGTCCTTGCCTGCCATAGGACACAGATGAGATCCCACTTCCAAAGATTTGAAAGAAATGAAAAAAAAATGCAGAGGAAAAGACAGAGAGTCCTGGGACCAAAATTAAAACATAAGCAACTGTTTAGTTCTTGAATACAGATCAAGTCTGTGATGACTAAAGCTGTGGGTAAAGATATGGGAAACAATAGAGTTCAAGGATATCAATAAGGCATTTGACAATAATAATTGGGATGTTAATTTACTTGGGTAGCACATTTTTGGAATACAAATGCCTTCCTTGAGTAGAAAACCAAGTCTTTGTGTTCTGAGGTGAAAGCAGGATCAGTTTAGCTAACCAACCACAGTTTCACTGATAGGCTCATACAAACACACATCCACATATGTACATACAATCTCCCATTCAACCCTTTCCACTCCTTCTCTGGCTCCCCCTTCCCTATGACATTACAGTATATCTGACTAAAGATCAGAAAAGCTAGGAAATTAAGAGTTACTACTTAAATTCCATCTTTAATTCACCCTGTCATGGCTGAATTTCACATTTCCTTTAGCAGGCAAGTTATCTTCTCCTCCCCTGGCTACCCCCCATCTTGAGGCCACTAGACAGAGGATGAAATGAGATACATTACGGTGTCACAATGGAGTGAATTAAGGATGATCCTGAAGCCTGAACTTGAGGGCTCCATATGTGTGAGACAGAGAGAGAAAGGCAGACAGGAGGAAAAAGGAGAAAGAAAGGATTCAAGTATATTCTGGCAGAATGCTGCTTGCCACAGATTTCTATGGCTAGAATATTACTGTTACATTAGAGTGCATTTAAAAAGGTGGTAATATTACCGGTAGTCATTGCTACAGCAGCTCTGGTTATTAGCAGTATAAATAAACTCCCAAATAAACCTGGAGGAAAATATTAAATACAATTACCACAGTTTGATAAAATAATATGAACTTATACTATCTCATGAGAAAGAGAAAAATAGTTTCTGTTTTTATGTACTGAATTGCCTTTGGGTTGAGTTATTTTTAGGAATATTCAGTATTATTGGTTCCTGAACAATACTCTGATCCCCACACCTGATAAAATTAAACTATGCCACTCCCACCCTCCCCATTCTCAGGAACCATCACATCAATTTCCAACATAACTTAATAGGAAATAATTCCCTATAGTTCCATATTGGGGAATTAAATGTATAAATTACAAATGGAGGAGATATTTTAAAATAGGGCAGTCTATCAGAGTGACCAAATGATTTCTGTATCAAAATTTCAGAGGGAGGGAATCATTGCCTGTCTCCTGATGTAGAACATGATTAACTCTAGACCAGTAAATCAGTGGATAGAATGGTAAAAGAAAATTCACTAACTTCCTTTGGCTTTTTACCTTCCTTATCCAGTGCTCTAAAGAAAAGAAGCTTGCTCTCTGGTAGAAGTATCATTTTTTCTTTAAGACTTTTCCATCATGTTACTAGGTCCTGCTGATGAATGATGGACTAGACTAAGCTTCTCCCCTTGACGACTTTAGCAAAATTGGGTTGGGCTGTTATTAACATAATTTGTCATTCGACCATAAACAGTAAGATTTTCTTTTTGATTTGGAGCAAGGAGCTAAAACACGTGTGTTATCACATAGCACGGAAAGGTTGTACTATTATCTTGATGCTGCCCTATCATCTGTTAACTTGCACAAATCATTTCACGTCTGTCATTTTTCTGGTACATCAAAGAAAAGTAGGAGGGACTTCATAAGAGAACATCCTCCCGAAACACAACCTTTTCAGGCAAATTCAAAAGGCTAACAAATATGTTCATTAGTGAAACTCATTAAAATAAGAAGAGAATACTCTTATGTAGACTTGGAACATTTTACAAAGGACCAGTAATAATGTGAATCCTGAATTCTGCCAGTTGCATTGTGTGGTACAGGTATGTTGCCCTCATAGAAAATTTAGTGCCATTAAGATTTGACTGTATGGATTAATAACTACACATCCCAGTTTGTTAATGGTGTTGATATTCTCTCTCTCTCTCTCTCTCTCTCTCTCTCTCTCTCTCTCTCTCCCTTTCTTCCTTCCTTCCTTCCTTTCATCCTTTTTCAAGGATTGAATGGGGGTAAAATCATTTTATTTCATTATTCTCTTATGAAAGAATTGCTGGCTTTGCAGTACATGTTTCCAAAGACAAATAAATGAAACCCCTCTGAATGCTTTTCTTCCTGGAAAAAGTCCCCTTGGAAGGGAAAATACTAAAAACGATGTAAGAGTCACTGGAGAAGAATAGAAGTTCATTTTAAATCAGTGTACCATGTACAAATGCTGTCTTACAAATAGGATTATTTAATTTAAACCTTAGATCTGTCAAGCTCCATTACTCCGAATGGAGCCTGTCGTTCTTTGAGTTCATTATATATCAGGATTATATTACAATTTATGTTAGGTTAAGTCATTGCTTAGATACAAAAAAGGGAAAAAAATTACACAGCAGTGTCAAGAAATAGAGCAAAGTCACTGCACTGTTCTGAAAGGCAAAAAGTCATCTTGCTAAATGAGGATCCAAGCTGTCCTATACCAAGACTGCTACTAATAAATAAAAGACCTCTGGGAAAAGTGCTGAGCGTCCGCTGGATCTATTTTCAGCCTGCATCAGCAGCTGTTGCCCCTGGGATCACATCTTTACGCGTACCCTACACCATATGTAATCACTCCAGTGCTGCAACCAGTAAGATAATGAAAGAGCATGGCATAAATCTATACTTGAGTGGAATGCTAAATGAGAAAAATAATACAAAAAGGAGGGAAATAAACCGCGTTTTCAAGTCATTAGGAAGAAAGACTTTGACATATGAAGTGTTGCAACCATTAATAGCACTTATCATATAGAGAGGAGACAAAGAGACAAATTAATCAAACTGACAGAACTGGGACATTTTATGCTAATGTGAGCTCCTGGGTTTTAGTCTGTATTCCTCTGTGTCTGGAAAACTGATACCATTACAGGGCAGGAAATTGCATGAATAACATGCAACAGATCATAAAAATTCACACACCAACTGCAGAAACACTGCCAAAAGCTCTGTAAAAACAAGGATAGAGACCTCAACAGAGACACCACCAACAGCAAATGAATGCAAATAAGTCCAGGGATATTTCCCATTCATGCATTGCAATTAACTATGGGATTTTCTCACTCATAATGAAAGTGGATAAACCAAAGCCCAGTGTAGCTAGCTTGCTGGTCACGGCAGTCTGTGAATGTGTTTTCAGTATTACAGTCAACACTCTAGCACCATTTGGGAACACCATGGTAGACTGTCTTTATCTAACTTGATTGGTCAGGTTGCGAATACACATGTGTGTATTTTTTTTTTCTTCAAGTAAAACACATAGTTTAAAAACAAAGCCAAACAGACATTAGAGAAGGCGAAACAATTGATAACAAGAGAAAAGAAACAAAACAAGCAACTAAGTTGACTTCTTTTCAATTCTTGGAAGGAAAAAAAAGAGAAATTTAGATTAAAAAGAAAATTAAAAAGAAACAACAACAACCCAGGCAATACAAATACCTGACATGTGAATAACCTAGTGGGCAGTTGTACAGCCCTTAGGAAATGTCAGTAGAAGTGACTTCCTTTTGTTCCCTAATTCAGAACACTCTGGGGAGTGATTGACCTAGATAGAGAGTTAGGTTCTCATATAAAAATGGAAGAGGAGTAACTTGCTGATGCCCAGGACTATGTTCTATATAGCCAAGTTTCTTAAGTTTTTACTGGGTTGAGACCCCTTCCACTGAGTTTATGACTTGGAAGTGAGTATGCACTTTCCCATAGGAATGAGAATAATGTATGCAAAAGCACTTTGAAAGCTATAACATAGTAGGATCATAAATTTACTTCTAGAAGGGGTCCTGGAGGCCAATGAGTCCACATGTAAAGTGTAGTTGTTATGATAATTCAGGTACAATATGGGAGGAATAGACTTTTGAAGAAACCCAACCACCATTTAGAATGCTATTTCTATGGGTAAAAAACCAAGCAACTGATTTACAAACAAACTCTTGGAACACAATCCATTGGGAACACGATTCATTTGTAACTGGGAATGGTCTAAGCTGCCTTGCAAGTAGAAAATTCCAAAATGCAACCTGTAGGTAGGTGATGAAGTGGACAGAGTGCCAAGCCTGGTGTTAGGAAGGCTCATCTTCCTGAGTTCAAATCCAGCCTCAGACACTTACTAGCAATGCGATCCTAGGCAAGTCACTTAACCCTGTTTGCCTCACTGTCCTCATCTGTAAAATGAGCTGGAGAAGGAAATGGCAAATCACTTCACTATCTTTACTATGGATACCCCAAATGGGGTCACAAAAGCTAGACATCATTGAAAAATGACTAAACAACAACAAAAATCCTGTTGGAAGAATCCAATGATGAGAAATATTTTGGAAGTATGGTTCTTCTCAAAGTCACTTAACTTATCCACCATTAAAAGAAAATTGACCAGCTCTAGTAAAACAAGACTTTGAAACTGAACAATGAGGAGTGAATCTGGATATATGTTAATCAGGGATGTATCAAAATAGCATGGAATCAATACGATAGATTCAGACCTTGAAGGAACCTCAGAGGTGATCTGGTTCTACTCCCTCCATTTACAAGCAAGGAAAATGAGGACTAGGGTGTTTGAAATTTGTAGCAGAGCAAGGATTTGAACCAAGGTTGGGGAACCCTGCCCCTGAATCCAGGACTTTTTTTCAGTTTCATTCTATATCCTTTTGACCTTTAAATTTTATACAAATAAACATGTCCACATATTAATCACTGATGAGTTATTGAATATTCTCATTAATAATAAAGATTCTGCTGATATTCTCAAGGGAGATTATTGGTGCTTTATAGGATAGGAATGGAAGTTGAATAAGCCTGACAACACAAAAGAATGGAAAGCAAAAGCAAAAAAAAAAAGATGAATTTCAATTTGTACAATTTAAATAAGATATTTAGAGAAGGAAAAAGAGAGGACCCATCTGAAGGATGAAGAATGCTTTTCTTTGCCTATTTGTAGTCCCTAAAAAAGTGATAACTGTGGATCATATCTTTAGATGTTTATTATTATTATTATTTTTTGCAGGGCAATGGGGATTAAGTGACTTGCCCAGGGTCACACAGCTAGTAAGTGTCAAGTGTCTGAGGCTGGATTTGAACTCAGGTCCTCCTGAATCCAGGGCTAGTACTCTATCCACTGCACCACCTAGCTGCCCTATCTTTAGATGTTTTATCAGAACAATCCATTTATTATTACTGATGTGTAATATCAGGAGTGTTAAATGCTAAAACTAGAAAATAATTATTCTTCTGAATTATTTAATCATTTTTTCTGGAGATGTTCAAGTTGGTGGGGCTTAATATTATAAGAAGTACATAGAAAAATGTGAATAAGAAATATGACAAAAAGATGGGAAAATGGTACCTATTTAAGAAAGTCTAAAAAAACCCCTAGACCATGAAATCTGGGAAAGGAAACTCTAGGTGTCACCTTAATAACAGTTTTCAACATAATTAATGGAGCTCCTTTAAAACACTGGTATTGGGGAACTGTGTTAACAACCTGACTCATGCTAACTCTAAGTTAATCAGGTTTTGACTGTTTCATTTGAGGGTGAGATTTGACCCATGGCATATCTACAGCCATATAATAATGTGTCATGGTATAAAAGATTTTTGCTATACATGAATGGTTATTATGAGCAGAATAGCTATTATAATAAAAAATTAAGTATGATTGGAAAAAGAATTGGGCCAGTCACATGGTGAGAGTTAGGAAATACTGATTTGCAGCTTGTATGCACAACTGGTACACTTGGCAATGCCAAGAGAACATAAGGAGGGTTCCTAGAATGTTGGGTGGGTCCCCTGTGGCAAATTTATGGGAGAATATGGATAAGAATGGCATAGGAAAGGCATGCATGGAGGGGTTTTGAACTGTTTTGCATTATTATAGGGAATGCCTACATTGATGAAATTATAGATCCACTGGCAGAGGAGAGTATAAAACCATTTGTTTGGCATCACTGTAGAAGAAAATGGGATTAAAAGGCATCAGGAAAGATTTGGATTAGACATGGAAAGGAACTTTTTGACACCACTGTTAAATGAAAACAGGCTGTCAAAGGGAGTGGTGGTGTCTCCTTGTCTGAAGAGCTTTAATATTAAGATAGATCACAATCTCTCTTGGATTGTTTGGTTTAATTTCAAAGACAAAAGGCTAAACTTGATGTCCTACTTAGATTTCATTTTGCTTTATACTATATGTGAATGAAAAAAAAATAACAAGGGTTGCATACTCAATGAAGTCTCTGATAAGTGCATATGCTTTTCAGACATATGCACAGATATAGTTCCATATTATGTGACTTATAATGATTCAAATCTAAATCTAAAGGCAAGGGGAAAAAAGAAAGTTTTATTTTTTTTCGAAAAAAGTATTTTTCTTATACCTTATAAAATAATGGGTTTTTTTGGTACTGGTTATTACTACTGAATATTTTAGGAGAAGCTTTGGGTGTTCTATTCTATAAGAGCGAGAAACCAGGATCAAAATGACAAGAAACTAGACAGTAGGTTTTAACCTCTGACTTCCCTATGGAATGACCAATTTTCATCACTCTGTGGCTTAGTGTTACTCGATCTGTAGGTGCTGAAACTTCAACATGTGGGAAATATCATAGTCATACTAGAAAGCTTTGCCAAAGACATCCTCTCTCTTTGCTTAGAAAGATGCCAAAGTTCTCTACAAAGAAGTGTACTGATTTGGGTTACAATACTATCTTCTTTGTCTCTGTCAGAGGTTTTCTTTTGAATGATGACAGAGCTTTAAAATTGCTTAAGTTTTCCTCAGTCATGAAATGCAGGACAGAGATTCCATTTCTATAACTCCTTAGATATATAATAGTATCCTTGACTGGGTTCTTACAGAAGTAGAGGGTATGCCAATAACTCTTCCCCAAATAACCTTCCCTTCCCTTCGTGCCCCTGGACTAGGGATTAGGACAAAAACTGGTGAGAAAAGTGTTCTGGTGAAAGTTCCCATGGAAAGGAGCCTAAATTATATCTTCAAGAATTACTGGGTGTGTTCAAGAGAAGAAACAACTTCCAATAAGCACAGAATGTCACATGAAACTATTAATAGGAAAGAATATTCCAGCAAGAAACTGATGTAAAACAATAATCAAGAAATTGGGAATGCTTGATTGAAGGGCCATCTTTTTAAAATGAAAGGAATTGCAGCTCTCCAAAGTACAGTCAGTTCTCAACCTTCCCATGTTTAACTTTTGTGACTTCAAGCATTTGTGTGATTTTATTAAGTTGCCTTGTTTTCACTTTTGCATTGGCCACCAGGCACATTTACATATATGCGCAATAGAGAAAAAATGAGAAGCATAATGTGCACAAGTCTGTGAAGCAGCTGGTATCATACTGGGCACTTTACTGCTCTTGTTCACCCTATTGTTGTAAAGACCTCCCCGTGCATTCATTGCACTTTTCATTGTTTGCCTTTAAAACTCAAGGTCTGTTTTGCCATTATGCCCCCAAAGCACAATGCAAGTCCTTTGGGCTCTAAGCCCAAGTGTACAGTTAGTGATGTGGCTTAGTTATTTTCTCTCTGGAATGTTTGCAGCCACCAGTTTGGTGTTAATTAATTGATGATTTGTTATGTCTGCAAAAAGGAGGAAAATATTTATTATTGTACTATAGATTTCATGTCTTATAAAAAGTGAATATGGTCTGAAATCAGTGTTTTTTTTTTAAATTGGGACCTTAGCACAAAAGTTCACAAAAATTCTAGGGAATAACTAGTGAGAAAATGTTTTGCATGTTACCAATTTTATTTTGTGTACTGCATTTTGTGGGTTACTTTTTTTTTTAAGGAAAAATGCATATTATCGGAAATAATGTTTTGTTATAAAAAACTTTATATAGATAAGTATATTTTCAGCAGTTTCTAGTGGTCACAGAAACATAGCCCCCTATTTGCCTTAGGTTCAATGTACCTTTTTGACTTTTGTGCCATTTTCTAGGAACATTATCCCTGCTAAAGTTGAGGACTCACTGTATAAAAAACCTGAAAACAGGGAATACTACTGAGAAATGTACACATGTGACATTCCTGCTTTTTAATATTTGATTGCTCCACATTTTCATCTGTTCTCCAATCTGCTTGTTCTCTTCTACCCTTAAAACGGTTAGGAGGCAAAATGGATAGAGTGCTAGACCTAGAGTCAGGAAGATCTGAGTTCAAATCCTGCCTCAGTTGCTTACTAGCTGTGTGATTCTGGGCAAGTCCCAACATCTAGTTCCCTCTTCTGTAAAATGGGGACAGCAGTACCTACTTCCTAGGGTGGTTGTAAGAATCACATGAAATATTTATGTAAAGTGCTTTGCAAACCTTATAGGCTACATAGCTAGCATTTATATAGCGCCTCAAATTTTGCAAAGCACTTGACAAATATTATCTCATTTTATCCTCACAACATGCCTGGGACATGGGTGCTATTATTATCCCCTTTTACAAAAGTAGAAATTGAGACAGATTTAAATAACTTATCCAGTGCAGTGCAGCAAGTAAGTTTCTGAGGTAAGACTTGAACTTGAATCTTCCTGACTATTGGTCCAGTGCTCTATCCATTGTATCATCTAGCTGCCTAGCTATTATTGCTATTAGAAAGGCAGACACAAGCTATATCTATGATATGCTTACTATATGCCTTGAATTGTGCTAGGCCTAGAATCTCTGGCCTCTTAAGGGTATATGAGGAGTCAATTTACACAGTTCTTCCTATCTTCTCTTCACTTCCTCCCTCTGGGAACCCATTGCCTATTGAGGTGTGTGTGTGTGTGTGTGTGTGTGTGTGTGTGTGTGTGTGTGTATACATGCATGTCTGCAGTGGGAAGAGGGGGAGGGAAAGGGAAGGTTATTCTGCTACACATTTGAAAATGAATTTGGCCAAGACGTTTTGTTAGGTATATGCTTAAATCTGAGCAAACATAATTGGTAAAACCAAACCAAACCAAAACAAAACAAAAGCTGACAATCTTAAATGTTTGAAATTCAGGGAATGTTGAGTATGGTTTGGCCTGCAGGGTCACTGAAGTTCTTTCTCTCAAATTCTGTGGTCTATAGTGAGGACTCCTTGGCTCAAAGTCAACTCTGGTGTTTCACTGTGGTGACCTTGGATTTGATTTGATTGATTGATTGATTGATTTTTACATTGAGTCCCAATCCACTTCTCTACAGCTCTTTCTTCTTTTTTTGGGGGGGCAATGAGGGTTAAGTGACTTGCCCAGGGTCACACAGCTAGTAAGTGTCAATGTCTGAGACTGGATTTGAACTCAGGTCCTCCTGAATCCAGGGCTGGTATTTTATCCACTGTGCCACCTAGCTGCCCCTGACCTTGGAATTTAGAAAGCAATATCAGTAGAATGTATATTTTGACAGATCCTATGAAACTGGAAAAACTTCAGGTCTGGGCCTAGTGATTCATCTTTTGTCTGTTTCTTGAAGAAAAGCCCAAGTAAACCTGCAGAATCCTATCACCAGGTAAGACACAGGGTGAAGGACTTTTTTGTCCTTAGATACTCAGGAAGACATAAGTTTAAATCCTTCCTTGGGCTTTTATTCACTATGTGATCCAGGGCAAGTCATTTAATGTCTTTAAGCCTCAATGTCCTTATATAGAAGATGTAGATAATCATAGTAGTACCCATGTTGGAGAGTTGTTGCGAAGGTGTGTGGCATGACATATGTAAAGTCCTTGGCAATCCTTAAAGTGCTATATAAATGCTATAAAAATCACTATATATTATCATTGTTATCTATCAACCTGTAGACTATCTGTATTGGTGGAAAGAGCAATTATACTGATTCAATCATGGATTCTTCCATATATCTATCCTTGAAGTACTCAAGAAATGAGAAAATGACAGAACCCTAACAAACATCTTGTAAAGTACAGTTATTTAGCAAGGTAACCAGAAGCCACGGGCCAAACCTACTTAATAAATTTGCCATGCTGTGCTGGTGGATCAGAGTCACTTTCACATTTGGTGAAGGGGAAGAGGCAAAGAGAGACAGAAGAGAAAAGATGAGAAGAGAAGAGAAGGAAGAGGAGTTTCTTCTGCCTCAGGCACAACTTTAGGGATATGTGTTTTATTTAGTCACTCTGTCTTTTACTTTTGTGTCTTTACTATAAAAGGGTATGTGTGAGAATATATGTGTGCATCTGTGTTTTGTGGTGGGAGGAAATAGTGGTAATAAATTAAAAGTTAGAGATCTTTGAAAGAGGATTTAGGAAGACATCTGGGATATCAGGGAAGGCTTGGAAGAGTGGGGGTAAATTTTTGCCTAGGTAAATGACTATCAGGAATGTGGACTTGAAATAAATATGAATCAACAAGAGCTTTATACACCAAACAAAACATCTCAGAGCATTTGAAAACATGTGAAAGAGCACAGAAATATGCACAGTTCTACACTGCTATGCAAATAACTATGCAAAATGTACTCCAACCTTGGGCCCCTTAGAAATTTCCATCATATCTACTCCTTCCCTGATAATGATCTGGAGGTTTAAATATGTGAGGCAAGACCTATAGATAGATGGAAGACTGAGCTGGTAATTAAAGCAACTGGATGCTTATTTTGGCTGGAGGCCTGAGGCATGATAGTGTGTCTCCTTCTCAAGTTGCCTTGTCTGAAAAATGGGGATAAGAACACATATCCCTCACAAGTCCCTGGTGTGGTGCCAGGGGGTTTAAGTAGTGAAGGATGGCAAAGTATTCTGTAGATCCAGAGTGTTAATCATTGCTCAATTAGCAGTAACAACACTTGCCTACCTCCTGGGATAAGTGAGGATTAATGGATTAATGTTTACAAGGTGCATGACACTCTTCAAATGACACTACTGGTGTTTTTTAAGTCTTTGTGAAAGGAAGGTGCTCCACACAGGATAACTGGAAAAGCTCCTAGTGCGGGGAAATGGCTTCCTGAGGAGAAGGCAGAATGCTGAACATCTGGGAGTGGGCTACAGTCTTTCTTCCTAAACCCTAAGCTTGTAGCACCCCTCCATCTATGACAGCACCACAAACAGCTTATTACCATGCTCAAGGGTGACAATGTTGCCATTTTGAAAGGAGCCAATTTCAAATGTTTCCTTGCATGCTTGGCCAATGTGGGTTAAATGGATGAAAAATGGGGGCCACTGACTCTAGTGGGTGAGGAATGCGAGCTTAGTCTCCTCTTGACATTCTAGAACTTCTTGATCTATTCCTGGGGGGAAACAGCAGTGAATGACACAATGAGGCATGAAGGGACTAACAGATGAGATCATCTGGCTTAATTAGATTCTAGAGGAGCTCAGCTGGGTGGATGGTTCCTTTCTCTCTAGCTTCTTGGCTTCTGTCATAGTCTTTCCGTTTTTTTGAGGAAGAAAGAAAGAAACAAGGAAAAAAAGGAAAAAAAGAAGAAAAAAGGGCCAGAGGGAAAGAGGAAGAAAGAGAAGGAAGGAAAGGGAGGAAGAAAGAAAGAGAAAAAAAATCTGTCTCCAGAAAAAAAGAGTGGGCTTTAGGTGACTTCTCTGTCATTTCCCTCTCTCCTCTACAATTTTCTCTGCAATAGCTCTTGAAGGCCATTGTTCAAATACACTCCAGCAAGAAGCCTGGGAATTCAAAGCCCCTTCAAACAGCTGTTAATAGTTGTCGGTGAGCAGACAGGCACCCTAGCTGAGAGAAAGCAAGCCAAAAATAACTCAGCAGCAGAAATTTACAGGATTCAATCATCTCTGAGGATGGAAAGAAAGAGGCTAACGAGGCTAAGAATGGCTGTATGGAAACAGCTCATAGACTTGAGGCACAAAGCGAATGGGATCAAACCTGAATCTCCCCCTCCTCCCAATTCTGTTCTAAGAAGCAGGCATAGTAGTGTGTACAGGAGAGAGCCAGCCCAGCCTTTTTGGAGAAGATCCAGGAGAAAGGAATGTGAGAGGTGCTAGCCAGAACCCTTCTGGCTCCATACCAGCCAAACAGATCTAAGAGAAAGAGTACAAGACATGTCTGGGCCTCAATACTGTCTCACAAGTAACATCATTGTTTGGGAAATGTGTCCCTGAATGAGCACAGAGTCAAAATGTGCAAAGGAAATAGGCAGAGACAGGACCAGAGCAACATGAAGTTGAAGCTACAGGAGCGCTGATTCAATTCACTGGCTAGCAAAATAGCTCTGATCTTTGTGGGGCCTTTTTTGAAGGTCAGGGACTCCCCTCTTCAGTGTAATCTGGAGACCTGGCTCTGACACTTCGGTTATATGACTGTGAATCAATTATTTCTCAGAGACTTGGTTTTCTCTTCATTTAAAATGGGGATAGTAATACTTTGATTATTTACTCCACCTACATTTTAAAATTCTATAAAAATATATGAAGTGCTATTATTTTGAGAAGCCCTTCCAAAGGATGTGAACCACTTTGTGTGTATGTGCATGTGTATTATTATTACTTTTTTTTTAATACCAGGGTCTCTTCTCTACCTCTTTCTATGTAGGAATGTTTCCTAAAACAAACTTGTATGTTCCCTATTTAGGCCGTGGGTGTCAAGGGACCTGGGTCCAAGCTTCCATTGCTTTCTCATAGAATCATTAAAGTCTTAGAGCTGGAAAGGATCCAATCTAACTTTTCTTCCTTCCTTCCTTCCTTCCTTTCTTATGCAGGGTAATGAGGGTTAAATGACTTGACCAGGGTTACACAGCTAGTAAGTGTCAAGTGTCTGAGGCCGGATTTGAACTCAGGTCCTCCTGAATCCAGGGTCGGTGCTTTATCTCCTGTGCCACCTAGCTGCCCCCATCCTGTTTATTTTTGTTTAATTTTTTTATTATGAACTGAAAATCATTAACAAAGATATACAAAAATATTAACATTTTGGGATGCAAAAAAACACAAAAAAGGATTTCTAAGAAACTGTAAACTCATTATGTATGGTTTATGTAAAAAAGGTATACATTAAATTTAGCATAGTTGCAATAAAATCACCTTGCTTGTGTCCTATTTCAGACTTCTCTTTGTTGTCTTTTTGTATCATTTAAATGTTTTACTGACGTTGTTTTCTTTCTTCGTAAAAATCTCTATCGCTACCCACTGACTCACCTCTTCCCCATGACAATCAGCTACCTTCTTTTGTAACAACTAAGTGTAGTTATGCCTTTTTTGTCTGTTTATACTCAAGGGCGTTAATTTAGTTTTTCCCTTCTGAAATCATGGGTAACTTTAGTCTTATTTTCTCATAATCCCTTCTTGTTCACTTTCTGATTCCTTCCCCTTTGATGGTGGTTACTCTGGGGGCTGGGGTGGGCCTTCTCCCATGTTGGGGAATTCCCTCAGGCCCAGTGGGGCCACATGTATGCTGGCATCCCAACCCAGTGGCCTGTGTCCTCAGTTCTCTGGCTGAGTTGCAGCACAGAGTGCTGGGATGTTGCAGTCCTAGCTGTAGTAAGCTTCTGACTTTTAGCTTTCCATCATGGAGGCAGTGGTAGGGAGGGAAAGGTAGACAAATCAAGCTGTTTCAAAGGGCTCGTGTAGCCCTGCCAAAAAGCAGGAGCCCGTGGGGGAAGGAGATGCTGAATGAGGGTGTTAGAGATTAGCCTTTTCTGTTTTTAGTTCATCAGGTTTTTAGCTCATAAGGATTCTTGGTATCTTGGCCTACAGAGACAGTTGAAATTGCTTTATTTCTTATGCATGATTTCTATTTTGGAGAGGTTTGAGAGGTCATAAAGACTGGGCAAGATGTCTGGTCCTTTATATTGAGCACACGACCCAAAATTCACAAGCCGGCATGGACAAGAAAAACAATTCAACACACCGGCCATATCTGAATAGGTCATATGTTTCATTCTATACCTCTAGTCCATCACCTTTCTGCCAAAAGGTGCTGACAGGCTTCACCAACAGTCTTTTAAAGTCATGCCTAGTCACTGAATGAAATCAGAATTCTCTATTTTTCAAAGATGTTTTCCTTCCCAGGACTGTGGTACTTATGCAAACTGTCTTCTGGTTCTGTTCATTTTACTCTCTATCAATTTATATGTTTTCCAAGGTTTCTTTGAATCTGTCTTTTTAGTAATTTAATTTAGTAATATTCCATTACATTCATATGGCACAATTTGCTTAGTCATTTCTCAATCAATGAGCATTCTCCTTGTTTCTATTTCTTTGCTATGATAAAAGTGCTGTTATAATCAGGGTAGCTCAATGGTAAAGTGGATATAGTGCTAGAACTGGAGTTCAAATTCTAACTTAGACACTTATTAGTTGTGTGATCCTGGGCAAGTCACTTAACTTCTGCTTCAGTTTTTTTTTATTTGTAAAAGGGAGATAACAATAGCATCTACCTCCCAGGGTTGTAATCAAGGCTTCAACCCTTTGTAGATATTTTTTTGGGGGGGCAATGAGGGTTAATTGACTTGTCCAGGGTCACACAGCTAGTAAGTGTCAAGTGTCTGATGCCAGATTTGGACTCAGGTCCTCCTGAATCTAGGGCCAGTGCTTTATTCCACTGTGCCACCTAGCTGCCCCTGGGCAATAGTTTTGATTCTTATATTTTGGATCAGTTACCTATATGTCTTGGATATCTATAATAATAGCTAGTATTTGTAAAGTCTTTTAATATTTGTAAAATGCTTCAAAAATATTATCTTAATTTACTTTCAAAACAATCCTGGAATACAGGTACCAATACTGTATTATCCTTGTTTTACAGATGAAGAAACTGAGGCACAGAGAGGTTAAGTGACTTTCCCAAAGTCACACTGTGAAGTTAAGTGTGAGATGGATTGATTTCACCTCTTTCTGACTTCAAGTCTAAATAGCAGACCTTATTTATCAGAAAAAAATTTGCTAAAAAAAGATCCCCCCCCATTTTATCTTGTTAGTAGTTGAAAAAAGATTTTCCTTGAGTCTCCCTGAGTCTACCTTAAGACTACAAATGACTCTCACAAACATCTTTGGTTTGGAATGCTGACCCTGCCCAACCACTCTGCTGAGGTCTTGAACAACTTACAAAGGAGGGAATGCAGGGAACTCAGAGAGTGTGGATTGGAAGTATTGGTGTTGTTAAAATAAATAAAGAAGGGAACACTACTTATCTGGGGCACAATAAGTAGCCAGTTAGCACCAGTGTAATTGGTGAATGAACAGAGTCTATGAAAAAGAGCAAATGTGGACTTAGCAGCCTGAGTTCCAAGACATTCCTATAGATGTTATTTCTCCTCACTTCATGTACAAGTTGCTTTTGACATGGACCTAGCATGTGAGCAAATGTCGACATAGAACTGGTGTTTTGAGCCAGCAGCTGCTAGAACGGATTGGAGCATGTTCTCTTGAGCTTAACTTAACAACTGGGCCATTTAAAAATATTATGTCAGTTTCACACAACTTCCCCAATCCTGTATATCATAAAACGGCAATAGAAAACACCCTATGGTCCTTCTCCTGGATGGTGTTTAGATCAGTATGTGGAAATGCTCTTTTTTTGGCTTCTGAATTTTAAAGAAGCCTGGAGATCAATCAGGTGGAAGAAAGAGAGATGATAATATTTCTGAGGTGGGTTGCTACCTGGCACCATATGCCTATCTAGCCTTATTATATATTGCTTCACTTCATGCACAGGATGCTATGGTTAAGCAGGTCACCCATGATACACCAGCTCCTGTCCCCATGCTTTTGGCTGTTCCCTATGCCTGGGGAGCTCTTCCTCTCTACCACCACTTCTTTAGAATCCCTCACTTCCTTCAAGGCTCAGCTAAAGAGCCACCTTCTAAATGAAACTTTTCTTAATTCCTACTCCCCCTACTTCCCATCCCAAGTTGATGGTGCCTTTCCCCAAAGTTACTTTTGTATTTATATATGTTGATGTTTTCTCTTCCTGATAGATTATAAACTCCTTATGGAAAGGGACTATTTATTTCTTTGTGTTCCTGATGCTTAGCATGATACTTGGCACCAAATGGATACTTAATAAATGCTTGCTGACTGACTGATTGGCCATCTGATGCCTAATGATTAATTTCAACTCAAACTCTAGGCAGCACATCGGGGTGGACCACAGCAACCCAGGAGAAGATATTTGGGAATCAGCAGAGAGCTTTTCATTTTATTTGCTCCCAAACACATTACCAGGCTGTTGCCTTATCAGTTATGTGAAGCTGAAGTAGAATCCTAGAATATCAAGACTGGAAGGAACATTAGAATTCACTAATCCGACTATCTCACAGGTCCCCAAATCTGGAGCTGGAAGGGACTCCAGACATCCCTTCTAATCTATGGCTAGACCAACTCTATTTTATAGATGAGGTAATTTAGGCTTAGATGAATGAAAGGACTTGCCCATGGTCATATGGCTACTTAATCACAGAGTAGAGCTTAAATTAGGTCTTCTGATTCACATTCCAGTGCTTTTTCCATACTACATTAGGATAGCTCTTATTTTTGTTCATATTTTATTTAGGATAAGGGGATCATATTATTTTGGGGGAAATGCAGCAGATGTATTTGCAAATAGCAGTGTGAGCTATCTACAAATAAATTGGGAATTTCAGCAAATCCTAAAATTTAGCAATGCTTTTCTCATGGCCAATCCCTAGATTAACTCAAGATACAATTCATCAGAGAAGAAAGTGTAGTTTTTGGGGGTTTTTTTTTGGTTATTTTTGGAGGGTGGTGTGGTAGATTTTGAAGGACAGTTCATTTAAAGAGATGCCCTTAGGGGCAGCTGGGTGGTGCAGTAGATAAAGCACTGGCCCTGGATTCAGGAGGACCTGAGTTCAAATCCGACCTCAGACACTTGACACTTACTAGCTGTGTGACCCTGGGCAAGTCACTTAACCCTCATGATTCCAGAAAAAAAAAATGATGAGCTCGGAAAAAAAAATAAAGAGAGGCCCTGGTGTGCTGGTACCATAATATAGGCAACCAGTTTGGAAAATTGGAGAACTGAGAACAGAAGAGAGAACTGAATAACTTGAAGGCCATTTTGAAGTTGCTCATTCCTCCTTTTTCTTTGTCATCTCACATGGTTTAAAAAACAAACCTATTTAAAAAACCAAAACCAAAACCCTGAATACAGGGAAAGGGCCAACTAAGGAAGATTAGGAATAGGGAATGTAGGATGATGACAATGAACCGATTGTCTCTGGGTCATTCATTCTCCTGTCTCTCAGGCCTTCAGACTTTGCTACTCAAACAGCAAGAGACAATGTCGTGTAAGTGAAACAGACCTGGTGTATGCAAGCTAGGAGAGCTTGTGTGGCAATGCAACCAAAGTAAGCTAATATTCTCTTAGTCCGCACTTGCATAAGAAGCATAGTGTCCAGAATAAGAGAATAACATTCCTACCAAAGTCTGCCTTGGTCAAGGTGAAGAAAGAAAGGGAGAAATTTAGAATTATATAAAGTCACATTTGGATCCTTGTGTTCAGTTTTGGGTATCGTATTTTGGGGAACATTTCTTCACAAACAGGTACACGTCCAAAGAAGCATGAAGGAGAAGGTCAGTAAACTAGAAACCAAGCTTTATAAAGATGAGTTAAAAACTGTAGATGCTGCCTGGAGAAATGAAGATTAGGGGTAAGGTAGACCAAATAGCTGTCTTCACGTAGGCTGTCCTATAGGAAAGGGATTAGATTTCTCCGGCTTGGCCCTGCTTGGGAAAGAGCTGGGCTTAAATGCTGTTTTTGACACTTGTGTGATGATGAGCAAGTCACTTCACCTGAGCCTTAGTTTCCCAATCTGTAAAATGGGGATATTAATATCTAGAGTGTTTACCTACTAGCGCTGTTGTGAGGATCAAATGAGATGAAGTATAAAGACTGTTCTATATAAAAATAATTGTAATTAATAGCCAGGAGCAATATTGGGAAATGACAGAGAGACAGACTTTGCCTTGATGAAAACCAAAAGTTGCTAATCATTAGAGTTGTCCTGAAGTGGAATGTGTTACCCAAGGAGGAGTGGAGGTCTAGATATTGAATGATCACTTGGAGTTATTGGGGAGGGTATTCTTATTTAGATACAGGTTGGACTGGATTACCTCTCAGAGCTCCTTCAACTTTGACATTCTGTGAATCCCAAATATAAATCACTAACAAAGTATTTGAAAAGACCACAGGATTTTCTTTTCTACTCAACACAATAATTTCCCAAACTGAACAAAACTACAACAACAAATTGAAAACGTAAAGCCATCCCTGACTTAGCTTCTTTGCCACGTCTTAGAGAACAATAAAGTGAGGACATAGGAAAACTTTATCTCTGGCAAAGTCAGCGTTATTAACTAAGTTTCATAGACAGACTAGGGGAGGACAATGAACAAGGCAGCTGAAGGGAGACTCAACCTTTTCAATGGTGACCAAAAGGAAAAATGGCCTCCAGTGCTCATTATCATCACTGAATTTTGTTGTGTAGGATATGTTTCAACCTGTTGAAAGAGGAAGGCCTAAACTTTCCTTTGGTACAAAAAGTCCTAGCAGTGCAAATTTAAGAAGTCACCAGCATGAACAAATATTTAGTAAGAGCACAAGTTGTCTGATATTCTCCATCTCAAATGCACTTGATTGATTGATGGATTTTTTTGGTGGGGCAATGAAGGTTAAGTGACTTGCCATGGGTCACACAGCTAGTGTCAAGTGTCTGGAGCTAGATTTGAACTCAGGTCTTCCTGAATCCAGGGCTGGTGCTTTATCCATTGTGCCACCTAGCTGCCCCCCAAATGCACTTTAAAAAGCTCAATCTCTTATTTCCAAAAGCTCCAAGAGACCCAAACCAAAAGGCAACAAAAACCTCTAAGCACTATCTGAAAGGAAGGACAGATCCAAATCAAGAAGACATGGAATAGGGCAACTAGGTGGCACAGTGGATAAAGCACCGGCCCTGGATTCAGGAGTACCTGAGTTCAAATCCAGCCTCAGACACTTGACACTAGCTGTGTGACCCTGGGCAAGTCACTTAACCCCCATTGCCCCGCCAAAAAAAAAAATAGAAGATATAGCTGGTCTTGGTGCTTTCTTTGGGGCAGCTAGGTGGCACAGTGGATAGAGCACTGGCCCTGGAGTCAGGAGTACCTGAGTTCAAATCTGGCCTCAGACACTTGACACTTACTAGCTGTGTGACCCTGGGCAAGTCACTTAAACCCCAACTGCCTCACTAAAAAAAAAAAGTTGAATGGCTGGTAGCCTTGATAGACAGTACTCATAAGCAAACGTCACTTCCTGATGCCAAGGAAAAGCAGCATGGCCTTGCCCTCAGAGGCATCCTCCTCATGGTGGAGCCTTCCCACAGCAAGTCTCGGTAGGTGGCATCATTCCAATCATTACACTGGGGCACAACATTTGAAATGATGTCTGTGAAATATAGTTGGATTTCAAGGGTTACTGGCAGCAAGTATCTAGGGATTTCTGTTACAGCTCAATCTAGCTACACTTTATTGAACTACTGTTATAAGTTTTTTTATGATCTCTCACCCACGGAATTCTCTCCCCTTACTTCCAGTCTCCCCTTTTTGAAGACTGGATCTTCCTATCTCTCCAGGCTAGAAGTGGAGCGGCAACTCATGGGCCAGACCCTACTGCCAATGGGAAACTCTGACTCTATTTTGGGCTGATTTGCTCCCCTTTAGGAAGCCTGGTGACCCCTCCCAAGCTTAGTGCAGCCAAGTCCTTTAGCTTTAACCAGCTTTAGAACATTCAAAGGACTCCTCAGTGTGCTGTAGGGGAAAGAAACATTGGAGTGAGAGTCTGAGATCAGGGTTTGAATCCTATTTCTGACCTTGGGTAAAGTCACTTACTTCCCTGGTTTCAGTTCTGCTTCTGTGAAATGGGGGTAGGGTAGGGTGGGTGGGGCTACACTACCTGGTCTCTGAAGTCTTTTCCATTTCAATGCCTATGAATCTATGATTCTATTCAATGCCAATGCCTCTTGCAAACAATTCCTCTTAGTGTTCCAGAATGGACATTTAGGCCTATAGTAGCTGCACCGAAGGAAAAAAATATGTGGAAGAACCCTTTCGCCTAGACAAGTAAGTGAAATAACCCAACTGGACTTGGATCATACAGGGATAAAAGAAATCAGGATAAGTGAAAAATCTTGGCAGCACTTTCTCATTGTTTCTGAACAGAAGACACTGTATATCATGAGTTAACTATTTCATCTAAATTGGCAGAATGTGACTTTTACAGAAATAGGCTTATTTATAGAGGGGCATATATTCTACCTCATAGGAGGTAATTCTGATTATTCATCTAAACACCTTATAGAAATTTACAATGGAATTTTTCAAAGGTATTCAGAGATGTCTCTGAGAACACTAATCTAAGTCTATGCTGGCTTCATGGCAAGAGCTGAGAATTTTCTGTTTAAGGAAATCTAAAAAGCTTTAACCTCTTAAGTAAGTATTCCAAAAGAACCTCCTGCCGGGGAGAATTATTTAACAGAAAGAAAGGAAGGCATGAAGAAAAGAAAGACAAGGAAGAAAGAAAGGTAGATGGATATGTACCTGAAGATTACCAAGGAGGAAGATTAGGAAAGCCAGAATCTGAATGAACATTTTACAGAGCAGAGAGCTAATTACATTAAATTGTTTTAAAACATTGTTTTTCTTCTTCTTTTTTAGGGGGGTAGGGGGGCAGGTACAGATCTTTTTGGAACAGCTTTTTTCTTCTACAAAGTCTTTTGAAATCTCAATCATGTCTGCGTCAGCTTGTCATTTTTTAGACATCAGTCATGAGGGAGGAAAAGAATATCGTCATTTAAGGAAAAAAAACCCAACAAGTTCAATCACATTACATGGGGGTCCAGGTCTCAGAGGTGAAGAGGCAAGAAAGCTTCCTTTGCTCTTTTGTGATCCCTGTGAGGAGCAAGAATTCAAAGTTGTCCAGAAAAACCCAGCAAAACTATAGAATCTGCTTTCAACATAGCCTAACACGGAGGGAAGAAATAGACGACTCCTCATGCTGCCAACGGTTTGACAAAAATGAAAACATGCCCACTCCTACTGAATTTCCTGGCAAATTCCTGAAGCAAAAGCTACCTGACACTCTCCTGCATTCCAGCAGGGTCCTGAAATTTACTCTAAGCTTGCATACAGTGATGTTTTGACCACAAATAATATATGTGCATGTGTTTGTATATACTTTTCAAGTATTTTTTTAAATACAAAATAATTTTTTCTAACTTGAATGCTTGCTATATTTTCAAAAGGGGAGAGAGGAGGAAAACTTTCCTCCCACCCTACCCCCCTCACCTCTAACGCCCATACACATTTCCACCACAGGGTGGGAATTTCCTTTTATGTCTTATATAACACAGAGTCAGAGAGAATGAAAGTATTTAAGTTATTTCCTCAGAAAGTAATCATAATTCTCAGTGAAATTAGGATGGATAACACTTAAGCAAAGGCATCTGTAGGATATAGTGCTTAAACCAAATTTGCCTCAAAAAATATCCTTAAATTTAAATTTCTAGATGAGGAAAAAAATTCTTCATGAGTATTATTTCTCCTTTTCCTGACTTTGCATTGGTTCTTAGAGATATTAGTTTTGTGAGCATGCTTCTTCTTTGCAGCATCTCAGAGATTATACCAATGTACCATCTGGGCTGTCGATCTGTTTGTTGTCTTTCGTTTTTGACACACGACTAGTCCACCTCCCTTCCTAGTCATATGGACATTTCCTCGATGAGGTCTTTTATGCCACTTTGTGAGAGCTGTCACTGGTAAAATGATGCTGTCTGCTTACGCCCATCATGTAGCTTTCCTTTGCTGTGTAATTTTAATTTTCATGATTGTGGTCTATGATTTGCATATATTGATATTAAAGAGATGGGCTTAAAAGATGGAAGAAAATGGAATAAAGCATTTTATCTCAATTGTGGACAGGCGATTATTTTTTTCAATTCAACAAACAGAAGGGATTAGGAGGGACAAGATGGATGTGCCTGACTATAGGAAAATGAAGAATTTCTGTAGAACAAAAACAATATGATTAAAAGGAAAAGAAAAATAATATTGGAAAAAATACTTATGGTAAATATGACAAATTAAAAACTTGGCCTCTCAGAAATAAAAAAAATCCATAGAACAAAAACAACATAATTAAAAGAAAAAGAAAATAATATTGGAAAGAAATTTATGTTAAATATGGCAAATTAAAAACTTGGCATCTCAAATATATGAGGAGTTGTTAAAAAAAAGTAGTAGTAATTATTGGTTCATGATGGTTAAATGGTCCAAGGATATAAGCTGACAATTTTCAAAAGGAAAAAACAGAAATTGTTAATAATAATTTGAAAAAATGCCCAACCTCCTTAATAATCAAAGAGATGCAAATTAAAACACTGTTGAGGTATCCCTTCATACACACAAAAATAACTAAAAGCAAGTAACCTCAATTGCTAGTGGAAACTCCAAAACTTATAGAATATTTTGGAGTAGTAGTATATGGTAGTACATAGTAAAAGTAGTAAAAGTTATAAACAATCATTACCTTTGTGAGCATGCTTCTTCTTTACCTTTGACCCAATAATTCTATTGTTGGGAACATACTTTGAGGTTGCTACAAAAACAACAAAAAAGCTCTCTGTGCAAAACAGTTTTTTGGTAGGTTTAGATATAATCACAAAGCAGGAGGCAACCTAAATTCACAATAGAGGAATGGTGCAGCAAATTGTGGCATATTTATAACAGAATACTATAACATAGCAGTGAGGAGGTTCAGACTATTCAAGATCCTGGTTCATCTTACTGACATAAGCCCAGTCTCCTACTCAATTCTGGCTCCAGCCCATTGTTCATCTGTAAAAGCTACCTTCCTTTTCCCAGAGTTAAGGCGAAGGAATTAGGCTGGGAATCACAGTTCCTAGGTCATGGATAATTATCAGTACAGTTATTGATGCTCTCAATGTGTGTAATACCTCCAGTCCCTTCTTTCAACAATAAGCGCAGATCTTTCTATGGAAGAAATGTCTGGTGACCTGCAAAACATTCTAATTAGAAACTTATGGCTTATTTCTGGCTTTAGATCTCTGCCTAGTTGTTATGGCTCCTTACCCTATGTCTATAAAGTTCCAAAAATTCTGCTCCCAGAATCCCTTTGATTCACTACTACTTACTTACCTACCTACCTACCTGCTTAGGTGGACATTTTTCTCCTCTGCTACTTTTCCTCACCTCTATAACACACCATATTTTAATCTTCCTCACACTAAGATAGCTCTCTTCAAAAGACTGAACCCTTGGTCATCCTCTCCCCAAAGGCTTCTTTTCATGTCTTTGGAGGCATTGGATCAGGAAGAACAGTATTTTCTATTTCTTGTCCTTACACCCACATCCACATTGTCCCATTGCCACCTATACTCAAATCTATCCCATCTGTATCCTCTTGTTACAGGTAGAATCTTGCTCAGTCTTCCTCTCTAAACTCTTTAATCTCTCTCTCTCTCTCTCTCTCTCTCTCTCTCTCTCTCTCTTCTCTCTCTCTCTCTCTCTCTCACACACACACACACACACACACACTCCCTCCAACATTTATCAACCTCTTAACAAATTCTGCTGAATCTTTACTCCTCATTTGCCCACAGGAATGATCATATCCTTACTCCGATCATTACCCATATCCAACTCCACGACCCAGGTCTATGAAATTATTTTCTCTGACCCCTAACCTCCTACCCCTCAATTTCTTCCCCTGCTTCACTGCTCCTAAACCTACTCTTTGTCCTTACCCTGACTATTAGTTCCTTTGTCTCTCATTATCCCCAGTCTAACAACATCGCTTTGGCCTTTCTTCCTTCTCTTTAAAGTCCTGTGTGAGAATCAGAGCGCCACCACCCTACTGAGAAAGACATTGTGAGAACCAGGGCAGCTCTGCCCTGAGGAGAAAGCATGAGGTGACCTTTCTGAGATTTCGAAGGCCAGATTGGCATCCGGAAGTTATGTCTACCGCCTATTAGTTATGCCAATCAACGGACCAGCCAATTAGCTTGGAGCTGTGTGTGTGGACTGCCCACTTCTGGTTCGACGGGGTTTCTGGTGGAACTAGGGGGATTGACTCTTTTGGATAGGTAGGTGAAGGCGACTTTTCCTCACTCTCTTTGCTAACCCCTAATATACTTTAACAATGCTTAATGCCCAAAGACTGGTACTAAAGCTTCTAATTTAAGGCAACCACACATTAGATTTTTAGACATCACAGTTAGATATTTAAGGTTCACACCTGACACTATGGTTAAACCATATAAACTAGACAATATTATATGCAGAAAGTCATGTAACCATGAAGATTGGTTTACTACAAATTTCTGTTATCTGATCTTTATTGGACTATTGACACTATACAGCAATCCTTTTATTCTCTTCTTGGCCCTAGCACAATGTACCCAATAGTTATTTTATACCTTCTTTCTTTTCAAACTTCTTGTACCACAAGTTTTCCCTCTCCTTCTATATGGAAACCACCCTCTATTTTAATGAAAACCAGAAACTACTGATTATGAGCTGCTTCATCTTCCCTGTTCTATATCTTAAACTCCATTTTCATCCCCTATTTTGTGTTTGCTCTAGACTCTGATGAAGAGGTGACACTTCTTGCCAAAACCAATCCTTCCTGCTGTGCTCTTGAATCTAATCTCATACATCTCTTCTGGGAGTTCTCCTCTAGTCACTTTCTATTTCTCATCTTCAATCTCGCCTTACCCACTGACTGTTTCCCTACTACCAACAAACATGCTCAGGCTTTCACCAGCCTTAAACAAATAACAAAAAGTTTTGCTTGACTCTGCTATCCCCTCAGACTTTTATGGGATAACAGATTCATAATCTCATAGATTTAGAGAAGTAGGGGACTGCAGAAAACTCCCCTTTTATCAAGGAAGAAACTGAAGGCAAAAGATGATTTAGTGACTTGCCCAGAGTCACACAGTAAGTATCTGAGGTGGTATTTGAACTTAGGTTTTCCTTATTCCAAGTCTGGCCTCTATATAGCACATCTCACTGACTATAAGATCGCTGCTCTTGTCCAGAGCCAGCCCTTGGGAAGGATATCTATATACATTGTCTCTATTTCATCTTCCAGCTCATTTTTCAATCTCTTGCAGACCAACCATACAACTCTACTAAAACTACTCTCTCTAAAGTTAGCCAACACATCAACTATGAAACCCAATGGCCTTTTCTAAGTTGTCATTCTACTTGACCCCTCTGTAGCTTTTGATATTTTTGACCACTCCTTCCTCCCCTGGTTTCTATGACATTGAACTTTCTTGCTTCTGCTCCTACCTATATGGATCATTCTTTCATAGTGTCCCTCATGTTGGCATCTTCCAGAGCTATGACCTTGGTTCTCTTTTCTTGTTATGGTATCTTCTTTCTTGTTGACTTTATCAGTTCTCTTAAGTACAATTATTAGGTCTATGCAGATGACATACAAATCTATTCATCTAGCCTCTCTCCTATGCTCCATCTATACCTGGATGTCCTCATCAGCATCTCAAACTCAAAATGTCCAAAATTGAATCCAATATATTTCTACCGAAACCTACCCATCTACTAAAGCTTTCCATTTCTGTTGAGGGCAGCACTTATCCTTCTAGCCACTAACATTAGCAACACTGGAGTCACATTCACTTTACCCTATCTTATTAGTTACTAATCTTGTTGATTCTACTTCCTTGTTTCTTGCATCCATCACTTTCTCTCCACTCACGCAGCCTCTCCCCTAGTCAGGTTCTTGTCATATTTGGGCTGGTCTATTTCATCAGTCTATTAATTTCTCTCTGTTTCCAGTATCTTCCTCTTTCATTCCAACTTCCACACAGTTATCAGGCTATTATTTTTAAACATAGATCTCCCATGCCCTCACCCTACAAAAAACTGTCAATGGCTGCCTCTTGCTTCCAGGACAAAATATGAAGTCCCAAGCCTGCCATTTAAAACCTTTCACAATCTCACTTTCAACTACCTTTCCAGTCTTATTGCATATTACTTCCTTCCACACATTCTACTTTTCAATAAAACTGGCTAGAGGTAGTTGTTCCCCATATAAAACATTCTATTTTTTTTTACCTCCATGGCTTTGAACCGGGGTCACTGATGTCTAGAATTTAGTCAGTCAATAAGCATTTAATAAGCATTTACTATGGTCTAGGCACTGTACTAAATGCTGGGCTATTCAAAGACAGAAAAAACAGTTGCTGTCCTCAAGAAGCTCATTACACTAATAGGGGAGAAATCATGCAAAAACCCAAAACACCATTGTATATACAAAGTAGATGCAGCCTAAGTGCATCTACTGCTTGCTAATTTCTGGAGGAAGGCATTAGTAGTTGGGATGAGGGGTAGAGACCAGAAAGGGCCTCATACAGAAAGATTTGAATTGAGTCTTGAAGGCATTCAGGGAAGTCAGGAGGTAGAGACAAGGAAGGAGAGCATTCTGGGCATGGGAGATAGCTAGTGAAAAAGCTCAGTTGGGAAGATGGAGTGTCATTTGCAAGTAACAGCAAGAAGAACAGTGTTGCTGAACTGCTGAGTAAAGGGGAATAGAGAGTAAAAGATGGAAATGTAGGAGAGAGGTAGGCTGTATATGCTCTGACCTACACTTTTGGAAAATCATTTTGGCAGCTGAGGGGAGGATGGATTAGTATGGGGAAGGATTTGAAGCAAGGAGGACAACCAGAAAGCTATTGCAATAGTCCAGGCATGGTGCACCATGGGGGTGGCTGTACCAGGGTGGTGGCTATCTTGGTGCAGAGAAGGGGATATCTGTGAGAAATGTGAGGGTAGAAACGATAAGACTGGATAAAAGATAAACATCTGGGGATTGCATATGGGGAGTGAATGCAAATAAGAAATCAAGGATGGTACTGGGGTTGTGAGCATGGATGACTTGGGAGGATGATGGTGCTTTTGACAGTAATAGGGAAATTCAGAAAGGGGGAAGGCTTTGGGAGAGATGAGTTCTGTCTTGGATAAGCTGAGTTTGGGATGTCTATGGGACATCCAGTTCAAGATGTCCATGAGGAAGTTTGTGACTTGAGATTGAATCTAAGGAAAAAGAGTAGGGCCAGATATACAGAAATGGGAATCATCTGGATAGAAATAATAACTGAATCCAATGGGAGTTGAAGAAATCATCAAGTGAGATAATATAGTGAGAGAGGAGGGTCTGGGTTTAGAGCTTTGCCCATAGTTAATGGGCATGACATGGATATAGATGAAGCAAAGCCAGCTTAGAAGTAATGTTCAGACACACAAAATCAGAAGAGCAGTGTCATGAAAGCTAGATAGGAGAATGCATTCAAGAGAAAAGGGTGATCCATATTGTCAAAGGCTGCAGAAATGCCAAGAGCGATGAGGATGAAGAAAAGGAATTAGATTACTTCTTTCCCACTCAAGTTAGTGTTATTTGCCTCTTGAAATTATTTTGTATTAGTTAATTTGATTTTGTATATACTCTTCTGAATACTTATTATGCTGCCCTAAAAATATAAGTTGTGTTTGTGTCCAACCCTATCTCTGCCATCATCTTTAGCTACTCGCTTTTCTAAGACCTTGTCCTCCCAGTTCAACCTCCTCAGTTCTCATGACTGCCATTTCTTCTCTACCTCAGTCGCCCACAGGGTGTCACACCTAAGACCTCACCATCACATGAACTACTCCACCTTTAAGATCACAAACTCTGAATTCCCCTTTGTGATCACAATCTCCCATAATTCCATTAGCATACTCCAGAACTTGCTTTTTCACTCTTATCTTGACAATGGGAATTTAAGTCGTCTGCTTACTACATGCTACTCACTATGCTAAGTTCTAGGGATACAAAGAAAGGTGAAAACAGTACTTGTCCTCAAGGAGCTCACATTCTTTTTTTTTTTTTAACGCTATTTTATTTTCAGTTCTGAATTATTTCCCTCTTACCTTCCCTCCCACAAAACAAAAACTATGTCTATATATAGTCAAACAAAAGGAAGAAAAGAACAAAGAAAGAAAGGAATAAAGAAAGAAAACATGCTCTGCTCTGTACTCCAAGTCCATTGGCTCTTTATCTGGAGATGTGTAGCCCTCTAGAACTGTGATTAGTCATTGTATTGATTAGAATTCCTAAGTCTTTCAATGGTGTTTCTCTTTATGATATTCTTGTTATTGTATAAATTGTTTTCCTGGTTCTGCTCACTTCATTTTGTATGAGTTCATACAAGTTTTCCAGGATTTTCTGAAATAATTTTCTTTGTAATTTCTTATTGCACAATAGTATTCCATTGTATTCATATGCCATAACTTATTTAGCCATTCCCTAAATTGATGGGTACTTCTTCAGTTTCCAATTCTTCAATACCACAAAAAGAGCTACCCAAAGTATTTTTTGTACATACAGGCCCTTTTCCTTTTTCTTTGATCTGTTTGGGGCTTAAACCTAGTAACAGTATCAATGGATTGAAGGGCATGCATAGTTTAATAGCTTTTGGGGCATAGTTCCAAATTGCTTTTCAGAATGGTTGAACCAGTTCACAGCAAGGAGCTCATATGCTAATGGGGTGGACAACATGTAAATAAGATAGGTACATACAAGATATATTCAGACTAGATGGAAGCTAACGTCAAAGGAGAAATGACCAGCAGCTGGGGGGATAGAAAAAGACTTCTTGTCAAAGATCAGATTTGAGCTGAGTCCTGAAGACAGTCAGAGGATCTAAGAGGCAAAGGTGAGGAAGGGAGATATTTTGTTCTAGGAACAGCAAGTAGATGAGTGTTGCTGGATCTTAAAGCATGTGAAGGGGAATAAAGTGTAGGAAGACTTTAAATTTACAAAGGGACAAGGTTATGAGGAGCTTTAAATGCCAGACATCCTGGAGTTAACAGGGAGACACTAGAATTCACCAGTTTAGGGGTGTGGGGTGGGGCGACATGTTCAAAGCAGAAATTATTATATTTCCCCCCAAACCATTCCATCCCATTTTCAAACTTTCCTATTTCTGTCAAAGATATCTTCATCCTTCCATTTCCTTGGTTTACGACCTTGGCTATATCCTCATGACTCTTCACTCTCCTCTTCCATTTCTAATCTGTTGACACATCTTTGCTGAACTGAATTATAAACTTCTTGAAGGCAGTGATTACATTTTACTGCTCTTTGCATCTCCTTTGCATACGGTACAGGGATTTCTAACTAGGAAGTGATTTTTAAAATTGTTAATTGATTGGACAAGAAAGAACTTAAGAATCTAGTGCATATCTCTGTCTCTATAAAGGTGTGCATTGAAACCATTCAGTTGAGATGATGATTGACTCTATTTTTATTCTGGGTTTTTTTTTTGTTTTTTTTTTTAGGCAATGGGGGTTAAGTGACTTGCCCAGGGTCACACAGCTAGTAAGTGTCAAGTGTCTGAGGTCAGATTTGAACTCAGGTCCTCCTGAATCCAGGGCTGGTGCTTTAACCACTGCGCCATCTTGCTGCCCCCTGACTCTATTTTTAAATGTACCCAGTAGAGGGAATTCCATAGCTTTCTTTGCTATTCTATTCTAGGGTTTATCAAATCTTAATATTACAAAATCCTTCCTACTTCAAATCTCTTTATTCTTTAGCTGCTGGTCTGTTTGCTCTTGTTTTTGTCCTCAGTGAGGAAAGAGAATGGCCAATCAACATCTTCTCTTACAGCCATAATAATGACATTTGAAATTTTTGACATACATTTCAAACTCCTTGGCAAGAGCAGCTTGAATATATTTGATAGATTTAACTCATCAGTATATTTCTAAGCTAGACAATTTGCCCATTATCACCCTAGAAACTCTGCTGCTTCCAAAAACATGTGCAACTCTTATCTTGACTTGCACTTCACTCATTCTCTTCTCCTTTGTTGTCTCTCATTCTGAGTCTCCTTTCTCAGCAAGTTTGCAGATACGCACCTTTCTATTTGTAGGTCACAATTCAACTGGTGATTCACAATTCAACAGAGTTAAAAATTCAACACAACACAAGAACAACTCAATAGGCATTTACTAAATGTTTACCATCTTGCAGGTACTGTTAGAGACAAAGATTAAAAAGACAGTCCTTGACCTTAAAAAGCTTATATTCTGCTGAAGATAAACAAATACAACACATATACAAGATAAAAAAATTTGGGGGAGGGGATGGAACACTAACCATGGGACATATAGGAGATGACCTTTTAAGATGAACTTTAAGTAGACATGAGGATGGTGTGGAGATTTTTGTCCTAGAGACAATTGAGAGCCATTGAATCTTCTTGAGCAAGGGATTGACATGGCTATATTTGTGCTTTAGAAATATCAATTTTCCAGTTTTGTGGAGGATGAACAGGAAAGTAGAGGGACTAGATTCAGAGAGACTAATTAGGAAGATATTAGGGTCTGAACTAGGCTGTTTGTGGTGTGAATGGTGAGAAGGGATGGATACTTCTGTTTCCTTGGGCTAGCATCCAAAGTCTAAGGGAAGTATTCTTATAACCTCTTTTAGACCACAAAGAAAGAACCATTCACTAGAGGGGGGAAAAAGAGCTAGGCCTACTTACCTAGGGATAGAAGTTGAAGGCAAAGGAAGAATTACTTACAAATGAGAAGAGTGGTTATAACTGAATGTGCATTTTTAAATAATCACAGCCTTTGAGGACTACTAGCTTCCATCAGCCCTAGATACTTTATCTTAGGTTGATTTTCTTGACTCCTCTGTCCTTTTCCAGTACAGGATAGCAAAAGAGCCTGGCCCCATCTTGTTCTAGATAACAACTAAATCAAGGCTTCAGAAAAGTCCCTATGGGTTTTTATCTTCCTTACATGATGTATAAATATATATTCTATTTTGACCAGCTTCATATCCACAAGACAACAGATACAAGTCAGTGGTTATTTGTTAGAAGAGATCTATTCCATTCTTTTCATTTCTTGTAAGGAAAATAAACAATATCTTTTGGTTTTGCATATGAAATATTAAAAAAAAGATCAAGCAAGCAAAAGTGAAAATAAGAAATAGCCCGAACAGGGGAAGTGCAAACAAAGGGGATGATACAAGGAAGAGTGAAAGAGGAAAAAGAAGAGCATTTATTCTCTTTTTTAAAAGAAGAGGTTAAAAAACCCACGTAGGATAGTTGTCTGTTTGAACTGGTCAGAGGCCTGTAATTGTTGACCTCCTATATCTTTTCTTTGATTTTCTTCTAAACCAAGTCATCCTTATGTTGGCTAAATACCAGAATTTTTTTAATCCCGGCTGGTTTTTCCTTGGCTTGGTTGGGAACAGCTGCCAGTACTGCTCTCTGCTGCCAGTCAAGAAATGTGCTCATGTTGGATGCCTGGCTCCATCCCACCCAGGGTGCTGAATGCATTAACTTTCTAACACACAGCTTTTTGCCAGTCTAGAAACTCAAGTCCATCTTTGAGCATACGGTTCTTTTTGTAGCCATTTACAATCTTGGAGGAAGAGCCAATGTCATTTGGGAAGAGGGTAAACAGATTTCAGGGGCTTATGTCAAGGTGATAAATTTTATATCATGTTAATGGAAAAGTAAGATGATAGAGACAGTATAAGAAATGAAGACACTGAATGTTATATAATAATAATAATCCACTTAAAAATCTCCCAACAAAACCACCATATTTCCAAACCCCTGACTATTAAGTGACCCATCAAAAAATCCAAACAAATTAGAATTCAATGATATTTTAGTTAATTACTATGCATTTGCAGTTGCTAATGTGGCTAGATGACCATATTTTCCAATGCTTTAGATTATATCTATTCCTATTGAAAAATACTTGAATCAGTCATCTTGAGTTACATCTTCTCAGAGGTGCACTGGCATAGTAGACAGAGGTTTGGTCTCATGATTATGGAGACATGGATTTAAATTCTGCCTCTCAGTGCCCCAGAAAAATCTCTAAGACTATAAGCTTTTGACGTTGCTGATGTGCATCAAGGAAAAGAGTTCCCCAAAGCCTTTTCAGCAATTCTAGGTGTTCTTACCATAAAGTGAATTTCTTTCAAAGGCTCTTTACTTATTATAACTACACACCCAGAAATGTCATGAAAACTCTAACAATGGACCTGAAGCCTGGAGGAGTTTGGAGACATTCCAAGTTCTTTAATGGAATTTGAATCCCATTAGGTTATTAGGTAACTTCTTTGGTCTCCAGGAATTTGTGGGGGAAAGGGGGAGAGGAGGGGAGGAGAGAGAGGGGGGAGGGAAAGGAGAGGGAGAGGGAGAGAGAGAGAGAGAGAGAGAGAAGAGAGAATGAGAATAAAAACAAACTTTTTTGGCCTCAATGTTGGATATTTTAGCTGGGTAGTTGTATGTTACTGTAATTCAGCTCCCCCCCACCCAATTTAATCGAAATCTTAGTTTTCAGGAAGTAAAAGATAAATGACATATATAATCAATGTTTCTTCTGTTTAGCTTCTAGACTCAAGATTTGGATTAAATGGTCTTGTTCTTTTATTGGCAAAGTAGGGCAGGTAATAACAGTGAATAAGAAACCTATTCTAAGAAGTACTGGCTCTTTCTCAAGTAAAGTACCACTACACCATGAATGACTCAATCATCTACTCAAGAGCTATTACTTGCAAGATGAAGCAATGTTAATTGGATAATGGCCTGCTGCCAGCTAATATTGGCATGACCTACAACACCCTGGCCGACAGCCATGTATGCCTTTCTATCACACCTTTTTTTGTGATCTGGATGGGAAGTGGAAACCATTAAAAAAAAAAACAACAACACCTCTCCCAAGTGCTATTTAACTTCTTATCATGAATTAAAAGTTTAATTAAGTGTCTTGTTAAAAGGCCAGAATTCTGTGATTAAATAAAACAAAATAACAGTTATGAATACTGATCAAATGAGGACTTTGCAGCCTTGAACTTTGCCTAGAAGACTATTAATAATTTTAATTGATGTGGCCAAGAAATTAGACAAAAGAAGTATGAGGGGGAAATAAAATATAAAGGATATTCCCCCTTACCCAATACATACAGGAAAATGATGGCTAAAAACAGTTAGACAAGTTGCTTAACTGATAATCACAAAAACAGATAAGTTTCTAATGTCAGCTCTTTTTCATATAAATTCATTTAAAAAAATTAAATGCTGTTGCTATTTCATATCATATGAGGGTGAAATAGCACATACACACAAACATTGACCCGGTTGCCTTCAAAAAATGGCTTTGAAATCAGGTCACTGAACCCCGCCCCCCGCCCCCCAACAAATCCAAACTCACTTGTTCATATGCACAAATGTCTCAGGTTCATATAATACTCTATCCCAACTGCTAAAAAGAGGAATGTAATTCTTCAGCATTTTCTTTAAATAGGCCTTAATGGCCCTGGTATTTCAAAATGGAAGGGTTTTCAAACAGCTTACATATTTCAGTTTCAAAATTAACTACTGCTTGGATTATTTTTTCACCCTGTACATTATTCTTCCCTTCCCAAATGGAACTCAAATTTTAATAGCATTTGCTCACATTTTACATGCTTTCATTTCACTGTATACCCATTTAAACTCTGAAGGCCAAGTCAGAGGCTTGGAAGTTACGTTTGCAGATGGAGCACTGGATCTGGGGTCAGGAAGATCTGAATTTAAATCCAGCCTCAGACCAGTTTTATGGTCCCAGGTAAGTCACTTAACCTTTGCCTACCTCAGTTTATGAATCTGTAAAATGAAGATAGCAACGCTACTTATTAGGGTTGTTGTTGTTGGGACAGCTAGGTGATACACTGGCCCTGAAATTGGGAGGATCTGAGTTCAAATCTGACCTCAGACACTTACTAGCTGTGTTTCCCCTGGGCAAATCACTTAACCCCAAATTGCCTTAAACATCTGGGGCCATCTCCAGTTGTCCTAATCTATCTATCTACTTCTATCTATCTATCTATCTATCTATCTATCTATCTATCTATCTATCTATCTATCTATCTATCTATCTATCTATCTATCTTGCCACTGGATCCAAATGGCTCCGGAGGAGAGAGTGAGGCCGGTGACTTTGAACAGCCCTTCCTCACAAATTCAATTCACTGCAAGTCATGACATGATCTCAATGTCATGGTCCTCTTTTGAGAATGAAGTGGCAAAACAACATCTGAAGCTGTTGTGAAGATCAAATGAGCCATTCGTACAGAATAAAACAAACAAAAAACCTTGTAAACTTTAAAAGAGTTAATTAATGCTAGCTATTATTTAGACATTTCAAAATTGTCAACAGTAATTTGACAACTTCTTAATAGGTATCCCTGGCTGATGTATTCTGAATCCTAATTATTTGTTAAAAAAACCCCAACACAACAAACAGCCAAGTCTCATTAGTGAGTCTTAGAAATCTACACCATAGATGTTAACGAGGAATTCTTGGTAAAATTTATTGCAGCAGAGAGGTTCCTTTCTGACAGCAATAATGCCCATGGTTTATAGAGCATTCACTTTTATAGAGATTTAACAGAAAGCACAGATAATACCTCATCTATCCTACCATATCCTTCCTGGTGTGGCTGGTAACTAGGATTATTACTTTTTTATTTCCATAGAAACACTAGGCCTATACAAGTAACAAAGTTTCTTTCTTTCTCTTTTTCTTCCTTCCTTCCTTCCTTCCTTCCTTCCTTCCTTCCTTCCTTCCTTCCTTCCTTCCTTCCTTCCTTCCTTCCTTCCTTCCTTCCTTCTTCTCTTTCTTTCTTTCCTTCTTTCTTTCTTTCTTCCTTCCTTTCTGGGCAATGAGGGTTAAGTGACTTGCCTAGGCTCACACAGCCAGTAAATGCCAAGTGTCTGAGGTAGGATTTGAATTCAGGTCCTCCTGAATCCAGGGCCAGTGCTTTATCCCCTGCGCCACATAGCTGCTCTAAAGTAACTTTCTTAAAGTCCTAAAACAGAAGCTGATGGGGTATGTGATAGCCCGTATCTGTGTTCTGACTGTTCAATAATATCTAATAGTTCTCAAACTCTTGAAGCTGGCAACCCTCAGGGAAATCCCATCCTTCCCATCCATGCCTCTTCAAAGGCCTATGGCCATAAACTGAGGTCTAATTATAAATGTTTTCAGAAGCTATAAATATTTCACTGATTACCCTCCCAAATTCTTATTCGTTTTCTCTCTCAGCTCTTTGCTTTCCTTTCCTTCATGCAATCTGTCTACTTCCTTGGCCCAAAATTTCTTCCCTTCCCCTCCATCCTCTGCTTCTACCATGAAGACTTTCTTATCCAGAACACATCTGAATGCTGAATCCTACACAGGATAGGATGAGGGAGGAAGGTACCTCCCCCATGAGAGGGTTAATTTGGAGGCAATGTCCATGTCAGGATATGGGAGAAAAAGAGGGTAGGTGACCAGTTTGTAGATACTGATAATGTGTAACCAACACTGTGTACTTCCCAAGCCCTGCCTTCCCCTTCACACCTATCTGTTCTTTTTTTTTTTTATATTAAAGTATTTTATTTATTTTTTTCCTGTTACATGTAAAGATAGTTCTCAACTTTTGTTTGTGCAAGCTTTCCAATTTCAGATTTTTCTCCCTCCCTCCCCTCCCTCCTCCCTCCCCTAGACAACAGGTAATCTGATATAGGTTATATATATATATATGTATATATATATACATAATAACATTAAATATATTTCTGCATTAGTCATGTTATAAGGGAAAAATCAGAGCAATGATGAAAAACCTCAAAATAGAAAAACATCAGCACCAAAAACAAAAGAAATAGTATGGTTCATTCACACCTATCTGTTCTAATGTTGGCACAAGTTCTGTGATGGGACCCCTCAGCTTTGTTGGCATTTAAGCATGTTCTCTAGCATCAAATGCTGGAGCAAACTTCAGATGAGAATCTGATCAGCTCTCCTACCTCTTGGAAAGATTATGCCTAAACTTCCTTTCCTTTAAAGGCTTCTAGATCACTCAGTTTATGTGGTTAATGGCCCTTGTTAGAAGTCATGTGCTGCAGTAATTAATGTTCTACTATGGTCCACAATTTAAGTTAGTGACAAATACTTTCATTTTTTAGGTAATCTTTTTTCATTTGTTTTTTTTTTTTTGGTGGAGCAATGAGGGTTAAGTGACTTGCCCAGGGTCACACAGCCAGTAAGTGTCAAGTGTCTGAGGCTGGATTTGAACTCAGGTCCTCCTGAATCCAAGGCCAGTGCTTTATCCACTGCACCACCTAGCTGCCCCTGATAATATTTTTTCAATGAACAAAAATTGATTCATTTCCTCCTATCCCCTGCCTCACTATTAAGAAAAAAGAGAAAAATAAATTATGAAGAACGGCAGAAAAATAATTAGAAAAATTAAATTAATTAAATTAAAATAACTAATAAAAACTTAGAAAAGTAATATGCATAGTCAAGAAAAACAGATTCCTAGACCGACCATGTTAAAAAAAGTCTCATTCTGCACCTTGAATATATTACCTCTCTATGTATGTCAGGAGATGGAATCATGAATGATCATTGTTTTGATAAGAAATTCTTAAGTCTTCCAAAATTATTTCCACAGTGTTGTTCAAGTACCTTTCTTTAGTGAAGATTCTGTTTTTTAGAAGCACATTTTTTAATACTTATGTTAGATGCTTGCACTTATTTCTTCCTTACAGTATTTTAGCTTAAAACAAAAACTGTGTAACTTCAATTCAATCTTAGTGATGATTCTTTCCTGAGTCAGGTTACTCTTTCTGTTGAAAAAAAGGGGCTTTGCACCCAAATGTTCAATACATAAGATGTGCCGCTGGCCACCTCTGACAAGTGCACACACAAGATGGTACAAGGACCAAACTGTAGCTAACCAATTTGTTCTCCTCTTCCCAGCCCTGGTGTGAATCTCTCATCTTCTACTGTAGAGTACCACCTTCCAAGCAGTCCAGAAGGATGGGGTAGAGGTATAAAGGTAAATGTTTAACAACAAACTCTCCAGGAAAAAAAAAATGTACCCATTACACAGTTTTAAGTTTTATCTTCATTATTAACATTCTCCACCCCAATCCCTTTTTACATTGCTGATTTCTGAGCTGTTGACACTCACACTAAAAAAAAATTAACAACTGACCTGTCAGAGCTGGCTCTAGCACAGCTCTAGAAGAGGTCAGAGGCCAGCGTGCTTCTATCCTTTGATGGCTCCATGATCACACTAATATTGATAGGCCCTCCAGTGATGCAGCGTATAACCTATTTTTGCCTGAATATCCTGTGTGATTATCACAGACACGCTCCCATAAATTTCTGGGAGTTTAGACTGGTTGTTCCCCATGCCTGGAATGTTATCCTTTCCTATTTCCAACTCTGAATCCCTGGTTTCTTCTAAGAGTTCTTTCCTGGTCTCCCCAATTACTATGCTATCCCCATTTACTCTATATTTGTCTTGTATGCTATGATATTTTTTTTCAGGGCAATGGGGGTTAAGTGACTTCTCCGGGGTCACACAGCTAGTAAGTGTCAAGTGTCTGAGGCCGGATTTGAACTCAAGTCCTCCTGAATCCAGGGCCGGTGCTTTATCCACTGTGCCACCTAACTGCCCCTGCTATGATTTATACATGTTATCTGCCCCATTAGAATGTGAGTTCTTTGAGGGCAGGGACTGGTATACAGTAATCACTAAAATACATGTTGATTAATCCTTCACAGGGAGTTCACCCAACATATATGAGGCCTTTCTCTAGATACCAGTGGAGCACTTGGGCTGTCCACTCTTCACTCACAACACATGACTAGCTTAACTTTTTTTTACATTTGTAAAAAATGTGATGACATCCTTTACATTATTTTTCTTGCACAATTCCATTGAGCCTGCTCACTGTTGACAGATTGCTTTTAAAAATGTTATGAACATGGGGCAGCTAGATGGCGCAGTGGATAGAGCACCAGCCCTGGAGTCAGGAGGACCTGAGTTCAGGTCTGGCCTCAGACACTTAACACTTACTAGCTGTGTGACCCTGGGAAAGTCACTTAACCCCCATTGCCCCGCAAAAAAAAAAATGTTGTGAACACAAAGTAGAATTTCTTTACGAGGAGACCAAATATCCTCCTTATTTTTGAAGATTTGTCTGTAGAGGCTTATATATCACATTTCTCTAAGGAACGCCATTAAGCTGCTGCTCTCTGTGACTTAGAAGTTGAGAAATGTCGGTCTATGATTATACTTTTCCTCTAATGGTTGACATCCAGAAGAAGACACTCCATTGACTCACAGCCAAGGCTAAGTTGTTGCTCCGTCTAAAATTGTAATGTGCAGCCAAGGACTACTTCTGCAAGGAGGATTATGCACGTAGAGGTACATCTGAGAGTTATTTATTGGATGGTTTGTCCACCAAGTCCCTTTTGAAAAAATATAATTTTCTGGCAGAATCTGTTTAGAACAGTTCTCTTACATGCTTTTCTTTTAAACTAGTAACCAGAAAAAGTGATATTTAGCATGATATCATGGAGTTATGTTTTCCAAAATAATTTACTTGATTAAGATGAACGGATGTGAAAATCAGGTGGGAATGGGGAGAAGAAGCTTGAGGCAGACAGACTCACCAGCAGGCTATTACAATAGTCAGGTGTGAGATGATGAGGGTCTGCCACAGAGTGGTGGCAGTCAGAGGAGAGAGGGGGTATATTTGAGAAATGTTGCAAAGGGGAAATTGATTGGCCTGGGTTACCGATTGGATATAGGGGACTGATAGGTGGTGAGGAGAAGAGAAAGGCTGGGGCAGGATAGGTAGATTTGAGAATCATCAGCATATGGGTGGTAATTAAATCCATGGGAGGGAGAAGAAAAGAGGGAGAAGACTCAGGACAGAACCCTAGAGGACACCTATGGTTAGAGGAAGTGATCTGGCTGATCTAGCAAAGAAGACTGAAAAAAAAAGTAGACAGACAAGTAGAAAGAGAACAAGGAAAGAGTGAAAACCCTGACAGAAGACAGTATATGGGAGGAGAGGGTGATTACAGCATCAATACCTTCAGAGAGGCCAAGGAAAATGAGGATTGATAAAAGGCTATTGGATCTGGCAATTAAGAGATCATTGGTAACTTCGGATAGAGCAGTTTTGGTGGAACATTAAGGTCAGAAGATAGACTATAAGGAGTTAAGAAAACAGTGAGAGGAGAGAGTGAAGGTATGTATCATAGGTAGCCTTTTTAAGGAGTCTAGCCACAAAGGGAAGAAGAAATATAGAGCAATAGTTTATAGGGATGGAAGGAATCAAGTAAGGGTTTTTTTTGAGGATGGGGGAGACATTGGCACGTTGTAGGCAGTAGGGAATGAAGCTACTAGACAGGGAGAGGTTGAAAATAAATGTTAGGGGGGCAGCTAGGTGGCACAGTGGATAGAGCACCGGCCCTGGATTCAGGAGGACCTGAGTTCAAATCTGACCTCAGACGCTTGACACTTACTAGCTGTGTGACCCTGGGCAAGTCACTCAACTCCAATTGCCTCACAAAAAAGAAAAAAAAAAGAAAAAAGAAAATAAATGTTAGAGTTGGGATATCAGAAGGGGCAATATGTTGAAGGAGATAGGATAGAATGGGATCATTTTGTTTGTTTGTTTGTTTTTGTTTTTTTAGGGCAATGAGGGTTAACTGACTTGCCCAGGGTCACACAGCTAGTAAGTGTTAAGTGTCTCAGGCTGGATTTGAACTCAGGTACTCCTGAATCCAGGGCTGGTGCTTTATCCACTGCGCCACCTAGCTGCCCCAGAATGGGATCATTTGAGCAGGCATAGGAGTTAGCCTTTGTAAGGAGTAAGGCCGCCTCATCCTGTGAGACGTGGGTGAAGGAGTATGCAATGGCAAAAGTTATATGAGCAAGATATGAGAGATAAATATGTAAAGTGTTTGTAAATCTCAAAGTGCTATATAAATGCTAGCTAATACATAGGTATCACTATGTTTTTTTTTTTTTGTGAGGCAATTGGGGTTAAGTGACTTGCCCAGGGTCACACAGCTAGTAAGTGTTTAAGTGTCTGAGGTCGGATTTGAACTCAGGTACACCTGAATCCAGGGCCGGTGCTCTATCCACTGCGCCACCTAGCTACCCCTATAGGTATCATTTTGAAAGATTTGTGTTTGTATGAGCTAGACATTTCTTCTAATAGGTCATGTACATGGTTGCCATTCAATACTTTTCTTTCCTTTGAGCAGTCTTGGATTGATATTTATTGGGACTCAGCTATCAAGGCATTCTATTGGGTAGATCCAAAGAATTATGGCCTCAACAGACTTTAGGGGTAATGAGTATCTCTTGCTATCTTTTTGTTGTTTTAGAGAAAGGAAAGTCTTTTAAAAATAGGCAGACTTTGAGTGGACGGAGGCTTTCTTGTTGCATGTTTTCAGGGAAGTAAGCTACTGACCTCCAACAAATCCGATTTTTAGGGTATAATATTATAAGAGCAAGAACAGAGGAGGCTGAACAAAAAGATTGGGAGCCCAAGGTTGGAATGGGGTATGTGGGATTCCACTTTGCTACCAGTCTGAAACTCCCTCCAAACTTTTAGGCACTCAAGGATATGCAGAGAAGTGAATAATCATGGGTCAGTGCTAGGAGATGCTATGAACTGGGAGATCTGAGCAAGTACATGAGGGTTTTTTCCCCCTTTTTTTTGCAGGGCAATGAGGGTTACATGACTTGCCCAGGGTCACACAGTTAGTAAGTGTCAAGTGTCTGAGGTTGGATTTGAACTCAGGTCTTCCTGAATCCAGGGCTGGTGCTTTATCCACTGTGCCACTTCGCTGCCCCTGGTACATGAAGTTTTAATCAGGTATGTGTTTTCTTTTCTCCAGGAGATTATTTTCCTGTTAAATGTCAGAAGTCTTGGGAAGCACAGCCAGATATATGTGTTTGAGGCTGTATTAGTTATGCTTTAAAAACTGTCAAGTTATTGATGGAAACAAAACCAGATAAGAACATCATGACTTCAGTGTGATTTTAACCTGCACATTGTGGTTATTCAAGTCTCATTAGAAATAATGAAAATCCATCTCTTGTAACTGCCCATAGGTGATCTGATATGAAAGTTGGAGGGTTATAAGCATAATCAATTTATCTTTATTTCTCAGTAAAATGAAGTAATTGTGAAGTTCAAGCAGGAAAGCTTCAGCTAGACCGACTAACGAATGCTATGAATGATAAAGAATGCAGAGATCACATGGGGCCCAATGATCACTTTACATATGTCTAAGGAGAGAAAAAGAGCAATGTAGTCCTGTCAACTTTTTATCTGAATATAAATAGCTAGGAAATTAAAATAGCAGCACTTTTGTGGATAGGGGTATCTTGTCTATGGAAAAGAGATCAATGACAAACGAATTATAACAAAAAGAACAATAGCCATTTACATAGGGCTTTAAGATTTGCAAAGCAAGTTACAATATTTCTCATTTTATCCTCACAACACTGGGAGATAGGTGTTATTATTATTCTCATTTTTACAGATGAGGATGTTGAGGCAGACAGGAGTTTAATGACTTGCCCAGGATCACACAGCTAGTAAGTGCCTGAGACTAGATTTGAACTCAGGACTCCCTAACTCCAGGTTCTAGTGGAACCACCTAGCTCCCTCTAAATAAACTGTTATTAGGGATTTGATCAAAAAGGAGACTCCTAGGGTATGTCACACCCTTTCTCATCAAGGTAATTGATGACCTAGGGATACTGTAAGACATAAAGTGCCATATGAATACATCAAAAGGTGAGAAAAATAATACTTAGAATATTTTTCCTGCTAAATATATTTTTTATTGTGTTCTCATTCTTGAAAATGGCAAACATGCACGTAGCATATTTAGCAATACTCACTTAACTAAAATCTTCAATTTCTACCATACTCCACTGCTAGACCTTTCAGGTCAAAAGGTTTATGGTAAAATCTCACATAATTATAAAGTTGAGATGATGTTTAGAGTTGTTCAAAATGAAGCACTTTCTGGGAAAACTTGGTGTAGAATTTAATTCAAAGCAGAAGATTTTCTCCAAGTCCAGAACAGAGAAATAAGGGCTCCTATGTCTTATTCTTGTTCCTCACCAATTGCCTGTAATTGTTTGTTGTCATTTACAAATAATAACTAAGTTTCTTACCTAGCAGACAGCTGATAATGAAATACTCCCAAAGACCTGACTTAAAAAGTTATTAATATAAAAATCTTAGATGTTCATGCATTTGCTACTTTTAAACTCTTCACCACTTCACTGTTAATCAATAGTAAAATCATTTGTATTGGGCAGGTAGAGGACTTTAAGTTCTAGTCTGACAAGGTTTGAAAGAAAAATTAAAATTGTAAGCACAGGTTAAGATATTCCTTTTTTTTTTTTTTTTTTTTTTTTTTTTTTTTTTTTTTTTAGTGAGGCAATTGGGGTTAAGTGACTTGCCCAGGGTCACACAGCTAGTAAGTGTCAAGTGTCTGAGATCAGATTTGAACTCAGGTCCTCCTGACTCCAGGGCTGGTGCTTTATCTACTGCACCACCTAGCTGTCCCTTCCATGGGCTTCTTTCAACCTGAACAAAAGGCCTAAGAATGACCCACATTAGGAAAGACAAATTAGGATAATGGGCAGGGAAAAATTCAAGTAGCTGTACACAAGACAGGAAATTAGGGGAAACATGGTTTTAAAAGATGAATGGAGTGGGCAGCCCTGGAGTCAGGAGTACCTGAGTTCAAATCTGGCCTCAGACACTTAACACTTACTAGCAGTGTGACCCTGGGCAAGTCACTTAACCCCAATTGCCTCACTAAAAAAAAAAAAAAAGATGAATTGACCTCATGGCCCCTATCCTAGGAGGTTCTAAAGCTCAGCCAGAACCACTGAATTAAATCTCTAGTCAAAACCTCCCAGGCCACTTGGGTGTCCACTAGCAAAGACCTACCAGGTGTAGCCACCAGAAAGGAATAAAGTAAGTTCGTATAAGAGATTTTCACTAATGGCAAGCAGGCAAGTTGACTCAATTTGAGAGCTTTTGTTATAGCAGCTGTCAGAAAGGTTGGTTGTTTTTATGACTCCCTTTCTCTCCCCAGGCCCCCAAAGGAAGATCCTGTGAACACTTTTGTTCTTTCACTCTCAAGGGAAATCCAACAATCCTTAAGCCCAAATGAAACTGAAAAATAATAGCAATAGTCATTGATTCAAATCCCACAACAAGAACCTTACCATCCTTGGACCAGCAGACTCATAACCAGAAGGTTAAGTGAATACAGTAAGAGGCTGTGAGCCACCTAGAAGGTTGTGTTCCTTTAAAATAAGGTAACCGTTGATAACCATACCTCTGAGCCTTACACATCCCACTCCTACTGTGTTGTGTGTGTGTGGCTTAGATCATAAGTCTGTGAGATGGATACAGTGACCAACTTGGTGGGCAAGTAAGCACGTGCACAAATTAAAGCATGCACACAAATCAATATTATCAATCAATTGACTTCACCATCATCAACTGTAACAAATCAAAATATATCGTACCTCCTCAGGCAGGCTGACAACCAAGTCATGTTTCGTTGCCCTACCAGAGCTTGCCAGAAGTATTCGCTGCATGCTGCCAACACAGCCCGGTGGGCTCGGAACTCTTTCCTTTCCACAATCAAAGTCAAATCACAGAGGAATATCCTTCTTCCGCTGGTCATTGAGGCACAGGAGGATATTGGTACAATGGACTGTTGACTCATACACATACATGGGGGATTCAGTCTTCTCATCCACAGACATTCCGTTCACACCCTAAATAGAAATAAGGGTTATTCTAGTTATCAGAGTTTGAGAAAGACACACACACATACACACAAAACAGTGGGAGAGTAAATGAGAGAGGGCAAAGAAAGATGACATCATGGTTTCTGTGTCCTGCATGAACTAGGCAGCAAATGGTAAAACTGCTGATCAGCACATTAATTCTCTGCTACAATCAATAAGCTCAGAAAAACTATCTGGAAAGACATTTTCTAATCATAGACCTTTATCCTTCTCTTTTATTAGGTTCCTTGTCTACCTACGTAGCAAATACAGCTAGGATTTTTTTTTTTAACAGAAGATACAGTATTTTAAAAAAAAGGATCCATTCTTCAATGTTTGAAGCCTGATTTTTTAGAAGTTAAAAAAAGTCACATCATACACATGAATAGTCCAAAACAAAGAACTGATTATGATTTTTGCTAACAGAAATATAGAGAAGTATAGCTCACTATTGGGCAGAGACTACCTTGTTTCCGTCCCTGTAATCTCCAGTGCCCGGTACAATGGGGTGGCTAAAAAAGTGTTTGTTGAACTGAATGGAACAGCAACAAAATAACTCTGAAATACCTGTATTGCTGAATGAATAAATGTCTGTATGGTGGATGAATGCTAATTGGCACTTAGACGAATGAATGAATTGTTGAAACTTATATCACCAGTATGATTTCAGAATTTGGCTTAGATACTTGGGATTTTGTTTTTAACTACCTATTAATGATGTCTAATATTACAAGGACTAAAAGGGACTCTGCTAAATCAGGGCTTTCTTAACTTGGGACCTAATATTTATTTACAAATATTTGGATAACTGTAAATAAAATATTTAAAAATATTTTGATAAACTGTACTTAATATAATAGGTTTTCTCTGCAATTTTATTTATTTTTTTTGCATTTAAAAGCATTATTCTGAGAAGGGGTCCATGACACACAAAAGAGATTAACAACCGGGCAGCTAGGTGGCGCAGTAGATAGAGCACTGGCCCTGGAGTCAGGAGTACCTGAGTTCAATATCCGGCCTCAGACACTTAACACTTACTAGCTGTGTGACCCTGGGCAAGTCACTTAACCCCAATTGCCTCACTAAAAAAAAAAAAAAAAAAAAAAAAAAAAAAAAAGAGAGATTAACAACCCCTGTGCTATGACAATCAGACACTGACCGCTACTTTTTTACCATTTCATCACATAGTCCAATTTCATCTTCTACTAAAGATCCTTCTATGATGCCTTGTTTTGCCACAGAGGTGAGCTGGCATTCTCTAAGGTTCTGGCGGATACTAAGTTGTTAACAGTGGGCTTGGCAACACCCACCCCCCCAAGATATATTTGGGAAGCTCCTTATGAGGTTGGTCATCCAGAGAATAGTTTATTTTGGGGCCATAGAAGCTCATGAAACCATCCAATGAAGTGTGGAGAGGTTGTGATTTATGTCAGAGGCGGGATTACACTGCACTGATAAACTTGTAGTTTTTTTTTTTTCGGGTCAATGAGGGTTGAGGGACTTGCCCAAGGTCACATAGCTAGTGTCAAGTGTCTGAGGCTGATTTGAACTCAGGTCCTCCTAAATCCACTGTGCCACCTAGCTGCCCCTAAAACTTGTAGCTTTTTGAAGAAGTACAACTGAATAATCTTTGCTCATTCACAGGGAGTTACCCATCTTTCACTGATTTACTAAAAGTCCCTGCCATCTTACTAAAGGAATAGATGTACATCCATTCTAAGGAAACCCAATGAATAAAATCAGGATGGTCCAAAAACAGACTAGGTACTGATGATGCAGCATGCAGAAGGATTCTTTGCCTTACAAAAGGATTTGTTGTAGTATTTCTTTAAGCAATAAGTTCCCCTAGTAAAAAAGTGTGATACAAATTACATACAACTTTTTCAGAAAAAAAAAAAAAGATCTATTGCTAAAGTGAGGCCCACCTGCAATAACTTTTTATTTAGGTCCAATGCCATTAATCTAGGGAGATCCAAACATTTCATAAATGTTACCCTAATGCTCCTCTTATCCCATTACTATTCCACTTGGGTGGATTTGGCTCAGCTTTAAATAGCTTTATGGAATGTATATCCATGAGCTTATTTTGAAAAGTAGCATGATATAATGGAAAGAAAGTTAGCTTTGTAGTCACTAGGACTAGATTCAAGTCTATCTTAGACCCAAACTGGCTCTGAGATCCTGGGGTAATCTCTTAACCTCTCACTGCTCCAGGAAAACTCTCTAAAACTAGAAACAGAGCAGAAACTGATCTGCACACGTAGAAGGCTAATCAGGTGTTCCCTGTACCAATGAGATCACAGTCCAATACACCGCCCCTCCCCAACCTCCCTTCCTTCCAGAACCTCATAACCCTCCAACCCTATTTATCCAAAAGAATAGCTCTCCTAGAAGTTCGGGTAAAATCAGCTAGGTGGATGTGCCCTTTCCTTTCTGGGATGTATTTTCTCTACAATCAGAAGAGCTCCTGGCTGGTTAAAATTTAGGTGCAATGGCTACAAGCCAGGGGTGTGAGATTTAGCTTACATAGCATCTCTTTGTACTGAGGAAACTAGTGCTAAACTGTACATTACTTAGTCAGAAGATTATGTACTCCATTTTCACTTCCTCTTCACTTTCTTCTTCTAAGCACTCACATGTATAGGATTAATCTCCAGGGGTTTCTCAACTGTCCACTTTTACTCTTAGCTTAAAATTACTACCTTTCTCCCATTAAGTTCAATTCTCTCAAATCAATCAATCAATCCCCAGGTATTCATTGAGTATGTAACATAATGCACAATAATATATACTGAATGAATGAATGCCTAGACCTCTCCCTTCCTTCACTGTTTATTGAGCAACAAACATCAATATCTGTTACTATGATGAGAAATGCTTGCTTTGGAGGAAATAAAATTTTAGGGAAGTAATCTGAGAGAAGGAATAGGTTCAACAGGTCATCTATGGTACTTCTTATAGGCAGAGGATTATGTCCTCTGATACATACATAGACACACATATACACAAATACTTACATATATAGCATATCTCCCAAAGTCTTCATGCTATTTTAAGTTAAAATTGCCCAAAGGCTTCGGGAATTCCTTGTATTTTCAGGGAGTTTTCAGGTTATTTTAGAAGACATCTTCTGGTCTAAAATCAATAGCTATTAGGAAGCTTTTCCTAGGATTTTCCCTGTTTGGAATTTTCTCAGTTTTATCTCATTCTCCAGGATTTCTTCTTTGTTCTTCTTGTGTCAGCTTGCAAGCCTTTACAATATCTAAAGACTTATCTCCACATCCCATTTATTTCCTTGTCAGCTCTTATTTGAATGCATCATCTTTAGTTTCTTAATCTCCTTCCAAAAATCCATAAATTCTTGTTTTCTACTATTATCTAATTGTCTAGATAACTCCAATTATGTAGGAATCCTTTCTAATTTCTTGGTGTTTCAGTTGGACCATTGGAAACAATCTGAATCCTACTGCTCTTGACACTTCATACTAAGATTAAAAAAGGATTCAGTGGGGGCAGCTAGGTGGCGCAGTGGATAAACCACTGGCCCTGGATTCAGGAGGACCTGAGTTCAAATCTGATATCGGATACGACACTAGCTGTGTGACCCTGGGCAACTCACTTAACCCTCATTGCCCCGCCCCCCAAAAAATTAAACTAAAAAAATACGGTTTAAAAAAAAGGATTCAGTACCTAACTATGCTTCCAGTCTCTTTTTCCACACACATGCATAGCAATGTACCAATGTACCAATCAATATTAAGTGCCATAGTAACTCCTGGTGGTAGTAATTCATGGTTGAATAGAAGACATACAAAGAATGAACAAAATAATTTCTAGCTAGTGAATACCAGGGTACAGAGGAATCTGAAAATGAGTCCTTACTCTAAGCACTCAAAAATGTGTTACATATATACATAGCAAGAATCAGATTGGAAAGAAGCTTTCCAAAAGTTTTAACTTTGGTTTCATCTGGGTCTCCCTCTTTTGTCTGGAAAGAATGAGGTGTGCATATGTAACTTTTTCTCTGTTTTTTCCTCTCCCGGTTTTCTTCAGTTAAGTTCAGAAATGTAACTAGAAATATTTCACTGGAGGCTACCTATACAAAATGTGCCCTCAGATCGACTTTCAGAGATTAAGTTCTTGAGTAGGGAAGTAGAGATCCAAAGACATCCTCTGAACAGAGACTCCAGGACAACTAAAGGTGGGTGGGTATAGGGTGGAACAAGGCTGCGCCAAGTTGGGGAAGTGCTCAGTCGGGGTAGTGGTTGAACTGAAGAAGGTGCCATTTGGCAGCCTTCTATTAAAAGTAATTATTCTTGGGGCAGCTAGGTGGTGTAGTGGATAGAGCATCGCCCTGGAGTCAAGAAGTTCAAATCTGGCCTCAGACACTTGACACTTACTAGCTGTGTGACCCTGGGCTTAACCCCAGTGGCCTCACAAAAAAACCAACCAAACAAACAACAAAAGTAATTATTCTTTTTGTGTTGTTGTTGTTGTTTTGGTGAGGCCATTGGGGTTAAGTGGACTTGCCCAGGGTCACAAGCTAGTTTAGTGTTTAAGTGTCTGAGGCTGGATTTGAACTCAGGTCCTCCTGACTTCAGGGCCGGTGCTCTATCCACTGTGCCACCGAGCTGCCCCAAAAGTAATTATTCTTGCTAATATGGTGGGGGAGATTTGGTTGTTTCTATTCTGTTTCAAGGATGGTCTCTAGATTGTCATGCCTTGGGAAAAAGGCCCAGTTGCCCCAGCCTAGTTATGCCCCTATATAGATGATAAGTGACCATAAAGGTATCATTGCTATTATTTTATTAGAAAAATAATGACCTCTCAACCCCTTCAAAAAACTCAAGAGAAAACAATACAACTCCATGCACTTTGTCTCCTAACTCCTTAGAGGTCTGTTTATAAATGAATACTGAATGACTCAGAAATTAAAATGTTTAGTGGTATTCTAGAAACACAAGTGTGAAACTGAAGGTATGTAGAAAACTTCAGTGGAAAATCCAAAGGACCTCTGATTCATGAATGAAATTAGAAGGTTAACTCTTTTAGACAACCTGTTGTGTCTAGAATGTTCCGGATGAAATGAAATGAATAATTATATCCCTCATAGGAAATGAGTAAAACCAAAATGTAAACTATTTCACTTGAAACTCCAACCACATTTTTCCTTTTTAACTGGGTGTTTAAGTAAATAGTTCTTTGAATCAAATACTGAATTTGCACTGATGTTAAGGAAGAATTTTAGAAAAGAGTTGTCAAGTCTGTAGAAAGTCTATAGAAAGTTCTACTGACTATAGAAATCTGTAGAAATTGTAAGATACAAGAATACTTCAAATACTGTTACCACTTTTGGGATTGGGAAGAAATATAAATATAAGGAACTTGGTATTAACATTGAAACATAAGCTAGAAGCAGCCAGGTGGTTTAAATTTATAGAGTTGAGACCTGGAGTCATGAAGACCTGAGTTCAAATCCTTCCTCAGACCTTACTAGCCATGTGACTCTGGGGGAAGTCATTAACCTTGTTTGCCTCAATCTTTAGAGCTGTAAAATGAGGATATTAGCAGCTCTCACTTCCCTGGGGTTGTTATGAGGACTAAAATGAAATAACATTTATTTATTTATTTATAATTTTTTGGGTGTGAGGCAATTGGGGTTAAATGACTTGTCCAGGGTCACACAGCTAGTAAGTGTCAAGTATCTGAGCCCGGATTTGAAACTCAGGTCCTCCTGAATCCAGTCCGGTGCTTTATCCACTGAGCCACCCTAGCTGCCCTGAAATAATATTATAAAGCACTTAGCACAAAGCTTGACATGTGTTGTTGTTCTTCAGTCATTCAGTTGCACCCAACTCTTTGTGACCCCCAATAGTTCATGGGATTTTCTTGGCAAAGATACTGAATGGTTTGTCATTTCCTTCTTCAGTAGATTAAGGCAAATGGAGGTTAAGTGACTTGCCAAGGGTAAAACAGCTAGTAAGTGTCTGAAACTGGATTTAAACTCTAGAAAATGTCTTCTCTGACTCCAGGCCCAAAGCTCTATCCACTGAGCCACCTAGCTTCTTGATACACAGTAGCACTTGATACACCATTCCTTCTTTCCTGCCTGCCTTCCTGCTTTATAAAAGTAGAGTGATCCAATTTTACTATCTTGTTTTGTTTTGATTTGTTTTTGGTGAGGCAATTAAGGTTAGTGACTTGCCCAGGGTCACACAGCTAGTGAGTGTCAAGTGTCTGAGCTGGGTTTGAACTCAGGTCCTCCTGAATCCAGTGCTGGTGCTTTATCTACTTCACCACCTAGCTGCCGCCAATTTTACTATCTTTTTAAAAAAATGTTTTTATAAACCTAACACGAATATCAATACAAACTAAACGAATTCCAGTACCTTAAAGCAGAGTTCTTAACCCTTTTTGGATACCATTGGCAGGTTGGGGAATCCTATAACCTCCAGGACTGTGGTGCCTGTCACTCAATGGTTCCAATACCTTCAGCAGCTACAGTAAGGACTGGACATGAAGTGTGTAAACATTCTTTGTGTATGTACTTATGGGACCACAAAAGTGGAAACTTAAGGATGATGCCTACAAGCAATTTTGTTTGTTTGTTTTTTGGTGAGGCAATTGGGGTTAGTGACTTGCCCAGGGTCATACAGCTAGTAATTCTCAATTGTCTGAGGCTGGATTTGAACTCAGGTCCTCCTGAATCCAGGGCCAGTGCTCTATCCACTGTCCACCTAGCTGCCCCCCTACAAGCAATTTTACATTAGATCCTTAACAATTCTGAATGGTTCTGGAACCTTGGTAGAAGCTTTCACTTTATTTTATGGCTAGGTCCTGATTAGTAAAAATAATGAAGCCTCCTGAAGTAGTCACATGCACTCACATTGATATTATTCAAAATTATGATTAATATAAAATATGGCATTGATTCTAGCCTAGTGGAATATGTGGTACAAATTCAAATAATGCAATCACTTTTAGGGAATTCACTATTTGCACTAATCAGGATCTGCCTATATTAAACCATTGAAGGAGAAAGTTCAACTTACTGATAGACCCAGCTGGGACCAATGGAAATAATGCACAGCAGAAAATATTCAGAAAGGGTTGGGGACCATCACAGCTGGTAGGAGATGATATCTCCTCCTCTCTTAAAATGTATGATAAAAGTTATACAAATTATGACAATACATAGTGATATATACATGTATATACATACATATACACACACGTATCTATAGCGAAGTTTTATTTTCATTTAACAAGAAGCACAGCTTTTAACGATAGGAACAGTAAAATCTCAAATGAGATTGCATACATTGTAATCTTCCACAATCTTCTCTGAAACATTGAGAAAATGTCTTTGGCTTTAGATGATTACATTGTTAATTCAATAATAGCATTTACAGTATATTACTGTGGTTCTTTAGGGCTCAGTGTTTTGTCAACATTCTTCCTCTTCACTTTCTTCTTGTACAGTTGGAGTGTGTGTATTTTCCTGTATCTTTGAAATGGCCTCATCCTGAACTTGAATTTTAAGATGTTCTGATCTATAAATGAATGGGGTGGATGAGTTGGTTTCTAAAGAACTTTCCATTTTCTTCATCTATGGCCACTTTAAATTCATAAAAACCTACTATTCTTCTAATTGGATCAAAACACAAGAAAAAAAGAAGCAAAAATATTATATTACCAATCTACCAGAGACTTCCACATGTTTTGATGAAACTAGATATAGAATTTCACATGAGTAGAAACTGGATTAAGGCTCTAGCCATTAGGAGGGTATGATAGGTTCTGGAAAAAGATGTCTGAGGATGACCATGCATTTGCCAGTAGACTGAATGTAAGTAAGTAAGGGCAGTGAGGGGTCATTATAACAACTACTCATTGTATAATGCTTTAATGATCATACAGCATTTATTTTGTAACATTCCTGTGGGATAAGGTATACGAGTATCTTATGTCCATTCTTCAGATGAGGAAAACAAGGTCAGAAAGGGTGAGTGATGTGCCCATGGGACAGGCAAGCAGACTGCCAAAACTAGGCTCTGATGGACCAAGGGCTCTATCTCTCAACCCAGCTTCTCCTGGGTACCCTTCTGCCAGTCCAGACAAGACTGGAGGTCCTGGGTTTTTTTCCAGTGGGTGAGAAGAAAGCTTTCAAGAGAGTAGTAACAAGCTTTTAATATTTAGGATCCTTAAAATAGTATCTGGTCATCTGAGGTTGTTAGGAATCTCTTTTGTCTCCTGTCTAATTCCAAACCAGTTATTTTAGGAATACCTTTGGCTAATCTTAGACCATTTGTTTCTTTGTTGGCAGACCTTGGGAAGTTTTGTACAACATGAAAATGACTTGGTTGAAAAGTGAAAAATTTAATCAAATAACTTTACGTGGAGGATACCCTTTATATAAAAGCAAAAAACCAAAACCCAAACAAACCAGCCAATTAACTCCTTTACTCTCCATTGAATTGACTGGCTGAAGAGAAGGTAAAACCCAGGTGATTTGGCTTGTTTCCCCTGCCCCCCTCATATGGACACAACCCATATCAGAACCTAGAGTGAATTATTTGTGTTGATTAAGTCCAAGAAGACTTCTACATAAGGGAGATTCAGATGTAGAAGAACTAGGTTCTAGATACAGTTAACCAAAAATTGAATTAATGTGCTACATATTATTATTGATTCTGTTCAACCAACTTAGTAATCATGCTGAAACAAAAAGTAGACATTTTCAGTGCTCCTGGAAGAGAATACACACACACACACACACACACACACACACACACACACACACACACACACACACAGCATGGTCAAGATTCGTATCAGATCTGGAAATGGAGAATTTTGTTATGATACATTCACTTGCTCAGTGGTGTCTTGTTGTAACCTCGAAGCTAAACCTTCAATCAAGATCCTTAGTTCTTCTGGGGCGGACAGAGCTAGTCATTATTTATTTAGTAATTTTGCTTTTCTATCACCTCCAGTATGTCTTTGAATGATTTCTTTCACCTTTGTCTCTTTGCATTCACTACTCATACCTTATATTTTTCTAATTCCTTTACATTTTTCCCCCACTACCTACTTGACTAGTTTAAAGAACCTTAGGGAGGAAGAATTTGTATCCTCCCCCACTTTTCTCAATCTGGTACCTACTTTGCAAGACCCCTTTCCTGATCCCCCAGTTTTTGTGGCTAAAGAAATACTTGAAAGTTTCTGGAAGTAGAAGACCACATCACTAGTTGTGAAGTAATGCATGTTATTACCTGTTGTTGTTCAATTGTTTTTTCAGTTATTTCTGATGCTTCATGACCCCATTTAAAGGGTTTTCTTGGCAATGATACTGGAGTAGTTTGCCACTCCATTCTCCAACTCATTTTAATAGACAAGGAAATGAAAGTAAACAGGATTAAGTGACTTGCTCAAGGTCACACAGCTAGTTAGTATCTGAGGCTAGATTTGAATTTATGAAGATGTCTTCCTGCCTCTATGCTCAGAGCTCTATCCACTACACCACCTAAATTACCTATTTACCTCTCTTAAAAGGAAGGCTAAAAGCCCTAAAAGGGAGGAATTTAAAAATTGGGAAACTGAAGGCTAAGAGTTAATGCTGAAATATATAAGCTTGGTTTGACTTAGAACAATCTTCAGTTTGCCTGGATTCCATCAGTTACCCTTCTCTATAGGGAAATCATTAGAAATAAATGACATGCAAAGTGCACCATAAAGCATCTGAGTCAAACTAATGAGAGGATGACTCAACGGATTGTTTTACATTTTAACAGGACACACTGTGGATTTGTACTTAGCACACAGTTATTGCTGTCTTGACCCTCCCCAAAACAGTTCTTCCTCAAGAAGGAGGAGTAAGCACAGGGTTTCTAGAACCTGACAGGAATTATTCTTAGGAAACAAACCAAGGTCAAACCCCACAAATCTGCTTATAAAAGCCAACAGTGGCCAAATTCAGTAAGAACTAGCAAGAAGGAAAGCTGTGTTTTGTAATGCTGGCCTGCTTAATTCCAACATTAACACCAAAGTAAAAGGCAACAATCTTAAAAACTATGCTAATGAGTTGTCTATTTCCCCCCCAAGAAAAATGAAACAACACAACAACAACATCCCAGGTTGTGATTTTCTTTTCTTTCATTTGTTTGTTTTCTAATCTGGAAGGGACTTTATGCTGTGGAAATTTGGTGAGGCATTGACAAGCTGAGACAGTGACAATGCTGGCTCTAGGTTTTGAGTAGAGAAGCCAGCAGTTGTGACAGCAGTTCTATTCTCTGGAAGTCACTTTCTTGGCTAGTTACTGCTAATGGGATGTTAACATGACTTCTCCTCCCTGCCACTCCCCGCCTCCCATAGAAACTGTGGATGAGGTTGTATTTAACTGGGTCCTAAAAGGTGGGTTACAGAAAGACCTTACTGCACATTAGGTCTACACCCTCTAATACAGGGAGAGAATTTGCATCCCAGTAGTTGCTTACCTTTAGATACATTAAAAAATGAAACTATTTTTTACATTGAGGTCATTTCCCTTACTTCCCCAGAAATCTTTCCTTGTATTAAATAAAAAGCAGTTTTGTCAGCAAAAGCAACCGACCAATAGGTAGTCTAACAGCCATATGCAGCATTCCATAACCATAGTCCACCACCTCTCTCCCCAAAGGAGGGGCCAGATTGCGAGATTGATCAATGCAATTATTCTGGGTTTGACAGCCTTTTAGTGTTATTTCCATTTATATTGCTGTTATGCTTGTTTAGACTGTTCTCCTGGTTCTGCTTTCTTCATTCTGTTACCAGCTCAGAGACAACCTTCCTCAGGTACATTGTAAATGGAATGTTCTGATGCTATCTGCATGTGTAGCTTGGTCAGGAGCTGGAATAAGGATGATAGGTGGTGTGGGACTTAGAAGTTTGGAGGAAGGGAGGAAATGTGACCCAGCCAAAGTACCTTTAAGATGTATCTTCAGAAAGATGAGGTTCCTTCTACCACCAGAGCCCAATGGACAAAATGACATTTTGTTTTACAAGAGTAATGATTCATATGTTCACATGGTTTTAAAGCTTACAAAGTGTTTCCTCACAACAAACTGTTGAAGATAACTGTGGGTCATTTTACCCACGATAAAAATTAGGTTAAGGTGAGGTAAGTGACTTGCCCAGGGTCACACAGCTTGTAACTGCTTATAGCAACCCAACTGCATTGGATCATAGATCATAGAACTGTCAGGGATGTTAGACATCATTGAGTCCAGAATCAACCAACCAGGGTTGGTTTCTCCTATCCTCTGGTATATTCTCTGTGGCAATAGTCAGCCTAGGTTTATGAAGTTAAAAGTGGCAAAAAATAATTAGAGAGGAAATTAAAAATTTAAACTGTACCAAATGGAGGCAGCATCTGAACAATTCAGAGAAGATTTGAGCTTCATTTGGGAAAGGTTTGGGGTAAAGAAGCTTTGATTCATTTGAGTCTCTGTCCTTTATCACCTCTCTTTCTCTGCTTTTTTCCTCTTTCAATTGATTGAACCCAAGAGGTGGAGACTATTGGTTGGCAGTTTGTTAAATCCCAAATTGGATAATAAAAGCACTTGAACCATCTGTTACCATAACAGGAGGTCAACGACAGCTAGAATGTTAACACACAGGTGAAATACCTCTAGGGAGTATGGTGGGAAAAATAGAGAGGGCCTAAGCAAAGAAGAATTAAAGGAGAAAAAAATCCAAACTTTCAGTTTTCCTCTTCCCATCATTGGCATTTCTCAAAGGGATTCTTCCCAATGCCAAAGGTGAGGTCACCACAGGTGATCTGAAACATAAGCTATATATACACACCTCCTCCCAGCTTGATGAAAAAGACACATTCCACAGCAAATTGTCTGCCAAATGAAATTTCTGTAAAGTGAACCATATTTTCCTATTGATTTTCATTTCATAATCAGAACATCCATTCCCAAAGGAAAAAAAAATCTCCCAATAAAATGAGTTGGAGACTTTGGGGTTAGCAAGAAGGTAAGATGATGGCCACTTTGATGCTATGTAGTTTTTAGGAAATGCTAGGTTTGCTGGGAATGTTTTGCAATACTTTCTGAACTTTCCAGTACTTAAGTAAGTCCAGAGTTTCCCTGGATGCTGCACTTCCTCTTCTTCCTCTCTGTTCTACTAGTGCTAGACTAGAGGATCCTATACATGGGAACTATGATTCTATACTTAAATCTGTTGGAACATAATTACTTCTGTAATTTGGGAATGTATGAATGTCAAGTAGATCTAGGCTTCAACGTTTATGTGAATTATTTCTGTGTTTGAAATTCAAGGCTTTAGCTTATGTTACATAGGGAATACAGTGATTTGATTGCTTGGGTAGGAGTAGGGGGTGGGGAATGCAAATGTCTATAACTTTTCCAGCTTAGATTAGTGATAAGGGGATGATGATTTCTGGAATAATTTTCAGGGACCCTGACTAGCATCCAAGTGGTATGATAGGAATTAAAAGGAATTTTTTTTGACTATAATGCAAATGAGTTTAGAGAGTTAGAGAAAAAGTAGTTCAAAGGATTGACTTAAATGCCCAGTGGCTTCCCTAGGTAGTTGGCTGGGTTCTGTAATTAAAAAACAGCTAAAATAGCCCTCTGAGGCCACGAGCTAAAAGATTGGAAACCCTTAGAAACTGAAGCTACAGTTTATTAGACAGTAGTAGGAGAAAGTAGTTTGCAGCCTGGTAATATCAACAGATACAGGGAGACACTTGATTTGAGAAGAGTCTTTAAAACATCATTTTGGGGGGCAGCTAGGTGGCGCAGTGGATAGAGCACCAGCCCTGGAGTCAGGAGTACCTGAGTTCAAATTGGCCTCAGACACTTACACTTGTGTGACCCTGGCAAGTCACTTAACCCCAATTGCCTCACTAAAAAAACAAAACAAAAAAACCCCATCCTTTTGTTCTTCATTAGACTGCGAGGTTCCTTGACAGAAGGAACTATTCCCCTCCCCCTTTTTGTATTCCCAATGCTTACCACATTGCCTGGTACATAACAGTTACTTAATAAATGCTTGCTGGCCACCAATGAAGTGTTTTGTTAAAAGAGACATAAAAAACAGACCTGCTGTATTCTTTTTTTTTTTTTTTTTGCAGGGCAATGAGGGTTAAGTGACTTGCCCAGGGTCACACAGCTAGTTAAGTGTCAAGTGTCTGAGGCTGGATTTGAACTCAGGTCCTCCTGAATCCAAGGCCAGTGCTTTATCTACTGTACCACCTAGCTGCCCCCGGCCTGCTGTATTCTTTACAACCCTCAGTCAGCTGTATGACTGTGAAGATGTGGTCTGCTATAGAAAACTGTGGAAGACGGCTTGTTGCCTCCTCAAATTTCCATCCAGGAAACTCCCAATATATGCATAGGTCAAGCTCATAAATGTTTTATAGAGATGAAAACTAGGCATGTAGGCTGGAAGCTGCTGACGTCTGTTTTGTTGACTTTTGGGGAAAAGTTCCAGCTTTGTTATTCGTTCAGTACTGAGGGGCAGTACTGTCTGGTTGAATTTCTTTTGCAATTTGAAAGGCAGGGTAGTGCCATGGAAGGATTACTGCATTTGGAGTCAGAAGATGTGGGTTCGAATATTGCCTCTTGTTACTTGTGTGACCTTGCATAAATCAGTCCACCTCTATTCATATTCCTGATCTATAAAATGAGGAGGCCAGACTTAATGATTTCGGAAGTCTCTTCCAACTCTAGACCTGTGATCATATGACATCAGTGGCTCTTTGGGAAAGCAAGGAGCTGTATCGATGGTGTAAAGGCACCTTGGCAGGGACGCTGCCTCAGGAACAGAGTTGCTCTGATTAGGCATGTATGCTGATACAGGTATTTCCTCTGTGTGTACTTTTTCTGAATGGTAGTGTTAGAGGGTACCCTTGTGCCATGAGAAGGGGATTTCTGGTCACTTATTTCACTGTGCTATGTGATCACATATCTTTTCTTTCAACAAATATGTCCTTTGATTTGGAGAAGGAAATGGAAGTATCTTTGCCAAAGAAACCCTAAATGAGATCATGAAGAGTTGTACAGTACTGAAATGACTGAATAAGTCCTTTGAATGGCCTGGTAATGGAGAGGAGGCAGCTGGGTAGCACAGTGGATAGAACACTGGACCAGGAGTCAGAAAGATCAGAGTTCAAATCTGACTTCAGACATTCACTAGTTGTGTGACCCTGGGCAAGTCATTTAACCCTGGACTGCATAAAACTAGAGAAGGAAGTGACAAACCATTCTAATATCTTTACCAAGAAAAAACCATGGACAGCTGATCCACAGAGTCATGAAGAGTTGGACAGGACTGAGCAACAATGAAGGGAAGGGAAGCTTGTGAACTCTGGTTTTGAAAAGATACTGATACTCCAATTGGTGATTTTCCACATGTGGGAGGGGTCCTGAGTGCTACAGGTAAAATAAATCAGGTATTTTATCAAATTTGTAAATTTGAAATTCTGAATACTAGATTGACTTCAATTAGATATATTTATAAACAATAGGCCTTATATATTGGATAACTTTTCTTCTAGATACTTAAGCTTGAATGTGGAAAGGAGCATCTTCCCTATTTTTCTAGGTGATTCTCACTCTGCCAGTGCAGTATAATGGAAAGAGCAGTAGAGTCTGAATGCTTGGGTTCTAATTCTAGCCTAGTTTTGGTATGATGGTACCATATGTGCTTGGACTCTGGGGTCCCATACCAACCAGGACATGGGTAGGCAAGACACATGGGAGAAGAGAAGACAGGAGGGGGGACACAGTTCCTCCTCATTCTCCTAGATGTCTCTCCCTAAGGATAAGAATGCTTAAAAAAAGAACAATAGCACATGTGGATGGGGACCCTAAACCAGCATGGCTATATCTCCCCACATTAAGGAATCCTCTCTGACTTTATTTTCTTTCCTTGCCCTCCAGCATTCTGCCTTAGTGGTGTTATCAGGGGATAGGTTCACATATACCAGAAAGGGTTTGTACACTGGCTGCAGTCACACTTTGGATGTGTAAGTGTGTGTGTGTGTATCTTTGTGTGTGTAATGCCAGAACATCTCATTGGGCAAATGCTCCTTTCCTGCCACTAAAGTCCTACCCCTTCACTTTACTTCCATGGTGCTAGCAGTGATCTTTTAAGTTGGCCACTTGGCTTCCCTGGAACTGAATTTCTCCATCTGGTTTTTGAGCATAATGAGGGCAGGGAACTGGTCAACTTTTTCTGTTTTTGCTTCTCTCAGCAGCTGGCATAGGGCCCTTGACAGAATGGACACTTGAGAAATGTCTCCTGAATAAATGAAAAGGAGGCAGCAGAGTATGTATAGTGGGGGAGAGCATTGTATCTGGAGTCCGAGGATCTAGCTTCATGTCCCAGCTCTGCCACTTAAGATCTGTGGAACTTTGGGTAAGTTACCTAACCTCTCTGGGCCTCAGTTTCCTCATATATAAAGTGATGGTATTGAATTAGATGACCACTGTGAAACCTTCCAGATCTAAGTCTATGATTCTATCAAAAGTACTAAGTGTACACAAATGTATGATGTTAGCATACCTTGCTAATTCTGTTAACTTCATATTTTAAGGGTGTTGTTCAGTTGTTTTGAGTTGTGTCTGACCCTTTGTGACCCCCATTTGGGGTTTTCTTGGTAAGGAAACTGGAGTGTTTGCCATTTCTTTCTCCAGCTCCTTTTACAGATGAAGAAACTGAGGCAAACAGGGTTAAGTGACTTGCCTAGGATCACATAGGTCTGAGGCTGGATTTGGGCTCAGGTATCCCCAGCTGTTAGTGCCTCTACTCACCCTCACCAAAATTACTTTGTATTTACCTCAAAGTAGATACAAACATTTTGCATCTACTTGTATGTCTACATGTCATTCCCCTAGATATAAGCTCACCAAGGACAGGGACTCTCGAGTATCCCTAGCACCTGGCATTGGTCATGACATGTGAGTCCATGATAAATGCTTTTAGATTAATTATGGAACGTCATTCACAATAGTTTTATATACTGAGGTCAATGATGAACTAAAAACAACTGATGAATCTCCTTCTTCTTGGAGGATCACAGAATTTGAGAGTTGGAAAAAACAGAGCCTAGTCTAACCTATACATGAAAGACATCTCCCCATACCTGGCGAGGGTCATCAGCCTCAGCCTGAAAACCTTCAAGGAGAGGGAGCCCATCACCTCTCAAGGGGGCCCATCTTATTTTTGGATTGTTCTACTTGTTAAGAAGTCCTTCCTGACATGGAGCTGACACTGGCCTCTTTGCATCTTCCACCCTTTGATCCTGGTTCTGTCCTCTGAGGGTCACATAGAACAAATTCAGTCCTTCCTCCACATGATAGGCCTTCACATATTGAAGACAACAACATGTTTCCCCTACATCTTCTCTTCTTCAGGCTAAATGGAGCTGGTTCCTCCAACTGGTCCTCATGGGATACAGACACAGGCACTTCACCATCCTGGTTGCTGTCCTCTGGACACTCTCCAGTGTACTAATGTTCTTTTTAAATCATGGTGCCCAGAAGTACACATGATAGTCCATATGAAGTCTAACAAGGGCAGTGGGATCTACTTCTAGGAAGTTATGCCCCTATTAATGCTGCCCACAATTGCATTAGCTTTTTTTTACTATGTTATCACAATACTAGTTTATACTAAACCTGAGGTAGTCTGCTAGTCCTCCAGATCTTTTCAGAATAACTGCTATCTATTAATGACTTCCTCCATCTTATACTTAGGAAGTTGATTATTTTTTATTTAAGTGCAAGACTTTACCATTATCTCTACTGAATTTCATTTTGTTAGATTCAGCCCAATGATCTAGACTGTCAAGATCCTTTTGGATACTGGCTTTGCCACCTACTTCTCAGCTTGGTGCCATCTTCAAATTTTATAGCAGAACATCTGTACCTTGAAACAAGTCACTGATAAAATCTTAAACAGCATAGGGCCAAACATATGTACACTGGCAAATTACTGACACACTGACATTGAACCATTTACAAATACTCTGAGTCCAGTTGTCCAACAAGATATATCTACATGATGTAATATTGTCTGATCCACCTTCTCCCCAAGAATAGTATGGGAGACTCTTTTAAAACCTTTGATAAAATCTAGGTAAACTGCATCCAAAGCATCTCCTTAACCCACTAGTTTAGTAATATTATCAAGGAACTATGTTGGCCTGGCATGACCTATTCTTTTTTTTTTTTTTTTTTTTTGGCGGGGCAATGGGGGTTAAGTGACTTGCCCAGGGTCACACAGCTAGTAAGTGTCAAGTGTCTGAGGCCGGATTTGAACTCAGGTACTCCTGAATCCAGGGCCAGCACTTTAACCACTGCGCCATCTGGCTGCCCCATGACCTATTCTTAATGGAGCCAGGCTGGCTATTTGTAATAATTGCTTCTCTACCTATATGTTTGTCAACCTTATCTTTAATAATCCATTCTCAAAATTGCCCAGGAATTGAAGTCAAGCTTGCTGACTTATAGGGTTTTGTTCTTTGTTGTTGTGGGTTTTTTTGGTGAGGCAATCAGAAGCTAAGTGACTTGCCCAGGGTCACACAGCTAGTAAGTGTCAAGTATCCGAGGCTGGATTTGAACTCAGGTCCTCCCTCACTTCAGGGCCAATGGATTATCCACTGTGTTACCTCACTGACCCCCAATTTTTTTGGGGGGAATACCTCTACTGTTTTCCATGGTATTCCAAATATTACTGACAATGGTCAGCCATTACATCTTATGAAATAATCACAGTTATTTAGGAATCAAAGGCTCATGTGTACCTGAGACAAGAGAGCTGAAGCCATCAAGAGCAGCTAGGTATTCCCTTACTATCTTTTTCCATGTCTTGGGTATTAATTCCTTGTTAGTCATCTTTGTTCTAATATTTTCAGGGTAAAGGTCATTCTCCTTTGAATAAATAAGAATGGAACAGCTCTACCTTCTCTCAGTTGTTGTCAGTTACTATCATTCCATCTACTCCAAGCAAAAGTTCTATACTTTATTTGATATTCTTCCTCCCTCCTCCCACAAATGGTTAACTCCCTTTCCTTTTTTGTTATCCTCAACTTCCCTTGCCAGCATCCACTCATTCGAATTTCAGAGCTGTCTCTACTGAGATCTCCTCAATTTCCAGTCCATTTGCAATTGGTTGTCACTCCAGCCTCTCCCACATTGCACAGCTCTTTCTAGAACTGTTCACCTTTGTGACTCAGTTCACAAGCAAAAGGAATCACAAGAGGCAAGAGCTGCTTGTCAGCACCAAATGGCATCAGTTGGGACAGGACTGCCACAAGAATGCCTTTCTGTAACTCATATTTCCAAGAAGACTGCTGTTGACAGCCCTAAAGAAAGCCTGAGAACCAAGCAAGTCAGGCATTCCCCTAGCATAGAAACTACCAGCACAAAACAACACAAGAAAAATGCAGGGTATGAGAAAGAAAAAAAAGAGACACTGTTAGTGCTTCATGGGTGAGCTGCAGTAAGTGAACAGAGCAAAAGTGCTCATGGGGGCTTTTCGGCAGTCAGTGAATATTTTAGCATTTTGGAAGTAAACATCAATTGCAGATATTCTACTCTTTTTACACCCTGAATGCTATGATGTAAAAATTGGAAATAGTCATCTTGACTGTACTTGACAGGTCATTCTAGTTTCTCTCCTCTCCTCCTCTCATTTATCTGTAGTTGCCAAAATCATCTTTTTAAAGAATAGGTCTGACCATGCTACTTCTCTGCTCAACAGTTGTCTCCAGGATAAAATACAAATGCCTCTGTTTGACATAAAAAGCCCTTCACACTTGGTTCCAATCTACATCTTGGAATTTATTTCCTATTACTTTCTATTTTGAGCTTATATTCAGGCTTATTTTGCCTCCTTGTTATTCCCTGAAATGAGTTCCATCTCCAACCTCCAAACCTTTGTGTAGGCTGTGTTGTCTGCCTGGAACACACCACACCTTCTTCTCTCTTCTGATTCTTAGTTTTTAGATTTCCTTCAAGGTTTCAATTTTGGGGGTCACAAGTTGCTTATACTCTCTTTCCCTCCTCGACTTATTACCTTTTATTCCTGCATCTGTGTACATGTTGTATTCCCTCATAGAAGGTCTCAGTGTCTAGCACACATTAGAAACTTATTAAGTACTTGTTGAATTGAATTGAATCTCTTGATCCATAAGACCACTTGAAGCAATTCCAATGTGAGAAGAGGATGATTATATTTCATAAGGCAAAAGTACAAAATCTATAGAAAAGGTTAGATTACAATTAGAGATTTTATATTTAAGGGGATTTGGAGTAGTCTTTGTTCTAGAACTTTCTGTTTTGAGCCTTTCAACAGTAGTGAAATATGTTTTTGATTCATAGGATCTGCATAGTTTAAGTGCTAGAAGGATGCAGCTCATTGTCTTGTCCCAAAAAAGACCCTCTGTTGCTGCTGCTCTTCTTCCTCTTCCTCAAAGATTACAAGATTCTCTGCACCCTTCAATTCTTGGGCTCTTAGTTTAATCTGTCAAAACAGGGTGATGATTATTTATCAATTTTTGGTCACTCGGTAACCTAAATTCTTAGAATAACTCTGAAATCTTAGGTTGTATTAAGACAAGGAAGGCTAGAGTTCCACTTTACTCTTTCCTGGGCAGACCACATCTAGAATACTGTGCGCAGTTCTGGGTACCACATTTTAGGAAGGATGCTGATAAGCTGAAGGGCCTCAGGTTCATGGAATATGAGAAGAATCTGGAGGAGCTTCAGATATTTAGCCTGAAAAAGGGAAGACTGTGGGACATGTAGGGGGGCAAGATTCCTTTCTTCAAGTATTTAAAGTGTTATTCCATGGATTAAACTTGATCTATTTGGCCCCAGAAGCAGTAGTAGGAATGAAGGAGTAGAAGTTGGGAAGAGGTAATTTTAAGCAGATGTAATGAAAAAATTCCTGGTTTTGGACTTACGAATTCCTAAATGAGGGAGCGCCTGGTAAGGAATGTATATCAAGTAATATCAATACACTTTCTCTGCAACTTATCATTTTAAATCAGGGGTCCTAAAGTGGTGTGTGTGTGTGTGTGTGTGTGTGTGTGTGTGTGTGTGTATCATGAGCCTTCTCTGGCAGTTGGGAAAAGTTTATGGACTCTTTCAGAATGAAGTTGTTAAATGCCTAAAATAAAATACATAGGCTTATAAAGGAAAACAATATCCTTAATTTTTTTAAAAAGACAACAAACAACCAAGTTCACGTATACCAGATTAAGAACCCATATCTTAGAGAGATGCCTGGAGTATTGAGAGGTTAAGTGATTTGCCTAGTTTGAGATGCAGCCAGTGTGTTAGAGGTAGGGCTCAAATCTCAGTCTAAATCCAGGGGGAATGGATTTCCCTGGGAAGACAGTAGTTTTCCAATCACTGGGTGTGAACCCTTTAAGCAAAGGCAGGCTGATCACATACTCGGTAAGAAGGTGGGATTTACATTCAAGTTGAGGTTCAACTAGAGGGATTTTGAAATTCTGTTGATTCAAAGATTCATTAAATACAGACTTGTGTCACCAAGCATGGTCAATTGTTGCAGATCCAAAGCTTCTAGCCAGTACTAAACTAGCCTGACTCCAAATTGTTAACAGAGCCCCAAGTGTCTGCTGATGAACATCAATTAGATTCTGTTCTCAAACATCTAATATGTACTCCCAATGTGCATCTAGTAGGTACACCCTGTGTTTGGTGCTAAGTATATATTAAAATAAAAAACATATAACCCCTGTCCCTCAATAAATTTAGGAGTAGGAGTGGGAGGTGGATATGACATACGCAAATCCTTTTGAATGGCCATATATCTTTTGTCCAGAGTCTATGAAGGAGGGAAAAGGTAAAGAAAATTTCCTTATTCCCCGCCCCCCATTTCAAAGACTCATCTGTCACTTCCTATATTATAAAGCTTCAATGGTTTTCTATTCTCTATAGGATAAAAGACATGATTATTAACCTAGATGTAAGCTCTTTTATAATCTGCATTCAACTTCCCTTATTTTGCATTTATTAATCCCCTGTGTGCATTTCACATTCTAGCCAACATGGACGAGTAGCTGGTCCCCAATCAAAGTCTTTTACTCTCCTAATGTTCTTTTGGGCTATTTGTATCCAAACTGTGGTAGAGCCTTCTAAGCTCATATTGTTCTGATCAGCCACAGTCTGACACACCGTACAATGACTCCAACATACTGATGTCATTTTGGTCCCCTTCAAGTACAAAGGACAACAACCAACCAATCTGCATTTACGTAGGCCACTTCCTATCTTTACAACGTACTCTGTCCTCAACCCTGCCAGTTGAAATCTTTCTTCATAAAAGGCCCGGCTTAAGTATTATTTCCTTGATGAAGCCCTTCCTGATTTCCCCAGATGAAAGTGACCTTTATCATATTCTATCTGGGATAATTACTTGTGCATATATCATATCTGTCCTCTCCCCTCCAACTTTTCCCTTGAGGGCAGCTCTTTTTCTCCAGGACCCTGGAGTAGCACAGGGCCTTATACACAGCAGGCACTGTTCAAGGTACTGACAAGTTTGCTGAATTAAATTCAAATGTTTATTTCAAAGCCACACAAGTAGGAAAAGTCAGGACTATGTGTAAAACTGAATACCTTTGCTTTAGGTGTTAGAAAGACCTTGTTTTAGTTCTATCCACTGTTCTCTGATTACAGTTTCCTCTTTAATAATTTATAATCTAAGAACTGTCAGACATCAGTGCCAACAAAAACTGCAAAAATAAAATTACAGGTGGCTTTCTTAGAAATGTAGAGGTGAATTTGCAAAGCATTCCATAGGAAAAGTCCCTCATGAATTTTTTTCTGATCAGCTCAGGGAAACAGCTGATTATAAGAACAGTACAAGCTTTTTCAACTTCCCTTTCACAGTTTATGTTTTGGAATTAATATAAAAATTCAGAGAGATGTTCACCTGTAAAGAAAACCCTGAATAATTCTGAAAGTGGGGGAGGGGAACACTTGAAACCCAGAGACAGAAGCATCCTTGGGCTTTAGCTAATGAAATAGCACAGCTGAAGTTCATATAAAATACCTGACAATGTTGCTTTTCAATAGGATTCCGATGGGGTGAAAGGCATTCTTGGTTTGTGAGCTTTTTCTGGTTACCTTGGCTGCCAGAGATACCAAAGAGACTCACACCAGGAACACTTAGAATGCTAGTCAAGGAAAAGTTCATAATCCTTTCAGTTTTTCAATCTTGTGAGTCTATGTAGAGGGTAATCATTTATTACTTTAAACAATTGGAAAAGAGGATTAGGCTAGACTTTTCTTTAAGGATGTTAGTGTCTTCAAAGGCAGAGGCCATAATGGTTTTTCAAGGTGTAATTCAGTTAATTTTTTATAAAAGATATATTCTTTTCTACAAGACAATTGGCTACTTCATTGGGTAGAATTTAGTAGTGGATATATTCTAGTATGTTAGCTGGTTACTTCAAACAGATTTCTTGGAATTAAACAGCTTTAAAATTCATTATTATGATTTTTTGATGATTTGTATATACTCATTGTGGCTACCTTGTTTTAGGGAACATAAAAAGTTTAATAATTAATGCACCAGGTACAGCAACTCAATGATATATACTGGACTCTACTTCACAGTACCCTTCAGCAAGATCATTACTGTATTTAGTTAATAAACTCAGCACACTGAATATTCCTAGCCACCTGAAACACCCAAGCATTGTGTGAGTTTTTAACCAATTAATTATCAATTACAACATCATAAAACACCAGCACAAAAATAGGAATAATGAAATTTAATTATACATTATTCTTCTGAGTTGCTGCAAATACTATACAAGACTGATTCTGATTAATAATTCATTCAGCAATAAAGTATCAGGAAAGATAATTATGCAGTGCCACAATTCTCACACTGATTTCTATAATTACAGATTACAACAGTGTTAGCAATTTAAAAGGTTAGAGAGCTGTGGTAATTTGCTATGTCATCCCCAGCTATATTAATGTCTTTTTCTTTGAGCACCAAAGATAATTGAAAATATAATAATGGACCAAATCAGATGGCTTCACCATGCATTCCCATCTACCTACAATGTACGTTGGTAAGTCAAGTCTTTCTCAATTAGGCTCGTGCATGGTTTAAATACTCTTACTACCCACATATGTTTGGTGCTTATAAAAAGAGAAAAATGTCTAAATGTATTTGAGGCATATTCATATAAACATATTTAAAAGGTAGATGTATATTGCACTTCAAGTAAGATATTGTGTCAGTACACATGCTTACTTAGTAATTATAAACAGGACTAAAGGCCATTCAGGTGGCCCTTTTCAGTAAATGAAAAGTGAATCTGTATTCTCCGAGAAATAAAATAGACTTGTTATGCCATGATGCTTTGCTATATTTCATTAAAACCAAGCCGCCCACTCACCAACCCAACTCCAACTCACCCACCCACCAACCCACCAACCCACCAACCAACCCAACCAACAAAACCTAGCTAGAGATTCACAATATCCTACTTCAGCTAGTATTTCAATAAGAATCTTTACATCCGATTAAGTCTAAGTGAATAGAACACACAGTTCTACAAGGGAAAAATTGTATTTTCCTGCTTTGTTTTTGTTCTTGATATTTCTGCAAAGAATTGATTGTACAATACCTCAAATTTTATCTCCTGAGTGATTTGAGCATCAAACTATCCACATTCACAAGCTAACCACACAAGGAAGAAACAGGATGGGAAATTCATTGGGACTGAACTATTATTACTTCATTGAAATGAATTGTCAGCAACAACTTTGGTGTTTCATTTTGGCACCTGAGACCCTCTTCTAGCTTGAGAGACAGGATTTAAGTTTAGGATTTGAACTTTGAGAACTGGCTACCCTGGAGGGAACTACTGAGGGGAAAGGATTAACACAACTGAGCTTTGTCACAACCAAATCTAAGCTGGGAAGGTCTTTAAAGAAAGGCTGTTTCTACCACTGTTATTTTTACAGAAGAGGAAACTGATACCCAGAAATGTTAAGTGACTTGCCTCTTTTTGAATGCTTATTGTTTAGTATAGTGCCTGGCACATAGTAGGTGCTTAATAAATGTTTATTGAATTGAACTGAGATGAATTACCCAACAGCAGAGTCACTAACTAGAATTTGGATTTCCTGACTCCCAGTACAATGCGCTTTCTACTACACCATCAAGGAAACACAGGAAGAGAAGGTGGAGGAGTAGGATTGAGAACATGAAGAAAATCCTGATTTTGGACTAATTTTTTTTAAAAATGGGAATTACAAAGATTACAAAGTTAAGATTAAAATAAAAAAGGTGAAGATTCTAGGTCTTTATATCTTCAAGGGCAAATAAAACAGGTTTTCCTTGAGTCACAAACACACTTATAAAGCAGAGCATTGTTTTACAATGGTGCCTAATCAGCTCTCTTCCTGTGCCACGTGTAGGCGGTTGGCAGAGGACCACATTGTATGATGCCATGCTGAAATGTAAATTTTCCTCCCTTCCCCCTTTTTTAACCACTTCCCTTTCATATGCTCCATTCTTATCAACCCATGCTTTCAATAGGTCACTAGAATCACAGAACTTTGGATCTGGAAGGAATCTCAAAAATCAGCCAGTCAATTCCCCATCCTTACCCTTTGACACTTCCTATATGATTTAGCAGAGCAGAACAGAATCCACCCTGCTAACTCCCTCTTCTCTCCTGCAGAGAAATGAGTATTTGAACTTGGTTAGACCAGAATTCTGGTCATCCTATGCTGGTGCATCAAACCACTTCTAGTCCTGTGTCATCAGCATGATTTGTTTTCATCAATTCAATTTTGAAATAGAAGAGCATGGTAATCAATAACAACAGAATAACAGATAATAGGAAAACAATCTATAATAGCTCTCCATGAAAGGGGAATCTAATGGAATCTAACAAAGAAAAACCACCATCATTTCCTTAAACTAGAAAAAGCACATACTGCTGTATCTCAACTACATAAGATAAAATACCTGAAAAGAGATTTAGATGCACGACCTGAAGGGAAGACATGCTCCACACCCAACTTGTTACTCATTTGGAAACCTGCTGACTTTTCTATAGAAAAATAAAATGCACACCCATGGCCAATAAAAAAATGTCTCTAAGAATTACAGGAGTAAATATGAGAGATGAAAGCTTTAAAAAAAACTTTCAGATGAAAATTATTTTCATGATGATGATTTGAAACAGTATTTTAAATCTATAAGATTTAAAGGAAGAGTCTAAGCTTTAAAGTACCATAAAATCATGAAGGATACCATAAAAGCAATTGAAAAATACTTTGTTTACTTTCTTTCATATATTTAAAATATTTTCTTTTATGTATTTTCATATATTTTTCATGTTTCATGAAACATTGTCTTTCGGTGCTTTATTTTTATATCATTCCTCCCCTACCCAAAGAACCATGACTTGGAATAAAGGAATAAGAAAGAAGAGAAAAAATTCAGAAAAACTAACCAACACATCGATAATTTTATGGTACATGCAATGTTTCACACCCATGTTTTCTCCCTTTGCAAAGAAGGGAGGTAGATGTATTTTTTCATCTCTTTTTTGAGACCAAAGTTGACCATTACAATTATATTACATCGAATTATGAGGTATGGTACTTTCGTGTATCTTAACAATAACAACTAATATTGTGAAGCACTTAAAGGTTTGCAAAATACCTTCCCTAGAGTACTACAAGGGAAGTCTTACAAGTATTGTTCTTATTCTTTCCATTTATATTGCTAATTATGATGTGTGTGTGTGTGTGTATATATATATATATATATATATATATATATATAGTTTCTGATTCTTCTACCTTCACTCTGTATCAGTTCTACCCAATGCTTCATTGAATTCCTCATATTCACCAATTCTTATGGTGTAACAATATCTCATAACATTTATGTATCATAACTTGTTCAACCATTTCCCAAATGATCATCATCTATTTTGTTTCTATTGTGCTGCTATTTTCATGTGTTTTTACAATAATAATAACAACAACAAATATCATGTAACCCTTGAAGGTTTGCAAAGTAGCTTTCCTGCAGTACTCTTAGGGTGGTCTTGCAAGAGTGATGATGATGATGATTGGAAAATGTAGTGGGAATAAGAAACCTGGAGAGAGCTGAGTTTGAATTCAGCATCCAAAATTTATTCATTGTATGGATTATGAACATTTAACCTCTTTTGTAAAACAGAAAACAACACATACAGTATTTACCTCACAGAGTTGCTGTGAAGATAAGGTGAGATGGTGTATACAAAATATTTTTATATGTAAATATTTATGGAGAGACAGTGTAGTGCTGTGGATAGAAGACTAGCCCAGAGGTTGGGAAAACCCAAGCTACCTTGGGGCCATGGACAATTTCCTTAATATCTCACTGCTCAATGCTATTTCCTGAGACTCTATCACAATTCTTCATCAGTGGAGGGAGTTTTCACACCAAGAGTTTACTATGCTAATGAAATCACAGTTTTAGACATGCCCACCCTCCAAAAGAAATGATACCTCTATTTTTGCAGATAAGGAAACTGAGGCATTTTCTCTCTCATACTGTCTGTTACTAGTGGAGTCTATCTAATAACATAGTCAAATACTTGGACTGGAGTAGAAGGGGCTTCTCTCCTTGGATTTCCTCCTTTCCTTCCTCCCTCTTTGATATAGGCAAATGAGTGAGTTATGCCTTCTGAAGTGCCCAATATGTTTTATCATCTGATTTTTTCCAATGGCTTGAAACACTTCTTTCCTTCCCAATGTGATTAACTAGGTCATTCCCACTTGGTTTATGCCTTTGCTTGACTGATTCAAGAGATGACTACGTCGTTCACACCTTTGATTGATTGATTCTGTAACTCAATCAAATTAGGCATGATCTTACTGGGTAAAGATATCAGAGCATGGATATTAGCGTTGGGGCATGGGACATACCGTGTGTGTGTGTGTGTGTGTGTGTGTACACACACATATATACACACATATTTTTTAAGTTAATCATAAAAAGAATAATGTTAAAATAGTAGCAGATGAAATTGTAAAGCATGTATAAACAAAAGTTGAGAACTATCTTTACATGTAATGGAAAAAATAAAATACCTCATACATTAAAAAAAATAGTAGCAGAGAAGAAATTATAATGATGAAACCAACATAAACAGAAAAAAAGGAATGTTGTACCTGCCTTTCATTAGAGAATTAGGGGACTGTAGCTGTGTAATTAATGCTGCACCCACTGTTAGGCTAAGTTGTGTTGGCAGTTTTGTATAAGTGTGTTACAAGGGAAAGCTCAGTAAAGGTGGGTGGGTGGGGGTAAAAATGAAAATGACTATTTTGGAAAAACACCCAACACCATCAGAAATTCTAAAAAATGAAAACTTCCCCATCTTTGTTTTTCTTCTTGAGAGATATTCTTTCCTTTGGGAGTATTATTTAGATAGCTCTCTACTTTACTAAATAGTGAGGTGTCTAAGAAGCTGTGTTAAATTAAATTTTGGTGAATTAGTTGTGAATTAGAATAGAGTTGCAAGGCACCTCAGTGGCCGCTTAGTCCAACCAATACATGAAAATAATATCCACTAAAATACAGCTGATAAGTGATCTTCCAGAAGCTCTGCTTCCCCTATGCAGGGGAAGCCCACCACTACTCAAAACAGCCCATTTTACTTTTGGGCAGCTCTAATTGTCAGGAAGTTTTCCCTGACATCCGGCATAAATGGACCTCTGCAAATTCCATCTCTTATTCCTGGTTCTATTCTCTGGGGCAAAACAGAACAAATCAAATCCCTTCACATATTTACAGATATCTAAGGTATGACCCTAAGTTTACTCTAGGATAAATATCCTCAGGTACTTTACCTCATCCTCCAAGGATATGGATTCAAGGTCCTGCATCATCCTAGGAGGCTGCCCAAGTTTTAGACAATCTAGTTTATCAATGTCCTTCCTAAAATGGATCTTTTAGATGAGAATGGAAGGTTATTTTTTAAAGGGATCTTCAAAGAATCCTTTTGTAAAAGAGAATATTCTTGTAATGAATAATCATTCCATAAATTATGTGCTATGAGTTTGAATTTTTATATTTTCTTAAAGGAGAAAACATTTGTACTAGCAACCAGCCATACTTTGTGGAAGTTTCACACTGTTGACTAGAGAGGCTGTAAGGCAAAGAAATTGGTACACTGATGATGGCAGCTGGATGGCTTTAGTGGATATAGGGCTGGGCCTGGAATCAGGAAGACCTGAGTTAAAATCTGGTCTCAGACACTTACTGTATGACCTTGGGCAAGCCACTCTGCCTTAATCCACTGGAAAAGGAAATGGCAAACTACTCCAGTTTTTTTTTTGCCAAGAAAACCCCATGGACATTATCATCCATGGAATTACAAAGAGTTGCACATGATTGAATGACTGAACAACACTGGTGATGCTCCATTAAAAAAAAAAGGAATTACATCTGAAGGTGACCTTAGAGGTCATTAAGTCCAGCCCTATCATTTTATAAATAAGGAAAATGAAGCCAGTGACTTGCTTGTAATGTTACAAAGGTAGTAAATACCAAAGCTGCAACTTGCAACCAAGTCTCATGACTCTAAAACCAAGAACCTAAAAAAATTAGCTTATGCTCTAAGGAGATACATTTTTGGACATAAAAATATAGTATTTCTTAATTCCTACTTGGGTTTAAGTACTGAAAGCAGGCATGAAATTTAAAAAGGTTATATAGTTTACATGTACTGTTCTCCTGATAGAAGCAGAAAGATGGTAAAATTAATAGCAGGTAATAATTACAAAATATTAGTGAGCAGAATTGAAGTATTGTCACAGTTTTGGAAATGAATATGTTTATTTACGAGAGGGGAAAGTGAAGAAGTTCACCTAATATGACTATGAATTATGCTGATCTGAATGGATAACTAATTATTTATCATTTAACATATGTAATACACAAGAGTGAGCTGAGAGGCCACTGATGATACACTCACAGATTAAAGAGGGCACAGAAATGAATTCTTTCTTGCCTAGGTAGCAAACTCAGTCAGCATCTTCCAATTCTCAAGAGCAAGCCTATATCCCAGCCTAATTTAGTTGACAAAGTAGATTGAGGAACATACTGGGACAAGTTTACACTTATCTGCATGGGTAAGAAAAGGTGCACTGACCTAGTTCAAGGAAATCTGTCACCAAATACTTCTCTGTGATAAACACTTTATCATTACAATATGTTTCTGAGACTGATGCAATACAGAGAAAGCAAAAGCAAATCTTTCTGGAAGGGAAAAAAGACAATGTAACATGCTTCATGTTAAGAAAGGAAAAAAGATTACAAATCCAACATCTGTAGATGCATTTTCTGTGCAAGATGTCATCTTTGGAGAATAAGCAAGCAGATAGCTTTCCACAGGTAAAATCAAAATAATCTTGCCATAAGCCCAGAATTTCATAGAATTTGGGGGGTTATTAACTCGAGTTTCTCAGAAGTCAAAATCAGGTCACTGTGTCCAACAAATTCTTATGATAATTTCAAAATATTCTAATGCCTGACAAAAACAGTTTCAAAGCCCCATAGAAATAAAAAATACATGCAAAACACTAAATAGTAATGGTTATAGAAATAAGGGGCAAATACTACTAGTGAATAATATTTTTTTCCTAATGTCTTGACACTTTCTAAGATTATCTCCTTCCGAGTAACTAGATTTTTTTTGCCTATTTTTCAATTTTTATAATCGCTGGACTTAAAAACACAGCACTAGCTATTGAAGTTTTAAAAAAGTTTTATTTTTGCCTTCAGTTCTTATATTACTGTCATTTCTATTTATAATCTTGCCCCTGTCACAAACATCCTTTCCTTGGAAGAAAGAAAACTACTTAAGCAAAACCAGTCAGTGGGTGCAACATTTTATACCAATAGACCCTACCTCTTGTAAGAAAGAAAAAGAATGCATTCTTTGCTTATCCTCTAGGGCCAAGGTTAGTCATTATAACTGTAGAATAGACCTTTGAGCATAGAGAACGGCTGGGAATGTATTACTTTAGACTACTTTTTTCTCTGGTTTACCTCTTAACCATAATCTATCTGGACACTGAATGCACTGGGATTAAGTTGCTTCAGAAAACACCCCAAAGATCCTTACACACAAGTACACAGAGTATACGTACACACAAACACATATGTGTACCTGTCCATACACACATATGTATCATGAACACAATCCACAACGCACATGTATATGTGTGTACACATATGTGTATATATAGACACATATGTATTTATAGACACACATATACATCTCTGTGGCTGGCCATGGATGGATGTCTTTTTGCAAGTCAAATCTATAAGAATTAGGATAAAAGTGCTTTATGGACATGGGTATTCTATTCTTCTCATAGCCTGGCATAGTGCCTTTAAGGTATTAACTAAATCCCAAAGAAATCAACTAATAGGTATCTTAAAATTTTCATTGAATCTGAAAATATGACTGGAAGCAGAATATATGACCAGACCAAACTGCATCTTACACTAAGAGATGCCCTCTGGCATTAGATGTATCATGACAGCCTGGGATGGACCAAAGAAAATAATATGCCATCACAGGTCCTATTCAGGGGATCAGAGACCCCTGAGGTCAGGGGTCACTGAATGATCCAGCTCAACTAGTGACCTAAATAAATGAAATAACTGGGTTGTGTCTCATTATTTCTGTCAACAAAGGCTTTGAATATAAACTATCCACTTTAAAAAGTTTTTTTCATCCATTTAATACATGTGCTTTCAAAGATTATTTTTATTAAAAATAAAGTTGGTTGAAAGGCACTTTATACCCATAGTTGCATTTTGTGCTTCACAATAATCCTCTGAAGCAAATACTATATACAGGTATTATTAACCCCCATTTCATAAACAAAAACAAAACAAAACAAAACAAAATAAACAAAACAAGAAAGTCTGGAAGCTCAGAGAGATTAAATGAATGCCCATGACACAGCTGGTGTCAGAGGGAAGATTCAAACACAGGGCTCTCTTCTGACTCAAGGTCCAGAGCTCTTCTCCTAACATGATTATCACTATAGGTTAAATATTTCAGATCACACTTTTTTGTACTTAATATTATACAGAACACAGAAATAGTTTCCCCTAAGATTTTCTTGAGTACCACACCTACATTGGTATCTAAAAGTCAGAGAAGTCACAGGCAGATTTACAATTGATTTACATATAATGGCTTGTATGTAATGAGAACATCAATAACCCTTCCATCTAAAAAAATATTTACGAGGATATTCTTAGTATGTATGGAGAGAATCCTTGATAAAAAGGCAGGTAGGGGACAGGAAGACTTTTTGTAAAATATATCCTAGAGAAGATCATTTCTTTTCAGTTACACAGAGCAAGATGCCATTGGACTTTTGAACTGTGTGTGTGTGTGTGTGTGTGTGTGTGTGTGAAATCTGAATTGGTAGAAAAAAATGAGGCTTTTCAGGACCCCCAGTAACTAGATCTCTGCTGCATAGATCAAGATAATAGATGGTTACCTGAAAGATACAATAATGGATGAATGAAATGAACAAAAAAGCATTTATTAAGTGCTATCTATCCACCAAACACTGTGCCATGTGCTGTTTGGGAAAACTACTTTGTTCCTTACTCACCCCACTCATCTAAACATTCCAGTAACTGCAAACCAAAGTACTGTGTCCTGTCTCTCCTTGTCTCCGGATCCCCAGCACACAGTGCAGCATACAGGATGCTGGTATCAAATACCACCTGTTGGCTCATTTTAAAGCTTAGATTTCACTATGTTGAAAGTTGATAGTACGTTTCCCCCCCTTTTCCCCAAATCCTACTCAATAAATTATATTCATATCTCACCTACATTAATTAGTTCTCCAAAGACTTGACTTTAGGGGAAACAGTGTTGCCAGAGCAGTTATTACCATAGAAACAATGTTATACATGCAAGCTAAGTTTCTGGGCAGCTAAATTTCAGACCTTAACAACTTAAAAGTTGCCTTCACACTTACCTGCTACAATAATAGGACTAGGATAGATGGGGTGGCTGGGATATGCTAATAATACAAAACTGGAGATTTTTATATACTGAGTCATTAGACAGAACCGGAGGTTTATGTTTGGAAGTTATTGTAATGGGGCTGAAAGGGAAGGAGGGGAAGTGACTGGCTAGAGCAGTAGATTTTAAAGTGGCAGGGGCTGACCTGACGCTAAGGAGTATATGATCAATTAATTAGAAGGTGGGGAGATGGGACACATCTCACCCTCCCCGGACAGACAATAATCATGGGGCTTTTCTACAACACAGTCACGTCTATATCCTATCTTCTAAACACTACCCTACTCTTCCCCTTCACTCACTGTGTAAGCTCCATATCTCTCTCTTTCCTCCTGAGCAGGTCTTGTTTACTCAGGGAATTATGACTTAACTTATATCCAGGTACCCTCAGCAGAAGCAATGCAAGAGTTATTGGGAAAATTCAATGGAAACTGCTCTTTCCATGTTTACTAATGATTTACTAATCACCAAAAATCTATTGTCTTTTCTGTCTCATCCTCTTTGACTTCTGTAGTATTTGATACTGTTGACTGCCTTCTCCCCTCCTGGATGCTCTCTCCTCTCTTGATCTTTGTAACTCTTATCTTTTTTGGTTCCCCTACTGTCTAAACACTCCTCAGTCTCCTTTGCTGTACAATTATCCATATCATTCCTTACCTGGGTGTATCCCAAGGCTCAATCTTGGGCCTTGTCTCTATACTCTTGACTTTAGCAGCTGGTAAATCATGGTTTTATCATTTCTATGCAGATAACTCCCAGGGAGATAGATATATATCTGTATCTATATACACACACATATATGCACATCCACACGTAACTACACAACGTAATATATTTATGTATGTGTATATGTAATATACATATGTATATATATGTATGTATCTATCTTTTCCTTGTCTCTCTCTTGAGCTCTATTTCCATATTATCATGTATTGGGGCACTTTGAATGGAATGTCCTGTAGATACCTCAAACTCAACATGTCCCAAAATAGAACTCTATCTCCTCCTTCCCCTGCTCCCAGACCAGCTCCTCTTCTCAATTTCCCTATTTGTCAGTGACATCTATGTTCTCTTAGTTACCCAGGTACTCACCCTCAGACCCATTCTCAGTTCGTCACTCTCACCATCCCACATATCTATTCACTTATTACATCTAGTGAATTCTACCATTTCAATATATCTCTTGTATTCATCCTCTTCTCTCAACTCACCTGGCCACCACCCTAGTTCAGGCCTTCCTCACCTCTTACCCAGACCAAAACAATAGTTTTCAAAATTCGGCACTTTACTATATGTCTCTCCCTTCTTCAAGTCTTCCTCTGCACAGCTACCAAAGTGATTTTCCAAAGTCAAATGTTTGACCACATCACTCTGCAACTCAGTAAACTCCAGTGGTTTCCTACTGACCCTAAGAACAAATATTGCTTCATCGTCTTTGTCTCAGACTTTTAAAATGTCTTCATCTATGTGTTTGAAGGGATGTAATTATTTGTACTGTAGCAACATATCTAATTCCTAAATAAGCAAATATTGTATGCACATGCTATGGGTGCATGTTCAATTTTTTTTTCTTTTACTGATAAAGGTGTAAAAACAAAAATTATTTGGAGATCAGTGCACCAGAAGACAAGAAGGAAACAATCCTGTGACATCCTAGAAAGTGGATGTCGAAAGGAGCTAACTAATTCTTTCCTCCCTAGGAGTCCATTAACATCTAGTTTAAGATCTACTTAGAAGTGACAACTCTCCGATGAGTTTGTAGAAATTGATTCTTTTTTTAAAAAAAGAATCCAAAATCTACTGTCTACAGTAGAGGGAAGTATGGCCCTTCTCTTTATAAGAAAAGTTTGTGTGTGTGTGTGTGTGTGTGTGTGCGTGTGTGTGTGTGTGTAAGAGGGAGGGAATGGTGAGGATGGGCTAGAGAAACTAAGGGATTCAGGAGCCAAATTCCTCTAATAGTGATGCTCAATTTCTATCTAAATGTTGGGCTCAAAGTTAAAAAAAATCTTAAGGTTTTTTTTTTTTTGATGCCATTCTCTTTTACTTTATGTTCCAGAAGCAGCTAGGTGGAGCAATTTGCCTTACATTCCTATTCACAAGAGTTGCTTTCTGTATGTTCTCTGATACTAAACAACCCAGGTGAAGAACAAAGACTCAAAGTAGGCACTTGGGCTTTATATTTTAGCAGGGAAGGAAGGAGTGAAGCATTTATTAAGCACCTACTGTGTGCCAGGCACTATGCTTACACTTTTCAAATATTTCATTTGATGCTCACAACTGGGGGAGGTTGCTGCTGTTATTACCCTGATTTTATAGATGAGGAAATTGGGGCTGGTAGGGATTAAGGGACATGCCAAAGAGACACATATCTAGTGTTTGAAGTCATATTTGAACTCAGGTCTTTGTGACTTCAGGCCTAGTGCTCTGTCTCCTGTGCTACCTTACTATAAAGTATTATCAATATTATTATAAACCAGTGTTAGCACAACTGTATGTGTGGGTCACAGGGTCATGGATTTAGAGCCTTGGGAATCACTCACAAATCCACTCTAATTTTACAGATGGGGAAACTGAGTCCCAAAGAGGTGAAGTGATTTACCTAAGGTCACACAAGTAGTAAGTGGAATTGTGAATGAAATTGAGATGCTCTAACTCCAAATCTTATACTCTTTCCTCCATACTACACTGTCAGTCTGGGATAGCAGGACCAAATTAGAGAAAAAGTTTGTCTTCTCCTTAGGTGATGTGACCAGGGATGTCTAGCAGTTACTTCCATTTTTTCCTTAGGTGAGTCCATTGTGGTGTGATGATGATGGTAGGTCTTCAGAGGGTACGATTCCAGGACAGTCCTATGCTAAGGCCAATTTAACAAGGCTAGAAACTTCTTTCATCTGATGATTAGCTTAGCCAAAATCAGAAAAGCTTATCATTGTAAGGTTGGCTCCGGGGATAACTATTTTCAGTCATTGTACTTATGAAGAGGCAAAGGGGAGTTGTTATCTGCATTGTTGGAAGATGGACTCACATTCATCCCTCAAGTACTGAGGCCAGTGAACTCAAGCCTTGATTTGGGGCTCCTCCTCTGAAATCTCTATTCAAGCCCTGAGCTGCTACTATCTTTTTGATTCTCTGAAAAAAGCCTGGAGAGAAACATATTAGCGTGTGTGCTACTGATTTTTGCAGCATCTTGCCGTATTGTGTAAATGTTCTAATCATCCCAATTACATAAATGGAGAACTGAGCAGTTAATTAATTTAAGTATGGAAGGCCAAAGTAGTCATTAGTAGATAGCAAGTTAGGGCTGAGCCCTTTGTTTCTTATATTTGAACCATCAGATAATGTTAAGTTTCCACAAACAATTATTATTTTGGTTCTGTGAAAAAGGACAGGACAAATAATTGGGGACCAAAAATGTAAGGGTTACAGTAAGGGTTGGAAATCTATTTAGGGATATGAAGGTAATTTCCATACCTCTATTTCCTTCTCCACTACTTGTGAAAACCAAGAGGCAGTAACAGTCACTACCTCACTCAACCAACATCCCATTCCATTCTTGGTCATCAGCAAACCCATTCTGGAAAAAATCTCGCAAAGATAACAATTTTCTTTAATGCCTTTCCTGCCTCCTTTCTCTACTTCTCCCTTAATCCTTGGTAATTATTTCCTCTTAGGTGATGTCTTTGCACAGTATTCTTACATAGAATACAGTTGCAAAAAATGGAATTATAATGATTTCTTGTTCCTCATTGCAGAAGGTAAGCTCATAAGGTATGAGCTCCCAAGAGGAGGTAATAATTGTTTTTTCTTTTTTGTAAATCTTTGCTTGTATTAAAGATATTCTTACCCTAAATAAAAAAGTCAAGTAAACAAAGCATTTGTCTAGCCATTAAGAAATTGCTGACTTTTTATGACCTCTAGAAAGCAAATCACTTAACTTCAGTGTGGCTTTATTTATAAAGTAGTGATATGATAACACAAATTACATTAGGGTCCAAGACCGCATGTTGACATGGTATGCTATCATATACTTGTGCAAACAGGGACAAAGGAGTGCACTCTGGTTTAATTATAAAATGAGAAGAGTTCATGATCATGTGGAATCACTGGGATATATTTGAGTTCCTAAGGTGTATCACTTGGGCGAAAGATTAAATGGACACAAAAGATGGCTGGGATTTTCAGGCTGAGATAAACATAATTGAAATGTACAAAAAGATAATTCTGAAAATCTGCTGTTCATTCATTACAGCTTCAGAGTTTCAATTTTAATTATTTAAAAAATTCCCCCTGGCAGACATACTTTCTGAATGACTATTGCCTCATCTTCTGATGAATAAAATCTCAAAACCTTTGCTTGCTATGAGGATGGATAACTCTCAATAGGCCTTAGAGTACATCCCCTCACCATTGAGAAATTAGAGTGAAAAAATAATGACAAATGTAGAAATAGTTAAACTTGCTTTTGAATTCACACTGAATAGAACTAAGGCTACAAAACCACTGGATCAGAGTATTTGAGGCATGTGTGATTCTTTTATGGGAAAAAAAAAACAAGACAGAAAGACCATGGTCTTAGATTACATTACATAATTTTTTTTTTAAGTGAGGCAATTGGGATTAAGTGACTTGCCCAGGGTCACACAGCTAATAAGTATTAAGTGTCTGAGGCCGGATTTGAACTCAGGTACTCCTGACTCCAGGGCCGGTGCTCTATCCACTGCACCATTTAGCTGCCCTACATAAAATCTTGATGATTTTCCTACCAAGGCAATGCATTCAGGAAAACATAATATACAGTGGCTTTAATATGCTATCAAGAACAATCAGGAATAATGCCACAAGTGACTGATCAAGCCAGATTCAAAAATAGTCTGGGATGGTGATGAAAATGGATGGTCAAATTTATTTGGCCAAAGGGCTGAAGGGGTCCATCAAGAGGCCACCTGGTCCAGCCCCTCCTTTTAGTCAGAAGATGGCTAAGTGATCCAGAAAAAATGGTTGTTGTTTTCCTTTTTATTTATTTATTTTTTTGTGGGGCAATGAGGGTTAAGTGACTTGCCCAGGGTCACACAGCTAGTAAGTGTCAAGTATCTGAGACTGGATTTGAACTCAGGTCCTCCTGAATCCAGGGCTGGTGCTTTAACCACTGTGCCACCCAGCTGCCTCCTGTTTTCCCTTTCTAGGAGAAGATATTTTATCTTAAAATTCCCTGGCTGCCATTCCCAGGATTTTAACACTATTTTTATTATGTCATGCCTAATCTCAAACAAGGTAGATTTATTTATCTTATTTGGTTTTTATTTATGGAATAAAACTAGTTAACACTTTCCTCTTAATAAAAACACATACACACATGCTATCTTCCAAAGGTCCCTTATGTATTTGAAGATAGTTAAGCCAATTCTTAGCCCTTTCTTCTCTCCAATTTCTCTAGACTTTGTTCTATGGCCACATGTTGGTCATTCTTTGGATTTTCTCTATTTGTAATGTCTAGAAGTAGAAATGTTACTCACATAAGATCTGCATCTTGTAGAGGACAAGGGAATTTCAACACATATTTCCCTTAGAAGGACAAAAAACTGAAAAGATCCTATCAAAATCTGAATAAATTCCAGCTCCCACTGATTCAATGAAGGCTATTTCATGTGTTTTCCCCCCTTTACTTAGTGATTCTAGTGAAATGAAAGCTGAACAATGCACAGGGAGCGAGAGTTATCAGTGAATCTGTTCTTGGATCACAGTTTGACACTGATCTAAAACAAAAGCTGCTTGCCCTGATTCCTTTAACAGTGAAATGAAAATATGAATTTACTCTGTGTTTCTGAGGATTCCCCCCTTCCCTCAACTTCTCCTCCCAAAGGCAAGTATTTAGGGGAAGTAATTAATTAAATGAGAAGCTGGATTTGGAAAAACCTTCTACTATGTTCAGGCTAATGGATCATTGAAAATTTCCTGTTGGGGTATGTGTGAGAGAGAATCTTCTTGCTAATTACCACCCTCGAAAAATCTAAGCAGCCAACAACCATTCTAATTTTTGCTAAGCAGCATGAAATATCACATCACATTATATTATGTTATGTCAAATAACAGGATGTTCCTGGGGTAACATGACAAAACAATGTAGCTGGAAAAAAACAAATTAAAAAGCTAAGTGATATGCATATAATTTTGGGTGGTGTTACGACAAGAAAAAAAAGAGATGGGGATCACATGTAGTACAAGCCATTTAAAGGCTTTAATGTTTATAGATTGTCTTAGGGATAGCTATAGTCAGTCATTCATTTAACAAATATTTCAAACACTCCTACAAGGTACAAGGTATCATGTTATATGCTGAGTGAGACACAATGTCATAAAAGTCATGGATTCTATACTTACGGAATTAAGAATCCAGAAGGGGAGAAAAAGGCATTAAAAACAAATGGCCATGATACTAAGCAGAAGTAGAGAGGTTGGGGTCAGATTATTTTAGACCTTGAAATCTAAGAAGTTTGTTTCTATTTGCTAGGCAAAGAAAGCAATGGAGGAAACATGATTAGAGTAGATATGAAAGATTAGTCTGGTGGAAATGTATAAGATGGATTGGAGGGGGGAAATCTTGGAGGTGGGGAACCTAGATGGGAGGTTACAACAATTATAGGCTTCATCTTTCACCCAGACAATTGCAACAGCCTCCTAATTGGTCTCTTTGCCTCTAGTGTCTCCCCTCTCATTCTTCAAAGAGCTGCCAAATGATATTCCTAGAGCACAAGTCTGACCATGTCACTGCTCTGCTCCCTATTGTCTGTGAGATCAAACACAAACGCCTTTATTTGGCATTGAAAGCCCCTCCTAACCAGGCTCTACCTGCCCAGTTTTATTGCACATGGCTTGCCTCACACACCACATTCCATCTCCTGTCTTTGTGCCTTTGTATTGACTGGCTCCCAGATCTAGAAATGCACCCCTTCCTCACCTCTGCCTCTTAGAAGCTCTGGCTTCCTTCAAAGCTCAGCTCCAGTGCCCTTCCTAATCCAGCCCCCACCTCCTTCCTTCACCAGTTGCTAATTCTTTCCTGATGAATTGAGCTTTTATTTTCTTTGTATATATTCTGCATAGCATATTTATGTGTACATGTTGTCTCTCCAAATGGAACGCAAGCTTCTTGAGAGGGGCTGCTTCATTTTTATCTCTGCATTGCCATGATCTAGCTCAATGTTTGTGACATAGTAGGCATTTAAGAAATTTCTAATCGGTTGAGTATAGGCATAAAACTAAAAGCAGTTAAACTGGCATGATAGGAATAGGCAGAAAACGAAACAAAGACATAGGAAATACACTTAAAAAAACCTCTGGAGGGGCATTCTAAGTCCTGGTTCATAATGTGGATTCTCTACAGAGCAGAAACAGCATATATATTAAGCTATTCAGGCTTCCACTCCCCTCAGAGTCTCCAGTGGTTCAAAATGCTATGTGTTGAGGACAATATAAAATACATAAGGGATAGTCTCTGTCCTATAGCCACTCAAAATTCAACAAATATTTATTAAGTACCTTTTTGCCCTGTGTTCAGAAGCACTATGCTAGGCACTAGGGAGAGATTCAAAGTTTAAACAGGACAAGGTCCACATTCTCCTAGAGCTAAAAGTTCAGTAGGGGATTATCATACATGCCTAACTAAATAATCATATGTGCTTTAATATTTCAAAGATCTGATTGTACCAATGTGGCCAATAACTTCCATGGATGTACACTGCAACTACTCAGTGTCTTAGAAGATGGATTTCATGAATTTTTGCAGCCCCAAATAATCATCTAATGGCCAACCTTCTGGTACTGGGAGCCTCTTCAAATTTACCTAGGTTAGTGTTTGTATAAAAGACCTATTGCCAAGTACAGGCTTAAATTCAACCAGGAAGTGTGTTTCACCATTTTAGTCTTTAAGAATCCTGGCCAGTTCCACATTACGACACATCATCACAGAGATAACTCTAATACAAAATAATATTTTGATAAGAATGCAAGAGGAAAAAGCAAAGAAAGTGATATGTGAGGTTGGGGAGTAGGGAGAAAAGGACATTACTAGTTAGGGATGATTAGAGAACAAGGGACCAAGCATTTATTAAGCACCTACTATGTGCCAAACACTGTGCTAAGTGCTTTACAAATATTATCTCATTTCATTTTCACAACAGGGGAAGGCTTACTGGAGGAGGTGGCATTTGAATTCGATTTTAAGGCATGGGTACACCGTTAGTCAAGACACAGGCTGGAAACATTGGGATATGTAAGAAAGAATGGCACATAGTTTAGGGTTTTGTTTGTTTGTTTGTTTGTTTTTGTGGGGCAATGAGGATTAAGTGACTTGTCCAGGGTCACACAGCTAGTAAGTGTCAAGTGTGAGACCGGATTTGAACTCAGGTCCTCCTGAATCCAGGACAGGTGCTTTATCCACTGCGCCACCTAGCTGCCTCTATAGTTTAGTTTTCTAGAGCAGAGAGCTATATGAAGGACTGTAAGAGAAAAAGCAAGAAAGTAATGCCAGGTTTTGTAGGGCCTTGAATGGGAGGCAAAAGATTCTGAGTCTTAGTTGGAGGCCAAAAGGAACCAACTAACTATCTAAGGGCTTTGAGTAAAAGAGTGATATGTTTAACAAATATTAGGCTAGTTGCAGAGCGTAGGACAGTTTGTTCAGGGGAGAGAAAGACAGGAGGTAGGAAAACCTGTTAGAGGAAGCCATTGCTATAGTTTAGCCAGTTGCTAATGAGAGCTTGTACAAGGGCGGTGGCATGGGAATAGATTACTATCTGTTTGAGAAATACTGTGGATGTAGAAATGTTGTCAGACATGCCATAGGGAAAAGGGTACTGAATTCAGAGAAGACCAGGGTTCAAGTTTCAGCTCTGACAGTTACCAGTCATGAGATTGACGACTTACCCTCTTTTCTAGCCTCACTTTTATACTCATAACTCTATGAATTATCCTATCCCTGTCAAGGGCACCATCATTTCCCCAATCTCTTAGGTTCACATGCCATCCTTGACTCCTTATCGTCCCTTCATGCCACATATCTAATCATGGGCTGAATCTCGCCATTTCTAACTTTGACAATGACTCTCATAGCTGACCCCTTCTCTCTATACTTGCACAGTCACTATTTCAGTTCAGGCCCTCATCATCTCTTGCCTGGATTATGGCAATGACCTCCTAACTGGTTTCTCTGTCTAAAGCCTTTCTCTCCACTCCCACCATCCTCCACAGCTGCCGGGCTGTGAGTGACAAGCAAAATACCATATAGAGTGCTCAAGTGCTGCTATGACTATGTTACTCCCCTATCCAATAAACTCAGGTGGCTTCTTATTGCCTCTAGGATAAGAGATTCCTGTTAGGGGTTGAAAGCTCTTCACTGGCCCCAGTCTCTCTCCCCTATCTTGATATTACTTCCCTTCCCACACTTCATGGTCCAGCCAAATTGGCCTTTAGATTTCTCATACCTGGCAGGTACTCCATCTCATATTCCTGCCTTTGCAGCAGCTGTGCCTCAGACCTGGAATGCATCCTCTTCTTGTCCTCCCTTTCTTGTAAGACATAGTTCCAGTATCACCTTCCACAGGAAGCATTTCCTGATTCCTCCCTCCTCTCTTCCTACCTATCTTGTACTTAACTAGCTTTTATTTATTGTGGGTTTATTCTGTTTACATTTATTCTGTCTTTACTTATAATTTGTACACGTTATTATTCCCAGTAGAACATAAGATCTTTGAGAAAAGGGATTTCTTTTTCTTTTTTTTTTGGTTACTGTTTCCCCAATGTCTAGGCTAATACCTGTAACAGAGGAGGCATTTAATAAATATTTGTGGATTGCTCGCTAGGTTGTTGGATATCCATCTATAAAATGAGGGTAATAATGCTTCAGGCAGCTAGGTGGCGCAGCAGATAGAATGCTGGGCCAGGAGTCAGAAAGACTCATCAACTTGAGTTCAAATCTGCCTTGACACTGTGTGAGCTTGGAAAATTTACTTCACCCTGTTTGCCTCAGTTTCTTCACCTGTGAAACGAACTATAGAAGGAAATGGCAAACCACTCCAGTATCTTTGCCAAGAAAGTCCCAAATGGGGTCACAAGCAACAATAATGCTTATCCTACTGACCTCACAATGAAAAAAAAGACAAGGTGAAATCTTTGAAAGGCCATTGGACTTGTCAGGAAGCACTGAGTTTGAATCTCTCCTGTGACACTAGATACATCACCTTGGGTTCTTAATCAACAATAATCAATACATCAATAATAATAGCACTTACCTTACAAGATTATTGTTAGGATCAAATAAGATAATATATGTAAAGTGCTTGGCAAATTTTAAAGGGTCATATAAATATTAGCTACTCTTATTAAAGAAGGTTGTAGATAAGCAATTTTGTAAACCTTAAAGTGCTACATAAATATTACTGGTAACTGAGTAATTTACAAGGGAAAGGATAAAGAAAACACCAAGTTTCCAAATATGGGAGATTGGGCAAATGACAGAAATAATAAAATTAAAAGGAAGAACTGGTTTTTGAAAAAAAAAACCCTCAATTTTCAAAACATCGAGTTTAAGATATTGGTATGGTATCCAAGTACATCTAAACTATATACAGTTTGGGAAGTTGATCTGGTACTCTGAAAAAAAGTTGGGTGCAGAGATGCTAGAGATACAGATTTGGACATCATGCATAGAAAATACAAATAAAGCAACAAGGGCGAATTAAGATTGGCAAGGGAGAAAAGATGAAACAAGTGGAGAAGACGGATAAGGATGAAGCTTTTGAAAATATTCAACATGGAGTGTTGGAAAGAGGTAAAGGACCAATTGGAAGGGATAGAGAAGATACATTTACAAAAGGAGGAGAGAATCTGGAAAGTATGTTCTCATGGAAATCAAGAGATAAGTGACTATACAGAAGGAGAAGGCAGTAAAATGGTGTCAAATATTTCAGAGAAGTCAAGAAAGCTAAGGCGAATCTTGTCTTTAATCAGTGTAAAAAGGCCATTGGTTTTTGGCAATTAGAACATCACTAGTCACCTCTATAAGAGGGTAGTTTCAGTAGAGTGGTAGGAAAGGAAGTTAGATAAAGGAATGAGGAGATTGAGAGGATACTGAGAAAGCAAAGGCATGAGGTGTAGGCAACTTTTTCATTAAGTATGACTGTGAAAGAAAGAAGATATGGGCCTATGTACTAGGGGAGATAAGACAAGTAGCTTGAAGCACCTCAACACAAAGTGGTTTGTGATAAACATCACAAGGATGGTATTAATAAACTGTCCTACAGCCTCAAAGATGAAGTGAGTACCTTCTGTCTGGGATGTGTAGGAAAGGATTCCTGAAGAAGGTAGCATTTGGGCTGGGACTTGGAAGGACAGGAAGAGTTTTTAAAAAACCCCAGATAGTTGGGGTAAGACATTCAAAGTAGAAGACATGATATGAGCAGAAACACAAAGGCAGGAAAGGACAAAACATCAGGAATGGTGTGGTACAGCGAAAAGACCATTGGATTAAGCATCTTAAAAGTTAGCATGCACTAGTAATAGTGACATTGGTCCAGGAAATTAAACCCCTTTGGGCCCCAGGTTCACCATTTGTAAAATGAGAACATTGGACTAGATAACCTTTAAGGTATTTTCTAGAGCTAAAAACTCTATATTTGTGAAGCTTAGATTGAAAAGAGTACAGAGGTCATGAATACAAGAGGGAGATAAGGCCTAACGGTAAATGGAGGCAAAAGCTAAAAGGCCGGCAGGTAATAATGAGTTATTTTACAGATGCGGGAACTGCATCCCAAAGATTTGCCTAAGGCTACAAAGTTAAGTGATAGAGGGAGGATTTGAACCCAGGTTTTCCTTATTCCAAGTACATAAAGGGTTATCTTGAAAAGCTGTTTGGTGGTTGTGTGAGGGATGATTTAGAGAAGATACACTGGAGGGAAGGAGACTGGTTGGCAGGATATTATAAATGTCAAGGTGTCAGGCCTTTAATAAAGGCAGTAGGCATGGAAAGGGAAGAATGGATGAGAAAGGTAATTTAAAGAAAAAATTCATAGGACTTGGGAACTGACTGGTCATGAAGGGTGAGGGAGAGGCACAAGTCAATGGAGATTTTGAGGTTTTGAGCCTGAGGTGACTAGGATAATAGAGGCACCATTAATAGAAACAGGAAAATTATATGGAAAAGTGGCTTTAAGGGAAAGGGAGACGGGATTAAAATGAGAACTTTGGTTTTGGACATGTTGATTTTGAAGTATTGCCAAGACTTGCAGGTAAATGTGTCAAGCAGAGGCAGCTGAAAACAAAGGGCTGGTATTTAGGACAAAGGTCAGTGCTGGATATTAGGAGTTTGGGGAGTCATCTAAATAGAGGTAACAGTTGAAATGATGAGGGTGAATAAGAGTAAGTACATAGAGAAGGAAGAAAAGAGGCTCCAGAATAAAACCCCAGGGGAAAAATCACATTTAGGCAGGGGAAGGAGAAAGAGGAGTCAGCAAAGGATCACTTAAGAAATGACTGCAAAGTGTTTGGCCTCCTACATGCAAGAAGACATGCAAGGTAAAAAGCTTCTGCTTTTCTGGCTTTGCCCGATATAGGCCTAATGTCTCTGGTCCATTAGTGGTGCTTAAGGGCCACTTTGTATTAGGAACGTTAATGTGCACTTGGACTAATGTAGACTCCTAAGTGATATTCCAAAAGCTTAGGATAAGAAATAAATAGGCCTAAAGGTTCAATGGCCAACCTCATGGTCTACCTAATTACATCTGCTAGCCAATCCTATACCTCCGTGGCATACCACCCGGAACTCTATTTCTGCATTTTCTTCTTTGGTCCTCTCCTCCCCATCTATTTTACTTTATTAGACTGACATTTTCCACTTCATTGAATTGAGGTCATTCTAAAAGAAATACTCTGCTATGTGATGATTATTTATTTTTCTATTTATGCATTGCAATTTCTTTGTGTTCCCCTCCCCCAAATCTCTCAAGCAATTTTTCCATCTTTATTTTTTAATACATCCGGTTCCTCAGTCCTTACCTGTTCTCCCAGGATATCCCCTTTGATTTGGCCTTTCTTGCCTCCTTTCAGCCTTGATTCTGTAGTTACTCAGAATGAGCTATGTTCTGTCTATTGCCATCGAATGCCCTTCTCCCTGGTCCTATCTATCATGGTTCGTTCCCAAACAGATCCCGACACCTTCATCATTTTGCCTTCTCTACTTCTATCCCTAACCCGTTAAACTCAAGTGGAGAAATTCATGCAGTTGTTCTGTTTCAGTCTATTACATGCTGTCAACTGTGACTTTACTATTGCAGAGCAATCCTTTAAATTTTACCACCAACATCTATTGAGGGCTTTATAGGTACAAAATGCTTAGGTAGCTGAGTGGCACAGTGGATAGAGGTCAGGCTTTGGAGTCAGGAAAACCTGAATTCAAATCCTGCCTCAGGCACTTACTTGTAGTATGATGCTGGTCACACACTCTCTTTGTACTTCAATTTCCTCAATGTTAAAATAGGAATAATAATAGCACCTACTCCTTGGAGTTGCTGTAAGGATCAAATAATTTAACATATCTAAAGTACTTTGCAAACACACCTATGAATGTGTACATATATGTATAAACAAACTATCATCCCCATAATTTCATGTTGATCCTCAAAGCAACTCAAGAAATTAGAAACTGCAAGTATATTCCTACATTACAGATTAGTGATCAGAGGCTTAGAAAGGTTAGGTGCAACCAAGGCTTCTGATTTCAAAGCCCATGTTTTTTCCATTTCCATTATAAGTTGTTCTTGTGGTCCTCCCCTAACAGAATGTGGGCTCCTTGAAGGCAAGGACTATTTCATTCTTTGTATGGCACGGTCAGTCAGCTTTATTAAGCACACAAGCGCTTAATTAAAAGCTAGCTGATTGACTATAAAAACTTAATAAATGATTGCAACAATGTGCCAGTCACTGTGCTAGGTGCTGGGGATAGAAAGAAAGGGAAATATGGTCCCTGCCCTTAACAAGGTCACTTTCTAATTGGTAGGGTTTAATAAATGCTTATAACATGCTTGATTGGATCATGAAGTTATTACAAAGGTTCTGCAAGTCCATATGTGCCACCAAGCATTGTCATCTTGATTTTTATTTAGCTTCAACAAATTATGCAGTGTGACTCAGAGTAATAAATAAGCGAACATACCTTCTGCAGACAATGTCTCACACATATGTATTATTTCATTACAATTTTTCAAATATATGTAGATGCTGTTATCATTAATAAAAAACAAATTCATTTAAAAGAATTACAGAATTCATCGTGCCTTTTTGTCAACATGCATTTTCTTAATAACTGGATTTATTACAAATACCGTCATGTGGAGGGAGTTATTCAATTAACAAAGATCTACAAAGCACCTACTACATGACTCTGAGCTAAGAATTGGGAACATGATTGCAAAGAAAGAAACAGTCCCTATTCACAAGGAACTTACATTCTAATGGGGGAGACAAATACATAGAGAAATATATAAAAGAAATGATGGGGGCAGCTAGGTGGCCAGTGGATAGAGCACAGGCCCTGGAATCAGGAGAACCTGAGTTCAAATCTGACCTCAGGCACTTGACACTTACTAGCTGTGTGACCCTAGGCAAGTCACTTAACCCCAATTGCCTCACCAAAACAAAATCAAAAAAACAAAAACAAAAAAAAACACAACAAAATCACACACACACACAAACCCCAAATATATACAGAGTGTCCAACACGAGGTAGTTTTGTAAGAAGGGCACTAGCAGTTGGAGGGATCTGGAGAGGATTTACATAGAAGATGGCCCCTGAGCTTTAATTTAAAGGAAGAGAAGGACACTATGAGGTAAAGAGAAGGAAGAAGAGCCCTGTAGAAATGGGGGAAGGCCAATGCAAAGGCACAGGAATGAGATGAAGTGTCTGTTATGTGTGAGAAACAGAGAGCAACAGTTTGGTAAAGCCCAGTGAGACTAGGACCATGTTGTTTAAAAGCTAAAAAGAGGAGGACTTCAAGTTTTATTTCAGAGGCAAAGGGAGACAGTAGAATTAGTTGAGTAGGAGACATGGTCAAATCTCAAGGAAAGGAAAATTAGATTGGTGGCAGTGTAGAATGGACTGGAGTGGGGAGAGACTTGAGTCAGGGAGACCAATTAGAAGGCTGTTGTAATGAATTAGGTGAGCGGTTATGCGGGCCTGAACTAAGGTGGTAGTTTTTTTGTGTGTGTGTTTTTCTTTTTTTTTTTCTTTGTGAGGCAATTGGGGTTAAGTGACTTGCCCAGGGTCACACAGCTAATAAGTGTCAAGCATCTGAGACCAGATTTGAACTCAGGTTCTCCTGAATCCAGGGCCGGTGCTCCTAGCTGCCCCGAAGGTGGTAGTTTTGTGAATGGAGAGAAGAAGATGCCTGGAAGAAATGTGAAGGTAAAAGTAGCATAATTTTTCCACTGAATGAATATATGGAATAAGGGAGAGTCTCCAGGATAATGCTGAAATTAAGAACCAGAGACACTGGAAGGAAGATGGTGCCTTTGACAGAAATAGTAAAGTCTGGAAGAGGGGAGGGTTAGGGAAACAGATAATGCACTTAGTTTTAGACATATTGAGTTTAAGATGTTTCCAAGACATTCAATGTGAAATGTCCATTCAGGAATGAAGCTCAGGGACTCCGTGTGTGTGTGTGTGTGTGTGTGTGTGTGCGCGCGCGCGCGCACGTGCATGTATACATGTATCTATCTACTTACCTACCTACCTATCAATCCAACTAAATCTGGGAGTCATCTGCATGGAGATCTTAGTTAAAAAGGGATGAGTTTATTTAACAAGAAAGAATATAGAAGGAAGGGAGATGGCAGCACAGGATAGAACCTTGGGTACACTTAGGGGGCATGATGTGAATGATGAGCCAGAAAAGAAGACAGAGCTAGCTTCATGAAAACTAGAGGAGACAGTATCCAGGAGGAGACAGTGCTAAATTCAGCAGTTAAATCTAGAAGGATGAGGGTTGGGAAAAGACCACTGCATTTGGCAGTTATGAGGTGATTCCTTGATAACTTAAGAGAGAGCAGTTTCAGTTGAGTGATGAGACCAGAAGCCAGAAGAGGAAACAATGTGGATAACTTTTATAAAGTAGTTTTACTGAGAAAGGGAGGAGAGATATAGGATGAGAGCTTGAAGGGATGGTAGCAATGGTGTGCTCATAAATGTTTAACAACTGACTCTCCAAAAAACGTTCAAAACATACTTTTAAATTTAATCTGCATTATTAACATTCTTCCCATTACTTTCTTGTCTAGACAATCAATGAAACAATAAATTATGCTATGCTGTATAAATATAGCAATAGCTATGTAAATATAACATAGTTATATTTATATGTATATATTTATATGTTTATAGTGTTGATTGATTTTTGAGGTGTAAAGGCTCATTGGAAATTTAATAACTGTCTCTTAAGTCTACAGGAGCTTGCTCTAGCACAGGGCTTTTTAAACTTTTTCCAGTCATGATCCCTTTTTGCCTGAGAAATTTTTATATGACCCTGGGTATGTAGGTATATAAAATAGGTATACATAACCTTTTACTGTTGCCATTTTTTTCACTACCCCCACATTCAGTTACATGACCCCACATGGGGTTGCAACCCACAGTTTAAGAAGCTAGGCTCTAGAACACTCCTGGATGGTTGGGTTGCTGGATGGTTTAAGGGTACTGGATATAGGTATGTTCCTAAGCTAAAAACATCTTGGGGTTTATGGGCTAGATTTCTTTTTTTTAAGGACTTTGCCTTAAACCCAAATCACTTTGGCTCTCATTGATTGGCCAACAATAGGTTCCAGCCCAAGCCTCACTTTGTCATCATTTGGGCTCTGATGGCTCAGAGTGAGTGTAAATAGCAATTGTTTCTGTTTTGGCCAGAAACTCTGAGGGCCTTCCCCTCCCAGATTGATTTTTTTTTTTTGAGCAGGTAAAAAGAGGGCATTCTTGGCCTCATTTCTTACCTAGTCATAGTCACTGAACAAGCACTGCCTTGGACAAATTGAGATCTGGGAAAGACCTTAACTTAAAAAGTCCTAGGTCTCCTACTACATCTAGGGCCATCTCCAGTCATTCTGATCTATATCTTGCTACTGAACCCAGATGGCTCTGGAGGAAAGAATGAGGCTGGTGACTTTGCACAGCCCCATTTCACTTAAATCCAATTCACTTGCAAGTCAGGACATCACCTTCCTGATGTCATGGTCCTCTTTGAGAATGAAGGACAAACAACAAGAAGAAGGGAAGAAACCAACAGATTGGGAGAGGTTGAAGATTTGTGAGTGAGAGAAGGGGGGTGATTTAGGATACAATCTGCTGTAGAAGATGGGCTGTAGAAGATGGGATCAAGTGCCTATGTAGAAGAGGTGAACTTGGCAAGGAGAAGGGTCACCTTTTTGTCACAGAGTTAAGGGAGAAGAGAGAATGGGAGTTGATGCCAAGCAATTCTGAGATGAAGGTAACGGGAGAAGAGGGAGCTTATGTATATTAGAATAGCTTCTTTAGGAAGTGAGCTAGGGAATTGATTAGGGAAGAATAAAAGGACCATTGAATGCAGGGACAACGTTGTAGTTGGATAACAGGAGTTTGTAATGTAGCCTCTTGTGATGGTTGTATGACTTGCTCCAGCTTCATCCAGCAGTTAAGGGGTGGAGGAAGTGGACAGTGGGAGTAATTTGGGGCTAAGGTTTGGCAAGAGAAGTGCAAAGATGGGACAAAGGAAGGGGCAAGGGATTTAAGAGCTGAGGGAAATGTAGTGTTTAAACGGCCAATTATTGGGTGGAGGTAGGAGAGAAGTAAAGTTGGAGAATTTCTTAGTTTAAAAATGAGACCCTCATATTCAAAAAGGTTGAGCACCACTACAATAAACCATGTCACCTCTTTTAATAAGAAATAATAAAGAAATAACAGTAATATAATAATACCTATAGACAAGGAGATAAATCTAAAATCAATGACTATGTCATTGCCAAATGAGCTTCAGCAGAGTTTTTGTATTGTTTTAAAAGGTGGCTGAACCCCCCCCCCCACCAACCCAACCATCCAGTAGATAGCAGCTGTTAGAGATGGACCAATGATTTTAAAGCAATATATTTTTATCTTAATTTCACTAAATGTGGTTTACTACCAGGAAATTAATAGTTTATAATGGTATGAAGTCTAATGTACAATGGAGCTACTGATTCTTTTGTGTACTAATTTCAGGAGTTTCAAAAATGAGAGGAACCTTGGGGATCATCAAATCCGAATTATTCATTTTATTGATAAAGCAACTGACTTTCAGAGTTGTGAAATGATTTAGCCAAGAATCACAGTTATTAGGTGTAGCAGTGTCAGGATTCAAACCCAAGTCTTCTCATTCCCAATTCAGTGCTCTTTCCAAGAAGCCCAATACCAAATAAATATTATCTAACTGAAACGGGACCAAAGGGGGAAGAAAGAACAATCACAAATTAAATATACCTGACTATGAACTTATTTACATACTAATTAAATTCTACTTTGAATTAAGAACAAGTTTAAATATACAGGTCTTGCTCATCAAATGCCTACTGTAGTGGCAGTTTGCTATTGGAGGGGATATTTCCTTGAAATTTCTCCACCTTCTTGTTGCACCTAAACTGTAAAAGAAACTACTTTACCTATTCTGACTGCACATTGGAGCTCTTCCACAAGGCATATTTGTTTTAGCAATGATTTCACTATAAGCTTGAAAAAATACTCTGAGAAACACAAAAATGCCATCTTTGTACAGTGATAAATACTCAATCTTTATCATACTGCTAATTTTGAGTTTAAAAAATAGGAACAGAAAATAGAACTTCAGGATGGAAAATATCAATTCAACAAATATTTACTGGGTACCTATTATGTATAACATGAGGGGGGTACAGATATAGTCCCTGTCTTCAAGGAGCTTAGAGTCTGGTAGGGGGATAATCAATCCATCAACCAATATTCATAAAATACCTACTATGTGCCAGGCACTATGTTAAGCACTGGAGATACAAAAGGAGACAAAAGGCAGTCCTGCCTTCAAGGAGCTTAGAATCTTGTAGGGGAATAAAATTAAATACAAGGCATGAGTTGACAACTACCACAAGGTGTTATGGGGATTCACAGAAGGGAGATCACTCTGCTAAATTTTATGATCCTTTGGATCTTACGAGATACCAAAGAAATAGACTTTTCTGAGGGGACATACAATTAAGTTTGGTAAAGTCTATTCTCTCTTATATTAAAAATATCCCATGTTTGTGAGGTATATTGGAAATAACACTGTAGTAAGAAGAGACCTGGATTCAAGTCTCAGTGGTAACACTTCCTAGCATGGTTGTATGACTGTGATAAAATTAACTTGTCGACGTGTGTGTGCATATATGTGTACATATTCAAAAAGGTAGTATGGTTTAGTAGGAGAGCATACTCTTGGAATCAAAAGACTTGCTTTTAAATCCTGGCTTGAACATTTACTAGTCCTAACCTTTATAGGCCTCAGTTTCGTTATCTGTAAAGTAGAGACGAGAATGCTGCCACTACATTTCTCATAGGATCCTTGTGAAGCATTGTGCCATAGTGGATAGAGTATGTACTTGGAATCAGAGAGATCTGGGTTTAAATCCAACACCTGACACTTGTTAGCTATGTCTTTACAGGCAAGTGGCTTAACCCAAGCATCCTTTTCTTCTTTTGTAAAATGGAAATAATGCTACCACCAATTTATATAAAGCATTATATAAAGGACAGTTTATCATTATATGGAAAATACTTTGTAAACCTTTAAGGGCTATATAAATGTGAATTTATATATTATGTTATAATTTGTTTATATTATTATATCACTAGTAAACTTACATACCATTCCTGATCACAAACACAGACAGTAGATGGCAATGCTCACAAAGATGACTTTGAGGGAAACTATTAGAGGATTTCAATGTGATAATTAATTTTTACTAAAAAATGGAAGTTACATGAAGTCATTTTACTAATTGTATTGTGTAAGCTCAGGGGGACCAGCAAGGTTGATTTTCCCTAACTGTGTATTACTAGGGCAGTCACATGATCAGAAGACAAAAAAAAAAGAATGCACAGAGAATACTCCTTCAACCCCTCCCTTTTAGAATCCTTAGCCCTACTTCCTTCTGAAGGAAGCCATTCCTGATTCCCCTTTCTCTATCCTTCTCCCCCAGCTTCTATAGTCTTCTTCTCTAAGGTTACCTTGTATCTGCTTTATATCTATTTTATATTTCCTTCTATATGCACTTGGCATGTGTGTATATGTTGTCTCCTGTAAGCTCTTAGCAGGCAGGAGGAATATTTCTTTTGTCATAGTTCCCAGTACTTATGCAGAGTGCTTGGCACATAGTAGGTACTTAATAAATTAATGAAAAAATATTAAATGTTTACCATGTGCCAGGCACCATGCTCAATGTTGGGAATGCAAACCAACCAAGCAAGAGAGTCTCTGCCTTTAAGAAACTTACATTATTAGGGGTAGAGAGGAGAATGGTTACCAAGAAGAGGTATGTTTGTCTGGGAAGTCACAGGAATGTGACTGGAGTTACAGGGCAATTAATTGATATGTTTTGGGGATAAGGTAGAGGATATACAATGTTTAAATGACATGAATTAAAAAGAAAGATGAATAAGTAAAAAGAATCATATCATCAGGTACAGATACAGAAGCTTCTGACAATGGTACCCCTGGATGTAGGTGAAAAAAGCAGGATCTGACTGTTACAGGGAGGTGACCAAGGCCATGTCTGTTTCATCAACAATAGGGCCATAGATTGAGAGCTAGAAGAGACTTCAGAGGTCCTTAAGGCCAAACCATTCAGTTTACAGCTGAGGAAACTGAGGCCCAGAAAAGTGAACTGACTTATCCAGGGTTCAGTAGTGTCTCGAGTAGGACCTGAACCCACATCTTCCTGACACCAAACCTGGCATTCTAACCACCATACTGCACTTCTTCTCTGTAGATTGGGTAGTGGGCTTCTTTTTTAGATACACCATCCCTCTGAAGATTTCTCTGAAAGCATATTATATTTTTGAGGTGATGGGAAAAGTTTTAATTGAATGATCTGAATCCTTTTGTTCTCCTTCACGGTGGGTAAAAAGGTAGGCATGTGATTACTTAGGACTATGGGTTAAACATCCCAAGCCAGTCAATCATTAGGATATTTCCTCGTGGGCTGAAAATGAACCCAGAATTGTAGAACAAGTGAAAGAGTACAGCCGTACACAGGCAGATCCTAAGTCTCTAAATAGGTATTTTGGGACAATTGGTAACTTACTATGTGGCCCCAAGGGAGGAAGAGTTATTAATGCAGTTGTACTAAGTGAAACCAGGTTAGCTCCTACTCACCCCCACATTCTTTTCCTCTTCCTTTCCTGTTTTAAAATTATTTTTTTAATAAAAATATATTTTCTCTCCTTTTCACTTCACCTTCATACACTGAGATAAAAATAAAAACAAAAACCCCTTGTAACAAATACGCATAGTCAAGCAAAACAAATTCCTGCACTGGCCATGACTAAAAAAAGGGTGTCATTGTATGCCCTGAGTTCATCACCTGTCTATCAGGAGGTGGACAGTCTGCTTCATCATCACTTCTCTGGAATGCCCACAGGCCTTTCAAAGTCATTGATCACGAGGACTAGAAGAAACCAGAGAGACCATCAGGTCCTATATCCTGGAAACTGGGACCCACGAAGGTGATGTGATATGTCCAGAAATGATGTGGGTTTATGTCGAGTCATTAATACTTCAATGCTCTCCCATTTGTGATCAACAGCACATAATTTTCGAGATAGCCCATGGCATTAGATCAATCTTTCCTCTGAGTAAACCCAATTGAACAACGTGGGTAATAATAGCTCACATTTATATAATGCTTTGAGATTTGCAAAGCATTTACATATATTATCTCATTTGCTCCTCACAACAACCCTGGGAGGGAGATGCTACTATTATCCCCATCTTACAGTTAAGGAAACAGAGGCAGATAGACGCTAAGTAATTTTCATGGCATCATGTAGCTAGCAAGCGCCTGTGGCAGCATTTAACTCTGATCTTTCTGACTCCAAGGTCCACCTCTCTAACAACTATGTATGTGAATGTATGATCCTTTTGTCCTCAGTAATTATCAGGCCCTGACCAACTTAGCTCCCCGGTGCAGAGCTAGTAAGTCAGGACAATAAGAAAAAATCTACTACCTATCCTCATGGACCATTTGTTTAGTAATCTGATTGGAGGTTAGATGGTTCCTTTACATAGGTAGCTATCTGAAGTAACAGCTATTTATTCTCTTCTCTCTCCTCTCTTTTATTTTATTCCCTGTTCTCCTGTTTTCCCTGTCTTTGAAACTGTTACATATTGTGTATGTATTTTTTGGGGGGGGACAGGGCAATGAGGGTTAAGTGACTTGCCCAGGGTCACACAGCTAGTGTCAAGTGTCTGAGGCTGGATTTGAACTCAGGTCCTCCTGAATCCAGGGCTGGTGCTTTATCCACTGCACCACCTAGCTGCTCCCTTGTGTATGTATTTTTTTTTTAAAGCAACTAGATCTGTGATTTCACTCGTGTGAGAAACTTCTACTACCAATGAAGACTGGTGGTTTCTCAGCAATTTATAGTTTGAGAGAGTTGGGAATATTAGTATTTATTTCAAATTGTTTTAAAGTGGCCTCTATACTTTAATTCAGTAAATATTTATTAAGTACCTACTATGTTCAAGGAACTGGAGAAGATGGCAAGCCACTCCGGTATTTTTGCCAAGAAAATCTGATGGACAGTTGGTCCATGGGGCCACAAAGAGTCAGACGTGACTGAACAACAAGAGTGATGTGAAAGGAACTGGTCTAAGTGCTGATAGTCAATCACATTTATATAACACTTTTTTTTTTTTGTGGGGCAATGAGGGTTAAGTGACTTGCCCAGGGTCACACAGCTAGTAAGTATCATGTGTCTGAGAGCGGATGTGAATTCAGGTCCTCCTGAATCCAAGGCCAGTGCTCTACCCACTGCACCACGTAGCTGCCCTATATAACACTTTTTATAAAGTACTTTCCTCATGACAACTTTATACAGTAGATAAAGCAAATATTATTATCCCTACTTTACAGATGAGGGAACTGAAATTCTGAGATTATCAGCCAGTTGGCCAGTGTTTGTGGATTTGAACCCATGTCTAGAACTATAGTCACCAAACCATGCTGCCTTGAGGTAGCTAGGTGGTACAATGGACTGAGCACTGGACCTGGAGTGAGGAAGATCTGAGTTCAAATCCAGCCTCACTTACTAGCTGTGTGACCCTGCATAAATCACTTAACCTCTGTCTCTCTCAGCTTCCTCATCTGTTAAATAGGGATATATCTAGATCCACATATAGATATATACGTGCAGATGTTTCTGTATGTATATAAACACATTGTCTATCATCATCCGTCTATCTATCCATCATCTGTCTGTCTGTCTATCTCACCAATCTCCAAGTGTAGTTATGAGGATAAAAATGAGGTAATATTTGTAAAGTGCTCTCCAAACCTTAACATACTATATAAATACTAGCTATTAACATTATGTGATAACATAGCACCACATAACCCTTTGATTAATATTAACATGAAACAGTCAAATCACTATGGCATGCATTAGTGTAACTGGCAACATCTCTGACATCTCTCTCTAAACCACGGTTCTTTTACTACTCGGGAGTCAGTTCATGTCGAATGAAAACAAAACAGCATCCAGTGCACCGATATGGATAAAATGAGTCATCCAGAGATACAATCTGGGCCCGGGTGCTGCGGTGGAACATGGGTAGCAGCGGTCAGCAGGTTTTCAACCCTTTATCAGCTGACCTGTCGCACCAAAATACTACTACTTCTACTCAATGCTTCTCAATAGCAACGTTTGAGACAAGGCTTTCTAGCAATTCCAAATCGTGTTTCCTCGGCGGAAATCTTATTCTCAAAAATCTTAGAGAGCTAGAATTTCATGTGAGTGAACTGACTCATTTTGGGTTCTATGGCTGCAAGTAAGAGATCTTAGTAAGAGACGCCACCACAGTAGGACAGAAGTAGAGCTCAGAGGGTCGGCAGAGCTCCGTAGTCCAATCCTTCCTTTTACAGGTAAGGAAACCAAGGTCATGGAGAGGTTAAGTGATTTATTTGCCTGACATCCCACAGGTCAGAAGTGGTCAGGTTGGACATTTGAACCCAAGTCCTCTGATTTTAGGTCTAGGAATACAAGGTTAATATTCCTCTGCATTTTCATTGTCCTCATCCTATTTTTTTTTTCTGTTGCTTCACTCAACTCAGCCATGCATCCTGATGCTGATGATAATAATAACAAAATGACAATAATAATGATAGCTGTCAACTGTATGGTACTTTAAAGTCATCAAAGTGCTCCTTGAGGTCAGGCACTATTATCATATTTGCCTTTGTATGTCCACAGAGCCCAGCACACAGTACCTGACAGTGCTTAACAAATGCTTATAAGTGAATTTGCATTTATTATCTCATTTTATCTTGAGAACACCATGTGAGGGAAGCAATATTATCATGCTCATTTTGGTGATTAGGAAACTGAGGCTTGGAAAGTCTGTGTGACTTACCTTGGTTCACAAAGCAAGCAGGTGTTCAAGGTGGGACTGGAACACTGGTTCTTCCTGACTTCACATCTAGCACTGAATGCTCTAAAATACAGTATGGGAGTAACCACAGCATCACAGCTACCCGTGAAAAACAACGTTACACCCCTGACAGGTGTACCGAAAGTCAGTCGCAATATTTCACAAATCCTTGCTCTCAAAAGATAAAAGGGAAGAGGCATCTTTGGTAAAGAACCTAAACATCCCACCAGAAAGTCCCAAATAACCCCAAAAACTGAGAATAAAACTACCAAAAGCCAACAGAGAGTAACAGGCATTATTTTCCAGCCCACGTTTGTTCATCTAAAAAAAGCTAACTAAAAAAACCCCCTCAGATATATGAAATCTAACCATCATTTCACATATTTCCTGTTCTTGTACAGCTCATAAAAATGTTTCTGAGGCTTTCCCTGGCTCATGTACAATGATGGGAAGGGGGTGGAGGGAGGAGGAAGAGAGAGGAAAGGAAATGCAACAGATGGACTATCATCCTCTCTTACAGTAATTCATCTCTGCTGGGTGGGCAATATTTCAACTATTTTTCAGATATGCCAATAGCTTATTGCTTCCCAAGAACAATGGAAATGAGACTCTTTAGAAAATTAAAAACAAAAACAATTCACACACTGTGAGCACTGTTTACCCGTCTATTTCTGTTGTTTCTAAAAGAGATCACCTCAGCTCCCCTCTGACCCTCCCCAAACTGACTTCACAAGAAGCTAATCTTGCACTGATTTAGAGCTGACAGGTGGTACATGCATAATTAAAGATGACCTAACACAGAATGCTCTCATTCCTGGCATATTATCAGACACTTAAGCAAAGCAATTATCAGTAGGCAATCTTTTCTGTCAACACAGAGAGAGAGAGAGAGAGAGAGAGAGAGAGAGAGAGAGAGAGAGAGAGAGAGAGAGAGAGAGAGAGATATGCAGCACTGGCACCAGTACCAGGATTTGGGCAAGGGTTTGTGAATACAGGATTTCAAATACTTGAACATTTGATCATTTGATAGATAAACTCTAAATCATTTTAAAAGGCGCATTTTTTTGTCACTTAACAACCACATACTTTTCTCCATTTCCTGAAGGGTCACATTTCAATCTTTAGCACAACAGCAAAATTGAGGTTTCACCTGAGACTCTGGTGCAAGATGACAAAGAAATCGAAATCTTTGAATTTTTCTGCCACAGCACACCAGGTCATCCTTATAGGGTTCAAGAGAAACAGGCGAGATCTTGACTTAAAAACAAAGCTGGTTAAAAAAAATCTCCTTTCAAGATGATTTCCCTTGAAATGTAGCAACATCTTACAGAGATGGATTGATCTATAAAATTTCATCCTGAAAAGAAGCAGAAACTAAACCTAAATGCTTTGGGAGAACTTTCTTTTTCCCCTATTGAAGAAAGAAATATTAATTTGCAAGAGAATGATCTTGACAGAAATGATTTCATGTTTCAAGCATTGGGGGATGGGAAGAAAAAAGAAGGCATTTCTTAAAGTACAGTATTTTGGTAAATTACAGTGCATGTATTTTATGTATTTTACCCAAATGAATGCATTTTAGCTCTCCCTAGAATGGAAATTGCTTTAATGTTATATAGTGAGACAAGTGTTTTGCTTTCTTTCTTCTTCTTCTTTTTTTAAAAAAAGAGTGCCTTAGAAGTTAATGGATTTCTGAAGCCCATATAAATCTGCCTTCCATTAGACTGGGCTTTATAAGAGAGAACTTCACAATGCTTGTGGTGTGTATTTTCTTGAATTTCATAAGAGATCTTATTGTTTAAATTCTTATATCCTTATGTCATATGTGAATAAATGACCTTATTGTTCATCTGAACATGTCTTTAGAGGAACTCTGGTTCTGGGGCTAGTACTGTTGGTTTGCATTTTTTTTCCTTATCAAGTCAGAACAAAAGTCTCTTTTACTCTAACATTGGGAATTCCATGCAAATGGTCATTTGGGGCAGCAGTCTGTCAGTTAAGTAACACTGAAATGATAAAGGCAAATGAAGCACAAAGTCAATGGGATAACATCTAATAAGCAAATCAATGTGTATAGGAAAACTTTCCATCATGGCAAACTTAAAGGTACCACATTATTAGGAATTAATGTGACAATTAATCAAAGAGGAGAATCCATTGGAACCAAAAAATCAAATGTTCTTCTTCAAGTGTTTTTTGCTTAGGATCTGAAATCCAGATCTGAAATTTAAATATAAGCAGTCTTCTTCGGTGATCACAAAGTAAGTTACAGGGCAGGGTAGGGAGGAAGACTCAGTCTTGGGAGATTCATGCAGGTCTCAAAAGCTTGAATTCATTGTGTTTCTTTTAGGGAGATGAATATTTTCTAAGCAAATATTCACAATTATGTTTAGACCTTTTTTCCCCTAAAGGGCTCTCTCCCTCCTCCCCCTCCAAATGTGGTACAAGAACACAGCCAGTTTGGTAGATAGGCAGGAACAAAGGAATCTCTATAGAATGGAGGAAGATGCCTGCGTCGTACAACCAAGTGGTAGAATGTGTTCTGTACCATCTCCATTTTGGATATTGCTAAATCATGTACCATGAGCATTGAATGGAGAGGAAGTCAAGGGCATGGTTTGAAAGAATGGCAATATCAAAAGCTCAGGAAAAAAAGAGATATATTTCACATGACCTGATCAAGCAAACAAAAAAAAAATGTAGGTAGCTTTCTGAGGTTTAGGGGGAATAAGCAAATTAGGCTAGAAAGAAACAATGAAGACTTCCTACACATTATATGCACATATATTCAGTTGTACTTAGTGGGAGAATGCTGTTTCATTCATGCAGCATATTGGAGCAAGATAAAAAAAAGGTGGAAATCTGTAGTTTATACAGTTACCCTTATTTCCTCCATAAGAAAAAAAATACTGTTTTCCCTTTCAAGATGGGGAGGGAGGGGGATCGTTCTACTTTAATTCCTGTTGTCCATAGGCACAGCTTCATTTTTTTAAACAATACCAATAAAATAAATCTGTTTAACAATGCATTTTGCCTGTAGATGCTAAACACTGTGTACACAGCCAGCAATTTTTTTTAAAGAGTGGGGTGGGCATATACAGGAGTAAGAAATGTCTACTAACTTTGTTGCTAATAATGGTTTCTATTGTCTATTTTAGAACCCAATTTCCAAGTTAAGTGTGCCTTTTAATTTGGTCGTATTCGTTTTTACTTTTTTTCGATCAGCTATAATTAGGGTTAAAAAGCAACAAGTACGAGATGATCCTATGATTCCAAGAATATATGTAAAAGTGTTTTTAAAAACCACAAAGAGCAAGGTACTGTTATTGTTGTTGTTACCTACCCGAGTCTCCTATCCCAGACAGGCTGCTTAAAGCCTTGCCATTTAGGATTTCACATAAAGGCATCATGTTTGTCCTGGAATGCTGAGGAAAGAAAGCCAATTATATTCCCAGTTGCCTCATTACTGGGGTTTCAAGTAATGTTGACTTTAGAGTATAAAACCTATTTAAGAAAGCCCAGAGTGATAGGATTTCAGAAGTGCCTTTGGGACTACAGAGTACCTGTGCTGCCAGGAAGAAGGCATTTGCTTGCTCTATAGTGAAGGGCTGACCCTTGAGCATCTTTTAAAGTCCTCTCTCATCTTTTTCAGCAAACCGGAGCTAAGGCTAGAATGGAGAGCATCATTGGCATATCTTACCCCAGACTCAAGCAGCAGTGTTTCCTTATACCTCATGCATTTCCTATGAAGATACAACAAATAAGTCTTTCCCTCACTTTTACTGTTAAAGGGAAAAAAAGAGGCAAAGTGATCCTTGGGTGACCTCCTCCCTGCCAACAACAAGCCACCCACAATGAGTCAAATGCTGAGCAAGGGGCAAAGCAAAGAACTTGCAGTCCTCCAAGCACAACATTAAATGCTAAGTGCTGGTTCAATTCACTTTCCCTTGGGGGAGGAGGGTTATGGGAGGGAAAGAGTGACAGGAAGAGGACAGAAATGGTTGATGTTCTTGTCAAGACAAGGTTTCACCAACAAAAACCTCTCAGAAAGAATGGTGGTGAAATCCTCCTAGTGGATGATGGTCCCTCACATCAGAAGTCAAGAATAAAAGGAAGCTTTTATTTTAATACCTGGCATCACCCCACAACAAATAACTAGAGGGGAAAAAACTCAACTAACTAGTTTTCCGAATCAACATTAAGCCTCCTTTGTATTCAGTCGTCCAAAAAAAAAAAAGAGAGAGAGAGAGATACCTTTTGCTTTTCCATGTACAGATTTGTAACTTTTATAAACTGATTAACAAAGGTGAACATAATCAAAAAAGAAAAAAGAAAAAAAAAAGAAAGCAAAGCATGATGGAAACCACTGATTCCTAACCCTGAAGCCAGTTGTACTGTAATATCTTCTGCTTTGTGCTGACAACCTTTTCTTTCCTCCACTCATTCAGACACAATGCCTTCAGGTCTGTCTAAGTAATGTAATTTACTGGAGTGGAATTCCCTTGATACCTTCTGCAGCACTCAGTGACAGTATCATTTATACTCTACACTGTCATGCCATGACACTGATACATCGGCTTTCATCCCTCATTCACTGCAGAGTGTGCAATTTCACCTTCTATTGTGCCCTTCTGTTGAGTGCGTGTACAAATTTACTTCATTCATCACTAATTACAAACCTCGGCTGAAATGCTCTCATTAGATTTATATTTCTCACTCCAAATGTCAATCTTATTGAAATTTCTGATTTTCTTGAAGATTCATCCATTAGCAATAAACTCTAAAGGCATTCCGTGACTGAGTACATTAAACCAGCAGTGCGGACATGCACTTAAAATACATCATTAGAGTAAATCTCCATTTCTAATGCTTTGCATTATTCAACTAAAGTAATAATGAGCCAAGACTGGCCAGTAGCCTCAACAGCACATGAAAGACATAGGTTAAAATCAGTCGGAATGCTGGAATCAGCAGATACCATATCAGGGGGATGTGTTTCAAAACCTCAATCATTCCTTATGAAGGGGTGGGAGGGAATTACAGTCACAGTCCAATTTATCACCTTTTCCAGCCTATGATTTTTCACAGTAACTCCAGTCTGTGGCAGAGTGCAATGAGTCGGTTTTTCTATACTCGAAGACAATTCTTATGGGGTTTTGGAGCTGCATGCATTGCCAGGAACTCTGCAAGGTAACTGGAATGAATGTCTGCACACTACGTAACCAAGATAATAATTTAACCCTTTGTGTGTTTATAAACAGTGAAAGTGAAGGTAGCATTATCTAGATAAGCAGAGATTTTGTTTGATTTTAATAAAAAGATTTTGTTGACATAGATGACCTGAAAAACAGCCAAAATGTCTGACTGACTTATAAAGAAATCCAAAGAAATGGCAATAGTACTGTTATCAAAAACTTCATGTCATGAGCTGCATCTGAGACTGAGAAAGAAGGACACAACTCATGAAAAGGAGAACTGGAGAGAACTATTAAGCCAAATTTTAATAAATGTGTTTCCCCAAAGTCTTATTTTCTTCTTATAATAAATTATGTTGAATTGAAAGACACTTAACATAACCATTTAATATTTGCATTTCATTCGAATCTTTTTAGAATGCTGTTATTTGTTGTCTATTATTTCTCACCAATTCCATACTGAGGCTCAGATAAGATACAGGAGCTGTTTTATTGTTCAGTAAAGAAAGAGGATCCCAGGAGAGCAGAGGGACATTCTCCAGATCATGCAGCAAGTGAAGCGTAGTACATTGCTTTGAATACAGTAGATACCTTCTCTAGGTCTGTTGGGTTGAATGGAATTGAACACTGGAGCCTGCATTGAATCTGAGACTTTCCTGTGTTGAATACAGTGGCTATGCTTTTCAAAATGCAAAAACAACTCTTCCAATCCTCTTGAATGATTGAGTGCTCAACCTATCTATTACTATGGAACGGACACTTCTGTTGGAAGAGAGAATCATTACACGAGGAGGGCAGGAAGGAATGCCTTACAACCTTTCCTATGCTTGGGGTGCCATCTCCCTATCTTTGTCTGCTGAAATCTCACATATCCTTCAAGACACAGCTTAAAGCCTTACCTCATCTAAGAAACTTTCCACGATCCTGCCAAGTTGGAAAGTAGATTACAGATAAAGAATTTGAAGGCTTCTTTAAGATCATTTTAAGACCAAGGGTTCTTAAACTGGGATCCTTGATCTTTAAAAAAAGCCAAATTTTTAGGACTGTATTTAAATTGGTTTCCTTTGTAATTCTATTTATTTTATATATTTAAAAACATCCTGATAAGGGGTTCAAAGACTTCACCAGACTGTCTAAGGGGTCTATGATATAAAAAGGTGAAAAAGATGTGATTTAGACTAAACATCTCATTTAACAGATAAGAAAATCAAACTCTTGAGAGAATAAGTGACTTGTTCAAGGTCATACAGATAACAAATAGCAGATTGAGGATCTGAATTCAGACTCTTGGACTCCAGATCAACTGTTCTTTCTGCTATACCATACTTCTTCTCAAATGTCTATTCCTTCCTCAGAGAGCATGGCATTTGATCTGTTCAATATCATACATAACTTGTCAGGTTCTAACTAGAACTCACTTATCTATATATGAGATGCTGATGAAAATGTCCACACATGGCACTTCATATAGGCTTTTAACATATTTTGTTTTGTACATAGTAACTCATATTTATGCCCAGAATATCCCCACTTAAACTGAGTATAGATCCTATCTCTGAATCCTATATATCTCCCATAATACCTAGCACAGTATTTTGCACATAGTAGGTGCTTAGTGAAGGGTGCACAAAGATAACCTACAAAAAAGTAACAGCAAGTGTTTCCTACTTGTCAACATCTGGTCAGCTATAGTATTGAGCAATATCTATAATTATAACAGATGTAATATTTTCTGTAGGGAAATGTACCTCTATGGATGCTAATTGCTCCTGAAGTTTTGCCCATTCCCACCTGAAACATTTAAAACCTTACTTGATTACAACATTAGCTCTCTCTCTTTCATAATGTATACCAGCAGGTACTACAATTAACACGCACAGATGTTAGAATTGAAATATCCATGTTTAAATAAAAAGAAGTACAAGTGAGAAGGTAAAAATAACTGAATACATTCAACACAGTGCTAATCTTAAAAAGAAAGGTGGGTTCACATTGTGCTAATTTAATGGTACTTTATATAGCATAATAAAAATATCCCACAGACAGCATTGATAGACGGTGGAACAAATGCTCTGTAAATGCCTACATGGTGCCCCCCTATTCTCTTCCCTGTGCTAACTCTAAGACAGATTTTTTTTTACTTTGCCCACCTGGCATCTCTGCTAGGACAATTCTTAATTTTCAAAATGACCGATGTTTACTCCCCAAAGCAAGGAGGGGAAAATCCCTCAAAGTCTCCAATGCTGTATCAAGTACAAAGCCCAAACTCAGTGTGGTTCACACACTTAAAAGAGAAATAAGTTTTGCAGTCTTGGTGTGGCTAGTTCCAGAGACTTCATCAACATACTCCTGAATGATTGCTGCTTGACTCATCCATTTCACAAATTACATCAAACTGAAAGGCTTGCAACACACAGAGATTCTTTCATTCTTTGGAAATGCCACAGCTACCCAGCTTGTGGAAGGAGGGACAGCACCGGTGCTGGAAGCAGAAAGTGATAAATTTCCCTGTGAACACTGACATGGTCTCTGTTGAGTGTTTGTTCTGGCCACAAACTGACAAGCTCTCACTTAATGTGGTTACAGTAGGTTTAGCAGTTTGATGAAGGTAAGCTTTAACTTGGTTACCTGGGCCACAAGCTCTGTGGACACCTAGAAATGTACTGAGCCAGCATCCAACATCCTTGCAGCCTCATGTAAGCAGCAAAGTTTTTCATTTCAGTGGGCAATGACACTATAGAAGCCTTTTATTGCTGTTTCATGAGTTTACAAGGAAAAGATTTCTAATAAAAGGCAAGAAGATAGACATGCTGGTATAGTATTTCAAACCATATAGCTACTTTAAAAAATTCCTCAGTCATTCTGTGCTTTTAACCCCTTATAGATTACTCTCCTTCATCTTTGTATGAACACAATTTGTTTGTTCAGGAGCTATACATTCCCCCTCCCCTTATCCCACCCAAGAAGGGGGAAATGCTGATAAACTATCACATGCAGACAAACAGTGCAAAAATCTGGCTGGCTTTCGTGACTTAAACAAAGACACATTTCTTTCCCAAAGTGCTACTTACCAGACAGATGCAAAGATGTGGGCAAGTCCGTCATCAGAACTAAGAGAATGGTTGTGCTTGCGCCACATATTCTGAGTTGTATGAATCTTATTTTTAGCTGTGCACAAAGGGCAATAAATGGAAAATCTTATTCTAACCACTACTTTTCTGGGCCACCCACACTTTTCTCCACCTACTACACAAGTTCATAAATGTAAAAAACCCAGCCCATGGTGTATCCTAGAGAGGGATGCAAAGAGGCACTGAAATGTGTGACATTTTTCCAGTTTGTGTCTGTGCTTTCATTCTCAATTGTAGACAGCAGAAGACACAAGGAAAACAATATAGCTCAATAGATCTATCTGTTTGTGGACATTTTCATCAGCATCTCATATATAGATAAGTGAGTTCCAGTTAGAACCTGACAAGTTATGTATGATATTGAACAGATCAAGGGCCATGCTCTCTGATCACAGATAGACATTTCATTTAACAGCCTTAGATGGCAAAGACAGATATGAATGTAGCTTAGGAACACCTTTTCATACATTCAGTAAGAAAATACATCCAAGTCAGTCTAGATAAGCTTGATAAAAAAATCCTTCACATTCATGAAGTATAATCAGAAATAGCTAAATTTTCCCCCAAAGAAAGTTTTCTATTTAGACATTTCCCTTCAACCCCAATAGTTAAGTCAATACTATTGATGTGAGCCTCCTTTGTATGCTACTTTTTAGTTCTTTTGTACAACGGCGCTCAGAACTTAATAAGGAACAGAATCCTTTTGCCAACTCCTTTCATACTTGACCTATCTGTTTGCCTTCTACACACTTCCCTCCAACACAATCATCAGTTTAACAAGCATACCACTAAGTGAATTGACTCTATTTTTAGAGAAGGCTACCATGAGAACAGATCAGATTTTTTAAAAATGAATTTTTCTGACCCTTTTTTCCCTCTTGAAGTACAGTTTAGAGGTGGTTGCCTAGGCATTTTTGTTCATCATCTTATTTTTTCAAAAAAGTTATTAGGCTTCTGAAACACCAATTAAAATGCTTGTGCCTCAGAACCTTCTGCAAATCACAACAAACATAGATAGCCAGTGGTTAATGTTTAAAAGTCATTTCTGCAAAAATAATTAAGACACAAAAGGCATCATCTCATCTTTACCTGTGTTGGCTCATTATCCGCAAACTAGAGGAAATGTCCTGTCATCCACTGGTAATTAACACAAAGCCTCACAGGACTACCAGCTTCTCCCAGTGTCTTGTGGCTTATGAGGCATTGATGAAATGAACAAGGAAAAAAAAATTTTTTGGGTGACAGTCCAGTATCGTCAGAACTTCTGGTATGTGTTGTAAAAACATGGGTTGTTAAGTATTATGAAAAAGTGGGTCATACATGGCTGAGATACAACCACACCGCCCCCAAATCAGACTCAGAATGACTATGCTGTGACAAGGGAAGGAGGGATTTAAGCAGCAGCGAAAGCAAAACTTTAATGTGGTGAGGAACGTTTTAGTTTTCACTGGTTTAGGTTAGAGAAAGTTAATTTCAATGCCAACTACAAAGCCAACAATTTTTCAGTGTCTTCTTGCAATTATACGAAAAGTATTAGTTGTTAATGTAATGGGAAATTTGGGTACAATGGAATAAACATCCCAATGAACAGTCTTGGGGATTGAATGACACATTCTGCTACTGAGTTGAATGTACTGACTCAGTCCAGTTGAGCTGACACATGAGGACTAAAGATGATAAGTCAAAAAGGCCACCATTTGCATTCTCAGAAGAGAAGCAGCACCACATTTCTGTAGAACTGGGACCAACAGGGTTAACAATTTTGATGGACTATATATTGATACATCTAACAACTGCTTGTAGAAAGAATACAAACTAATTTGTTTGATGATGGGAACACTGAAATAAAGCAGGAAAGAAAGCTTCAAATTCTTCCAAATGGCACCAGTCTACACCATTAAAGAATCTTTTACTGCCATTATACTCAATAGTATGGATAACAGTGGTAAAAGTTTTGGGGTGTCACAATCCTACAACATGCACACAGATTTCTGATACATTTCCCTTAAGAATCTCTGTATTTGGTGGTGGTGGGGTTCTGGTTGGTTCTTCCATGTACAGTTTCTCAAAAGCTTTAGGCAAATACTTAGTTCAAAAAAAAGGTAAGACCTAGCAGTATAGGACCTCCTTTCTCCTCTTAACGGGTGAGAGACAGAGGGAGAGGGAGAGGAAGAGAAAGAAAGAGGGAGAGAGATCCTTCTGTAAAAAAAGCAGACGAGTCATTCTAGGATAGCAAAAAGACTTGGGCATTAGGAATCTCAAGTAGAAAAACAACCAAAGGGAAATGGAAGAAAAACTTTGGAGAGTAGAAAAAGGTAAGGAGACAAAAAACTGTCCATATCACAGTGCTGAAAGGATAGGTCCCAGGATAATCTTGCTACAACATCCAAAGGTCTGAGGGGCCCTCCTAATGTTTTGGAAATTGTTGTAATGGGGGAAGGGAATAGCATTTATAAAGAGCCTACCATGTATCAGGCACTGTGCTAAGCACTTTAGAAATGTTATCTTGCTTGAAATAAGCAAGTCATCTGGTATGTCTTGAAAATCTTTTGTTCATATGGTGATTTATTGTTGTTGCAGACTGTTAATTGGTATGGTGGGAAATAGGATATTCTGGTATCTCAAAAATTCTGTCATGCTGTACAAGCTTTTTTGTTGTCATGGACCTATCTGGTGGTCTGGTGAAGCCTATTGACCCATTCTGAAGATTTTTTAAAAATTCATGATTGAAGACAATGCTATATTTCAGTGAGTTTGGTTTAGTAAATAGTAAAGATGCAAAATAAGATGTAATCTTTTTTTAACCACTCATGTTCACAGATTCCCAGAAATCTATCCACAGACTCTTTGGTGGGGAGGTCTCTGGATCCAATGTTGTAAATCTCTACCCTATAAAGATCATCAATAACTGAATCAGGGGATCATATGTTTAGACCTGAAAGGGATCCTAGAGACTTTCTACTACAGTCCTGTTATTTTAAAGATAAAGAAACTGAGGCCCATAGGGATAAAGTACTTGTCCAATGTACCAAGTAGCAAATGGTAGTTGGATTTGAATTGGGTCCTCTGACTCTAATCTAGGACTCTACAATAAAAATATTAATCCTAAAATCATATGAAACAATTCAATATATCTTTGATGAATCAGTAGACCCCTTGGGGTTCTACAGTGCTCAGAGGTCACCACTAAAATCACCAGTAACACTATATAGGAAAAATGAGGCGGTATGACTTAATGGAGATTTCCAGTGGACAAAATGGTTAGAAAAAATAGATTTTACTTAGATATCATTTTTGTATCATTCTATCTGACCATCTTCCCAGTCACCCAAGAAAATAATGGGCTCTGCTAACACCCAAAGGCCCCAGCTGGGATTGATTTGGACTGATTGGATTGACTGATATTGACCGACTTTGCTGATTAACTCACTTAAAGTTAATTCAATTGAAGCCACACCTGCCTGACTCTGAAGCGGGTGTATTCTCAGAAGCTGTGGACTCTAACCTCAATACGGGACCACCCTCAAGTTCAGTGAACCAATGGATTTGGGTAATGCTAGCCAATGAGCTTGAATCAGGGTGGAAGGACCACCTCTCTTTGGGACACAGAGGGAGTATCAGTTTGTTGCTCATACAAGCTGGTGGTGGAGGAATTGAGGATGCTCGGCTAGAGAGGTTTTTTTCTTGGCTTTCTGACCCAGGGGTTCTCTTTTTCACTAGTAAATGCTTAATGCCAAAACTTGGTGCTAAAGCTTCTAATTTATAAGTAAACCCTAGCTAGCTTTCCCTATACTTGGGACAGGAATAAGGTGACCACACGTTAGATTTTAAACATCACACAACCTAAGTGTCATTCTCATTTCTGTAGTCTTTCTCACCTCCCATATGGAATCAGTTGCCAAGGCCTGTTGATTTTCTTTATAACATCTATTTATGAACTCCATTCTTTCCCTGGACTTTGTTGTTCCTTGCACAAGATGTTCTGCCTCTGGACTCCAGGTATTTTCACGAAGCCCCAAATACTCTCTTCCTCATGTCAGCCTCCTGACTTCCTTCAAATCACAGCTTAAATCTCATATTCTACAAGAAGCCTTTTCTGATCTTCCTTAATGCTCATGCCTTCCCTTTATTGATGATATCCAATTTATTTTGTATGTATCTTGTTTGTGCACAGTTATTGACATATTATCTCTTCCTATTAGACTGTGAGCTCCCTGAGAGCAGGCACTGTTTTCTGCCTTTCTTACTGCTGGGCTGATGGGCAGGAGGCCTCTCCACCTCATCTCCTGTTCTGCTCAGATGTGCCTTGTTGTCTGACTCATAATGTCAATTCACTCCTGGCAATTTTCCCAAACCAAGCCACTCACTTAGGAAGGAGTAGCATCACTACACATTTGTGTCATTCATTTGGTCAACTTTTGTTGACTCATTGGAGGGTCTATGATCTGGTGCATAGACCTATGGTCTATGATCATACATCAGAAGATTTAGAGGTGGGAGGGACCCATGGGTCACTTAAACTAAGCCCCTCATTTTGCACATGAACCTTAGAGACATAAGAACAGTTTACTCGATGTCACACAAATGCTACGTGGCAGAAAATGGGTTCAAACCCAGGTTCTTTAAGTTCAAATCCAGGCTTCTTTCCTCTGTTCCATACTTTCACTATCTCCAGTCATCTTCCTTTTGTTACTCAGCACTCTGCTAGAACAGTGGTGTCCAACTTAGATGGAAACAGGGGGACATTAAACCAGAACTGTATATTGAGTTTGTTTTAAAATAGGATGTTATCTATGTTTACTGCTTTTTCATTTATTTTGTTAAATATTTCCCAATTACATTTTAATCTGGTTTAACCTGCACTTGGGAGTGTTAGAGGTCATGTGTGACACTTGTGTCACCTGGGCTATCACTGTCTGTTCAGGGAAAGCAAACTAATTTTGTGTTCAAGATAGAATTATGAAAACAATCCAATTAATACACCCCCAGGTGAATTTCAAAGCCAAACAATTTATTCTGGACTATCCATGTCACTGCTCTTTTCAGTAACACTAATAATCAAGAGTCAACCCTATATTTGACTATCTTACATGCTACATTCGAAATACAAATACATAAGATACCTTTTGGAGCTTTTCCAAAACCTACAGGCAATATCTGAAACTTAACATCTGGCATGAGATACCAGGTACCTCAGGATAAAGAGCAGAATCAAGATTTCATGAATGGTGGTAAAAGTTTCCCAAGGAACATAAAAACAAATTATGTATTTTTCTCTATAAAAAGCACCATTTGGAGACTATTTCTAGGATATAACATTAAGCACAGCAAAATCTCATTTGACTGGAATATCTGAGAAACTGGGTGCTTTTTTTGATTGAATAGTATTTAGGAAAATCCTTTTTGTTGAAAATGATTCTTGAATCATTATAAGTCACTGTTTTAGGATAATATGGGGAAACATTGGTTTTTTGATGGTTTAAGGTCATCATTCTGAATATTAATTGTAATTAGTTTGAACATATTCTGGAAGTTTCTCTTTCATAGTCCCTTTTGTAAAAAAAAGCACTAAAATCCTTGATAACTTTTTCCTTTATGCTTAACATCTTTCTTCTAAAAAAAAAAAAACTGAAACGAGGAAGGCAGTTAATCAAGCTACTTGAGAGTTCTTGAGTTGGCTTTGTTATTGTGTTTGTATCTTTCTGGTACCCCTGATTACTATACTACATATACTCTGTATAGTAAGGAAGTTTACAAGTAGCCAGTATAAAGGAGCAATATCAGAAAGTAAATCTGAGGAGAACCTAGAAGTCCCATATTTATATTGGGATATATTATTATATAAATATATAATATATTTCATATATTAACCCCAAATCACCTTCTGGTAATATCTGCTGAATTAAGGGAAGCCATTTAGGCTTTCCTGTCCTATTGGGCCTTTTGTTCCTATGATATGTAAATCTCAGCTAAGTTTTAGACATCTGCAGTAAGACCAGCAAAACACCAAATGGGGCTGATAACTTTGAGATAACATGGATATAGACTTTAAAATTTTATCGACAACTTTGAGATGATTTGGATATGTTAATGAACTAACCCCAAGATGGCACAGATAAGAATCTGTTTTCCTCCAAAACCCTATAAAATGAGACCCCAAACTCATGCCCCCTGAGCACTTTTTCATCTCCTAAGGGTCCATGCTGTTTAAATGCTCCCAAATCGAATCCATGATTATGTGAGTGATTCTCCCAGCCTTTCTCCCTCCACATTGCCTGCCTTCCTCCATCACATCATCCCCATCCTCATATCATCTCCTCTGTACTCTTGTCAAGGTGCTGGTTTTCTGAATATTTCTGGGTACTGGTCTCTTTGTTTCAAGTCTCTTCCTACTCCAGTACTTTCTCCATTCAGTTGTCAAATTGGTCTTCCTAAAGTACAGGTCTGACTATTCAGTAAACTTCACTGAGTGTCAATTATCATTAGGATCATATATAACCTTCTCTAGCTTTTTTTTCCCCTGGGGCAAGTGGGGTTAAGTGACTTGCCCAGGGTCACATAGCTATTAAGTGTCAAGTGTCTGAGGCTGGGTTTGAACTCAGGTCCTCCCGACTCCAGGTGCTGGTGCTCTATCCATTGTGCCACCCAGCTGCCCCACTTCTTTAGCTTTTAAAGGACATTACCACTTGGCTTGATCTTTCCTCTCCAGTATTCTCATACTTTATTCTCTTCCATGTACTCTGAGATCCAGTGACACCAGTCTCTTTTCTCTTCCTCACAGAATACACTATTTCCTGACTCCAGCACTTTGCACTGACTCTTGCTTATGCTTGGGATACTCTCCTTCCTCATCACTGCATTCTGTCTTCCTTCAAGTTTCAGCTAAAATCCCATCTCCTGCAATAAGCTTTTCCTGATCTCCCTTAATGCTAATGCGTTCTCTCAATCAGTTATCTCTAATTTGGCCTGCATATACTTTGTATGTAATTGTTTGCAGGCTGTCTTCACCATTAGACACATTAGACTGTGAGCTCCTTGAGAGGAGGAAATGCTTTTAGCTCTTTTTGGAGGGGGTATCTTCAATGCTTAGCACAGGCCTGGCATATGGAGCCTGTTTCTGAATCAGTCTCAAAATTAGAAGGGACCTTAGAGATCACCTAGTCCAACCCTGTTGGATTGCAAGTCCAACTTGAATGAGCATTTTCTCTATAGTATCTCCTCTCACAAGTGGTTATCCAGCTTTTGCCTGAAGGCCTCCATTGAGGGGGAACCCACTACCTCCTGAGGCAGCTTACTGAACTTCTTGAATGGTCTACTTGTTAGAAAGGTGTTGTTTTTTTAAAATAGCAAACCTAATTTTGTCTCTTTGGAACTTCACCCATTGCTCTTATTTATGTCCTCTGGCATCAAGCAGAGTATATCTAATCCCTTTTCCACCTGACAGCCCTTCAAATATTTGAAAAGGGATATCACGTCCCTGCTGATTCTTTTCTTCTCCAGGCTAAACATCCCTTCAATGGATCCTCAGGTGGCATGAAATTGAGCCTCTTCCACCATCTTGGCTGTTTTCCTTCATAGATTCTCCAAGTCATAAATAGCCTTTTGAAAATGTGATGATGAGACCTGAATCCAAAAAGGTGGAGGTAGTCTCACCTAATTATCTCCTCCCTAGTCTTGGCTATCATCCCTCTCAATACAACTTATTTGGTTACCTAATCACATTAACTCAAAATGAGCCTGCAGTCCACTTAAAACCACCACATGGTTTTCAACCAAATGCTATCTACCCACAAATTCCACAACTTGTACTTGTGAAGTTGATTTTTAAACCCAAGCATAAGACTTTACATTTGTCAGTATTAAATTCCATTTTCTTAGATTGAGCCCAGTGCCTGTTGAGATCTTTTTACATCCTGATTCTGTTATCCGGTGTGTGAGCTGTCCATCTTGGCTGTATGTCAAATTTTATAAGCATGCAATCTATGCAATTATCCAAGTCACATATAAAATGTTAACTGGCACAAGGCTAAGCACAGTTTCTTCAGGCACTTGACTGCATACTTCCTTCTAAGCTGACCTCAAACCATTAATGGCATTTTTTTTTTTGCTCTGGACATTTGACTAGTTCCAAATCTACCTAATTGTCCCATGATATAGTCCAGATCTCTCTATTCTTTCCATAAGAATACCATGAGAAAGGGGAAGAGAATAAATATTTATTAAACATCTACTATTATGGGCCAGCCACTGTGCTAAGCACTTTTACAAACATTACTTTATTTGATCCTCACAGCAACTCTGAAAAGTAGGTGTTACTATTAACCATATTTTATGGTTGAGTAAATTGAGGCAGAGGTTAAATGACTTGCTCAGGGGTCATAAAGCTAAATAAATGTCTGAAGCTAGATTTGAACCCAAGTCTTCCAGCCCAGTGTTTTATTCACTGTGTCACCAGCTGCTTCTAGAGAGGCAGTCAAACAAGAGACACTGCCAAATGCTTTCCTATAATTTAAGTAAACTATACCTTCAGTGTGCCAATTTGTCTATCCTAAAATTTATTCTGCCCTAATCAGTTTTATCATTTTTAAAAAATAGCCCATATATCTATGAAGGTTAGACATGGGACACGTTTGTGTGTGTGTGTGGGGGCATGCTGTAAAGGGCAGAATTGCAGTCAGAAGACCTCTGCTGGAATCTTTTTTTTTTTTTAAGTGAGACAATTGGGGTTAAGTGACTTGCCCAGGGTCACACAGCTGGTAAGTGTTAAGTGTCTGAGGCCGGATCTGAACTCAGGTTCTCCTGAATCCAGGGCCAGTGCTCTTATCCATTGCGCCACCTAGCTGCCCCTCTGCTGGGATCTTAATGCTGGGGTAGGAGGAAGAGTAAATTTTGGAGCTTCACCAAACATTTCACTTGGCCTTCCTTTATCTACTCAGAATAACTTCAGGCTCCACCTTTTACATTTCAGCAGCACAACACATCTAAAGAGTAGTAGCAATAGTAGTAGTGACTGGCACACAAAAGCTCCTCACTTTCCCTAGCAGAGTTGAGGGTATAGAAAATTTCTCTCCAAGTAGGTTCATAGAACCCAGAATTCTGAATGGTTTGTTTTTAGCCCTAGGTGGCCTTGCTTCTCTTGTCTTTCAATAAGTGATAGCAATTAACATAATTTACTATTAGAAAACCTCATAGTATTCTTGATTTTGTGTCAAGACCATATTTCCTGGCCCCTCAACCTTCATCTTCCCATTTTAATTATTTGTCAAAGATGGTTCAAATAAAGTCCCTTTGTCTTCCTCAACCTTTACATTGGATAAAACTTGTTGAACTTTACATGAAGCTGACTGTTGAGCATTCAACTCAAGTGTTGCTTATTGCCTTGGGGCAGCTAGGTAGCCCAGTGGATAGAGTGCCAAGCCTGGAGTCAGGAAGACTTCTCTTTGCGAGTTCAAATCTGGCGTAAAACACTTATTAGCTGTGTGACCCTGGGCAAGTCACTTAACCCTGTTTGTCTTAGTTTCTGATCTGTAAAATGAACTGGAGAAGGAAATGGCAAACCACTCCAGTACCTTTGCCAAGAAAACCCAAAAGGGGTCATGAAGAGGCAGACATGATTGAAAAACAACTAAAAAAAGTTCAAACTCCTTTATCTGGTATTCAAACCCTCCAAATTCTGGTATCTTCCTTCCTTCCCTCTCTCTGATTCACAGAATCACCATCTAGCTTTCTTTCCTTTTAGACAGTAGAAGCAGAACATATTCACTTGGACTGGTGAGTCAGAAGACCTGGACCAACACCTCTAAGGCTTATTACTCCCTGGAGAACTTCAGGCAAATCACTCAATCTCCATGATTCTCAGTTTGCTTAGCACAGTTCCCGGCACGTAGTTGGCACCTAATAAATGTTTATTGACTGACTCATCTGTAAAATGAGGTGGTTGGGCTTGGGGCCTCCAAGGTTCCTTCTAGCTCTAAAATCTACGATCCTAACAAAGGAATTTCTTTTTTTATATATTTTATTCTATTTTGTTATTTTAAAAAGCAATAATAAAAATTTTTATTTAAAGTTTTGAGTTCTGAATTCTCTCTCTCCTTTTCTCTTGCCCCTCCCCCTCCCTGAGGTAGTAAGCAATCAGATATAGGTTTTACATGCGCAATTATGTGACACATTATCATATTAGTCATTTTATATAAGAAAAGTTGAATAAAAGAAAAAAATGAAAGAAAGTGAAAAATAGCATGCTTCAGTCTGTGTTCCATCAATATTAGTTCTTTCTTTGGAGGTGGATAGTAAGCTTTTTCATTAGTCCTTTGGGATTGTCTTAGATCATTGTATTGCTGAGAATAGTTAAGTCATTCACAGCTCCTCATCACACAATGTTGCGGTCACTGTGAACAATGTTCTCCTGGTTCTGCTCACTTCACTATACATCAGTTCATATAAGTCTTTCCAGACTTTTCTGAAATCATCCTGTTTTACAAAGGCATTTCAAGAAAAGATGGCACCTGCATTGATACTTTGAAAACAAAGTCTTTTGATTCTCTGGATCAGCCATCAGTTTTTGTCTCAATTCTCTGATTTCATTATTTCTGTTTTAGCATAAGTATTTGAATCTATTTCTAATCTTTGTAAACTGAGTAATGTGTGGCTGCTCAGAGTTTACCTAGGAGAACAAGTTTCTCTTTATGGGGCTTGGCAGGATGCAAAGCTTTCAATACATGTTTGCAAGTGCTGTTTGGACAAGAGATTGATTTTGAACCCAACAGTTTCAGGAATCTCCATGTATATACCTGACTTTAAAATGATAGGCTTGATCACAGTCAAGTAGTAAAAGGAAAGGAAGAGGAGGGAATAAGCATTTATATGGTGCCAACTATGTGGCAGGCACTATGCTAAAAGAATTACAAATATTATTGTCATTTGATCTTCACAATAACTCTGTGAATTAGGGACTATTTGGATTCTTATTTTCTAGTTGAGGAAACTGAGGTAAACAGAGGTTAAGTGTCTTGCTCAGGATCACATAGTAGATATCTGAGACTGGATATCAACTTAGGTCTTACTGACTGCACTATACAAAAGGCTCCCTCTAATAATAAAGATCACAGGGTATTTTTTAGGCAAAGATGCCTAGGCATTTCTCAAACTTCTGCTAATTAATATTATCATACTATGTTAATAAGGACAATGAATTCCCAGGTGAACAAACTCCTTCTACCAGTGCAGGTCAGTCAATACCTTCTCTGCAACTTAATAGTCTTATAGAAGTTAAGTGACTTGCCAGAGTGACAACCAGTATACACCAAAGGCCAGACTCGAATCTTGTTCTTCTTGGCTAGCTTTTGATCTCTTATGGCATTCTGTCTTACTATACCCTAAGTAATTCAGTTAACTAAAGATAGGAAGTGATTGTCTATCTTCTAGCAAAGAGTCAAGCACTATATACATCTTGGTAGTTCACCAAACTTGGTAGTTCTACCTGCACTAGAGAAGTAGGATAACCTTCCCAAGTGGCTTTAATGTCCAGTATTACATCTTGTAAAGAAGCCCAGAAAACCTTTGGGTGTGTGAGTGGGTGCACAAACAAAAAGACAATACACATAGATCATTGTTTTTGTTTTTCAGGGTTGTAAATGGCCAATTCTATACTTTCAGTAGCCTGGCATGGATTCTTACTTACTATGGTTAAAAAAGGAAATGTCTAATTCCAAGCCTTACATAATATCATTTTTATTCTTAAAACAAATGCATTCTGAAAGCTCAAAGAAAAACATACAGAAAGCTGTACCTCTCTGTTAGCTTTAAAAATACAGGTGTGCCTCACTTGGCATGACATGTACTCCTAAAAAAGTTACATGTAAATATGAGCTCTATAAAACAAATCATATTTCACATACAATAGGAAAGAGGATAGGATCCTATGAAAAATCCTTTGTGAAGCAAATGAGCACCTCTGCATTGACTACTTCGAATAAACCCGGATTTTCTCTCTTGGGCTTATTTAAAACTGAGCACACCAACAGAACAGTCTACTGCAACCAGCAGAGAATTAAGTGGCATTTTCCATGTGAAAGTAATGAAGGAAAATAATAGCAGTGGTGGAGTGGACTCAATAAACATGTAGGCTGTCATTGTTTCAACCAAATATTGAAGGTGCTTCCAGAGTTAAATCTTTTTTTTCCCCTAGGGGGTGGGAAGTGAAGTTGAAATGTGGGCTGCTGTGCCATTAGATATAGCTACAAATTTCTTCAAAGTGATGCAAAGCACAGAAATAAACGAGATTTCTCTTTTTGTGATCCATATTTCCAATCATATTGGAGTTAAAGGAACTATTAACTACACAGTCTTTTTTTTCCTTCTCTCTCCTAAATTAAAGCTCTTAGGATACATTTGTTAAAGTGCTTTGTGGGCTTTTATTTTTTTTCTCATTGCCAGAGGAAACATTCTTGTGCTATCTTTTATTTAGTTTTAAAAAAAGAAACTGGAGAAAAAACTTACATGTAATTTTTCTAGGTCCTGTGCTGGCTTAAAGTCTTATGATGCAGGGAACTGGATGAATGGAGAAATGAGAAGGCTACAGCAATCCATTCAGACATGGACCCCCAAAGCTTTGTGGTGCAAACTGATGTTGAATCAATGGATCTCCACCTAATTGGGGAGGGAAAAATCACTGATTAGCAGAATGAAACCATCTCATTTTCAGGAGAAATTAGTTCCTTGTTTCCCCAGTCTACTTGTGAAGTCTTTTAAACAGCTCAAAGTCAATCAAACTAGTGCCTCAGTTAATAGCAATAGTAATAATTCTCAGTCCTTTAGAGAGACAGCATGGTATAGGGGATAGAAAGCTGGACTTGGTGTTAGGACTCTCTCTGTTCAAACCCTACCTCTGGCCACTTACTAGCTGTGTGATAAGGGCAAATTAACAACCTTTCTGAGGCTCTGACAACTCTCTAAGGCTTGTCTCTTAAGGGTCCTTCTTGTACTGAGGGAATCACAGATTCTTAATTTATTGCTATAACACTTTATGGTTTCTTTACAACAACCCTGTAAGGTACATACAGTGAGTGGGTAGTGAGAATATTATCCCCCTATATATAGGATGAGGAAACAGACTTTGAAAGGTTAAGTGACTGGTTCGTGATCATGTAGTGCTTAGGGGCTAGTTTTTAATGAGATTACAAAATCTGAAGGCAGTTTCTAAAGAAGCTTCCATCACACACTCACTAGAACCTAGAAGAAGAATTAGAGTGATAATGATGTCTAATCAGTTAAGGTATACCATCCTTTGTGACTTTAAGTGCTAACTTTGAGCAAATCTGGGCAGTTCCTGGTGAAAAAGGTTCTGTAAAAAAAAATAAATAAAAAGAAAAATTTAAAAAAAGAAAAAGGTTCTGTAACAAGAAAAAGTCAAAGGGCATAACTCAAAGGATTATCTCTTCTCTGATTCTGGTTTAAACCTCGTAACTGACTTCTGCCTGTCCAATGCTCTCATTTTAAAGAGCACCACCACAAAATACCCTTAGAACCAATTATAAACAAGTAAGCTACAAATAATAGACTAAAAATGACAACCCTTTTGTTTTTCAATTATAATCTTTTCATTCTATTCTAATATTGTCGAGTTTAACTTAAATTTCTTTAAAGAGTTTGACCGCCTTTAAATTTGTTCTCTGCTCTTCAGTCTTGAAGAATTCCAGGACAGAGCGAAGTGCAAGTTGGCATGATTTTTTCCCTTCCTCAACTGAGTTACTTAATGATAATGGAAGTCAAGATGATTAAAATACAAGTAATTATACTTATGTATCACTTACAAAGTATACTGAGTAAAATAAAGAGTAATAGATGGAATCAGGGGACCTGGGTTCAAATCCTGCCTCTGCTACTTACTCTCTATGTGTCTTTGAGTAAATAACTCTTTTTGGGTCTCAGTTTCCTCACCAATAAAACTTGAGCCTAGCCTCAGGTTTATTCTAGAAGAAGGTTTTTCTGTAATTATATGTGATAGGAAAGAAAAAAATCTAGTTAGACCTATTCTATGTTAAATTCTTTGTGCAGAGAGTAAATTACAGAAGAATACTAAAGTTTTGTCTATCCAGGCAGGCTAAAGATGATAATTAATGAAGAAAGGTTTTTTATTTTATTTGTGTGTGTGTGTGTGTTTTTCCTTTCGGTTTGTTTTTGGTGGGGCAATGAGGGTTAAGTGACTTGCCCAGGGTCACATAACTAGTATGTCAAGTGTCTGAGGCTGGTTTTGAACTCAGGTCCTCCTGAATCCAGGGCCAGTGCTTTATCCACTGTGCCACCTAGCTGCCCCTAAAGATGATAATTGTACTGAACTTGTGATTCCATTGAGGAAATCCTCTTCACTGAAGTAGATCAGCAACTGCTCTACAAATCATAGTCTTAGAGAGCTGACTGTGGTCTTGAGAGGTTGAGTAACCTGCCCAGCATCACACAGTCAGGATGTGTTCATAGCCTGTACTTGAAATGGAGTTTTTCTGATTCCAAGATCAGCCTTCCAACCACTATGGCAAGCCGCTTCTCAAAAAAAAAAAAGTCAATGAATGCTTAAAAAATAAGACAATGAAATTCAACAAATGCTGAGGAATTTCAATTTTCTAGAGATGGAGCTAAGTGCCATAGGGATGAAAAGATGAGTGAGATATTCCCTGATTCTTCTTAAAATGTCTAAATCTTTTCACCTTGGACCAGTCTATCCTTCACATCCTGAGAGCAGTGGTTCTCATGGGCTCAGCTGGAAAATTTATGGACATGGAAAACAGGGGAGAGAAAAAGGGGGTAGATGTTACATAAGTAACCTATCATATAAACTTGTGAACCAAGTAAAAATTAGAATAAAATTGGAGAATTACATGAGAGGCATGAACAAAGAATTAGAAGAGAAAAGAGGGAAGATCACTTCTCATGAAGGGGACCAACAAATTCTTCAAAGAAGAGGGCAGTTGGATTGGGCCTTGACAGGTGGGATTTCCATAGGATGAAATATTGGAAGAAAGTCATTTGGTGTTGAGGAAAAAGAATGAACAGAGGCAAAGAAGTGTAAAAATAGGGGCATGTTTTTAGGGAAGAGTAGTTAGTAAAGATTTGGTTAAAAAAGTTGCTATGGGGGGCAGCTAGGAGGCGCAGTGGATAAAACACTGGTCTTGGATTCAGGAGGACCTGAGTTCAAATCCGATTTCAGACACTTGACACTTGCTAGCTGTGTGACCCTGGGTAGGTCACTTAACCCTCATTGCCCTGAAAAAAAAAGTTGCTATGAACTACTGCCAAACTGTAGGCTAGTTTTGGGGAAATAATGTTAAAAAGATGATTGATCTTCAGTTCAAAAGACTTAGATTTGAGACCTCATTCTTCAACTTAATTAACCTCATGACCTTGGCCAAGTCACTTCTTAACCTTTCTAGACCTCAGTTTCTTCATCTGTAAAATAGGAGGGTTAGATTGGATGGGCTCTAAGGACCCTTACAACTCTAAATCTATTACCTCCTCTTAGCTTTTACTTGGGCAACAGTTGTAAACCATAAAATGCCATTTAAACCTATGTGAGTTATCGCCATTAAAAACAATAGCAATACTAGTAATAATAGCAATAAACAGTGTTGTACTAACAGTACTACAGAATCTAAATATCATGTGAACAATATTTCTTAGGAAAAATGTATTCAGAATTCTGACATGGGATGTCAGGTACAAGTCTCTCTCCACTGCATCCCTGGTAGTGGGACAGGGGACTCTCCCTAATGCAAGTGATCCATGGAAGTTAGAGCAAAGGGGACTTGGGGGGCTGGATGCTTTCCCGTGGGTCAAGGTGGTAGCTTCAGGGGCAAGGTGGCTTCCTAGCCCTAGTATGACTCCCAAATTGACACCTTTCTTTCCTTTAGCTAGTTGCTATCACTGGGCTTGCTTACTTTGTTCTTTACTGTCTTCTAGTCCCCTAAAGTTAACCTTTCTCCTCTGGGACCCCTAGAGACTGAGAAAATGTTTTACAGTTTTTCCCCTATAACCAAAATAACCATATAAGCCCCCTGGGATTTTCTAAGGTTTTAAAAATTTGTTAATGATAAGAGAAAGAGAATCACTAAATAAATGACAATGAAAAATCTCCCCCCTGCCTCTTTTCAATTGGCATTCCTAGGGAAAGATAAAGGACACAAGGGTGAGACAGGTGAGTGAGTATTTGAAAAAGCTCAAGTGAAATTTATCTACTTTCAAGAGGAAGATCTAGGCTTAACTCTGGCTACTCTGGATGTTTTGTCCCAGGAACTTAAAAAGGGAAATGCCAAGAATTGGAGTAAGGTAGGAAGGTGAGTTCCTGTAGCCATCTGGCTGGGATAGGTATTCCCTGGTAACTGTTTGTCCAAAAATCTGGCTGTCTAGTTGGTCAAGGCTACCTGTACATACAAATAAATTATATTAGGCAATTGCTTCTTACTAAGTAGTCCTATTAAGTGTCCCCTTGTGGAAGTCCTTCTCAAAAATGGGTGGATTTATTTGTATTTAATTCATCAATACACCAGTTGAAGTACTGGCCACTTTTGCTTACCTGGCAATTAAAATGTCTGCACATAAAATAGTGATTTCTAAAGTGCTTCACAAGTCTGTTCTCAAGACAAGGCATAAAGCTCCATAATTTCATTCATGCCATTCAATTGATTAACAAACAAATACAGCTAAGGTATTTTCAGTTTAGCGCCCCAGATCAACAGAATTTCCTAATTTGAGAAGTCCATATTATTGAGGTTATATTGCATATGAAGGATTTTCACAGAGAAGATGGTGACCAGCTCAACAACAACTGAGGATGGGTCAAGGAGAATTGAGATAAACATAAATCTCCTATCAAGTCATGGTGCTCTTTACAAAATGTGTATATCAAACAAGGATACACCTCACCGAGGGAGTATGTGGCTGACACTACTTGTTTACAAGTTTTGTTTAGAGCAGGAAGGAAGAGGAGGCAGAAAAATGGGCATGACAGGCATCTTCTGTTCAACCTCATACATGTTTTAAGCACTTACTATGGAGGTAGCAGTAGATAAAGGGCTTGGTCTGGTGTTAGGAAAACCTGAGTTCAAATATGGCCTCAGACACTTGCTAGTTGTGTGACCCTGGGCAAGTCACTTAATCCCATTTGCCCCAGTTTCCTCAACTGTCAAATGAGCTGGAGATGAAAATGATAAACCACTCCAGTATCTTTGCCAAGAAAACTCCAAATGAAGTCATGAAGAGTCAGAAGGGACTGAACAAGAACAAATTTGTAGAGCTGCTGGGAGAGATACAAATCTAACAGTCAATCAACCAGCATCTGTTAAGCACTTATTATGTGTCAAGTAGTGAGGATACAAATACAAAAGTGAGATAATCCCTGTCCTCAAGAAGTTTACATTATTCTGGGAAGAGGGGAGGGGTAATATCTCTTTGCAGATTAAGCAAATGCAGGATTTGAGATAATTCTAGGTATGGGTAACAGCCTTTACAAAAGTATGGAGGTAGGAGATGGAATATCGTACATTAGCAATAGCAAGTAAGCAGGTTTGGCTGAAATAAATGCATGGGGAGAGGGGGGAGTAATGTGTCATCAGCCTGGCAAGAAAGGCTCAAGTTAACCCATTAAGGGTTCTAAATACTAAAGAGAAGAGTTTTTACTCTATTCCAGTGACAATGTGGAGCCACTATGACATCTTTTTTTTTTTTTTTTTAGTGAGGCAATTGGGGTTAAGTGACTTGCCCAGGGTCACACAGCTAGTAAGTGTTAAGTGTCTGAGGCTGGATTTGAACTCAGGTACTCCTGACTCCAGGGCCAGTGCTCTATCCACTGTGCTACCTAGCTGCCCCCACTATGACATCTTAAATAGAGGAAGTGACATATTTAGGGGTTCACGTTAAGGTTATCACTTTGGCAACTGCATGAAGCATAAATTTGATTGAGGAAGGAGGGAGACCAATTAGGGGAGAAGTGAGGAGGGTCTGATTGTCGATTAAATGAGGAGAAATGGGGACAAGAGATGTAGAAGCGGTGGGATCAGCAAGATTGCAAAGATCCAACATCATCATCAAAAGAAGTATATTCACCTTCTGTTTATTCATAGGCTGCTTCTGGCTGGGTATTTTATCACTCCTTCCCACCCCCACCCCCCTCCTTTTTTTAATGCTCTTGCTTCTTGGTCATTTCCTTCCTCATTAGCCTATCCAGCAGAAAGGCAGGAAAAGGGGGAAAATGAATAAGAAATCTAATCAGACAACCTTGCTACATGTTAGCAACTCTGGTAAAAGGTCTGGTGGGGAGAATGTTGGAAGTATTGACTCATCAGTTCCCTTCACACCTTAATGAGGTTTGAGAATTGTCTGTGAATTTCAATGATCTATTCTAGTCTTATCCCATGGTTACCATGTTAACTGTGAGTTTGGCTATAAGTCCCCAGCCTCAATCTTTACATTGTTCTGTCATCATAATTCAGGGAGTCTACAAGGAGAAGCAAATATAATTCTTTTTTTTTTTTAAGCCATTCTAGTTTATGGTAAAACTAATTGAAAAGACTATGTGCTGACACAAGGAAGTCTTTGCCTGTCTTTGAACAAAGGCATAAAAGCTGAAATTATTGCTGTTTAAGGAGATTTTTTTAAAAAAAGGACATGTGACAGAGAAATAATAATAGCTCATAAATATAAATATCCTTATACAAAGATATAGAACTCTATTGCTTACAAAGTGCTTTAACATACATTATTTCATTTGCTCCTCGCAACAACCTTACAAGCTTAGCACATGGTAAGCACTTAATGAATGCTTGTTTCCTCCTTCCTTTTAGACAGGGAGTGGAAAGAATATAACTCTTATTTAACAGTACCTCAGAGAAGTTAAGTGAATTGTCCGAAGTCACAATGCTTTCCCCAAATGGCCTCCTGAAGTCTGAATAAACCTCAAACTTATTTTTTCTCTAAATAACAAACTCTTCTTGGAAGAAGTAATTCATAACTATCACTAAGAAAGTGTGGATCATGCCCATATGTTAAATTTCTACTCACAGTTATCTTGTTATTTCTATAGACCCAGAATACTGGATGGAAAATGGGGCATCAGGATTTCTATGACTGAAAATAACAGTTGGGAGTTTTCAGCTGAGAGTTTTCCTATGAGTAACACAAATGCACTTGGTGCTCTCTTCTGTCTCTCCCTGCTGCCTCTGTTGTATCTCCATCTCTCTCGTATCTTTTTCACTCTACATGACCTATGTGGTTTAATTTCTAAAGAGAGAGAGAAGGAAGACAGTTTAAGAAAATGGGAAAATGAATAAAAATAGACTTTCCCTAACAATTACACCTTGAAGGAAGAGCTGTTTCCAACCAAAAGGAAGCCAAGGTCAAACATGTATTAAGAAGTTCGACCATACCTTTTAATTTATGGTGTTTCTGGGGAATTAATATAGTATTTCTTGTAATTTGCTACCAAATTTCTCTTGTGTAGAATAGATTCTTATGTTTTTGTTTGATGATGACATACATTACAATGAAATTGATGATGATAATGACAGCAATGGATTTTAGTCTTTATAGGGGCTCATAAAGCCGCTTAGGTGGAGGACTCAATTTGTAGTTGGGGGACTTGGGTTCAAATGATGCCTTTGACAATGACCAGGGGAAAGTCATTTATCAGTCAGAAGCTTTAGTTTCCTTCTCTTTAAAATGAAGATATTATCTGTAGTACTTTTCTAAAAGGCCTCTTGTAAGAATCCAATGAGACAGGGGGCAGCTAAGTGGTGCAGTGGATAAGGCACTGGTCCTGGATTCAGGAGAACCTGAGTTCAAATCTGACCTCAGACAGACACTTTGACACTCACTAGCTGTGTGACCCTGGGCAAGTCACTTAACTCTCATTGTACCACCAAAAAAAAAATCCAATGAGATGTATATAAAGATGCTCTGAATTTTAAAGTCATGTAAATATTATTATTATGATAATATATAATGGGTAAGAAACATAGCAATACTAGAGGAAATATGCTCTCTCTCTCTCTCTCTCTCTCTCTCTCTCACTCACTCTCTCTCTCTCAAAAGGATTTCTTTGACTCTTCAGAAAGATCTAATCAATTTCCAAAATGGAACAAACAAACAAACCAGATACCCTTTGGATACCGAAACTGCACAACCAGCATTTGTAAGACTAACTATAATCCTGGATTCTCTCAACTAAAAAATTATACTTGGAATAAACCTACTCAGCTTCACTGCTGAACTACAATCTGTGAACGAGGCACGCTACCAAAATAAAAAATGTGTCACTCGAGAAAAACTCATTCCCTTCAAAGTCACTAAATACCAAAGAAGAAAAATATCACTTATGCTAAAAAGTATAAACCATACATAGCAATAGGACCATTCCATTTACATTTTGCCTTCACATCTTCAGATCTGTGCCTCATAACAACCCTGTGAGATAGGTAGGACAGAAGAGAAAACTAAAACACAAAGATGTTAGTTAAATGACTAGAGAGGCAACATATAGAATATACGATGGATTGGGAATGGGGAGACCTGGATCCTTGCCTTTAAGCAGCACTGGGGACTTGTGCCATTCTAGTACTTGTTTGCCAGTTTTACCCCTTTTTTAGGGATGGGGGACTGGACTTCCTGGCACCGAGAAGATTCCTGTTCAAGCACAGGCTGGACGAATTGACCCCCTAGGTACCATTCTACCTCAGGGATTTTGTTGTTCATTTGTCTCAGTTGTGGCTGATTCTTTGTGACCCTTGATACCTCATCTGTAAAATGAGCTGGAGAAGGAAATGTCAAATCACTCCAGTATCTTTGCCAAGAATATCCCAAATGAGGTCACAAAGAATGGACAACAAATAAATAAATACTCTTAGTGATTCTAGGCTCAGTGATCTATCCATGGTGTCATCTAGCTGCTTTTAGCTCTAAGATCCTATGAAATATCTATGTGTATGTAAATATATACATATATTATGAGGGTGTATTAGATTGCAAACTCTTTGAGGGTATATAACAGAACATACACCTTCATTTTGTAATGGTTATAGTGGAAAGAATACTGAAAAAGAGACTTAGGGTTTTGTTTCAGCCCAATCACTAATACTAATAAGCTGTAGGAAAATGAGGAAAGTCACTTCACCTCTCTGCACCCTAGTTTGCACATTTGTAAAATAAGAATTCATAGGAGGGGCAGCTAGGTGGCGCAGTGGATAGAGCACTGGCCCTGGAGTCAGGAGGACCTGAGTTCAAATCCGACCTCAGACACTTAACACTTACTAGCTGTGTGACCCTGGGCAAGTCACTTAACCCCAATTGCCTGACTTAAAAAAAAAAAAAAAGAATTCATAGGATTGTAAGGGGCAAGGTGTCCCATACCTCTCAACTCTAATTGATATAACTGACAGTATGCTCTACACTCTGATACCTGTGAGACTGCTCTTTGACTGTATTCCAGAGTTATGCACTAGGTAAGAAGGAAGCCTGGACATCTCTATTGAATCAATCAGCCAGAGGTGTAAATGAGGTACAAATTGAATGAAAGAAGATGGCTCCGTACAGGAAATATCTTTTGGTTGGTTGAAGAAAATCAGTCATGTGCTTTGGGGGCCTGGATAAAACAGCAAATCAGTTAATGGTGGAGTAAAGTTCCCTGTCAGGATCTTGAGAAGGAATAGCTTGAGGATAGAGGGTGAGGAGAGGGTCTCTGTTTCCTTCCCTTGATCAGATGACTACCTTGTGAACTTCAAAGGATGGGAAGGTTGGGACTCCTTTCAGAGTAGGTAGTAGCACCCTTAGAACAGCAGTGGCCAACGGCAGTGTCTGTATTAAGAGCAGAGGACAAACTAGACACAATGAGGAAGGGAAGTTTCAGGACACTTCAAGGGTACTGGCACGTGGAGAGTCAGAAAATAGTGACATAGACCTCAGGATGTTTCGTGAGGATCCCACAAAGGGAGAAAAGAGCTTCCAATTATGAGAAGCCACGAATACCCCTCCGAAACATGCCCTCTAAACTTGGACCCCCAGGTCTCAGAGACTGACTTTTGGGGGGATGTTTTTGTACCAGCTCTTGATAGTTGTACTAACAGGTAAGTGCCCCTTTTAAAAAGCTACTTAAATATACCTGGCTAATAATCAATGGGGAATATATCAGATGGGGGCTTGTGAGTGACAGTGCTAAAAATCCTAACCTCTCAGGGTTATCCCTAGAAGCACGAGGGGAATGTTAGACACTGATCCCTGGGATTACTGAAGATTATTTCAGGAAGAGTGAGGGTTGGGAGAGTGATTCCAGAAGGGGCACTGTATTTTTATGGGAATTACTGCTTGATCTAATTCACCTTCCTCTTTTATACATATGGTAATTGAGGCCAAGAGAGGCTAAGTAATTTGTCCAAAGTTATAAGGGAGGAAGTAGCACCACATATACATTGCTTTATCTATTATGCTGTCCTGCCTCTTAAGGTTAGACTAGATGAAGACCAAAGTTACCAGCTTTCTCATGGACTATTGTACTGAACTTCTAGCTGGTCTCCCTGCCTCACCTCTACCCATTCCAATATTCCCACCACTTTGTTGTCAGAGTGATTTGGATCATGCCCCTATTCCAGTGGGCCTCCTCTTATCTTTAAGATCAAAGATAAATTTTCCTATTTGACTTTTAAAGCCGCAACCTGGCCCCAGCCTACCTATATTGACCCTTCATGAATTGAGCAGTCCAGCCAAACTGACCTCCTGGCTGTTCCTCATATATGATACTTGAACTTCTGCATCTTTGTCTTTGCAGTGGTTCCCTTTCCAGGTCCCCATCCCCCTCATGCCTGGGATGTCCTCCATTCTTACCTCCAATTGTTGAAATCCATGGTTTTCTTCAAACCTTCACTAAAATGCCAGTGCCTTGTTCACCGAGTATACCTTGTACCTAGTTAGTGTGTATGTGCGTGTGTGTGCACGCGTGTATGCGTGCATGTATGTGATTGTGTATATACTTTGGAGCATATTGCCTCTCTCATAGAATGCAAGCTCCTTGGAGGCAGGGGTTATTTAATTTTTGTCTTTCTATCTACAGTGCCTGGCACATAGTAGGCACTTTAATGAAGTCAGGTTGGTTGATTCCTCTAAATTCTATTTTATTTCCTTCTGAAGGAGTTCACATCTAAGGCCACTGGTCATTAACTTTAGAACACCACCCAAATTAAGAAACACTGAGGACTTATTCATGACTTTTTGGGAAAAAAAAGACCTGGAACCTAAACTTTCCATTAAAGAAGGAAAACAGAGTTGGGTGTAGGAAGAGTCAACTGCCAAGAGAAGAGACAAGCTTCTGGAACTAGTGCCTAATTCATGTACAGTTACAATGAGGGTGACAACAACACCTTCTATTAGCAATAGTGCCTCAAAGATGTACCAACCAATTACAAGCTCAGCCATCATAGTGGTTTCCACTGATGGCTGAATGGGAGACCCTGTGATATACCACTCATATAGGCTACAAGTTAAGCAAACACCTGTATGAGGAAGAAAGGAAGGAAGCAAAGAAGGAAGAAAAGAAGAAAAAAAAAGGGAAAGAGGGAAGGAAGGGGGCAGCTAGGTGGCGCAATGGATAGAGCACCGGCCCTGGAGTCAGGAGTACCTGAGTTCAAATCCGGCCTCAGACACTTAACACTTACTAGCTGTGTGACCCTGGGCAAGTCACTTAATCCTGATTGCCTCACTAAAAAAAAAAAAAAGAGGGAAGGAAGGATTTATTAAGTGTCTACTATGTGTCAGGCATTGTACTAAGCACTTTACAAATTTTATCTCATTTGATCCTCACAACCCTGGGAGGTAAGTGCTATTATTATCCCCACTTTACAGTTAAGGAAACTAAGGCTGAGACTTGCTCTGGGTTATACAATTAATGTCTGAACCAGGATTTGAACTCAACTCTTCCTGACTTCAAGCTCAATGTTCTATCTACCATGCTACCTAGCTGTTTCTAAGATATAATTCTGATAACAACAACAACAATAACAATAGCAGTGTTTTAAGGTTTGCAAGGTGCTTTATTTAAGGTGCCTTATTTAAGGCATCATTCTTGTGATATGTGATTGGTCCTTGAATTCCTAAAGATCAGAAACTCTCTCTATGACCTCCTTATAGCCTCCTTACAGCTCTTCCTGGAGTTGGTTGCCAGTTGGGGCTAGGGTGAATGCTCAGCTCTTTTACTCCTATTATATACATTTAAAAATCAATTTAACAGGTTATTTTGGTACTATAACAATTTGGGTATGTCAATTTCATCATTAAAAAAAATTAAGGCTACTTCTATTTTAATGGTGTTTATCCATTTAGCTTGCAAAGCTTCAATGTAGTCCATTGTAGGCTTGCAATAAAAAAAAGAGACCAGAGATCAATGATTCAGGCATTTCTAAATGAGTAGATGTCTTTGAATGCTTAGGGCTCCGGATAGCACCCCTTTTCCCTATTTTCTCAATCTCTCCATCCCATTTCAGGTTGTCTCTTTTAGGACCACATTAAAATGGCAAGAGAGTGAAACTCGGTACTTCAAACAACTGTTTTCTTCCTTTTTTTTTTTTTTGTCAGTATAACTTTCAATGTGTTCACTAGAATTCTCCCTGGAGAATGTGGGTAAGGAGATATGTGATGCTACACTAAGCCTGAAAGCACAGCATTTTCATTTCTTCACATTTACTGTTAGAGAAACCCGGGGAAAGTTTAAAAAGATATTTGAAGAATTATTTTTAATTCGTTGGCAAGTCAATCCCCATTTCCCAGATGAGGGTGATGGCCTGCATATAATTCCCTTTACTACAAACTTAAGTTCACTTAGAAGAAAAAGCCAGTGGGGCTAGCACTCTTAAGCTGAAAAAAAGGGAAATAGAATTTAATTACAACAACAGTCATACATCTTAAGAGTGAGTCTCCAGCTGCAAACAGTGGGCAGGGAAACTTGTGTGTACAATCAGATTGGAAATGATCAGGTTTTCTAGAAGGTACTTCTTGTAGTGAGTTATGCTTATTGAATGCTTTAACCCAAAACTCCGTGCAGCTAAGATTTTCTTGGGAGTGTTAATGGGATCTGACTAGAAAGCCCTATTTGCCCTCCTCCAGAAAACTACAGGTAGAAGTATTTTTATCTACATCTTAAATCTAATACCAAAAAGATGACTTCAAGAAAACTCTGCCCCCAAGTCTAGTAAAAGAAAAAGAAAAAAAAAAACCCTTTCAGATTTGTAGTGCTCCTGTGTCCTCCTATTTGTTATTAACATTTTCCTATCTCCACTCCTCCCACTGTCCCTCCCACCTCCTTTTTTTTTAAACCACTGTCTGTCTTTCACATTGTCAAGGGAGGGTGGTGGGGTGGTGGGTGAGTGGAGAGGAAGGGGCAGGGTAGGTGAGATAGAGTTTATCATTTTGTCTGAATCTGAAATTGGGTAAGAGATTCCTAACTTTAAAAGGAATAGGCATACCAAAGAGAAAGGCCATAGTTAAGCCAATTCCTTCCATATTACCCTCAGATCCCATGCCATCTCCTATGGGAAGCTATCATAATAACCATAGTTAATATTGTCCTCTTCCCAATCCTCTAATTATAATGTATATTGTCATCTATTTACATGTTATATCCCCTAGTGGGATGCTAAATGGAGCAGTGGATACACTGTCTGGGGTCAGGAAGAACTGAATTCAAATCTGGCCTCAGACTCTTATTAGTTGTATAACCCTGGGCAATTCACTTCACCTTGTTTACCTCAATTTCCTTATCTGTAAAATGAGCTGGAGATGGAATGGCAAACCACCTTAGTATCTTTGCCAGGAAAACCCCAAATGGGGTCATGAAGAGTTGGATATGACTGAAAATGACTAAACAACAACAACAACAATAACATCGTACTTGAGGGCAGGGACTTTTTAAAAACTTTCATCTTTATACAGAGTACTTAGCACAGTGCCTTGAAGAGTGAATTAAATTGCTAGATTAGAGGCTAACCATCAAGTTTGAGTTCTTTCAGTATACCAATCTTAGTGAATAATGGTGATATCATTGAACCACCTTTGACTTCCTATGATGAAGACCATAAACTGCTTTTCCTTATAGTTGAGACTACTGATTTGTAGGACTCTAATCTTCTGTCTAGCTATATACTCATCATTATACCCACCACCATCACTGACTTTCACCACTTTTTTTTTCTTTTTAGTGAGGCAATTGGGGTTATGTGACTTGCCCAGGGTCACACAGCTAGTAAGTGTCAAGTGTCTGAGGCCGGATTTGAACTCAGGTACTCCTGAATCCAGGGCCGGTGCTCTATCCACTGCGCCACCTAGCTGCCCCTGACAAATACTTTTAATGAACCACACTGAAAAGGATCAATAATCTACATGAAAATTGAGATTAAACAGTAAACCAAAGGACTATACTATCTACTGTAAGGAATAAATAAAGATACCACAGAATCTAAGAGCCTGGGGAATCTTTTTGTTTTTCTCTTCGTGGCTTAGGAAATGGTGGAGAGTTCTGACAAACTTAAAGAAATTAATTCTGGCGATTCACTGGAAAGTCAAATGCCAAAGCTGAAGCTTGAATACTTGGGCCACATAATGAAAAAAGATAGGACTCATTGGAAAAGCCCCTGATGTTGGAAAAGACTGAAGGCAAATGGAAAAGGGGATGGCAGAGGATGAGATGGATGTAGGGTGTTGTGGAAACAATGAACATGAACTTGGACAGACCTTGAGAGATAGTGGAAGATAGAAAGGACTAGTGTGCTGTGGTCTATGGGGTCACAAAGAGTCAGACACGACTGAACAACAACAACCAACTGGATGGGGCCCATAAATATCTTATGCTCAAAATATCTAAAGCTGAGCTCATTATCATTCCCCCACAAACCCTCTTCTCTTTTTTTTTTTTTGTGAGGCAATTGGGGTTAAGTGACTTGCCCAGGGTCACACAGCTAGTAAGTGTGTGTTAAGTGTCTGAGGCCAGATTTGAACTCAGGTACTCCTGACTCCAGGGCCGGTGCTCTATCGACTGTGCCACCTAGCTGCCCCCCTCTCCTCTTTTTAACTTAGTTCATATAGGTCTTCCCAGGTTTCTCTAGACCTCTTCCTCCCAAGAGCACCAGCATCCTCCCAGTTACCCAGGCTCAAAACCTAGGTATCATCCTCAAATCCTCACTCCCTCTCACCTTCCATATCCAGTCAGCTACCAAGTTTTATTGATTCTACCTTAGCACCATCAGTTGTAAAAGTCCCCTTCTTCCTTCTGACATTGATACCATGCAGTGCGGGTCTTTATCGCCTCCTGCCTGGACTATTGCATTAGCCTTCTGGTTGGCTTCCCTGCCTTAACTTTCTCCTCACTCCGGTTTATTCTCCATTCATCTGTAAAATGGATCTTCCAAGACTGCAGGTCTGACCATGTCAGGTCCCTTCTCTCTCCATTCAAAAACCTCTAGTGGCTGTTTGTCACCTTTAGGCTTAATAGAAAGTCTTCTGTTTGGCTGCTAAAGCTCTTCATAGTCTGGCCCCTTCTTACCTTTCTAGTCTTCTTATATCATAATCTCCTACATGTCCTCTGTAGTCAAGGGAAATTGGCCTCTTTGCTGTTTCTCTGCAGACTGCCATTTTCGTTGGCTGTCCCTTTTCCAAAAATTCCTTTCTTATATCCATTTCCTGACTTTCATTAAAAAAAATATTTTGGGGGCAGCTAGGTGGCACAGTGGATAAAGCACCAGCCTTGAATTCAGGAGGACCTGAGTTCAAATCCAGCCTCAGACACTTAACACTTACTAGCTGTGTGAGCCTGGGCAAGTCACTTAACACTCATTGCACCCCCCCCCAAAAAAAAAAAGTAAAAAAAAATTTTTAGGCAATTGGTGTTAAGTGACTTGCCCAGGGTCACATAGCTAGTAAGTATCAAGTGTCTGAGGCTGGATTTGAACTCAGGTCCTCCTGACTCCAAGGCTGGTGCTCTATCCACTGCGCCACCTAGTTGCCCCTCCTGACTTTCTTAAAGCTTCAACTAAAGTACTACCTTCTGCAAGAAGCCTTTCTTGATCCCCCCTTAAAGCTAGTGCCTTCACTCTGTTGATTGTCTTCGTTATCCTGTATATGTTTGTTGATTGATACTGCAAAGATTTTGTCAAATAGTCATTAGGAATGAGTTACAGTCTGAGCTAGCATATTAACCACATGGATTTTCTTGAAGCAAGTAGGGAGCAAAACCAGAGAATTCAGTTTATAATAACATAGTACATTTTAAAAGGTAGAACAGAAAAAAGATAATTTAGTTCTACATGTAGTTACAAATCAGGCAAAAGATGATTCTGAACTAATCAGAGACAATTGCTAGTAAAATTTCTTTCTTGAGAAAGAGACACAGTACATCCCAATGTCTAATTTACTGGTGGCTTTGATGATTCAGAACTAGACTATTCTCTCACCAAAAATCCCATCCATTCGACTTGTTAGGTGCCATATTACTGCATTATGTACAAGTTGTGCACATTTTTTCACCACTATGTACAGCTTGGGTTTCTTTGTGTAATATAAATTTAACATGGAAGTTCCAACCCTGACCTGCTTGCCTTTGTTTCTTTCTGGCCTTCCTTTTTTGTTCTTTTCTGTTTTTTAAAAATGATTAATTGATAAATTTTATTTTAAAAATCACTATCATTTCTCTACCTAGACTCCTAATCTCCTTTCTCCTCACAAAATACTCTCCCCTCAAAATCAACATATTGGCTGCATCTGAAAATATGTATCTCATTTGACACCTCCAGGTCATTCATTGTGTATCTGCCCCAAAAGTGGGAAGCCAGCAAGATTCATCATTAGCACTCTGGAGTTGTCATTGGGCCTTTCATCCATCACGGTTCTTCAAAGTTTTTCACAGTTGTTTTTCTTTACATTATTGTAGTCATTGTATAAATTGTTTTTCTGTCTCTACTTATTTCACTCTATATCAGTTCATATAGGCCCTTCCCAGGTTTCTCTAAGCCTGTTTCTTTCATAATTTCAGTATAATATTATACTATTACATTCACATATGGTCATTTGTTAGCCATTCCCCCCAACTGATGGGAACCAAATTTGTTTCCTGTTCTTTGTACAACAAAAAGTATGATTATAGATATTTTTGTACATACAGGCCTTTTCCTTCTTTCTCTGATTTTTTTCAGGGTCTAAGCCAAGAAGCGGTACCACTCGGTCAAGGATATTCACAGTTTAGTGAAATTTTGGGTATAGTACCAAATTGTTTTCATAGTTTCAGAGATTTAAAGGTAGGGTTGGAATTAGGGAAAGAATCTTATAGGTATTTTAGGCTACCCTTCTCATTTTAGAGATGAGGTAACTGAGGCCCAGAAAGTTTTAAGTGATTTACCAAAGGTCAAACAAGCAATGAGTTGTAGAATCAAGATTTGAAGTCAGGTTTGGTGACTTCAAGTTCAGGGACAACATGTTGCCCTGAAACTGGAACATTTGGACTTCTTCAAAGCTCTGATAATGCTACACTAGTGTGGTGGTATTCTCATAGCCCTTTCAACAGCTGCCAATGTCTTTTTTTGTCATTATGATTGATAATCATAAAATCGGGTATGAGGCCAGTTATTGTAATGTACATTTCTCTTTTTCTTAGTGATTTGGAAAATTTTAAAATATACTTATTTTTGAATATACTTTTCTTATTTTGAGAACTTGCTCACATCCCTTGACCATTTATCTATAAATCAAGAAGAATAGCTGTTCTTCATGTATATTTGAATGCATTTCTTATATATCTTGCATATGAGACTTTTGTGGTACAAAGAATTCCCCCCACAACTTAACTGTTTTCCTTTTGACTGCATTAATTTTATTTGTACAAAAACCTTTTCAATTCTATTCAACAAAAGTTGTCTATTTTTATCTTTTCGTGATCCTTATTGTCACTTGCTTGTCAAGAACTCTTCCCCTCTTCTTAGTTGTGAGGGCTATCCCCTTCCTTGCTTTTCTACTTTGTTTATGTTTAGACTATTTACTACTAGGTCTTGTGCCACTGGGGCTTATTGTGATTGTATATATGAGATGTCAGTCTAAATCTATGATTTCTGGGTTTCCCGGCAGCTTCTGTTGAATTTTAAGTTGTTACCTCAGCTTTTGGAGTGCTTGAATTTTATCCAACAACAGGCAATCATTTGCTTCTGGGTCATGAAAACCTTATCTAATGCACTGATCAACTTTTATAATTTTTAATCAGTACCAAACAGTTTTAAATGATTACTGCTTTGTGATATGTTGTAAGATCTGGTGTTGCTAGAGTTTTTTCCTTTCCACTTATTTTTCATTGTTTCCCTTGACAATCTTGACCTTTTGCTACTCCCAAAGAATTTTGTTATATTTTAAAGTTCTATTCTGACCACTATGACACTGAATCTGTAAAGTATTTTAGAGACTGTTGTCATTTTGTTATATTGGTATAACCTAACCATAAGTAGTTAATAGTTCTACAGTTATTTACTTCTGCCTTTGTTTTTTTGGTTATTTTGTAATATAGAGAAAGGCTGACTCCCCCCCCCCCCTTTTTGGTGAGGCAATTGGGGTTAAGTGACTTGCCCAGGGTCACACAGCTAGTAAGTGTTAAGTGAGGCCGAATTTGAACTCAGGTCCTCCTGACTCCAGGGCCGGTGCTCTATCCACTATGCCATCTAGCTGCCCTGTTTTTGTTTTTATATTATGACTTTTTTAGAAATTATTAATTGTTGACCTTCCAGGGATCTTCAAGTAAACGATCATAGAATCTATAACAAAAGCAATAAATTTGCTTTCTATTTTCCCAGGCTTGTTCCCTCATTTTCTTTTCTTTGTCTTATTGTTAGAGATGCAAATAATTGTGAATATTCTTGTTTTATTCTTGATTTTCTGTGAAGGTCTCTAGTGTTTATAACCTTTACATATAAGGTTAGCACTTGTTTTTAGATAGATATTATCTACCATATTAGTAGTTTTATTTATTCCTATTGGCACCATGGTGCAGTCAATAGAGAGCTCATTTTATTTCAAAGTAAGAAAGATCTGGGTTCAGGTCCTGACTTTGTCACATAAAGGCTGTGTGACTCTTAGCAATTCATGTTAACTTCTAAGTGCTCTAGGCAGTTCTTCAAAACTATAAATTGCAAAGAATGTACAGACTTGCACTGGTAGAAATTATAGTATAGTCCCTACTGCATTCATTCTTGTACTTTTCAATGTGTTTTTTTACTATTTTTATATTAATATGGTCTGTTATGTTTATAGTTTTCCTATTTTGGAACCAATCCTACCTTATTGGTATAAATGCAACCTGGCAATAGCATATAATCCTTTAAAAATGTTGTTGTAATCTTTTTTGCTGATATTGTATTTAATATTTTTTCATTGCTATTTATTTGGGATACTTGTTTATAGTTTTCTTTTTTTTTAGTTTCTCCCTAGTATAGGTATCACTATTATGTTTGTTTCCTATAAGGGGTTTGATAGGATCCCTTTTCCTATTTTCATAAGCAATTTATATGATAACAGAGGGAATACACTTGTAAATCTATTTGGATTTTTTCCCCCCTTAGAAAGTTTATGGCTTGCTCAACATTTTTTTTTTTTTGTGATATGGAGTTATTTAAGCTCTATATTTTTCCTTCTGCTACTATAGGTTTTTACATTGTTCTAAATATTTATGAATATTAGTTATTAATTTGACTGGCATTAATTGGGCAAAATAGCTTCCAATTATTTCTTTAATTTCCTCTTCATTTATTGCAAATTTTTCATTTCCCTTTTATGTGATCGATTTGATTTTTCCTTTCTCTTTTTATTTTGAGAAGGTGGGTATCAGCCTACCAAATAATTAATTTTTTATTTTAATTTTTATCTCATAGCTAAGTTAGAATTAGGTTTGGTTATTAGTTTTATCAGCTTTTTTGTTTTTAAATTGTTCTCTTCTTTAGTTATCAGAATTTCTATTTTTGTGTTTTGTTTTTTAATTCAATGTTTTTCTAAGGCTTTTAGTTTCACACCTAATTCACATAAAATTTCCAATTCAATACATCTCTAAACACTTTCATTAATAAAAGAGAGGGAGAAAACAGATCAATTCATTGGGCAAGTTACTTAAACTCTGTTTGGCTCAGTTTCCTCATCTGTAAAATGGGGTAATAATTGCACTTACCTCCCAGAGTTATTGTAAGGATAAAATGAAATAGCTTTAAAGTGCATTCCAAACCTTAAACTATGATATAAATGCTAGCTATTATTGCTGTGGTTTTGCTTTTCCATTTCTACGTATTATTTGCCTAACTTTTCCTTCAAGCACTTAGATGTTATTCAGTGCATATATACAAAGTATTGACATTATTTCCTATCTGTGGTGCCTTTAAGCATAATGCAGTTTCTCTCCTTATCTGTTTTAACCATGTCTATTTTTATTGTTGTCTTGTCTGAGATCATGATTGCTACCTTCATTTTTTTTAAAGTTCACCTGAAGCATAATAAATTCTCCTAGTTCTACATTTCATATGTATTTTATATATGAATTTTTATATTTTAGGTATGTTTCTTACAAACAAAATATAGTTGGATTGTTCCTTTTTTTTTTTTTTCCCTTTGGCAGGCAATGGGGGTTAAGTGAGTTGCCCAGGGTCACACAGCTAGTAAGTGTCAAGTGTCTGAGGTCGGATTTGAACTCAGGTACTCCTGAATCCAGGGCCAGTGCTTTAACCATTGCGCCATCTAGCTGCCCCGGATTGTTCCTTTTAACCCATTCTACTATCCTCTTCTATTTTATGGATGAGTTCATCCCAATTATGTTAATGGTTAATAATCATTAATAATATATTTAATAACTGTTCATTTTACATTTCTCTCCATCATAACCCTTTATATTTTTCCTCTCTTATTCATGTTTCTCCCCCCTCCCAACTTTTTTCACAAAGAAGGAAAAATATTGGAGAAAGTGAAATAATCTCCTCAATAATATCAACTTTAAAATGAAACGGTCTTTTTCTTCTCTCTTCAATAAGCCTAGACTCTATTTTCTTTTTTACCATTTCTTTTTCTTTTTTAATTACTCTTTCTGATTAGCCTCTGAAGCTACTGCTTATTTTGCTTGTGACTGTTATCTCCTTAAATCTACTCTCTCTCTAATGTTCCCCTTTCCTTTTCTTGTCTCTACCTATATACCCGGTTGAGTTTAAAGTATTTCTAGAAAAAATTCTGTGTGTGCACACATGGGTGCATGCATGGGTGCGTGCGTGTGTGTGTGTGTGTGTGTGTGTGTGTGTGTGTGTGTGTGTGTGTTTAAGGATCCTTTGCCTGCTTCAGATGAGTGAGATTCATGAGAAACCTTCTTTTATGTTTGTATACTCTTTTTGTTAAACACCCTATTGATACAAAATAAATACTTCCTTGTACTGTCTTTTCCTTCATGTATTCCTTTCCCCCTTTCTTCACTCCCCTCTTTTAAAACCAACAAAGCAGAACAAAACTGCATTTAGGCCTTATGTTTATCTTATTTAACTCCCTCTGTGACCTTGAAGACATTAAGATTTTGAAAAGACACATCTCTTCTCTCCCCCCCACTCCATTACAATTATTTAGATCCTTACAACTGGTCAAATATATTTACTTTTTTAGGTCTCTCTTGATTTTATTGTTTGCATTTAAAAATTTCTACTGAGCTCTGGCCTTTTCATTAGGAATGCGTGAAAGTTCTCTATCCTTGTGATAGTATATTAAGTTTTGTAGGATAGTTATTCTTGGAAGACATCTTTATCTTTAGCTTCTTGTAATACTGCAATCCAAAATTATCTCTCTCTTAAAGTAGGTGCATCATAGTCTTATGTGATCCTAAATGGGGGTCCCTGATAACTGAACTTCCTTTCTGGATGCTTCTAGTATTTTTTCTTTTGGGATAGGATATTTCAGGGTATTTTCAGTTTGGGGTTTCTTTCAGGATATGATAGATGAATTCTTTCTATTTGTAATTTGCCTCTCATTCTAATAGATATATGAAGTTTTATAATTTCTTTAAATATATTATCTCTCCTCAATCTATTTTCCAGGTCAGTTTTTTTAATAGTAAATACCTCATATTATTTTTTTGTCAATCTTTTGATTTTATTTTTATATTTGTTATCTCATGAAATCTTTGATGACTGTTCCATTCTAAAATTTCAGGGAGCCAATCATTATTTGGATAAGATTTTACTTTCTATTCTAATCTATTTATTCTCCTTCCAATGCTTATTGCCAGAGTTCTTATTTATCTTATAATTTCATTTTTGATCTTGTTTCTTTTCTTCTAGCCATTTTTGGAGTACTTATGGCCAAGACACTTTTCCTCCTGAGACTCTGCTTGTACTTATTGTTATTACTCACTATTATACTTACTGTTGTTTCCTCTTTGCATTTCTTGATCAATATTCAATCTGTTGACTTTTAGATCATTGCTGGAATATATGCAGGCGAGTGGGGCTCCTCTTTTTTCTATGTTACTCTATTCTTCTCTTGGGGGTGTCTTTTGAGCAATGAGTATTTTTTATTTTATTTATTTTCAGTAATTAGGGTAGCCAAATTGTTATCTGAATGCTAGCCATTTTCCCAACTGGGGGCTCTGAGCTATTATAGTTATATTAATAATTTTTTATCTGATATAAACTCCAAAAAGTTGAGGAAGAGACCATGTGGACTTGAGGGCCATTATATTGCCTCTAGGTTTAGAAGCAACTTCTTGTAATAGGATTTGGTTGATTAAATCTCCTGAGAGATTAGGGCATAGGGAGGAGAGAGTGTTGACCAGAGAAAAGACTACACATTAAACCATTCCTTAGGGAAGAAACAGGAAAGACCTGAGGAGTTAGCTCTGTCTTCAGCAGAAAGAAGGAGTAGAAAAATATTGAATACTGAATGCTACATGCCACCTACCTACCCCCTCCACCCAAGTATTAAAACACTAGTAATAGTAATTTTTTGAATAGGGCAGTTAGGACATGTCTGTTATTGTCTCTGACTGCCTCTTTGCTGCTGCTTTGCAGGTTTCAATGTCCCTTGTCAGAATTCTGGGTCCTTTTGGTCCACCTTGGGCATCTCTGGTTCAATTTCTGGTCTAGGCACTGTAGCTTTTCATCCTATTCCCTGAACTTATGCTGATGTCCCATTGGTACACTTTTCCCATTGCCCACAGTTTCTCACTGTTCTTCTAAGCAGAATGAATGAGCTTACTGTTATTTCCCTTTTACATTTCTAGATCATTATTCAATCTGTTTCCTTTTAGATCTTTCCTGGAAGATATATGGGAAGCTAGGCTTCTCTATGAATTTTCACATATTCACTCTTCGGTAAAAGTCCAGATTAGTATAAATAAGCACTTTGCATCTTTCTTATGAACTATTATCTTATAATCTGTGTATGTATATGTCTCTGCTAGGCTGTGAAGCTTATAGATAAAGATGTTTCTATATACTTACTTCAGTGCCTATCATAGTGCCCTGCACACAATAGGTCTTTAAGAGTTTCTTGAATGGAACCAAATTCTATGTTATACTGTCAACATAATTTAACATAAGAATGTAATCACCCTGAGGGCAGGAAATATTTTTTAAATTTTTTGTCTTATGAGTCAAGCATAAAACACGGAACCATACAAATAATAGGTGCTTAATAAATATTTGCTGAATTGAAGTGAATTGGTTTTCTGAAAAGTAAAGAGGAATCAGTAATAGCTGTTGCCACTTGGACCCTTATAACCCATCCTGGGCAGAGACATAATTGAAAGGGGGGACCTAGAAGAGGAAGGAGAAGTTACCACCTTTGGGGTAGCAACTGCAGGAATATGCTAGAAGATCCACAACTTGTATGATCCATATATGGTAGGAGATGTACCACCTGTGCCTGTGTAACATTTTCTAGAACTAAGATGGATGTCAACAATGTTGGGCAGCCTCCTGAATCTTGTCCTTGTCATTCCCTGCTCCAGCTCAGTTTCAATACTTTGGTGAGGACCATTTCACATTCCCCCTTATCCTTTAGAACTGCAAGGACCTCTCCAAGAATCCAACTTTCTCCTTACATTGTTGCTTTCTGCACTCAAGGGCCCCATATCCTTCTAGAAAAGCAGCCTACATCTGCCAGCCTGTCTCCACTTCTAAATGCAGTCACAATAAGAGGAGTGCTTAGCACTAGGGCACAGGGAAAACACTCCTTATTCTAGGTTCAACAGTTGTTCATCATTCTTATTTATTTATTTATTTATTCATTCATTCATTTTTTGTTTATTTGTTTATTTATTTGGTGAGGCAATTGGGGTTAAGTGACTTGCCCAGGGTCACACAGCTAATAAGTGTTAAGTGTCTGAGGCCGGATGTGAACTCAGGTCCTCCTGACTCCAGGGCCGGTGCTCTATCCACTGTGCCACCTAGCTGCCCCCTATTCTTTTTTATTTTATTAATTTTTTTAACAAGACTATATTAAGTGCCAACTTTGTGCCAGGTGCTGGGGATTCATTGACAAAAATGTTACAGTTCCTGTCCCCCAAAGAACTTACATTCTGTTGCATGGTGGTGGTGGTAGAGAACAACATGGGCACAAATATGTAAATACTAAAAATATACATGAGAAATATGGAGTAATTTCAGGGGTAAGGGAGTGGAGTGAGTATTAACAATGGAGGAAATGTGGAGTCACTTGCTTGTCCTAGATTTCAAAGTATATTTCTTAATTTCCTTGTCCATACTCTGTCCACCCAATTCCTTTGATTTTTAATTGCATATTTGCTCCCTGTTTCTGGCCTCCACCTTTCTGTTAGATCTAGATCTAACACTACTACTTGGACTCTGTGCCCAACCTGTTCCCTTTTTCATGCCTTGACAATCTGAAATTTAGCTTCTGCTATTCTCTGCAGATTTAGGGGATTCAATGTCTTCTCCTTTTATGTGAAAGGATCTCTTGATTATGACCTCTTAAGTGTATGCTAAACTGTCACTCAGTTCGCTTGGTCCCTCATGACTTGTCGTGTGCCACTGTACCCTGGTTCTATAGTGTGTAAATCCCCCTTCCCAGGACCTCGGTCTTGGTCCACTGGTCCAAAACTTGGTGGCAGAAGAGAGACTGAGAAAACTGACAGAGCCAATTCCATTAGCCATACAACCCATTGGAGTGTTTACTTGGGAAACTTGTGGACTTTGAGTACTGCAGTCTACATTAAAAAAAAAACTTGATAAATTTATGTATTATTTTATTGAATAGCTTGGTCGATATTCGTTACTCAGAAAGAGTAAAAGGTTTAATGCTAACAGGCTCAACAAAGGAAGTAAGAATTCCTTTATTAAAAAAAACTTTACCTCTTTTCTAGTCTCTGCATGAATAATTTTCTGAATATTAACCCATCTATTAAGATTCAAGGAGGCCTGAGATATGAGGAAAAAAAACTCTTTTGAGGCAAAACATTTAATTTAAGAAAACACTCAATACAAGTTAAGTTTCTCTCCAACATATTTGTCATTGTTTCCCTGGCCTTGTAATGAGAATGGCAAAAGCTTTGCATGCTAGATGAAAAGGCTGTTTTGGTTATTTAAGTCATACTCTTGTATGTGTCCTTTCCCTAAAATGCTAATTTATTATTTCCTCCAACCAAGCAACAACAGAATGACACACCTTTCCATGCTTCTTCAGTAAAAAGTACAGCAAATCATGAGCAATATTTCTCTTTTAATGTCAGACACTTACAAATGGGCTTCTCTTAGAGTAGGATGCTTCTATCATAGATAGTGTCTGTTGTTATAATCTTAAAGCAAAGAGATAAAAGTTGTTGGGTAGATAGCATAAAAGTAAGTCCTTGAGCTATTCTGCATTTAGTTCAACATTTAGCAAGGCTTTTCTTCTCTTCTTGGTTTAATGACCTCAGATGTACCAACATCCTGTCTTACCTAATCCTCTTAACAAGTTCTATCAAATGCCATGACAGAATCAGACAGCACTGCAGGCAATGAAGTCATTCACTAGGTATTCATTTTTTAATCCAAAAAATAAGAAGTGCCAGACCATTCAGCATGGTCTATCATTCAGCTGGAGAAACACAATAATGCTTTAAAAAATTTCTAAATGGGTTTTAGGAGAAATAGGGCATAGTCACTTGTCTATTCTGCTAGACAGATGATTTGGGAAATGGAAGAAGATTTCTCCTGTGAAAGACCTGGGTCATGAACTTTATTTGCCACTCTTTGCAGCTTTTCTGATGGTACTCTTTGTGTGATCTTGGACAAATCACTTAACTTCTCTGGTTCTTTCCTTATCTGTAATTGAGGGGCTTGGATTAGATGAACTCTAAGGTACCTTTGAGCTCTAAATCTATGATGCTATGGACTCTTCCACAACCACAGGGGGCTCAAGAACACAGTTAAATTTTCTGAAAGTGTGGAAGAATACAGTAGTACAAATATTTCAAGGCTGAGATGTGTTGTGTTTTTCCTTAAATTCTCATTCTGTCAATTTAAAGTATCCTATAATTCCTTCTAGGCATTCATCGCTCTCAAACCCCTCCAACTAGGTCCCAGGTTATTCTGGCTAGGATGCTTTAGGCCTGTAATGATTGGAATAATGCCACCTGCTGGAGACTTACTGTAGAAGAGTTCCGCCCATGAAGCGAAGATCTTTGAGGGCAAGACCAGGAGTCTTTTCTTTGGCGTCAGGAAGTGACGCAGGGTAGTGGGAGGAAGAAGGAAGAGAGTAGCGCTCGGTCTGACTCTCTTTCCTGAGGACGCTGGTGGAGAGGGAAGCTAGAAATGTGCTCTCCCTTTAATAGATAGGAATCTAGGCCTTTCTCTCTCTCTCTCTTTACCAAATTCTTATTCTCCTTAATAAATGCTTAAAAGTCTAACTCTTGCTAAAGCTTATAATTTATTGGCGACCACTCATTAGATATTTTAGACAGACTAGCTAGAATTTTAGCCCTTAACAGGCCTAAATTCTACTGGGGTTGGGCTACTTCTCCCCCAATCCCACTTTGTGTCCTCGGTGCCTATGTGGCCTGTGGTATAACTGCTCTTAACATAGCTCACCTTATCAAATCAGTTGCTGTCCACCTGGGGTATTTCTGCCTGAGAAATTCTCATTTTCTGTCTTATCTCTCTTTCTAGTTAGCCTGCTCCTTGAATGTTTACAGCTTTATCACTTTCTAGAGGGTAGCATGACATACTAGATAGAGAGCACTGGATTTCAAATTGAAGTTAGAAAACGCTTGGCTTGATTCTCACCTTAGATACCTCATAGCTGTATGACCTTGGGCAAGTCTTCTAACCACTCTGGGCCTCAGTTTCCTCATTTGTACAATGGGGAGGTTGGATTTGATGACCTCTACAATTCCTTCTAGTTCTAAATCTATGATTTTACAATCTGCCATCACAGTCCCTTTTCCTTACTCCAGATTAGAGGGGAAATCTATTTGCTAACCTCCCTCCACTTTTTATTTCCTCACTATATCTTCCCCCCCCCAAAGAAATATGCTTTGCAATCCTGCTCTTTAGGAACCATTTCTAAAGATCCACCTGAAGGCTTTCTCTTCCCAGAATAGATGATCATATCTAATATATCTACATTTGGAGAGTTAACATATCTAAGCATACTAAAGGCATCTTCCTGACCTCCATTAAAGTATTTATAATGTTTAAAAACAAGCATATCCAGAGAAACACCACCCAAATGGTTCCTTCAAAAGACAATTTTAGGCAAAATAACATTATAGGGGATACACAATTCCATAGGACTTTGGATGGACACCTAGGTGAAGCAGCTGGGGCAGCCTGGGGCCAGGAGAGAAGTGAGCTTGCTGGGGACCATAAAGACCATCACTCTTGCCTCAAGGTGAGGATGAGCAGAGCTGGGACCAGAGTGTATATATATGGGAGGAAGTAGGTACAAGGCAGGGGCAATCTAGGAGAGAGAGAGAGAGGGGAAGGCTAAATAAAGGCCCTGACAAGATTGTGGGGCTAGTGATGGGTGATTGATCTTCAAACAGAGCTTTTTAAGGTTAAAGCAAGGGTTTTCTTTTTTAAATGTATTATCAGTGGCATTCATATGCTACTGACTAGAGTAACTACGTGTAGAGGCATGACTAGCTCATACAGACAACTCCCAAGATACAAATACCTTACTGAGGAATGGCCCATATACAAGAATGGTCCTGGTCTCAGAGGTCACAGCAGCGGTAACAAAGTAAGCCTTGATATGGGGTCATGGTTTTTTTGGTACTCTCAGCAGGAACCTAGAGCATATTTTCTCATAGAAATGGTGGTTTGTTTTCCAGTCTGTTCCAAAAATACTCATTTAATGAATGGCATAGCTAATGATATGAATTTATACCATTTAAACTACATCATTGATTCAATGAGAGTTTTGTGGGATAGCTTGAGAATCTAATGACTAGTAGCAAGTCTAATGCTTTTCATCTGGTGGAAAATTGTGTGAAAAACATCTGGGGCAAATAAAAGAGACTTGGGGAGGAGGCAAGTGGACTATCAGCTCAATATGAGTCAACAGTATGATGTGGCAGCAAAAAAAAAAAAGATAAGTTGATCTTTGGCTGCATAAAGATGGGGTATTGTGCGTAGAGTGAAAAGTGATAGTACTGCTAGGTCAGGGGCCACCTGAAGTCCTGTGTTCAGTTCAGAGTGCCACAATTAAGGAAGGACATAGGTTAATGGGGTCTGGTCCAGGAGAAGGTGACCAGCATGGTGAAGAAACAGGGACAGTGGAAATATTTAGCCAGAACTAACAGAAGAGTAACTGACAACCCTATTCCAGTATCTGTAGGGCTTTCATGTAGTCATTTAGGTGCCTCTGTTGCTTGGTTCTGGAGGGCAGAACTAGTGGTAAACTAGTAAAAGCTGTAGAGAGGAAGATAATGGGAAAAATGAAAGACTTCTTCACACTGTCCCAAAGTGGAATGGGATGCCATGGGAATCTTCATTTATTGGGAATGCTCCAGAGGGGTATTCCTACTGATACAGATGACCTCTGAAGTCCTTCCCAACTGGGAGAGTCTGCCGATCTCAAGAGAGATCACCATCAGTTTTCTTGTAGTAGAGCCCAAGGGGTCATTTGGGAAGGATGTCGTCTTGTTTCTCCCTTTTCCTGGTTGGCAACTGAGATTGGGAACCAAGGGGAGGAAGGTGGAGATAAAGGTAAAGCTGCTCATTCCCTATCTCCATGTTTGTGGGGATATGAAACACACTATCCTATTATTTATGTTGGAAATGTATTCTGACTTCCAAACAACCAGCTCTGGGGACGCAAAACAACACCCAGGCTACCTTGTCCTCTACTTGGCCACTGCCCCATTTCTCCCCACCAAGAACTGTATCCTCCAAATAAGACATTCAGGAATCATGCCCCTAGTTTCTGAGGTTAATCCACTTAGCTTTTGAAATCCCACTCTGGGGCTGTGCTGTCTTGATTGGTGAATAGTACAAACTCACACAGATCACTATATCTAGCCAGACTCAGACCAGACCATGTTTCCCATCCCACCTAGCCATCCACTTGGGTCATTCTGCCGTGTGCTCTGTCTGCCACTCCTCGCCCCACCCCTACTTTTTACCTCCAGCTCTGGGTACAGTAATAAAATCAATACCACCATTGTTTCTGGAAAGGATATGTCAAATGATTGTCCTCCCCAGACCAAGACTTCCTTTCTGGTTAAACTTTCCTATTACATTAGGTTTGAAGCTCTTTGACGGTATATATTTCTATCCTTAGCAAGTAATACAGTGCTTGTCACATAGTAATCAATTAATAAATGTTTTTTCATTAATCAATCAATTCATTCATTCACAATCCATCCAAATCAGAAAATTCTTGTGCTTCTACAACTTATAAAAATGTAAGACACAAAATTTACATTTCAGCACAGTCATCTTTACCTATACCTTGCCTCCTGGCTGAGGGTAGTCCCTAAGGTACTATCACTTTTGGGAAAGATAAGTATTGTAACAAAAACTCAAGTACATCAAAATCATGGTCTGGTTTTGCTCTCTGGGTTTAAAAACTCACTTCCAGCCACTCTTCAGAGAATTACTTTGCATCTTGATCCATGAGTCATTTGCTTGAACATGCATACTGCCCAGAATACTCAGGCATGAGAAATGATCAAAATATCACACTTTGATTCAGAAAGTTATTTTCAATTACCACACAGTCTGAAAGTTTCTCTCCTGTCTGAGTAACTAGGAGAAAGATGAAAAAAAAAATCACTTAATTAGAGCCCCACCCCTTTTCTTCCAAAGTATCCAAAGAGTCCAGTGAAAACCCCTGGTTCTTTGTGGGGGAAAAAGTTGGCTGCTGATATAAAGCTTATCAATTCTACGGTCTCACCATCATCTTTTGAAGGGACCCTGGTATTTCGGTTTGACAAAAATCGAGAAAACATTTTAGAAAGAAAATCGGATTTGTGTGTCAGTGAAGAATATTCCTGAAAAGAAACTCTATTACGAAACTGAAATCTGGAGACCGCTGCGGTGGTGCAAGATTGACTCATCAGTTCCCTTTACACCCTAATAATCAAGTCAGCTTTGATCACAATGACTGATCTGGGTGAGACTTTTTTGTTTGCTTTTTAAAGGACTTCCTCATGTAAACAGGTTGTCTCACTATCATCTTGCAAACATGTTTATGTTTTGGGGATCATTGGAGAACATCTGTTAGAAACAGTTTCACACTTCTCTGGCAACTTAAGAAATTCTGAATTACATTTTCTTGGTAATATTAATTTTTGAAAAGGAGATTTTGCAAAATTAAATTAAGTTTTCAAGGGAAGAAACCTGCTATGTTATACTCTGAATGCTTCATTACAAATGTTCTCTCATTTGTTCCCCCAGAACAATGCAATGAAATTGTTAAGGATGGGCAATACCATCCCCATTTGATGTATAAAGTGAGAGTGCTTCTTTAACCATAAAGCTCTCTATAAATGTAAACTATTACACTAGACATAAAAAAGGAGACACAGAAAAAGGCTTGCACAGAAGCCTAGAGTTAGTCAGTGGCAAAGATGATGCTACAAACCAGATGTCTTGATTTACGGTCTAGTACTCTGACAACTAGACGAGATCATGCAGTGTCCTTGGCAACATAAAAAAGAATACTCTGGGGGCAGAGGTGCTAGTATTTACTGGAAATAAAATCACCACAATCCCTCTGTGAAACTCTCTGAAGTTCTCTTTTTAGAGACTCCACAACCTTCTTTAGTTAGCCATTCCAAAGTTCAACAATGCTCACATGTTAAATGTGTCTTCTTACTGTACTTAGTTCAATGGACTGTAATTTTATCGGTGTGGGTAATTGACGCTTCTTCTTGAGCACATAGTAGATACCATTCATATCTTAGTACAGGGGTTCTTAACCTGTTTTGTGCGACATGCATCTCCTTTGGAAGTTTATGGATGGCCCCCTCCTCAGAATAATGTTTTAAATACTTAAAAATAAAATACATAGGATTATAAAGGAAATGAACTACATTGACCATTGAAGTCCACAGACCCCCTAAAATCTATCCATGGATTCCATGGAAATCTATGGATATGCCAGGGTTAGGGTTCCATAGATAGGTGGTCTTTCAGAGTTGTTGTGCCATCAAACTGGTAATGAGTCTCACCGATTAGGATCTCAGATGTAGAAATGGAAGGGAGGGCACTGAGTTCAACTCCTTCATTTTACAGATGAGGAAACTGGGACCCAGAGAAGTTAAGTAACTTGTTTCAAGAGAACAAACAATTTGTTCAAGGTCATGGAGTAGTGAGTAGCTGAGCCAGGATTTGAATGTTAGATCCCCTAATGACAAATCCAGTGCTTTTTCCATTGTACAGCAAGTCAAGGTAATGAAGAATTCCCTAAATTCTTCAGGAAGTTACTTTGAAGATATTTAGTTCTTGTCCTGAAGAGGTTATTATTGGCTAAACCACCACAACTAAACTAAGGTATAGTTAAGGAGCTTTTACTTAATATAGAGAGAAAAAAAGAGTAATTCATTACTAGACTCCATTGGCCATACCAATTTCTCTATCAAAAGCCAAGAGACTGGGGGCAGCTAGGTGGCACAGTGGATAGAGCACTGGCCCTGGAGTCAGGAGTACCTGAGTTCAAATCCAGCCTCAGACACTTGACACTTACTAGCTGTGTGACCCTGGGCAAGTCACTTAACCCCCATTGCCCTGCCCCCCACCCCCAAAAAAGCCAAGAGCCAGGCATCTGTATGGTTTTGTTTGGACATAAGAGGAGAAGGGACACCTGAAAAATTATAAAACTCCAGGCAAAAGTTTTAATTAAAAACAAACTGATTATATCCTACTGGGAGACTGCTTACTTTAGAAATTTTCTTATTTTTTTTTTTCAGGTCACTAACAGGCACTAGGATACTGAAGTGGTAGGATCATATGACTAGGTAATGATTGAATTGTGATTCAAACTCAGATTTTCTGACTCTAAGCACTCTATCCACTACACCATGCTTCTCATATTTGCAATGAAAACTGGAATGTGGGGCAGCTATTACTGTTGGCAATGTTTTCTTCAGTCAAGCCACTCCATAAATCATGGGGGTGGCAAGGTGGTGTGGTGGATAGAGTGCCAGGCCTGCAGTAAGGAAGACTCATCTTCCTGAATTCAGATCTGGCCTCAGTTACTATCTGTGTCATCCTGGGCAAGTCACTTAACCTTGTTTGCCTCAGTTTTTTTTTATGTGTAAAAAGGAGCTGGAGAAGGAAATGGCAAATCACTCCAATATCTTTGCCAAGAAAACCCCAAATGGGGTCACAAAGTGTAGGACATGACTGAAATGACTGAACAACTACAACAAAAATACAACCATGAGTTAGGGCTTTTATGTCCTGAATTACCTATTATGTTTAGATAATTGTGGATTATCTCCACACAGATAATCAGAAGTGCTTTATGTTAGTTTATTTTTTAAGGAGATATACCCATGATTTTACTGATATAGGGAATTCCCAATAAGGAAATTCCTTTTACCAATTAGGAATGGCACCTATTGTGCAACTTATAGTCTTAGAGAAAGTTATTTTGAGGGCAATGAGAGGTTAAGTGCCTTGTCTAGGCCCACGGAGCCAATATGCTTCAGTAGTAGGACTTGAACTCAGGGCCCTCCTGATTTTCAGGCCAGTACTCTATTCATTACACCAAGCTAATTCAATTAATGACACCTGACACTTACGCACTTAATATTCATTATACCCCAAGGAAGATATTATAGATAACATTATCTCCATTTTATAGATGAGCAAACTAGCACTCAGATAGGTTCATGGTCACAGTCAGTAAATTCATAAGCATTTTTTTTTTTTTTTTGGTGTGTGAGGCAATTGGGGTTAAGTGACTTGCCCCGGGTCATATAGCTAGTAAGTGTCAAGTGTCTGAGGCCAGATTTGAACTCAGGTGTTCCTGAATCCAGGGCCAGTGCTACGCCACCTAGCTGTCCCCATAAGCAATTATTAAGCTGTTACTATGTGCCAGGCCTTGTCTCAAGTCCTGAGGATTCTTTGAAAGGTAAAGAGATGTCTTTCTCTCAAGGACCTCACTTTTTTTTTTTGTGGGGCAGTGAGGGTTAAGTGACTTGCTCAGGGTCACACAGCTAGCGAGTGCCAAGTATCTGAGGCTGCATTTGAAGTCAGGTCCTCCTGAATCCAGGGCCGGTGCTTTGTCCACTACACCACCTAGCTGCCCCTAGGACCTCAAATTCTAATGGAAGTGATGACATGCCAATAATTTCATACATACAAGATACATACAGTTTAAATGAAAGGTAATCTCAGAGGGAAGAGACTTTCAGCAGGCTTGGGAGGGTGCTCTGCAGAGACTCTTGCTAAAGGTAGGATTTGATCTAAGTCTTGAAGGAAGCCAGAGAAGACAGAAGGTAGAAGGAGGAGGGGAGTGCATTCCAGAGATGGGGAAAAGGCAGTGCAGGTTCATGGAGGTGTGGTCTGAAAGGCAAGTATATCTAGATCATAGAGAGTGAGGAGTGCAGTGAAGTCTAATCAGACTGGAAAGGCAGGAAGAACCCAGATTATCAAGGACTGTAAATGCCTTACAGAAGATGTTATATTTGATCCTGGAGGCAATGTGGAGTCATTGGGACAGTCAGACCTATATTTTAGGAGAATCACTTTGGCAGTAGAGGGTGGAGAACAGATTGGAGCAAGGAGAGATTTGAGACAGGGAAACCAATCCAAAGGCAATGACCATAATCTAGGCGAGTTGATGATGAGGGTGATAGCTACATGAATGGAAAGGAGGGAATGTTTAGGAAAGATGGTGTAAAAGTATAAAAGACAAGATCTGGCAATGGATCAGTGCCAATGAGATGGGTATGACACCAAAGTTAAGAGCATGGGTGACCTCGAAGATTGTGGTATACTGGACAGTAATAGAAAAGTTTGGAAGGGGGAATAATGATAAGCTCTGTGTTGGACACATCGAACTTGAGATGATAATGGTGCCAATTCAAGATGTCCAAAAGGCAGAGAGGAAGATATATGGACCTGGGAAGTAATAGTTGAACCCAGGGGAGCTGCTGCTATCACCAGACAAGATAACATAGAGAGAAAAGAAAGGAGATCCCAGGACAGACCCTGCGGGGACTCACCCACCTAGAAGGACAACTGGGAGAGAGTATCCAGGAGGAGAGGGTAATTGACAGTGTCAAAGGCTAATGAGAGCTCATGATAGGTAAGAACTGAAAAAAGACCATTAGATTTGGCAACTAAGGGGAGAGAGCACTTTCAATTGTATGAGAGTTTAGAAAAAAGTGAGAGGTGAGGAAGCAAGAACACCTAGTGTAAATGGCTTTCTTCAGGAGGTTAGTTGAGAAGAGGAGAAAAGATAGAGGAAGATAGGTAGGTGCAGATGGCTGAATTGTTAGGATTTATTTGTTTTGTTTTTTAAAGGATGAAGGAGATATGGGTGTTTTTGTAAGCAGCAGGGAAGGGGCCAGTAGACAAGGAGAGATACAGGATTTCTGTCAGAGGTGAGAGCTGAACCCAAGTTTCCTGACTCTAAGTCCAGTACTTCTACCCACACTATACCAAGATGCCGCACATAAAACCAATTCCTTCTTTTTTTAAAGTATTTTTATTATTTTCCGTTTACACGCAGAGATAGTTTTCAACATTTGTTCTTTTTTTTCTTCTTTTTGTGGGGGCAATGAGGGTTAAGTGACTTGCCCAGGGTCACACAGCTAGTAAGTGTCAAGTGTCTAATATGGAATTTGAACTCAGGTCCTCCTGAATCCAGGGCCGGTGCTCTATCCACTGTACCACCTAGCTGCCCCTAAACCAATTCCTTCTTAAGCATAGCTAACATGTAGTGCAATACTTGGGGCTAAGCACACAAAAATGAAGTAAGCAGAGACATTGCCCTCAATGATTTTACACAATTTAAGTTTCTTGCCATCCAAAGACTCAGGGTTAACTAAGCAATTCTAATCTTTAAAAAAAATAAACAATCCCTTAAGACTTTGATCTCTTGTGGTTTCTCTCCCTCTCTTTAAAATACACACTTCGTAACACATTTATTAAGAGTAAAATTAACAGCCTGATGGTGCCAATGGGAATCAAACCAGCAGCAGTTTGACATATGATACAAAGACTGAACTGTAGCCAGGAAAATAAAAGTACAATTAAAGTTATTTTTATAAATAAATAGGCAAATGCACAACATAAATGCATAGTTAATTCTTTTCCTCTTTTTAAAAGACTATATATATATATATGTATATATATATATACATATATATATATATATATATATATGTTTCACTCTCTTTAGGAGTTTCTCAAAATAATTTTGAATTCTCTCATCTTGTATCCTTGTTTTTAACTGCTTTTAAAAACCACCAGTTTATGAGACTAACAATTTTTATGTTGTCAACCAAGCAGGAAAAGTAAGAAACAGGTATGTTTTCCATGCAAATCATCAAACATGATTTTGAAGGACTATTTTTCTGAGCTTTGAATTTTAAATCCTGAGTTTTAAACATCAAAATATTCATTTAAGTTAATCAATTTATAATGCCAAACAAAATGACTGATTTGAGGGACAAAGAGGAGGAAATTTGATAGGCCACATTTTGGCCAAGAACAAAGAAAGGTTAACATTCCTAATGTAGTAGTGGTCGCTTATGTCCACCCAAGTAGACATTGTCCATTCAAGATTGGGTCATTACCATTTCATATTGAGGATCTTTTCCAGATCTTTCCTCTCCCTTGTGGAAAGATCAGGTAGACTAGGAAGAGTATTGTTGATAATTCTGGAAAACCTGAAAATTTCAAAACTGATGTTTGTGCTCCTAAATTTCCCAAAGCAACTGGGCTTCTTTCATTTGATTCTCACACCTCCTTATCTTTTTTTTTTTGCTTTTACAGGGCAATGAAGGTTAAGGGGAGAGAGCAGTGCCCAGGGTCACATGGCTAGTAAGTGTCAAGTGTTTGAGACCAGATTTGCACAGCTCCTTATCTTAATCAAGTAAAAAAAAAATTGAAAAACAAACCCTCTCAATTTCATCACGCTAAATGTCATTCAGTACATTAATGACCTGTAATTTCTTTAGTGTGGGTACTCAGTATCTTTACTGGTGCAGATGGCAAGTCTTCCTTTATGCCTTAGTAGATGGCCTCCCAAAGTTTCTGTGCCAACAAGCTAATGCTAGATGAATGAATCAATTAGTGAACAATGCTTATTAGGCACCTACTATGTGCCAGGGTGTTGAACCTCATAGATAAGGACTCTAGGCTTAGATGAAGAGCTGGAAGGGATCTTTTCAAGAATGTTTTTCTCATTACCTATTTCAAAGGAAAACACGAAAGAGAACTGTGCCAAAGGGATTTTGCCAGGAAATTGTATTGTGTTTTCAAAAGAGGATAGGGGATAAATCATCCAACAAACAACTCCCTTTAGGAACTAGCTCAGTTGCACATGTGTGTATAATCCTTCTTGGTAAATTGTGAGAGGAAATTCTGAATAAATATTTGCATTCATATTTATTTCTTCTACATGGAGCTATCTAAGTCAAGAGGATGTTTAATCATGAAGCAGATTCCAGAGCGTAGGCCTGCCGAGCAGTCCTATCCGTGAGCGAGGATTGATGGAGGGCTGATCATCATAATGAAACCAGACACAGTTCACTTCCTTTTTTTTTTTACCCACCCCCTCACCTGGGGGATGTCTTGAGATGACATAGAATTAGTCATGTATCACTAATTTAACAAAACTGATGGGGTGGGGGGTACTTTGTTCACATTATCACCATTATTATTATAATAGCTAATTCTTTTGGTCTGGACCTGTGCTTTCATTAATGCAGGAAACTCCTGGCAAAAAGAAGGGAAGAGGCATAATTAAGCAATGCTGTGCTAAGTGCTTTGCAAATATTATCTCATTTGATGTTCACAACCCTGGGAGCTATTATCATCTTCATTTTTATAGTTGAGGAAAGTGAGACAAGCAGAGGGTGAGGGTCACAAAACAAATAAGTGTCTGAGGCTGGATTTGAACTCAAGTCTTCCTGACTTCAGGCCTTGTACTCTATCCACCATATCACCTAGTTGATGATCAGCACTGTTCTGCAATTTACAATCTTAGAGAGATGCCTAGGGCACCAAGAGGTTTGGTAATTTGCTCAGTTACATAGCCAGTATGTGTCAGAGGCAGAACTTGAACCTAGGTCTTTCTGACTCCTAAAATGAAGTTTTCTATTCACTATGCCATGTTGTCTATCCAATAACAAGGAAATGTCCTGGATCTTTGATTTCACTGACATAGAGAACTGTCTGAGGAGAAATCTCTTTCTTCTAATGCAGGCTGGCACCTTTATAACATATTCTTGTGTGTGTGTGTGTGTGTGTGTGTGTGTGTGTGTGTGTGTGTGTGTGTGAGTGAGAGAGAGAGAGAGAGAGAGAGAGAGAGAGAGAGAGAGAGAGAGAGAGAGAGAGAGAGTTTTTGTGGGGCAGTGTGGGTTAAGTGACTTGCCCAGGGTCATACAGCTAATACGTGTCAAGTGTCTGAGGCTGGATTTAAACTCAGGTCCTCCTGAATCCAGGGCCGGTGTTTTATCCACTGCACCACCTAGCTGCCCCTGTAACTTATATTCTTAGAGAGCCTCCTAGAAGCATGGGTACAGTGACTTAACCAGGGCCACATAGCCAGTAAAAGAGAAAAGGGAACTTAAGTCTTCATGGTGAAGAGACCAACTCCCTATCTACTAAGCAATGCTGCCTGTCATCTAACAGTCTTTTACATGAAAGTCCTACTCTGATGCCTTGGCATGGGGGAAGGCTATGCCAGTGAAGCACCAGCTCTGCAAGGTCCTTTCAAGCTATAAAAGCTTGGAGAGGAGAGTAGTCCAGTCTATCAATGGACCATAAGACTTCAGTCTGAGCATCAGCCTAGTTTGATTCAGAAAGGCCCATCACTAAAAAGAGGGCCACCAACCCTTAGGAAATCAATCCATTAGGGTGCTCTAGAGAAGTTGGAAGCTGGGTCACCCATAAGGACAGAGAACCCACACCTGATGGAAATATGGGTCCTTGAATTACAAAATGATGTTTAAGAAATAGGAGAGCCGAGGAAAGTTAATGCTTTTTTAAAAAAGACAGATTTTTTTTTAAAGGAGGCTAGAGACCTGACTGAAGCCATCTGTTTAAGTTACTGGCTTCTATCGCCACATGGCAATAGGTGACATTTCAAGATCTGAGCTATTTCCTGTTCTAATCAGCAGCATAAGGAAAGGTCAGGAGGTTGTCTCATCAGAGATGAGTGGACGCTGGGTAACACTGACATCACTCCTTACTGAAAAAGAACCACTAAACCAGTGATGGTGCATTCTGTCAACTCATCCTCATGCTTCTGGGAAACAAGGCTTTACTAGGCTGAGATCCCAGAGAGATACACACCAGAAGAGGCAGCCAACACACACACTGGTTATTAAGTGGACTTTCATCCTTTCCCACAGTCTGAGAAGAGGGCTTCCTGACTCATACATACCACGAAAAAAATGCCTTGAAACTCTCGTAACTAAAATATGTGGTAGAAAAATGGTCATAAAAAAGGTGGAGTTTAGCTTAGGGATTTTCAGTCTTTAAAACAAAACAAAACACATTAAAAATCCTTCCAATAGTCTTGGCCATACCAACTGCTGTCCTTTCTGGCTTGTGCCACAGAGATGGATTATCTGCCCAGTTCCCCTATTCTGTGATAGGATGTTACAATGATACATGCCTTTTGAAGACGCAGAGTTTAGAACATATTTTTTCTGCCCTCTCAGTAGAATGTAAGAGAAAAGAATATTGGTTTTGTAGTTAGAAGTGCTGGGATCTAGTCCTGCCAGGCTGAACTTCTCTGGGCCTCCATTTCTACATGAGCTAAAAAGATGGTTTCAGATGATCTCTAAAGCCCTTTGTCAAAGCTAATATTCTAAAAATCCCAGGAGTCTATATGACTTCCTAGTCTTCTACTCCAACCAGACTTCTGCCAAATTCAAACAAACTTTCCTTTATCTGAAGTGGGCAACTTCCAAAGACCCTTAAAAATACAACTTCCTTGAGTTCCTTCACACTGGCAAAGAAAACTGTTGACAGCTTTTTTGTGCATCTGGAAAAAGAATAAATGCTGCTGGGTTTGCCCCTGAGGGGATTTCCCTTTCCATGCATAGTGATGACACTACCCCTTCCCTTCTTTGGGGTGAAAAAGTAGTACAATAACTCCTTCCTCCTACATGTTTTGCAAGGATGTTCTAGGGATAAGGGGTTGTGAAAAAGCATAGGTGGGGAAGCTAGGTGGAGCAGTGGATAGAGCACCGGCCTTGGATTCAGGACAACCTGAGTTCAAATCCGGCCTCAGACACTTAAGAATTACTAGCTGTGTGACCCTGGGCAAGTCGCTTAATCCCAATTGCCTCACCAAAAAAAAAAAAAGAAAGAAAGAAAAAGCATAGGCTACAGTTAATCATATAAAACAAAAGATCAGTTTTCATTTCCCAATCACACAAGAGTTTTTTATTCTCATGATAAAGTCTTGAGATGACATTAATATTATGTTAATATGTACCATCTTGACTACCTTTAAGAAAGAAAACTGAAGAGAGATTACTAGTCTTCCTCTGCTTTACAGTGAAGACAGGTGACCTGGATGCTCTGAAGAAGAAGTTACTGCTTGTTTCCCAAAGAAGGATAACATGGATTTTTGGATTCTTTTAGGAAGAGAGAATCCAGTAAGGATTAAGGGAAGAAGAGATGAGTAGTAGTGGTTAGGGCTTTCTTCATGACAGAGACTGAGGTGGCAATGTATTAACCTGATAGCAATAAAAGAAAGTTCTGTTGTCTTCCCCAGGATGAAACTAAAATGGGATGAAGAAGCTCCCCAAACTTGCCAAACCATGTGACTACTAGCCACTTCTGGTGATTTGTGTGGGCAGAAATGATACTGCTAGAAGTAAGCTAGAAAACATCACTAGAGATTATAAGGTATTGGGCAAGGAACTCAAAACTTTGAGGGTACAGGTGGTATTTTCACACCTGTTGCCATTTGATGACAGCTTCAGAAAAGAATGGCAGATCTTGGAAGTGAATGACTAGTTACAAAAATGCTCTCTGAGAATGCGTCTTGGATATCTGAGCAATGACTTAGAACATGAGCATGACAGGTTCCTGGCCAGGGATGGAAAGCACTTTTCAAATTTAGCCAAAAGGGCATCTATATGTATATGTATATCTATATCATCTATATCTATATCCATAGCTATATCCATTACTATATCTCCATCTCCATTCTCTATCTCTATCAAGAGCGACATCAATAGCTACATCACCTATCAATATCAATATCTATACTACATCCACATCTATCAATATTGATATCAATATCTATATATTTATAGATATATGCTACCAAGATAAATATCATAGTGAGTAGGTACAATTCGGTAAGAACAATATATACCTCTAAATTCAGAAAAGATAAAATTCAAGAGAGGAGTTGGTAATACAACCATTTCCTAAGATATCTGTACACAAATGTACAAAGTAGGGCAGCAAGTTAATGACCTAAAGATCGAAATAATCATAAGGAAGCATCTTTTGACCTCATAGGTTCACTGTGACTTTTTTTGGCTAGCATTTATATAACACTTGAATAAATATTATTCTTTATCCTCACGACAATCTTGGGAGGTAGGTGTTATTATTATCCCCACTTCTCGGATGAGGAAACTGAGGCAGACAGAGGTTGAGTGACTTGCCCAGTGACTTGCCCCAAAGCTAATAAGTGTCTGAGGTCAGATATCAACTTAGGTGTTCCTGCTTCCATGTTCAGCATCCCACCTAGCTGCCTAGGATGAGATCCATGACTGAAATAAATAATATTCTGTTAGGGTACATTTTATTTTATTTTATTTTTAAAGATAGTAAGAAGTGGAGCAGATTAGCTTTATATTTAAGAAGATATACTCATGTGAGAAAATCAAGGAACCAGAGTGAGGAAGCATAATGCAGAATATTTCAATGACAATCAATGGAGAGAAAAACAGAAGTGATGTTTTTATAGATATATACTACAGACTACCTGAACAAAAAGAATAAATAGATGAGGAATTCAAGAAATGGATTACAAGCTTGGTATGGAAACATGATAGAGTTGTGATGGCAGATTTGTAATTATCCAGACATCTGCTGGAACTCCCTCTCTGCCAAAAGGAGATCAGCTCATATTTTTTTGACTTGTCTTAATGGTAATTTCTTGCTTCAAAATGTCAGAGGTACCAACATGGGAAATTCTCCTCTAGGTCCGATTCTTACCAACAAGAAATAACTGCTACCTGAAGTGGAAATAATGGAAACTTTTGGGAAGAACCAACCAATACATCATAGAATTTGTGATTAAGGAAAGGAATGTCAAACATGGTATTACATGTACTTTAGATGGTGGAAGAGTGTATTTCTAAATGTTCAGGGAAATAATAGGTATGATTATATGGCCTAAAAATCGACATAGGAAGCCATCCTGGGAAGAATGGGAAGCTTTCAAGTATAAAATTCTAAAGACACAAATAAAGAGAAAAAATTCTGATGAGTAAGAAAAGGAGACATTGTCTAAAATGACCAATATGCATGCACAGTGAATTCATCAACAAGCACGGATTTTAAAAAGAGGTAAGGGCAGGTGGTGGAAGATGAAGATAAAAACAATATGGAATAAGTGCTAAAATTCTGAATGAGCTGGGGTTAGTGAATGATGGAAAAGACAACAAAACAAATATATTTTATTTTTGACTTGGTTCTTTGAGGAAAGAGAGGTTCAAAGAAGGGACAAGAATATTACTTGGGGTAGATGGGGCAATGATAACTTATGATAATGGAGAGAAGGTGCCGCTGATCAACTCTTATTTTTGTTATGTATTCTCAAAATGCTCATTGTCACTTAACCTCTCCTTACCCTCAGTTTCTTCCATCTGTAAAATGGGGGTAATAGCACCAAGTTTGAAGGGTTGCTATGAGGCTCAAATGAGATAATAGATGCAAAGCACTTTGCAACGTTAAAGAACTATATGATTGTTAGCTTTGTCCCCCTCTGTACCAACCAAACTAAACTAGTATCATTCTTCTGTTCTCACAGCACCCTTTGCTATGTGCATCTCTTACTCATATTATCACCCAAACCCAACTTGTCCCCACACCTGATATCTGTTTGAAAAAGTTTTCTTTCTTCAAGGTTCAATTATGATGCCATCTCTACCATGAAGGCTTTCTCAAGCCTTCTAACTGAAAGGGATCTCTCTCTCTCTCTCTCTCTCTCTCTCTCTCTCTCCTCCCCATGCCTGAAAGCACTCTTCTTGCACCACTCCTTTGAGTCTTTCATATTTATTTACATATAATAGCTATTTGTATGTTTGGCTTTCCCTCTTATTTCACACTGAATTCCTTGACAGTAGAGCTTGCTGTTGTATCTATCTTTTGTATCCCTAGAACTTAGAGGAATTATAATGAACGGGTAGTTTCAATGCCTAGAACTATCATTTCAAGTAACTTAGTTCTGGTGGGAATAATTTCTTTTTATGGAAAAAAACTAGTTCTAAAATCAGGAATATAAAAGAATGATTTCACTCGAAATCCTATGTCCCACCACCTTGGGGTTGTGTGATGAAGAGGCTCTTCTCCCTGACTTCATCCTCTGACTGCTTCTTATCTGTAATGAGTACACTTTTAATTGGCTGCTGAGCCAGAATTGGGGATATGTTAAAGGAGTAATCTTTCCTGCTCCACCTACTCCTTCCTGCCTGCCTCAAAGTGTAAGGGCAGCTTGCTGAGCTCTAGGGGTTGATGTGGGATGGGTTCGGGGTGGGGGAGCTTCCCCTCCACCCAACCAGGCTGTCTGGTGAACATGTGGCTTCCTAGGCAATCCTGTGTCTAGGATGGGGTTGCCTGCCATTTGTGTCTTTTCTCCTTTGGTATAGGATCTTGAGCGGTCTTGAAAAGAGTTGGCATCTTCCCCTGTTCCTGGATACCCAAGCAGAAGGGAATCCTCCACTGGAGCAATTGTAGTGGCAACAGTGGAGGTAGCAGTTGAAGACTGGCCAAGAGGGAAATAATTTCCCAGAGAGAGAAAAGAAAAAAAGCAAAATTATGTTGATTGGGCTGCACTCAGTGACGATGAAATGTAACATAGTTAATGAATAGCCCTGTTACAAGAGTCCTAATGAGATTTGTATATTAGCCTCTCACAGGAATGTAATCATTTTATGATTATTGCTTAGCATTCCCTTTCCATGTGGGAATAAAATCGCCAGTTGTGTTCCTGAATTCAAATTCGCACCCAGAGGGTACCTTTGTAACTTCCTCCACCTTCTGCCCCTTGCCAAGAAGAACACCTTAGACTAGGGTCAAAATTAGAACTGTTCTTTAGGAAGCTGAGGTGGGGGTGGAATCCGGCACTGGGAGTAAAGTTTTTCTGAACAGTGATCTCACAGCAAACTGTGAATGCAGGTTAAAGACAGAGATTGGCAAAGGTCAACAGCCCTCATAGCATCAGTTTGGTGTTGTATGGTGAGCTGAAGGATTAGCTCTCAGTTCCTCCAAAGCACAGTTCCAAAGATACCTCCTATGTAAGGCCCTTCCTGACCCTTTTCCCCATTTCCCATACCTCCCCCAAATAATTATCTTGCATTTATTTTGCATGTGTGTGTGTGTGGGTGTGCATGTGTAGATGTGGGCAGGTAAATAGTGCAGTAAATAGAGCTCCAGGCCTGGAGTCAGAAAGACCTGAGTTGAAATCTGGAATGAGATATTTACTAGCTGTGTGACCCTGGGCAAGTCACTTATCCTGTTTACCTCTGTTTCTTCATCTGTAAATGAGCTTGGGAAGGAAGGAAAACCACTTCAGTATCTTTTACCAAAAAAGGCCCCAAATGGGGTCATGAAGAGTCAGATGGACATGATTGAAACGACTCAACAACAACAGTGTATATTGCCTATGCTTTTAAATTACTGTCTATAGAGGCTATGACTTTTAGATTGTAAATTCTTAAAGGAGAGGAGCAATGTTTAAACTTGAACAATGAAAAGAAGTACTTAACTTATATGGGATGTTGGTAATGATGATAAAAACTATCCAGGGCTTAATATACCCCAAATACAATTTGTAAATTTTATCAAAATAACTGTTTACTTCCAACAATGCATACTATAATATTACACAGTACAGGAAAACAGTAACAGGAAAGATGCATTCATCAAATGTAAGTCAACTTTTTAAAATGCTTTCATTAGAGTAAATTTATTAGTACAGCAACAAAAAACATTCACCATCATTAGGTCTTAAGATATAGAGAAATGTCTTAGAGAGTCAAATCATTCACCTGATTTTGTGATATGGGTCTATTTCAAGCTAGGAATTTAAACTTCCTAACTTGAAATTGGAAATGGATAGAACAGCTGAACAGCTGCACAAACAGCTTTCTAAAAATAGGTAATACTCTACAGCATCTGGAAAAGTAATAGCTTATTGAAAATATCCAGGACATGGTATTACTCAATAATTGGAAATGCTACTGGCAAAATATAATTAAAATTTACTTGAGCTTCTTAAGTGATTTTAAAAAATGAAATGAATATTTACAACCTCTCTGTGATTTGAAAAGGAACATCATAATACATATTGAATAATGGAAAATATGTACCTCAAAAGGAAAATTACTAAATTTATACCTAGGATAATTTTAGGACCTGACTTTTGCAAAAGCTATTTTCTGTGTATGAAAGAGCACCTGATCTTACCTATCAAGTAGTATCAATCTGATTGGTTATGTGTCACTTCCCATCTCTGGCCAAATGGGTTTTGCTTAAGTCTGGAAAAACCATTGGGGCCATTCAAAACCACAATGGTCTTGAACTCTGCCTTGAGGTAAGAGGAGAAAAATAGGCTCAGATTCATATCATCTCACAATAACCCTGGGTAGTACAGCTAACATCACCCCCATTTTACAGATACATACACAAAGGTTCATAAATAGAATGACTTGACCAGGTCACAAAGTAGTCTCAGAGCAAGGGCTCCAATTAGCAGTGTGCTCATAAATGTTTAATTACCAGATCCTTAGGATAAAAAAAATGTAACCATGACACTTTTAAGTTTAATATGTGTTAACATTTCTCCACCACTTTCTTAAGGCCAGACTATCAAGAAAGCAATAAATAGAGCCCTGATTTGTAGCTTGTTAATGTCTGAGGTGTGAATGCTCACATTGGAAATATAGCAGGCCCTTGCTCCAACCTGCCCCCGACTCTATCCCACTGCTCTGACTCCTTCTACAATTCCACATAGTCACTAGTAGGATAAACTAGCAGAATGGACACTTGACCAAATGAGAATTAGAGAAAAAGAAACACAATTAATTCCATAACTTACAAGTACCTTCCCAATATGCTCATTATTTTATTTTATTTTATTTTTTTGCAGGGCAATGAGGATTAAGTGACTTGCCCAGAGTCACACAGGTAGTAATTGTCTGAAGGCAGATTTGAACTCAGATCCAACTGAATCCAGGGCTGGTGCTTTATCCACTGTTCCACCTAGCTGCCCCCGTGTGCTCATTATTGTACTGATTTCTGTACTACTGTAGTCTGGGAAGTAAGCTAATATTTGCATGACTATAAACCCTCTTCTGAAGTTTGTTAAAGCTTCTATCAGTTCTGAAAGACTAAGTGGTTCTCTGAAATGAGAGTGGGCCAAGTTCCATTAGACTATTTTAACATAGAAAACCTCTCCATAAGTCAATAGTCAAACCTTATAAGGTACTTAGATTTAGTTAAGATCACGAATCAGGTTAATGAGAACACATAGTCAAAGTCTATCTGTTTCCAAGTGGTTAGTCCCACTAACTGTGTGTGGCTGTTACAGATTTTGTCCCTACAAAAGGTCCTTTAGGAACATTGCCCCTGTGGGGTTTCTGGGTGCTACACAGGCACATTTATATTTGCCTGTTCAATCTATAAGCCCACAAAGCGAGGATACAGCTAGCTCTGTATCCACCCAAAATGATGTTTTGTATCCCCTGCACACCCAGCTTACTGGAAGCTACTTTATGTTCTTGGAAGACAAAAGTAATAAGGATGAACATAATGATAAGATGTAAACAATGTATTTCTTTATATATAAGGCATTATTCTACAAATATATGTGCATATATAAAAATTAAATATAATTGCTTTTACCCTCTTTTGGTTTAAGTATTTATTTAGTAGCCCTGCCAATTTTGGGGCTGCCTACCAAGGGTGTGGTTACCTATTAATTTACAAGATTGACTTAAAGTAAGTTTATTTACTGAATCACAAAAAGAAAACATCTTGTGCATTCAAGTTTAATGTTAATTAGGTGGGCAGTTGAGATCTACAATGTATGAGAAAAGATTTCCACTTAGTAATCTTGCTCTCCTCCTTTTTTATTTTGAGAGCTTTATTTGTCCAGATGAAACGCACCATGGACCAAATTCATATCTGTGTCGACGTCTTCATGGGACTGTGACTCAAAGCTCTTCAGTGGGGATGCACAGAAAGATAGGAACCTGGCTCTGCATGACCAAACACTTGTAAAGGCATTTTTGAGAAACGCTGTCCTCAACTAAAAATACCTCCAATAAGAAAACCGTCGCTAGCCTCTGCCAAACAAGTACAAAGTGAGTGAGGCGGGCACAAAGAAGGCAGTCTACATCAATATCAGTATCAAACACAGCTCTCTATCTCTTGTGGGAACAAAGAAAGGTTTACAGGAAAGGAATGCTTGAAAGCAGGAGAGAAAAATGAACATATGGCTAAATTCTTTTGAGTTTTTTACTTTATGGGTTTTTTTTCTTGCAGTGGAGGGGGAAAAGAAAGTCTGTATCTCTGGAGCATGTTCAAAGCCCACGCTGGATATAGCCAGTGGATTCACAGCGATTCCCTCTCCCCACCAGATTTCCTTTGAGACTCAAGGTAGGTACTGAGATAGATTGCAAATGGATGTTGACATTACATTTAAGTTGCATTTCAGGTTCAGACAAATATCTTTTATGAAGCCATGGAATATAATTAATTTACCTAGTTGGGTCTTAACCACCAGATAAGGAAGTCAGAAAACTGTTCTACAAGGGTATATCCATTAACCTCAAATTGGTGCTGAGAAAGCATCTACCTAGGCCACAGTCTCTCTGCAGGAAATTAAATCACTTCAATGCCCAGGTTGCTACCCAGTTAACTGCATGCTTGAAATTAAACTTTTTTTTATTTAAGAAGCACATAGAACAACCCCTCCAGACCCCCCAAAAGAAAGAAAGAGAAAACATTACCAAAAAAAAAACAACTTTGGGGGCACATTTAGAGGCTTTTCTTGGTTTCCATATATTTGCTCATTTCCTTCTTATTGGACTATTGGTGGCCTAAGATAGAACCTCAACCAGCTATATGTAAAAGTGTTGAAGGCTATCATCCCAACAAAGGAGATCCACTCAAAAGCAAGAAAGGTCAAAACATGTCTTTTAAACCTGTGAGCTGGCATATGAGAAATCTGAAGAGTAGGGGACCCACCTCTCATTTACTGTGGTAAATTGATCTTAGAGCCCATTTCCTTTTCTAAAATAAAAGGTACTTCTAAGCAAGACATTTTGGATTATTTGATTTATTTCTAATGAAAAGTTCTGGAGAAGCACATGATTTTGAGATCCGATTCAACCATAACAAGAAAAGAAGAAAGGAAGGAGAAGAACATGTACCATTAAAAAAAGGATAATCAAAAGATTAATTTGTGTGTTTATTTATAGACACTGGTTATGGCAATCCAGTGATTAGGCAAATTAATGCAGCTGTGTATGAGTACACTCCATGAACAGCGCCCACATCTCTTTCAGATGATGCCACCTGTCACTTAAGTCTTTTACATTTGCTTTTTACATGACATACATTTTATATTCCCATTACAAAAAAATGTTATTACTTAACTCTTTAAGGCTTGCCATAATACTCATTCATTTCCAAATTCCTTTTAATTCAGAAGAATGGTGCTAGTTAACCACTCTAAGGGGGCACACAGGGCAGGCTCAAACGATCTATCTCTCTATTGAAGGCTTTCCTCTAAAGAATACTACCCAATCCCCACCCCCTCCAGTTTGTAGAGACACTAGAAGGGCCAGGTGTGTCAATTGAACCAAGAATTTAAAAATAATTTTAAAAGAAATTTACTATAATTTACTATAATTTCTTCTGTTTGTGCAAATGCGTTTTAAATACAAATAATTACACTCAGATATTATAATTTTATCTTGAAATAAAAATTCTCATCCTACTATCTCTAGTGCAAATGCACTGTGTCAATTGTTTTTTGGTCCTTCAAGGTATCCTTAAATTCTAATCCTTTTAAAGAAAACAGGAGGCATATAGTCTCTTTCCTCAGTGCTTTAAAGGGTGAGCATTAATTTATTCCTGAACTCTCAGAATACTTAGAATTAGTGGGTTACCCTCTAAAGCTTAAAGGAAACAGTTTCACAAATCAAAAGGGAAAGTACTATTTCACACAGCAGGTACTAAACACATGAAGCTAGCTCATTACTTTTGGGGATTATATAGGCCAAAAGTATATTCTAAGTAGGTTGAAGAAGAGCTTAGATACATTTACACATGCAAAATCCAGAAAGAATTTTAAGGGGCCTTTAGGGATGTTCAGAATACATCTCTAACTTCTGAGGATGATATCGTGGAAGGAAATGAACACGATCTTTCACAAAGCATTCAACTCCTTGCTGCCATTGTCAGAGCCAAAATATGGAGCTCAGTCTTTTCTCAGAATGGTACTTTTTTTGGTTTTGGGTATTCAAATGGGAATGTGAGGCAGTATGGAGTAGCAGACAGTCAGGAAGTCTTAGAGCCAGGAAGTTCAAGTCTTGCCTCTGAAATATACTAGCTATGGGATGCTGGGCAAGTCATAGGTGACTCATGCTAGCCACGGACCCCTTGATATGTCATGGGGTGCTTTGGCAGATTGGTGAAACCTATGGATTCCCTTCTAAGACTAATACTTTTAAATGTATAAACTAAAATACATAAGATTATAAAAGAAATCAATTATATTGAAATACAGTTATCAAAAACATTTTTTACCCTAAAGTTTAGGGACCTGCAGGGCTCATGACCTGGCTCAGATTAGAAGTGGTTGATGTGTATCAGTGAATGACATTTCTGTACCAGGAATTCCATACTAGGAAGACCTGAAAGGGATCTCAGAGATCGTCAAGTCTCTCATTTTACAAATGACAAAATGTCATGGGGTGCAGAGCACCCCAGAAGTTCTCTGGGGCACATCAAGGAACCTTCTCCTTGAGAAACTAAACCAGAGGACAGATAACGCCTAGAGAGATAAACTGAACCAAATCCGACTGAGCTAGCTTGGGATTCCTACCCTTCATTCTGGTCTCCCTTACCTTGGGGAGATAAATTTGGGTGTGGCTGCGGCCTTTGTGTCCTGAAGAGAGATCAGTAGCCACCCCTCACACAATTCCTCTAATCACTACCAGTGGGGGATGGTCCTCCACTCCTCACCCAATTCCCCCAGCTACCACCAGTGGGGGATGGTCCTCCCTCGGTAAAGGAACTTTCCACAGTCAAATGGTGACCCCCTCCCCCCATCAGTCTTCTATAAAAGTACCTGCCATTCTCCTCCTCGAGGAGATTTGGTACCTCTGAGCCATGTGCTTTGTGCCTATCTCCCCATGAGAAGTCCAAGGATTTCTTTCATGGTTTCCCTCCCCCCACCCTTCCCTTGCCTCTAAATAAACTACCACCTTATTCTAACTACTTTTGTGTGCAAGAGGGTGTAATTCTTTAAAGAGGAATTCCTAAGAACCCCAACCCCTAACCCAAACCCATACCCCATTTCCCCCCATTACAAAAATAAGTTCAGAAGAGGTTAAATAATGTGCCCCAAAGTGACATGGATATTATGCAGTAGAGTCAGCATTTGAACTTGTGTCCCCTGACTCCAAATCCATCATTCTTTTCACTATAGCATAGTCTAGACTGTGTGGCCCTCCCACCCCTACCCCACCAAAAACATTCTAATGAAGAAGAGGAAAAACTGGTAGATATTAAAAGAACACAGACAGAGAAGGCCTATAAGTACAAACTCAAACAGCTGTATGCAAGCATCGAATTATCAAGCTCTGTTTCAGTGGAGTCCAGTCTGATAATTGACCTCACATAACACACTGATAATAATTAATCTGAGACATATGTCTTGTCAATGTGTTTGGTGAGTATAGTATGTTGTGTGTTTTCCCCTTTCCCTTTCTACTGGTGAAATTCTCTTTCAAATTTTAAAGAAAGCTCGGGGGTGGGGGTGGGGGGGTGGGGAGAATGATGATGAATCATTCTGATAGCCAATTCCACTGCTAGATCTATTCAAGGAGGCAGTGACCGAACGTCTGGGAGTTTAGTCAGTCTTTGCATCATCCTGGGATGCTGTGCTGGGTATTCAATCATAAGGCAAAGTCACCTTGTCCTTAATGCTGCTTCTACAGAAACTCAAAATTCATAAGGCCCTGAGATGCTTCCTGCCTGGGCAGAGAGGCATGTTAAATAAAAGAGCTAAGTAGGAACAGGCACCTGGGATGTCTCCTACTCACTCTTTCAAGCAGAGAATACTTAAGGATCTCCATTAATCAAGGGAATCTTAAAGAAGACTCTGTGCTAGAATAAAGAGTGATACCAACATGCACACGCACATGGGGACAGGTGTGTATATGTACACATGTGTACACAACATGCCATCCTGATGCATTATTTGGACACTTCAAAAAAACTCACTTTAATATTATTGCAGTTTGGCAAAAATAAAGGAAGCTACAAATAATTCGTATTGTGGTAAAATTCTTCAGGCCCCTTGCCACCCCTATTCCTGAAAATTTCAATTGAAGCTAATTTCCTAAGATTTTCTTTAAGCAACATGAATAATCCCTTTTCACCTTCATGTTAATTTCTTCTATTCTGAGCCTGGACTTCAGACTATCAAACTCTTTTGAAATTTAGCATACTTCTTCAGCAAGCTCTCCCTTAGATGACTAGAAAACATTTTGATGATAAGAATGAATTACTTTTTTGAGGGTAGGATTAGTCATCACTTTGGAAAGCTAGAAAATGGAAGGGTTCGATCCTTCTGCCTTGAAAGGATGGCATGAAAACACATCTAAAATATTCCGAGTTTGAGGCTTTAAAAATGATTTGAATAACAATTATTGATCCCTTGAAGTAGGTGGCATGATAACAGTACCACATATTTAAAAGTAAGAAGGTTCCATAGAAGCCAACTAGTTCAATATCCTCATTTTACAGATGAAAACAGTGACATCCCAGAGGTTAAATGCCTTGCTCGAGGTCACACAAGTCACAAATAGCATCAATGGATGCTAACCAAGGTTTCCTGATGACAAATCCAGCAGTGTTTTCCTCATACCAGGCTGCTTTTCCATAAGCACACCTGAATTAAAATGCTTTACAAAGTTTCAGTCAGTTACCTGATCTTTTGTGTGTCAGAGAAAATTCTCAAAACAGAAGAGTTAAATCCTTGCACACAGGATTTATAAAGGATTGTAAACAAACCTTAGAAAGCAAACCCCTAGAGTGCCCCAAGTGTTGCATGCTCAACACTTCCAAGTGAGGAATGTAAAAAATAGTTCTTGGATTTGGAAATCTCATGAAATCACTTGGTTCAACTTCCTCACTTTAGAGATGATGAAACTTAACCCTGAGTTAGATGAAGAGACTTGTTCAAGGTCACACAAAATGCAACATGTTAACACGATAACTCCCTAGTTATTGATAGTGGCAGGATTAGAATTCTGGTCCAGTGAAGCTGTCCTATAATAAATATAATGTCAATGAAGCATTAATGAAATAGAATCTATCAAACACATAAAAATGAGCTTGTTACAAATGTCCAATAATATTTTATTCAGACCACAGACATATGATAGAAGAAGAAAGCAAACAAAAAGTCAATTAAAACAATATGGAAGGAAGACAGTTTGAGCAAATGCATAAAAAGTTTAGCCCCCAGAGATTTTTTAAAAATATTGATTTAGTTGCAACTGAATCACAGGGAGGCTGTTTCAGGGCCAAGATGAAGCTCAAAGGAACTGGGGGTATTTAACCTATAGGAGAGAAGATGTAGTTATCTTCAAATATCTGTGGAATTGTTGTGGAGATGAAGGATTGTTTTTCTTGGCCCTTAAAGACAAAATTGGTGGTCACAGGTGGAAGATGCAAAGAAGCAAATTTAAGCTTGACCTAAGGGAAGACACTGAACAGTTACTGGCGATCAAAAGTAGAATAAGTTGCCTAAGGCATCTGGGGAATGGGTTCACTCTCACTGGATTTCTTTAAGGTTAGATATTAATGTCAGGTATGGTGTAAGGGGGATTCATGTTTGGGAATGGGCTAGACTAGGTAACCCTCTGATGTCCCTAATAACATTAAAATTCAATGATTAAGTTTTTATAATGGAGAAAAGGAAGAAAGATTAAGTGATGGAAACTTAGCTCCAAGCGGATAACTTGACATGATGTGACCCCAGGGGTATAAGTTTTCGGGGTTTTTTTTGGTAGGGCAATGAGGGTTAAATGACTTTCCCAGGGTCACACAGCTAGCAAGTGTCAAGTGTCTGAGGGCAGATTTGAACTCAGGTCCTCCTGAATCCAGGGCCGGTGTTTTATCTACTGCACCACCTAGCTGCTTCCTAAGTTTTTGGTTTTATCAACAACATCAGCTAATAGTTATTAAGCATCAACTACCAGAAACCAAACTGTTCTAGGTACTAAAAATACAATGATTACAAGAGAACAGTCCCTGTCCTCAAAGAACTTAGAATCTATTAGGGGCTCACATTTTTTTTGTCTTCACAGATAAAATTAGATTGATTCTACATTTATAATTAGATGGTCCCCAAATAATTAAATTAACAAGTGGATGGGAAGGGGGTGGGGCTAGTATGAAAGTTTACTGAGAACAAGAAATAAAAGTTACTAGTAGTAACAGAAAAAGAAAAAATAAATGAGCTCTGGAAATGAAGAGAGTTATTTCTAGGAATGCTTCCTCGAAGAGAATCCGTCACCTGAGACAAGGTGTGGGTAAAGTCAAATATCTGGAAATTGCACAAGATACAGAGGTCAAAGAACAAGTCAAAGAACATAAAATGCAAACGGGCTCAACTAGAGATAAGGAAGACAAACAATGTTTATTATAAAAATAGGTCTTGCTCCACAGGATTTACAGGCAGGAGTTCCCCCCCCCCCCCACTACCGACTATAGTGAGTTCAGCAAATTCCTAAACATGGTAAGGAAATCTTTCAGTGTAAGTACGAAAGCTTAACTTCTAGGGATTGGAAAACATTACAAAGGTCCAAAGTGAAAAGACAGAGGAAAAATAAATACAAGGGAGAGACATGGAGAATTTCTATAACTCATATTCCAACTAACTGAATGCCAGTCAAAGAGCCTTCTTTCTGCTTTTTTTTTGCTTTTTTCCCCATAAAGGGGAGACAGCAAGCTGCTGACAAGTTATACTATACAAAGAGTTGTTCACACTGCAAAAGTGTTTACTGCTCACAACTGATGTTCAAAATTAATTCACAGCAGCAACACCAGCGGTAAGCTTTGACAGACTGTCTTATGTGTTGACACAGTTATAAGTTGTTAGTTAAAAAAAGTAACACACTTTTTCTCTTTTTCAGCCAATATACACGAAAGATACTACAAAGCACAAACAAAAAATGTGTCTGAAATTGTACATGCTGCTTTGCAGGTGAGGATACTGGTTTCTGTGGGTGGTGTCTTTAGACTTAGAAAGAACATGTACTAGGTCTACCTAAGTGAAGCAAGGTGGAGATCTTGTCAATAAAAATGCAGTTTGCAGTGGGCCATCTCAGTTACTTCATCTTCCAGGGCAGGCTTATATTTAATTGCAGGTGTCATATTTTTAGGAAGGGCCGAAGAGTTCAGAGGAGAGACCAGAAGGAAGAAAGACCTGAAGGGCATATCATAGCAGAAGTGGATGAAGGAACTGAGGATTATAGTCTGGAGAATGAGAAGGGTTATGAGAAAAATGATGACTATTTTCTTCAAGGAAGAGTGATTAGAATTATTATTATTATTATTATTATTAATTATTATCAGGGCAATGGGGGTTAAGTGACTTGCCCAGGGTCACACAGCTAGTTAAGTGTCAAGTGTCTGAGGTCGGATTTGAACTCAGGTAGGTACTCCTGAATCTGGGGCCAGTGCTTTATCCACTGTGCCACCTAGCTGCCCCTCCTAGAATTATTTTTAAAATAATTGGGAACTGTGGGTGAAAATTATAAAGAGGTAGATTTAGACTGATATAATGGAAAAACTTTCTAATTATCAGAGCTGTCCAAAAGTGGAATAGATTTCCTCTTGGAAAGGAGCCTTTGACATCGTTGTCACTGAAAATCTTTAAGAAAAAGCTAGATAACTACTTGATGGGTAAGTGTCCAGCCCCTTATCACAGTGACTAGTCTATAGTAGGCACTTAACAGATGTTTGCTAACTTGAGTTGTCCCAGAATGGAATGCTAAAATCCCTTCCCCTTGGGTGGGGGAAGTGAGGAAAATTTACAATTTGCCACAGCTCCAGGTTTTATCTTTTCACAAGAAAAAAAAACAACAACAAAAACAAACCAGTTGCCAATGGAGTAGCATTCATGGGAAAAAAAATAATTCTTTTTTCTACTTCTCTAAACTACAATCTTAGGGAAGCTACTTGTTAACTCAGGAATTACATTTCATTCTTTTACTTCGCCATTGCCTGAGAGAAGGTTGGGTTTGGTTAATAAAGATGGGGAGCAAGGGAAGGACAGGTAAGTAATTGGACTAACCTATGGGGTTGTTTTACAGTATCTCCCCCTGAGCCTTTTCACAGTTGGGTTCTTTGCTTCGTGGTGGATGTGGTCTAAGGGAAGACTTCCTGTTGAGAAATGAGTCTTTTACATGAGAAGCCACGTGTCTTAGAAAATAAGTCTGGCGTTTTAACCCTGTAGCCTGTGCTTCTAGTAATCAAAAGTTGCAATTTACGTAAAAATCAGACAGTGTGAGAGCTCCCTTTAGGAAGCTATAATTAAGTAACTGTTGAAAATGACTTGTACAAGGAGAGCTGGCCCTAGGCAAAGTTGTAAAAGCAGGTAAAATTTGTCTTCATTGCTTTCACACTTCCTAAATCTTTACCTGTATTCTACCTCCCAGTGCATCTTCTCACTATCTCCTATTCCCAGCCTCTCTCCCCTGCCAGGTTACACCTTCTGGCTTGCCTTAAAACTTGCACAGAGTTACCTTACTCCAGCCAGTAGAGAGTAGTTAGTGATCTATGCCCTTTATCCCTAGCCCATCAGAGCTCTCATTCTCCCCAGTGTGTTAAGGAGAAAATGTTCATATTCATTAATTTTACACTAGGAAGGAATTGACCATGTCAATTTTTTTCAAAGGGTGTTTGCATTTTTGGATTACTTTAAAAAATTCTGAACTTGACACAATAAATTTAAAAAGCATCTCTATATATAATGTAGAATAGAAAAAGAGGATGATAGGTGAAATCTAGAAACTCTATTATGTCCAGCTTGCTTAAAAATATGTACATCTAATAAATTCAATGTATCTTTTCCAAAGCTGACCTGCTTGTCTATACTTCCTACTGACCTTTCTACTATTCTTTTCTGTGCATTTTGAAAAATGCTTCAATCATTTCTCTTTTCTTTCTTTTAAAAAAAAAATTTTTTTGGTAGCAGCATCAATAGCTCCCCCTCACCTCCTATAACTTCTCATGCAAAAAGAAAGAAAAACAAAGCCCTTTTAGCAAAGCAAGTTTCCATACTGATTGTGTCTGAAAATGCACGTCTCATTCTGCACCTCGAGTTCATCACCTTTTTATCAGGAGGTGGGTAGCATGATTCACATTTTAAGATACTTGTTAAACCAAAGCATTATTCATATGGTTAGAATTTCAGGTCACTGAACACAGGGAAGAATTTCAGGAAGCTTTCAGGAATAATATTTTAGGACAGGAGCCCTCTTTTCTCTCTACCTTTTCACAGGTACTAAACACATTCCCTCCTGCTACCCCCCATCCTCACCCCCAAGTCAGTACACATGAGAATTTCATCATGCAAAACACTGCAAGAATATTAATGCTGGAATATATCTCTGTTAGGTATAGTAGTGATGTCATGGAATCAGTTCTTTGATGCTAATTATCCACCCGCTGTCTAGACAATAATAATAGCTCACATTTATATAGCACTTTAAGATTTGCAAAGCACTTCACATCTATTATTTCACTTGATCCTCAGAATAAGTGCTCATCACCAGAGGTCTGGCCACCAATTGATTAATGTTTTTGGCCACAGCTACTCAAGCCACTCATAAGGACAATTCTCTAAGTACTTTCACAGAAGGACTGTCATCCCTATCAATGGCAAGGAGAATGAATGAAATCATCGCTCTTTGAGGTATTTTAGTGCCCATGCAGATACCAAGCTGGCAGCAAGCTGGAGAGTCCCTTTTCAATATTCTACTGATTAGCATGATTTAAAGTCACTTAACCACTTTCTATCACAAAGGGGGAAAATTAATTTTTAAAAAAAGTTTTCCTTTTTATTATACTGAACTTGACAAGTACTAACAAACACAAATATTCCTTTATACAAAGAAAATTTCAAAAAGGGAACTGTCTAGTAATCCTAAAATCTCCAGAAGTTACAACTTGGGCCTTTTGGGGTTATAATTCAAGCTTAACATGGTGGTTCCAAAACTTAAAAACTCTGACCAGCTCAGTAACCCATCCTAGACTACAAATGACTGGTGATAAAAATTCGATTTCCCACATCTTGGTAGAGGGGTGATCCAACACCGCCCTGCTTGTTGGAGTCCCCTTCTGAACATCCTTCTATTCACCCCTCTAAGTTTTCACAGTTATTTACAAAGAGCAATACTTTCAGTAAGGGGCAGTTAGGTGTGTAACTATTGGAATGACGCCACCTGCTGGAGACTTACTGTAGAAGAGTTCTGCCCATGAAGCGAAGGTCTTTGAGGGCAAGACCAGGAGTCAGGAAGTGACGCGGGCTAGTGGGAGGAGGAAGGAAGAGACTGGCGCTCAGTCTCGCGCTCTTTCCTTTGGACTCTGGTGGAGAGCGGAGCTAGAAATGTGCTCTCCCTTTAATAGATAGGGATCTAGGCCTTTCTCTCTCTCTTTACCAAATTCTTATTCTCCTTAACAAACACTTAAAAGTCTAACTCTTGCTAAAGCTTATAATTTATTGGCGACCACTCATTAAATATTTTAGACAGACTAGCTAGAATTTTAGCCCTTAAACAGGTGGTACAGTAGATAGAGCCCAGGACTGAGTTTGAATCCTGTCTCAGACACTTAAATAGCTGTGTGATCCTGGAGTCACTTAACCATTCTGTGCCTGTTTCCTCATCTGTAAATGAGGATAACAGCAGTCCTATTGCATAGGGTTTGTTGTGAGGATTAAATGAACTAATGTAGAAAATTGCTCTGCAAACCTTAAAGCTCTCTATAAATACTAGTTCTTCTTCTTCTTCTTCTTCTTCTTCTTCTTCTTCTTCTTCTTCTTCTTCTTCCTCCTCCTCCTCCTCCTCCTCCTCCTCCACAGCCACCACCACCACCACCACCACTACTACGATTACTACTGATTGTTATTATTGCATCAAACACTCTCATAAAGTAGTTCAAAGTGAAAGTGACTGGTACCCATGAGCCTGCTTTCCTTCAGGGCTAGAGGTTTCCAGCTTCTACTGGCCTATCATGAGAAGGCGAACTGTTCAAGAAAAATCAACTTAAATATAAATTGAACTGCATGCACTGGGAGAATCTTATTAATGTCTCTGTATAGGAATCCACCCCCTCGAAAGGCCACCCTATGTTTATGTCTTGGGAAAGTTGAAGTAGAGTTTAAGGCATTATGTCTATATCTCTGTGGAGCAACTCCCTAGGAAAACAGAATGTAGGGTTTTAGCTTTTTATGTTTTCTTTTGTGGTGTTGCTTCTGCCACAATGGTGGGGAGCACCAATGGTGACGTGAGTAGTCCAAGGCGCCATGGTCAGAGTACACAGTATCTTCTTACAAAGGCCTCTCTTCCAAGCAAACACATTGCACTGCTTCACTTACAAAGAATGGAGACCACTGCTTTCTGTCATCAAATGAAAAGGATTCGTTTCCTAAACCCAGTGAAAATTGGAGATGCTGGGCTGGCTCTTCTCTAGCATTCCTCATGTGCACCCTGCAGTCTAGATGGCCCTTATGGAATAGGAGGATGGGATGGATAGCACAGAGGTTCATTTGGTTCACATATCTTCTGTATACCCGATAATCTTTGTTGTTCTTTAGTTGCTTCAGTCACGTACTATTCTTTGTGATTTCATTTGAGGTTTCTTGGCACAGATCCGGGAGTGATATCACATTTCCTTCTCCACCTCATTTTATAGATAAGGGACACTGAAACAAAGAGGGGTGACTTGCCCAGGGTCACATAACTAGTAAATGTCTGAGGCCAGATTTGAACTCAAGTCTTCTTGACTCCAGGCTCAGGGCTCTATCCACTGCACTGCTTAGCTGCCTCATATCCTAGAGTCTAGCAAAGAGAAGATTAAATGCTGCCAGCAAAGATAAGAGTAGAATAATGATAGCAGTTACACCAGACTGCAACATTTCCATTAAGTACTATGCATTAGGACTGGACCCACCTTCTTATAGCACAATAGTATTCCATTACATTCATATATCTCAACTTGTTTAGCCATTCCCCAATTGATGGGCATTCCCTCAATTTTTTAATTCTTTGCTACCACAGAAAGAGTAGCTATAAATATTTTTGTACATGTGGATCCTTTTCTCTTTTTTTATGATCTCTTTGGGATATAGACCTAGTAGTGGTATTGCTGGGTCAAAGGGTATGCACAGCCTTAAAGCCTTTTGGGCATGGTTCCAAATTGCTCTCCAGAATGGTTGGATCAGTTCACAGCTCCACCAGCAGTACATTAGTGTTCCAGTTTTCCTACATCTCCAACATTTATAATTTTCCTTTTTTTGTTGTCATATTAGCCAATTGGATAGGTGTGAGGTGGTACCTCAGAGTAATCTTAATTTGCATTTCTCTAATCAGCAATGATTGAGAACTTTTTTTCATGTGGCTGTAGATAGCTTTAATTTTTTCATCTGAAAACTGCCTGTTCATATACTTTGACCACTTCTCAATTGGGGAATTACTCATATTATTATATATTTGATTCAATTCTCTCTATATTTCAGATATAAGGCCTTTATTAGAAACACTGTAAAAATTGTTTTCCATCTTTCTGTTTTCCTTCTAATCTTGTTTGCGCAAAAACTTTTAAATTTAATGTAGTCAAAATGATCTACACTGCATTTTGTAGTGTTCTCTATCTCATCTTTGGTCATAAATTCTCCCCCTTTCCATAGATCTGACAAGTAAATTATTCCTTCCTTTTCTAATTTGCCTATGGTATCACCCTTTATGTCTAGATCTCATACCCATTTTGACTTTATTTTGATGTATGGTGTAAGTTGTTGGTCTGTGCCTAGTTTCTGCCATACTATTTTCCAGTTCTCCCAGCAGTTTTTGTCAAATAGTGAGTTCTTATCCCAGAAGCTGGAGTCTTTGGGTTTATCAAACAGGAGACTGCTATATTCATTTACTTCTGTGTTTTGTGTGCCTAACCTATTCCACTGATCTACCACTCTATTTCTTAGCCAGTACCAAATAGTTTTGATGATTGCTGCTTTATAATATGGTTTTAGATCTGGTACTGCTATACCACCTTCCTTTGCATTTTTTTACTAATTCCCTTAATATTCTTGACCTTTTGTTCTTCCAGATGAATTTTGTTATTATTTTTCTAGCTCTATGAAGTAATTTTTTGGTAGTTTGATTGGTATGGCACTAAATAAGTAAATTAATTTAGGTAGAACTGTCATTTTTATTATATTAGCACACCTACCTATGAGCAATTTATATTTTTCCATTTGTTTAGATCTGATTTTATCTGAGTTAAAATTTTTTTGTAATTGTGTTCATGTAGTTTCTGGTTTTACCTTGGCAGGTAGACTCCCAAGTATTTTATATTGTCTACAGTTATTTTAAATGGGATCTCTCTTTCTATCTCTTGCAGCTGAACTTTGTTGGTCATATATAGAAATGCTGATGATTTATGTCGGTTGATTTTATATCCTGCAACTTTGCTGAAGTTGTTAATTGTTTCAAGTACTTTTTTTAGTTGATTCCTTAGGATTCGCTAAGTATGCCATCATATCATCTGAAAAGAGTGATAGTTTTGTTTCTTCCTTGCCTATTCTAATTCCTTCGATTTCTTTTTCTTCTCTTATTGCTAAGGCTAACATTTCTTGTACAATACTGAATAACAGTGGTGATTATGGACATCCTTGTTTCACCCCTGATCTTATTGGGAAGGCCTCTAACTTCTTCCCTTTGCATATAATCTTTGCTGATGGTTTAAGATAGATACTGTTTATCATCTTAAGGAAAGTTCCATTTATTCCTGTGCTCTCTAGTGTTTTTAATAGGAATGGATGCTATATTTTGTCAAAAGCTTTCTCAGTATCTCTTGAGATAATCATATGATTTTGGTTAGTTTTATTATTGATGTGGTCGACTATGTTGATAGTTTTCCTAATATTCAACCAGCCCTGCATTCCTGGTATAAATCCCACCTGGTCACAGTGCTTTATCGTGGTGATAAATTGCTGTAATCTCTTTGCTAATATTCTATTTAGAAATTTTGCATCAATATTCATTAGGAAGATTGGTCTATAATTTTCTTTCTCCTAGGTTTCTCTAAATATCTCTCAGTTACCCATCCATAGTTAGTTATTCAGAACATCACATACCCAGGAACTCATTCATAATGTACCAATTCCCTTCCTTAAGTGTGAAAAATCTTTAAGCACAAACTATATGTAGCTAGGAGTTACAAAGTTTAATTAGAGAGTTCAGCTAAGTTTAGACACAGTTTAGTTCCTCTTTAAAAAAACACAACCAACAACTATTTTATATATATATATATATATATATATATATATATATATATATATAGAGAGAGAGAGAGAGAGAGAGAGAGAGAGAGAGAGAGAGAGAGAGAGAGAGATTTATCCCAAAGTCAATATATAACTAATTTAGATGTTAGTGGGTTAATCTTCAATATTACTAGACGGGTGTTCAAACCACACTGCTAACCATGGGTTCCCAAAGCTTTACCTAGAAGATCTTTAGGCTAATTGTCACCATGGTCTCTCTATCTGATAGTCATGCCAATTCCCCCTCTCCATTTAATGACTTTACTATTTGTAGTATCTTTTCTTTCTCCTTAGGTGATCTCAGTGCTTTGGGAAGATGAAAAGGAACCCTCTTCTTACAAAAAGCCTGGGAATCTCTATGCTCAACTCTGCTACAGGTCAGGTGAAGATACATGGGATTAGGAAATAGTTCAAGTGGCTCCAGCATTTAGTATAGTCCCTAGCACATCGGAAATGTTTAATACATGCTTATTGACCTGTTGACTGGTACAGCAGAAAAGGTATTACATCTAGAAACAGGATACCTGGGTTGAAAGAAGAGCTTAGGGATTGACTTTGTTTTCAATGATTTCTTTCTTACTGGGAAAGAGCAGAGACAAGATGGAAGGCACCTTGAAACTCATTTAGTCTAGGCCTCAGGCTCTTATTTTCCACTTGGGGAAATGAGGCCATAGGGATGAAGTGGCCCAAAGTAGCATAGAAACTTAGTGGCAAAGCCAGAATTTGGGCTCAGTGTCCTTTGTGAATTAATTCCATATGGTTAGGGGGGTGGCTAGGTGGCTCAGTGGATAAAGCACTGGTCCTGGATTCAAGAGTTCCTGAGTTCAAATCCAGCCTCAGACACTTGACACTTACTAGCTGTGTGACCTTGGGCAAGTCACTTAACCCCCATTGCCCTGCCAAAAAAAATTTTTTTAAAAAATTTAAAAAATTCCATATGGTTAGTCATATTATACCTTATTTATAATAGCACAAAAAGGGAGCCCAGTCAGGGACCACATACTACCTTCATGACTCAGGGCAAGCAACGTCATCTCTCTGGACCTCTAAAATGAGGGCACTGGACTATATGTTCACAAGGATTTCTTGTAGCTCTTAATCCCATGAGCCTATAGGAATTTCAGGGAATTGGGAAACTGCTATTTTGGGAGAGAGATGTGGCTGCTGCACTTACATAGGCAGGTTCTTTCTCTGGCTCTCACCCTTAAGGAGGTGATTATGTCCCTATGATGGTAGGGCATGGAGGTGTGTCAGGAAGTAGGCAAACTGCTGGTGTGTGGGTGACAGTGCTGTGTAAAAGATGATTTGGGTGCTTAGAAAGCACTCGAATGTAAAAGGAGAATCACCGGGTATAGGATGTTTTAGTGTGAGACCATATAATCCATGCAGAGAGGCTGGGAGCCACTGACACTGCTGCCTGTGGTGCCTTGCACTGGGTCTCCTTCCTCTGCATGGTCAGCACGCTCTGCGTAGGTATGTGTATATCTGAGTCTGTCTCAGGGAGAGCTTGTGGCAAGGTTGTCAGTACCTCCTACACAGCATATACCATTACAGAGATAGCAGTGATGAGAGGGACAAGATCAGATTCTGTCTGGTATAGCTTATCTTGACTGTGGCCACTGATGACCTTGCTTCCGGGTCTCAATTTCTGAAGAGGAGTGTCTGGGGAGTGATGGGGAGGCAGGGTATGAGGCCCTGAGCAACCTAATGAGGTGCACGAGGGAAAACTAGTGTTGGAGAAAGAAATGGCCTCATGTCTAGGTGGATGAATATATCAAATTAGGGACCAAATTCCGATTTAAAAATAAAAAAAGATCTTGCAGGAATGGTAGCTGGACGTGCCTCTGAAAGTCTAGGCAATTTTTGTATGCCAAGACATCTGGTGACCCCAGTATTATGTATGTATGTATGTATGTATGTATGAAATCCTGAGTAGAATGGAGGCTTACAGTGGAAAACAATTACCTCATGGACTGAAAAAGTGACAGACAGACTGGTATTGTTCTCTAGCTGTCATTTCCTTCAACAACTGTAACGTACTGAATACTATAGCTGCCATTTTATTAACCTCCCCCCACCCCCACCCTGTCACTCCCATGGCAAATGAAATCAGTTAGAAAATGGACAATTCCCTGTCTACACTGTATATTTTGCCCACATGACTATTACTGTTAGTTTAGCTGAGAGGCATTTAATTTCTTCATAACTTTGTAAATGGCCAGGATTGAAATTGAAGATCTCTAAGGTCCCTTTCAGGTCTAAAATTCTGTGATTCCATGAGTCTATAAATACCCATGGTGAATCTTCAGATGTTCCTATTGGGCTTCATAAGTATGTGTGTTTATGAGAGAAGTGTGCCTGTATTTAATTGCTTAAAGATGCTACAAATCTATTTGCTTCTTAAACATAAAAGGAATAGACAGATTCCGAGAAAGCTTTAAACTAGGGTAGGGTGAAGAGAACCGAATCTATCCTTTTCCGAAATATATGTGTGTATCTACACACACATACACAATACATATATGTTTGGAAATATATATGTATATAAATATGTATGTATATTTACATGCATATGCATATGTGTGAATGTATATATAAACCATGGTCTGAAGTCTCCTTTCCATGCTAACATTTTTAAAAAATGTCATTCTATGCTGTTTCTGGACAAATAGACTTTTAATTGCTCTCCCTGCCTCTAGTTTCTACATTCTCCAGTCTATTATGTATACCACCACCAGACTATAGCATTTCCATTAAGTAGCATGCATTGGAACTGCACCCACCTTCAAGCTTCTGAGGCCTACTCACCTTTAAGTGAGATTACTTTGTTTGTTAGAAATACCCCAAATGTTCAGTTTTTCCACAATTCATTGAACATTTACAGGCCTTTCTACCCAGTGATAATAATGCATCAAAAAAAAAATAATGCATTTTGGATCCAATTCTAAAACAAGGAGAAAAGATCAATATTGTTTCTTTCATAAGGTACTTCTTTCTGCCCATGCCACAGCACTAGGCCTTGGGTCACACCTTTTGTCATTCAATGACCTATTTAAACTTAAGGGTAGGATATGTATGTAGTATGGAGATGTCAGACAAGTGAAGGTGGAGGGGGGGAGAGGAGGGGAGAAGAAGGGAAGGGAGAGGGAAGAAGACAGAAAAGGGGAGGGGGAGAGAGAAAGAGAGGGGGAAAGTAAGGGAGATATAGAGGGGAGGAAAGAAAGGGGAAGGGGGAGAGAGCGCAAGAGCGAGAGAGAGCTTTAAGCACTGTGCCTGGCACATAGTAGGAGATCTCTATATCTATAGCCCCTTTTCCTTCCAAGATGCTGGACCATATCATATGAACAATTAAGTCACTTTCTAGGCTTCTTCCTCTAGTCTCAGCCATCCTGTCCCCTTCCTGCTATTAAACAGCAATACCATGACTGCCTCAGTGCTTTAAGAAGGCCGGCTGGAAAGAGCCCTTAATTTCGAGTCAGAGTATGTGGGCTCGAATCTCAGCTCTGCCATGCACTTACCTCTTTTTTGATTTTGAACATGTTGCTTATTCTCCTTGGACCTGTTTCCTCATCTTTAAAGTGAGAACATTGGACATTATCCAATCTCTAATTCCCCAGCCAGCTCAAAAATCCTAAGATCCTCTAGGTGAGAAATTCCTAATCTTTTTTTTTTTTTGTTAAATGAACCTCATTAGTAGCCTGGTGAGTCCTATGAACCCCTTCTCAGAATGATACTTTTAAATGCATAAAATAAAAAACCCCACAGGATTACAAAGGAAATCAATGATATTGAAATAGTTATCAAAAATACAATTTTTTAAAAGTTGCCAGAATGCAGGTTAAAGAGTCTATGATCTATTCATTTAAATTTAGGAGGCAGAAAAAGGCAAACAATAGACCCTGTTCTGAGTCTATGGTCATATCATTTTAGGCACCACAAAATAGTATGAGAATAAGATCACAGGAATAGGAGGAGCATATATAGCCATCATTCCAGAGAGAAGTCCCCCAACTACCAGGCCTCTCACCACTTTAGCTTTCTTATAGGAAAATCTTCTCCTTCCCATCAAACTTGTATCTTGGCTAAGTACATGGTATCCGAGACAGAGATTAGTGGGAGGGAGGGACATCCAGAAAATCGAATATTGTAGCTATTGGTAGCCCGTGGCTTAAATTTTATATTGCCAGGTCTTCCTTTTTTCCCCAGTCTTAATTCCTTCAGTCTTGTTTTTCCCCTGTTTGTCTTGCTTACTGTCAGGACATAAAATGCCCTCTGTTCAAAGCCGTCATTTTAATGCCTTGAAGTTCTTGAGGACAGTGCTAAATATATCTTGCAAATGACAAAAAACAAGGATGGTTTTAAAATTAGAGGAAAAAAACCCAATACTGGAGTACGGGAAGGAACCTGTTTGTATCTACTATGACAAAGTTTCCAGGTTGTTGCTGAGTTGTCTATTACCCAACAAACTGCTACCTCATCCTACCAGGAGTTCCCTGCCTGACCTACTTTCTGAAAGAGCAGAATCAGTTCGCTAGCTTTGTACACATACCTTTTTTTTTTTTTTTAAGGCAAAGTTGGGATGGGGGTGGGAGGGAGGAAGGAAGACATTCAACAAGTCCTAATTAAAAGTCAAATAGATATATAAGGAACTTGGAAAACACAACCCTATGACCCTGTGGAAAAAGAGGCAAGGTTGTTATCTTTAGTCTTATTTACATTCCTAGTATACATCCCTGGTAATAAGTCTAGTAACCAGAGGTAAAGGCAAGGGGAAAAAATAAACATTTGGGGAGTTTATCTTAGTAGATAAATTGGGAAATAAAGGCTGAAGGAGAGAGACTAGTGGTGGTGTTGGGGGGGTGGAGTTAGGGTGCTGGGATAGTGGTGTTCAAAAGTGAACTAAAACTCACCTAAACTGCTTACACTTTTTTAATGGACTTGCAAAAGTAGCTCTGGATTATTTTCTGAGACTCAGGCATGTTTCTTGGCAGAGGACAAAAAAATCAATAAAGAGGTAGAGAATGAATTTGGAGGTGGGGGGGAGGAGAGAGATGGGAAGAGAAGAAAAGAGAGTAACCAATGGGGCAAACTACCAGAAGAAAAGAGAAGATAGATGGCAAGAGAACAGGTTGGCTGTGGCAAGAAGTAGGGGCTGATCCTACACAGACCTTATAAAGACTCAGTGGTGTTTTTTAAAATACCTAATTAAATCATTAAATCATTAAAATACCTAATTGAATGTCACTAAGGGGACAAAGGAGAGCATTGATTTCATATTATTACACAGGAACCTGACCTGAATTTAGTATAAGTAAATATTTTCTTTTATGTGTGCTTTATTAATTTATTTTATTTTTACATCATAGTCATTTTCAAATATACTCCTCCTTCTCTCCTATTCAAGGGGTGTTCACTCGTAATAAACAAAAGAAAACAGTAAAAAAAAAGATTGTGTGTGTATATGCAACATTTCCTAGATGTATGTCCCCCACCTCTCCAAAGAAAGCATAGAGTTTCATTTCCTTCTCTCTTCCCTAGGGATAAGCTTGGTCATTATAATTAAACAACGTCTATTTCATTTTATTGTTTTTTGTTTACACTGTTATAATTGTGTATATTTTTTCCTGACTTACTTTACTCTGTATCAGTTTTTTAAGTCTTTCCGTGCTTCTCTGGATTCCTCATATTCAGAGTTTCTTACAACACAATAATATTCTGTTACATTAATGTACCACAATTTGTTTAGTCATTACCCATCAATGGGCACTCACTTTATTTACAATTCTTTGCTAAAAAATGCTACTAAAAATATATTGATACAGATAGCAAGCTACAGTTAGACAAATAAGGAGCTTTTATATCTTTGACCTCCTCGGATTATAGGCTTAGGAGTAGGATGTCTGGGTAAAATGGTATGGACATTTTCATTGCTTAGCATAATTCCATATTGCTTTCCAGAATGGTTGGTTCAATTCACAACTCCATCAATGACATTTTGGTGTACCCATCTTCCTGAAGTCCTTTCAACTTTTCTTCCAATTTTCCATCATCTTTAGCAATTTGCTGGGTATGAGCTGAAATTTCAGGGCTGTTTTAATTTGCAGTTCTCTTACTAGTGATTTGGAGCAATCTTTAATATTACTATTTTTTCATAATTAATAATTAATACTTCTTTTGAAAACTGTTTATATTCTTTGCACATTTATATATTAGGAAATGGCTCTTGGTGCTTGTGCTAATTTCCCATATATTATGGAAAACAGGTCATTATCAGAGATGTCTAGTGCAAAGAAACCATCATTATCCTCAATTTCTTATTCATCCTAATTCTATATATTCAATCAATTGCCAAATATTTCTACCACCACAAGATCTCTAGCATCTGACCCTTTCTCCATATTCACACAGACATCCCCTTTGTTCAGGATCTCATCACCTCTCAACTAGACTGTTATTATGGTCTCCTAACTACTTTCCCTGTCTCAGGTCTCTACTTACTCCAACTCATCTTCCACACAGTTGCCAAAGTGGTTGAACAGATCTTAAGTTCAGATTGGAATATGTCATTCCCCTCCTCAAATATATCCTAGTATTTCCCTATTGCCTGTAGTTTAATAGTATTTAAAGCCCTTCATAATACAGTATGTCCCCAATCTATCTTTCTAGCCTAATTATACATTATTATACTTTCCACACTCTGTGGTCTAGACAAATTGGCCCTCTCCCTCTTCCTTGCACATGGTGTTCTATCTCTTCCATCTATGCTTCTGTGGGGTTCCAATTTCCTTATTTGTATAATGAGTTTGGCCTAGATGGCCTCTGAAGTCTCTTCTAGATCAGTGATTCTATATATCTTTGTACTGGTCATCTCTCATGCCTGGAGTTCACTCTCTCCTCAGCTCCTTCTCATAGAATCCATCTCTTCCTTCAGGATGTGGCTCAAGCACTACCTTCTATAGGAAGCCTTTCCTTGTCTCTCCATCTATTGTCTCCCTCCTTAACTGCTTTGTAGTTATTATTCATATATTTGTTCTTTATGTACTTCTGTAAGTATAAGTTGGCTCTCAAGATAGAAGGTAATAATACCCTTGCTAGGAATTGTTCCATTTTTTATATGTGTATCCTCTGAGCCTAGTGGTCCTGTTGATGAAATAGTGCTTAATACTTGTTGATTGCTTCCGATCCTTCCTTATCTAGGCTTTTCTGCTGATTTCTTTTTCTTTTTCTTTCTCTTTTTTAAAACAGTACCAAATAGTTTAGATGAATATTGCTATATAATATAGTCTGATATCTGGAAATACTATTCTCACTTCATTCCTTTATTGTTTGAAAAAATATTTCCCTTGAAGCGATTTTCATTATAATTTTGTCTAGTTCTATAAAATTACCTCTTGGTTGTGTTATAGTTTGATATAAATTATTCTAGTTGGCATCATCCTTTTTATTATGTTGATATGTCCCAAACATAAGCAATGAATATTATTCTCCAAACATTACTATCTTCCTTCATATTTGGAAAGAGGAGTTTGAAATTATATTTATGTCTTAAATATGTCTTGGTAGGTTAACTTCCAGGTATTATATGCATTCTGAAGTTATTTTGCGTAGGATTTCACTGACATGTCCTTCTGGTTTTCATTACTGTTATTATTGCTTATACAAATACTGATAATTTGGGGAAATTTGTTTTCCATCTTATACTTACTGGAAATACTGTGTTAATTCCTTTGTTGATTTTCTGTGGTTTCCTAGGGAAGCTATCATGTCATTTATCAATAGGGAAAATCAGGTTATCTTTTGCTGATGTTTACTCCTTTATTTCTTTTGTCTTATTGCTATTACTAGCATTTCTAGAACTCTGTCAAATAATTGTGAAAAGAGAAGGCATCTTTGCTTTATCCCTATTTACTGCAAAAGTTTCTAGTATTTCCCAATTGAAAGTAATTCTGGAGTTTGGTTTAAGATATATGTCTTTTCTTTAAAAATAGAATGGCATTTCTGTATTGATGCTTTTTAGCTTTTTTTTTTGTTTTTAAGAAGAAATGTGAGTTGAATTTTGTAAAGATTTTTAAATGCATCTTTTGATATGATCATGTGATCTTGGTTGTTTTTAAAATCTTTATATGGTTATGTTAATTGCTGTCCTAATGTTGGGACATTTTTGTATTTTTGGAATAAAAATAATGATCACAAGTCAATAATTTTTGGATTATATTGCTGTCATCTTTTTAAAGATATTTAAAAATTTTTTTTGCCTCCATTCATTCTCTTTCTCTAGTTTACTTTCTCAGCCTCAGCTCTCCCTGGTTTAGGGTATTAGTTTTATATTGGTATCATAAAAGGAATTTGGTAGAATGCTTTCTTGTTAATTATTAAAAATAATTTGTATACCATAGGTATTCTTTACTTTTAAAACATGTGACAAAATTCATCTGGACCAACATTTTTTCCTTTGGTAGTTTCTACACGAGTTTGTTCAATGTCTTCTCCCCCCCTCTCCACTCCCCCCCAAGATTGAATTAAGATTTCTATTATTTCCTTACTTTGAGTGGTTTTTTATGTTTATTTTTCTGGATAATCATCCATCTTCTAAAATTCTCAGTTTTGCTAATATATCTAACACCCTCTCTAAGATATATTTCCCCAATTGTGAGAGGCAGCATGATGTAGTAGAGTAAGAGTTGGTTTTGGAGTGAACACAGCCTGGGTTCAAGTTCTGCTTCAACACAGATTAATTTAATTACTTAATCTTTTAGTGCCCTAGGCTATAAGGTTGTTAAGTAGCACAGCTGGAACTAAACTAGATTGGTAGAGGAAGGGGAAAGGAATAAGGAGTTTATATAGTACCTACTATGTGCCAGACACTGTGCTAAGTACTTTGCCTGTATTATCTCATTTGATCTTCACAACAATCTTGGGAGACAGGTGTTATTATTATTATTATTATTATTATTATTATTATTATTATTATTATTTGGGGGGGTGAGGCAATTGGGGTTAAGTGACTTGCCTAGGGTCACACAGCTAGTAAGTGTCAAGTGTCTGAGGCTGGATTTGAACTCAGGTCCTCCTGAATCCAGGGCCAGTGCTCTATCCACTGTGCCACCTAGTTGCCCCGGGAGACAGGTATTATTATTATCCTCATTTCAGAGCTGAGGAAACTGAGGTAAAGAGATGTTAAGTGACTTGTTCAGAGTCACATACCTAGGAAGTATCTGAGGTCAATTTTGAACTCAGGTCTTCTTAAATCTGGGTCAAACATTTTATCTTCTGTGCGATTTAGTTGTTGAGGAACTAATGAAATCATAGATCTGGTTTGAAAAAAAGTATATAATAAATTCTGGCAATTCCTTTTTATTTTCCTTTTGTTAGGCATTCACTTTGTTGATTTTTAATTTTTCTCCATCTCTTGTTTTAAATAAAATTAGCTAAAGGTTCCATTTTTTCTTATTCTTTTCAAAGAACTAGAATTTAATTTTTAAATATCATTATTTTGTTGTCAATTTTACCCATTTCTATTCTAGTTTTTGAGATTTACTCTTGGGTGCTAATTTTGGGATTGTTACTTATTTATGCATACTAATTTAGTGAATTCTTTTTCTAATTTGTTAATGTATGTTTTCAGATATAAAATGCCACCCAGTGCTACTTAAGCTGAATTCCCAAATTGTTTAGACCTCTGCTTCATCACTGTTGGTCTTTTTCATGTAGGTCTTAATTGTTTCTATGATTTGTTGTTTGGCATTTTCATTGTTTAGGATATCATTATTAATTCTTCTTTTACCATCTCTCTTCGGTTTGCATTCTAAGTATAAGATACTTTTAAAAAATTACATTAATGGCCTGCAAAGGATGTACTTAATACTTCTACCTTTTATGTGACCTATAAAATGGTCTGTCTTTGTAAAGGTACCAAATTATGCATACATATATGCATATTCTTGAAAGCTCCTATTCAAAAGAGATCATGTTTTAAACATTTAATTTTTCTAATGTTCTCTTTGCTTCTATATTTTCATAGCATCATAACAAACTTTTGATCCTATGAAAATTTAGAATTGGAGTAAACCTATAATCCTAGGAAAACATAAAACTAAAGACACTAATAAGTTAAAATTTTAAACTATGGTATCTCTTGAATAGGAACATTAAAAACTATACACATATAAAAAGCATCTTATGATACCTTTAGTTGAAGGGGACCTCAGAGATCATCTTCTCATTTTACAGATAAAGAAACTGAGAGCTGAGGAGATTTAAGTTCCTAGCCCAAGATCACAAAAATAGAGTCTAGACTTGAACCCAACCTTTCTGATTCCAGAGAAAGAACTTTCTCAGTTGTATCACATGGCCTCTTTCTTTTTGGTTTATTAATCTGTTAGGTTTTTCCATCTCTGAGAAAGGTATAATAAAGTCTCCAAAAATCACTGAGTTACTATCTATATATTTTTTGCATTTCAGTTCATTCTTCCTTAATAATCAAGGCACATATAATGGTACATAATAATAATGATAATAATAATATTAATAATAATAGTTTCTTTTTCTATGGTACCTTAAAGCAGAGGTATCAAATATGGCCCACAACACTCCCAAGTGCTGGCTGACCCAGACGTAAAAGGCGATTGGTAAATATTTAACAAAATAAATAAAAGTACCCCCAAAACATAGATAATATTAATATGTGGTTTTATTAGTGACCCTCATCTCTACTTGAGTTTGACACCACTGCTTTAAAACATAATGTAGCAGCTAGGGGCGCAGTGGATAGAGCACCGGCCCTGGATTTGGGAGGACCTGAGCTCAAATCCAGCCTCAGACACTTAACACTTACTAGCTGTGTGACCCTGGGCAAGTCACTTAACCCCAATTGCCCCACAAAAAAAAAAAAAACCATAATGTAGTTTTCATCTTTTTTTGATATTATGGTTTTTAAAATTTTCTTCTGTTAGGCTGCATAATTATAAGTCCTGCTTTTTTTGGAATCACTTTAGGTTTAATAAATTTTGCTCCAGCTCTCATTTTCATCCTTTATGTATCTTTACTTTTTAGAAGTGTTTCTTATATGCAACAAATTTTTGGGTTTTTAAAAATCCATTTTGCTATTCTCTTTCATTTTATTATACCGTATAATCCATTTACATTTAAGGTTAGAATGATTTGGTTTGTATTCTGTTCCATTTATTTAACACTGATTTTCCTCTGTATTCTCCTTTGAGGCAGCACTGTTTCAGTTTTGCTTACGCTATTTCCATGCTAATCGGAATATTCTAATAGAATTTCTCCTGGTATTCATTTATCTTCATTATTCCAATTTCTTTGAATTGATATAAACTGCTAATTATACTTATTCTCTCTGTCTCTCTGTCTCTGTCTGTCTCTTTCTCAGGTTGGAGGCCTGTCCTCTAGCTACTATGCCAATTACTTCTCATTTATTTGTTTGTTTCTCCCCCACAATCTCCATTCTCTCCTTTCCTCTGCACAGATAAGCCTGTGGTTCAAACTTTCCCCTCCATTCCAACCTATAACCTCGAGTAAAATTCTTTTGTGGCACCTTTTCCCAATGTTTCAATTCATTTAGTGCTCCTCCATATTTCTATCCCTTTCTAGTTTATTTTGAATTCTCTATTCTAATTCATTGGCTGTTCTCTTGCAAAGGAAGAAAAATTCTCCCTAGGTAGTACTGGTCTTTGTTTTCTATTTTTATTGGAAGCTGAAATCCTCTTAAATTGGAACTGTTAGTACAAATTAAGGTTCACCTGACTTCTTAAGGTTTTAAAAACAATGGAATGCTTATTGTCTAGAATATTTCCATAGGAAATGATGACATTCTAAAGCACTTATCTATCTGGCACTTACCATATCTAGGGAGAGACATAATGGATTAATTGGGGTCTAACCTTCCAACCTCATAGTAAAGGGCATACTTTTCATCTCCCCTCCAGATATGCTTTTTATAAGAATCCCATCTGTCAATCAGTGGATCTATTTTGTAAAACAAAGAAATGTGCTGCTTGTATGCTAATCATCTATAGGAATAGGAAGATAGATTTGGGAGAAGAGAGAACTACCCAGGTATTTAGAGGATAGACAGGAGGTTAACTGGCCTGAACTGAAAGGGAGGTGGTAGAACATCATATCAGACAAAGGCGGGGGTGGGGGGGGGGAGGGAAGGGGGGAAAAACAGAGAGGCTGGGAAAGAGAGATCCAAGTTTGAGCTGCTCAAAGAAGAGGTATATTTCACTTTATATGTTAGAAAGAGCCCCCTTGAGGCACAATTGTTCTTGAGTGACCTTGCTATATTTTAATGTTGACTGTGTGATGAGAATAAGCAAACCAATCCTTTACAGTCAGAAAACCTGAAAGTGCATACCTGAAATACCAGTGACATTTTCCCTTTCATGAATAAAAGCTCTTGTTCACCTCAAAAGCAGGTGAGCAAACACAGAATTTTAGAAAGAAGGAATAAAATAATCTTATAATGACATTTCCCATGTTTCATGGATTTTATCTGTGTATTTTAAAGCATTTCTGCCAATAATTACCTTGCATTTTTATAAACCAGGTAACCGAGCATCAGAATAGTTACAACAAAGCTTTAGCAAATGATGTAGCTAGAAGCAAAATCCAGAAATGCCAATTCCTCCACCGAAGTCTTTTAGTTCTAGTTTTATCTGTATGAATATAAGCTGATTACTTCGCCTCCATGAACCTCTGTTTCCTCATTTGTAAAATGAGAATTGGATAATACATTCCCTTCCAGGTTCAAAAAATTTGTATTTGGTTCTTCCTGTAGTAAGATTACATTCTATCCAGTTGGGGTCTTCAGCCAGATGCCTAAGCTGAAAGTGATAATGGAAATTTATACAATAGGAAAGAGAAGTGGAAAGAGCTGGTAGAAGTATCCTCAAGATCCCATCTAATCTATATAACAGCACTTGGATTTCTCAAATCACACATAAGAGTACTTTACAAATTCCAGAAAGACAGAGGTTGTGCAACCCATGTCAAAATATTACTGAGAACTGAAATACAAAGAGATGCAATTAGTAGCTATTGGCTTGGTAGAACAAAAAGTGTGCAATCTATTATTTTTAAAGTGTCCATATAATAGAAAGCATTTGGAAATAGGTAGAACACAGCTTGGAGTGTGGGGAGAAGAAAGTGGAAGGCTACTTATAAAGTAGGTCCACAATGGCTCTTTGCACTAGTGAAAAATATTGCAGTGCTTTGGAAGATCAAAGTATGCTCAGAAAGCAAACCTCCATTAATACAAAATTAAGAGAAAACATAATTCCCTGAAGGCCACTGGGGAGTCTTTGTGTCCCTTCCCTCCACCAGGCATCTCCTTAGGGAAAGACTCCAAGCAACTTTTTTTTTTTTTTTTTTTTGGTGAGGCAATTGGAGTTAAGTGACTTGCCCGGGTCACACAGCTAGTAAGTGTGTGTTAAGTGTCTGAGGCCGGATTTGAACTCAGGTCCTCCTGACTCCAGGGCCAGTGCTCTATCCACTGCACCACCTAGCTGCCCCCTCCAAGCAACTTTTGCTGTTGGGCTGGGCAAGCATTAACTAAATAGGCCTGAACTAATTCACATTAAGACAGTTTTGACTTGTCAAATGTCGTTGAGGCAGTGTGGTACAGTGGAAACAGCCAATGAATTTGTATTTATAGGACCTGTTCTTGGGAGAGTCACAATCTCTCTGAGCTCCAGTTTTTACATCTACAAAATGAGGGAGTTGGATGAGATGACCTTTAAAGCCCCTTCCAACTCTAGATCTATAGTCCTGCGAAGCTAATTCATGTGATTGATTTAGTGTTCAGGGCCCACTCAATTTAAGTGGCAAAAATATTAGGGAGAAAGAAGGCAAGGACTTAAAAGTATAGACCTGAAAGAAAAGGATGGTTGGAAGAAGTAACTGGAAAAGGGGAACTGGTTGAAGAGGCTAGCCAAATTACTCTGTTGTTTTCTTCCTCCCTTGTAGATCCACGAAAACTCAAATATTGGCAACAATGGAAACAGAACCTGCCTCCCAGGGTTGTTGTGAGGATCAAATGAGATAATATATGGAAAGTGCTTTGCAAACATGCAGCTGCTATAAAAATGTCAGCTGCTGTTATTATTATTACTAACGCCACTGATTTTAGATGTTTCTTAACAAAATTCAGTCTAAAGAAAGGAGTCGGGAAGTAGATGCTTACTTTATTTTTTTAAAGTTTATTTCTTCTAGATATACAATTATCTTGGAAGATCGAGAACCCCCTAGAAGAGGATCAGATATATGGGTCTGGAAAGGACCTTAGAAGTCATCCACTTTACTCCAACTGTACAAGTGAGGAGGAAACTGAGGCTCAGAGAGGTTACTTCAGGTATTTGTTTCAGGTTACAGAGATACAGAGTTGGGATTCAAGCCCAGATTTCCTGAATCCACAACCAGCCAGCTTTCACATTCATTATGCTTAGAGTCGCAGGACATCTTTAATTTATCTACTTAACAATCACGGGAATCTTTGGATAAATCACTTTACCTTTTAAACTCAAATGCTTCATTTGTAAAATTAGATTTATGATCTTTGTTCTATTCACCTCACAAGACACATCACATTGACAACTTTATAATTGTGAAATGGTATAAATGTAAGTAATTATTGAAATAAAGGGCCAATTCATAATTTGTTTATCCATTCTTCAATAGAAGGACATTTACTTTGTTTTCTGGTTTTTGCTACCATAAAAAGTGCTGCTATGAATATTTTGGTGTATAAGGGACTTTTCTGTCTTTGTCCCCCTTGAGGTATATTTCTAGCAGACATTTTAATTACTTTTTAGCATAATTCCAAATTGCTTTCCAGAATGGTTGGATCAATTCACAGCTCCATCAATATGTATATTAGTGTGCCTGTCTTTCTGGACATAATGTAGCATTGACTAATTCCATTTTCTGTTATCTTTGCCAATTTACAGAATGTGATGTGAGACTTCAGCGCTGTTTTGATTTACATTTCTCTTACCAGTGATTTGAAGCACTTTTTATTATGGTTAATAGTTTATAATTTGAGAACTCCTTTTTTCTAACTGTGTTAATACAGTATATGTCTTAGATATTAGACTCATATCATATGTTTGATACAAAGATATTTTCTCAATTGATAGCTTCCCTTTTTATCCTATCTACATTGATTTTGTTTGGGCAAAAACTTCAATTTTACACAAACAAAATTATCTACTTTATCTTTTGTGATTTCTCTGACCTTGTTTGGTTAAAACCCATTCTTCCTACCCCTACCTGGGAAAGGTACCTGTTCTTATTCTGTTATAATTTTTTATGGAATGACCTTTAATATTCAAGTTGAATACCCATTTTGAGCTTACTGTAGTATATTGTAAAAAAATATTGGTAATTTAATTGCTGGCAAATTGCTTTCCAATTTTCCCATCAGTTGTCAAATATGGAGTTCTTTCTCAAGTAATTTATGTTCTTGGGTTATCAATCACTGGGTTACTAAATGGACTTATTTTGCATACATTTTTAATATACTTTTATAGTGATATGTTGCATCATTGGATAGAATATATAAGCTCCTTGAAAGTAGGATCATTTCATTTTTCCTATTTGGATTCTCAGTGCCTAGCACAGTTCCACTGCATGTAGATCAGCAACTTGACCCCATTGATACAGATCGGCAACTCAACTGTCACAATCTAGAGCCCTGGGAGTTAAAGTGACTTGCCTATAGTAGCTGGTATGTATCCAAGGGAGGATTGGAAGTCAGTCATTCATGATTCTACGACAAGTCCTCTATCCACTATTCCATACTTATGATAACAGTAACATTAACAAAGAAGTTTTATAATTGGTAAAATTAGGGATCATTCACTTGGTCCATAATTAAACTGTAGTCAATTCAGAGCAAGGGGGAAGGTGGAGAGAGCAACATAAACTATTATGCTCTAATGCCATGTTTGGCTATAAGGCAAATTAAATTGATCCGATAGATGGTGGCTGCAACATATGGGTGAGAAAGTTGTCTCTTTTTTTTTTTCTCCTTGGCCTCTTTCTTAAAGGTAATCACATCCCAGGATTCAAGATGAAGTCCAAGCACCTTGGCATTTTTACAATGCTAACAATATTAGCTACATGTTTTCCTAAAATCTTGCTCTGAATGAGATAATGATCATAAAGGAAACATGTGGTAGCAATATACACATACATACAAACACAAAGGGAAGCACGGAACAAAATACTTTGTGAATTAAACTAACAGTATTACCTATTTGAATATATCATGATAAAAACAGAAGTATTTTCCTCAGGAACAGTTTTGAGTATTGTTGAGTATGGCAATCTAAGGGTTGATGGGTGATATTAGTTTGGGCTGTGTGGTGGAGTTATTGTGTGTGTGTGGTGGTTTTACCTGAATAAATTGGAAAATTCCCTAAACTTGACACTTTCCCAATTCATAAACAAACCCAATGGTGAAGAAAAATGGATGGTTCAAAACATAAATTCAAAAGATATTTAGGAATCACTGATCAAAGACAGCTTCACTAAGCAGTTCACCATGTAAGCCTGTGACAGAAGGGAAACTCAACCAAAGAAAACGCCGTATTTCTTCCTCCAAAGGTGTGGCATGCCAAAAAGAGCAAATAGGCTATAATTTATGTAGGAAAAAAGGAAGTCACCCCCACATGGAAATGGATAATGTGTTAGAAGAAGGCAGTGACAGAAACAATTTCCCTTTTGCAGAGTGTGTGAGGGTAAGAGACCATCCCAAACTGCAAGACAGATGAGGCAGCATACCGCCTTCACACTTCCTTCAGAACGACATTTCTTCCTTCATCCACTCCTCAGATGTCCTTTCTCTGCCACAGCCTCTGTCTCCTCTTCTCAGCGGTCCTCTCACCAAGCTCCTCAATTAAATTATCTCACATTTTTCACTGATCCACTGTTCACAGCTTGTCACATTACTATACCATAAGCCTTCCCACATGCTGCTGTAACAGTATACTCAGAGAGACACATCTTTCTCTGTCTGCAGCCAAGAAGCAGCATCCTGTTACACTGTCCTCACAGTCTTTACACTGGTAACATTATTTGATGGCCTGAACCTTAGGCAGATGATGTGAAGGGCCAATTCACAATGTTACTCTTTAAGGAAAAGTCTATTCATAATTCACTACTTATAACAAAACAAAATTAAAATTAAAATACAGAACAAACATATTAACTGGAAAAAAGGAAATATTTTCCCTCCCATTCCCATCTTTAATTTTGTTGCACAAAAGGAGAAGAGCCAATTTCTATTGAGTCCTTAGTAATTAAAGCTATTTCCAAAATGAAGATGGGTAGTTGCTATATTTTGCTCCCTACAATTCAAATACACAAAACATACATAATATATGTATGTATATCACATATATACATTATATATAATATATATAAAACTACCTTTGATTTTATAATACATCTCTCAAAGACAATACTTCAAGATAATTTATAGGATTAAGTACAAAATCATGTATATCATTAATTATCCAAAATGAGAGTACAGTAAACCTTCACTGCAAATAAATTAAAGCATTCAATCAAAAGGCCAGTAACAGAGGGAAAGAGAAAATATTGCTACAAAATAATATTAAAGAGACAGATAATATTTTCCCACATGAGACAAATAGAAAGGTTTTTCTCAGAGAGAAGAAACATCAAAGGAACTGGCTCATTCATTTAAGGTGGAATATGAGAGGAGATGGTCAGGTCAGGGAAGAAAGTGGCCAAATCTAGGAGGGTTTAAAGTTAGTGGAAATTTATAACTAGATTCTGAGTTACATTGGAAATCAAGTGGCAGCATTCTGCAGATATTTATAAGGAAAAACATTTTGATTTCAGGAATAGTAAAGAAAGAGTATAAAGTAGTCATGAAATGAAATCAAAATGAGAAATATAAAGCTTGCACCAGCATCGACATTCATTCATTTGTTCATTCATTCATTCAATAACCATTTATTTATTATTAAGTGTCTACTATATTTAAAGCACTATGCTAGGCAGGTATCCGGGGAGATGCAAAAATAGTTAAGACTCAGTCCTTGGGGGCAGCTAAATGGCACAGTGAATAAAGCACCAATCCTGGATTCAGGAGGACCTGAGTTCAAATTCGACATCAGACACTTAACACTTACTAGCTGTGTGACCCTGGGCAAGTCACTTAACCCTCATTGCTCTGCCAAAAAAAAAAAAAAAAAAGACTCGGTCCTTGACCTGAGGGAATTTACAACCTAGCGGAGGAGATATAGCACACCTGTAATCTAAGAAAAGTTGGCAAAACAAATACTGTAGAAGTAACAAATGAAGATCTTGATTTGGAAAAATGTTAAAAATGTTAGTAGATTTCAGAATCAATGATGAATTCAGATTTCTAATTAAGGACAAATGGGAAGATGATAAAAATCATAAAAGGAGCTGGAGGAAAAGAAACTATTGAGAATAATTTCATTTACAGGGATTGAAAATACCAGTGATATGTGCATATATATATATATATATTACATACATATATACACAGTTACTTGACTATATACCAATGTGAAGAGATAGGAAATAAACAATGCTGTCAAGAGCTTGTGATGCTGTGGGGCTGAGGGGAGAAGACAAATGCATTGGGATGCATCCTTGCACAGGGATGAATCCTGCCCATTTCTCACAGAGGTGAGTACAAAGGGGGAAGGAGTAGGAGAAAGGGAGTATTTTATTTCAGTTCTATGTAGATTGTTTTGGGGGTAGTAAAATAACCCAAAGTCTCAGTGAATTTGGCTGTGATGTATGTTTCAGAGTGACCTGCAGAAATTAGTGTAGGAAATGGGAGGGTGAGTGATTGAGCCTGTCTAGTACTGTATACCAGTGTAATGGAAAGAACTTTAGGGGAGATCGGTGTTCATTCAGATTTTTTCTCTGACACGAGTTGTGTGGCTTTAGGCAAGTCATTAAACAACTCTGAGCCCATTTCTCCTCCATAAAATGAGGGATGATGTTTATAATACATACCCCACAAGGTTGTTATAATACATACTCTAGAAGGTTGTGAGGAACCACTTCCAGTCACTAAAACATTATATAAATGTGAGAATTTAAGGTGGAATATGAGAGGAGACAGAATGTATGCTGCCCTATGTAGCCTATGCTGTTGTTGTTGTTGTTATTGATCATTTTCAGTTGTATCCAACTCTTTATCACCCCATTTGGGGGTTTCTTGGCAAAGATACTGGAGTGGTTTGCCATTTCCTTCTCCAGTTCACTTTACAGATGAAACAGGCAAGTAGGGTTAAGTGACTTACCCAGGATTATACAGTTAGTAAGTGTCTGAGGACAAATTTGAACTCAGTTCTTTCTGACTCCAGACCCAGCACTCTATCTGCTGCACAACTTAGCTACTCTCAAACCCTGATATGATATAGCCTATAGAGTAAGAAAATGATAAAGGCTGAATTATCAGATTAAGAGATTTTTTTTTTCTAGATGAGCTTTCTTGAATTGTGAGCAGTGAAGTCATCTCTGGGGCTGTTTTTTTTAAGATTGTAACTGGAGGGGCAGCTAGGTGGTGCAGTGGATAGAGCACCGGCTGTGGAGTCAGGAGGACCTGAGTTCAAATCCAGCCTCAGACACTTAACACTTACTAGCTGTGTGACCCTGGGCAAGTCACTTAACCCCAATTGCCTCACCAAAAAAAAGATTGTTAACTGGGAGGGTGGTGATGGTTGTTGGTGGAAGGACCTGGGCACACATGAGTTTCTGACAATAAGACATAAATATAACTTAATAAAAATAACGGAGGCTTGGTGTTGACTGTATGGAACTCACAATTAGGTTGCAAAAAATGAAAGGGTTTAAGCAAACACGTAAAGACACATATCTTGTTTAAAAGAAAGTAAACAGGGGCAGCTAGATGACACAGTGGATAGAGCACTGGCCTTGGAGTCAGGAGTACCTGAGTTCAAATCCGGCCTCAGACACTTACTTACTAGCTGTGTGACCCTGGGCAAGTCACTTAACCCCAATTGCTTCACTAAAAAAAAAAGTAAACAGAAGGGTAGTAAAATGTAGAATGTAGAAGATTATACAAAAATTATACAAACCTCTATGAAACTCCACAAACTGATATTGAGTGGAGAGAAAAGAGTGATATTGCAGTAGGAAGGAATATACTCCCTCCCCAGCTAAATAGGGGAATTAAATGATACATTTCTCACATAGATCACAAACTGGCACAGCAGCAATATATGCAGTAGTGATGTTCACTTTATTTACCTGAAATCTATGTCCACATTTGCTAAAAAGGAGAACATCTGAAATAGCCTTGACAATTTCATCTCTCAGAGGCTGGAGGAAACCATGAGAACAAGTACTACTCTGTGTTTGAGTCTGGTCAGCAAGGAGGAAGTTGTTGGCAAAAGTGGAAACAATGGGAACCTTTGGGAAAAGGGACCATGCCATCCTAAAATTCATGATAGCCAAGGAACTGGATGCTGAGAATGCTGCTGGAAGATTGAAAAATTGAGGAGATGGGAGGCAACATAGTGAACAAGTGCTACCATGTTTAGCTGCAGGAGAATTCCTGCCCTAGTTAAGGGAGCAAGGGGCAAGTTATAGGTGATTTCACTGGCATTGCCACAGGGTGCCAGGGCATAAGAAGTCTACAAGTACATAGCAAATAATGGTGAATGGAGAGGCTCAGCTCTTGCTTGGTAGGGTAGAACAGATGAGTGGACTTGCATGAATAGGCATGTGATAGAGTTCAGATACTGCTTTCAGAGAGAATCCTGTTGGGAAATACTGAACAACATGAATATACAACAGAACATAGATAATGTTATCATGTAGTTTTCTAGTGGTTTTTAATATGCAGCTGCAAGGATCCTTATGAGCTTGATGCCACTGTTTTAGAAGCAGGGAGTCTAAGGTGATAGCACCCACAGCTTTCTGCCTTGGTTCTTCTTCCCCTGTGGCATCACGGTTTTGTGTATATGGAGTGTTTGTAGGGGTCTGTGTTATTCTGAGTTCATGGTTTAGCTGTTTCAGTGTCTCTTACATGGGGTTTAGCAATATAGGGAAACAATCAATGATGAAGCTGTGACATCAGATCTAGTTTCACATTCTTTATACATGATTTCAGTTGTGTTTACTTCTATTTCCAGGGCCTAGGGAAAGGGGCTGGACACAGGGGGCGAGGGTGGGGAATGATATCCTCACATAAATATTCAGCCTTCTATGAAGAAGGAAGAGGAAAAAAAAAGAGATATCTAAAAAGGAATGATTCTGTTATGAGGATTGTAGGACCATACATCTGGAGCTAAAAGGGACCTCAGAGAACTTTTCTTCCAATTCCCTGACTTTAAAGAAAAAGAAAACTTTGGGCCAGGGAGGTTATTAAGTGACTTGTCTATGGTCACACAAAGGACACTCAGAAAAAGATGGAAGCAGAGGCCTGTAATTAAGGATGAGTAAAACAGCAGCATGATAATAACTGACATTTATATAATAGGCTTTTCAAGTATGCAGAGTGCTTCAGAGACATTACCCGACTTATATGTGTCAGCAAGGCTAAAGGTCAGGCTGAGATTTGTAAAAAAGACCAAAGACAATGAAAAGGGTTTTTCTAGGTATGTTTGGGGCAAGAAGAAGAAAGGGTAGGCCCAAGATCTGGCTCTAGGCCAAATTCTATCCTTATCTTCCACTTCCGACTTTCACTTGGGACTATGTATGTGCCAACCAAACCAGTACATTCAGCATTCTCCACATGTCCCATCTTCCCTCCTTGTGTGCTTTCACTCATGCTATTCCCCATACCTGGAATGCCTTCCATCTACCTCTCTATCAGCCTAAATCCTACCCATTCTTCAAGGCCTGTAACAAGGACTACCTTTCCCCTGATTCCTAAAAGTGATTCTTCTCTCCTATGAACTCTTCTAACACTTTGTTGTTTTTAAAAAAATTCTTCCTGAGTTTTTCATCCTCTACTCTGTGTTATATTTTTTGTGACTGTACCTTATTTTCCCCTATCAGACTGTAAGCTCCTCAAAGACAGGGACCTGTGTCATGGCATAAGAGAAAAAAAATGAATTGTGTTCCCGGGGTTTCTATGCAGTATGCAGTCTCTGAAGTTTAATAAAGGCTAAACTGTCACAAAGATTTCCCATATTAATTTCATTTCCCACCAGTATGAAGTTGATGATGTTTTGTGACATCTGAGTGCTAGTTAGAAGATTTCAAAGGGTTTCTCTGCCATGTGCTTTTCTCTGATATTTAATAAGAAGTGCTATCCTTTTAAGGCTTCCTCATATTCACTACACTTAGAGCATTTATTTCCAGGATGTGCTCTTCAATATTCTGCAAAGGATGAGCTTTGGCTCAAGGATTTCCCACATTCATTACCTTACACACTTTGGGGTTCAGTTTTCTCATTTCTAAAATGAGGGGACTGGATTAAATGATGTCTCAAGTCCTTTCCAGTGCTAAGTCCAGAAGCCTACAATCCTAAGTAATAGGGAAACAGATTGCAGGTCAATATCAAGAACTTCTGAACAATTAGACCTTTCTAAAACAGAGGGGTTTGCCTTCTAAGATAGTGAGCTTCCTACCATTGAAAATATTCAAGGAGAGGCTGGGTAGGCACTTGTTGAGCTGTTCCATGTAGACTCATGTGTTAGCTGGAGAAAATCACCTCCTAGATCCCTTCAAATTCTGAGATTCTAAAAATTTCACTCCTCTCTGTTGTCAGATTGATTTGTAGTTTCAATAGCATATTGATTCTCAAATGGTGAGCCAATACCACTATTTTGGATACCCCTATATATGTACCCATCATTTGCCTCTAGCTAGACTCTAAGTTCCTTGAGGGCAGGTGCTATTTTCACTTCTGTCTTTATATCCCCAGTGCCCAACACAGTCATATCAGCAGCCAGCTCCTGCTAACTCCTAATCTAGAAATCAAGCTTGGAAGATTTCCGAATGCAAAGGAAGGCTAATCAGGTTTATTAGCGTTTGAAAGTCACCATAGCACAGTAGGTCCTATTGTTCAGGAGAATATGTGGGAATCTGGCTATAGAGAGAGGTATCTCTCACATATCAGTAGTCTTTTTAACTTAGAAGGAGCTTTTATACATTAGGGCAATAGAGCCTCAAATAAATTCACTTCAATAAGCATTTATTAAATACCTACTATGCTCCAAATACCTTGATAGGTACTAAGGATATAAAAGCAAAAATAAAATGATTCCATCCCTCAAGATCCTTACATTTTGCAGAGGGAAACAACATGTATATAGATAAGTGAATGAAAAATATACACAGAATAAATGATGAAGAAATTTGGGATTAAAGGAGAAAAAATACAAACTGGGTAGAACAAGAAAGGCTTCCCATGTGAAGTGGTACTTGGGCTGAGTCTTGAAGGGAGCTAGAGATGCCAAAAGTGTAAGTTTATTGGGCATGGGGAACAAAGGAGCCAGGGCAAATATGCAGAGACAAGAGATGGGACACCGTGTAAAGGATATAGCCAGCTGGCCAATTCAGCAAGAATGTAGAGGTGATTGGGGGAATTATAAAAACTAGCCTTGAAAAGCAGATTTGAGCCACATTGTGAAGGGCTTTAATACCAAAAAGCAGTTTGTATTTTATCTAAAAGGCAACAGGAAACTCCTGAAGCATCTTAAGCAGGAGAATGACATGGAAAGACTTAGACAAGAAAAGAAATGGGAGATGGCTCATTACCTCTACCCCAGCCTTTCATTTGGAGAATACAGTGTTTAACGAGTAGTACATCCTTTTACCCTCAGAGACCTTCCCACAGATTCCCTAATCAAAGAATACCTCCCACAAAAGGACACATGCTCCCCTAAAAGAGAAAATCTCATTATGTAAACTAACTAAATGGGAATCCCCTGAAGTAGGTCATCTTCCTAAAAAGAAGAGAACCAGCCAAGTTCACAAATGGACAGCCTATTCTGCTTTTCAGAACCAGGGTCAGCTCAGCACACTTAAGAGGGGGAGAGCCCTGAATTCAAAATGAGAATCCATATTGAAATCAGCAAAAGTCTGATGAAATGTCAACTTGATCTCTGGGATGGTTTTTGCAATAACTGTTCCTCTAACCTTATTCCTTAAGTGTAATTTATGTCACATGTTTACAGCAAAAGACTTAGAAGAGATCAGCCAACCTCAATGTGTTTCTACTTAATTTGAGTTTGTCTTTTTTATTCTACTCAAAACTTCACTAGTGAATTACTACAACTATGCATTTTAAAAAAAAGGTATGAGCCTAACAAATTGCTGAATATAATTTGCACTTTAAACAATAAGGCAATTAGTGGCATTTTAGTGAGAACAGACATCTTTTCTTTCCAGCAATAAATCAGCATTTCATCTGTTATGAATTGCTTGGTCAGCTTCAAATGGCTACAAAATAAATCTCTTCTTCCATACTGCCTCTGTTATCTATGATAAAGAAAGAAGACAGAAGGTAATCCTGTGTTCTGTATTCACTGACACATCATATTCATGCCACACTACACTGTAATTTATTTCTAAAGGGATAAACCTCTTGTAGTCTTCCCACATTGCTTGCATGCTCACAAACTCAGAAACGCGCACACATACACACATGTGCACGCGCATGGACACAGATGCATGCACACAAACATTTCTCCACTATTAGTGTTGAAATTATGGGGCTTACAGGTGCAGCCCTCAGGGACCATGGGATGCTTACTACAGATTCTTTTACAGTACAGCTGTAAAAATAAATTAAAATCTTCTAATAATTAAATTATGTTTTTATTCTGCCACACCTTCAGATATGGATGTTACAAAGTCGCTGGATGTCATATGAATTCAACACGCTTTTTAGCATTATAATGACCATATTTCATACTGTCCCATCCCTAACAACTATTCACAATATAATTGATTAAAATTTCACAAGACAATTCTTGGGGGAGGGCAAATAGAGTTTGTCAATTTAATAGAAGAAAGGTCTATTATGCGATATAGGTTATTATTTGGAGAGATTATCACCACTTTCCATCTGATGTTAGAATGAGGACCTGAGTTTGAGTTCTGGCTCCAAAATGTATTAGGTATGTGCCTCAGGAGGTGGTAGATTCCCTCCCTGTGCCTCCAGGACCTTACCCCATTCCTCAGTCTTTGAGCAGACCTGGACAGACAGATATGTTAGAGTGGGCATTCATTTTGAGCATGGGCTGTTCCAGAGGCTGCTAAAATCTGAACCTAAAATTCTCTGATTCTCTGATAGTAGACAAGTCATGTAACCTCATCTGGAAAATGGAGATAATAAATTTGTATTATCTGCCACAGAGTGGTGTTGTGAGGAGAACACTGTAAACTATAAAGGACTATGATCTTCATAAGAATGACCAGACCATGCTCGGTTCTTGGAATATGGTGTGAACTTTCCATTATCTTTGCCCTTGCCGGTACTGTCCCCAATGCTTGAACTGTCTTCCTACTTTCACTGAAGTAACTTTTCTTTTTTTTTTTCTTTTTTGTGGGGCAATAGGGGTTTCGTGACTTGCCCAGGGTCACACAGCTAGTAAGTGTTAAATGTCTGAGTCTGGATTTGAACTCAGGTCCTCCTGAATCCAGGGCCAGTGCTTTATCCACTGGGCCATCTAGCTGCCCCAAAGTAACTTATTTTTAAAAGATTAATTCAAGTGCTACCTTCTCTGTGAAGCCTTAATTGATCCCCGCAATTGGTAATGACCTTTTTCCTAGGACTCACATGAACTTTGCTTTGTAACTTTCTAATATGACATCTAAGTGGCACCCTGGGCTTGGAGTCAGAACAACTGGGTTTAAATCTGGCCTTGGATAGTAGTATGCTCTGGGCAAGTGACTTAACCTCTGTCTACCTCAGTTTCTTCAATTGTAAAATGGGGATAATAATAGCATCTATGTCCCAGATGCTTCTTGTGGGGAACAAGTGAGTTATCGGTAAACTGCTTAGCATGGTGCTTGTCAAATAGCAGGTGCTTAATAAATAATTGTTCCCTTCCCTCCCATTCCATTATTGTGTAATATTTTGCATTATGGTTATCTGTGCTTGTATCTTATTGCTCTATTAAACTGTAAATTCTTTGAGGGTAGAGATCATTTAATCTTATCCAGTTTATGTATGTCCTCCATAATTTAGAAGAGGATCTTCATTGGGCATGAAAGCTTGCTGAGTGAATGAAAGGTGAGCTAGTATTATTTTACTATTTGTTATTAGCTAAGGGAAAATTTTTAAATAGTTTGAGCCATTTCAATTAAAAACATTACGCTGTCACCAAATTCTAAAATCTCCAAGACCATCTATAGCTATGTCAAAATATTCCCTTATTTTCTGTTTTATAATTTAGTCATATCCTGGAGAGCTAGTTGAAGAGTCAATTATATATCTAGATTTTAAAATAAGTGAACAATAATTACAAGGATGAGAATAATAACCCCCATTTCTATATTATACTTTATGGTTTGCAAAGGGCTCTGAAATTCAGTGATTTGTCAATGGTCACACAGGTCTTAAGAGTCAGAGGTCAGATCTGAATCTTGGTCTTCTTAACTCTATGACAAGTTGTCTATCGACTTTACCAAGGTGCCTCTCAACATAGATTAATTTCAGAAGAGCAGAATCTAATGAAAATTGATTAAAATTAAATATACTTGAAAGGAGGTTATTCTTGTACCTTCATAAACATTTGTCAGAGAAGCACAAAGTAGGAAGGAATCTTGGTGACAATTTAGTCCTACCCCTTCATTTTTATAACTAAGGAAGCAGGCTGAAAGAAACGGAGTCATCTGCTTGTAAGCGGCAGAATGGGATCTCAAACCCATGACTTCTTTTTTTTTTTTAATTTATTTTTTTATTTTAGTGAGGCAATTGGGGTCAAGTGACTTGCCCAGGGTCACACAGCCAGTTAAGTGTTAAGTGTTAAGTGTCTGAGGCCGGATCTGAACTCAGGTACTCCTGATTCCAGGGCCGGTGCTCTATCCACTGCGCCATCTAGCTGCCCCAAACCCATGACTTCTTACACAGGTCCGATGTTCTTCCTACTACAGCATACTTTCTTCTATTTGAGACACATGTTTAGGTTCAAATTTAGTCATTTTTGTTTTATACAACTTTTAATTATGAAAAGAAAATTAGTTTGATTTTTAAAATATCATAAACATTTGGTCATATAGGAATCTTATCTGTCTCTCCCCATACTACCCATACTATATGAAACTTTTCTCAGATTGCAATGATGACCACAGACTTAATGCCATACTTGTTTTTAAATAGAAAGGATTAAGAGTTTTAAAGTATTCAGAGATCAAGGAAAAGTATTCGTGTTCACAAACACAACTACCACAATAGAACAGCAAAGAAAGGACGTTTCTTAAAAATGAAAATCTTTTTTTAAATTGAAAAATAGTATCTTCAAAAGGTTAGGAGCTATGAAATGTTAACTAGTGGAGGGAACATATGCAGAAAGGATAAATCATATTTAGAAAAAGATAAAGTCTAGCTTATGTGGACTGAGTCAGGTTCATCAAATCTAAATATCTTCCCCAACATTCAAAGTCAGCTCCAGCACAAACACCTAACCTACAGCTATAGAGTAGTATAGAGATATGAAGAATAACTTCTAAGAATAAAATCCAAAAAAACAGATTGGCAAGGAGGTGGAAAGTACAGGTGAGGGAAATACTAAATAAAGACAATGGAAAGTCTGCCTGTGCTAGAATCATGGTATAGCAGAAATGTGGACATACACACAAAGAGAAGGGGCCCAGCCTAGGAATAAGTAGGCTGGGAGTTGTGGGTGGGCATAGAGGTCAGCAACATGGGAGAAAGGTAAAGATAAAACGTGTGAAGGAAATATATAAGGCTGTGATGCACAGTGGATACACATGTTATTAATAGGGGAGATCATACATCATTTAGATGATTTTGTTATTAGAAGCAGAAGTTCAACTGTACCCACTGTTCTAAATGGAAAATGTTCCTTTGTATGTGCAAGTGAGACTTATGTATAATTGGGTCTCTGTCTACAACAGCCCTAGGGATCAGGATTGGGGTCAGGGTAAAGCATAGGAGGCAAAAGACCTCAGCTTTTGAGTAAACATCAAAATAGCTATCATGGGGGGCTAGATGCATGTCTTTAGACAGGATTAGAATCCTCAGAGAATTCTGTAGCTCTATCCTCTTTGGCATCTATATCCCAAAGGAATATGTGAAAACATGCAAAGTAGTTATAGGCTAGTTTTTACCTGCAAAGGGCAAGGAAAGCAAGAAATGAATGGGTTAAGATGGCGGGTAATAGTCACTAAACATTTATTAAGTGCCTACTGTGACAGACAATGCACTAAGTGCTGGGGATTCAAAAGAGGTAATAAAGATAAGCTAAAGAAATCTTCAATCTTTGCTTCTGGTCCAATTCAATATATTATATTATATTATATTCCAGAGTTATCCGGGGTATGAAGAAGATAAGAAATGCTATTGGAGGGGGCAGCTAGGTGGTGCAGTGGATAGAGCACCAGCCCTGGATTCAGGAGGACCTGGGTTCAAATCCAGCCTCAGACAATACTTACTAGCTGTGTGACCCTGGGCAAGTCACTTAACCCCCATTGCTCCGAAAAAAAAAAGAAAAGAAAAGAAAAGAAATGCTATTGGAGGCTTAGAAAAAAGGTAGCATAGTGGGTAGAGTGCTGAACTTGGAGTCAGAAAGATCTGAGTTCAAATCCTGTGTCAGATATTAGTCAACTCTAACAGGACCCTGAACAAGTCATTTAACTTCTGTCTCTTGGTCTAATTTATAAATTGGGGATAATCATAGCACCTGTCTCCCAGGGTTATGAGCATAAAATCATATAATTTTTGTAAAGTGCTTTGCAAATTTTAAAGTGCTATAGAAATGTTAGCTAATATTACTAGAGTTCTAAATTTATTAGGGTCAGGCAGAATACATACATATACACATGTACATGCACGTATATGTATGTATATATGTTGATTAGGGCATATACACATGTGTGCTTATCTATATGTATGTATATAAGTATAAATATAGTTCTTCCTTCAGAGCTGTTGTCAGTGAGATGGAAGACTAAAGTATTAAAGATACACATTGTTTCTAACTCTCCCTCTACCTGAGTAGGTGAAAATTTCTCATGCGTTTACTTCCTTTCTTTCAATTCCAAACCAAGCACTTAAGGTATACACATTCAATTGAATGCTCTGAAAGAACAAAACTCCATAAAGCAGCATGCCACCTCCCTTCCCAAGACCCAGAACTTTCCCAAAATGTCCTAAGAGGAAAAAGGAAAAGTTCAGGGAAATGAGAGACCTAACATATAGCTTGTCTGAAACACATAAGCAAGTTTGAGTATGATTTATAGATGCACAGAAATCTCATTTCCATAAAAATAAAAATATAGGGGAAGGGTGGTGTTGGTGGTTATAGTGATAGACTAATTAGGGTCTAGGAGCACAGATACCAAAATGGATGAATCAGCTTAGATTCTGTAAATATAGCCAAACTTTGTGAAACCTGCATGCTTGCTCTTAAAGATACAAACAGGAAATTGTTGGGTACAACTTTCAACCCACTTTGAGAAGATCCCTCCCTGAAAAGCAATGTAGAAACTGTGGAGGCCACAGAGTACAAGTTCAAAAACAGGTAGGGAAGGCAGAAAACAATGAGTGGAAGGAAACGATTCTCAAGACATGAAGTAGTTAGAGGGCACTTCAGCACTGAGTCAATATTGCTCAATATCTTCACTGATGGCCTCAAGAGGGATGAACTAAGGTGATGATAAAACTGAATCTAAAAAAAGCACTTAAGGGGCAGTTAGGTGGTTCAGTGGATAAAGCACTAGCCCTGGATTCAGGAGGACCTGAGTTCAAATCTGGCCTCAGACACTTGACACTTACTAGCTGTGTGACCCTGGGCAAGTCACTTAACCCCAATTATCTTACCCCAAAAAACCAAAACAAAACAAAACAAAAAAAGAAAAATATTCGGGGCAGCTAGGTGGCACAGCGGATAGAGCACTGGCCCTGGAGTCAGGAGTACCTGAGTTCAAATCTGGCCTCAGACACTTGACACTTACTAGCTGTGTGACCCTGGGCAAGTCACTTAACCCCAATTGCCTCACTAAAAAAAAAAAGCACTTAAGTGAACTGAAAATATATAAAAGGTCATTAGGAATCAGACAAATGATTAGATAGAATCACAATGGCTGTGAGCAAGTGCATGTGTCACATGCACTGGAAAGAAAGCATTTTCCAAGATATCTGATCACCTATGTTCAAGATGAAGCTCTCCAAGGAACAGTTGCTAGCACAATAAAGGACACTAATTCTCTATTCCGTAGGGCTATTTTTTAAAAGCCCCAAACTAAGAGGATAGGTGATTTGATGTGTTAATAGAATCTGAGAATACTGAAAAGGGAACTTGTATGCCTTCAGTCACTTTACCACAACTATTCAACAGAATGCAAAGAAAATGGGATGAGCAAAATTCTGGGGTTTTTCTCTTAAGCATAGTTCCTGTAAATTAGCATGGAAAGGAAATTATTAGAGTGGTTAGTATGGAAGGGATATGTAGAAAAAGTTTGTCACGATCAAGACAGGAGAAAAAAGTTGCATGCCAGAGGAGAGACAGTAAGTGGGCTAGGTCATGGTTTCAAAGTGGGAAGCCATAACAAAACAACTACTAGAATAAATCTAATGAAAAGGGTCACATAGCTTCCCAATGTACACAGATGACTTTCTCCTCTCACAAAAGTCTGGGAAGTAACACTGAGAATAAAGAGCTTAATCACTGTGAATTCTGGTTGTTTCCTTTTTCAACAAAAATACGACACATCACAGGGTTGTAAAATACAGCATCTTGTTCTGGCTTGCACCTCCATCCCAATATTTCTATACCTCTCAACACTGGTAGCAGCCAAACAAATGTTTTTGCCCTGTTAACACACAGAATTTCTATAGTGCCTAACCACTTTTATCTATTGCCACATGGTTGTTCAAATAACTGAAAAGACCCTTAATTACTGATGTAAACCTACAATAAAAACAAAATAGGGGATGGTTACTTCTTTTAACTGGCTTCTCTCAGGCAAAGTCAATGTGTCTGAAACTAGATTTTTACACCCAGCTAGCAAATCTACTATATGGACAAGCAGAAAGAAAAAAGTGGTCCTTGGATAATCAAGGGTCCAAAGATAGCCTGTAATCACCACATACCAATGGACAGACATACTATATATTTATATACATACACAAAAAATTGGCTATCAGCAGCTCCAGTTATTTCAATCAGCATTATTAATCTCATTATACAAGAACAAGTCCAACTAGATAATTTAAAGTATTTGGGAAAGGGATAATGTAAATGCATATGTGTATATACATATGCACACACATACATACATGTATACATACACAAGTAAAATATGTGCACACACAAATATAAGTTTTAGAAAATATTTCATACATGAACATATTTAATATACGTGTACATATATTTATCTGTGTATGTATCAATAATTTACATATGACATCTATATGTGTGTATATAAATATACACACAATATATGGAAAGACAAATTGCAGTGAAAGGAAGAAAAAGCAATACAGTAAAACTCTTATGTACATGAACTAAATTTTTTTCTAATATCTACATCTGAATCACACCTACACAATTTAAAGATGGTCAAAATATTTTTATCCTCTCAGCCAGCATCATAGCTTCAGCATCTCCTCCAGAAACCCAACTGTTAATAGATACACTGGTATATCAAGATCCACCCTTTAAATCAGCATACATAATAATATTCTTTCTCTCTAATATAGCCCAGAGGTGGCTATCTTCCAGGAAGCCAATTTAGTTGAGAAAAGAAACCTACAAATAAGGAATTGAATGATCAAAGCAAAGTCAGAGTCAATGAGATAGTGACACAATACAGTACAAATTTGTGGGGGGGGGGAGGGGGTTGGGATAGAGTTTAGATGAACATAAGCCAGGAGAAAGAAAAGACAGTATGTGCTTTGTTTCTTTAGAATTTCATCAAACTCTATATATACAATTGTTGGGTTTGCTGTGTGTCTGTGTTTTTTAAGGAAGCATGAAAATTGACAATAAAAGACGATCTGAACTACATGTTGGTCTTTAATAAAAGTCAAGCACACTACAAGACTTACGTTTGTTTGGGTTTTTTTTTCAATGGGTTGTCAAACAAAGCAGGCACACTCTTGACATTTGGTGATGTGCTAAAAGACTTGCCACAGCTTTTCTTTTCTTCAAAATTCAAAGCTTGAGTAAAATTAAATACAACCTATTTTTCAGTCATGGTAGAATTTATGTGATTAAAAACAAAGTTTTAGGCGCAGCTAGGTGGCACTGCCCTTGGATTCAGGAGGACCTGAGTTCAAACCTGGACTCAGACACTTGACACTTACGAGCTGTGTGATCCTGGGCAAGTCACTTAACCCACATTGCCCCACAAAATAAACAATCAAAAGAAAACAACAAAGTTTTATAAAAGAACTAGACATAGAAATATGAGATTGGTCTTAAAAGAGCATCTCCATTTCTCTCTTTCCTGAGGGGAAAAAATCATACTCTGCTAAAGTTCAATGCCCAAGTGAATGGTCCTATGGATGGTACCAAAAGGACATACAATCCATGAAAGAAATATCAAAAATATCCATAAATCAGTTAAGTAAAATATTTACACCATATGTAAGCACCCCAATTTCTGCCCCCATACTAGAAGACTTCAACATACATACTGATAATCCCTTCAAACATTCCAACTTCCCAGTTCTTAAATCTAATGAATTTTTATGACCTACTTCTCCACTCCTTATCAATTACACAAAGGGGTGGTCATATCCTTGATCTTCCGAACATCCTAAAGTGTTCATGAACACTCAGTTCCAAGTCCATGAACTCTAAAATTCCTTCAACTCATCTTAATCTTTTATTATTCCATCTTTTCCTATGCCTTAGGATCTATATACAATTTTATTTTACATAATTTCACCTGAGCTCTCGATGCATCAAGGGAGAATGGAAGGATAAGGTTTAAATAAGCATTTATACAGCACCTACTATGTCAGGCACTCTGCTAAGCAAGTGCTTTTTACAGATATTATACTATTCTTTTTAAAAAATTTTTTGCAGGGCAATGGGGGTTAAGTGACTTGCCCAGGGTCACACAGCTAGTAAGTGTCAAGTGTCTGAGGCCAGGTTTGAACTCAGGTACTCCTGAATTCAGGGCTGGTGCTTTATCTACTGTGCCACCTAGCCGCCCCCGATATTATACTATTCTTGATCTTTATTAAGGTTGTGTCCAGTAACCATGAGTGTTCACTAAGGTTCTTTCCTGGATCTTGTTCTCTTCTCTCTATATATACTATTTTGCTTAGTGATTTAATCAGCTCCCATGAATTCAATTATCATCCCTATGCTGATGATTCTTAGAGCTATTTACCCAGCCCTAACTTCTTGGCTGACCTTCAGGCCTGCATCTTCAACACCTATTGGACATCTCTTAAACTCAACAAAACTAAAAAAAATTATCTTTCTCCTCAAACCTCCCCTCTTCCAAACTTCCCTGTTACTCTGAAGGGCACCACCATCTTCCCAAGTCACTCAAGCTCTCAACAACCATGTTGATCTTAACTCTTACTCAATCCATCCCACATATCCAGTGCATTGTCCCATCATACTTCTACCTTCCCAACATCTCTCATATACATCCCCTTCTCTCCATTCACAGCACACTTAATTTGGTGTAGGGCATCTGGCCTGGACTTCTGGTTATCTCCCTGCCTCAAAGTTCTCCAATCCATCTTCTATTTAGCTGTCAAAGTGATTTTCCTAAAGCACAAGTCCTGATCACGTCAACATTCTACTCAATAAATTCCAGTGGTTCCCTATTACCTCTAGGATCAAATAGAAAATTGCCTACATAGAATTTAAAGCCCTTTATAACCTGGCCACTTCTTATCTTTCTAGTCTTCTTTACTTTATTCTCTTCTATCCTATATTAGTATTCTTGTTCTTGGCATACAAGATTCTCCATCTGTTAGCTTTGTGCCTTTTCACTGACTGTTACCCATGCCTGGAGTATTCTTCTCTCCTTATACCTGTACGTATGAGATTCCCTGATTTCCTTCAAGACACACCTACAAAGTCGACTTTCTGTTGGAGCCCTTCCTAGCCCCTAGCCCCTCCTCCCTACACCACCACATATATCTTGCATGTATAGGTTTTTTTGCCCATTGTCCTACACTGTGAGCTCCTTGAGATGCCTTTCTTTGCATCTATTCCCATCAGTGCTTGGCACAAAGAAGTTCTAAACAAATACTTTGCTGATTGATGAACAAAAGAGGCAAAGACATTTTTGGTGGAAGTGAAGAATCCTGTGAAATGACAATCATAGTGTGGCTGATATACATTTAAGCCCCAATGGATTTATTTACAAGATAGAATTCTTCAGTTAATCTTAGGACACTGCACATAGTTTTCATTTTGAATTTTTTCAGTGAAATTTAAAGTTACAGATGTTAAGTAGCAGAGGAAACACCTACTTTTCTGGTACCATTATGGAAGGGGTCAGACTTAAAATATCCTTTGCACAGGTATTTTATAAAGCATTCAAAAACCACAACAACCCAGTATGGGCAACTAGGACAAATGCTGCCTTTCAGAAACTTCTAACTGAAAAGAATATGTAATGAACAGAATACCAAATTTTCTCAGTCAACAGATTTTTTGAGTTGTTCTCTCTTGAGACAAGAGAAGACTATGGGGAAAACATCTAACTAAACTTCTCTTTTCGATGAATCTACATATTGTTCCTCAGAGAAAGATTTCTGTTATAGGGTTTATGAGGACTCTATGCCTTTTGGTAGCCTTACTTGGAGGGTTACTGGGCCTTGATCCATCTGTACAATGAAAAAGCTGTGCAGGATGATGGTCAATAGTGAACAAACTTTTATTAAGCACCTACTATGTGCCAGGTATCGTGGTAAATCCTTGGAATAAAAATAGGAAAACAAGAAAGATAATCTCTGCCCTTAAGGAGCTTCCAACGTAATGAGATGATCATCTTTGAGCTCTCTTTCAGGTCCAAATTTAGGATCTGAAATAATAGAATCATAGAATTTCAGAGTTGGAAGAAACCTCAATGGCAATCTAGTCTATGTACCCTTTACCAGGAGGAAGAAAATGCACCAACAATATACTTGAAAATCTAGTCTTTGCCTGGAGATGTATAGTGAGGAGGAACCCACTCTATCCCAAGGCAGCCCATTGTATTTCTGGATAGTTCTCATTTTTATGAAGTATTCCCTTACGTCAAAATGAAATTTGCTTCTTTGCAAGTACTACCCATTGATCCTAGTTCTGCCCTCTGTGCCCAAGCAGAATAAATTTAATCTCTCTGTCATGTGATAACTCTTCAAATTGTTGAATAAATATCACACTCATGTTCCCCAGCCCCCAGCCTCAGCCCTCAACAATACAGATAAACCTCCCCAGCTCCTTTCGCAGATTCTCACATGGCAAGAATTCAGGGTCTTTCACAGTTCTCATTGCTTTCCTCTAGATACTGTGTCACTTATCAATGTCTGTTAATGTGCCCAGAATCCAATACAACACTCTAGATGTGTTCTGACGCACTAGTGCACAGTTTCTCCCAGCTCTAAAATGTGATGCCTGATTCTAACTTCAGTTCCAGATAAAGTCTTTCAAATATAAAACCAGGAGTGGAACACAGTGACAAGAAGAAACAAACTAGTGTACTGACCTCTCACCTCTCCTTGATGCCATGTTTAAAGGATGAAAATCCACTAGCAGAAATTGTATCATGATACCAACTTGTTTGTCCAAAGGGCTACCCACTGCAATACACTACTGGGATGGTGGGTTGCTTTGTAAACCATAAGTATACCTTGATAAAAACAGCATCTGTGGGGGCAGCTAGATGGTATAGTGGATAGAGCACTGGCCCTGGATTCAGGAGGACCTGAGTTCAAATCCAGCCTCAGACACTTGACACTTACTAGCTGTGTGACCTTGGGCAAGTCACTTAACCCTCACTGCCCAACCAACCCCCCCCCCAAATCAGCATCTGTGGCAATAATTATGTTTTATTTAATTTGGATTAGCCCATAGGTACAGGGAATGCTTTAAGCCAAAAGAAATTATTGTTGTGTTGTTTTTTTTAACTGAAAGTAAAACTTCAACCATATATACTGTTTTTATTCTGGCTACTAATTACTACTCGTCATTAGAAATGCTGTTAATATGACAACGATTGTAGGACTGGCAGGAATGTTATGGGTTGGCAGAAGCCAATACTCTTGGGAGTTGCTATCCATATCAACTACAAAGGATTCACACATAACAGTGTGAGGATCAGTACACTCTGTTCATGCATATAGCTCTTAATTTTCTAAGGATATGAAAGGTACTTTGCCCAACAAAGACTGCGATCCGGCAAAATATGGGTGGGGTATGGTCTTGAGGGGCCCAGGTCAGAATTTTTACTTTCAACATTGAAATCTTGGGGCTATATTAAGGATGTAGACGCTCTAATCAAATGCTTCACATCAGTCAGTAGTCAACAAATATTCATTAAGTGCCTACTATGTGCCAGGCACTCACTAAATTAGTATGATTCTCATAAAGCTGTAAGACTTCTATTACTATGAAGAATGGCCTGAGGTCAATCTTCTGTGATGATAAAAAAAATACCCCTACATTATCAAGGGCCAAAAAGATTTAGCTGACACCATCTTTATTTAAATTCTCCCCAATTCTTGAAAACTCTCTTTTTTCTGTACACACTAGTCCTAAAACGACCAAATCCAACCCCCCACATACCCAATCCACTCTCTTAACCTCTTTAAAAATCATACACACACACACAAACACACACACACACACACACACACTGTACAACAGCAGTCTTCCCTAAAATTCTCTAGCTGGGATTTAAAAGGAAATACCTCTGCATCAAGGGAGTGTCACATGGAGACTTCCAGCAGCTCTGACATTCTCTATTTACACAAAGGGGGAAAAGCCCTCTCTGCTTCAATTGTTTGATGAAGGAAACACACTGGTCTTAATAACAAGGATGGCATTTACCGCTCTTCTTTTAAAATATACTGCAATATTTGAAAACAGCATCTTGGCTGCATCTGAATAATAGAAGGTTTGGTGTTAAAGTAATAAAAAGGCTAGTATTTAAAGTAGAGTATTTGCTTGAACATCAACAGACTTAATTTATCTGCACATTGAAATATAATTTCTAGGAGTCCTCAAAGAACATGTTTTACCTTGAGGACAGTGATATCTTCTCTGCCATCTTGCTCCATCAATTTGCTTCCTTTAAAAAATAACCAAATCTTAGCTGGAGTATCTCTAGAATAATCCATCTATTTCTACAGAATTTGTTACCTAAATGCCAACCCTACAAAGGAAATTCAGTACCACCCTGCCTGCCTGCCTCTTATTCCTGGCAATCTAGATATTTTCATAGTTTCATTTGCTTGTGAATTTAAAAAGGGGGGGGAGAAACCACATAATTTTTTTTATTAGAAAAAAACCAGAATAGGAACTGAAGATCATCAAGCTTTCTTGAACAAACAGCACCAGTCTTTTTAATATTTCCAGAAAACTGTCTGGAGGCATGTTTATATGAAATTGTAATAAGACCTCAGTTTTCCAGAATCCTTTAGGGTCTAAGTTTTGGACAGCAGGGTTTCCCCAGCTATACTGAAACCTGAATTTAAGTGTTCTGACTTTTAAAGATGTCCTGACTTTAACAAAGTAATTATACTGAACCTAATTTAACTTTTTATGATGACTGAGATAGCATTTTAAACTTCAGTTCTTGTAATATGCTGATGATAGAATGGTAGATGTAGATACTGATGTAATCAGTATAAAAATAGAGGTTGAATTGTTACTGACCCCAAATTCTGACACTTGATTTCTTGGAAAAAGTCCCTCATATTAACTTGCTATTTGGTAATTTGCCCCCCCCCCGTCACATCTCCCCTTACACCCCCTCTGCCCCCACCAGTAGAATTTAGCATGATCTCTTGTCATTGTAACATTGCTGTCTTTCTGTAACATTAGTGAATCAAATCTGGGTTGAAGCAGCTTTCCTCCATATAGTTTTCTCCTACTCCAGAAAATCATCATAGTCCTCACTATTGTTTGTATTTTTTGACTTGACAGCAGCATTCAAAATGTTAACTAGTCAGCTAGGATGTGCAGTAGGTGCACTGAACCCAGAGTCAGGAAGACATGAATTCAAATTCAGCTTCAGATGTTTGCTAGCTATGTGACCCTGGGCAAGTCATTTAACCCATTTGCCTCAGTTTCTTTATCTGTAAAATAGGGATGTTAATAACCTCTACCAGTTGTTTTAAGGACCAAATAATATTTATAAACCTTAAAGTGCTATAAAAAAGCTATAATTATTATGTTTTCTATACAATGGACCACAGTTATTTCCTTCTTGTTAGTTTACATGTTACCTCTTCTACTTCATTTCTATTCAGTATATTCATGGCATATGGAGGATCATGACATCCTACTTAAAAAATTCCACAGAATCATTTAATTTTAACCTTGCAAGAGGTCTCAACAGTCATTTAGTTCAACTTATACCAGAAAAGCAACCTTAGCTACAACATATACAAGTAATAATCTAGCCTGTGTCTGATGACCTCCACAGAGGGATAGGTCCCACTACCTCCAGAGGCAGCCTATTTCACTCATGGATAATTCTAATTGTTGGGACACATTTTTTTCAGATACCAAGTTTAAAGTTTTCTCTTTCAATTTTCACCCTGTTTCCATATTTGGGGAAGGCTTGCAACCTAAAACCTATAATCTATTCACCAGCATTAAAAGATGACTTTTCTGTAGACATATCACAATTTTCTATCAGCCTTCCTTAATATTTGACTTCTAACAAAATTTTAGGCATAAAGAATGTTAAAAAATATATTGAATTTTATGATGAGACTGAAAAATCCTTTATAGGTCCTATAATGCTATATTACCTTTCTCATGAAATCTTCTGTAATAACATTTCATATTCTGAATAATGCCCTAGTTATGACTGTAATCACTCAAGTAACATTGTGAAGGTAGAGAGATGATATTTTTCTTAAAACCGGGCACTACTGCCAATTCCTCAGGGTAAGCTCTATAATTACTGAGGAAGACATGAGTTGTCCCAAGGATGATATACCTTTGCCAAGGACTACTGAGAAGTCAATAGTTGTTTTCCCTGACAGACTGCAGAGCTAGTTTATCTAAAGCCTTTCTTGTCCAGTCTGCACCTAATATCTCTAAAACTACTTCTAATAATCATCATAACCACTGATTCACACAAATTCTAACATTCTCTCCTCTTCTGATGCTTTTTTAAAAAATCAAATGGCAGACACTATACACATACACACATATATAATTGTTAGTTTTGAGGCAAAACATATATGATCTATTCCTTATCATTACTATTTTTGCTGAGTTTTTTTTTGTTATTGACGTCTTTTCCTTTTAAAATGAAAAAAAGAACCTTCCCTCTCCCCCAAAAAATAGTCAAGCAAACACAAAAAATGACCAATAAATCAATGGTGCATACAAAATTTTGCACTCATCCTTCCTCCTCCCCCCACCCAACTCTTTACTGAAAAGAAGGAAATATGTTTTCTCAATTGTTCTCTAGGACCATCTACTTTAAATATCAAGGGGAAAAATCCATTACTTGGTCCTGTTCTGGAACATTACATATTTATACCGATTACAATTTTATATAATTACACATTCATCTCCTAGAACTTTAGAATATTACCTTTGAGAGTTTCTAAGGCAGAGATTCCTAAGCTGAGGACCAGGAGTTCATTTTAAAAATATTTTGATAACTGTATTTAAATATAAATCAGTTTCCTTCACAATCCTATGTATTTTATTTCATGTATTTAAATATATCACTCTGAGAAGGGGGGTTCATAGGCTTCACCCTACTGCCAAAGGGGTCTATGACATAAAAAGGGTAGGAACCCTGATCTAAAGGTAGGTAGGAATGTAAATTATTGGCTTTTTGCAACTATCAGTATCAAGATTAAACATACTATTCTGCATGACAAGCTAGCCTGATGGACAGATGAGATGTTGATAACAGGTAAATTTACAGATGAAAAGAACAAATAGCAGTGTCTCATTATGATGAAAAATTTGTAATAACTGTAATTAAGGTGAAATATGAAGGTGTTTCTCCCCATTCTAAGCATGACAAAAAGAGCAAAAAAAAAAAAGCCAACAATTGTATGAATTTTGTCGGCCACTGAGAGTGCTCTGCTGTCACACTTTCTTTATTGTAGTCTCAAACAGAAAGAAATTTGTGCTTCTCTCTCACTCTGGTGCATCTGCCTTTTGAGGACTTAAGAGATTTTCACAAAAAGAGACAGATCAACCAAGAGAATATGATAGCAAGAGGCTTTTATTTGGCACATTTTTCTCAAATAAAGGAAGGCTTGTGGTTTCATTTAAGATAGCCAGGGACATTAGGAGTGGGGCAAGATACATTCTAATCACAGAATTTCAAGGACCTCAGCAGCTATCTAAATTCAATCCGTTGTTATTGTTGAGTCGTTCAGTATTGTCCAACTCCATGTGACCCCTTAGACATTGTTCATGGGGGTTTTCTTGGCAAAGATACTGGAGTGGCTTGCCATTTCCTGCTCCAGTGTGTCCCCATTTTACAAATGAGAAAACTGAGGCAAACAGAGTCGGTTACACAGCTAGTAAATGTCTGAGCCCAAATTTGAACTCAGATATTTCTTACTCCAGGCCTGGTGTTCTATCCACTGCACCCAGCTGCCCCCTAAATTCAACCTATACCTTACAATCACCCAGACTATCACATATCTGATCAATGGTCACACAGCCTTCACTTGAAGACTTCCAGTGAGGAAGAACCTTCCTTCTGAGGCAGCCCATTCCACTTCTGGATAGTTTTAATTATTAGGGGACGTTTTCCTTATAACTTGAAGCATAATTGACCCTCTATGCAATTTAAATGTATTTACTCCCACCTTCTGCCTTCTTGGGCCAAAAGGAACAAAGCAAACCCTTCTCCCAAATGACCCTCAAGTACTTGCAAACAGTGCTCCTGTTCCCTTCTCTTCTCTGGGCTAAACCTCTCTTGTTCCCTCAACTGACCTCCATGTGGTAGAATCCTGGTCACCCTCTCCTTCAGTGGATCAGTGTTCTTTATGAGCCATATTGCTTACAACTAAAAATAACACTTCAGATGTGATCCGACCCACTCAGAGTAAAGGTGGATTTTAATATTCTTTTTAATGTCCTGTAAGCCATGCCAGGTTTCCTCTTTTAATATTTCATTGAAAAAACAAATTTTTATTGGTATCTTATGGTTTTGGGGTTTTTTTGGGGGGGATCTTATGTTTTTACATGGCCTGCATTTACCCCTGTATTTCCCTCTGCCCATTCCCAGAGATCGATTTCTTATAACAAATAATGTTGGGGTTTTTTTTTTTAGTGAGGCAATTGGGGTTAAGTGACTTGCCCAGGGTCACACAGCTAGTAAGAGTTAAGTGTCTGAGGCCGGATTTGAACTCAGGTACTCCTGACTCCAGGGCCAGTGCTCTATCCACTGCGCCACCTAGCTGCCCACAAATAATGTTTTTTAAAAAGAGTAGGGGATAATTTTTTTTTTAACAAAACCAAATCAATACATTGGAAAAAACCTACCTATCACACACAATGGTCCATACTTATAGAACTCTGTTTCTCTTCATGTAGGTCAAGACAGCATTAGTTTCACAATGTAGACTCACATTGAGCTTGCCATCTTCCAAATTCTCCAGGTCTTTTTAGACAAACTGCCATCTAACTATATTCCCTTCTCCCACTGTCATAGTCACCAGAAAGATAAGGAAACAACTAGTACTCCAGAGAAACATCTGCAATTAATCTAATGAAGAGGTGTTTGAGCTTTGGGTGGAGTAATCATTGGGCCATAGCACAGGGAGAAATGGGATTGATGTTCTAAAAGAAGAGGCATTCATTGGAGTCAGAGCCCAAGTGATGCCAGGCTCTTGTCAGCCCTCCTACTTCAATGAGGGTATGTCTGGGTTACATCCCACACAACTGGGTCACTCTGTTATGGATGAGAGCTAAGTGACAGGATTTCTATAAGGATTGTCTTCTTTGTATCCCATTGGTGCAAGGAAGCACCAATTAGCTTGGCTGGCTAAGAACCTTTGAGTTTGGAAGGCCCAGGGCATTGGAGATGCAGGAAGAGGGGGAAGGTCTGGTGCAAAAACAGTCTTTTTGGAGAAAGTCGAGTCCCTAGATGTTTGGATCACACTTCACTAAAACAAAAAAAAATTGTGATGATTATCAATTGCTAATAAAGTGTCAGTTTGGGGCTCTCCACATTTCAATAGCAAGTACTATCACCACAGAGCAGTTTGAACCAGCATTTATATCATAAGGGCTTATTTTCAGAGGCTTTTTCTCAAATAAATCATCTGAAATGTTATAATTTGACCATCATTTCTGAAGAGAAGTGTAACAAGCATGACTTAGGCTTTAAATACCATCTGCAACAAAAAGTAACAAAACGTTTTTCTCTTTTCTGGCTTGGCTTCAAGAAGTGGACTCCCAGATGAGGAGAGGGGCTTGAGGCTTTTCTTTCCCTACCCAAGCTACTACCACGTAGCCTGGGAAAGCATGGCCCTACTGTTGCTTCTGTCTCTTTTGTGTGTCTATTCTTTTCTACTTTTAGGTGAAGGAGTATAAAAGATAGCTGCAATCTTGTAAGCTTTGGAAGGTCAGAATAGCAAGCACAGGAAATCCAAAAACTAGGATTTGCATGGTGCAATGGTGAGGCAGCAACAGAAGCCCTGAAGAAAGACCTGCTTGACCCATCCCAGCAGCAGCTTAGATGCCTCACTCATGCAAAGACTATGACACAGTTGGAAGTGAGCTTGGTGGGACAAATGCCTTTTGAAACCACTTTAAATGTGGTACCACTCTCCCTAGAGGGTGAGGTAATACAAATGGTAAAGGAGACAGTGAGTCCCCAGGTATCAGGGTGAGATATTCTTGCTATATCTTCTCAATAAATATCCCTTCATAAAAGCTTTTAACAGGAACTAATGGAGTAATTAGAGATACATTCTAGTTTAAATCATACTTGTATTGAAACAGATTTGTTGTAAGGAAGTTCTTTATAAACCATAAAGTTCTCTATAAATTTGAGTTATTTTAATAAGGGTTTTGCCATGGATTCTTTCCTTTATCTTTCCTCTATTACCATTCAATTCTTTCCAAAACTTGTTTATTCATCTTTGGTAACTCTAGTTCCATACATGCCATTAATTTCTCACAGTTCCATATATGTATATGTATATCTATCTATCTATCTATCTATATCACATTTTACCTGGCTCTCTTCCAACAGGTTGCTGTCTTTTGAGTCTCTCACCCATCCCAACGCAACCTATATTCATGATTTGTAAACTGCCACTTTAATCATATCAGCTGCCTTTTAAAAAGCATTTAATGTCATACCCCTAACTACATAAAAAAGTTTAAGCCAAGATTCTGTGAGGGTGTGGGACACAGCTCTATGATTCTAAGTAGGAGCCTGGAGCACACTGGAATGCAGAATGGGAATGGTAAAGAGTCAAGAGGCACTGAGGGGCAGCTAGGTGGCACAGTGGCTAAAGCACTGGCCTTGGATTCAAGAGGACCTAAGTTCAAATCTGGCCTCAGACACTTGACACTTACTAACTGTGTGACCCTGGACAAGTCACTTAACCCTCATTGCTCCCCCCCAAAAAAAGTTTTTATGTATACAAGAGTCAAGAAGCACTCGTGGGTCAAAGGGTAGGGCTAAGTAGGACAGGCACAGGAAAAGCACAGCCTACAAGAATCCTGGTACTTAAGGCAACCAGGATATCAGATATGAAGCAGGCTGCTAGGAAGCAGGAGGACAAAAATATTAAGGGCAAATGAAGGTAAGTGGTCAGAAGCCTTAGAAGACAATCAGGAAGCAGCAAATCCATAGGAACTCAAGGAGTAAGAAAAAGTGAGAAGGATAATAGATATGAATGGAAGCCATTCTCCCAGGCAGGAATCCACATGCAAAAGATTCCCATAAACAAATACTTTGGTTTTAATCCAATGGGAAAAGAGTAATGGATTTTAAAGAACTACACTTTTAATAACAGGAAATTCTTTTTTTTTTTTTTTTTTTTTTTTGCTGAGGCAATTGGGGTTAAGTGACTTGCCCCAGGGTCACACAGCTAGTAACTTTCAAGTGTCTGAGGCCAAATTTGAACTCAGGTCCTCCTGACTCCAGGGCTGATGCTCTATCCACTGTGCCACCTAGCTGCCCCTAACTGGAAATTCTTTAAATGACCTGACCAGGCCTAAAGCTACATTTTTAAGGAAACTACTCTGATACTATCTATACACATACACACCATACATATACATATGCATCTGCATACAAATGAGTATGTATAGGTACACACAGACACACACACATAGATACATAGATAGACAGACACACACACACACACAGATATATATTCATCAGGGATAAGAAAAGTAATTTTACACTTCCTCTAGACCAGAAGCTAGTCCCTCCCTGCTCCCTGGATTTTGTCAAATGACCTGGCAGCACACCAAAGGGAGGCACAGAAAAGACACGCTTTCAGAACCATTCTACACAGCAAATAAGATGAAAAACCCTATGTTTAAATAATGTGAAGGGTGTGATACCAGAAAAATCTCCACTCTCCTTCCTGGGGAAATGTAAAGTTAGCTATGGCCTTTACCCCTCCCCCTCCCCCCCCCCCATGAAATGTCAATTCCAAATGAATTTTTTGGCTTTGGTGCATTTTCTTTGCCACCTACCTTCCCATTATTTAAAACAATGTTTTCGATATTAATATACTGTATTTAAACATACACATCACTCCTCCAACAGACAGCTTGTTACAAACAAACAGTTGAGTTTTACAGCTGTTCCTCTAACAAACAAAAAGATTTCAATATTTCTCAAGGAGTAGTTTTCATTTGTTTGCATCCATTGACTAGGATGATCCAATGCCTATTGGTTATTAGCTGTGGAGGGCACAGAGCAAATTAAAATTGGTTACTACTATTTCTACTGGTTTTTAAACGGGGTGGGGGGGAGGGCATGGTCCATAGACCCTGAAGGGGTACTCTGATTTCAGAGGGTCTGTGAACTTGGATGGGAAAACAGGTATATTATTATTTTCACAAACCTCTAAGTAAAACGTAGGCATTTCTTTAAATTATTTCAAAACATTATTCAGAGACTTCACTAGACTGTCAAAGGGGGCCACAACACAAAAGAGGCTAAGCACCCCAGATTCAGGATAATGATTTTAAGCAACCACTTTCCCCCACCCCACAAAAGAAAAGCAACAAAGAAAAGGCTATCCATTTAAAGAAAGAGAAACAAAAATTATTTCTACTTTTCCACTCAATTCAATTTCTACTAAAGAATATGGTACCTGGAAATTTTGTGCTGGGTAACGATTCTGCCTATTATTTGTCTCATATTTCAGGAGCTGCACTTCAATTCATTCAATTTTTGCTTTGGCTAGAAAAATGTAGAGCAGCTTGGGGCCATTCTTGGCAGGGGCACAGATAGAAACTGTGGAAGAGAGCATTACTCTGTGGTTTATTACTTGTCGATGTTTTCAGATCCCCTACACATTATTTCTGTCAGCTGGGCTAGCCCAGGTCCATCAAGGAATATTGATAGAGAGCATTCAAGATCCCATGACCCAGAGAAAGGTCTTTGGGGGTGGAGACAGAACACTGCTCATTCGTCCCACCCCCAGAATATACAGTATTGAGCAGTTTTCTCATAGTTCATCAAATAAGCTTTTTATATGATGCCTTTATTTTTTTTTTTTTGGTCTTATTTCAGTACCCTAGGAAATTCATTGCTGATGAAATCAGATCATATGCCCATAATAAAAATGTCAAGATCAAGAAAGCAACACTAATGAATGAAGTGAAAATCTTAAAAATGTCAAATATATAGTTGGCAAAATAAATTCAGTACATAAAAACTAGAACAGGGGGTAGGATTAGACAAATATCTATTTCAACTACTGCCCTCTCCTGGTGGTATAGACAAAGAAGATAAAGTGTTTCTTCCTCTTTTTCATTCTCAATAACTAAAAAAATCTCTTAAGATTCCCTTTTACTTGACCCACTAGTTAGTCATCTGAGTTAAAAACGTAGGTGAAGAAAGAGCCACGTGTGGCTTCTGTAAGGTGAGAAATGATGTGATTTGAAAGGAAAATGTCCGTGGATGGAAAAGGGAAGGATTCTATTCTTTCATAAACAAAACAAAACAAAAATAACTTCTTAATTCATATATGCTCCATCATATATGGGAAATAGATTTGAGAGACTTTTTCTCCTTAATGAATTATGAGTAATCTAAAGGTACTGACTCCAAACAACAGAAATTGTGCTAGATTTGAAGCTAGAAGATCTGGATTTAAATCCCAGATATGTCATTTAACTACTTGTGTGACCTTCATTTCTCTAGGCTTCAGTTTCCTGATCTACTGTACTAGATCAGTGACATCAAACTCAAATAGAAACAGATCTCTGCCAGCCACATATTGACCTAGAAAACCACAGATTACCATTATATATGTTGCATGGTATGTTAAACTTGGGGGGGGCAGGGCAATGGGGGTTAAGTGACTTGCCCAAGGGCACACAGCAAGTAAATTCAAGTATCGGAGGCCAGATTTGAACTCAGGTTCTCCTGAATCCAGGGCTGGTGTTTTATTCACTGCACCACCTAGCTGCACCCTATATGTTAAACTTTTGTTAAACATTTCCCCAATCATATTTTCTTTTTTTTTGTTTTTTTGTTTTGTTTTTGTTTTGTTTTGTTTTTAGTGAGGCAATTGGGGTTAAGTGACTTGCCCAGGGTCACACAGCTAGTAAGTGTTAAGTGTCTGAGGCCGGATTTGAACTCAGGTTCTCCTGAATCCAGGGCTGGTGCTCTATCCGCTGCGCCACCTAGCTGCCCCCCCAATCATATTTTCACTTAGTTCAGGCCCACTTGACAGTTTTGCAGTCACTTGAGGCCTAGGACCATGAGTTGGCCATCTTTGTACCAGATGGTTTTTTCCAACTCTAAATCTATGATCACCTGACTGCTCTTTCATATGATTCAGTACCGATTCATGAAGGGAGACAGCACAATGGAAATAGCACCAGACTTAGAATTAGAAGACCTGGATTCAAGTCCTACCTCAGTCATTTGTTAGTCTTTCGCCCAAGAGCAAATCACAACTCCAACCCTTATGGACAACATCTGCCATAAGATAGCGTATAGAAAAGTGCTGGGGAAACACTAAGGAACTTTATTAGAATAGAGTATATTGATGGTGTGGCATATTGGGTAAAGAGCCCACCTCAAAGTCAGGAAGACCTGGATACACGTCCCAACTCCGACACATTCTCGTTGTATGACCTGGGGTAAGGAATTTAACCTTTGAGTGTTGCAGGCAAGTTGCAGAGAAGGTGCCAATTTGGAGTGCCATCGTCTTCTGACTACTATCCACATGTGAGTATGCACGTGTGTACATATGTACGTGTGTACGTATGTGTGTGTGTGTGTGTGTGTGTGTGTCTTTATCTCCATCAAAGAGCCCTTAGTTCTGAAGTTTATTTTGCCTTTGTAACTGGCCTCGGGAGGAAAAAAAGTAGTTTCACATGGGAGTTAAAGCAAATGGGCTTAACTCTATGGATTGACTCCAGGTATTTGCAACTTGGAAGAGGTCCTATCTCCCCTCATTAAGGACATGATTAAGTAGTGGATTACATAATTTATTTTCCCTTAAATAATTCCAAACCACTAACCATTTGATGGTACTAGGGCATTGAGAAAGGTGTGGAAAAGAAGGGTATTTTAGAGAGAAATATGTCATTAAGATATATGTATACACTTGTGCTTTCTCTACTTACATGTAGATGCAAACATATACATACAACATATTTCATATAGGTATATGTGTGCGCATACACACGTGTGTGTGTGTGTGTGTGTGTGTGTGTGTGTATAATCTCCTTTTCTCCTTAAAGGATAATAACCACTTAGGTTTCGTTTCGTTTGGTTTTGTGGGGCAATGAGGGTTGAGTGACTTGCCCAGGGTCACACAGCTAGTAAGTGTCAAGTGTCTGAGGTTGGATTTGAACTCAGGTCCTCCTGACTCCAGGGCTGGTGCTCTATCCATTGTACCACCTAGCTGCCCCACTTAGGTTTATATAATACTTTATGTAATACCAACCCAGGAGGTACATAGTGCAAATAATATCAACCTCATTTTTTCAGTTCAGGAAAACGGGACTCAGGAAAGTTCAATAACCTATTCATAGTCATAGTTAACTAAATGTCAAAGCTGGGATTTAAACCTTAGTCCTGCACACTCTCAACCAGGCTACCCTAAACTTCAATGCCCTGGCCTGATTCCAATCTGAAAACTAGATTTCACTTAGTTGAATCCCTAGTGCACTTTCCCAAAGAGAGTTTACTCCTTATGTGTGGCAGCCTAGTATGGCTACTCTGCTACTAACTGAAGGGGTACTGATCTACTAACACAGCCAGGATCAATCACATACATCCCCAGGGAGTCATAACATCTGGAGTAAGCTTATTCCCCAGGCATCCTTAGGTTAATGACACCAGTTAATGACTAAGGCAGAGGGGCAACATGGCACAGGAGAAAGAAGACTAGCTTTGGAATCAGGGAAACAAGAAACCCTGCCTCTGACCTCGATAGTTATGAGATGCTGGGCAAACTACTTAAACTCTCTGACCCTTACTTTCCTCATCTGCAAAATGGGTATAAGAAGAATATCTATCTCACAGGGTTTTTGTAAGGATCAAATGAGATAATGCAGACAAAGAACCTTGCAAATTTAAAAGCACCATATAAATGCAAACTGATGATGATGATGATGGCTGTAATCCTCATGCTATACTATAGCACTTCCAGATCTCTAATTACTACATTAGACTATATCATGCAATAACATTCCATATTAAAATATAGCACCATACCTAGCATGCTTTATGGAATATACTTGTCATGTGGTCTTTTGGTTAAAAGTGAAACTCCAGAGCCCCAGGACACTGCTATAAGATTATTCATTGATATTTATGCCTATTAAGTCAGTCAAATGAAAGATATTTTTATTTGATCATTTACTCATATCACTTGCTTGAGACAAAATGTCTTAATGTTTTAATAGACCATCCATGACAATAACTGTGAACAGGCAGGATTCTAAGAAATGGATTTGTGATGTGCTTTTCCTTCTTCCCTCTACCAACCAACCATGGTTCTTATTTGGTTTTCAGACACACACACGTGTGAAATAAAACATATTAGAAAGCAGGGAAGAACAATTAGCAAATTAATCTTCTATCTTTCTACAACTTTGGTAGCCTTGCTGAAGGACGAGTTCAAATAGATGAGGTTGGTGTTAGTCCACCACTCATTCTACTCTGTAGTCATTGCTTAATCCCAGGCTTCTATTAGCTGCCGGCAATCAAGGGTGTCTGAGTCAGTTCTGCTGGCTGTCAAGGTTTAATAAGTTGAGCTAGTTAATGAGTGATGGTTGGATTGCATTCCAAGACTTCACATCATCCATGAAGCAATTAAGCACGTACCTCGTGGTCTCCCAGAGGAGCTGGAAGGTGTCTACCGAAAGAACAAATGCAGCACAATTTAGGGGCAAATAGAGAAAAATAATACTCCATCCTAAGTTCTGGCAGCACATTCCCTTCCCCTTACATCTATGTTGAGGAAAAGAAGGATGTCACTAATTCTTCCTTTGTCCACTTGTGGTTTTCTCCTCCTGTCTATCTTTCTGAAATTACAAGGAGCTCTTATGAGTTGTTTATGTGAAACCAAGTACCCTGACCTATAGGAGCAATGTTCCTGGAACTGTTGAAATAGTAAGCAAGATAATGATATAATTTCAGCCTGTGCCAGGCAGGAAAGCTCTGAGTAAGTAATGAAACATGAACAGAGTAGATATTTGTAAATAGACTAAATGTTACTTTAACCATCTCTTTTTCTAGCTCCCTTTCTTGTAGAAAACAATTACCGCTTGTAGGATATTAGTAAATGTTCTCTTTAGCTTTATGCATATAAAAAGTATGTAAAATAGAAGAGAGTGAAAAAAATCTTTGGGACTAAAAAGAGAATGGTGTTTCTAGAGAGGACTGATCCAAATGAAACCTTATTCCCATACAAATACATACTCTTAATAGCTTATCATTGTCCTCCTCTCCCTGTCCTCTCTCTCAACACTCATCTGGGGCTACCACAGCTGTTTGGGTTATTTTCTGTTTGCTGCCCACACTTCTCATGGAACAGAAACTGGAGGGAAGTGGAAGAGGCCAGATGTGACAGTGAGAGCTTAGCTACTGTGTGTGCCCTTTGAAAGGGGGTGGGGGGCACAGAACTCAAGTCAGGGGAAGGAGAATTTGCTCCTCCAAGTAGAAATGGGGTAGGGAGAGAAGGGGAAGGCACGATACAGTCACATCTTAGGAGAATGGATTTCATTTCTAGAATTCCTTCAGAAACCATTTGTGATATTCTCTATCTCCATGTCCATCCCTCAACACTCCTTCCCCCTTCCCCCAAGTCTGAGAAACAGTGCAGTAATCAGAAAATTATGTGGAATCATATAGCAGTTTCTGATGTAGCTCAGGGGCAGGGCATGGAGGTTAAATAATTTCCACATGTGACCTCCAATTCTTCCATAATGTGTAGCCCACTAACTTGTCCTTTCATCTGAATGCACACATAAAGAAAAACGAGTGTGCATGTGTGTGTGATTTCACGTGTGTGCCGATGGCTCTGAGGCCAGTAAAAACACGAGGTGACTAGACAGTCTCCTCAGAGTCTAGAAAGGGTGAAATGCACCCCATTAGCCATTAGAAACTAAATGTCAGTGGGCATGCATGGTATGCAGCTGGGCAGTTCTCCAGAACCCACCCAGTGACTTGATTATCAGGAAGAATTCTATAAACAAAAGTGTATGTGTGCAAGGACCCTGATAAGTCCAAATGGAATACATGGAGTAGCAATTCTGCTTGGGGAAACATAGAAAGTTGGTGAAGTTTCCCCTTTAGGTGAACAATAGGTCTTGTTTAGAGCAAAAAAAAAAAGTGTGTGTATACGTGTGTGTGGGGGGGGACTGGTGTATCAGTTACCCTTTGATTTCTTGTATATTTATTGATTGTTTCAAGTAAGAATCTGGTTTTTCTCTTTTAAATCACCATAGAGAAAGAATAGCATCTGGTGATAAGTTACCTGGGCTTGAGAGCAATTTTAAGGTAATCTCCAAAACCACCTGAAGGATATTACACACAAGCATACGTGGGGGGGGGGGGTGAATGGAATGTCTAAAATATCTATTTTAGGTGTAAGTGAGTTTGCATGTTTTCGATTGGTCCACATTGATGTTTTCTGTCCTATAATAGAGATGACTAGACAGTAGGAGCTCTGTTCAGTTTTGTAGGGCGCCTTCTAGCAGGGGGGGTCACAAACACACAGAAGAATTTAATAGATCCTTTGTGATGATAATGACAAAGAAAGTATCTGGCTTTGTTTCATTCTATGCCTGAATTTCGTGGTGTGATGCACACATGCATATGTTCCCTACTCAAAAACATATCTTATCAAATACTTTACTTGTCATACAGCATAACTGTCTATACAGAGATGGTCATATATCACATATGTAAAATGGAAAGTAGAAATATCTGTTATGTTTTAATTCTAGGAAGAACAACATAGTTTAGTTTTTACCTTAATTGCTATCTCAAAGCTATTCCACGATAAGGGAGACAAAAGACATTTCCACGGGAGAAACAAAACATCAATAGCACTAAGAGCTGAGTCTCCAGAAGAGCACAAGTGTCACAACAAATGAGGTGATTTTGTGCTAGTGATGCTTTTTAGGCACCTTGAAGCATTTAAAAATATCTATTATTACCCACAAATCAGGCCTCCAAATACTAACACAGCTGTCAATTTTAAAGGCATTTTGGAGAAGTACACTCATCACCTATGTGACTTTGAGTAATTGCCTTTACATCCCTGGGACTCCGTTCCTTATCCACAAAATGGGGGGGGGGGGAGGCAGGGGGCATTAGACTAGATAGATTCGGATGTCCTTTTTAACTCTAAATCTGTGATCCTATGATTCTATCAACTCCAGATCTCAATCAATGTAATCACGTAAGCTATGCTTATTTGAAAGCATTTATCTGATGCCATTTTGTTTCAAGGTGGTAGAGGAAGCATGGCAAAGTTAAAAGACTTCTAAACTTTTTGTTTGTTTGTTTGATTTTTTTGGGGGCAGTGAGGGTTAAGTGACTTGCTCAGGGTCACACAGCTAGTAAGTGTAAAGTGTCTGAGGCTGGATTTGAACTCAGGTCCTCCTGAATCCAGGGCCAGTGCTTTATCCACCGTGCCACCTAGCTAACCCCAAAAGACTTCTAAACTTAAGGATTAAAAGGCCTGCATCTGAATCTTTCTTCAGGTGTTTATTAGCTTTGTGACCAGGACAAAATCATTTAAATTATGAGAACCTCATCTATCTATCATGAGGTGAAAATAATATTTTCACTGTCTATTTCACAAAACTGTTCTAAGGAAAGTGTTTCATAAACCTTAAGAAGTGTGCAAATGTGAGTTATTATTAGAAACATCCTTCAATCTCTATACCTTGATACCCTTCCATAGCAGAATAAGATTGACCAAAATCAGTCATCACTTTGAGAAGTGGGATAAAAGAGATCGAAAGATGTTGAATGTGGAAGAGGGGAGGGTCAAGTTGAAACATACACCTTATTTTTTTCCGGCAACTACAGACCCTCTGACTCATTATGATACTGAGATCTTAAGTCACAAGCATGGGACACATGTGGACCTCAACTTGTTATTTTCAAATTTGAACCTGGTGGATATACGGAGGCTGTCTTCCTCTTCACTAAACAGTGTGGGAGCTATAAAAACATTATCATACATCCTACCAATGAAAAACCTCCTGTGGGAATACAGAATCATTTACTAATGTAATAAGTCAACTCTCTCATCAAGAACATGGCATCAGTGAAGGGTTGGGTGTGGTCACCTTAAAGCTCTGGAAGAAACCTAGAGGCAAAATTTAGCAAGTTCCCCCCCCCCTCCTATTGCACAATGAAAATCTGTCTGTGGAAAGCACCCCTTGAAAGGAAGTATCTGTCAAAGTAAAAATAAATCAGGTTAACAGTATTTAAGAAAAAGTACACTGAACAGTTTTATACTCTTTTCTTTTCTATGTTACATGAAAACACTTTGTTTTCTACCAGTAAAATTATCATCCAAACTTTTAGCCCACAGGACAAAAGTTTTAAGTTAAACGATGAAACTAATATATACTCATTAGTATTAGTTGTTTTAATGAGCATAGGTGGAAGATTTGCCGTTTTGTTGCTTTAGGAAGATCCTTACTGAGTCTTTGTGTCTCGGTGGGGTCATTCAAAGTTCAGGATGGCTGCTTTACAGTTTTGTACATTCAATACCCAAATCTGTCGGTTCAGGTCAGAGGTGGAACAGGTATTAGGGAAAATTTTCACACTCACTCCAACCCATATAAATGCCAATTTATTAATTTATGTCAAGAAATAAAATTGCCAAGTGGACTGGAAAAATTGTGTCCTCAGCTGCTTAATTTGTTCTCATCACAGGAGGAAAGTCAATTTGGAAAACCAAATTGAGATCAAGGTTGCTTGATGAGTAACAGAATTAGTGCAAAGACCCATTGGCTGATCTTTAGGAAATGTGTTATCAATCCAAGATAGTCCCTATTTCTATTTGCCCAAGAGGTGCAGAATGAATATTTATGATGCTGGCCAGGGTAATATTCTCCCTCTCAGCAGCAGTGGTGCACATGTTGGCAACATATTACTTTCTTACTTGCCACCTTTTTAAAAATTATATTTTCTTTTGGACTTTACCATTGATATTGGTGTCTCAATGATATGATTCTAAAGGATATCATTGTTTGGCATTATTAACACATTTATAGATCATCTCAGTGTGGGTTGCTTTCTGTGAAGATTTCCATAGATGACTATATTGCCTTTAGTATATATATATATATATATATATATGTATATATATATATATATATGGTGACTCTTAAGGGATGAGATCGGAAAAAATACTTCTAAATTAAAATTCTCTGGGTATACTTTTGTTCCTTAACTTTATATGTAATGACTCTTCACACCATGAAAGCCAATTAGTCTCTATAGTAGATACTAGGAGTCTACTGTCCCCTTCTAGTTATAATATAGAATAAACTCTCAAAAGACCGCATTTCCTTTAAGGCTAGTTTCCTATAGGAAAATTGAAATACAACTATTATACGGAATCATCCAGATTGCTTAGCTCAATTTAGATCAACCAAGTCTAAATTAAGAGCAACTTCTAATCCCTCCTTCTTCCATCCCCAAAATATTAGCTAGTCTTATTTTTTTAACTTATACAGCTAAGGGATAGTTAACCCTTTGTGTATTATTTCACATTTCAGTAAAAAAAAAAAAAACAACCAAACGAAATCCTTTCAGTTCCCAAAGGGTATTTCCTCCCACTGTTTTCAATTGAGAACTTGGCCTTAGAGAACAGATCTTCCAATTCAGACTGCTCATGGCTGGCCAGAAAAGAAATATTACTGTGGCCTACTATGGCTATTTTCCACAAGGTTTACAAAGGAAACAGAGCTCTAATTTTCATTAGAATTCGGGACAAATGAATTGGTGAAGTATTCATAGACCAAATACATATATACGAACACTGCAGATATTAATTTAATTTTTAACAAAGACTGGTTTTTTTAAAAAAAATATTTGATTAATAGGACCTATGCAGTGTAGTCATTAAGAGTGCCAGACTTGGAGTCAGGAAGATCTGAGCTCAAATCCAGCCTCAGACACCCACTAGCAAACTAATTGTGTGACCCTGGACAAGTCACTTAAATGCCATTCACCTCAGTTTCCTCATCTGTAAAACAGGGGTGTATAATAGCACCTAACTCCCACCAGAGTTGTTGTGAAGTTCAAATGAGGTATTATTTATAAATGATTTCACATAGTGCCTGGCACATAGTAGGTACTACATAAATGTTAGTTATTATTATTATATTTGTGCTTATGACTAATCTCACAGGTGCATGTCTGTACTGCTTTACTGCTTTTATGAGATTTTCTGAATACCCATAAAGTGAGAGAGGTGTTTTTTTTTAAAACAACCTAGGATCCTCCTAAGGAATAAGACACTTAAAAAAATACAAACAATAAATGCTTGAGTAAGTCTTCCAGATACATTCTCACATGCTCATACAAAATAGTTGAAGAAGTAATATTATTTAATTCCCTTATCTCCATAAAATTACAGAAGCTCAATGCTAAGTCTAACACCTGGCACTAAATTCCCACCTGAGGCTGCTAGGTAATACTAATAGATAGAGAGCTGGGCCTAGAGTCAGGAAGACCTGAGTTCAAATCCAGTTTAACACAGTCACTTAACCTCAGTTTGCCTCAGTTAATTGTAAATGAGGATAATAACAGCAACTCTCACTCAGGGTTGTTGAGGAGATCAAATGAGACAATATTTGTAAAACAATTAACACAGTCCCAGGCATGGAGTAGATGCTATAGAAATGTTTATTCCCTTCCCTTTCCCTTCCTCCCCTCTGCAAGGAGTCACTCTTTATTTTGAAGACTACAAGTGATAGGAAAATCACTTTTGTCCTTGTATACCCAGCATCATATGATTCTTTAAAATGCAGCTCAATTCAACAAGAATTTATTTATTAAGTGCCTACTATGTCAGTCATTGTGTAATGGTGGGAAATGGGGTATGGGGTTGGGGTTCTTAGGAATTCCTCTTTAAAGAATTACACCCTCTTACACACAAAACTTAGTTAGGATAAGGTGATAGTTTATTTAGGAGCAAGGGAAGGGAAGGGTGGGGGGAGGGAAACCATGAAAGAAATCCTAGGACTTTTTTCATGGGGAGATTGGCATAAAGCACATGGCTCAGAGGTACCAAATCTCCTCGAACAGGAGACTGGAAGGTACTTTTATAGAGGACTGATGGGAGTGGACCATCTGCCCGTGAAAAGTTCCTTTAGTGAGAGAGGATCATCCCCCACTGGTGGTAGCTGGGGGAATTGGGTGAGGAGTGGAGGACCATCCCCCGCTGGTAGTGACTAGAGGAATTGTGTGAGGGGTGGCTACAGATCCCTCTTCAGAACACAAAGGCCGAAGCCACACCCAAATTTATCTCCCTAGGGTAAGGGAGACCAGAATGAAGGGTAGGAATCCCAAGCTAGCTCAGTCGGATTTGGTTCAGTTTATCTCTCTAGGCGTTATCTGTCCTCTGGTTTAGTTTCTCAAGGAGAAGGTTCCTTGATGTGCCCCAGAGAACTTCTGGGGTGCTCTGCATGCCATGACAATTGTGTTAGGTGCTGGGTATAGAAGGACAAAAATGAAATAGTCCCTGTCCTCAAGGACATTTCTTTCTACTAGAATCTACAGGCAGCTCTTAATGTCAAAGAAATTCCTCCAACCAGGAGCTTCTACCCAGTGGTTCTAGTTCTGCCTTCTTGAACTAAGTAAACTAAACCCAATCCCTCTTCTAAATGATAACTATTCTTTAGTTTTCCCTCAACTAATCTTCATAAGGTTTCTCTTGGATGTGTGCCAATGGTCTTCACCAATGCTCTTTCAAAAACACCACCCAGATTTAAATATAATACTGTAGATATAGTCTATTGATTAGAATCAAATATTACAAGTATTAGATGCAAGGTTTTTTTACTCTTCAACACCATTTCCACCAGGGCCAAGGGAAGAGGAGCTGTACTAAAGTAAATTTCTCATAATGCTATTAATTTATTTGCTGAATAGTAGGGTCTGCATCTTTCCAATCAGGGCTAATTTGTCAAGAAAAAAAATAATAGGTGATGGCAGTTCAATGGCATCACATGCTTATAGCAGAGGGGGCACGAGGTCAAAATGAATGTAATCAAGCAATATTGGCATTACAAATCTAGTATGTAACACACCAATGAAAATGCCAAAGTCGCATTAACAGAAGGAAGAGAGAAGGAGAAAAAGTGCATCATCTCTTTATGTGATACACGTGATAGATCCTCTCCTACTGTATTTCATCAGTGCCTGCTATGTATAAGGCACCCATGAAATGGAAAAGAAGTACACAAATATACTTCAAATTTCACTTAAATTCAATAATGTAGAAAAGAATTCATTGTTTTCTGCTGGTCTAAGCTATGATTTCTTTCAGACCCAAAGCATGTAAGGAAGCATCAATTTGCACATATGCTTTTACTTGCTGCTCAATAGGCTCATAGGATTTTAGACTTGAAAGTGACTCTAGAGACCACCTAGTAAAAACTCCTCAACTAACAGATAAGGAAACTGAAGCCCAGATAAGGTTAAATGAATAGTCCAAAGGTACATAGCTATGTAGTACCTGGCAACGAACCTAAGAGCAAAACTGGATGAAATGGAAAATAATATCAAAATAAAAGAAAATAGTTTCTAAATTACCTTTGTTTTCAAAACACAAGCTATGGGGGCAGCTGGATGGTGCAATGGATAGAGCACCAGCCCTGGAGTCAGGAGGACCTGAGTTCGAATCCGGCCTCAAGACACAACACTTACTAGCTGTGTGACCCTGGGCAAGTCACTTAACTCCAATTGCCTCACTTAAAAAAACAAAAACAAAACAAACAAAAAAAAAACAACACAAGCTATACTACCTTACCAGAAAAGGTAAAATGTTCTCCAAAGAATACATCTATAACCAAGCACCATCTTCTATATGAAGCCTTTCCTGATCTCTCAACTACTACTGACCTCCCTCCCAAAGACCTCTGTACATATTTGTATTGATTAACTTTATATTTATGTTGTACATATTTATATACACACTCCCTCCCTCTCCTCTTCCTTCTCTCTTTTTTCTGTCTCTGTCTCTTTGTCTCTCTGTCTGTCTCTCTTATAAGCTTCTTGTGAGTAGGGACGATTTCATTCTCGATATTTGTATACATAGCATCTAGCATAGCAACTAGCACATAGTAGGTGCTTAAGATATACTCATTTATTGACAACTTGGGTAGCTAGGAGTCATTTGTTAGCAAGGATTCGATTCAATTAATTTCAATTCAATTCAATAAGCATTTGTTTTAAAACTTACTATGTGCAAGTCACTGTGCTCAACAAATGAATGAAATGATTCTTTGCTATATTTATAAAACTACTAAAATAAAATTTTAGTCAATATTTGTATTAACACAACCAAAAATCATCACCTTATTTTAAAAACCTCTCAAATAAATACCAAATAAGGATGCACACGTATTAAGTAGAGGAAGGGTAGGGTGGTAGAGAGTTGGCTTGATAGTCAAGACAACCTGGATTCAATTCTTTAACACATATTGGCTGTGAGACCACATTTATGCTCTTAATGCCCTAGACAATCCTCTAGGACTATTACATTTTCTATCTGAATTGAGAGTTTCTTACACCAATGAGATCACAGGGCAAGATTCTCACTCCTCCCACCAAAACAGTATGATCAGTATATATTTTTCAACATAAGAATGACTTCTATACAGCATCATATTTGAATGTCTGATCTTTGTACAAAATGGAAATCCTATAGAATAAACTAAATTGAATGAATGCTTTACTTACATGGTGTCTCATGACCAAAATCTTAAGTGATATATAAAGGCTATGGTGCTTAAGTTTGAGGTTAACAACCAAGTCTCCAGCCTAGATCTTGTTGTCTCTTTTAAATGGCATGAAAATTCTCCTTTATTTTTGGAGAAAATCCAATAAGCATTCTTTCTTTTTTTGTTCTTCCCTTCAGTCAGTCATCAGTATTGCTCTAAGTTGGAGATGGGATAAGAAAGCCATTTTGCCTTGTTTGAAAGAGGCCAAGGAAAGGAGGAAAGTTGGGAGGAACCCAGGTTTCCCATCTCTCTTGATGATAGTTCTCTGGCATCAACTATACTTCCACCAGGAACCCTAAAAACCTCTGGAAGATCTCATCCTGCACTTTTCATTTTATGTCCCAAGAATGATGCTAGGTTTTCTTAAGCATAATTCCAAGAGGTTTTTTAGCAATTCTAAATGTAAAGAATTCATGACTTTTGACTGTAATTGCAAAGGAACAAAGGAATCACTTATGAAACCTACAGTTCAAGTATAGAAACAACAACTAACCTGATATAGATAGGACTTTTATAATTAAATAAAATGGTCTAGCCAACCCAGATAAGCACAACAAACTCATTATGCAATTTTCCTCTCTACTCAAATGATACTTGTTTTGGGGGAGGGTGTGTACATGTTATTTTTAAGGAAACATTAAAAATAGATTCAAAACCTCCCTCCCCAAAATAGAGAAGGTTGTTTTTTATTAAGCTAAAAACTAGCATATGGTAAAAATATCCTTAAATTGGACTTCTTTGATTTGATAAGTTCCACCTTTGTTCGGCACAACCTTTCTTCACAGAGAACACCAATTAACAGTGTAAACAAAAAATCATAGGGAGAATGTTTAAGATTGTTAGGAGGACAAACTAAGAATCTCAGGTTCTTTTGAGGCACAAACAATTGATATCATAACTACAAATCATTCTCAGTTATTTATTAAGATAGCCTCCTATGGATTTTTACTAGGCAATACTTTTGTTAGCTTACTTTGAGTGAGCATACGCATTTGAAAGTAGTGAAACTACGTTTCTTTAAATAGATGCTACCAACATAAATTCACATGGGCCTTTCTCCAAATTAGTCTAAATTTGGGAAGTTTTAGTATAGAGTGAAGGAACTGAATCATAGAATCTCAGAACTCCACAGGAGCTCAGCTGCCATCTAGCCCAACCCATAGATGAACAAGAATGCTTTCTACTAAGTTGCTGACAAGAAGTGGTACAGCCTGGACTTGAAGATCTCTAGAGAGGAGAGGACTCACTCTCTCCTGAGGTATCCACTTTAGGATAGCTCTAATTCTTAGGAAATTTTTCTTTACAATAGTTGAAATTTGCTTCCCCCCACCAATTTCCACCCAATTTTTCTAGTTGTATTCTATGGAGCTGAGTAGAAAAAAAGGCTATACCTCTTTGTATCTTAAGATGAAATGTCATTAAACAAACAAACAACCCAACTAGCATATTATCAATCTCAATAGAGATTACTAGGTAATTCAATCTGGCATCTAAAATAAATTAAAACTTGCTCTCCTTATAGGAGAAATAACTGGTTTTTTAAAATGGTATTTCTTTTTTTTTTTTTGCAGGAAGTAAAAAGATGTGGAGGGCTCTCCTTAACTAAGTAATAGAGCTGTAATTCAGAATACCTCAAAAGCTGAACTGGCAGCTGAGTCCCCTGTGTTTATAGAAATGTTTGGATGATTCAGACTGAGCTCAGAGCTCAAATTAGATCAGAGCATCTCAATTCAAAACACATTTGAAATGTGGCAAGTGTCAAGCTTCCAGGTCATGACTTATCCAAGTGTCGGGCTGCTCACCAGAACCTCTATCATATGGTGAAAGTGGCCCCATGAGCAAGATACTTCATGATCCCGATGGGAAACCTGGTCCTAGTAGGTTTTACCTGCCAGGAAATAGATAATACTGGGATTCTCACAGTATTTTCTTCTTCCTGTTGCCACAATGATGTGCTGTGAGAGTGCAGGGGGAAAAGGACCTGAGAATAAAATAGGAAAACCAGCTTGACTCAGCTTTGTTATGACCAGATCAAGCCCTTCACCAATGGGAATTCTTCCCTGAGGTTGCTACTCATTCACCTGACAGATTATGGGAATCTGAGAATAAAATTCTAAAACTTAAGGGTTGTCTTTGCATACTGCTTATATCCCCATTAAACTCTGACTTATTTTTGGTAATCATTTTAAAAGGGAGAGAGGATGAAGGAAGGTTCAAAAAGAGGCTCTTAACATTCTTGCTAGGTGAGGAAGAGAAACCCTTGAGTTATGATAACCACAATATTTGCTTCCCCTTGCAATTTAAAAGGCAAGGCATAAAAGAGCAATCCAGGCTCTTCCCATCCTACTCTTAATCGAAATCAGAATTCATCCTGCTGCTCCCAACTTAATCTTCCTGCACATTTTTTTAGAATATTAGCAACTCTGAGGCTACAGGCTTTATTCATAATAAAAATAATTTTCATATGCATATTTTTCCTCCTGCTGCTTTTCTCTAGCTACCGCCTTCCTCTCTCTCTCTCATTCCATCTCCTATTCCTTTCTTCGAGTTCCTTTGTTGCTGAATGTCAGGGTCAACAGTGTCACGGTATGACATGATTAGTGTTCCTGACATTACACCAGTGTTTTGAAGAAACTGGCACCGAGCACAGAAAGGAAAGGGGGTGGCCAGAGGGGGAGGGAGAAGAGGAGATACTCAGCCATTTTAAGAAGTCAAGTAAAATAAACATGGAGTGGGAATAGGGAGGAGGAGAGAGGAGGATCAGCCTTCTGAGTTTCTGTGAGATTCCCTTTCTGCAATGGGCCTAGGTGATTTGCAAAAGTTAGAGATAGATAGGGACTAAACCTGTGGTTTAATTGCTATATAGGGGGCAGCTAGGTGGTGCAGTGGATAGAGCACTGGCCCTGAAGTCAGGAGGACCTGAGTTCAAATCTGACCTCAGACACTTGACACTTACTAGCTGTGTGACCTTGGGCAAGTCACTTAACCCCAGTTGCCTCACCAAAAAAAAAAAAAAAAAGCTCATTAATTGCTATATAGGGGACTACTGGGGAGAAGGGCAGCTAGATGGTATAGTGGATAGAGTGCTGGGCTTGGAGTCAGGAAGACTCCTCTTCCTGAATTCAAATCTGGCCTCTCTGACACTAGCTGTGTGACTCTGGGCAAGTCATTTAATCCTTTTTGCCTCATTTTCCTTACCTATAAAGTGAGCTAGAAAAGGAAAATGTCAAACTACTCTGGTATCTTTGTCAAGAAAATCCCAAATGGGGTCATGAAGAGTTAGACACAACTAAAACAACTGAACAATCAAATTGGGGAAGAATTTGTTCTACCACAGTGCAGGATGGAATCCACTCTTCAACATATAGTCTTGGAGAGCTACCTAGAGCTCTTGAGAAGTTAAGTGACTTGTCCAGGGCCACAGAGATAGTACCTGTTAGAGGTGGGGTGGGGTGGGGTGGGGTGGGGAGGAGAGGAAAGAATTGAAGCCTGGTGTTCCTGCTTCCCCTCTGAGGTCAGCTCTCTCCATTCATTATGCCATTTATATTTAAGCAGTTGGTACATTCCTCCCTTCCTTAGAGGTGTCTACGAGATATGTTTCTATTCTCTCTGAACAAACTCTTAATAGCAATAATTGATAATTCTTGAACCCATGATTCAGCAGGTTTGAATGTTCAGGAGGACCACGATCAGTATACTTTTGGAAGATTGCGGCAGTCCATTACAAGTATTGATTTGCAGCACTTTGTCAGCTCTAATGATGTTATCTCATTAAAAGAGATTTATAAATGCCCTACTGTTCTACCAAAAGCATCTGCTTCTGACTCTTCTCTCTTGCTCAACAGCAGGGCTCTCAGCAGCAGCACATTAAAATCAAATTGAAATCCAATGCAAGACTTGCTCAGAGTTGCTTACTAAGATTCCTTTTTAATTGGTTTATTCTGCTCCCCACCCCCTCCTCTGCCAGCAACTGTATGACCACCTCTAGGCAAGAGGAGAACATGATGCAGATGGACAGACACAGATAAGGGTACGGCTGAGGAGGATGTCAATGAAAAATCTTATTTTGACACCTGAAAACTTAGAGAAGAAATCAATCAACACCAGTTGTGTTAGTAAACAGGTTTTTAAAAAATGTACCAGTTTCCATTGATGGAAGAAGAAGAAAGGGGAAACATGCTTCTGATTGATTTGGAAGAGGTGAAAAACTTTAAAAAAGGTGGCAATCATTCCTCATCCTGCTCACACCCAGGAGCATAATGCCATAGGCAGTGGAATGGTTTTGTTTCAACAGATTTCTTATTAAATAAAAAAGGTAGCAATTTTCCATAATGAATGTTTTATACATTATTCCTTTGTGTATAAGGCCTCGAAAGTACACATTATTAAAGTCTATTAAAGTCTGTATTTAGTAGCATTACTAATGTGCCTTTTGGGAAATTATTACAATGAGGCAGCATCAGTCTTTCACAAAATTCCAATTGTTTAATATTCCTTTCCTGATCTCCAATCCTCATGTCTATTTTTAGCTGTAATCAGACCTCTTCCAGAATGGCATAATCCTATCCTACGGCTGTCACAACAAACTATTTGTGGCGGTGGAATGGAAAAAGTAAAGAGAGAAGCAGATATTGTTCATTTTACCGAACAAATTTTTTCATAACTCATCTCACTGATTTCCACTGTTCTAATTAACAGGCATTCTGTGATCATTATGACATGATATGACACTTTACCTCACTGGCTAGACTTCAATAGTGCAATTAGCTGCTTATATTTGTACCTAATTGAGACTAGCCTTTCAAGATACTGCCACCTTACTTAAATGAGAGGGATGGTAAAAAGTTAGAAAATTTCCTCTCCTCCCCCCATACACATTCACACACATATTTTAAAACAGTAGAAGAAATAGTTGAGGATCAATCAAATCTAATGTTTTTTAAACAAAAATAATAAGTAAATCCTGCTTTTTCTCAGGGGAAAAATTATCTTTGGGAAAGCATGAGGAACAGAATCTGAGGGTAGTCAGGTGGTGGAATGAATAGAGCACTGGGCCTGGAGTCAGGATAGATTTGAGTTCAAATCTAGTCTCAGATACTTTGTAGCTATGTGATTATTGGAAATTCACTTAACCTCTATTTGCCTCAGTTTCCTCAACTGTGAAATGGGGATAGTGACTGCACCTATCTACAGGGTTGTTGTGAGAATAAAATGAAATAATATTTACAAAGCGCCTAGCACAGTCCCTGGTCATGGCGGGTGCTATATAAATGCTAGCTATTATTATTTGTGAACTATTTTCAACTAATTGCTTCTCTATCAATTTGCCTCTAAGTAATCTAAAAGTATCATTGTTTGGTTTCTTTTATTTTCCTTGAAAAAGTTACTAATAAGAGGAATGCAAATGAAAACAAACAACTTTGAGGTTTTCACTTTCATGCAGCAAATTGACCGACATAACAAAAGATGGGAATATACGATATTAGAGCGGTTGTGAAAAGACAAGCATATCAACAGACTGCTGGGGTAGCGGTGAATTGGTTCAACCTTTCTGGAAAACAGTTGGAAATGAGGTTAAAAACATAACTAAAATGCAGAGATCATAGTGCTAAGCATGCAAATGCCCAAGTATGTCAAGGATAAAAAAAATCCCATATACATAAAAATATTTATAAAAATAACTTTTGTAATAATGAACTGGAAACAAAGATACCAATCAATCAGAGAATGGCTAAAGAAATGGCTTTATGTGAATGTAATGTATTAATGCACTGTAAATGTTATGAATATGAAGAAAAAAGAAAAGCATATGACTTGTATGAACTAATAATGCAAATCAAAGAAAGCAGAACTTGGAAAACATCTATATCTGGAAAATGATGGAGTTGGATTCAATAAACTCTAAATCTACAATCCTATGATCACATACAATGACCACAACCACAGAAGTGGATAGAAGAACAACAACAAAAATTGAAACAATGGTAACTATAGAAACCAAGCTGGACAGCAAAGAGAAGATATGAGAATGCATATTTTTTTCTTTGGGGGGGGGCTGAAGTAGGACATGGGTGTGGAACACTGCATATAATACTAGATTTATCTCATGTTAGTTTTGCTAAACTTTTTCCTTTTCCTTTTTTTGGGGGGGGGGCGGGCAATGAGGATTAAGTGACTTGCCCAGGGTCACACAGCTAGTAAGTGTCAAGTGTCTGAGGTCGTATTTGAACTCAGGTCCTCCTGAATCCAGGGCTGGTGCTTTTTTTTTTTTATTTTTATTTTACTGCACCACCTAGTTGCCTCTTACTTTTCCTTTTTAAAAATTCTTCAGTATAAGGATTCATTCTCTGATAGGAAAAATGGGGGTAGGGTATATTGGGAATTGTAGGTGATATTTTTTTAAAAAGATACATAAAAATTTAAATCAGTAACCAATGATATCTATGCATTACACCACAAAGTTCTCTGAAAAAAAATGTGCCTTTTTTTGTGGCCAAGCCCTATAATTTTTATTGGTGTAGGGAATTCCAGATGAGGAAATTCCCTCTATTAATTCAGATTTACACAATTTAGAGTCTGAGGGTTATCTGAGGCCACTAAGAAGCTGAGTCACTTTTCCAAGGGTCACACATCTAGGATGTGTTAGAGACTGGCTTTAAACCCAGGTTTTCCTGATTTGGAAGATAATTTTCTATTCATGATATCATGCATAGTAAGCAATATGAGATTTTTTTTCCTTATGAAATTAGAATGAGGCTGGAAATCATAGTAGCAAAAGTCACTTGTGGCTTGCAGTGAGATATACATAATTTTGTTTAAAAGGAAGAAAAAAACACAACTCCCTTAAGTACTTAGTTACTCAAGTTAATAAGCTAGGTGGGAATGAAACCTGTCAGTCACATATTCCCTACATGCCCAGATTTCCTACTGTTTGGACTGAAAATTGTAGAGAGCAGACAGACAAGGAGAATCTTTAATTTTCAACTAAAAGTAAACAAATAGGGGGCAGCTAGGTGGTGCAGTAGATATAGTACTGGCCCTGGATTCAGGAGTACCTGAGTTCAAATCCAGCCTCAGACACTTGACACTTACTAGCTGTGTGACCCTGAGCTTAACCCTTACTGCCCCGCAAAAAAAAGAACTAACTAAATAAATAATAAACAAAAAATAGAATAATTAATTAAAACAGGAAGTCTTTCCTATTTTGTATCTGCAAATGTTTACACGGATTGAAAGCGCACTGGATTTGGAGGACCTGGATTTAAATTCCAGCTCTTGTTATTTACCACAATTGTGCTCTAGCAACCTCTCTGCGTTTTCTAACATGAAAAATAAGTCCAGGTGGGTGGGGAGGGAGAGGAGAGGCAGGACAATGGTCAATGTAATTTCTGAGGCCTCTTCTAGCACTAGAGTTTATAATCTTATGATCAATCAAGTCAGAATGGAACCTAAAATACACACACACACACACACACACACACACACACACACATACATATATTAGAAGTAGTTTATACTGAAAAGAAAGGGGCACTAAAAAAGTCAAGACCGCAGATAAATAAAGAACAGAAAAGATGGGAAATAGTGACAATGACAGTTTTTACTGTGCCTTTGGAACCACCTGCAAAAAAGAAAAAAAGTCATACTATACAAAAGGGCCTAAAATTTTCAAAGGATCTCTCTAATTGTAGGTTCACAGATTCAGAGCTAGAAGGAACTTTGGGAATCAATCTAGTCCAATCCCCTCATTTACAAATGAGGAAAATGAGGTTTAGAGAGGTCAAGCTGTTTGCCCAGTGTCATACAGAACATATAAAGCAGAGCTTGGATTAGAACGCATGTCCTTTTCCATTTCTCCACGCTGCCTTCTCATGTTATAGATTTCTTGTATTTATTCATTTGTTTAAAAGCTTTAAGATTATCATCCAGTCCAGTTTGATAGTCTAGTCAGCACTCAAAAGTTCTACATCCATTTAGAGTGTAAAAATATACAAAACAAAACTGTAGGAGATAAAAAGATCCTTGTTCTATCCTTATCTAAAGCCCTCAAAACAGGAAAGAAGAAAAACAGTGGTAAGAATTTAATTTCAGGTGAGCAACAGAAACTTTGACTCATACAAAGCACTTGAAATTGTATGATGATGTTTTCTTTCCAAAGGGGTCCTTACTGATGGTCACTATTATCTCAATGTGAAACAGTTTCTGAAAAAAACTATTTGGACACAGGAACCCTTTCCACTCTGTGTACACTCCAAGCTCACCTGTGGTCAGTAGTTGTCGCCACTATTCCAAGAACCTAATTGTTGGCTAAAGCTGTGTATCTCAAACACAAAATTAATCTAAGAATCTAATTGATACAAAACCTTCCATATGCCTGACTCCTTTATAGTGTCAGAACAAAACAAACAAAAACAATTCCAGGTACTTCTGCTGTTTCTTTCTATATCTGATTTTTAACTTATATGGTTTACAGTGTCTCCTCCCTGTAGGCAATTCGCCATAGATTCACTGAAGAGCCTTGCAAGTAAGTCCACGTGACAGCTACAGCCACAAGACAAGGTTCTGATCAGTGTCCAGGTGAATGACCTAAAGACTAACCTCATGTAAGAGCCTTATTTTCTATTCAGTAAGCGGTCAGACAAACCTGCCTTTTGAAAAGCAGAAAAGAACAAGGTCTGTTGCTACACCTCTTGCTGTGAAATTCTGAAGTGTGTCGAGCATTAGGGCAACACCCACTGAAACGTGCAGCTCTTGACCGAGCTGAAAAGGAAGGTAGTACCTTTGGACTGAAACAGAGGGTTTCTCTCTTTCATTGTATTTTACATTTCTTAATCTCATCCTTAATATGGTTTCCTTGTGGCAGAGTTGAATGTACATAAAAAAAGAAATTTCTCTCTAACTCTTCTCAGCAAGTCTCTATATAAATACTGTGTATATATATATATAGCATGTGCGTATATGTATGTGTATGGACATATATATATATATATATACACACACACATACATATATATATATATATACACACACACATACATACATATATGTAAATTTTCTATGGCATCTCTTAAAATCACTTCCTTCTGATAAGAGTAGCCTAACCTTTCATGCTAAGGCACTCACAGACAAGGTACATGGTTATTCTGGTTTTTTTAAAATTTGTGTTCCCAAACCTCTCTGGGAGGGTAGAATCTTCTCCCCCGCCCCCATAAAACTTTCTTGATTCTCATAACTTGAAGCACATGACACATCTTGAATTTTGACTCCTCATCCTCCATATGTCATATGCTCAACATAACTCAATTTACATGAAGCTTAGGTGCTACATCTGCCTCATAGCAATAATAATCTTTCAAAAATCACAAGTTCTTTTTTGCCTGAAGAACTACCCACTTTTAGAAAAGGAATAAAGGCAATTATTCTTCAAGAAAAAAGAGAAAATAATAAATTGATGGTGGACACATCATAATGGCTAAGGGCAAATAGCATTTAGGATATGGATATCTTCTGTTGACCTTGTTAATAGTGGGACTGCCAAATGCAAGACAGACATACTATGGTCTATTTATATCATCTGAGCTTATTAGCAGGAGAGTGGAAAGAACAGAAATAATACTTTTATTTTACTGAATGCTAGGATGAAACTTTAATTTTGATTCATGTTGAGGGAGTAAAATCAAAGAGCAGCAACAGTTCTCAAAATGTCTGGAAGTTTAAACATTTCTCAAATACTCATAAAATCTATATGTTATTAATACGTATCTGTTTCTACAGATAATTGATGATTCAAGTCTATATATCTAGTCCCACCCTCTATCCTAATATGACACCTGCACTTCCATATACTGATGCCCATCCCACAAAATCTCAAACTTTAAATATTCCCTAGACTGAATATCACCATTTCCCTGAAAATGCTCTCTTCTTCCATATTTTGGGAAATGTTATTTTTCCTTGTTCCCAGGTTTAAAAACTTGGAGTCATCTTTGATTTTTCTTGTTTCCTTGCCTCTCACACCCAATTAGTCTCAAGCCAGGCATCTTTTATACCTGAACCCCTCCTTCCAATTCCATTGCTGCTAGCCTTGTTAAGGACCTCATTACCTTCTTCCTGGCCTACTGCAATCCCCTTCTAATCAGATTTTCCACCTTTAGTCTTTATCCTGTTCAATCTAATGACAGTTACTGTCACCTTATTCTTTCTGGTGCACAAACCTGCCATAGAACCTCAAAGCTGGAAGGGACCTCAGAGGTCATCTAGTCTAATCCTTACCCAACACAAGAATTCCATTCACAACATCCCCTACATGTCATTTCCCTGCAAAAAAAGGTAAAAATGATGATTCCAGTTCAGGGAGCATCGATCATGCTGTTCCCTTCACTGAGGAGGCTCTTTCCTCCTGTTTCTATCTGTTCGCATCCTATCCACACTCCAAGGCCCAGCTCGGATGCCACCTCTTCCATTAAGCCTTCCTTAATTCCCCCCTTCCCCTTCCCCTCACCTTTGTATGAATAATCACTCCATCCTATGATTTCTCATAATACTCGGTCTGTACTTCTTTTATCATCCCTCACGATTCTATATTACAATTATTAATATAAATGCATTCTCATCCCTAATAAGTTGTATAGTCCTTGAGGACAGGGATCATGTCTTTATTTAAGCCCTGGTACTTAGGGCAGTGCCTTACACACGGTGTTCGATGGACAAATCAAGTAACTGGTATAAATATAAATGTAAACCATATTATGAATTGCTTTGGCATTTTACTAATGTTGATAAAAACTAATGCAAAAGAAAGTCACAGCTGTTTATTTTTCTTCATACAAAGTGACACATTTTTGCAGAAGCACCCAAAATGTGGAGTTCTACAGCAGATGATCATTGAAATTTACTGGGAAAGTTTTGTCTATGAATGATGAAAAACTTTCATTCTATAACTTGCAACCTAGCCATTTCCTTTGAAACCAATTACAACAGAGGAATAAACAAAGAACTGATTTTGAGGTCTTCTTCATTACCAAGGGAGGAGTGGGAAAGAGAAAGACTCGATTTGGGAAGATCTAGCTATTTAGCTATGTTTTAAATAGTGTAGGGCAACTCTACCAACCTGAATGTACAATGGAAGAAAATGTTTTCCACACTGATCCTCGGTTCCAAAAACACTGTTTAAAGGCTACAAATACTTTAATAACTCATATTCACATTCACTTGAACCATCATCACTATTATAACATGTAAGTTCTTTGAGGGGAAGTGACACTTCCTTTCTGTCTTTTTATCCTTAGATACTTATCCAAAGTAGAGCATTAATAAATGCTTGTTGATTTAGTTCATGGGATGGCAATTTTTTGGAGCAGGTGAAAGAAAAATCAAGCTGACTACCTGATTTTATCACTAGGTAAGGAGGATGAAAGAAAAATCTGAAAGAATAGATTGTTAGTAATTGGTTATCTGGAGCTATTCCTGCTATTAGTAGTTATTTATAAAATGACTTCTTCATGACAATACTATGACAAAGATGGTGCAAGTATTATTATATCCATTTTACAGATGAGAAAATGAAGGCCCAGAGAAGTGAGCTGACTGGCTAATAAATGTTGGCCTTGACTCAAACATAGGTATTTTTACTCTGATGCTAGTACTCTGATATTATACCACATTTTTTACCTGGAAAGGTAAAACTGCTTTGAACCTTGAGTTAAAAATATGGTTCTAAACACTGGAAAAAGTTCTGGGAAGAAGGATTTTTAAAAAACAAATTCTGAAAAAAACAAACAAAAAAATAATAAAAAATTTTAAAAAATTCTGAGCAAGGCAGTGACATCCATCCACCTTTGTCACTAGAAGAGGTCCTATCTTACTTCATTTGATGCAACAGTACTTAACTAAAAGAAAAAGTCTGATCTAATTTCATTTGACTGTAATGGGAAAGAGCCTTCTAATGACTTAGCTCTCAAGAACATTCACTTTTACTGGGAAACAATGGTTTTGGATTCAGTTGGGTGGGGGAAAATAACTGTCCTCAAACTCAAGGTAGCATGTGCCATGTTACAAACCTTCAAGTGAAAGTTCAACTGTTAAATAATCAAGTAGAAAGTTTGAGAGTTAGGCAACAGTAATCTTCTGAAGATATATTTTCTAAAAAATTTAGTACTGATGTGCTAGGATTGTTATTATATACTGAATAAGCAAAACTATCTCATCACTTTAAGCTCATAGTATATTCCTAGGAAAAATCTCATCCTTTTTTCTAATGGCCCACAATTTAGCTGGAGCATTTGCTTAAAATACAAAACACCACAATTTTTCTTTCTTATATCACAAGATACATATGCATGTAATAAGCCAAACCTGGAAATATATTCATTTTCCTTATATAACAAGGACATCGTACACTCAGAATTGGCAATATTGAAACTGACATGTTCTGAGCACATAGCACAAAATTGTAGTATATTTTCAGCAGCCATTGCCCCCAACATAATGTTACCTATGAATATAGACACATGACACAACCTTTTGTTATTTAGGCTAATGTCCAAACATCTGAAGAATATGATATTAATATTATCATAGCACCTTAAGACTTACAAAGAGCTTTTAGGACAACAACCCCATGGCTAAGTTAGCATATCAGGATTCCCCCATTTTATAGATGAGGAATGTAAATCTCTGAAAGGGTAAATAATCTGCCCCAGAGTCACAAATCTAATGTCCGAGGTAGAACTCTAATCCAAGTTTTTTCACTCTAAATTCAATGCTCTTTTCCTACAGCATGCTGGTAAACTGTTTAACATGCAAATTCATTATGATGACATTCACAAAGAAGGGGGGGGATCACATTTCCTGGATTCTCGATTATTAATTTTTCTTATACACCCCCCTAGTTGCCCTAAAAATAGTTGTAAGAATAGAAATCAGAATTTGTGATTTTGTGAGTAATGCCAGCTTGCCTTTGTTGCCTCTACCAATACCAGCTGGCTACCTGTATAGCTAGATACAGTCAGAGCCAGCCAAATACAACACTCAGAAAAAGTCAGGGTTTCCCAATTCAGCTATAATGAATTCTGCCTTACTTTGTATTTGTAAAAGATAGCTTTTAAGTTCTAAGAAAAGCACAGCACCAGATCTCATTGTAATAACTTTTTTCATTAAAAATCTCTATAGTAGCCCCCCAAAACCTAGCTTTTTCTTACAGCAGGCTATCTCTTCATCTTAGTCAAGCCCCCTTTTCCTCCATAGCACTCCCCCTTCCCCCTTCTAGATTCTGCTAGGACCTTCCCTTCTAGAAATTTTCATCTCATAAGCAACCTCGCTTATGGGAGCCTCCCTGACTCTAGCATGGAGAAAACCAATCAGATGCATACACAAGTATCCCATGCAGAACTGGAGGTAACGGAGAGCCTGTTTGGTTGATTGGACAGGTGGGGGCCTTCTGACCATTGCACCCAAGTTGTGGACTCCCCATATGTATAATCCTGCCCCATTAGAGTTCTCCCTGTCTCTTGGGTAACTGTGATTCCTCATGTATCCTTGCCCCCTCTGCCCTTATCCCTTTCCTCATATCTGTCTGGGTGTCTGAAGTTAAGTACCTTCCTTTGCATGAGGCCTGTCATAAAGGTCTATCTGCTTTTACATCACTGGCTGGTTTGTTTCTTCAGTGGAAATCTTCGACTCCTGAAAAATCAGTTGCTACAGACTGGAACATTGTTTAGATTACAATAGTGGAGTTGGGCTGGTAGGGGAACAACCATTTTGGTTACATAATGCATATTTATGGTAAATATACCAATGTTCCCAACTTCTTATTAATAAAGCAATTTTTTAAGTCAAGGGATACCACCTGCATAATTAAAGTATATAGCTACTTTATATTCTGGCTAACATACTTCTAAGTATGGAATATTTCTCTAGGATGTCCTCTTTACTGCTGTTTTATTTGTTGGTGTCTGTGTGTGTACATGCGCACACCAGGTAGAGCTATGGCAAAGAATTTTTTCAGAGATTTTGACCTAAGGCATCTTCAAAACTGTCTCAAAAACCTCCTCCCAGTTTCTGCACCCTGCCAACAAAAGCCATAAAAGATTCCTGACTACAAAAGAAAGATATTGCATTTTGCTGGAAAAAAAAAAAAAAACCAACAACCAAACACCCACTCTGCCACTCAGCTTCATGGGATACAGAAGTACACCCACCTAGACTCCTTGATACCATTTCTGAGGAGTCTGGTTTCCGGCTGTTTGTCAACAGAGAATCCCTGACATCAGAGTCTGAGTTGCTCTGGAGCTACTCAGAGGACGCTGACACACTGAACTGAGTTGTTCAGGATCCTTCCCATGTGCTCCCTTTGCTTTTCAGTACACAAATCTCTTAAGCAATAAAGGACAAGATTTGTAATGGAGGGCTCCTGCCAAGACCCTCTGGGGAACTGGCTGCCAAGCTTCTGGTATTTCAACAGGGAGTTTAGAAGAGGCTGCTTGGAGTTAAAAGACTTGAAGCTAGAGAAAGAATTCAGCACCAAAGTTCCTCAAAGAACTGAGACCAGAACTTGCTCTTTCTACCTAGTTTAGATAGGGCTGGACTGGGGGGATGGGGAAACCTCCCAAGGAACCTTAGTCAAGAGAAAGACAAAGAAATCACTGATCATACAGTGCCACAGTTTCAGTGTCTCTCACACCTTTTCAAAAGCATTCAAGCAAAAACCATATGGCTTTCCTGACACTCCAGAAGACTGTGCAAATAAGACTGTCTGAGAAATCCCCAGCAGCACCTGAAAATGACCCTTTTCATGGTTAACAAGAAATTTCAAAGGTGGTATCCTAGTTAAATTAGGCTGTAAGCTCATTGAGCACAGGGGCTCTTTTCTTTGTTATGAATCTACAGCATCTATAAAAATGCCTGTAGGCAATAGGTGCTTAATAAAGCCTTGTTGATTGAGACTGAGTTATTGAAATTAGGTTTGCACAGTCTGAAATCTCAGGCTCTTACTGCTGTCCCATTGAGTCTTACGGGGTCAGTCATGATGAAATGACTGAATCCCCAATGGAGAGCCATTGTATCTAGAGAAGAGAAGCACTCTAATCAAGAAGACCTTTAGAAATGCTTTCATGTTCACGCAAAAATCTCCTATCAATATCCTGCCACTGCTCTCAGAGGCACCAGCTTCCCCAAGTACATAGTATATCTATGATTTGTGTTAATGGTTCCTGCCAAGGTATCCATTCTGATAGGCCAAAGTCTGCCTGGTCATGCCCTAACGTAAGGAATTCTGACCAGCAAACATAAATCAAAGAACATTCTTCTCACCCAAAGATTTCTAATAGGAAGAATGAAATTTTCACACCCTGGAAAATCATTTCTGCCTGAGGTAGATCAAACTAGCACAAGAAAATGAAGTCATGAGTACTCAGGGCAAAAGACCCCTCTTACCTTGTACATGTTGCTTGGACTGGATCAAGGGGTCGGACATGTCACAGAGTGTGGCAGCCCTTGATCATTCTTTTCCTCTCCAGAATCCTCACTTTCTGAATCGGAGACCTCCACTGTGAGCACGAGACAAAAAAGAACATAATAGCACAACATTCAGTGGGAACTTCATGGTTAATAATAATTCTCATTACTGACATTTACATTAAGCTTTAAGGTTTGCAAAGGGCTTTGCAAACATTAGCTATTTGAGCATCTCAAAAGCCTAGTGAAGTAGGTGCCAGTCGGGTCAAACTCCAAAGTGCTAAGGCTATAAAACATAGCAGCGTAAGTGGGCACAGAATTAGTCAACATCTATTCATAAAGACTATAAACCTAAACCACAAAAAAATCACCTGGGAAAAAACAACTGGAATTTTAATCTATGGACTTAGACCTCGAAAATATCTAAGAGAGCCACTGGTCTAACTAACCTTCTTATTTTAAAGGTGAGGAAACGGAAGCACAGAAAAGTAAATGACTTCTACAAGGTCACACAAGTAAAGTGCTTCTTATGCTATGATACATAAACCATCAGATATATTATGGGCAGAGCTGGAGACTAGTTTTCCTGATTCCAAGTGCTCTTCTTCACTCTTTTTTTTTTTTTTTGGTTGAGGCAATTGGGGTTAAGTGACTTACCCAGGGTCACACAGCTAGTAAGTGTCAAGTGTCTGAGGCTGGATTTGAACTCAGGTCCTTCTGAATCCAGGCCCTGTGCTCTATCAAACTGCACCACCTAGCTGCCCCCAAGTGCTCTTCTAAAGACCAGTTAGGTTGTTTTTCAGTCATGTCTGATTCTCATGACCCCATTTGGGGTTTTCTTGGCAAAGATCATGGAGTGATTTGTCAGTGCCTTCTCTAGCTCATTTTACAGATGAGGAAACTGAGCCAAAAAAGATTAAATGACTTGCCCAAGGTCACAAAGCTAGCAAGTGTCTGAGACCAGATTTGAACTCATGGAGAGATGTTTTCCTGACTCTAGGCTTGGCATTCTATCCACAGCACCATCTAGCTGCTCCCCTTCTAAAGCTATCACTTTAATAAAGGTTTTTCCTTTAAATTTCATGGCATGGACTCTGAGGGCAGTCAATGAGTCAGGTAGTATCGATTAAGTGATTACTATGTGCCAAGCACTGTGCTAAACTTTGGGAATAGAGATAGCCAAAAAAAAAAATTGCCCCTGTTCTTAAGGAGTCCACAGTATGATGGGAGAGACAACATGCAAACAACTACATACAAACACGATGCTTGCAAACAACTATGTTCAAAAAAGATATATACAGGATAAATTGGAGATAATCATAGAAGGAAGGCTCTAGGATTAGGAAGGACTTGGAAAAGGCTTCTACAGGAGGTAGAACTTTATTTGAGACTTGAGGGAAGCCAAGGAAGACAGGAGACAGTGGAAAAGTGGCCAGGTTGGGCAGCTAGGTGGCGCAGTGGATAGAGCACCGGCCCTGGAGTCAGGAGGACCTGAGTTCAAATCTGGCCTCAGATACTTGACACTTACCAGCTGTGTGACCCTGGGCAAGTCACTTAACCCCAACTGCCTCACCAAAATAAATAAATGAATGAATGAATGAATAAACAAACAAACAAACAAACAAATAAATAAATAAATAAAAGTGGCCAGGTTTTGAAGAGCTTTGAAAAACAAAGGATTTTATATTTGATCTTGGAGGTGATAGGGAGCAACTGGGTATGGGGAGGGAGGGTGAGATGGTCAGACCTATTAAGCTTTAGGAAGATCATTTTGGCAGCTAACTGAAGGATGGTCAGGAGGGTAGGGAAACTGACCATCAGGCTACTGCAATATACAAATTAGACATGGAGGATGAGAGTGAGGAGCTGAGGATGACCTAGGTTTCAAGCCTGGGTGACTGGTGGTATCTTCGACAGGAATAGCAAAGTTAGGAAGAAGGGAGGGTCTGTGGGGAAAGATTATGAGTTCTGTTTGGGACAAGATGTATATAAGACATCCAGTCTGAGATGTCTATAAGGCATCTGGGGATGTGAGGTTGGAGGTCTGTAGAGAGGCTAGGGCTAGGAAAGAAGAGCTGAGAAATATCTGCATAATGATGATCTTTGAAACCATGGGCACTCATGAGCACACCTAGTGAAAAGGCAGTGTATTTACAGAAAAAAAAATCTACTCCACTGATTCCCTTCTCTTTTGCTGAATCTGGTTTGATCATCTTAGTTGCAAATGTTTTTGACACTGTACTCTATCTCTGTTCCTTGATCCCTCCCATGTTTCTCTGCTCAGGGCCTTGTCCTGGGCTCTTTCCTCTCCTTTCTCTACAAGTTCTCTCTCGGTGATCTCATTAGCTCCCCTGGATTCAACTATCATTGCTATGTAGATGACTCCCAAATCAAAATAACTAGCCCTCATCTCCCTCCTGAATGTCTTAGGTCTGGATGCTTCAAACTCAGCACAAGAAAAAAAATAAAAAGCAAAACATAAAACTAGAGAGCTTGTTATCTTTCCCCATAAACCAATCTCTCTTCCTAACTTCCCTATTTCTATCAAGGGTACCACCATTTTTCTAGTCACTCAGTTTGGCAACCTAACTCATTACTGTCATTCACCACCCCCACTCCCATCAGTTGCCAGCTCTGTAAATTAGATCTCCTCATAATCTCTCTACTCCCACCACCATCATCACCCTAGTTCATGCCCTCATCATCTCTTGCTTGGACTACTGCAATAGTTTTCTAATTGGTCGCCTTGAATCTAGTCACTACCCCCTCCCTTTTGCTTTCCACATAGCTACCAAATTGGTATTCCCAAAGTCCAGGTTTGACCACATTACTCCTCTTCCCAAAACCTTCAGTGGCTGCCCATTGCCTCCAGAATAAACTAGAAATTCAATGCAAAATACAAGTCATGTGAGTTTGGGGAAGTTATTTAATTTTTCAGTCTCAATTTCCTAATCTGTAAAATAAGAGAGTTGGGTCAGATGTCTAACTAAGGTATCTGTTAGCTCTGGAATGATCTGATTATCTGTAATTCTTATTCTTCAGTAACAAAACTCCCTATTTCAGGTTCAAGACTGCCTTGTCTAAATTCTACTCTATGGAAAGCACTTTTAAAGTAAGGTTCCAGGGTCCTTACTTTATTCTTTTAAAAAAGAACCAAGGGGCAGCTAGGTGGCGCAGTGGATAGAGCATCGGCCCTGGAGTCAGGAGTACCTGAGTTCAAATCCGGCCTCAGACACTTAACACTTACTAGTTGTGTGACCCTGGGCAAGTCACTTAACCCCAATTGCCTCACTAAAAAAAAAAAGAACCAAACCCACTTACTAGCTGTGTGAACCTGGGCAAGTCACTTAACCCTCAGTGCCCTGCAAAAAAAAAAATGTAGTTTTGGGGCAACTGGGTGGCATAGTGAATAGAACACCGGCCCTGGAGTCAGGAGGACCTGAGTTCAAATCTGGCCTCAGACACAACACTTACTAGCTGTGTTACCCTGGGCAAGTCACTTAACCCCAATTGCCTCACCAAAAAAAAAAAGAAAGAAAGAAAGAAAGAAAGAAAAAGAAAAAGAAAAAAAGACAAAAAAAGAAGCAAACCTATGCTTTCATCCATATGAGAAACTCCTGGCATAGAAACTTCCTTCATCAATGCAGATTTGCAACTCATTTGTAACTTTTATTCTTTTAGGGGAAAGATTTATACGATCTGAAGAGAAACCAGAGTATTGTAACTTTTATTCTTAAAAAGTTCCTTGGGACACTGAGGGATTAAGTCACTTGTCAATAGTTGCAAGGTTAGAACCTGGTCAAATATAGTATCCAGGTCTTCCTGAATTGAAGGTTCAGGCCTCTAGCTGTTTCAATACCATGCTGCCTCTCTTAAAAAAGTTATCTTATTCTGTTGATACCTCTTATTTTTTACAAAGGATTATGGGATCAAATTCATTTTCAAATCCCCCCTAACAAAAAATTTAAACAGAGCGGGGGTGGGGAGGAAGGGGAGGAAGCAGTTCAGCAAAACTAAGTGACACAATAACCATGTCTGACAGTAGATGCACTGTATTAAAATGTACTGAGGCAGTTAGGTGGGTGCAGTTGATAGAGCTCTATGCCAGGGGTCAGGAAAATTTGAGTTCAAAAGCATCCTTTGATACTTACTAGCTGTAAGACCCTGGGCAAGTCATTCTTTTTGCCTCAGTCTCTTCAACTATAAAATGCAGATGATAATAATAGCATCTACCTCTGAGGGTTGTTGTAAAATCAAATAAGGTAATAATTGTAAACCACTTAGCACAGTGCCTGGCACACATATAAATATAAATGTTAGCTATTATTATTATTATTATCATTTTATATGATATCCACACCCATAGCCCCGGACCTCTACAAGGAAGGAAGGAAGTGCGTTTTTTCAACTGTTGTGGTGGGCTGGGGGAAATAGGGAGGGGGTGGTGAACTTTGTCATTTTCATTATAATTAAGCAGAGTATAATTTCATTTGTGTTGGTGTTATCCTTTCCACTTATGTTGTTCAAGTTACTGTCTTTATTATTTTCTGGCTATTCACTTCACAAGGATGTCACCTTTTAATTTATTTTTTATTTTGCATCCATCATTCTTATGACCAAAAAAAAAGTTTACTCTTAACTTAAATAAAACTAATAACATTTGTTCTGAAAAGGAGTGGAAAATGAGTTTGAAGGGCAACATAAGTGTTCTTCTGACTGGACAAAGTTTATTTGCAGGATACTGATATTAAGAAAGATTTAGTTGAATAAAGTTTCCCACACATTAAAGTTAGGGCAAGCTGGAATGGAAGATCTAATTTAATTTATTGTGTTTCTTAAATTACACTTAACCTAGCTCAATAAAGTCTGAAGAAATGGTCAATACTGTATTTCCCATGTTACTGTATTTCTCCCCTCAATAAAACATTACTTTTCTTTTCTTTGTTTTTGAGAGACAGAACTTTTGCTAATAAGGATTAATGTTACTTTCATTCTTGAAGAACTCAGAAAACATTTTAAAACATGCTAGTATAGCATTAAAACTTTTTATATATCAGAAGTAGGAAGAAGGATCTGTATGGTCACTAGCTATTGCAGTCACGTTTATTAGGCAGGTAAATATCCCACATTCAGTTAAGGTGACACCAGTGGTCATTATGATGCCACATCATATAATTTGGACTCTGAAGCTCAAATTTAGATGATCCAGTGCATAAAAAAAAACTGGTGAGGATTTTTTTGGGGGGCGTAGGGAGGTGCAGGGAGCAAATATTAACATCTTGTTTCATTTTTAAGGCTACAAAGGCTGTATATGTTTCATCTTGTTTGGTAGTTACTATAGTAAGAATTTGGTTTTAAAGACAACAACCTTTGTGTCAAATCTGAATCCATTTTACACAGCAAAAATACTCCTAAGAGATTAAACCTACAAACTCCACTCTTCATACTCCTGGAAGATAAGATACTAATGAATTTCAAAGTTTTAAATTTGAGCTATCTATGAAATTTAAACTAAGAACACATAATTACAAAGCTTATCCACCTCCATTGCATGAATGTCAGAATTTTATACAGACAACATTTTTTTATGTAACAACAATAATTTCATTTTTCAAAAAACATTCATTTGACAAACTTTTATTAAGCACCTGGAAAATTAATACATGGTCCCTACCTTCATATAGGAGGATAGTAATAATACAAGAATGAGAAAGATATGTTCATCGGATAACCCTCCCCATATCCAATGATTCCATTACCTTTTACTATATACACCCATCTGCACTGAACTAATTTGTGTCTTTTTATAGACTGCTCTCTAAGTATTTTTTAATCTCCAAGTATGTTTTTCCCTCTACAAATGTTGGTCTAGAATTTTCAACTAGACTGACCTTAATTGATTATTTATTTCATATCACCCATAGTTTAGTTTAGAACTTTGTACACAATGAGGAAACAAGCACAATACTGGTGACTGCTGCAGCCTGCCTTTCAGAGAAAAGCAGATAAAGGAAGTTCTTATAATGATCACAGAGAGAATACTGGCTCATTACCAATCGCCAACACCCTCCATCCTGCTCCTACCTCAACAACATAGGCATTTATAGTGAGGTCAATGCTCCCAGTGCTTTCAATCAGTCAGCAAATATTTATTAAGCACCTACTATATGCTGGGCAAAGTGCTAAGAGCTGGGGATACAAAAAGAGACAAAAGACTGTTGCTGCCCTCAAAGAGCTTACACTCTATTTTAAAATTTTTTATTTTTATTTTTGTGGAGCAATGAGGGTTTAGTAACTTGCCCAAGGTCACATAGCTGGTAAGTGTCAAGTGTCTGAGGCCGGATTTGAATTCATGTCCTCCTGAATCCAAGGCCAGTGCTTTATCCACTGTGCCACCTACCTGCTCGAGCTTACACTCTAATGAGCAAACAAATCTTTACAAAGCAAGTGAAATTCAGGGTAAATATGAAATAATTAAAAGAGGAAAGGCACTAGAATTAAGATGAATTGGAGGCTTCCAATAAAAGAAGGGGTTTTAGTTGGGACTTAATGGAAGTCAGGTAGATCACTAGGCAGTGCAGAAGAGGGAGTGTTCTGGGCACAGTGGACAGCCAGAAAAAATGCTGGGAGCTGAGAACCGGAGTGTCTTGTTTCTGGTACGGCCAAAAGACCAGTGTCACTGGACTGAAGAGTGTATGTGAGAGAATAACTATCTTTGAGACAGAGGATTTCAGAACTAGAAAGGGCCTTAGGAATGACTTAGCCCAGCACCCCTCATTTTACACATGGGGAAACTGAGAAATGGTAAGTGGCGTGCCAGAGATCACCCAGGGAAAATAAGTGTCATAGCCAAGACTTGGGCCAGGTTCTTTGACTCTACATCTGGTCGCTCTTTCCAATACAGCACAGAAGACAGAATGCATAACATTGCGTTTCACTGACTGAAAGTGTTTTACTATAGCTTTATAAAGAGCCCTTTGCTTATCGCTCTATCAAATAACGTGCAAAAGAGAATCCTTGTAACAGACCCATTTTTCATGTATGTTGCTTAGTCTGAAAGTGTTGTCATATATACAAAGTACAAATAAAATCCACTGCTTACAAAAGACAACCATCCAGAAAATGGACTAATTATAAGTTAGGACTAGTCATCAACCAAAGGGTTTGCTGGACAGATAACAGAAAAGACTGGCCTTATTCTTTGAAGTACTTTCAACCCTTTCTAAACAGTACAAGTCTGGCTGTTTTATAGCCAAGTCCATGTGAGGAGCCTCCTAGAAGAATATACACCTTCAAAATGAGATGGTCTTAAATTGAAAGAATTTATATCTTCTTGGTACTGAATAAATGTAAAGTACAAATATGTATCAGGCTATGTTCTAGGAACTGAGCCACAATATGTGTGATTTCTATTCTTCAGATCCTGCTGGAGGTGGTTTTACTGGTATCAATTAGGCCTCTGCTATTGTCAGTAGCAGACACCAAAAATATTAACTCACATTTAATTCACTTCTAGAGGTGGGTGGTAAAAGGAAAAGCTAGGTAAGCAGGAGGCAAGGGTTAGTGTAGGAAGAGGAAATAAGAGAAGAGGTGAAAATAAAAGGTCAAGGCTACTGGGAAAGCAGATGGAAATGGGTAAATTATAAAATAGATTGTATACAGAGATTATGTACAGAGATACACCTACCACCTACTCATATCAGAAAAACACTGAGGGAGTTAGGGCAAGACAATAAGGAATTCCTTGTTCATATCTACTACTCCACATCCAGAAGCTTCTACAAGACAGCTCCTCCAGAGAGCCAGGTATACATAGGTAAAGTCAGAAGTGGTCTCAATTGTTTAATGTTACATATCTATCATCAGCTACCACTTACCATATAGAAATGATAAAATCCTTTATCAGGATTATGTGAATGTCTTGTGTGGTAGGGATATGGAGATAAAAGTATGACTACATGAATGAATGTACTTAATGTGGTAAAAATTATTTGTGGTAAAGATTAATATCGAAAGTTTTAGCTGAATCATTTGAGAGATTGCGCATGCTACTGAGCGGCTTTTGAAGGACCTCCCCTTTTGGGGAGGAAAACACGAGGAACTTCCAGAATGCCAACTCAAAAGTGACGGAGGGAATGGAAGTTTGCTCTCTCTGGCAGTCAGCTTAGTTGTGGTGGCGTGCAAGGGGAGTTCAGGCTGGTGGCGTCTGGGGAGCTGGGGGAGCACGTGTTTCATACTCTGTTTCGGGAGACTGCTGAGTTACTACAGACTGACTGGGTTGGTGAGTTAATGACAGAAAAGTTTAGTGTAAAGACTATCTATCTGCATTTCTACTTCCTTATTTCCTTAATTGATTTCACCTTTGTGGTCTAATTAATTCCCAAGCAATAAAACCTGATCCTTTATGAACTAAAGCTCAGAGGTTCCTTTTCTTATTGGCCTGGGAGGTGTATGCCTATATCTATACCTATACCTATACCTATACCTATACCTATACCTATACCTATACCTATACCTATACCTATACCTATACCTATACCTATACCTATACCTATACCTATATCTATATCTATATCTATATCTATATCTATGTCTATGTCTATATCTATATCTATATCTATATCTATACCTACATGTATATATATTTATATCTATATATGTATGTATATATATAAAAGGGAAAGTATAAAAGGGGGAGATTAATGCTCCATATATCCAATTTTGATTCTCACATTATCAAGTACTTACTATGTGCAAAGCACTATGATGAGCACTGCTAACAAAAATAGAAAATTCAGACATTCCTACTCTTGGAGATTCCACATTCTAATGAGGGAGACAACATATATGGAAAAGGTTTCAACTACAAATCAGGAAAAGTCCCATGATCCTTAGGGTACAGTGACAAAGCAGGAGTAAAGCCTCTTTAATGTCATTTGCACTGATAAAATAGGGTCATTTCTGAAGCTAATCCATTCAACAGTGCTGTTAAGGGCTGGGCCGGAAGGAGGGTGGTCCGTGAGGATGCTGCCACTGCCAGGGCCCCTGTGCCTCTCTGCCTATTGGTACCAGGTTGTCAGAATTTGTTGTTGCTGGTGGTGATGAGGAAGATTTCTCCCCTCAATGATGGCTGTGGGCCTGGGCTCGAAGTAGGCCTAGTGATTTGTAGGGTACTGCTATTCCCAAGGTTCTTGAGTTCAGAGTCTTAGGCTCACCCTATCATGGTTTAAGTAGAGACAGTGGTCAAGGTGGCAGTGGTTTCACTTGCCAAATGCAGACTTCCTCCTTTTTCTCCCTAGGGTGCCTCACTGCTTTAGCTAGACTGGAATATCTATCCCATAAGCAACATTAGTTAGCAATTATAATCAGAAAGCACAGAGGACCAAGGGTTCTTTTCTCACATACTGGGACTTTGTTCCTTGTGACACTTGTAAACATAGTAACTATGGAACAAGAGAGGCAAGTGAGAGCATTATAAAATCTGCACAGATATAGAGACATTATATATTAGGGTAAGGACCAGACTTATGATTTTTATTGGCATAGGAAACTCCCTGGAGAAGAAACCCTCTCTGCCAATCAATACAAGTAGGCACAATCTCTGCAATTTATATTCTTAGAGAGGTTACTAGAACACAGAGATTATGAGTCAGAGGCAGGGCATGAATTCAGGTCTTCCTTGTTTTGAGGCCATTTATCAATCCACTTACCCTCTTCTATCATACACATCATTTAATGTTACTAGGAAGTAAATTCCAGTATAAAAAGCAGTAAATGAGGGTATAGCCACCAATAAATAACTGCAGTGCTTCCTTTCTCCCAGGATGTGTTTTCCTATCCCTTTCCCTTGAAATTCAGGCAGAGAAAGAAGGAAGAATACTCCCTGTTTTCTCCTTCCTTTCCCCCTTCATTCTTTGAGATGAGCCAGAAGTACAGCTGCTGATATTCAAAGGCTTTGGGGTCCTGACCATCCTACAAAATTGGTCACTCCCAAAGGGCATTGCCCTATATAAGGTAGAATTGATTAAATTTTTAAAGCACTTGTTAACCACCTACTATGTGCTGCTAGGCATGTGAGGCATTTGATTGGACTGTGTATAACACAGGCTTCCTCTGGCTAGAACTTCTGCTCTAATTATGTTCAAGGCTAATATCCTGACTCATTATGCCACCAAAATGTTTTTTAAAAGTAATAGAACATCAGAGTTTAGGGGAATCATAGACATTATCATATCTAATCCCCTCATTCTGTCAATTGAAGATTGCATCTGTGAATGACACAATGCTAGCAGGAACAACTAACATAGTGGATGACAGAATCAAAATCTGAAAAGATTTCAGCAGGTTAGAGCAGTGAATTGAAACACAAAAAGGATAAATGCAAAATCATGTACTTGGGGTCAAAGGATCAACTGCCCAAGTACAAAATAGGATAGACATGGGCAGAAAGTTCATATGAAAAAGACAAGGATTTGAGTGGAACCTGAGCCCAATTCGTCAATAGTGTGATGTGAAAACAAGAGAGCTGATTAGATGCACTTCAGCAAACATTTAATAAGCACTGCAATAGCACCATCTTGGATGCTGGGGACATAAAGACAGGGAAAAAAACCCAAACAACCATCCACAGTCCCTACCCTCAGAGAGCTTATAGTCTACAAAGGGATATAACATGTACACAGATAATTAAAAGCAATGTATATACAAAATAATGCAAGTAATTTCAAGAGACAGAAAGTACTAATTTGATTTTTGATGCTTTTATGGAGATGTTTTGTAATTGAAGATTTGGGTATCTCTTCAGTGATACTCATTACAATCCATTCACACATTCTCATCCTGTGCTAGCCTTATCCACATCCTCCCATATTTCTTTCATAGGAGTCCATCCAAAGTGTTAGGGGCCTCCTCTCCATCTGTTAGATGGACTATTCATCTGTTATCTTATGCTTGCTACATGAGTGGCTTTTATCTTAGTGGACACTAATAGAAATAGAGTATAGCATAGTATAGAGGGACTATTGCATGAGTTGCCCATGGCACTTCGATCAAGATAATATCAGATTCAACAATTCATCAGAATAAACATTTATAAAATAAATGCCTACAAATGTATAGGATCCAGGGCCAGGTTCTGGTGGATACTGAAATGAAAAATGACTTGGCCTCTATTCTCAAAGAGCTAATTATCTAATTATCTAATAGATAATTATCTAATATGAAATATACAAAAATAAGTAATATAAGGACAATGCATTAATACCAGTGGAGATATTTAGGAAAGGCCTATAAGAAAATTTCAGGAAGGCAAAACAACTTGTAAATATTCAGGGTGATGGAGGTGAAAGTCCTGTCACCTTCTGTCTTCTGTCAGACCACATATGGAGTACTGAATCCAGGTTGAGGCATGATATTTTAGAAGGAACACTGACAAGCTGGAATGTCCCCTGAGGAGAGCTGGGTAGTGAGGAAATGTGAAGCCATGTCATACCAATACTGACTGAAGAAATGGGAGAAGAGAATACATGACTTAGGAGGAAAATGATAGCAGTCTTCAAATGTTTTAAAGGGCTGTCATGGGGAAGAGGGATCAGACCTGTTCTGTTGATCCAGGGGTCAGAACTAAGACCAATGGGGAAGTTATAATGAGACAAAAATTGACTTAACATAGGAATAAGATTTCCTAATATTAAAATTGATCCAAAATGGAATGAGTTGCCTGGGAAGATAGTATGTTCTCCATTGCAGAGGTCCTTAAGTAGAGGCTGGGTGACCTCATTTTGGGAATACTGAAAATGAAATTCATAATTTGTCAAACCTAATGGCCTTTTTTTAATTCTTCTTCTTCTTCTTCTTCTTCTTCTTCTTCTTCTTCTTCTTCTTCTTCTTCTTCTTCTTCTTCTTCTTCTTCTTCTTCTTCTTCGGGGCAATGAGGGTTAAGTGACTTGCCCAAGGTCACACAGCTAGTAAGTGTCAAGTGTCTGAGGCCAGATTTGAACTCAGGTCCTCCTGTATCCAGGGCCAGTGCTTTATCCACTGTGCCACCTAGCTGCCCCCAATCATCATACTACTTGATCTCTCTGCAGCCTTTGACACCATTGCTCACCCTCTTCTCCTTGAGACTGTCTTCTCTCTAGGTTTTTGTGACACTATTCTCTCCTAGTTCACCTCCTAGCTATCTGAAGATTCCTTCTTAGTCTCTTTTGCTGGATCTTCATCAAGGTCGTTAATGTTAACTGGTGTCCCCAACACATAAAATGCTCCCCCTCTTCATCTCTTACCTCTGGATTCCCTGGATTCCTCCAGCCTTCTACAGAAAATCTTTCCCAATCCCTCTTTTGTTGATTACTTCCACTTTATATCTGCATGTTGTCTCTTCCATTAGATTGTGAGCTCCTTGAGAGTAGGGGATAGTTTATTTTTCTTTGTATCTTTAGTACTTAGCACAGTGCCCAGAACATAGTAGGTACTTAATAAATGTTTACTGATGGATATTGGCTTGGCATATAGTAGATGCTTAATAAATGTTTACTGAGCAGTTGACTGATTTGGAAAGGAACTCAAGCTACTTGATTTCTGAAGTTCCCTCTAAGACTACAGTTCAGTAATCCAATAAAATTGAGGTCCAGAGAAATAAAATTTCTCTTCTCAAGTGTCAGAGCCAACTGGATTAAAATTTTAAAATTCAAATTTTCCTAAACTAGAATACAAATCTACAAATCAATGTTTCATCAACAGCCAGAAACTTCTCTCTACAAGTATGGATTAAGTCATTTGATAATTAATATTCAGAAATAATTAGGAATATATGAACTGTGGTAAGTATAAACAGACACATATGATAGCAATCTATTTATTCTCCCTTTCACTGCCAAGCTTCTAGAGAGGTTGGCCTTTCATCCTTTCTCATATTGGGAAAAGTATGATTGCTTTCAGTTGAGTTCACATATGCAGTAATTTTACATTGTGCTGAGAGTGTCCTTTAATTCTGACTCTTCAGAGATTTGACTATTCTATGATTTGCAGCCACATACATCACTGGAAGAAGTGTGATGTTAAAAAAGATGGGTTTCTGTTTCAAGGAGGAGTACAGGGTCAGCAGAAGCATTGCACAGTCTCCTGAAGGCAACCCCATCCCATTCCCTTCCTCCTATTCAATTCTGGACATTATACATCCACAATTCATGTTCATTCTATCTATCTATCTATCTATACATCTATCCATTCATCCATCCAATGTGTAAATATATATATATATATGTATATATATATATGTATGTATGTATATGTATGTGTGTATATATACATAGCTCTCTTATCACATCCATCCAATGGCAGATTAAAAGTCTGGACAACAGAGATTCTTCCTCCACTTGTTCCCCAGCTTCCCACCCCACCACCTCAGTGAATTGCTAGGCTGAACTCTTTAGAGCAACTTGATCTTGTATAAGATGTTCTGTCATTCAAGGGCTTGATGTAATCAGCACAATTGCATCCACAAATAGGGACATATGGAAAGCCTTACCATCTATGGAGAATGTTTCTCTCTTTTGGTTTCTGCCCTGGAATCCTCCAGGACAATGATAAATACCTTTAGTGAACATATATCTCCCTGTTTTATGCCTTTCCTGCTATTTATAATTGAACAAAGTCATGGGTTATTGAATTTTTCAAGGAATCTTGTATGAATGTTAAGATGAGAAAAGGAATCTTGTATGATGTTATAAAAGGATTCTTGTATAATTTTGGCATATTCATGGGAGACACCTTGTTGGAGCTTTCAACATTTTGCTCTACTGAATCACAATAGTCAGCAGACAATAAGCACTGTAAGATGTCTTGTATTCTTTGTACCTCTTAGTCAACTGTGTGACTATAAAAATGTGGCATGCTGTAGAATATTGTTTGCAAAAGCCTGATTGCTCCATTCTCATATCTTCATCAAGGATGCCCTTGGATGCCCTTCGTATATGTATAGATTATTATCATATTTTATGGAGGTGACAAAATAAGCTTCTTACACACATCATCGTCATCATCACCACTCTGATCCAAATAAAGAAAAGTAACTAGATTATCAAACAGAATATCTAGGCCCTTTGTCTTCCTAAGGGGGAGATGATGTTTTAAAGATTTATAGGGTTCCTTTGTTGTTGTTCATCCATCTTTCACTCATGGCTTACTCTTCCTGAGGCCTTTTGGGGTTTTCTTGGCAAAGATACTAAAGTAGTTTGCTATTGCCTTCTCTAGCTCATTTTACAGTTGAGGAAACCAAGGTAAACAGAGTTAAGTGACTTGCTCTGGGTCTTCCTAACTCCAGGCCTAGAATTCTATCCATTGTACCACCTGGCTGCCCTCAAAGGATTCCACCATACTATAATGATCATATTTAAAGAACCATAAAGTTAAAACTCTAATTCACAATTTATAGAGGCCAGGTACAAGGTACTATATTGGCTTTACTTTGTATAAATGTTGGGGGGGGGAGGTAACAGCTCAAAGCTCTAGGCTTTTATACAGAAATTAACATTTGATTCCCATTTAACCAATTTTGATTGAAAAAGCTCCTCTCCTTGGGGCAACTAGGTGGCGCAGTGGATAAAGCAACGGCCCTGGAATCAGGAGTACCTGAGTTCAAATCCGGCCTCAGACACATAACACTTACTAGCTGTGTGACCCTGGGCAAGTCACTTAACCCCAATTGCCTCATTAAAAAAAAAAAAAAGAAAAAGCTCCTCTCCTTTTTTTCTTGGACAAAGGCTTACTAACCATACTCAACTTATCCTTGTTCCTTCAGTTTTATAATGAAAGATCAATTCAATTTCAACTTAATAAACATGTGACATTTCTAAAGATCACTATAGTCCTCCAAACAATTTTAGCTTCCTTTTTCCCTGCCAGATTCTGAGGAGATAGTCTAGCAATCACATTTCCTTTGACCTGTGTGGAAAATTGAATTAAACATTAGGGGAAAACTAGTATTTCATCCACTGACATGAGAACAATGATACCAAGGATACACTAGGTACACATCTCCCTCAAGAGAGGCTAAAAAGACTTAGAACCTTGACCGTGAAAAGCTCAGGACAACGGTAGTAAGTAATTCAGAGACTTTGCAGAATCAAGTGAGAATAAATTATAAGAAGTAATCATCTCAAGTGAAGAGGTTGGTTTTTGTTGCTGTTGTTTGTTTTTGAAAGCAGAAGCAGAAACTTGCATGTTTAGTGGGCTAATATTGTCTCACACCTAGTTCTTTTGGGGCAGAAAAATGTGTTTCTTTAGGTCCACAGAATAAAGTCATACTTGGCATAACAAACCTCTACTGAAAATAGGACTTGCATTCCTATTCCATTTTCTCTAGGATTCCATACATGGGTGTCACCTGTCTTTTAACTCTGACTGAGAGAATCTTGAATAGGGTCTTATGCTCTTTGCAATGAATAGCACATTGTTGATAATTACATAGTAAGTACTCTCAGTAACAAAACAAAGGAGTGATCACAAGAGAAATTTAGATAGAGAGCTCAATGGTTGTCTGGGTTTGACAAATCTGTCCTGTGACAGAAAAGCATAGACCAGTAAGTCTAGCTATCAAAATTATCAGGAAACTAAGCCTCTGACTTGGACTTCAAACCTAATTTATAGTTCTAGTTTTATAGGAATGAATCTGTCTGGACAAGAAAAAAACACAAACTTTTTTTTTGGGGGGGGCGGATTTTGAAGGAAGCAAAGATGGCATGAACCATTTTTACTGATGCCAGCTAAAGAAATGCCCACGGATCACACAACTCTGGTTTGTTAGAAAGTCACTGCACTCTGGGATGGCAGACCAGGCAGCAGCCAAAGAAAACCTTTCAAATGGCCTACATGGAGGCCTTGTCCCTGGTGTATTCCCTGATCTCATTATAGCAGCCCATGCTAGTCCTCACAAAACAAACAGAGGAAATTTATGCCTGCCGTAATGTTGCGGAAGACTCCACATTCCTTATTAATGAGAGTTCCAGCCTTCTACAATGGTGGTCACTGGCATGGGATAACTTTCTCCTTTGTCGATGGAAATAACTACACTCCCTCTTCCAGGGCCTGGATGTGAATGGCCATGACCCTGGGGAGATGCATGAGGCTCACAGCCTAGACTTTATGCCCTGGTCCTCTTGATGAAACGTTCCTATTCTGCTTATATCAACATCCCCCAGCCTCAAAGGGTAGAGCCATTTCCTCTTTGGAAGCTCTGGGAAAGTATTTAGGCCTGGATTTGAAGGGTTCCACCTGTTAGGATTTGAATTCCATGACACAGATTCCTCTGTGTAACAAAAACTCAAAATACTCTAGTGGGAAAAAACTTCTTCAAGCACCCTCGTCTGATTAGCTCAGCTCAGAAAAGCTTTCCCAAGAACTCTCAGCCCGGGATTCTGCTTTGAAGAAAAAGTGGCAAGAAAGAAAATGCTGCTTTGTCCTCATTGGTATGAGGTCAGAAATATGTTGCTCAGTCAATCAAGTGCACAGAGAGAGAACTCCAAAGTCAAATGTAGGATGCAAATGGAAAACTCAAGGAGGACAGTAGGGATAATAATTATGAGAATGTTGCTATCACAGAGTCTTCCCCCCAAAAGATTAGCACAATCACAAGAATGAACCAGTCTGTCTTGTCTTTGGTAAAATGAAAAAATAAAAGGCATTTTGGCAGTAAATGTAAAACTTTTGGCTGGTATGAGTGAACACCTTAAATACAGTATGTATTTCTATCTAAGGCTATAGAGACAAAAAGATATATAATTTTTATACTATGGTACTAATTCTATTAATAACAGTCATTATATTCATTCCAAATAAAGGGGTTATATGGGTGAAATGTGCATGATTTCATGTTAAAGGTATGATTGCGGTATCCCCCAGTCTAAGTAAGTTATGGGATTAGCTGAGCTATATGTGTGAAAGGGTTGTCCAGATCTGTTTAAAAAGAAAAAAAAATGGTTCCCTTTTCAACTTGAAATTCTGACATCTTTTGTAAAAGTCTAAGAGACGGGACAGCTAGGTAGTGCAGTGGACAGAGCACTGGCCCTGGAGTCAGGAGGACAGACACTTGACACTTAGTAGCTGTGTGACCCTGGGCAAGTCACTTAACCCCAGTTGCCTCACCCCCCCAAAAAAACAACCAAACAAAAAAGTCTAAGAGACCTTTAAGAGAAAACCAGAAAACTGAGGGCATGAAATGGGAAATAATAGCCTAAAAGACATGATAACTGCAGTGATGCTATCCTGGCCTCCATACCGAGATGGAAGTAAAAAGTGGTTATATAAAAATATTGCTATGTAAATATAGAAATGTGTCATAATAAATCATTGTGAAAGTTTTTTCTATCTCCATTTTCCTTCTGTTCCAATATGCTCTTTCCCCTCCCCTTAGAAAGGTACACTTTCATTCATATTTCATTCAATTTTGGCCATCAAATACACTTTTAAATAACCCAAGTCAATTTTCCCCTACAACTCAAAAACAATTATTTGAAAGCCACCTCTCTTGGCTTTTGCCAGATCATCTCTATGAGTCATAGATTAAAAAAAAAAGATGATAAAAAATGTGTACCTCCTAAAGAAATTCTTGGATGATCTGCATAATTTTTAAAGTGGTATGGTTTGGCACGTGTAGGGTATATGACAATGAACAAAATTGAGTCGCAACATTTTTAATCCTTTCTTAATTAAGGTGTAAAATTCAATGGACTTTAAATACCTCAAAAGTCAAAGATCCTGAATATTACAACAGAGAAGAATTATTTTGGGGAGGGGGGAAAGTTCTAAGGTTCTTCCTGAATTCCTCTTAAAATTAGCAGCTGCCCTAAAGTCCTAGCTTTACCTACCACAATTAAAACAGATCTCATAGTGATTCTCTACCTTATCACTCCCCCACTCCCCCCACCCCACATGCATTCTCCTTTGTTCCTCTACAGCATTGCCCCTTCTAAGTAATATCTGGGAACTATTAAACAACAACAACACTCCCATTCCACCCCCCTTCCCCTATTCCTGTCTGTCTCAGTCATGTTGGCGTCAAGACAAAGCAAACTCATACTACATCACAGAGCAAACTAATTTTCTCAACACAGTCTTGTTGGTAGTTTACCGCTACTGTAACCCAATGCTGTCAACAGGGCAGTCTTTGTTTTGCACGGCCTTGTTTTTCTCCCCCCTCACACTCCCCTCCCCTTTCCCCTTTTCAGTCCAGGCAATCTGTTTTAAGTGACTCTCTACGCTGGCTCCACCCCACTCTGTAAACTAGACATTACCTTATACAAAAACGAATCTACTGCATTCCTCTGTCTAGCTGCCTGAGAGCAGAATTCCTGCACTCACCACCCTAAGCAACAGCAGCTTTTACACACACACACACACACACACACACACACACACACACACACACACACAGCCTTCCTTTCCCCTCCTCTTTCCTCTACCCCTCCCCACTTTTCTTTCTTTCTTTTTTTTTAAATTTCCACTGCCTCACTGTGTTTTTGTGTAAATGATCTCACATGACTCAACAAATCCATCTGCCCAGAGCAGGCCAAGTTTGGAGGCCTCCCAGGAGGGAGGAGAAGAATTGCTTTGTGGAAAGGACCTGGAGCTTTGCCCTTTCTCTGGCTCAAATTACCCGCCTGTCAGGCCTGACGGATTTGGCTAAAAATAAAAGGAAGCGGGCCGTGAAAAGCAGATGAATGAGCTCAGCAGTTCCTTAGATAACATGGGCCTGGTGTTGCCCAAAGCTCCCAAAACATACACTTCCAATGCTAGGCATGAAAGGACAGTGGTAACTGTCCAGGTGATTGCGATTATTTGAATAAACTGGTTTTGGTTGGGAAAAGCCTTGTGCTTGAGATGATATCGAAGTGTATATTCCACACACATATACTGCTATCTGAAAAAAGCTAAAAGTTCATTAAACTGGGGGGGGGGGTTGCTTATTTTTTAAAATGAAATTTATAGTGTTTTCCTTGCATATTTACCAGACTCCCCCCTTCTCAGTATCCCATCTGCTCCCCCCCACCCCAAATAGCCATTTTAACCCACACATGATGTCAACCCCCGCCCCCTTCAGTGCCAGCAAAGTGCTAAAAGTCGTTTGTTGTAAGTGTCTGCCCAGCGCCCGCAGTGGGTATTAAGCACTTAGGTTGGCAATGTAATGACACACTGTAACAATCTGTAATATGAAGCAGTCAGCAGAGCTCTGGCTCTGAAAGCCTTTCTCCTAACTATTAACCATATGTTTGGCTCCTCGGCTTTCTGAGCGGGTGTTCCAGCTTACCATCTGGTTCCTATCCACACAAGCAACTGTACAGCAGAGTACTTCTCTCTGGAGTTACATGGTTCTTTTCTCTCTCTCTCTTCCTCTCCCCTTCCTCTCTCCCTCCTCCCCTTCTTCCTCCTCTTCCCCCCCCCAACTTTGAATTCAATGGTTCCCCTAAAGAATTCTCATCATTCACCACTTTCAAAGAGAACTTTTACCTCTACTACAATGCCTGGGAATGTACATACACAATAAACAACGCAGGAAGCTGTTTACCACAGGCAGAAAGCTGCACAATAAAGTCTCGCCCCTTCATTTGCTCGCAAAAAAAATACATGCACATGCAGATTAAAAGTGACCAGACTGACACTTGATACAGCACGTTAAAAATAGGGACATTCTTGACCGTGGTGCCCTTCACACTCACTTCATGTTCTGGGAATTTGAGTTTACACACACACACACACACACACACACACACACACACACACACACACACACACACACCACACACACACCACACACACACACACTCTCACTCCTGCCTGCATTACGTCACTTTCACACTAGATGACATTCTGACTACAAATAACCAAGTTAACAGGATTCTGCAAATACTTCTTTCCTCAGGGATTGGATTACCTCTCCCCTCCCCCCAGCTTCTATAGAAGAACCAAAATTGGGGTTGAGTGGGACAATACAGACCAGCAGGGCCAAGTGTCCACATTTAAATCTTTACACTTTTTAAAGCATGCATTTTTAATGTTATATATAGCAACGTACACAAGCACACCAAAACACGTGCTACATAAACCTGTGGAATTCTCTTATAGTATATTCAATTCCCGTTAACTTTCAGGTAGTAATTAATAGCAGCTCACATTTATATAGCACTTTAAGTTTGAAAAGCTCTTTACAGAAATTATTTCATTTGATCTTTTATAGTATTAGGTATTTTCTTAAAACACGCGAAGAGACCTATTAAAAAAAAAGAAATTAATTCCCCTTTCCCAAGAATGACCTGGACAAGAAAGATGTCTTCATTATTGGCTAGAATTAGGAAACTGAGTAAATTCTTTTCTGAATCTTAAAAAAATAAAATAAAAAGCATCTCTCTTTTTCTCCCTCTCTCTCTATAACACACATATACATTCCACCACCACCTTAAGAAAAAAAAAATTAAACTGTGATTAACCAAAATGTCAAGATTGTATCAACTCTGCCTAGCTAGTTTGGATCTGTCACAGAGTATTTTTAATTCCAGGAAACAAGGATGTAGGGAAGCCCACATACTTATGCAAGCTTTTAAAACAAACTATCCATGTCTATTCCCATTTCTTTGATTTTTGAATTGATTTTGTTAAGCTTCTCCCATTATGACTACGACAATGTTGGTGTGCGTAGGAGGTTTTACAGAAATCTGAATGACAGAAAAAAGAATCTTTGCCTAAAAAACTGATAGAACTGTCCACAGAAAATTCTGGTTTGATGAAATTCCACTTGTGGCCATGAAACCACTGTATGAACCTAAGCTCGTATTGTTTTGTACCCAAGTACCGTTTGATAACAAGGAAAAAAAGAGAAACTACCAGAAAATTGTCTACAGTCAGCTACTGATTCTTTATACATGTGAACACAGAAATCTCTCTGGTGTATAGTTCAAAAGAAGTAAAGGACTGAGGTTCACAAAAGTCCTAGCCACGGTCTATGAAAACAACCAATTAGCACCACTCTAGTGGATTTTTTTCCTTTTTTTGTGTATACAGCAGCCTCTATTTCAAGGTATTATTTCTGTTTCAATCAAACACTTCAATTCAATTTACCAAAGGCTTATTGAGAGAAGACAACTAAGCTAGAGCTTGAAGGTAGGGGGGAAGCCGCTGCATTTGTTGTCTGAGGACCTGTGTTCAAGACTGTAGCTCAGAAGCTGTTTGACTCTGGACAAATCGATTCACCTTTCTGGGTGTTAGTTTTTTCCTCTATAAAATGAAAAGTTGTACTAGATTATCTGTGAAGTCCCGGCAAGTTTGAAATCACATGATCCTGCACTATTTCGACACAGGTGGATATGCTGACAAAGTCCACCCCAGGCACAGGAAAGAGGGTCCACCTTGGCAAGGCACAGAGGTGGGCAAGGACCAGAGGAGACCTGGGATCACTGGGAGTGGGTCCAATGTGGCAGAAATAAAGAGCCTATAAAAAGCTGCAGTGTGAAATAAGGCAGGACGAGTCGGTTGGAAGAAAACTGTAGAGGGCCTTGGTGGCTAGGCTTGGGAGCCTGCATTTTATTTTCTAGAAAACAGTTTTTGAACAGGACAGCATGATCTGGTCTGTTGACTCTGGGAGCAATAAAAAAGATGGGTCAGGGAGGGGCGAGAATGGAGGCAGTTGGGGAGTTATAACAATAGACCAGAGGAGACGATTATAATGAGGGTAATGGTAACAGGAGACTGAACTAGGGCCATGGCACTGTGAGTAAAAAAAAAGGGGGGGGTGTTGGCAGTTGCAAGAGGCCTACATTAAAACAACCATGAATGAAAAAAAAAACACAGAATAACAACAGGAATATGCTAAATTCTGAAATGAACCAAATCCGAATGCTATTTTGTTTTTGTTTTTACTCTTCAGTGAACCAATGGCTTCTGTTTAACAAAACAATAAAAACCAAAAAACCCACACACCAAAAAAACCAGCAAATCAGTTCATACTGTAACCCCATTAATTCATCAGGATCCTATACATTTTATGAAAGTTACAAATAAGGGACCTGTGATTTCACTGGCATAAGGTAAGAGAAAATTCCTTCTACCAATATACATTGGCACTTTCTTTGCAAATCAAAGGCTTAGAGAGTTGCCTAGAGTACTTAGAGGTGAAATGCCCAGTCTCATGGGTCAGGATGTGTTAGAGGGGAGACTTAAAGCCACATGGCTTAGCTTCAGGGCCAGCTCTTTCCACTACTCCACTACACTTCTCAATAGTACAGCACCAGAACAAACCTGGAGTTTTATAGTATTCTCTGAACTAAACCAAACTCTTATTTCATTCATTGAGACTACCTCTGTGCTAGATGAAGCAGAAATACAGAAGATGCCATCTCAATTTGGGTTTGCAATGAGATAGATCAAAGTTTTCTTAGTTTAGGTTTTATTTAATTGGGAAGTGGCTAGAAAACAAGATCGTTGGCGTGTGCAACATTTTAAAATCTCATTTAAAAACCTTTCAAAGAAAAACTTTTCATGGTTGCAATAATTTTTAAAAGCCCTTTTGACATGATTCCTTTTAGAGAATCAAGTGCTTGTTGAATTGAAGTATGCTATCTTTGCATACCACTTGAACTTAAAACCAGTGTAAGGTAAAATCCTCCCTTCAAAGCAGTATCCCCATAAATGTTGATGACTTACATGTACTGCCCTATGAAACCTTTCTGCTCTATTTCTGACAGTTCTATCCCAACCAATGCAAGAAGATTGAAATCTACATGCCTGGGGACTCACTAGGAACTGTCACCTCATTAGATCCAATGCCTGGCACAACACTTTGTGCATAGTAGGCACTCAATAAAAATGCATTAATGATGGTATCAGGGACATTACTGAAAATTTTCAGAATGGTATTCCAGAGAAGAAGGGTCCAATCCCTGACCTCTTAACCAATGGGGTAGCAAGAGGGATTGTATGTTCTTTTTTTTCCCATGAGATCTACTCTGGGGACAAGACCTATGAATTCTGTTATAACAGTTTAAAGCCCATCCCTTGCAATATCCTTTTTTTCTATTTGGCTCAATGCTTGTAAAATATAATCAGGTTTCAACTTACATGCAATTATATATAATATTTAGTAACTTGATCAGTTGTGGATACTCTGCAGAAAAGATTCTTTCACAATATTCATGATGTAGTGGGGAAAAACTGCTGCATTCGGTGCTGGTTTACATCTTAGTTTGGCTGCCTCCTACCTGTATGACCTTTTTGTCTAGTCATAGTCTTGTTAGGTCTCAGTCTCTTCATCTATAAAATGAAGACACTGGATCAGACAATCCATTCTGACTCTAAATCTATGATCTGAGGTACTACTCTAAAATTTCTCTCCTTCAGTAATATGGTTGTCTTACTTTCAAGGCAGATGGGAGACAGGTCAAAATTTCTTCAGTTGGCTAACCTTGTGAAATCACTGAAAGGAAAATGAACTCAGTTAAAATGAAATATAACTAAAAATGTGGACTTAAAAAAATAACCCATGATCTGAGATCTCATCAGTATGCAGGCCATCCTTGACTTCTCTAACTACACAACTCTTGATTATAAGACTACAGGGATTTACCCAATGCACTGGTGACATTCCTCAAGGTCTCTCGATATTTTGTGGATAACAGTACAATCCTACTTAAGAGAGCAATTGCATCTTAAATTCCAGATTTTTAAAAAAAAAAACAGTAGAAATTATGTGATTCCTACTTTCCAAGAGTCATCAAGTACTGCACAAATATAAAATGGGTTTGAGTACTGACAGGAATAGGGATTTGTAATTCAGAGGAGCAAGTGTTCCCCTCTCAGCCCAAAGCACAATTTTGGACTCTTGTGATCTGTGAGCCAGAAGGCAGAACTGAATCATGCCTGAGAGTTCTTGAAGAGACACACTGAGAAGGAGGAGGACCACAAGAACTGACACAGGAATAATTTGTGGCACAGAAGAAACAGGGAGAAAAAAAATGAGAGGGAAAGAAAAAGTAGAGCTGAGTTGCAACAGAGAAAGTAGAGATCAAGGAGGGCTATCCACCCTTACATTCATCCTGCAGCCAAAGACGGGCTGAAACCTCTGGCTGTACCCACCTCTTCAATGACTGAGAGAAGTCTCACCCAATTTTCCCTTCCAGAACCTATCCATTAACAAACACTGGAGTATATCATATTACTACATCATTTATTTACCCCCAAGTTTCCAAGACCTTGAATTTTCGCCTGAACTGAAAAGAAGTCAAGGGTCAGCTATAGATAAAAATAAATTCAAATTACAGCAGAGTCAGACTTCTGTCTAAATGTTAGGAATTTTCATAACTGGGGATTCTGAGCTATTGTGATTGCACTAGTAAATTTTATCTAATTTAAGCTCCACAAAGTAGCAGAGGGGGCATGAATCTTGACCATAGGCTTAAAAAAACAACAACTACTTTTTCCTTCCAAGAGAGTATAGGCTGATTAAATCCTTAAGAGAGAGAGGAGAGGGAGAAGATGGTGGTGGTAAATTTTGGCCACTCAACTGTACCCTCCACTGTGACACCCATGGCTACTAATATTACATAAGCATCATTACATTATAAACAAGTTGAAGATGGTGTCATGTTATTTCACTCAACATTCATTAAGTGTTATTTAATTCAACAAATAATTATGTTACGTGTTAGGCAGTGTGCTTAGGAAGTAGGGGATGCAAAGGGGAAGTAATTCTTGCCCTTAAGGAGCTTATAATTTGTACTCATCTTTGTATAACCCTCAGGGTTTAGCAGAGGGACTCTGATGCTTATATTTGTAGAAGCAAATTTGTTTTGTTGGTGTCAGACGCCATAAGAATAGTGACAGATGAATAAAAGTATTTTTTACATAGCACTTGAAGGTTTGCAAAGTGCTTTACATATATTATCTTCATTCCTCATAACCCTATGAGACTGATGTAGGTATTATCATTCCTGTTTTATAGATGAGGTAACTCATGCTAAAGAGGTTAAGTACTTTGCCCATAATTACTACCTAGTAAGTGTTTGAGGTGAAATTAGGGACTAGGTTTCTCCTCATTCTCTCACAGCACTCGTTCCATTGGATCTCGCTGCCTTGTCCTCCAAGTATAAGAATGGGGAAGCTGAGAAATAGATTTAAATGAGATCTTCTACAATGCTAAAAAACAAACCAAACAAAAACCCAAACCCCTAAATATCCTAATATCCACAGCAATGTTCAAACCACCAAACTGAATCATAATGCTTCATGAGATTATAGGATCATATGAACAAAGGTTTCCAGCTCCAAGGGCGCCCCAAATACTGAAAAATTCTCTTTTGGGTGCCAGTGTCACTATTTCTTTTGTGAATATTTCAAAGAGGGAGTTTTCAAGATCTACTTCAAAAATGTCATGCTATTACTCCAAAGATTCCCCATATCAACAAAGAATTCTGCTGGGTACATTACTTGTATGCAGTTAAATCAAATGTAGGTACCAACTTCTTAGAAGTTAATATGAAAACAAATAATAAATTCATAACAGGAAAACCTCATTTGACATGTGATCATATACTTAACAATCTGTTTGGATTTTGGTTACAACCTGATACAGTAGAAATAGCTCTGGCTCTGGAGTTAGACCAGGATAAAATCCCTATCTCTAACATTTGCTACTTGTATTACTTTGAACAAGTTACTCAGTGTCCCTGGGCCTCATTTCCTCAAATATAAAAATGGGGGGGGGGCGCAGCTAGGTGGCACAGTGGATAAAACACCAGTCCTGGATTCAGGAGGACCTGAGTTCAAATCTGACTTCAGACACTTGACACTTACTAGCTTGTGACCCTGGGCAAGTCACTTAAGCCTCATTGATCTGCAAAAAAAAAAAAAAAAAATGAGGGGGGAAAGGGTGTGCAGATTGCCCAAATGGCCTCTGAGGTCTCTTCCATCTCTAGACCTATGATCCTATTCTTATATTTTGTTTCAGATTGTAGTTACTATTTTTATACCTTCAAAAACTACACGGTAATAAATATTTATTGTATAAACTATCCTGGCTATTGCTCTGAGATTCCTTGTGAATCCTGGGTACTGAGCTAGTTTAGCACAGGAAGTAATACATTTCCATCCATAACCAGAAGGATTTATCTGAAACTGAAGCTGGCGTTGGATTCTGACCTATATCTCTTTTATTTTTGTAATTAAGAAGCTTTCTTCATCAGTCCAATTGAACTTCCCAACTTCTATCCATTAGAACATATTACAGATTTGTGTCAACAAAAATCTTATCATTTTTTTCTAAGTGTGGGGAGAGAATGGGAATGCCTCCTCTCTAACCCCACTCCCCACCCTATTGTTTACTGTTGATAAAAAATAATCATGTGCTATCAACATGAATCTACTACACACAAAGGTATCCCCACACTGTTCCTTGCACTCTCTTCCTGGGCTGCACAACACCCACTCTTCAAATCCTGAACCAGCCAGATTAGCAAATGTGCACCAGCTTGCTCTCTAGCAGCAGAAACAATAGTCTCTTTCAGGCTACACAATCTTGTGAAGGAACAGGCTGAAACGTCATGGGAAAAATTAGGAAATATCTGTAGAAAACAGCTCACAAAATGAGGGGTGGAACAATTTGCTTAAATGTTATAAAGCCTGCACATAGACACAATGTCAATACCGCCATGCTTGCCCTGGCCCTTCCATTTAAAAAGAGAAGCTTCCCTTTCCTTTTTCTTTCTTTCTTTGTGTGAAAATAAGGGAATGCATTAGAACAAGAAACATTTAAATGTATTAGGAACAGATTTAGTTTCCCAAAAGCTTACATTTAAGAGAAGCATAAAAACACACACACAACCCAAACCACAAGCCAACATAACAAAACCAACACAAATGTGACAAACACAATTTCAAAGTTCTTTGGCATCATACAGGAAAACAAACCAACCCTCAATCTACCTTGCCCTAGCTATTTCCTAAACACCCTTCCTTTTAAATCTCTACATTCCAGTTAGTTCTATCTATTCTCATGAGTTACTATGCTCCACCCTGCACCTATGTCATTCATTCTGCTTAAACTGTCTCTTTGGTGGCCTCCTGGTTTTCATTTTTTTTCCCCTTCACATCTCATGCTCTTGCCTAAAGCCATTCCACATGGATGCAAATATCTTTTTCATCATGCCTAGGAATACCAAATCCCTTACCAATTTTAAATTGCCATTTAAAGCCCACCTCTTTCAGGAAGTCTTTGCAGCTTTAAATCACTTTAATTCAATAAATATCTCTTAATGCTTCACAGGTACTAGGTGATTCAAAGATCAAAAGCCCCTGAAAAGTTCCTTCCCTCTAACGGTGAATAACGACATGTATATTGATAAATAAATATAAATAGATACAAAGTACATATATAAAAAAGACACAAAAATTAATTTTGGGGGTAGGGGAGCAGAGCATCAGCACCTGGGAATGGGGAAACAGCATAGATTCCTGCAGGATGCAGCTCTTGAGTAGAGCTCTGGAGGAAGACAGACAGGTGAGGATGAAGAAGTGAGGAAAGAGAGCACATTCAAAGTTCCAAAAACAGCCTTTGCAAAGGCACAGGGAGGGAGGTGAAATATCCTGGGTAGGGAACAGCAAAGTAGGCTGGTTTGGCTGGAATGTGGAATGTGTGGAGGGCAACGAACAACAAGCCTAGAAAGAAAGATTGGCTGGAACTAGAAGATGGTTTTTGTTTGTTTGTTTTTTGGTGAGGCAATTGGGGTTGTGACTTGCCCAGGGTCACACAGCTAGTAAGTGTCAAGTGTCTGAGGCCAGATTTGAACTCAGGTCTTCCTGACTCCAGGGCCAGTGCTCTATCCATTTTGCCACCTAGCTGCCCCTAAGACTTGAGCTCTTATCAATAGTACCTAAAAGGGTTAACAGAGAAACTAAGGTTTGTGTTCTTATCAGCAGTACTGTAACTAAGAGGGTTCAAGTCCTTATCAACCAACACCATCAACAGAGACTGTAACTAGGGACCATTAACCATTAATATTTCTAGATGACAGAACACCTAGAAACCAAGATCTTAGGTAAAGAGATGCCTTTTCTCCTTGGTGTCTCCCTGTGACCTGACAGTAGTTTAATAAAACTTGGGAAACTGAGTCACTGAGTCTTGTAATTCTTTTGGGATGCCTCATGATCAATTTGATCAATTTAATCCATCACTACATCATTTCATTTAAAAACCTGCCAGCACAATTTTTCCTTTTAATGTAATTTTATATCTTTTTTTTTTTTGGTAGATGATGCTAATCTGACTTTTAAAATCTAACCAATTATAGGTTCCTTGAGGTCAAGGACAAGGTCTATATTTTGACATGCATCTCAAATATCTAGAACCCTGCTAATTATAGGGTGTATAGGATGCGAATCTCTCCACTTGAATCTATTTTCTACATAGCTGCCAAAGTCTGATTATATCACTCTGCTACTCAATAAACTGAAGATGTTCCTTTACCTTCAGGACCAAATAGAAAGCCCTTTTATGGCATTTAAAGCTCTTCTCAACCTGGCCCCTTGCTACTTTTCCATTCTTACATTCTACTCCTCTCCACACTCTATGGTATAGCCATAATTGCCTAGTTGTTGGATCTAACAGAGTATATGCCAACTCCCATCTCCATACCTTTGAAATGGCTATTTGCCATGCCCTGAATACTTCCAAACTTCCAATTCTTAGAATTCCTAGATTCCTTTAAGATCCTGTTCAAGTGGACCACGTCCTTGAGTAGGCCTTTCTTAGACACCTGTCCCTTCCTTGCTAGTGCCATCCCCTATAGGGTTACCTTCTATCCTGTATTTATGTCTATTCTAATTTACATATGTTGTTTTCTCTATTTGAATGTAAGCTCCTTGAGGGCTGAGACTGTTTTGTTTTGTTTTGGTATCAAGTGCCAATCACAATGCCTAGCAGAGGGTAAGTGCTTTATAAATGTTTACTGACTGAGTACATGCTCACGAAATACTTGATTTGCACTCTCAATGGGAAGATAAGGATTTCTTTCCCCCAAACTCAAGTGGTTTGTTAGTATAAAGTCCTGTGCTAAAGAGCTATTTATTTTGTTTTCAAAAAGAAAAGAACATTTGTTAAAACTATGAAACAAACAAAACCCAAACCAGAATTGGAAATTTGTTGGATAACACCCAGAGAGGTCAAATTTGGAGGTAGGGCAATATGAGGACCTGATGTCTATCTAATTCTTAGGCCTGCCCTGAGATAATACCTCTTGCGTTTTAGAATAAACAAGAACTTTGGAACATCCCTTTATTACTATTTACAAGTGAAATAAGGAAAGCTGGATGTCCTATTGGATAGAGTGCCAGGCCTGAAATCAGGAAGACTAATTGCCCAGAGTTCAAATCTGACCTCAGGCACTTACTAGCTGTGTGATACTGGACAAGTCACTTAACCCTTTTTGCCTCAGTTTTCTCATCTGTAAAATGAGCTGGAGGGAAAAAAATGGCAAACTACTCCAGCATTCACTCCTTGAGACAGGGAACTCCCTGGTGAAGAAACTCCCTAGATCAATACAGGTCAACACCTTCTGTTCTATTTTGATAGTCTTAGAGAGCAGCCTAGTATAGCACTTTCCAATTTTTTTGGCCTCAGGGTGTTTTATACTCAAAAAATTGGTGAGTGGAAATAGTTTGTGTTTATGTGGGTAACATTTGTTAGTATTTACCATATTAAAAAATTAAATGATAAGTTTAAAATATATACATATATATTAATTCATTTAAATAATACTAAATCCATTATATGTTAATATGACATATTTTGGTGAAAAGCATATTTTCCCAAATAAACAAAAAAAAAAACTATTGAAAAGAATGTTGCTGTTTTAGATATTTTTACAAATCACTTCAATGTCCAGCTTACTAAAAAAGAGCTAGATTCTCATATCTGTTTCTGCACTCAATCTGTTGAAATATGTTGTTTTGACCCCCACTGCCCCACAAAAAACAAAAACAAAAACAGAAAAAATGAAATATGTTGTTTTGGTTGAAGTGTGTGTAGGAAATCCGGCCTCCCACATATGTATTTGGAAAAGGTAGGAATCTTTTAATAGACAAACACTATCTTACTATTAATATGAAAATAATTTTGACCTTGAAGACCCTTGAAAGAGATTCTCAGGGATCCTTGGGCCACTCTTTGAAAACAGCTGGCCTAACCTCACACCTCACACCTATCAGAGTGGCAAATATAAAAAAAAACAACAACAGGAAAAGGTTGGATTGTTGAAAGGGCTGTGGGAAAACTGGGACACTAATCCACTGTTGGTGGAGTTGTGAATGGATCCAATCATTCTGGAGAGCAATTTGGAACTATGCCCAAAGGGCTATAAAACTGTGTATACCCTTTGATCCTGCAAAGGGTATGATCCACTGCTAAGTTTATATCCCAAAGACAACCCAAAAAGGAGAAAAAGACATATTTGTATAAAAATATTTATAGCAGCTCTTTTTGTGGTAGCTAAGAACTGGAAATCAAAGGAATGCCCAATGTGGTAAAAAATGGAAGTTTTAGCTTAATCATTTGAGAGTTGAGCGCATACTACTGAAGTGACTTTTGAAGGACCTCCCTTTTGGGGAGGAGACTGCGACAAATGGCTGTGTGCCTGCTGCTGCCTGGAGAGCTGGCCAAGCACACTGAGTCTGAACTTCCGGGACAGCGGTTTAAAAACTGAGGGTAGAACGGAAGTGGTCTCTCTCTCTCTGGCTTTGCAGCTTAGCAGTGGCAGCACAGGCGTTTGGTGGTTGGCTCTGGTTCTTGGCCTGGCAGGCAGTTTTGGGATTAGGTGAGCTTTATAATGGAATATAGACTAAACTTAGATCTAAGATTATTCATTTGTATTTCTACTTTCCTATTTCCCTAATCGTTATCACCTTTTTGTTGTCTAATTAATTCCCAAACAATAAAAGCTAATCCCTCACTGATTAAAGCTCTGAGGCTTCTTTTTCTTAGTGGGCTGGGAGATATATAAGGGAAAAGTTAAAGGGGGAGTTTAATGCTCATATATCTAATTTTAAATCTCACACCATCAATTGGGGAATGGCTGAACAAGTTGTGGTATATGAATATAATAGAATACTATTATGTTGTAAGAAATGACTAGCAGGCAGATTTCAGAAAGGCCTGAAAAGACTTATATGAACTGATGTATAGTGAAGTGAGCAGAACCAGAAGAATGCTGTGCACAGAGACAGCAATACTGTTTGATGAAGAACTGTGAATGACAACTACTCTCAGCAATACAATGGTACAAGACATTCCCAAAGGACTAATGATGAAGCACACTATCCATCTCCAAAGAAAGAACTGATATTGATTGAACACAGACTGAAGCAGGCTACTGTTCACTTTTTTATTTCTTTTGTTTGAGTTTTCTTATACAAAATGACTAATATGCTAATGTTTCACATAATCGCACATGTATAACCTATATCTGATTGCTTACTGCCTCAGGGAGGAGGGGAGGGAGGGAAAGAGAGATAGAATTTGGAACTTAAAACTTTAAATAAAAATGTTTATTGTAAAAGAAAAGAAATGGGAAATAAAGAGATTTGTTGGGGGGGGGAGAAAACAACTGGCCCAGAACCCTGAGTTAAGTGACATCTGGCCACACAGCTATTATGTGCCAGAAGCAGGATTTGTACCCAGTTCTTCCTGTATCTCAGACTGAATCTCTTCCCACAAGACCATATGATCTCTCCTTTTTTTACTGATTGCTAAAGAAAGCTCAAGAATAGAAAAGAAAGAGTGGGGAGACAGTGTCAGAAGAATGACAGATGACAGATGTAAAGGTCTAGCTAGGGAGGGTCTCATTTAAGAGGTGATTGTCAATCTTTTTTTTTCAGTCTTTCAAATACCTGTGAATTTAACAGACTATCCAGGTACCAGTGATGGAATCAACAACTAAAATAAGCAATTTTGCTCTGGGAATCTAAAAGTTAATATTATACTGTTTGAATGTGTAATCAGGGATTCTTTTTGCCCACATGATTGGATAATCCTGTATATATTGTTTATCAAATGTACTTCTGGGCTTTAGGTTACAGTTTAGGGTAATAAGCAGTTATAATAATCACAACACCACCATTTGCCATTTCACAGTTCTTTTAAATTTTAGAAGGGCTTTTGTATCTAGCATTTCATTTCATTCTCACAAACAACCTGACGAGAGAAATATAGGAGGTTCCTTCATTCCTGAGGTGAGGTCACAGGACTGACTCTGATTTGCCTAAGAAGATACAGCTAGTTAACAGTAAGGACTGTAATGTGATGCCCCCTGCCTCTTGACACGGAACCACCTTGGTAATGCAGGAGGAAGCCTTTGAGGATAACAAAGCTCAAGACATTTCAACCAATTCAATTTAACAAGTGTTTATTGTGTGCCTATTATACACAAAGGAAGGCACTTGAATGACATACCCAAACCCATTTTCTTATGGAGCAACAACTAAGAAAAAATGAATGCCCTAATAACCATCTGTCTTTGGACAGTTCAGGAAAGCACATGGCATGCTAAGTCCTTAACCTGAAGAGCTGTCCAACTCTGGCTTCTTTCAAAATCCAGCTTAAATGCCAACTTCCACAAGAGTCCTTTCCTGCCTCCCACTATCTCCCCTCCCCAGCCACTTGAGCCTTCTCCTTTAACTCTATGTATCTTGTATGTAGCAATCAATTTGCAGGTTATCTTCACTAGAACATAAGCTCCTTGAGGGTAGGGCCTGGATTTGTCCTTTTTCTGTATTCTCAGCACTTACCACAGAGTCAGACACATAGTAAGAAATTGATAAATGCTTGTTCATTGTTGTTTGCTTCTATCACTTATGCTATTTTTGTTTATAGAGTACTCTATTATGGATATTTCACAAGCAGACTCTCATATAGCTACAATAATATCAACAACTAAGAGGCTTCTCATGGTGTATTCTGAGAGTACTCTACAGATTAGCAGAGCAAATATAGTCAACACATATTCCTCACAAACTTTAGAATTTGAAATGTTAAAATGTGGTCAGGTAAAATACAGAACAAGTTCAAGGCCTGAGTATTCTCTGAGTCGGACTGGGCAGGTGCCCATTTATTCCCTAGGACAGACTTGACTCTCAATAGTCTTTGGGATTCATTTCCTCCAGTTCTGGGTCCCTACTGTGTTAGAGGGCAAGGCATGGGGGAGGGCATCCCAAGATTTGCCATCCTCTCTATCTGGAATGCTGTCCTCCTAAGCAACCTTTGCTTCTAAAAACTCCAAAAATTCAACACTTTTTCAATACCAAATGGCTGAAGAGTCCCTATCGTTTAGAAAAAAACAAACTTTTAAAATGACAAAAGGGTTGGGGGGAGGTCTTCAACAAAAGTGGAGGGGTATAAGGCCCATTGCCAGGAACTGAGAAACCTGGTCTCACAGACACTGCTCATTATCAATCAAACAGCCTGTATTTACTTCTCTCAAGGAACTTATGTTCTCATCACCATCACCATCATTGTGTTATCACAAAGTCTTTGGTAAGACTGCTTACTATTTATGTACAGGCTGATACTGCTTCCAAGGTTTTCATAATTACAATCTCATCATGTAGAACTCTCCCAATTTGCCCAGGACAATGTTACATTCATGGCCCAGACAAGCTGGAAGCCAGCAAGGAACATAGAGCCCCATCTCATGGGATGATAGAGCCAGAAGGAGATAGAGCATTTGGTCCAAAGTCGACATTTTACCAATGAAGAAATTGATCCCAAAGAGTTTTTGCTGCCGATCACTGCGTTCTCTGCTTTGTTTATCCCTCCCACCCCCATCCCTCTGGAGGTTAACTGACTTTGTCATTGAGAGCCGAAATACTTTTCCTTTTACTTAAAGCCAAATTTTCTTTCTCAAAAGAACACAATTCCAATTTTACAATGGAAGGCAATAGGAAAATTGCTTTTAGTTGAGCAAATTTTCACTTACAGATTAATTTGGTTTTTTATTTTATTTTTTCTCAATTACATATACTTTTTTTTTTAACACAAAAACAATTTTGAGTTCCAGATCCTTTCCCTCTTTCCCCTCACCCAGATTGGGAAGGCTAGTGATTTGATATAGATTATATATGTGCAGTCGTGCAAAATATTTCCATATTAGCCATTTTGCAAAACAAATGAACCCAAGAAAAAGGAAGTTTAAAAAGTATGCTTTGGGGGCAGCAGCTAGGTGGCACAGTGGGTAAAGTACTGGATTCAGGAGGACCTGAGTTCAAATCCAGCCTCAGACACTTGACATTTACTAGCTGTGTGGCCCTGGGCAAGTCACTTAACTCTCATTGCCCCACAAAAAAAATAAAATAAAAAAGTATGCTTTGATCTGCATTCACACTCCATCAGTTCTTTATTTGGAAGTGGATAGCATTGTTCATCTATTCTCATTTAATTTTCTCCAGAGGACTATCATATCTAACTTTCTAAAATTCTATTCATCTTCTTAACTTCTTTCTTGTTTATTTTATGGTTAGATTTATCTAGTTCTAAGAGGGGAAAATTGAGGTCCCTTACTATTATAGTTTTACTGTCTATTTCCTCCGGTAACTTGTTAACTTCTCCTTTAACGATCTGGATGCTATGCCATTTGGTACATATATTTGTAGTATTGATGTTACTTCATTGTCTATAGTACTTTTTTAAAGCAAAATATAGCTTCTCTGCTTATCTCTTTTAATTAGGTCTATTTTTGCTTTTGTTTTGGCTAAGATTATGATTGCTCTGCCCCACTTTTTCAAAATGCAGCTGAAGCATAATAGATTCTGCTTCAACACTTTTTTTTTTTACACCTTGTGTGTCTCTGTTTCTTGTAAATAATATATTATTGGATTCTGGTTTTTAATCCATTCTACTATCTTCTTCAGTTTTATGGGTGAGTTCATCCCATTCACAGTTATGATTACTGTGCATTTTCCTCCATCCTCCTTTTCCCCATTTATCCTTCTCCTTCTTTCTTTTTACCCTATTCTTGCTCAAAAGTGTTTTGCTTCTGACCACTGCCTTCCTCAATCCACCCCCCCCTTCTATACCCAACTGAGTGTGTACGTTATTCCCTCTTTGTGCCAAACCCAATGAGAGTAAGGTTCAAGTGTTGTCCACTGCCCCCTCCCATCATCACTGTAAAAGATCTTCATTTTGCATATCTTTTTTTGTAAGATAATTTTCCTTATTCTCTCTTTCCCTTCCCCCTTCTTCCAGTGTATCCATCTTTCTCATCCTTTAATTTTTTTTGAAAGGATCCTATAATAGTCAACTCACACCCATGCTCTCTATGTATACTCCTTACTGACCCACAAATGATAAAGTTCTTAGGAATTAAAATGATCACTTTTCCAAATAGGAATGTAAACAGTTTAACCTTATGGGATCTCTTATGATTTCTCTTTCACATTTACCTTTTTATGCTTCTCTTGAGTCTTGTATTTGAAAGTCAATTTTCTATTCAGCCCTGGTCTTTTAATCAGGAATGCTTGAAAGTCCTCTATTTCATTAAATATCTATTTTCCCCTGGAAAGATTATATTTAATTTTGTTGGGCAAATTCCTCTTTGTTGTAATCCTAGATCCTTTGCCTTACAGAGTATCGTATTCCAAGAACTCTAATCCTTTAATATGAAAATTGCTAAATCTTGTGTGATCCTGACTATGGATCCCCCATATTTGAATTGTTTCTATCTGCTGGCTTGAAATATTTTCTCCTTGACCTGGGAACTCTGCAATTTGGCTATAATATTCCTTGGAATTTTCATTTTAGGATCTCTTTCAGGAGTTGATCAGTGGATTCTTTCAATTTCTATTTTACCCTCTGACTCTAGCATATCAGTGAAGTTTACCTTGATAATTTCTTGAAATATGATGTCTAGGCTTTTAATTTACTTATTTTTATTTTTAAATTTTAAATTAAAAAAAATTTTTGTGGGGTAATGAGGGTTGTGACTTGCCCAGGGTTACACAGCTAGTAAGTGTCAAGTGTCTGAGGCCAGATTTGAACTCAGGTCCTCCTGAATCCAGGGCCGGTGCTTTATCCACTGTACCACCTAGCTGCCCCTGGCTTTTTTATTTTTGAAATGGCTTTCAAGTAGTCCAATAATTTGTAAATTATCTCTCCTTGATCTATTTTCCCAATCAGTTATTTTTTCAATGATATATTTCATATTTTCTTCTATTTTTCATTCTTTTGACTGTTTTATTGTTTTTTGGTGTCTCATGGAAGCATTAGCTTCCATTTGCCCAATTCTAATTTTTAAGAAATTATTTTCTTCAGTGAGCTTTTGCACCTATTTTTCCATTTGGCCAATTGTACTTTTTTAAGGAGTTCTTTTCTTCAGTGAATGTTTCTTCATCTTTTTCCATTTGGCTAATTCTGTTGTTTAAGGTGTTATTTTCTTTGGTATTCTTTTGTGCCTCTTTTACCAAGCTGCTGCCTCTCTTTTCATGCTTTTCTTGCATCACTCATATCTTTTCACAATTTTTCCTCTACTTCTTTTATTTGGCTTTTAAAAATCCTTTTTGAGCTCTTCCAGGAATTCTTGTTAGGCTTGTGTCCAATTTACTTTTTTTTTTTTGTTGTTGAGACTTTGCTTTTGTAGTTTAAAACAGCTACAAAATTGTCTTTTGAGTTTGTTTCTTGATCTTTCCTGTCACCATAGTAACTCTTTATGATTGGGTTCTTTTTATTGTTGTTTGCTCATTTTTTCAAGCCTGATTTTTAACTTTAAGTTAAAATTGGGTTCTACTACTCGGGTGGAAAGGGCACTGTCCCAAGCTTCAGGGTTTTTGTGCTGCTGTTTTCAGGGCTAGTACTGGGGGTCTCTAGGTTTTTGGTGCTTCCAAGGTGTTATGATCTAAGGATACCTATGGTCACTGCTCTCTGGGCCTGTGCTTTGGTTTTTACCCAGGAAGGGACCGTGTTCCCCTGCAGACACAAGTGCTAGCACTCCTCTTGGCCCTGGAACTATGACCAGGTCTCCCACTTTCCAGCAGTTACAATCCGCCTTGGAATTGAGACCAGGGTCTCTACTCCTTTGTGAATGAACACAAGCACTCTTCTCCATCCTGAAACTGTGACCAGGTCCCCTATTCTCTTGCAGAGGTGCAAGTGCTAGTGCTCCTCTTTGTCCTGGGATTGTGACTCAGAATTACATATGGGCAAAGCAATAGGGCCTTGAATCCAGCACCAGCAATGGGTCCCCTGTAATCTCTTTCTGACCAGTTGTCCAATTCCCTTGCTATCTGTGAGCTGAGAGCTTCTGAAGTTGTTGCTGCCCCTGATGCAGCCACCTCCAAGGCCTGCTCTGAGCTCTAGGCCAACCACCATCCCTGTGAGACAGATCTTTTTTGCTGACCTTCTAAGTTGTCTTGGGCTGGAAAATTGTTTCACCTGAACTTTTTTGGTTCTATAGTTCTAGAATTTGCTTTAAAACATAATTTAAAATTTGTTTTGAGGAGAATTTAGGAGAGTTCAAGTAAATTCCCACTCCTATTTTGTCATTTGGACTCCACCTCCCACTTAGAGATAATTTGTCAGGGATCTATATCCTTGGTAAACAGAGGGGTACCTGTGTACACACACACACACACACACACACACACACACACACACACACACACACACACTCATGCACACATGCATGCACATACGCATGCACACACACACGAATATTTATGTATATTCATGCTCACACCAAAAGATGTGTATCGAGGAATTCTGTCTTTCCAAGATGGTACATGATTCTCAGACCTATCTTTCCAAGTATTTTTATTGCCAAATGTCACTTTGTCAAGGTTCTATACAATTTACATATTCCCTCATCGCTACTTCTATTTCTTTTTAGCTTTCTGTAAAAGCTATAAACTTAAATGTCATTTAGTCAAGATATTAGAACCATTTCTTATTTCTTCCTCATTCCAATCTAGTGATCCTAGTCCAGAACCTAATCCAATAGATTACAAATTGGCACCCTGATGAGTTGTCATGGCAACCCCTAGATGTCATTCATTCCATGTCCCAGGGCTGTAAATTCTCATTTTTTGGTCTATACATATCCTACTATTTCAGGAACAACACCAAGCAAAATGAAATATACTATGTCAGGTGCCAAATATAATAAGAGAATGGTACTTGCTATTGCAGATGATCAGAAGTGATTTTCAGTTGCTCATATGTTCTAAATCCACTGGGCTGGTCCTCAAAGAGACGACATTTATTTTAGATTCTTTAAATTTTTACTTAATTCATCAATATTTAGGATTATTAAAAATATCAACTACCTCCTGAGTTGAAAAGGCCTTCTAGGGGGGAAAAGTGGCATTATCTTCTGAACCTGGGTCAGTAAATTAAAGTTATTGATTGATATAATATTAAATTATAACAAAATGTAAAATGATGCTAAAACTATCAATGAACACCATTTTTCTCCCTCATCTTTTAAAAATCAATATTTTCCCAATGATACTTTATTAAGGAAAATACTGGAATACTATAATCTCTGAAAAGTCATTTTTGTAGGTGGCCCCATGGGTCATGTAGAAGATTAATCGTCATTATGAGTAGGCAAAAGGGTATCTCTAAGTAGGATACAGTGTTATCTATGCATAAAAAGTTGCTTAAGGGATTACATCAAGGAAATGTATGATTGGAAGAGGAAATATTGATAATGACTGCTAATAGGTAGAGAGTTGTCCTGGCTGATTAGTGCTATACTGGTACCTATCAGTATAAAGCCTCTCTGGGGGATCTATGAAGAACATGGGCAAGAGTTGCACAAGAAAATAAGGTGCATAGGTCAAGGTCTGCACTGATCAGGGGGTAATCACATTAATGATATCATAGATTCATTGAAACACACACACAAAAATCCTCTAAGGGTAAAAAATGGTGTCCAAGGTTCTTTCATCAGTTTCAAAATATGAAAAAGCAGAATTTATGAATACATGGTCAGTGCTCAATTCTTCATTATCAAGGGGTAGAGGCATATATGTTGGTATAATACATAGATAATCCCCAAATCCATTTTTAGCTAATAGCTTCCTTTGCTCACCTTTCAATAAGTAGCTAAGAGTATTTCTTATTTTGGAGATAGCAGGGTCTATCCCCTACAGGATACCGATCTCTTCTCCCACTGTTCCACAGAAACTGCAGAGCCCCAGCCCCAATCTTTTCAGAACTATATTCAGGGAAAGAAGAGAATAAACTATCCAGAGCCTTGAGTTTCTACTATAAGCACACTGCTTGGCACATAGCAGATGCTTAATAAATGTCTGTGGGTTAACTGATTCATTGGGACCTCAATTCCTAGGAAGGGTCAGTTAGTTGACAAATATGGAAGGCTGTTTTTGCTCTTCCTTTTCCCCCACCCCCATTTCACCTGCACAGTTTGCAAAGGAAGCCATCTACAAAAGTGTTAATGAAATACAAAATGTCCAAAAAATGAACATCACCCAGAAGGAAGAAGGAAAATAAAGGACTAGATAATTTGGAAACCCTGCAAACTCAGTCCCTAAATAACCCATAATCGGACATATGGCATATCATTATAAAATACATGTTTTCCAAATCTTAAACCTTAAGTGAATGAAGAAATGTCTGCAGAGAAGCTGAGATACCAAAAAATCTTAAAACTATGAGTAACCAATGCATGTACTTATTTATAGTTGCAAAAGAGTCTGCTAAAGTATGAACACTTTCCTCCTATGTAGATTTTAAAATCAATTTCTATGAAACCTCTAATACTTTTTTTTTTTTGGTGAGGCAACTGGGGTTAAGTGAATTGCCTAGGGTCGCATACCTAGTAAGTGTAAAGTGTCTGAGGCCAGATTTGAACTCAGGTCCTCTTGAATCCATGGCCAGTGCTCTATCCACTGCGCCGACTAGCTGCCCCGAAACCTCTAATACTTAAATGAGTTTCCCTGTCTGAGGGTTTTCCAGTCACCAATGAGCAAGATTTAACATTCATATTAAGATCTGTTACAGTTCATGGAGTCAGAAAATGCCAAAGGTTGAATCCTGGCTTCATTGACACCTCCAGACCACAGGCAAATCAGGTCGCAGTTTTCTCATCTGTAAAATGAGGACAATATTGCTACAGTAACTCTCTCACATGGTTGTTTTGGGGATCAATAAGATAATATATGTAAATGCACTGTTTTCTGAGGAACAATCCAACTAAGTACTGAGAGGCTTGTCAATAAGTGGGCTGGAGGATGATGGATTTTTCTGCCACAGCAACTCTCCACAATTCTATTGAAAAAGCATTTATTAAACATCTATTATTATCAAGGGACTGGGAGCACAAAGGCAAAAATGGAAACTCTCTGCCTTCGGCAAGCTTGCATTCTACTGGACAGTTGTCTACCAATTTGGAGGGGTTAAGAACTGCACCAGTAAAGGAAATAACCATACCAAGGAAACCACAGATTTCCAAAGAACTGAAGAATTCCAGTTATAAGACAAGTCTTTATTGGCAGCTTGGTATCATAAAGAAGAAAAAGGAACCTCTTAAATGATACAAAGGAGACTGAACAGAAGGCAGACCAGTCTCTATGACATTGTCCTCTCTCTATCATTTGGGTAGCTTTTTTTACTGAGGTAGCTAAATGTCTCAGTGGATAGAGCTGGGCTTTGAGTCAGGAAGACCTGAATTCAAATCCAGCCTCAGATACTTACTAGCTGTGTGACCTTGGGCAAGTCACTTAATCTCTGCCTTAATTCACTGAGGGAGGAAATTACAAACCACTCCTGTATCTCTGTCAAGAAAACTCCATGGACAGTATGGTCCATTGGGTCATGAAGAAGAGGATATAAATGAACAACAACTTTCTTATTAAAGCGAGCCATGGGTTCAAAGTAAGATCATAGGATTCAAAGGTTCAGGAAGAAGAAACTAAAGCTCAGGAAGGGCTGTTTTCATCATTAGGAAATTTCACTACATCACCACTAGTTCAGCAGTTCACATAACTTTGGGTACATTTAGAGATGCGAATGAAGTAAACTCAGTTGATGATGACCATAGATAATAGGGCTTCAGCTCTAGAGGAACTGGTGCTGGGTGGTCTCAGACCCTTACAACATCTATATGAAGCCCAACTGTAAGGTTTATTAAGTGGGGCTGGGGGGTATGGGAACAATAGTTTCAGAGATTCTGAATCGAATTGAAATGAAATTAATTAAGGCAGATTATTCAATATATGATGAAAATTCTCCAACCTGATCAATAAAGGTTCATTTTTTAAAAAGAGACATACACTACAACATTGCGCATCTCACATTCCCTGGTCTTTGTTGATAGACTACTACAAAAACAGTAACTTCATTTTTTTACCCGGTGACATCTTTTTTTTTTTTTTTAAGTGAGGCAATTGGGGTTAAGTGACTTGCCCAGGGTCACACAGCTAGTAAGTGTTAAGTGTCTGAGGCCGGATTTGAACTCAGGTACTCCTGACTCCAGGGCCGGTGCTCTATCCACTGTGCCACCTAGCTGCCCCCCCCCCCCGTGACATCTTAACACTGCATTCAGGAGCAACCAGGAAAACATGTTTGTGGATAGAGCACCATATCAAGGCAATATGGTATAATGGACTAAGGTCCAGATTAATCATCCAAAGACATGATTTTTAGGTCCAGCTGTCACTAACTAATCTGGAGACCTTGGACAAGTTACCTACTCTCACTAGGATTCTGTTTACTTATTTAAGAAAGTAGGGAGGTTGATCAGATGATCTTTAAGGTATCTCTCAGTTCTTGGAGTCTAAAAAGAATAAATTATCACCCCACTTGCAAACTAAATGGATTAAAGTTTTATTTCATTTATAAAATTACCTTGGAGATTATTTTGTGAAACAGTTTGGACTAAACATTTAGACTAAAATTAATAAATAATCTGTCTCAGTTCCAAGCATTTTAATCCAATAAGAGCCCATGTGATTGATACCTTACTAATAAACCTGAGTTGTACTGTCTGTAGAAGCTGTATGGCTAAGAGAACAATAATCAGTTGGCACTTGGAGCTGAGGTCCCGCCAGTCATCACCATCATTCTTCAACAACCACTAAATCTGCCTCATTGGTAGCTCTGTAAACATTCTCAAGATCATGTAGGCCACTGAATTGGTGAGTGCTGTTAAAACTTCTGGTAGCAAAAACACCGGTTTCCTGTGGCTGCTTCTGTTTATAATGTAGAGGTATGCACATGTAACAACCATAGACAGGTTTCCCTGATAAAAGTGTTATTTTGAGGACATTAGGGAGTATATTCAAATTTATAAGAATAAGAGCGAATTGATAAATGGTCAACAGCTATGATAAGGTAGTTTTTAGAGGAAGAAATTGAAACTATCAATAGCCATAAAATACTGTAAATCACCAACTTGAGAAATGTAAATTAAAGCATTTCTCAGGTTCTATATCACATCCATCAGTTTGACAAAGCTGACAAAAAAAGGAAAATGACAAATCCTGGAGGGGCTGTGGGAAAAACAGGTACATTAATGCATTGTTGGTGCAAATAGTGAAATGGTCCAATTATTTTAGAAAGCAATTCAGAACTAGACTCCAAAAGCTATTAAGCTGCATAGTCTTTGACCCTGCAATACCATTGTGAGACATACTTCCCCCCAGAAAAGGAAAAGGACTCATTTGTACAAAAATATTTAGAGCATTTTTTCCTGTGGTGGTAAGGAATTGGAAACTGAAGGGGTAGCCGTCAACTGGGGCAATGGCTGAACAAGTTTAGGTATGTGAATGAAATGGAATATTATTGTACTGTAAGAAATAATGAAGGGCATGGTTTTAGAGAAGCTGTGAAAGATTTTTGTGAACTGATAAAGAATGAAATGAGCAGAACTTGGAGAATAATTTATATGCTAACAACAATATTATAAAGACAAATACTTTTGAAAAACTTAGGGAGTCTGATCAATATAATGATGAACCACAATAAGGAAAGGGGAAGAGGATGTTTATAAAGCACTTACCACGTGCCAGGCACTGTGTTAAGAGGTTTACAAATATTTCCTTTGATCATCCTCATGATGATTGAACAGTGATAGATTCAGGAATGCAGACAAACTTTTTTTGACACAACCAAAGCAAGAATGTGTTTTACTTGACTATAATGGTTTATAGTAGGGGGTTAGCTTTTCTTATTTTCTTAATGTGTGGGATGGGGGGAGGTTGGGGAGAGGAAGAAAAAGCAGATCTATGAAAAAAGTTAATTAAAAAAAAAACTATAGATGGTTAATTTCAAAGGTTTGGTTGGCAATGATATGACTACTGTTGTTTCCTTACAAGCATACTCAGGAAGTACAAAGTAAAGGGCAACCTCCCAGTGAATGTTTTCCTTTGGAGGATATGTATAGTATTGTGTGGGATGATAAAAGCAAAAACCACCTAGCTATCCATACATGGACAGATCTATCTACCCACTACGTAATTTAGGACCATTCTCCTGAATGTAAGTACCACATACAGCGCTTTACATAAAACCAAGATTGTATGGACCTATTTCACCCATTGTTAAGAAACAGCTACTCCTCCATAGCCAATGTTTATATGGTTATAGGTTCATGGACAGAGCTATAGAAAGAGCCTTAGAGATCCCATGGCGCAACTCCTTCATTTAACAGATGAGAATGCTGAGCACCAGAGAAATTAAGTGACACCCAAGGTCACGAAGGCAGTAAGTGGCAGAGTTGGGACTCAAACATTCCTAAACTTGTGAGATTCTTTCCACGGCACCAAACTACATGCCAATATAAAGGGAGACTTCACATCTGCAGTATTTAAGATGAGAAAGAACTGAGACAGGTAAAGCCTGAATTATATTTCCTACTAAGCCGTGCCCTTACTAAAATGAACTTGTGTGGCAGGTGGGCTTGTCATTATGTCATTACTTGACTTAAAAAAAACCAACAACAACAAACAGACGTTAGTGTTGATATTTAAATTATTTCTTGTAATGATAAGCCTGAGGGATGTAGGTACCTGAGCAATGTTGTGTTCTCCAAGATTCCGGAGGCCCCAGTCAGCAAAAACCTGGAAGGCCTAAACATAAAGAATAGGCCCTTGAATGAGAGGTCGTTTATTCTTTAGCTGGTTTTTTTTTTTATTTTTTGCCCCACCCTGTTCAATCTAGACATATTTCTGTCTTGGTTGATGTCTTGGTTTCTCTCCCATCACCATCTCTCATCATCTCAAAGAAAGCCACTGATTGCTGAATCCTGTATTTTTATCTGTATAGCATTTCACAGGCTACAAAGTACATTCACACGTGTATTTTTATTTGATGAGGAGCTATATCATCAGTGGGTTCTCCAGTATATGTCAATCAATTAACCAACAAGCATTTAATTAAGCAACTTCTACATGCTACAAACCAGAGATATGAGTATAAAAATTAAATAAACTAATTATGGGGAGTTTGCTTCAAATGGAAGAGACAAAATGACTAAATACAAAATAGTGGAGGTAGCTAAGTGGCACAGTGGCTAGAGCACAGGGCCTGGAGTCAGGAAGATCTGAAATCAAATCCAGATTTAGACGCTTATCAGCTATGTGACCCTCAACAAGTCACTTAAGCTGTTTAACTCAGTTTCCTCATCTGTAAAATGGGGGTCATAATAGCACCTACCTCCTAGTTTTTTAGAATCAACTGAAATATTTGTAAAATGCTTTGGAAACTTTAAAGCTCTATGTAAATGCTAGCTGTTGTTATAGAGTAATTTGAGAGGGAGGCACTAGTAGTTGGTGGGATCAGAAAAGAATTCAAGTACAAACTGGTGAACCCTATCTTTTTTTTTTTCCAGGGCATTGAGGATTAAGTGATTTGCCCAGGGTCACATGGCTAATAAGTGTCAAGTGTCTGAGGCAGGTTTTGAACTCAGGTCCTCCTGAATCCAGGGCCAGTGCTTTATCCACAGTGCCACCTCGCTGCCCCCCTGAACCCTACCTTAAAAGAAGAGAGGAACTCTATGAAATAGAGGTAAGGAGGAAATGCATCCCAGAAAAGGAGGATTGACCAATGTCACACACTATAGAGGAAAGAAGGTTATAAACCTGCACCAACCTTCTCCTCCCCAAAATGTTGAAGTCTCAACTTCACAAAGGTTAGAAATTCTGGATCTAAGGAATGATTACAACTGGGAGAATAATGAAGATGATGAAAGTCTAACATCTTTCTATTAGGTTTCTTATGGAGACAAACTAATTTGGATTTTTAAAAGACCTTTTATCAGAGAACTTATCAACATGTGCCAAAGTTTTCAGGATAGAATGATTTTCTGTTTTCCTAGCATTTTATTTTTCCTTTGTCATTCTATATTAAGATATGTATTGCTCTTTTAAATTAATTTTGCTCACCCAAGTTCATTACTGAATCAGACTAAAAAATATAAAACAATAGATCTGTCCCTTAGTCAAAATACATTTCTGCTAAATATGAAGTCACATTCAAGATGTATCTAAGATAATTCTATAATAGTACCATATACTCCCTAGGAACAACAACAAAAAAGAATATTGAAAAGTGAATTTAATTCCCTGAAACTCTTGCAGAAAAATTAAGGAAAGGTACAGGTTGGCCAGACACATTTCAACAGGGGTTACCATGGAAACAAGTTGGTAGGCTTCATTTTTGGAGTTGTGCAATTCCATAAAATATTAAATTCCACTTGTTATTTGAATATGCACACAATACCACAATTGCTGGTGACCACCCGGAAATGTGTGGTAGGTCTCAAAAGCCTTTAAAGTGGTTCTATTTTAACTAAAATTTACAAAGAAGAAATAAATCATTTTAATGGATGGATTTTTAAAAAATCCTCCTCTGCTTTCCAACTGTTTCATCTGGGGAAGAAGCCAAGGTGAGGGTAATGATGGCAAAGAGCTGAGGTGCAAAGTATGAGGAGAGAAAAATAGCTTAGTCTTGCTTAAGAGAGGTTTTATGTATGGGTTTCCAATTACTAAGATAAAAAGATAAACCATTGGTGATGATGTTATCAAGGTCAATTAAGCAGACTATAACAACTCTAGCAATTTTTTTCTAATTAAAATTGTATACCCATTTGCATTTCTGTGAAAAGACAGCTCTTATTCACAGGATGTAAGAAACAATTACATTGTTTTTCTTCTTGGAGGCAGAGCATCTTAATATTATAAAGTGTATAGCTCATCAGGTTCTGTCTCCTTTTCACTTACCTCTCTTTAATAGTATACTTTCTTTCTGCCAGGCTTGCAACCCTAAAAGGACATGCTGCACTTTCAGTTTTGAAAATTAAGAAAAAGCATCTATTTCACCACAGAACTAGAAATGCAAAAGCTCAGCAAGAGTGGACTAGCTTACTCAAATACTTTCCTTACAGTGTAAGGAAAAGCAAGTTGCTACACTGAATTTTTTTTATCTGATAAGATGGGATCAGTACTTGGTGCTCTTTGGCAACATACTGCTTTAGAACCAGCAGATTTACCCCCAGAAGAATATACACTCTGAAAAGCAGAATGATTAATTTACCTGCTGCCTAAGGTGCTTACTGACCATTAAGCCCAGATATCAGAAGTTGGAGTTGGGGGATTTTGTGTTCTAACATTTGGTAGCCACTTGGCATGAAGCCAAGAACCACAATCCTATTATAAGAAGTCCTGAGTCTAGTCCAAAAGTCCTAACTTCCCAGACATGAGAAATCAGGGCAGTATAAAACACATTAACTGTTGGGATGTGATTATGAACTTCCAGTTAGAAGGTCAAGCAAGGAAGAAAACAGGGGAAAGACCAAATGAAAATTCCATGGGGAGGCCTAAGCTTTCATACTGACCAAATGCTGATTCTACCATTTTGTCAAGGTCCAAATGAGAGATCAGAAAAATTTCCCAGAGTCACTATATGAGAACCAGTCAAATGTTGGCATGGATATCACAAAAGCAAAGAAACAATGACATCAGTGGAACGAACCTCTACCCCATTACTTTCCATTTGTTCATGTCCCCCTCTTCCCTAGAGGCCTACAGCAAATCTTACCTCTTGTATGAAGCTTGTCTAACCACCCCATACCCCTTGTCAGGTGGAAACAAATTCTTCCTCCTTAAATTTCTCAAAGTCCTAGGCAGCTAGGTGGTGCAGTGGATAAAGCACCAGCCCTGGATTCAGGAGGACCTGAGTTCAAATCTGACCTCAGACTCTTGACACTTACTAGCTGTGTGACCACGGGCAAGTCACTTAACCCTCATTGCCCTGCAAAAAAAAAAAAATCAGTAAAAAAAAAATTTCTCAAAGTCCTTTGTGTGATCCTCACTCCACATTGCACTTTCTCACTTTTTCTTGTAGCATAGTTATCTGAATATTTGTTTCCCCTTCCACTTCCCTTTCTCTCTTCTGCCCCCCCCCAATTTCAAATTTCTAGAGAACAAGGACTTGTATCATATTAGGGGGAATCCATCAAATTAACTTAGAATCTATATTAATCTAAAACCTATACGACACGTTTTTAAATCCCCGGAGCCTTTCATATAATAAGCATTTAATGGGATCATAGGATCACGAATTTATGGCTAAAAGAGACCTTGGAGGCCATCAAATCCAACCCTTTTCATTTTACACCAAAGGAAACTGAGGCACAGAGAGATTAAGTGACTTGTCCGGGCTCAAACAGCCAGTCTGATGCAGGACTTGCACTCAGATCTTCCCAACTCCAAGTTCAGCACTCTACCCATTCCATCACCTCACTGCTTGTTGAATTAAATAACTTCCAAGGACTCATTTTAGACTCTGTCTCCAAGTACAAAGATGACAAATTTGTTTTGTAGGTACCATATACGGTCTAACTTTCTAAAATTTCAGATTAAGTTAATTAATAGGTCAAAAGGGGGGCAGCTAGGTGGCGCAGTAGATAGAGCACCAGCCCTGGAGTTGGGAGGACCTGAGTTCAAATCCTGCCTAAGACACTTAACACCTACTAGCTGTGTGACCCTGGGCAAGTCACTTAACCCCAATTGCCTCACCCCCCCCCAAGTTAGTAGGTCAAAAGTCATATCAACTTAGCCAATTAATAGCTAGAAAAAAATCATGCTATTGAAAACAACACCAGAAAGCCACATATGCTATAATTGCTGCCCTCAGCCTGAGTTCCCCCTTTACTTTATCTGTGATCCTGTGACACTGGCTTCCTTGTTCTTCATGGAACAAGGCACTCCATCTCTAGACTCTAGGAATTTTCACTAGCTGTCTCCCATGTCTTGGGGCTACTCCCTCTTGATCTCCATGCTTCCTGGCTTCCTTCAAGTCCCAGATAAAATCCCACCTTCTAGAGGGAGCTTTTCCTGATTCCCCTTAATTCTAAGGCCTTTCATCTTGTTGATTATCTCATAGTTGTTTGCATGCTGTCTCCCACATGAGAAAATGAGTCCTTTGACAGCAGTGACTTTCTTTGGATTCCCTAAGTTTGGCATATAGTAGGTGCTTATTAAATGTTTATTGATGATCAATTTAGCCCCCCTAAGAAATGGAAGGATATTTGTAAAGTAATTCAAAATCTTTTTAACGTAAATGAAAAGAGAACCATATTTAAAAGAGGTAAACAATTGAGGCAGCTAAGTGATGCAGTAGAGAGAGTGCTGGGCCTGGAGTTAGGAAGAACTGAATTCAAACTTGCTAGATATGTAACCCTAGGCAAGTAACTTAACCTCTGTTTGCCTCAGTTTCCTCAACTGTAAAGTAGGGATGATAACAATACCTCTCATGCTGTTGTGAGGATCAACTGAGATAATATTTGTAAAGCACAGCCCAGTGCCTGGCACATAGTAGGCATTATATGAATGCTTATTTCCCTCCCCTTTCCTCCTTAAAAATTAATTTTTTAAAACGAAAAAATTATGTTCCTTTCAATGATGCAAACGATAATATATCCATGCCTGTGCGACTTTTGCCCATTATCTTCTGTAAGATAACTTTGCCAATGACCTGGAGGGGATCATTAATAACTGACAGGCTTCCCCACTGCCCATCACCATGCTTCCTTGTTACTTTCCTATACCATCATAGGATCCTAGATTTGTAGCTCAGAGGCCATCTGGTTTAATAGCTTCATTTTACAGATGGCAAAAATGATATCTAGGGAGGTTTAATGACTTGCCCAAGGTCATAAAAGTTGTTTGGTTGTGTCCAACTCTTCGTGAGCCCATTTGAGGTTTTCTTGGCAGACAAACTGCAGTGGTTTGCCATTTCCTTCTCCAGTTCATTTTATAGGTGAAGACTGAGGCAAACGGGGTTAAGTGACTTGCCCAGGGTCACACAGCTAGTAAATGTATGGGTCAGATTTAAACTCAAGAAGATGAATTTTCCTGACTTCAGGTCTGACACTCTTATCTACTGTGCCACCTAGCTGCCGGGTCATAAAAGTAGTAAGCATCAGAGATTGAGATTTGAACCCAGGTCCCCCAACTCCAAAGCTAGTGGTCTTTCCACTGGTATCAGTTTACTAATGCCAGAAGAATATGACCAGACTTTAACATCAATCCATGCTAAGCATAATTACAATGGCTAGTCTATGTCCTCCATCCAAAAAATCACCACTACCAAAAAATTGTCCTCAAATTATATAATTATTTTTTTCAAACAAAGGGGGGGGGCTTGCTTTTTTTATTTTTATTTTTTTTTGGTGAGGCAATTGGGGCTAAGTGACTTGCCCAGGGTCACACAGCTAGTAGGTGTTAAGTGTCTGAGGCTAGATTTGAACTCAGGTCCTCCCGAATCCAGGGCCATTGCTCTATCCACTGCGCCACCTAGCTGCCCCAAATTATATAAATCTTTAAAAATTTCTAAAGTTTGATTGATGTATTTCTTTAGATCACCATAGTTTTCCCCAATATCCCTCTCCCTCCCCTTCCCAGAAAGCTATTTCATATAACAAAAAAATAATTTGACAATAATTTAAGGGGAAAATCAACATAAATTATCAATATAATACATGAAATTACTTATAATTCCAAACATATCCAAACATAAATATAAATTATATTTTGATTATCTACATCTCTGTTCAGGCCCATCATTAGAGACAACAGTTGACTAGAAGTATATTAATTCATACTACCCAAGAGAAAAGGACAAGGAAATAGAAGGGAGGGAGAGAGAAGAAGGGGGACAGAAATGAACACTCTCCTCTGTATAATCCTACTGTTCTAGAGAGTTGAAGTCAGTTGCTCATGGCAACAGCCACATCAGACTAAATTTTCAGCCCTAAAATCCATCTGCCCAGTGGCAATGGGAGCATCAAATAAGACCTGGGATAGGAAGGATGTTGGTTATTCAGGTATTTCTCCCACAGCTCTTCACTGGTCCCCTGTGGCCAGCTACATAAACTAACTAGAGAGTAGGCCTTCTTTCAGTTTTCAAGCAATAGATATGTAAACCTCAAACAAAAATAAAATTTTATCCATAGTGAGTTAAAGCTGATGGAATTAAACACTTTAAAAACCTAAATTTGATCTAAAAATGGAGAGAACTAAGGGGTAAAAAAAAACCCCAAACCCAAACCCAATAACTAAAACAAAGAAATAAAACCCCTCCAACCTCATATGATAAGTTTTACCTAGGGGATTTTTGCTATTAGCTTTTGGGCTTTTTTCACTACTTTTTTAAAAATAAAAAACTAATAACTACTAGGAACTGTTGAGATAAAAAAAACCACACTTTCTAGCTATGTCTACAGAATTTATACTCTGAAATATCCAAGTTTTCATCCAAATAGTGTACAATTTTTTAAAAATCTACTTAAAAGAACAAGTAAAATTTAGCCTGTGTCTATATTCTACACTGAGTAAATTGTGTTAAGAAATAATAAGTTCTGAATGTAGTCAAAAGATTGGGGTTTTTTCCCCTGTTCTCATATGTTCAAATAACCAGTGTGACTGAATTTTTCACTTTTAACCTGGCAGATAAGACCTCAAACTACTCTTCAAATTTTTGAAAAAAATGTCAAGTGATAAGACAGTCCTGAGTTAGTTGAGGTTTTTTCATCATAGAAGTTGTGTGCTGGTAACTGGAACAAAAACATCGACTTTCTTGAAATTGGAATACTCTCCTATTTAGTGCATGCCCTGTCCATGTCCCTATGCCTCATATCCCCTTCAAGTTATTTTAAGAAATTACTGCTTAACAAGAAAAGAAAGTTCCCTTTCTGGATTCTCTAAAGAGCAGGCATTGTTTTTCCTTCTTCATATTGGCTAAACACTGAGAATGATGCAATGTACATCTGAAATATTTGCTAAGGGCTAACAGAACCCATATTTTCTAGATACACTAAAAAATCCTCATTCAATTTAGACTCACACATGAAACAGCAGAAAAGGCCTGCCCAAATTAGTGAAAATTTTCAGTTTTACAGGTTTAAAAATTCAATTCAATCCAGCAAACATTTAGGAAGTGCTTACAACACAAGAACTCTTACTTGGTACTGTTTTATTAATTTCACATATATTAGCCACATCTTTTAAATGTTCCTTTGTTAATAAATGTGCATATACTAGTAATAGGCAAAAAAGTATTTCCATAAAGAAGTCCTGCTTTAATGAACACATAAGAATGATTTGTAATGAACTTATCAAAGTACCAGCCCCTTGCTTATATCATTACATTTAAAAAATTTTAATAGGTATTTCTAAACTGCCAGAAAGCAATTTGATCTCTTCAAATAGATCATTTTCTTTTTAATCTTGTTTACACTATTCTTTTGCTTAAGATGTTTCTTCACATTATAGAAAAATAAACCCCAGTCCTGGTTTTAAGCTCATTAGCACACACTCTACATTAGTCAAGTTTACATTTATGAAGCTTCACAGCACAGACATACACCCGGATAAGGTCACCCAAACCAATGTTGTTGTGTAATGATAGGTTAACCCATCATTACCATGTAGCACTAGAAAACAGAAAAGAAAGAAAGAATGAATGAATGAATGAATGAGAGAGAGAGAGAGAGAGAGAGAGAGAGAAAGAGAGAGAGAGAGAGAGAGAGAGAGAGAGAGAGAGAGAAAGCCTTTATGTAAAATGGCAGTTGATCTCTAGAGATGCAAATTCCCTCCACCCTCTGATTGGTGGATAGCAGCAAGCAGCCCACCTAAGATTCTTTAATACTCAAACCAATCAGAAAAGAGCTGCTGAGGCTTAGGGCAAGGAATCACAGGGGACACCAACCTTCCCAGTTTAGCCTTCTCTCCTACTTCTCTCCCCAGAACCTCCCCATATGGCCCTCTCTGACTGGTGAGAGCTGCAAGGAAATGGCTTCTTGTCCAAGTGATTGTAGTGAGCACTGGGGGAAGGAAGAAGGTGTTCAGATGGCTGCCAAAACATCAGAACGGCCCCCTTGTCCCTGCTACCTCATTACTGTATACCCAATACATATTGAAGGCATGTTTTAACAACTGGCATTACACTTGCCCTTCCTGACAGGTAAGAAAATCTGAGGATTCAAGGAGGGGGAAGGTGGAAGCTGACAGAAGGGGGAGTCAGAGTTACTATTATAAAGATTATATTGTCTCCAATCTCTGGAAAGACCTAATTTAGGCTTTTATAGTCTACATTTTGGCAGCCTAGGAACCTACTTCACATTTATAACAAAGTTCCTCTGGAATTAAGTTCCCCTTGAAACATTGTTTCACCCAACATCTTGTTTAAATGGAACCAATTAACTACATTAGGTGAAAGTATAACTGGCCTTTTTTTTTCTTTTTTGGCAGTGCAGGGGTTGGTGGGGGAGGGTTGAAGGGAGAAGAGAATAGGGAATAGAGAGAAGACGAAAGACACTTCAGGGGACTCATCTTCTGAAACACGTGCCAAGTGTCCAACTAGCAAGGGACTAGAAGATGAGGTGGATGAGAACTAGACAAATGAGCAAAGTAAGTGGAGAAAGGAAATGATAGAGGAAATGAAGTTGTAGCCAGAGGAGTAGCAGAGGCTGAATCCTTAACAGCTGGCCCATAAAGAAACTGAATGACTCTCCATAGTGACATTAGCTAGAATGACTCAGTTCATTAGCCAGACTGAGCTCTACATTCTGTCATTTCTTCATTCTGCAGATTAAATGCCTACTATGTGTAATAAGCTCTGTGCTAGGCACAGAGGAAGACACAAAGATAAGTCATATTCCTGGCTAGACATATAAATAGCAAATCCAGTGCCGGGGCAAGCCACACAAATCTGGGAAGGAATCACAAAAGGAGCTGCTACTACTACTACTACTACTACTACTACTACTACTACTACTACTACTACTACTACTACTACTACTACTACTACTACTACTACTACTACTACTACTACTAAATGGACTTTTAACGACTGGCCTTAAATCCCGCCTTTTACAGAACACTCTTCCTACCTTCTAGTCCCTGGAACACCTCCCCTGTCCCCAAATAGTGCCTTCTCTCTGAGACTGTCTTCCATTTGTACACTGCTATTCTTTTATATATTGCTATTCATGCATTGTCTCCATCAGAACGTGAACTTCTTGGAAGCCTTGTCTTGTATCCTCAGAGCTTAGCATGGTGACTGGCACATAATAAATGCTTAATAAATAAGTACTTGACTAAGATAAATTCATCAGGGGAAGGGAAATATCGAGGAGAGAATGCAGACCCTCGGAAAACAGCCACCATAGACAGAGAACTTCAAACACTGCAAGACAGCTACTGTGGAGTCCACTGCCAGGGTGAATGAGCCAGGAGGAGGGATGAGAAGATAGGTCAGAAAGGGGTTCACATGAGGTGTGATCCCTGGAGCTAAGATGCAATGACATCTGATTATACTTTCTGGCCTAACAAAGGATCCTTGCTAACCAGGTGCCAAATTCAACATTGTTACTACAAAAGCTTTGAAACCCTCCATATTTCATCCCCTTTAAGCCAAAGTCCAGATTGTGCCACCCTATGGTTCTGGTCCCTACATAAAAAAGCTTACCATATTCAAAAACAATTTTAACAGCCTTGTTTATCATACATTTAATTCTTCCTTATTGGTTGCATATACAATAGACTTAAAATTATGGCAAATTAGTCTTTTCATTACCTTGATGTCTATAAATGGAAGAAATCGGCTTCTAAAGAAGATAGTAACATTTTTTAAAATGCAACTTTTCCACTGTTATGATAGTGGTTAATAACAGAAAGACTTTCTTTTTTTGAAACCCAAGCAAAGTGGGATTTCCTGAACCTGAGGTTTTCCCTTCAATTTCAGCTCAGAATACTTCCGGACAAGCTACAGCAAGCTTCTCTAGAAAGGATGAAATTGATTCCTTTAATGTCAGTCCCCCCACTCTCACCCCCATTCCTCTCCTTCGATTGAGTGCATTTGAGTGGTATATCCTTCTACGACAAAATAAAAACATATTTTCTTTTAAAATGCCAATAAGAAAAAATCAATTGTTTTACTCCTTATAGAAGCCCTCCAACTTTTTAATAAAAGTTATGTAATATTGCAGATCAACATAAAACAAACCAGAATGTGACTGACGGTTGTTGTTACAGATGGATTAGACTAGCACTAGGCCAAGAATCATCAAGACCTCAGTTTAAATCTGGACTCAGACACTTAGTAGTTGTGTGACCCTGGGCAAGTCAATTAACTTCCCCTTCTATAAAATGGGGAAAATAATAGCACCAGCCTTCCAGGGTTGTTATGAGGATTAAATGAGATAATAATTGTAAAGCACTTAGCATATACATAGCAAACACTATATAAACATTAGCTATTACTATTAAGTAGAAAACCCCCTGGCCTTCAAATATAATTTGATACATAAAATCTCCATTTGCATCACACTTCTCAGGAACAATATATCTACAGCAGAAAGTAATGACCCACCACTGTTTTGTTTTGTTTTTTCAGGGCAATGAGGATTAAGTGACTTGCCCAGGGTCACACAGCTAGTTAAGTGTCAAGTGTCTGAGGCTGGATTTGAACTCAGGTCCTCCTGAATCCAAGGCCAGTGCTTTATCCACTGTGCCACCTAACTGCCCCCACCTACCACTATTTTAACATCCAAAGGGAGATTCAAATGAAAATCTAATCAGGAAAAACCAGAATATGCACCCAAGATGACTAAAATTCAGAATATAGAAGTGTTGAAAGACACATGCACATACATTTCCTTAAAGGTCTCATCATTTCATCACTCATTAAATGTTAGCTCTGCCTACAGAAACTTGTCAACTTAGGGTGCCTGGTAGCAATCAAGTTCTCAATGTCACAAGTCTTAAATGCCAGATCACTGTAAAAACACGTTCTTTGTTACATAAGCAAGAAACCCGGGGCTCAGAGTGCATTTATTTACACAAATAGCTAACTTTTAGGCCATAAACATATAGGTGTATGTGTATATATACATATATACACACAAACATACACATATACATACACATACAGATGTCTTTATCTCCATACATACATCTACATACCATGCTTTGATGACACTGTTATAGGAACACATTAAGTGGTCTTGCACATCACTTATAGCATTAATGTACCTGATAATTTACTGACACCAAAACCAACATTATTAATTAGTGCCATTACTGACTGTTCTGGAAACAATGCAAAAATATTGATGTTGGTAATTTGGGAAAAAATAAAATTGTAAATAAATGGAAAAAAAATCTTGGATGTTGGGTATGGATGGGCCCATGTAAGATATGTATATCCACACAGGTTATCTAAATGCAAATTGCAGAGACTGAGGGAACCCAGAGAAGGATGCCAGCTGGGTGCTTGCACCTTCCCCTACCCATCTCCAAGAGAACTATTAAGCTATACCCCTACCCCCTTAAAAATACTGTTGGTCTAGGGGTGAGTTGGGTTCAGAACAAAAGCATCTTTCCCATTCACTAGCTCTTAGCTAGCTTAATTCATTCCTCCTAAATGCTGGTTACATAAAAGACCATCACAAATTATGACTAGTGAGTAAACCCATTTATCTAAACAAACATCAGTGAGAAACCAGCAGAGTTCTTCAGATTAGAACATACAAAAAAAAGTACACAACAGTGAATTAGTTCTTTGCTAAAGCAAGATCTTAGCTCAAACCAAGATAGAGTCGTAATCCTACCAATGAGGAAATTCTCTCTTCAAAGTTTTAAGGAAGCAAGTTGGAAACCAGGGACATAGCAAAAACAAAAACAAAAACAAAACCCAGCTTCTTCTCCATGTATGCAACTTCCAGGCTTTTTACATGTCTCTCAAATAATGTTTGGAACTAAATCAGCTCTCTACACAACTCCACCCTTTATGTAGGTATTCAACATCAGGTCACACTAAGCATTCTTGCTCCCGCCATGAGAAATCACACCCTCTTCCTCTCCAGCCTGCTCTGCAGACTCTACCGTGTCCCACAGAAACCCTCTTCCTGGATTGTTCACTCCAGCTCTGGAATTCACATACTAGAAGTTCCCTCTTCAATTTGGCCTCGCCCTCAGATTAGATGATTTCCTCCAGAACCTTTGAGGAGGGTGCCCAATTCAGCCACATCTCATTCTTCTCCAGGCTGCATGCTGGACTTTCTTTACCATGCCCCCCCCAAAGCCAGTCCCCACCCTTTTTCAGCTCCATTTTCTGTATTATCTTCCCTCATTAGAATGTGTACTCCTTTTTTCTGCTTCTGTTTGTATTCCCAGCATTTAGCACAGTGCCTGGCAGCAGGAAGCAAAATGTTCCAGACTTGAATAAAAGTCCTGCTAACTTTCAGATCCTTCAGTTACCTCTCTCTAGGCACATCAAAATACAATCTACTGAGTATATGGGAACTTAGTGTGAAAGTTCCGTGTCAGCTTTTTTTTATCTCAATATTTGATTCTCCTGAAGTGATTGCAAAGCCTTAAGAATCAACTATGCCTTATACAATCTGCTTTTGAGAAGATGTCTGGATCAGCCACTAAGGAAGAATGAGAGGAATGATGAGAAGTCAGAGAGTCTCAATACTATTTTCCTCCTGGGTCCATGCCATGGGACTGCCTTATATCTGAGATCACTTCCTAAGGAGGTCGTTTCAGCACTCCATTAAGTTACCACCCTTAGATGGGGTCCAAGAGGAGGTGTACCTCATACAGAAGACGCTTTAGTGTCCTCTATAATGAAGAGTAGCATAGTTATGCTACAATATGCTTTAAGACTTCACAAGTGATAGACTTTTAAAAAAAATCTCCAGTTATGTCACATGAATACAATGTCATTGATGACATAAGACTCATGACCTACCTATGTATTTGTGAGACTTATCAGATTTTACAAAGTGCACTGAGATTTTTCAGTCAAAGGACACTGAATAATTACAGAAAAAAATGACAAAAATCATATCACCTCCAAAAGATAAGTATAAAATTACTGTTTGGGGCTAAAACAAATTTTGAATATTTTGAAGATACAAAACGTAGATACAAACAAATCAATAAGAATAAATTACATCTGGGGGGCAGCTAGATGACGCAGTGGTAAAGCACCAGCCCTGGATTCAGGAGTACCTGAGTTCAAATCTGACCTCAGACACTTGACACTTACTAGCTGTGTGACCCTGGGCAAGTCACTTAACCCTCATTGCCCTGCAAAAAAACAAAAACAAAAACAAAAAAAGAATAAATTACATCTGAACCTTTATAGAAATAAATAAGGCATCTGTTTCTCTTTAGGTATGATACCTTAGGCCAGACATACAGCTTGGCAAATTTTTACACGTTGTTCATCTATCAGATATCTAATTCAAATTCCCTACCTAGGAATACAGTGTAGATTGTTAGTGGCCCCCAAAAAAGCATATGGTCCATAGGTTAATAAAATAATTCTGATTATCTCTTTCCAAGAATGACAAAATGGACATAAAGGATTTGTCAGGTTTGGAAACTCCCAGAGTGAGAACTCCCTCTCTCATGCAGATGCAATTTCTCTATGACTCAGTAGTTCAGTCCTTAGAAGGCACATAGATTAGAGGTTAAGAGCCTTCAACCATAATGCAGATTCTATTATTACAGCAGTTTTGCAGATGAAGAAACTGAAGCTTAGATAGCATTTGAATTCAGATCTGGTTGTTTCTGAGTGCATTGCTTTAATGGAAAATACCAACAATTCCAGAAAACGTATCAAAAACAGTTTGAAAATTACTCCTGGAAGATCCATTATAAACATTGGGAAAACCAACAATTTGCCAAATGCAAGCTGAGGAGGGAGACCTATCCCTACTCCTGGTAATAAACCAAGTACCTAAATTATGGTACCATCCCAAATCTAGAAAAACATGGATTCTAATCTTTTGTTCACCTACTGAAAAAAGGCCATATTTTGAAAACAACCTTTATTCAAGGCAAAACTGTTGTCATACAGCTTAGGACTTTTTTTCGGAAGTCGTCCAACATCTGACTGTCGTACAGGAACTACTTAAATAAAATATAGAGTTTAGACTCTGTAATTCATGGGAGCTAGTTAAAATATAATTCCTAAAAACAAAATCTAATCACCTTTTGCAACAGTAAGCGACAACGAAGCCATATAAGGCCAAAACAAAACAAAACAAAACCAATCTAAATGAAAATGTCACAGGCTAAGAAGGAAGACATTTTTAAGTAGAAGAATTACAATGAGAGATTCCATGTTTTCCAAAGAGCCCTGGGTTCAAATTTCAGCTCTGCTTCTTATTTACTGGTTGTATGACATTGGGAAAATCAGCTTCCTCACCAGTAAAACAGAAATAGGGGCATTTTCATTACCTACTTCAGTGTTTTTGTGAGAATTAAATGAAATAACATATGAAAAGTGTTCTATCCACAAAACTATTAGTTATTATCAGATCATAGAATTAGAGCTGAAGGAGACCTTAGAGGCCATCTGGATCAGCCTCCTTATTTTACAGATGAGGAAATTGACTCCCTAAAAAAGTCAACTGACTTGCCCAAGACCACACAGGTAGCCTGGGACATTATTGGGATTATAAATCCAGATTCTCCCACTCTAAATTCAGTCCTCTTTCTACTATACTACACCATGTTGCCTTCTATTGCTGTCATTATAATCAAAGAGAAACATTTCCTCCTCCTTGTCCCCCTTCTAACCTCCCCCCCCCATTCAAAACAAGACATTTCCAGGTGACATTCAGCTAGCTGAGGAAGCTCTTTAAAAAGATGAAAAATGAGCTGATAGTCATTTTTCAGTGGAAAGAATGCATCCCACCGATGGAGATAAATGGTGATAAATGTCCCAAGCCTCTGATTTCTAAAAGAAAGGAAAACATGAGTCATGTGCACCCTAATGGAAAAGTAGATTTGATGTGTTAATATGATTAAAGAATCAAGAGTGTTTCATGCCTAATGCCAGCACTGTCCAAGAAGATGCTTGGAAGTACTAGTTACCTTCTCTGCCTGAATTTCCCTTCTACAAAGAGAGAATACAGATGGACCCTACAAATTTGAACTTAAATCCTCACTTTTAAAAAAGTAACTAATACTCTGGGGAAGGCTTCCCAGTAGCTTTTACTCTCAAACTACTATCTTATCTTGGATAATATTGGAACCTTTTAACAAAAATTTTCATGTGTTAACTCATTCAGTCTTCAAAACACAACAATCTATCACGCAGTATGTTATTCACATGCAATATTATGCCCATTTTAAACTAATGAGTAAACTGATGCTAGATATTAAGATTATTAGTAAACTGATGAAGATATTAAGTGACTTGTTTTATATTAACCAGTGCCTGTGTGAATAAAAAACATGGACGAGGCCTTATGACTCTTTTCCCTAACCAACATTGCTTGCTGATTTTTAAACAATCCTTACCTCTAGTGCATTTAGCAAAAGTCAATTTAGAAAAAAAAAAATTGAAACATTTTTTGCCAGGAAGCTGACTTCTCTGTAAAGTAATATAGTTAATTTCAAACAACAACCTAAAAAGGGTACCGTGAAGATTAATGAGTGTGTGTATCTACATCTACATACATCTACATACACATATACTGTATGAGATAAAGATTATATATATATATATATATAATACTATACTATATGCTATAAGCAATAGAGTATTGGAGTCATAAAGACTTGTGTTCAAACCTTGCCCCTGACCCTTACTAGCTGTGTGATCTTGATCAAGATTAAGAATCCTTCTGAGGGGGCAGCTAGGTGGTGCAATGGATAAAGCACTGGCCCTGGATTCAGGAGCATCTGAGTTCCAATCTGGCCTCAGACACTTACTAGTTGTGTAACCCTGGGCAAGTCACTTAACCCTCATTGCCCCATTAAAAAAATTTTAAAAACATTAAAGAATCTTCCTGAGCCTTGCTTTCCCTATCTGCAAAATGAGAATAGTGAAAGTATCTACTCATAAGATTATGGTGAGTACCAGAAGAGATCAGTAAAGTGTTTTTCAAATATTAAAATACTATTTAAATATATAGCAGATTCACAAAGTGATATCAACTTAGGAAGGTTGCTAATGTTGTGAAATAGGGCTTTGTCCTTTCAACATTTTTAGCAATGACTTGAATGAAGATTCTAAAAGGTATACTAAACAAAGTACAGATGACACAAAATTGGGAGTGGTACCAATCCACTGAGTGATAGAATAAAAATTCATAAATACCCCAACAGGTCAATGTTGGCTCAAATGTGTATTCACTGAGTGTCACAATCTTAGGGTATTTAGGGAACTTATGAGAGGTAGCATGGTATGGTAGAAAGTATAATGGATTTCTTGCCAGAAGATCTGGTTTCAAATCCCAGCTCTGGCATTTGTTACTTTGGGGAAAGTCAATTAGCCCCTGTGGGCTTCAGTTTATCTATAACATGGGGTAATGAAGGGAAGAGTGGGACCAGAGATGGTCTCCATAGTCCCTTCCAAGACAAGAGCTATGATCCTATACTATCACTTCATCTAACTCCCTCATTTTATAGATTAAGTCTAATACTTAGGTTAAAAAACATCTCTGGACCTTAGGCAAATTTCTAAGATTTACCTATCAAGTTACAGATCTACTTATTAAGTTTATAGTCCAGTTGTGACACTCATGAAATCACAAATCCTTGACTTACTGACAAATATGAAATATATGTGCATTGTAAATAAAATGCTTTCATGATGGGTAATTCTATAATAATCTACCAAAAAGATTCTAATACTTGGAACTAAAAAAGATTATTTCCCCTTTATCCCCTCTTTGTTACTATCCTTCTTTTATTCTTTATTTCCCTTTTAAAGAAGCTGAATCTCAATTAGGCTTTATAGCCTAACCTGCTGTGTCCTCCTAAAAACTGAAATATAAACTGCTTTAAGCTGCCATTTTCTGAGTAATAATATTATTTTTCTTAAAATGATTTTTAAAAAACTGATGGTTTGGTTTCTTCTGAAACAAAGACATTACTGCAACTGTAAATATTTTTAGCTCTTAGTACTTTTCATCCAGAAGCTTGGTTGAGAATAATACAGAAACATTTAAAAATAGCCACCCAGTATTCTAAAAGCCATTAAATATTTTAGCACATACCCAGCACCTGCTTGACTCTTCTTAATCAACACTATTTGCTAGTCATAGAAAAAAAGAAAAGAAAATGCTTTCAGTTTTATTTTTTCTCTTAAAAACCAAATGCTTCTTTGGTGACTGTTGTGCAAGGCTAAACTCTATCTCTCTAACTTAGAAGAGAACACCTGGACTAGATCGTGGGTATCTAATGAAGATGCCAATTTCCCCTCAGGACAATAAATCACATGGGACACGAGAGGGGAAAAACCCACCAGTTCACTGGTATGGGCCTCTGCAATAATTATTAGCATTTTAACTGCATGATTGTTTTGAAGGAAGGAAGGAAGGAAGGAAGGAAGGAAGGAAGGAAGGAAGGAAGGAAGGAAGGAAGGAAGGAAGGAAGGAAGGAAGGAAGGAAGGAAGGAAGGAAGGAAGGAAGGAAGGAAGGAAGGAAGGAAGGAAGGAAGGAAGGAAAGGAAGGAAGGAAGGAAGGAAACAGAATAGACTATACTCTTTACAAGTTAGGAAAATTGAATGGCCAAAAGCTGTCATTAGGTGGGATAAGGCCATTGAGCATATATCTTTTGCTTTCCTCTATGAACTTTTATGACAGAGGCCATTGCTTCTAGAGATACAGTGCAGAACAGTGGAAATATCAGTATCTCCCTGAATGGAGTCAAAGACTATGGACTCATATTCAACTTCTGATGGCCAGTTCCAACTCTGATAATTAAAGAATCAGGATTCATACGTTCTGATGGATGCATAAATCATGTAATGGATGGAGAGTTCTGGATCTTAAGTCAGGAAAACCTGAGTTCAAATTCTGCCTCAGACACTTATTACCTGTGTAACCCTGGGCAAGTCATTTAACATCTTTGCCTGAGTTTGCTAATCTGTATATTGGGAATAACAATAGTATCCACTTTGGAGAGTTGTGAGTATCAAATGAAATACAATATGTAAAGCATTTTGCAAACTTGAAAGTGCTATTATATAAATACCAACTATTACTGTTGTTATTTTTTTTTCCCCTTTTTTTGTGGGGCAATGAGGGTTAAGTGATTTGCCCAGGGTCACACAGATAGTAAGTGTCAAGTGTCTTGAGGCCAAATTTGAACTCAGGTCCTCCTGAATCCAGGGCCAGTGCTTTATCTACTGCGCCATCTAGATGCCCTATTACTGTTATTTTTTAAGGATCTCAACCACTTGGCATATTGGAAAAAATCTGATAAAATAAAAATTGCTACACTTGTAGTCACATAATCTTCAGGCTTAAAGAGTCAGTATAGATTAGGGCTTCTTAAACTTTTTCCACTAGGGACCTCTTTTCACCTGAGAAATTTTTACATGACCCCAGGTATAGAGGCATATAAAATAGGTATACATAACCTTTTACTGTGGCCAAATTTTTATGACCCCCACAAACAGTCATAACCTACAGTTTAAGAAGCTTTGGTATAGATCACCTACTTTAAATCTATAAAAATCAGGCCCTAGACCTAGATTTTTAAAATTTGTTATTAGCACAAGAATTAGAAGAGTTGGTTCACTTGAAGAAGCCAAGATTTTCAAACAATTACAAGCTCACTGTGAAGCAACAGTTGCAGCCACAAAAGCTTAGTATACATTAATAGAATAAAAGTATTATGATTAGGAACAAAAAAGTAAACTTCAGTGAACAGACCAAATATGGAATATTGTCTTTGGTTCTGCTTATCACATTTTAGGGGGGGGGCACTGGCAAACTTAAGAATATCTGGAGAAAGGCAACCTGGTTGGGAAGGGATATAGAAACAGCTTACTGTTATGATTTAATTTAAGAAACTAATTTTAATGTAAGAAATTAATTAAATACCATTTAAGAATGTTTATTGTAGGAGAGTACATATGATAATTATCTTCAAGAAGAGAAAGCAAACATTCTGTTTCCAAAGGTTTGAAAGATAACAAGGAGAATCACTTAGACTGGACATAAAGTAAAGACTTTCTATTATTAGAAGTATCCAAAGATGGAATAGTGAGGCCATATGAAGTAATGAGTTCGCTGTTGGTGAAACTCTTCAAGCAGAAACCAGATGGGCACCTTGACAGAGGTTTTTCTTGCACTGGGTTGACCCAGACTGCCTCCCATACTGAGGTTCCACAGTTCTCTTTAAAAGAACAAAGTCTGCCTTTTCTGTTTTTATAAAGCACTACAGAATAGGCCTGGGGCTAAATCAATTTTTTTCATCAGTTTCCATGGCAAAAATACTAAAAAATACTAAAATTTCTTTTTAATTCAGTTCAATCCCACAAATACCTCCTGTGTTCAGAACATTATGCTAAGGGGTAGGGAAGATGCAAAGTTGAAAAACAACAACAACAACAACAAAGTACACAGTCTCTGTCCTTGTGGCATTTACATTCTTCTCTGAGAATAAGAAACAAAGACAGATAAATACACAATATTACATGAAAAGTGCATTAGTGAGGCACGAGACATGATAAGAGATCTCTAAGGTCCAAGAGAGAAGCAAGGGATGCTCTGGGAAAATCTGGGTAATATCTACATAAAATTATATAGTTGAAGCCATGGGATTCATGAGATTGCCTAGGGAGAGGAGTATGGATTGAAACAAACAAACAAAAGAAAAAGATGTGGGGATTGGGGAGAGTGGAGAAAAGCAGAGAACTCCAGGGAAGCTTAAAGGGTTAAAAAAAAATAGGCCCATGGGTATAAGTCAGGGGAAAAAAGCCAAGACACTGTGGTATATCTGAAGCCAAGACAGGAAAGAACATCCATAAGAGGGAGAAATTAGTAGTATAGTCATCTAGAAACCTCGTTACCCAGATTTTAGTTCTCTAGTCTTTAATATTAAAGATGGAAAGAAGAGAGTATAAATGAATAATACTTATTTTCTGTACCACAAATTTGAGTTCCATGTACTCTCATATTATCCCAACTTGGAGCATAAGTTTCTTGAGGGTAGGTATCATGTAACACATTTCTTCAGTATTCCCCATAGCATCTAGGACAGTGTCAGGTGCAGTGTAGGTAGATGAAAAATACATGTTGAAATGAAATGAATTTTATTCTAACACAGGAAATGAATCTTTGTCAAAGCAGAGTAGAAGTAGAAGAATATTTTTTTAAAACATTGAGGAAAAATATCTATCCCAAGCTGATTATCATATAAATTTCCAGGGAAGTCTCATAGCACCATTAGTAGCTTCCTTCCCCATTCACTTATAAAACTGTACCTTGCTGTATATACATCATGCTATATCTATGTAGCATATATGTGTGTGTATGTATGTATATATATGTATGTATGTATATATATGTGTATATATGTATGTGTATATATATATATAAAAAATGCTATCAATGCTCAAGAACCCTCTGAGTTTCCCTATTTCCTTTAAGACAAAATACCAACTCCTCTGACTGACATTTAAAGCCCTTCACCATCTTTTCAGACTGATCACACTTTACTACACTTCATCCCAACTATATTCCAATTAAACTGGCATACTTGCTGTTTCATGTACATGCTGACATCCCTCCTCTAGCACATGCCTTTGCACAGATTTACCTCCCCCCCCCCAGCTTGGAATTCTCTCCCTCCTCTTCACCCCATAACTTCCTTTAACGTACAGCTCGGGTGCCATTTCCTACATGAACCTTTCTTGATTTCTCCAATTTTTAATAGTTCTTGTCCAGCTAAATTGCTCGGTTTTTACCTAGTGTATACTATTTGTATAGATGGCAAATCCTCAGCATTCATGTGTTTAACTCTCATGACTGCAAGCATTCAGTAATTTTATTAATAATCTCATTTTCACTTTCCTGGTGGTAACTACTCATGTTCCTGGCAAGGACAGGTGCAATGAGTGCAGGTTTCTATCACCAAAAAAGAGTATTTGGAATGTTCATAAATCTGATCCAGAAAGTGCTAAAGTAACCTTTCAAGTGTGCAATGAGGGAATTAAAAAATGGAAAAGTGGATAAGTTTGTGGGTAAATGAGATGGTGGTCACTCCCACCCTCTTGATGGCACTTATGGGGCAGAGCAGCCAGCAAAACCAATAGGAGTTCTGAGCTTGGAGAGGTGCTGGGGAATCACTCCAAGGCATGTGCTTTTCTTCAGAGAACAGTTCAACCTTGGAGCCCACTGTAGATTAGAGACAGCGGGTTGCCCTTTGTCCCCAATATTTTCAATAAAAAGAGGAAGCTAAATTATATTCTCTAAGTGTTGAGGCTAACTCTGAGATTAGGAATCTTTCTGGACTAGTGACCGTACAAGAGCATAACCTTGGATAATTAAAGAAGGTTATGCCCTATTTAGTTATTAAAATCTACTCACAATATAGCAGTTGTCATATCAAATATTATGTATCAGATAAGATATTGGTAATGTGAATGATAACATCCATGATGAAGACACTGCTCAGTAAAAAAAGAAAAAGAAGCAGAGGTAGACAGAAAAATAGACATCACTGCCAGATCATTTTAAAAAGCTGTTATTGCACAAGCTGCTTTTTAACACACAAAGAATTCTTGTTCCAAAGTACCTTTTGTGCACAGTTATGCAATATATCTTCATTTTTGTCTTGCTATTCACAGTTCCTATCAAAATAAACATTTTCAAAACATCTATATTCCTTTAAAGAGGCTAAACTGCAAAGTTTTGTAATAAGCTCTAAAAGGTAAGGACAAAGTTTTTAAATTAAGTTGACAAATTGCAAGTGGTTTTATGGAATAGAATATTTATTTAACTTAAAAAATGAATTACTGGGCCAGAAAATCAGGCTGAAATGGCAAGATGTTACCAGGCAAGGGGCAGCTAGGTGGTGCAGTGGATAAAGCAGTGGTCCTGGATTCAGGAGGACTTGAGTTCAAATCCAGCCTCAGACACTTGACACTTACTAGCTGTGAGACCCTGGGCAAGTCACTTAACCCTCATTGCCCTGCAAAAACAAACAATTTCTCTTTCCAAACCCCCACCCCCCAAACAAAAAAAAATAGTTACCAAAAAAACCCCAAGATGTTACCAGGAAAATACGGAAATCAATCATGAGCCTAGAACTGAAAACAACCAAAGAGATTTCAGTTTGGTAAATATCAGCATTGCAAAAAAAATGACTAGTAAGCAGGTCTATCTAGATAAGAGTTTGTCTTAATTATTTGAAAATAATCCCTAAAATCAAAATCAAAATTAGCTATAAAACATTTGTAAAATATTTAGAGAAGAATGCCTGCTGGGCTCATGGGAATCCTGATTAAACCACCCATAGGTCATTACTGGTAATGTAAAAGCAATCAACCAACAGCACAGTGGCCAGGGTAATTGGCAAAGTTAGATTGTAGATGTTTTCACTGAAGAGCTGCCCATTTCTGAGGAGTCACATTTGAAACAAGTTTGGTGTAAAGAATACAGAAAGGACTTGGAAGTGGTAGAACATATATTTTACAGAACTAGTCAAGCCAGCTGTTTCTTGGACCTTTATTCTACTGAACCAATCTATCTTAGGAACCATTACACAATAAATATTGAAAAGGTATCTTCATTAGCTCAATGGAACTATACTTTTCATCTTTATTATTTTTTAAAAATATAAACCCTTTATAAAAATAGAACAAGAATGATTTCCACTTTGCTCTATAAGTATTTTTACCATGGAGTTACTTAATCAGTGGTTTCTACTCAAATGTTTTACATCTCAACACCATACGTACAAATAATGAGTACCTGTACTTCCACAACTTCAGTCACAATCTCTGTCAGTCCACACGAACTCTCCAAAACAGGTATGAGATGTCAAAATGTTACATTCTCAATCCACTGTTTTATCTCATTCCACCCACCCCACCCTTTTTTTGGTCTGGACCTATTAAGATCCCTCAAAGATGGGCAATTTTGCAAACTCTATGGCCTATCCTCATGTAGATAAAATACAAGAACTTTAGAGATAAAGCACAAGACAAGAAAACTCCAAGACATCTCTTTGTTTGGACTCTCATAAATGACATAAATCATGCTCTAAATAGTCCTCAAGCTCAAAAAAGCACACAACAGTACCGGTCATTTGTGATTCAAGAAATCACTACGGACCATTCTGCAATTCTATCATGTACATTATCTATGGGGTTTTCCAGAATCATTTCCTTTGATTTATAGCTAAACGGTAATGATTTCAAACACTAGATTTCTTTTTGCCTGCTAATGTCATCTCATACTGTTTCATTCATTCATTTATTCAAAGAATTATTAATGACCTAAAATCTGCTAGGCACTGTGTGATATATTAAGTTGGAGAATACACAGTCTCTACAGTCAAGTTTACATTTCAGTAGGGGAGATAATATAGGTTACAAATATCTACAATACAAAGCTATATGTCATGTGTCACATGACTGATGTAATCAAAATGTGATATGAGTGCAAAAGGAGCAATCATTTCTAATGAATAAGGAATCCATGCAGGAAGAAAAATAAATGAATACATATTGCACAGATTTTGACATGTAGTTAAATGGCAGCCCATTGAGTTAGTCTATCAGTATAGCGTGTATGTGTGTGCATGTGCGTGCATGCGCATGCATGTGCAGACATGTGCATTTTAGACAGAAACTCAAGAATGACAATGAAACAAATCTAGAATTGAATAGGAGAAAAGTAGGATAGAATACATTTAGAAAATAACAACACTTCCAACCACCCAAATATTCTCTTTGATGATGCTACATGCTTGCAAATATTAGGTCGCTAGTATCATCATAGAATCAAAATGGCAGATGACTGACCCAAAGGCCAATGAAACATGGTGATTTTAAGTAGGAGCAGCATGTATCCAACAATGGCTCAAAAAGAAGTGACTCAAAAGATATCATTTTAAATAAGTAATTAGCCAGAAAAGGGGGAACATGTGAGAGCAAATGATAACAGAGAGATCAAGTGCTATGCTAGTATCTAGAAAATATTAAAAGACTTAGGGTAAAGGCTCCATTAAACTGAGTAGTTCCTTTTTGGAGAATTTGTGGAATAAGAGGGAGAAGAATTACACAGGATAAGAATGCATGGAGGAGATTCAGTCTGTGCTGATGGAGGGAGGACCACAAGATCCACTGCCATATCTTACCGATGAGAGAAGGTGCTGTATAGGAAGAAGAGATAAGACTTGGGCCCCCAGTATGATTTTGGTAGCTGAAAAATGTCTGAGGAAGGGGATAGGTGCAGGTGAGTTATCTTATTTAAGGAAGATGGAATAGTATGAGCAAAGGTCTTTAGGGCAGAAAAGCATCATTTAGAAGTGTGGAATTCAGATTTGCTTGTATTGCAGAAAAGAGGGTAATATTGCTAGAACCGTGAATGACAATGAATATATGATAATTGATCTGATCTGTAGGAAAACTTGGGCAAATTAACAAAAATGAAGACTGTTTTCTTTTAGTCCTTTCATAAATAACTCAGTTGTGAAATAATCATAGCCCAGAAGCAATCTAAGAAAATCTTTGAGATTGTGGCCTATTTTAACTACTACTACTACTACTAATAATAATAACTGATATTTCTATGGTATTTTAAGATTTACAAAGCATTTATTAGACATGTTATCTCATTATTACACAAAGAAACCCTATGAGGTAGGTCCTAGGGTGAGCTCAGGCTGCAGGCTGAGACTTGCCCAGCTAGTAAGTATTGAAACGGGATTGGAGTTCAAGTCTTCCTGACCCTAATTCCACTGTACCATCTAACTGCCTAATAAACTAATCTAGCATGAAAAGACCCCAAGCCATTGTCAACATCAACAATACACACATATGCATATACATTCATATACACATATACATTTTTTAAACTAGTGACCAAGCTCATATAGTAGGGAAGATGGAAATTCACCCTACACATTAGCATCTTATACTTGTGAAGCACTAGTCTTCTACTTGAAGGAGGAAGATTTGGATAGAATACTTAAGAATCTTGTAAAAATTACTCAATACTTATTCTCTCAAAGGACATCTATACACTTTTGTAAGCTATATAAAGTTCATATAACAGCTTCTCTTTCTAGTTCTACTTTACAGTCTACCCCCACTGTGAACTTTCAGATTTTACATTAATAACTGTATTTTTCAATTTGATTTTATTGGTATCTTTTGTTTTCATTACTTGAAATAAACTTTTTTTAAAATAGGGAAAAAAGCAGTTCAGCAAAACCAAAATACCAACCATGTCTGTCATTATATGCAATATTGCATTCCCACAGCACTCTATCTCTGCAAAAGAAGAAGGAAGAGGAAGAGGAGAAGATGAAGAAGACGAAGGAGGAGGAGGAGGAGAAGGAGGAAGAGGAGAAGAATAGAGATGCATTTTCCTCAATTTTTCTCTGGAGCAACAGTGTGAAGCAATATTTATTTGTTGTGGTGGTATTTATATTACAGTAGTCATTGTTTTCCTAATTTGTTTTCTTAATTCTGTGTATTTACTCTGCCTCAGCTCATATAAGTCTTCCTGCCCTTTTCTAAATTCTTAGTATTTTTTCTAGTATATTTATGTATTCCCCAATAAATGGGTATCTATTTGTTTCCAGTTCTTTGATACCTCAAAAAGCACTGCTACAATTATTTTGGTGTATTTCCCCAGTTGCTAAGGCCTTTCAAAGATTACCTTGTATCTACTCTGAATGTATTTTTCATATACACATATATGTATATGTATGTATATATATATATATGTTTCTATATACACACAAACATACATACATATCTATAAGTATAGATATATGTCATCTTTTCTATTAGAATGTAAGCTCCTGAAGGGTGGAGGCTGGGTTTTGTTTTTATTTTATTTTTTTTGTTTTGTATCCCCAGGACTTAGCATAGTGCCTGGTGTACAGCTGTTGATTGGTTTGATAGATTGTCTTTCATCTCCTATACCTTGAGGTATAAACAAAGCAGTAGGATCTCTGAGTAAGAGTATGGTCATTTTAGTCAGTTTTTAAAAAGATTACTTCTAAAATGCATTAAGAAAAGTCTGCATCAACCTATAGCTCCATCAACACTGTACTGGTATATCCATCTTCCTGAAGCCCCTCCAACAACTGACTATTTCCATCTTTTGTTATCTTGGCCAATTTGCTGCTGTAGACTCATAATGTTCTAACACAAGTTGAAAATAAGGAACCATGAAGCACAGTAATAAAGTAATATTTATATAAATGCAATGAGCTTCGCATGCATATGTCTCATTTATTTATTAGTTTCCTTATGGAGCTCAACAAAGTAAAAATAATATTTAATGCCAGTGTTTGTAAATCTGATATGAACAGACAAATTAAAATGACAAAAACTCAATTTTTATGAACAAAAAACATGACAAAATAAAACTCAATACACATCTAATTTCTGCTTCAAAGGGATCAGCAAGAGAACAGTTAACATATTCAAAACCTTGGTTAAATGCAAAATTTTTTAGGAAAATGTACCCCCCAATAATTATCAGAAAATAATGGGCCACATGCATATCACACACACACATATATTTTAAATGAGTAAACCCTACACGACTTTTATTGCTTGTACAAAACTTTTTTTTGCCTCGATCTTGACATATTGATGCATCATGTACTTATTCAGATAGACAGGTTAATATGTCTCTCATTCCAAAGCTTCAGTGAAAATAATCTTTTTTTTAACTTTGAAAAATAAATCTTCAAACTTCTACTTTTTCTTCAGGGCAGGGTCTATACCTTATTTATCTTTTTAAAGTAAAATCCTTCCATTAAGGTATGACTTCCTTCTTTGTATTGGTCTATAGTAGGAATTTAATAAATGCTTGCTGGTTTATTCATTCAAATGCCATCCAATGCCTAACAATGCCTTGCTCATTGTTGTTGTTTGTCCTTCATTCTTGAAGAGGACCATGACATCAGGAGGTGATGTCATGACTTGCAATGAATTGGATTTAAGTGAGGGTGGGCTGTGCAAAATCACTAGCCTCTCTCCTCCAGAGCCATCTGGGACTAGAAGGCAAGATATATGTCTGGACGACTGAAGAGGACCCTGACTCTTTGTGGAAATCGAGGTTAAGTGATTTGCCCAGGGTCACACAGCTAGTGTCAAGTGTCTGAGGGCAGATTTGAATTCAGGTCCTCCTGACTCCAGGGCCAGTGCCCTATCCATTACACCACCCAGATGTCTTGCTCATGGTAGGGACTCAAGATATGTTTGCTTCATGAATGAAAGATAAAGTGGAGCAAAAGGGAAATCCTTCCCAAGATTGTTGTTTTTAGGGGAAAATGACAAAGAAGGCTTTCAAGTTATATAAGTAAGTTAATGTTCAGTAGGCTAAAGAAATTTAGAATAAGAGATGAAACATGTCATGTATATTTGAACTTCTCCCTATTTGTTGAAAATTTTGTATAGAACTGCCCTACATTTAACAATGAGAATAAAACACATAAAATCCACTATGGAGGCAAAGATAATTTCTAAAATGTTGCCAGACAGGCAAAATTATTTCTGAAGAATGGGCAATACTATTTCTACACATATATAAAAAATGTGCTGAAACTAAAATAAAATGCCAGAAAAGGGTCTAAATAAGCTTGATCAGACAGTTCATTAATAAAAATCATGTGCTATAAAAACTGAATGTCCCATGTTCTAAATGCAACTTTCACTAGTAGATCCTCTCTGAACATTTGCCAACCTTCTTGTGTCTGAAATAGGATGATAATGCTGGTACTAGTTAAAATATTAAATGGCTAGTAAACTCTGGGTGTAGACACAACCTAAAAGAAATTAATATTCAGTTAAAATACCCCCCAACCCCTGCCAAAGGGACCAAGAAAGAATTGTCATTGTCTCCTTACAGTTTTCCTCTTTGCCCTTTTCCAGTTCAATTCTGATACCAACCTCATTCTTTGCCCTTTTCTCTGTTCCCTTTCTCTCTGAAATTTCCACTGGGTCCATACAGTAGAAAGGGCAGCTCTGCATTACAGGCACCAGGTTTCCAAGCAGAGAGCTCTGTAAATGGATTTTTCAGCATCACGAATCTAAAACAAATCCTTTTGAGAAGCCACATGCTGCAGTAGTGGCACATCTGCCACCAAAATAAATGTTTTTCATTCTTCTGCAGATTTAACCTTGATGCCATTTCCATATACCAAAATTAAGTGTGATAATGCTACAACTGGTTGAACCTGGAGAATATGATGAAAATTTCCCCATTGTTGTATATCACACTAGAAGGCAGTAGGTAGGGAAAGACCCTGCCCACTAAATGGTTCTATGGGGTCTTAGTAGACACCCTCCCTTCCACCTCTGTCCCCCCTCACTTCCCCTCTCTACATATGTTAGTGCCCTTATTAGTGTGCCCTAAGAGGCAACCTGCAATGTGCTGGCTTCTAAGAGGCATAGGATCCCCATAGGGTTAGAGTTGGAAAGAAATGAAGCAGGGGGCAGCTAGGTGGTGGAGTGGATAAAGTGGATTAAGGAGTACCTGAGTTCAAATCGGGCCTCAAACACTTGACACTTGACTCTGGGCAAGTCACTTAACCCCCATTGCCCAGCAAAAAAAAAAAAATAAATGAAGTAGTCACCTAGTCTACCCACTTTATTTTACAGATGGAGAAACTGAGGTTGAGAGATCATACTGTACTATCTGTACTACTACTGTACATCTGTACTATCATACAAATATTAAGTGACAGAGTTGGCTTTCAAATCCTGGTCCTCAGACTCCAAATATAGTGTTCATGGCCTAAGATGAAGCAAATCAATCAACCAGTAAGCAAACATTTATTAGGCATCCATTCAGAACTAGATATTATGCTGCACGCTGGGAATACAAAGGCAAAAGCAAAATAGTCCCTCCCCTCAAGAATATCAATGGAGGAGACAACTGCATATATATAAATGGAGACATGATTTATTTCCATATTTCACAATGTGCACGTGAACTTTAAAAGGGAAGGCACCAACAGCTGTGGGTGGGAGGCAAGATGTCTCCTGTGGAAGTCAGGGGGTGAGCAGAAGGTTGAAGGAAACCAGGGATTCCAAGAGCTTGGAGGCATGGAAGAAAAGAACTCAGCACTAGGGTCTGCCAGTGCAAAGGCAGAGTGGGACATAGAGCAAAACGGCCAGCACAGCTAGGCCACAGGACACATGGAGGGAGGGGAGGGGAGGAATGAATGAATAAATGAAGGTAACGATAGTCTGAGCTCTGAAGAGCTCTGAATGCCAAATAGTTGTTTTAGAGCAAAGTGTTGGTGCTAAAATAAATACTTAGAAAGAGTACATAATATCATCCAAAGGAACTCTATGAGAGTTGAACAAGTATTTACAGACATTAATCTCAGTAGAGTGGTTTTCTTTTTTTAGTCCTCCTAACAGGCCTGATATGGTGAGAAAAACAGATCATAGCTCTACTTTATTTTTGAAAGAATGTGGATGACCTTACTATCTTTTAAAAATAACTCTTAATTATGTTATTGGCACATATGACAAGAAAGCATTTGAGGAATTTCCTGGTGTCTGGGGAAAAGTCTGGTTGATCGACTTCATTTTTATAAATGTTCTTGTTACGCTACGTAAAGGTAGCAGAAAATGGTTTTCTACAAAAATACTTTCAGGTCCAACAATCAGTGTAGCAAATATTTCTTAAGCCCCCATGATGTCCCAGATCTGTTAGGCACTATGGATATAAAGCAGGAAGCAACACTGTCCCTATCCTCAAGGAGCTTCTATTCTACCGGGAAGATACAACATATACCGAATAAGCAAATAGAAGGGAGTTTTGAGAAGAGACAATGCTAACAAAACTAATGGGATCAAGAAAGATTTCCTGGAATGTAATGATTATCCCAGAAACAGCAATGCTTCCAGGGTAATCATTTCAAAGGGATAAATAGAAATAAGCTTCTTGTCCACACCAGGTTATATTTAGGAGCCCAGATATCAGATGTAAACAAAATTTTCTGCTCAGTTCATGTTAATATGCTAATAAGTGCCTACCTTGCATTTTAAGATCTTAGCTCAAAACAAAGCTACTATTAATATTGATGTAATTAACTCAGTTAATGTCACCACCAATAACATCCACAAAGGTAAAAAACAGTCTTACTAAGAACAGTTCACATTCATTTAGGATATTCTTATTTGCAAAACATTTAATATACATTATCTCATCTGATCCTCAAAATCACCCCATGACACAGAAAATTCAGGAATTCTTATCCCGATTTTACACATGTAACACAAGCTCTCTGGTACATATTCAACCTAATTCCCACTCACTGTGATGAGTCAGGTCACCAGATCTCAGCTACTCCATCCCCTCAGGGCTCATGGAGTATCTCTGAGGGCTTAGGGGGTTTATTTTCTAGTGCAATATATCATAATCCTCATTGGTAACCTCCTCCCTATATTATCAATTGAGAATCAATTTGGTCAGCAAGTCTTAAGCAACTTTTAGAAAGGGGTATTTACTAAGGTGGCACAACGTGAACACAATACAGAACATGCCCTCCAAAGTCTGTGATAGACTTAACCAACCAGGATGTATAGGAGAAAGTGGGATCCAGCTTAGAGAGCATATGTGGTAAAGTTAGGGAGGGGGACTCAAGTTTCCTAGTTGCTCAAAGTATTTTGAATACCCTTTGTGAAGATATTGAAGAAGTTTGCTTCAGTGTGGTTTCTTTTGTGAACTCCTTGTGGAGTCACAAATGTAGGCATAGTCTGTCTTTGGCTCTGAATGGAGACACTGCTGTCCACTGAGCTGGGGATGCCATTAAATCATGGGTAAGTTCCAGATCCTCTGCCTTTAAAGCTCACAAGTTTTTTCTCTGGTCAGAAGGGCTCGGAAGGGAGGGCAGGAGGAGAAGACCTCAAAACTGAAACACCTCCTCCCTGCTCTCCCCACCATTCTCCCCAAGCAGTTCCTATTCAAGAGTTTTACTGGAATGCTGTCTCTGGAATAATTTCAATTCTAAATCAGTTTGATCATTTAGAAATGAATCCTTGGTCATGACCCAGTTTCCTCAGGCAATTTGAATACAATTCCAGTAAAATATCACTATGATTCCAAGGGCTTTTCACACTCAGTCTACAGCCTATGATTGATTGAAATTAAAGCCTATGATTGAGATTGATTGATTGAGACCTGCTCTAACTTCATTAAGGTATCAGGACATCTTATCACTTAGTCTAAGTGGGGTGGGATGACATAGTGGATTTAGTCAAATCAACACCCCACCTTTACACAGTTTTGGAGACCAAAACTCAGAAAGGTGAAACGTTCATACAGCTAGTGTCAGAGCCAAGATTCAAACAGTGGTCCCTCTATCTCAAGATCCAGGGAGTTCTCTCTCTCTCTCTCTCTCTCTCTCTCTCAGTGAGGCAATTGGGGTTAAGTGACTTGCCCACGGTCACACAGCTAGTAAGTGTCTGAGGCCAGATTTGAAAGGGAGTACTCTCTTTTAAAACAGGTTTCCTCCCATCTCACAGTGAATTTTTTTTTAAAAGGTAGTTCTCATTATTCAGTTGTTTTCCAGTTATGTCTGACTCTTTTTGACCACATTTGGGGTTTTCCTGGCAAAGGTACTGGAATGATTTGCCATGTCATTTTACAGGGGAAAATGAGGCAAACAGGGTTAGGTCACTTGCCCAGGGTCAGAGCTAGTAAATATCTGAGACCAGATTTGAACTCAGGTCTTCTTGACTCCAGGCCCAGTGAGCCACCTGAGGTTAAAAAAGGATAGTCTCTAACATCACTAGTTGGTTCTGGAAGACATTTTCCCTACAGAGAAAGTCACCACAATATATTACGCCTAACTAGAGTTCTCTTCCCTGTCAATGGATCAGTTTAATTCAATTCAATACAATGAAATGCAACAAGGGTTTATTAAGCTAGAAAGCATACTACCCTCTGTATGGTAATCAGGATAGTGAAGACCCTCAAATTCATGCCACATGAGGAATGGTTGAAAGAATGGGGGTTGTTTACACTAAAGAAAAGAAGATTCAGGTTGAACATGGTAGCTGTCATGTGGAAGAAGGATTAGGTTTCTTTTATTTAGTCCCAGAAGACAGGAGAAGGAACAATGGGGCAGAAGTTGCTAGGAGGTAAATTTAGACTTGAAATAAAGAAGAACTTCCTAACAATTTTGTTATTGTTCAGTTGTTTTTCATTCATGTCTGACTCTTCAAGACCCCATTTGGAATTTTCTTGGCAGAGATACTGGAATAGTTTGTCATTTCCTTTTCCAGATCATTTTACAAATGAGGAAACTAAGACATGGGTTAAGTGACATGCCCATGGACACACCACTAGTGAGTGTCCGAAGCCATATTTGAACTCAGGAAGATGAGTATTCGTGACTCCAGATCTGGTACTCTATCCACTGTGCCACCTAGCTGCCCCCTCTGAACAATTATCACTATCCAAAATTGAAATGGGTTGCTTTGGGAGGTAATGGGTGCTCCCCTCACAGGAGGTCTTTAAGCAAAAGTTTTGTGGCCATTCGTCAAGCAAGCCATAGAAAAGCTTCTTTCTCAGGTGTAAGGTGGATCAGATGTCCACTCCCTACTCAGATTCTGTTATTCTCTAAAGTACAGAATATACACAAGGCACAGAAATAAATGTCTCCTAAAGTCATTTTCCCTGGCCAACACCTTTCCTTCCCTTCATCTCTGAGTGAGTAACTTGTGGTTTAAATATACATCTCTGACAACCTTTACATGATAAGATACAGTATACCCTGCAATGAAGGTGCCCCACCCTACATCTTTTTGCTGTATTATGCTTAAGAACGCAGAGACTGGTTTCCTGTAAGCAAGATGATCTTTAAGAAAGAAATACTGTAGAAAGAAAATGAAGGCTAAAAACTATGAAAACCCCCAAACACTTCCTCTCCCACTCTCTTTACCCCAAACACACACACACACACACACACACACACACATACACCAGAACTTGAAAATCTACCTAATACATTAAGCCAGTAAAGGCTCAGTATCTTCATTGTCAAATTTCTCATAGCATTTTACCTGAACCACTCCTTTATACTTATTTCACTTTCTTTTGTACCATAATTATGTGTGTCCTTGGCTTCCCATGTCCCACCTATGACTCTTTATCTCCCATTTTTGTATCTAATTACTTCACATATATATGCATATTTTATATATGTATAGGTATGTATGTGTGTGTATACACACATTATATATATATATATATATTTGCTTTTGCTATATATACTTCTTGATGTACTTGCTTCCCTCTTTAGATTGTAAGCTTCTTACAAGTAAGGACTGTTTCATTCTTTATACTCATATCTTTAGCACCTGGCACATAGTAGGCATTTAAAAATACTTATTGACTAATTAGACTATGAGACCTTAAGTCCTTTGAGAGCAGGACCAGTGTTCTCACTAACTTTGTATCCTGAGTATAAACCCAGTGAGGTACTTAATAATGCTTAATAAATGTGTGTGGAGGGGGCAGCTAGGTGGCACAGTGGATAGAGTATTGGCTCCGGATTCAGGAGAACCTGAGTTCAAATTCAACCTCAGACACTTAATACTTACTAGCTGTGTGACCCTGGGCAAGTCACTTAACCCCTACTGCTTCACCAAAAAAAATTTTTAAATAAAAAATCAATGTTTGTAGAATTGAATTGATCTCTTTTCACCTATTCTGAATTCAAATAGCAAAAATATCAATAACAATTTTTTCCTGTATTCTATTTTATTAAAAAGAATCCTCCCCCATCCCCCAAGATGTAAATATACCCATATCAGTGATGCCTCCAAAAAATCAACTTTCAGGGTTTGTGATGAACTCAGTATGATTCAGGCCCAATATTCAATAATAGCACCTTCATCTCTAGCATCGTATAATGAAAACTGATATTAATAACAATTGTGAAATACTGTAAGATATTGAAAGTACTTTCTAGATCATTGGAGAAAAATTAAGCTATGCTTAGTATAGCTTTCAGGTGAAACATTTAAAAAATATTCTAATCCTTCAAAAATTGATAATCCAATTTGAAACATGTGCTAATTCTTATTTAACTCCACTCCCTAACTATTCTAGATAAATAGTTTACTGTATCCTATGTAAATAGCTAATTTTATGTAATAGACTGTAGTAGGACTATATCTCATGTAATGCCTTGGCACATTGCATACTCATTGGACAAGTTTCCAAGGATTCTTTTCCCATGAGGCCATGTATTGACAGTACAGTTGGGAATTACAATGAGAAGATTTCTCCTAAGAGGATAGGGTTTTAAAATTGAAGTTTCTTCCAAGATTGGACCAACAAAAGGAATTAGAGATTCATTGGTGGTATCCAGGCACCCAGGAAACATGGAAAATACCTCTGACTCCATGGAATAGGGAGAGAAGACATATAAAATGTGGCAAAACTTCAAAAACACATGGAGTTGCATATGCAAAGACAATCGTTTCTCATTTTTACTGAAGGACATTTACCTGCCTTCTCTACAGAGAAGTGAGTTCAGAGGGGCTCATTTTGCAGGTGAAATTTTCCCTTATTTCAAAGGAGAGGAGGTGGATCAGATTGTATTTTCTCAGATATTCTTTTTTTTTTAAATTGATTTATTTAATTTTGCGGGGCAATGGGGGTTAAGTGACTTGCCCAGGGTCACACAGCTAGTAAGTGTCAAGTGTCTGAGGTCAGATTTGAACTCAGGTCCTCCTGACTCCAGGGCCGGTGCTTTATCCACTACACCACCTAGCTGCCTCAGATATTCTTAATATTATTTCCCTATTACTTTAATAGTTGTTTCAGCCTTGATTCAATGTTTTCTGTTTCAATTTTTTCCTTTGCCTAGGTCTTCTAAGTATGATTACCAACTGAAAATTTAGAGTGAGGGTGGGGCTTTACATTTTAGAAGGTTTAGATTTTGGAAATTCTTACTTTCCAGCTTGGGGACAGAAGGGGCAAAATGAGACTCAACAGGTGAATTATAAGTATAAATATCAGTAATTTGAACTTGAGTCCAAGAAGGTGTAGGGTAGGTTAGAGAGGCTAACTCTAGAATTTTCTTAAGAATGAAAACAGGATGGGGCATCTGGTGATGCAGTAGATAGATAGAGCACTGGTGCTGGAGTCAGGAGGACCTGAGTTCAAATTCAGCCTCAGACACTTAGTAGCTATGTGATCCTGGGCAAGTAACTTAACCCTGATTAAATCCAGATATTATACAAAATCCTATTTGCCAGTGGTTTCAAGAGTGCAAGTTTGATTTTTGCCAGAGAACTAATAAGAAGCAAAAATAATTAAACTTTTATAATTTCTCTGTTTCCTACTGTAAGTGCTGATGAAGATGCTGAAGAGTAGTGAAAATAGTCAAAAGCAGGCAAAACGTAGAGAACAAAAAAGAAGCAATGGGCCTGAATAACAGGAGTGGACTGAATTTTCATTTCTCAGCCCTGTGATCATGGAGTATTTAAAGAGTCACAGATTTAATTTTAGCAACCCATTTCTGTCTTAAGGGATGGGGTTCAAGTTTGTAATGATTTTTTTTCTAACTGATAAGTTCACCAAGCTGCACTTAATGCATTAAGGAACAAGACTGGGTGAACAATATGAAAAACATGTAGCCAGAAGGTAGGATAAGAAGATTAATATTTGTAAATACAAATGTTTTCTCTCCCCATAAAGTTTAGCTACTGCTATAGAAAGCTACATTTCCAAACCTCTAAATTTAAATAAAAATAATTGTGACTAGATTGTTATGAGTGAAAATTAACACAGATATGAGACAGAAGTAATGAAATTCTGAATTTTCACTAGATTGATAACTAAATAGGTATTGAACAATCTTTTTTTTTTTTTTAAGTGAGGTAATTGGGGTTAAGTGACTTGCCCAGGGTCACATAGCTAGTAAGTGTTAAGTGTCTGAGGCTGGATTTGAACTCAGGTACTCCTGACGCCAGAGCCGGTGCTCTATCCACTGCGCCACCTAGCTGCCCCAAACAGTCTTTAACAATAATTTATTTTTGCGTTTAAAGTGAGATAGCATGGATGAGTTTTGATCTGCATGTGGAAGGGATACTGATATCAATGCAATCATGACTCCATTAAATCCCTGAAGAAAACATTTTACTTGTTTGAAAGTTTCTCATTTTGTGTGTTTTTGAAGTGTAGTCCTTGCTTTCATTGGAATTCAGATGAAGACTGATGATACTGTGGGTGGTGTTGTGTGTGACTGCCCTAACACATTTCTAGAACTCAATATATTCAAGTGTCTATATCAAAAGGTAAATAGGGGCAGCTAGGTGGCGCAGTGGATAAAGTACCAGCCCTGGAGTCAGGAGTACCTGAGTTCAAATCCAGCCTCAGACACTTAACACTTACTAGCTGTGTGACCCTGGGCAAGTCACTTAACCCCAATTGCCACACCAAAAAAAAAAAAAAGGTAAATAAACAATGAACTAATGTCACTATCTGGGGTCATGATGTGAGTGTATATGACTTATAATCCCTTCCTAATGGCTCTCAACCACATCTGCTCTAAGAAGTGTGTATCAATTTAGGGCTGAAATTGCTAAGATATTAGGTCATAACCTGATGCATTCAACAAGTGACACCATCTCTGGGATTATCATTGCTTCTATATTTGTATCTTTTTTATTTTTCACAGTGCTTGGCACATAGTGCTCAATAAATGCTTGTTCATTCAGGGGAATTTACATTCAACAGGTAGAAATCAGGACTATTTAAATGCACTGAGACAATGACAAATCATGCACATTTATAGGGATTGTCAGCCAAGAAGCCCTAGGGATATTAAGAAAGGAAAGGGAATATGGTTCTGGCAGCAATGGTGTAAGTTCTGTTTTGGACACATACTGGTTGTGTGACCCTAGGCAAGTCACTTAACCTCTCTCAGTACCCTAGACAGCTCTCTAAAACCACAGGTTGCAGAGAAGGTTCCAGACCTTCATTAGGAGGAGTTTCTTCACCTGAAGTTCATGAAATCACAAATCAAGCCCCAATCCCCATCCTATAAGTACAAATTAGCAAGGGAACAACCAATGTCCCTCGATCCACCACTGAATGTGTATTAAACTATGCTTATGTTCTTATGTTATTCCCTACTCAAGTCCCCCTGGATGACTTCATCATGGTATAGAGGTGGCCCTTGGTTTTTAAGGTCATGAATGATGAATATAAGCCGAGGTAGGTCATATGCTAAGCTGGAAAGTATTCAATCAAGTAAAGCACCTATGACATATTGTGAATTTCTCTCTTTCTCCCCCCCCCCGCCCCCACCCCAGACCAGCCTATCCAGTCTAAAGAGTCTCCCTTAGATGAGATTGGCCAAGAGGTGATGAGGTGTTGTGGCCACAACAACTTAACAAGAAATATTAATTAGGGCTGGGGAGGGGGGGTTCCTTAACCTGGGATCTGAAAAATACTGTTTTTTTAAAAATATTTGACACATGTATTTCAACATAATTGGCTTCCTTTGTAACTCTATATATTTTATGTTATATATTTAAAAATATTATTCTGAGAAAGGGTCTACAAACTTCCACACTAAGGTGTGGAAAGGTTTTTATATGTGTCAATGAACGGTTACAAATCTTGGATTCTTCAAAGTATGAGCTTGGAAGTGAATTGAATAGAAAACTTAGCCTTTCTAGGAAGGTATGGCTCAAGCCCATTAAACCAGATCAGCCAAATGACTCCCATTGCTTCTTTAAACCTGAGGAGTAGAGGCAGCTAGGTGGTACAGTGGATAAAGCACTGGCCTTGGATTCAGGAGGACCTGAGTTCAAATCCAGTCTCAGACACTTGACACTTACTAGCTGTGTGACCCTGGGCAAGTCACTTAACCCCAATTGCCTCACACACACACACAAAAACCAAAACACCAACCAAACTCCTGAGTAGTCTGGCTTACAGAGCTATCACTTCTTAACTTTCAGATGCAATAACCTTTTCAGAGTCCTCATTCTTCAGCCACTCTGCTGTATCACACTGCTGAGCATCCTCTCCTTCTTAAAAAGTCTCTTCTCAACCTTTGCCTCAGGTCACTGTAGTATCTTGGTTCTCCTCTTTCTCTTATCATTTTGTTTGCGGGGTCCTTTTCTCCCATCCCTTAACCATGGAGCAAAAAAAAGTCAGCTTCTGGTACAGGGGAAGAAACTAAAGATGGAGAAACAAGGTAAAAGACTATTATGATAATCCAGGTATGAAATAATAAATTCTGGGATTACATCGAGGGAGTAGGAGTAGAAAGAGAGGAATGGGAATGCAAGACAATCCTGAGAAAAAATTAGAAAGCCTTGGTGACTGACAGGATAGATAGTGCAAGGAAGAGGGAGGGTGCAAAGGTAACTTTAAAAGTTTAGGGCCTGAGTGACTGGAAAAATATTTTGTCCTTGCTAGAAGTTGAAAAGAAGGGGAGCCACTCAGGGCAGGGGGTATAGTTACGGAAGAGGGGATGATGATCCCTACTCTAAATCTTAGTGAAAATACCCTTTGGGAAGTTATAAATATGGGAATTTAGTTTAAAAGAGAAGTCAGGTCTGGAGAAGCAGATCTGGGAATTATCAATATTGAAATGGTAGTGGAAACCATGGAAGTAAATGAGCAAGAAAGGACCCTAGGGAATTGGCACAGCAAAAGATTGGAGGAGGTGGGGAGGTGGGGGTGGAGAGAAGTAGCCAGGTAAACAGAGAAGGAATGGTAAGAGAAGTAGGAGAACCAACATAGTGTAATGTCACACATGCAGAATACATAGGAAGTGTTAATAAATGCTTGTTGAAAGAATGACTGGATGAATGAATGACTTTCCAATGTTGATAGCCTTATGGCTGTGTTCCCAGTGTTCGTGTGTCAGTTCTGAATAATTATCGATGGTTTTAATCAGGCAATACATTTGGCCAAATGGTATCTGCCTAAAAGAAACTGATTTTGGGGGGACTCTATATTATCAGTTCATATTATATTATTTCTATATTATCTTTATTATCAGTCTCACTTTAATCTAGAACTTCTAGGTTAATATTATTTTTGTTAGCGTTATGGAAAGTTTCTTCATGTTATAGAAAATATGATGGGCAAGAAAAAAAAGCCACAAGCGAAAAGAAAAAAGAAAAGCAACACAAGATAATTTGAAAGATTTTTCATAACTAAATAGGGAATCTTTGACCACAGCCTTAGTCATAAACCTCCAATAGGCAAATCAGTAGCAAGAAAGAAAAACTACCACAAGAAAATCCTGTTTAAGTGTGACTAGAGTAGAGGATGGTGGGTTGAGAGCACATCACAACATACGCCAAAGGAAGTGGGTGTCATACCTTTTTCATGGCCTCTCCCCTCCCCACCCCCACCTGACCACCTGTATCAGTCTCAGAGGAAGCAGACAATCCCCCACACACTTTCCAGCTGCATCTCCCCAGCCACAAAATACGCACACACAATCAGCTAACGTATTAAAAAAATGTATCAGAAGCATTAACCTAAGGAGGAGGGAGGGCAATGGGAAAAACCTCTCCTTGAGATTAACCCATGCTATTTAAATACTGCCCTTAAAACCGGGGGCATAGGTAAGGGGAGATACCCCCCTCCACAAATGCACCCACACATCCCTGGAAACTGCTGCGAAGCAAGGACATGACCTCTGTATGTTAAGATGAAAAAGCCTCCTGATGCGGAGGCAGGCATTTAAAGGGCTGAAGTCGCAGAACTTTGCGATTTTCTTGAGCGTCATTTTCTAAACGTGCACGTATTCTGAGTTTGTAGTGACCTTATTATCGGGACAGTTTAGCTGATTCAAGGTCTCCCAACTCCATTATTCAATAGCAAATTTAACCACAATTAAAGTGTGCAGGAGTGGGCTTTGGGAGTTAGAATGCCGGCTCTTACTACCTGGGTGATCTTCGGTAATAGGCTACTTCAACCTCTCAGCTTTCTCAGCTGTCAGATTAAGGAATTGGAGTCAATATTCGGTAGGGTCCCTTCCAGTTCTATGTCCTGTGGTTTCAGCAGGTCCAAAATCAGTATATACGTTTCATTTCCTTAGAATCAGATTTGGAAGAGTCACATTCCCATGATCTTGAATTATCCTACAAAGAAAAAGGCTGCATCTTGTTGAATTGTAATACCTCACACAAGCTTAAAACTTGTTTGTTTGGGGAGGGGGAGCATCGGGAGAGAGTTTCAGAATTTCAAATGACTTAAATGAAGCAGAAAGAAAAGGGGGAAAATGAGAACAAGTGTTTACAAGTCATTTTTGTAACTTTGCTTTATGTTTCACCCGAATAATTTTTAATCACTATTTTAAGCAGTTAAATAAAACAGCACCTGCAAAGCAAATCATTGTCAGGGACACCTGCTCTTTTAAATATGGCTTAAAAATTTGGTATGTGTTTTTCCCCCAGACGCTCTAATTTTATATTTAATTTGGATGGAATGAACTAAAATTGGATTAAGCTCACATGTCTATAATTCATTTTCTTTAATATTTATTCAACTGGTATTAAAGAAAAATGTGAAACGTTTTTTAAAATAATTCTCTCATAAGGAAAATGCATTTCGTATTTAGAGGCCAAGAGTATTCTCACATCATTTATTTCTACATATGCATATATAAACCAAATACAGATATTTATAAATAGAGGTAGTGTGGCACAGTAGACAAAAATCCAGCATATGGACAACTGTTTATAAAACTTATCTCTGCAATATATTAGCTGTGTGACCCTAAGCAAGTCACTTATCCTCTGAGAGCTTCCAGACAAATCTCTAAGACTGTAAATTACATACCAGTTGCTGGTATTCAAGGAAGGTGGGAGTTTTACCTAGAGTTCACCCAAACCAATGATATCTCAAATTCAGACCCTCCCTACTCCCTGCAAAAAAAAAAAATAATAAAGAAAAGGAAGAAAGAAAAAAGAAAGGAAGGAAGAAGGAAAGAAAGAGGGAGAGAACAAAAGGAAGAAAGAAAGAAAAAAGAAAGAATAAAAGGAAAGACAACAGGGGTCATATGGTTATAGCTCGACATACGATTTTGGATTATAAACCTAATTTAAATGTATTGATGATGATAGTGGTCTTTTTTACACCGAGACTACAGACTAAATGTAAGATTACAGGGTATTCTTCTTCTTATATTACAACAGGAGAGGCTGAGTCAGAGAGCTTGTCCTAGAATTGATCTATCACAATGGAACTCAAATTTCTTGCCACCTTATTTCAACTCTATTCTAGTTACAAAATTCCTCCATGTCTAAATAACCTTTTCTCCTGAGCCATTACTTCTAAAAAGCATGAACTGTCATCAGAAAAGTCTTCTCATTTTGTCCCTGCTTACCTCAATGTACTAGCAGATAAATGTCTACTAGTTTAAATGTCTAAAAGCAAAGAAATCTGTAATTGTTTCCTTTGTAAAAATGCACATTTCAACGACTCTACCCCTAAAGAGACAGGTGTAGAGGAAATTTTAACAAAGCCCCCCAAATAGTATTTTAATAATGAATTTTAAATTTTCATCTTTCTTCCCTCAATTACAAACATCTCATTTACTAAAAAATTAGCCCATGTCATTTATACTTGGTTAGAATCTATAATAGCTTCTCTTTTGTCCAACTTCCTATCAGCCTTCCACAGCCATCTATCAGCAGGAACTGTATTTACAGAAAGACAAACGACTAAAACGATCTTTAGAATTTGAGAGGTACACTGTTAGAATTTGTGGACTTGAATATTTTTAACAGATAAAATGCTTGTTGCACTGTGAGAAGGTGTAGTCCTTTATTTTAAATATTTGAATAATATTACCTATGGAAAAGTCCATACATTTCTTGGAGGCTTAGGATCATTTTTAAATTATCATCCTGACCATAAATTTTTTCTCCAAAATCTCCATTTGTTTAAAAAGTAAAAGTTTAAAGTCTTAAGTTTAAAAAACACACAAAGCTAAATGTGCTACAAAGCCAAATTTGAGCCTTATCAAGCGCTTATTCAAAAACAGTTTTCACTTCTCAACAATACAATGATTCAAAGCAATCCCAAAGGACTATTGATGAAACATACTATCCATCTCCAAAGAAAGAACTCATATTGATGGAACAGAATGAAGCATGCTATTTTTCACTTTCTTTCATTTTTTTCCTTTTAATCAAGTTTGCTTGTACAAAATGACAAATATGGTAATGTTTTACATAATCTTACATGTATACCCCATATTTGGTTGTTTGCAGCCTCAGGGAGGGGATAAGGGAGGGAAGAAAGGGGGGATAAAAATTGGAAGCCAAAACTATAAATAAAAAAGTTTATTATTTAAAAAAACAGTTTTCATGTATGGAAATAAGGTTCTAAAATGTTTGGACAGTTTTCTAATACTTAAAGACACAGTCTTTATGTTCCCCCTAGAACAAACTCTCTTCCAGTTCACTTTGCAGTTTGAGACATCAGTAAAAGGACATTACTGACTGCATGGTAAAACATCAATATCTATTCTTAAAAAGACATGTCAAAGATTCCAACTTCTCTGCAAAATGAACAATAAGACAGTAACTCATCTTCCTTAGATTGTCCCTTTGAAATAAACTTGTTTTCGCCAAACATTTTTGTACTTTTCCAATGTAGGACTCTTGCCCATGTCACGCTAACTCCTTTAGAAAGCCCCTTTCACTTCATTATTTCTTGCCAAAACCCATCCTTCCTACAAGACCCAGTTCCAACTTCTACTTTTCTGTGGAGCCTTCTAGGTTCACAGAGATCTTTTCCTCCTTTGAAATCCTATAACCTTTACTGTGTACACCAGTGTTTCCCAACCTTTTTAAGGATAAAGACTTCTTTTTTATAGCAACAAATTTCAGATTCTAATGTGATCTACTGATTGATAAAATACACAATGCCAAAAAGCTATTGACTTTCAATGTTTTTGTTTTGTTTTATTTAGTATCATCTGTCTTATATTATGATTTAATTTTTCACATATTTGTTCTGCTTCCACAAGGAGGCTATAAACTCATTAAGGACAAAGAGTATACCTTATATTTTTCTCAGTACTCCCCAATGTCAAATACAGGGTCACCAACATAGTGGTACTGAATAAAGAGTGGTCCCTTAATTGAGTGATGTCGGTGCATATAGAAAAAGTACCATAGTCAAGTCTGAAATTCTCTCAAAATGCATAGTGTTGGAGTATAGAGATTTGGTTTTTCTGTAAGTGATACCTCCCCTGGTACCCAATCTCTTAAGCATTTAAAGGCTTGAAATTTTTAGCTTTGGGGAAAATCTTACTCCTCTTCATGATGTGCTTTCAAATCATTGTGAAACAATTAAAGACAAAATTACATTCTGCAGGTATATAGGATGAGAGGCAGAAAGGCAATGTAGCTTAATGGAAATGGAACTGAAGCCAGAAAACCCAGGTTTGAGTCTCAGCTTCATAGGATTGATCCTGGGCAAGAAGACATTTAAGCTCTCTTAGGCTCTGTTTCCTAATCAGCAAATTAAGGGGAATGCTATTTATTCTACCTCATGGGATCATGAAGAAAACACTTTGCAAACCATGAAGTACTACATAAAGAGAAGTTATTGTTAGCCTTCTCAATTCCAAAGCTCTCTTGCAAACCAAATACTTCCAACACCTGTATTTTAACAGTTATTATTTCAACAATGGACCCTGATGAGACAATTGGCCTTGACAAAGCAATGCTCTGTAACTATATAATCTTTAGAAATGGGAGTTTAACTATTTTTAATTCGGAAGGGATAACTATCTTAAGCAGCTCTGTCACTTACATCATCATCAGACAGCCATGTTGGACACTGTCCAACTCTCTGAAGTGTTTTGCCATTTTTTCCCCACAATTGTTTATGGATTAAGGAAACAAAACCAAAAGAACCGCCACAGTAAGCCAGAATCTAGAGGGCTTTTTAAAAAGTCAGCCCTGAAAAAAGGAGGGACCAAACAAAGCAAAAACAAAATACCCAATTCAAGTGCATGCACACACCAGATCACATCAGAATCTGCTTTTAAGTCTAATTCCTCTGGGCTGTTTGCCAAAAGAAAACAGACTTGGAGATGTGAATTAGCCAGCGCTTTGACCAAATAACTCTGTTGCTGCAAATAACTCTTTGTTGCAAAGAGCAATGACATTTAAGACTTTTTTCTACAAGCATTTGGGCACTCACTGAAGCTCATTTCTAATCTCTGTTTTTAAGTAACTTTTCACTTGAGAATTTAGCAAATATGACATTAAGTGTTAGGTATTCTATAGATGTCATATGAAAAATTGTAGAACCTGGAGGGAAGGATTGGTGGTGATAAGGAATGAAGCAGATTCAACTTTTAGCCCATTAGTATGAATGACACAGCCTTTCAAATATTTAAAAGCAGCTAGCTTGTCTCCACTATTTCTTCTAATTTCCAATTTCCGGGCTAAACATCCCAAATTCCTTCAACATAGCTTTATAAGGAATGGTTTCTAGACTCCTTGCCATCCTGATTTCCCTTCTCAGGGTGTTCTCTGCTAGTATATTCATGTCACTCTTTAAATGTGATATCCAGAATCGAACCCCAACATCCCATATGCAGTAGGACAAACAACAATTCTCATGAGCTCTTCCACTCACTGTGAAATATCATATATTATAGCTATCTGCAGCTGTTTCTTATTGACCTGCAGGAATGTAAGCCCCATCTGGAGGTCTTGGTGGACAATGTTTAATACGAATCAAGAGTGTGATAGGGGCAGCCAAAAAGCTAACATGTTAGAGTGAACTGATGTCCCAACGAAGACGCTGACAGTCCTGCTGTATTCTGCCCTGGTTAGACCATATGGGGCAAACTATTTTCAGGGCCATAGTTATGGAAAGATATCAGTAAACTGGAGTGGAGATATTAGTAAACTGGAAAGCATCCAGTAAGGTGAAGGGACTGATAACCTTGCCACATGATGGCTGTAAAAGAGAATACTTAAGAGGACCTAAGGATTTTTCTGCTTGGCTCTAGAAGACAACAAAGAAGAAGAAGTTGAGAAGCAGGTAGCTTGATGAAAGGTTTTTCCTTTCATCAAAATTTCAAAAATTTGAGAAGTATAAAAGGGGAATGGGCTATGGCAGGAGAAAGTTTATTTCTTATCCCTGGAGGTCTTTGTGCAAAAGGCGGGATTGGTCAGATATACTAGAGAGAAGATTTTTGTTCATTTATGGTTTGGACAAATGACTTCTGTGGCCTATATGACTCAGTAGACCTAGGGTGACCCCCATTCACCCTGCCCACTCTGTATGTTTCTTTCCCTCCCTCACAACAAACAGATGAATTCTTGGGCCTTCCTGTAGGCTTTAGGAACCAGTGCAACATAAAAAGAACTTTGTCCCCTTTCTTTTTACCCCGTGGGCCATTACAATCAGAAGGGGCATAGTGTTGGCAGCTCCCACTCATCCCTGCCCTGCCTATCTGGCAAGATACCTCTGAGTCACTAAGGAGGAGAAGAGAGCAATTAAAGTCAGGAAGAATTTAGTATTGCCATTATAAAGATTATCACCTTAAGCATCTAAAAAAAGACATTTTAAGCTTTCATGGTTTAAATTTTGGCTTCCCAGAAATGTATCTTACAAATTGTAACACTATTATCCCCATCAAATTAAGTATACCCTCTTATGACAGTGTAACTAATTAAAAAGAGGTAAGTTAAGCATGTTTGGTATTTGTTTCATTTTGTCACATCACTATGTCTATTTGATTTTGGTCTGGCCACTTATCTCCCCTTGGCCTCAGTTTCTTCACCTGTGAAATGGGGGGAGGGAAGTAAGCTAGGAAATATTTAACATCTTTTTAGATCTAACACTGTCTAATTCTATAGTAGAGGAAGAAAAAATCCACAGAGACTTAGAGACAAATATAAAAAGGGAAGTGAGAGAGCTCTTTGTCTAAATGCATAAACAAACAAAAAAATTACATACCAGAGATTTAGGTATGTATGAGGATCACAAGGCTGAGGGCTTATATAAAAAAGGTGTGTATAAAACAGAAAGAGTATACAAGTTGGTCATTAAACATTTATTAAATTCTTATTATTGTTGCTGTTGTTCAGTCATGTTTGACGCTTCGTGACCCCAACTGGGGTTTTCTTGGCAAAGATACTGGTTTGGTTTGCCATTTCCTTCTCCAACTCATTTCACAAATGAGAAAATTAAGGCAAAAAGGGTTAAGTGACTTCCCTAGAGTCACCCATCTAACTAAGTGTCTGAGGCCAAATCTGAACTCAGGCCTTCCTGATTCCAGGCCCAGTGCTCTATCCACTGCACCACCTAGCTGCCCAACAACAACATGTGCCAGGCAAGGTGCTAAATGCTAGGGATACAAAAAGAAGCAAAAGATAGTCCCAGCCCTAAAGGAACTTGAAATCTCATGGGGGAAGACCACAAGCAAACAAATGCATACAAATAAGCTTTATATAGGATATATATAGGAAATAATTAATAGAGCCAGGGCAGTAGAATTAAGAGAGGTCAGGAAAAGCTTTCTAGAGCAGATAGGATTTTAGAAGATAGGATTTAAGCATTAAAAAAAACACCAAACACCTACTGCGTAGCAAGACTAACGCAAAATTTCAACTAATTAATTCTAATTTTGAGACAGACTCTAGAATAGTTTATCTCCTCATTCAATCTTATTGTGTTCATAATGTCACAGATTTAGAGAACAAACTGGCCATCTAGACTAATCCCCTTCATTTTACAAATTAGGAAACTGAGACCCAAATTGACAAATGTTTTGTCGAAGGTTAAGCAGGTGGGAAGTAATAGAGTTCAGATTCTTACCCAGGTACCCAGACCTTAAATATAGCACCATCTTCCACTCTACCAGGTTGCCTCCCACAGTACCCCCCCAAAAGAAAAGAAAGAAAGAAAAATCCCACAGGAATATATAGATACTAATGCCCCAGTTCAATTGTCATGCTAGAAACAAAATGAAAATTACCCTGACGGGGGCAGCTAGATGGCGAAGTGGTTAAAGCACCTGCCCTGGAGTCAGGAGTACCTGGGTTCAAATCCAGCCTCAGACACTTGACACTTACTAGCTGTGTGACCCTGGGCAAGCCATTTAACCCCCATTGCCTAAAAAAGAAAGAAAGAAAGAAAGTACTCTGACTCCAACAGTCCATAACCAAGACACACAGTAAAACGTTAATGTTTTTGAAAGCATTTGGAATGAAAAAAAAAAGTCTGTAGTAATAATGAGGTTCTTATGGCTCCTAAAATTGTCAACTATGATTTGCTTTATCTGTACCAGGTAAAACTGTATAAATAAGAGTTAAGGTCTAAAGGTAATGCCACTGCTACAGAATGGAAACTTCTGTGATGTCAGCTAAACTAGAGAGAAATACTGCAAAGTGTCCTGGGATGGGTGAACAGTATGGTCAAAAGCCTAGAGATTCTGCCATATGAGAATAAACTGAAAGAAATGGAGATATTAGCATGAAGAAAAGAAAAAGGGGGGTGGAGGGGAGAGGGATGATAGCTTCCTTCCAGTATTTGAAGGGCTGTCACATGGAAAAGGAATTTAACTTTCTCTGCTTGGCCCCAGAGGGAAGAACTAGAAATGGGTGGAGGTTACTGAGGCACCTTTCATCTCAATGTAGAGAGAAGCTTCTAGACAATTAGAATTGATTTTTTAATGGAGCATTAGGGATCAAAATCCATAGATCATAGCTCTAGAGCTGGAAGGTATCTCAGTGATCCTGTCCAACACTCTCATTTTGCAAATAGGGAAACAGAGGCCCAGGGACATTAAGTGACTTGTCCAAGGTCATATACAAAGTAGAACAGTTGCAATTAGCACTACAATGCCTTGCGCAAATGACTCAGCATGTCTGGTGCATGAATATAAGAAGTAGAAGAGGCAAAAATAGGGGAAAAATGGCTCCTTGCATAAAGGAATTTCTCCCCAAGCTGTTCTAATTATTGCTCCAAAGGGTTTGAGACAGTGAGAGGTTTATCTTTTCTCTTGAAATACAGACTTCTGAAAATGGAGATAGGCACCACTATTCAGACATGTTCTGACTCCACGCCTATCTTGGGAGTCAATATAGTGGTATTTTTTCTTCAGTTCCTGGGGAGCCTTCACCAGCAAGTGATGAGAAGAGCAACAGCTAATTCTTGAGGTGAACAGTAACTGAAACCCAGCTATCAAGATATAACCCTTTCTTGGGCATCAGAGGAGCAAGCTTCTGTATCCTGCTTCCCTAGATGGCCCTTAGAAATGCACTAGATTCATAACCTTCCATCTCTGAGAAGGCATAAAGAAAGGAGTTGGCTTGGGGCTACAGGTGATGTTTGCTGTTGATGCAATTCATCGATAACACAATATTTTCTATTTTAAGTAAATCATTCTTTTTCTCATTATGATATGAGGTCAAGAGATAAATTCAGATTTCTCCAAATGGTACAGTGGAGTGTGTACTTGGTCTGGAGTTAGAGGAACCTGAATTCAAATGTTGGATCTGTAACCTAGTGGGAATAATTTAACCTCACTGGGACTCAGTTTCTCATCTACAATATGAGGCAATTAGACTAGAGGACCTCCAAGGTCCCTTCCCACCTTAAATCTATGATGCCAAAAGATCTTCAGTGGATGGGGCCTCATGATCATTACTGCAAGTAAACTGGATCTCAAAGCAGAAAGATTTACAGAGCAGCACCTGGAAATGTTTACAATGGAATGAACCAGTGGTAGGTATCCTGTTCACTAGAGTTTATCAAGCGAAGACTGAATGACCACTTGTTGGCTAAGCTAGAGAGGGGATTCTTATTGAAGTAGTGAGTGGATTAGAGTCCATGAACTTGTTTTTTAAAAATGTTTTGATCATTGTATTTCAATATAATTGTTTTCACTTGTAATCCTCCATATTTTTTTATGCATTTAAATATACTATCCTGAGAATGGGTCCATAGGCTTCAGCAGTTAAAGGGGTGTCTATGACACAAAAAGGTTAAGAATCTCTGAAATGGATGTCTCTAAGCTTTCTTCTAACCCTGAGTTTTGTGAATCTTTGAAAATTGCTTAGCATGTATTCAAAATGTTATCTATTACAAACAGATTATTATATGGAAACACATACACTATACACACATACATACATTCCATTATTTTGTGGTATTACCTATACTATTAGAAAGGAAACAGCAAATTTCTTCCAAGGCTAATAATTGCTCATTCTACACACTGCTGTTTCCTCTCTGACTCTTATTTTCTGTTAACCTTCCCCTTGGAATCCTTTGACAATGACTCAAAGGGCAATAGAGACTAGTTAGCATTACCTCTGGGCCCCCAGGACAAGCTAAATGGAAATGGAAAGTAGGAGGCAGATCTCAGTGGGCAGAGGTGGTATGTACCAGTTGTTTCCTTTCTGGGTTCAGAGAGGACCTGCTTTTCAGCTACATTTCCTTTGGAATGCTCTCTTAACAAGGAGATGCTTGGTGCACAGATTTCTAACCGATGAAAAGATGAGGACTTGGTTATTTGGTCATAATGAAACTAAAAACAGTAAGATGAAAAACAGTGGTGTGATAATTACCATTTGAAAAAACAACTTTATACTTGGGTGAAATCAAGAGATGTGAAGAATTTTTTTTTAAAAGACAAACTAATATTTTCCAACCTTTCACTAACAGCAGGGGCTAAAACCACATGTTTTAAAGGTCTTGAACTGGGTTATTATTAGAAGTCACAACTCTATTGATACTGATGAGTCATTTCTATTGGCGGAAACCAAGAACTCCCATCATCTTTATGTTACACAGCATGCTGTGTGGTTTTTCTCTTTATTACTGGTCATAATTGCTATAGAAAGCTTATCAAAACTACCAAAACAAGATCCAGGGATTCGCTTCTGTGCTAAATACGGTCTCAGGCTAACTAATCTCACTTAATCATCTATTGAGATAGTTTAGGCTGATATGGGATGTTATTTGTAGTGACTAGAGGAAATTTACATAGAAACCTCAAAGAAGCAGCATTTCACACTTTCCAACGAAAATAAGCAACATTTAATTCAGAAAACAAAACACTGAAACCAACACAAAAAACAAATGCTAGCTATGGCCCGACACAGAGGTCAGCTTATTTACCCCAGTAAAATACCTTGGATATAAACTAACCCTACAATTACTCAAGGACTTCAGTAACACAAAATAACCTCTGCTGGCAGCTGAATGACCCACCTCTGTGTATTCCTAATGGGAGATCCCTGCCTGAGGGGATGGAAGATTTGGGTCAGGTGTCACACCAGGAAAACATAAGCTAATGAATAGCTCTGGGAAGTGCTTTCTGGTGTTAATGTGTAAGAGACATGGCCATTCTATATGGAAAAGACAAGAAAAGCTTCTCGTTGCATCTAACTATCCCTTCTACCCTTCTCCCTCCCCCCCCCAGACACACAGACAGACACACAGACACACAGACACACACACACGCTTTCCTATACCTCAAGGATTCCAAGAAAACAGGATGAGGCAACAATCAGTTCTGTTAAACACAATTTCACAAATGGTAAGCTACTTACTTAGCCTGAAACACAGGCGAAAGTCTGATGTTCTACTATTCAACCAAAAGATTGTGTTTTGGCTGTTGGAAGAGGAAGAGAAGCTGGCCGACCAGTGACCACAGAACTGAAAATAACCCCTGAGCAACTCCATGGCACTCAGAGTTCTTGAAGTCTTGGTCTTCCCTTGTGGGCAGTTTACAGTGAGGCCAGCTGAGAGCTGCAGCAGACTTGTGAGTCAGCAAGAGCGACTCGTAGGAAATAGCTGACGTGCTAAATTACCCTTGCATACATATTGTGCACACACCTCCCCACTAAATAAAAACAGGGCACATGCAAATTAATGAAGAGAAACACCTCAACAGTTACAGTTCCTGTTTTCCCAGTTAAGAGCTAAATAAATCTGTACCACTGCTAAATAAATGATAATAGAACAACAACTCACTTTCCATGTTATGCTGGGATGAGCAGCTGCACTCAAGTCTCAAGGGTCACTTAGTTTTAGCTGCTTTTATTCAATTAGTTATAAATGTGTTTCCCTCCCTTCTGAAAGAGCAAAATAGTTGCCATATAGACCACAAGAACTGGTAACAGACAAGCACAGTTCCTGTTTTTCACAGGGGGACTATTCTCAGACCTACAATACTGAGACACTGAAAACAAGTGGAAAGTTTGTATTTATCACTGCCGGGGAGATTTATGCCTGAACCAAGGCATCTTTGCTTTGATATAATGAGCGGTGAGCTGCCCCACAAGTTCTTGTGTGGAGCGGCTATTTGAAATGCCAAACCTTTTTTTTCCCCTTAAGAAATGATGCTTTAAATTGGTGAAGCCATTATAGGGCTGAAATACTATACACCTGCAGTTAAAATTAGCAGAAAATGTTTCAGTACTAGTAATTAAGCAAAATGGGGGAAACTGAATAAGAAATAGCTTTTTTATTTCTATTGAATGCTGGTGCCTGAGGAAAGGCAGATTTAATTAGAAGAGATGGAGAAGATACACAGAAACATCTGTGGAGATTCTGAAGGTGACGTCTAGACTGCTTCCAGGCCCTTAGGATGGATGGTACTGGTTATCATGTCTAATTTCACTTCAAAATATGTAGCTTACCCATTCCTTGACATATGTGTATTGCTGGCCTATTTTTACACTCATCCCTTATGATGAGAGTCATCTTTTGTCTTACAAACAGGAGAGGGGAAAAGGTTTTCCTAAGTTAACTAGACAAAAGTTAGAAGAAACCAGAGAAAGCAAGCAGAGCAGGTAAAGGAGATGGATGCATGTGTGAGATCAAGAATGCCTGAGGTGGAATTAGCTGAGTCTTGACCTGTAGAAAACAAGTAAGGCCAAGTAATCCAGACATAATATACAATACCTCTGAGAAAAAAAAGAAAGGGAAGGGGAAGTTCCCCACACTAGCCAGCAGATGGTACAATGGGCCCAGGACAGCTTGGTTTGGGGGCGTTTAGGGGGGTGAGGGGTTGGGGAGGGAATTTAAAATGTACAGCAACCATTAATACATACAAGACATTTATAAGTGGGCAAAGTGTTTCAATCTAAATAATCTCATTAGCTGGAGAAATCATGCCATATAGTTCCTTAATGTTCAGAAGCTGCCTCTGTTTATAAATAAATAATAAATAATACTGCCTCTTATAACAGTTTGAGGAAAAAGGGTGCTAGGGAGTGATTTGTAAAGAACTTGCAGAAAAAATATCTCGAAAACAATGCTACTGCTATTTTTTCCATTAAAATTAAATTTTCAAGAATAATAGAGAATTTCAGGTTCACTACCACTGACAGTGACAAGAATTCCTAATTATAGACCTGGTGACTTTTGCCTGAGGCTTTAGTTTAAATGTCAAATAAAAGAGTGACTTGCTACAATGTGCATGCTATCCAGTCCAGTTTTTGGAAGAATATAGGGAAAAGTGGTGCTCCCTGTCAAGTTTATTATAACATAAAAGAAAAACCATTTCTTCTTTGTATACCAAAGCAGTTATTATCCTCTAATCTGTATAGTTAGATTACTCTGACCAGAAATGGCCTTTTGAGCAGACAACTGCTTGCCATAGGGGCCCTCTCTGCTTCCCAAAATGCCTCTCGCCGCCAACCAGTTGATATCCGAAATTTTACCAAAGATTCAACTCTTTGACATAATTCAGCTGTCATTTATTAAAATGCAAACACCCCTGATGAGAAGTAATGTACTAAATAAAAGTATTTTTATACCCTGGTGCACATGAGTTCTCATCAGATCATTGGATTTGGTAGAAGGGACTTTAGAGGTTGATCTAATCCAAAGCTCTAATTTTACAGATTTTGAAAATAAGGCCCAGACAAATTAAGTGGTAGGCACAAGAAATAGAACCAGGATTCAAATCCAGCTCTTTTGACTCCAAAGTTGATGTCCTTTCACCTACATCACATTGCTTCTTCCTCTCTTGAGAGCTTGTTTTCAGAGGAGAATTAAGAGTGAAAAGTATATGAGGGGGGCAGCTAGATGGCGCAGTGGTTAAAGCACCGACCCTGGACTCAGGAGGACCTGAGTTCAAATCCGGCCTCAGACACTTGACACTTACTAGCTGTGTGACCGTGGGCAAGTCACTTAACCCCCATTGCCTAAAAAAAAAACCAAAAAAACAAAACAAAAGATGCAAAGAAAAGTATATGAGGAAACCAGGTAAAGGGTAAGGTATTGGGAAGAGGAGTTGAGAGAAAAGAGGAAAAAGGTACAGAAAAGGAAGATGAGAAATGTTAAACAAACAAACAAACAAAACAACTTCTTGAATCACAATTTTGCCTAGGGCCAGCTCAGACTCCGGCCTTTTCACATAAGATGGATGGAAAATAGAAAGTAACTTCCCAATATACCTACATTTTCTTTCCTGAATAAGCAATAAGCTATGACATATTTAATTTCATATCTTTCACAGTTTGACTCTTCGGTGCTTACTGATTTGCATAATATGGAATCTTGAACCCATATAGATATTCTTCAAATCAATGCAAGTAATTCTCCTAGTAAATCAGCAGCTTTAATTTAAGCTCATCATTGTTTGCATAGAAATCTGTATGCACTCATCTACTTGATTTTTTAAAAATCACATAAAGTCCCCAACAGTGACACACTAAGTATCCTATTCAGCTGACTACAAAGATTCCCAATTCGACTAAATACCAAAAATGAGCCCACTACTTTCAGACATTTTATAGTTCCTTGGTTAGAACTTCAAATGTACACTTACTATTTAGACAGCTGCCAAGGAATATCTCTTAGCTGAAAATGAAGAAGTGGTAACCAGAAGGGACAGAAACATTGAGAAAGCATTCTGAACAGTAAATAACCTTGAAAACTTCAGGTAATGTGAGGGTCATTGCCCACCAAACTAGTTCTTTAAAAATCCATTCAAACCTTTAGTAAAGAGTTGAAACACATCAATCTGTAAAGATAATATTTCCCAGAAATGGATTATAATGAGAATAAAGGTCACCTATTTTTACCTATTACTGGAAGCCAATATGTGTAATATGGTCCTTTAAAATAATTATGTCTAGGGGCAGAGCACCGGTCCTGGAGTCAGGAGTACCTGAGTTCAAATCCAGCCTCAGACACTTAACACTTACTAGCTGTGTGACCCTGGGCAAGTCACTTAACCCCAATTGCCTCACTTAAAAAAATGATTATGATTATGATTAATGATTATGAAAAATGAAATGATTATGTCTAAATCAAGTTTTCTTCCTCAATATATTAGCATTCCTATTAGGAGAATTGTTGACTTCACCTTCTTCCTCTCCATCCAAAACACTAAGTGGATATGGTCCTCAACCACCAACTGTATCATTCTCACTCTTTATCCCCTAACTGAACAACTAGATACATACATCTAAAGAATGCCATTATTAGACCATGTATCAAGGCACAAACAATACCAATTTTCAGAGAAATTTTTTTCAATTTCATCCTTTGCATAAATGTAAAATATTTCCTAACATCACAAGGTGATTGAATTATGAACATTTTTTTCAGAATTTTAAACATAAACTATATTCTAAAAATAATATTTTAAAAGAGATAGATAGGGGCAGCTAGGTGGCGCAGTGGATAGAGCACCGGCCCTGGAATCAGGAGGACCTGAGTTCAAATCTGGCCTCAGACACTTAACACTTACTAGCTGTGTGACCCTGGGCAAGTCACTTAACCTAAATTGCCTCACTAAAAAAAAAAAAAAGATAGATAATTAATTTTATTAATAGTAATGTACCACCCCTTACATGCAATTAGTCTTTGGTAATATATGCTATGGTCTATTAATGTCTACCTTACATCTCTCTCTATTGGCCACCTGCAATTGTGATTCTTCAAAGATTATGGTATTTCACACTAAAGAATATATAAAGAAGATATTACCGGGGCAGCTAGATGGCACAGTGGATAGAGCACTGGCCCTGGAGTCAGGAGGACCTGAGTTCAAATCCGGCCTCAGACCCTTGACACTTACTAGCTGTGTGACCCTGGGCAAGTCACTTAAGCCCAATTGTCTCACCAAAAAAAAAAAAAGAAGATATCAAAGAAAAAGGTGTCTGGAAAAGGAGGAGGACTGGTCATGTATCTAGAGCAAAGGATAACAGAGAAAAGATTCAGTGCTATATTGGTTTTCTTTTATTGTTAAGAAACTGAGAGAAAGGCCTCTAACACATTGGGTAGACTTTCTGTGTTACATAAGATTTATGGGAGTTAAGGGACAAGAGTCATCCAAAATAAAAATGTGTGTATCTGGTACAAAAACTCACATTGATGAGATCACATATCCATTGACGTTAGAAGTTAATAATTTACTACAAGATCTTCATTCAAGTGTCTTGGATGATGAGACATGCAATGGCTCTCAAACACCTTGTTCCAGGGACAGTTACCCTGCTTTGGATGGAAACTGTCATTACAGAACCAAGCTTGGAAGTGAGACTTAAAAGATCATTTGATTGTTACCCACTTAAGTTCTCATCATATGAAAATGTTCAAAAATTTTTAATTGATTGAAATGGGAGTAGATAACTATACAACAAGAATATGATTTGTAATTACTGCTAGGTCTGTAACCCAAAGTGATCAGAGAAAAGGGAAAAGAATCTATTTGTAGAAAAATATTTACAGCAATTCTTTTTTGGTTCCAAAGAATTGGAAATTGAGCAGCTACTCATCAAATGGGGGAATGGCTAAACAAGTGGTGATATGTGATTGTGATGGAATACTATTGTGTTATAAGAAAATGATGAGCAGGCAGATTTCAGAAAAACCTGAGAAGACTTATATGAACTGATACAAAGTGAAGTGAGAAGAACTAGAACATTGTACAGAGTAACAATGGTATTATAAGGATGATCAGCTGTGAAAGATTTAGCTGCTCTGATCAACACAATGTAAGACAATTCCACAGCAGCCATGATGGAAAATGCTATCTACCACCAGAGAGACAACTCATGAACTCTCAGTGCTGATTCAAACATACATTTTTTGCTTTCTTTATTTTTCTTGGGCTTTTTGTGTGTTTTCTTTTGCAACACAGTTGCAACATATAAATGTTTTACATTATTTCACATATATAATTGATATCATATTGTGTGCCTCCTCAAGGGATGGCACAGAGAGGCAGGTGGGAAAGAATTTGCAACTCAAAATCTAAAAAAAAGAATGTTAACATTTTTACATGTAATTATATAGTATTTAATGAAAAAATATATATATCTTTAAAAAGAATGTTATTTATACTCCACCCTCTGTATGATAACTGATTATCTCATAGTTTTTAATTTCAAAAAATAAAAATTCACTTTTAGTTGTCACAGACACATAACTAAATATTAACAATGTGATTTTGGGCCCTCTTTGAGGCACCATCTATTGGGCCATAGTGGAAAAACAGACTCCAGGGTTCATACAATTCTACAAAGGGCCACAGAGAGAGGAAGGTAAAGAAAGACTTCTGGGATGGGAAATAATTAATAGGGCTAGAAGAACTAAGTCCCTAAGTTTAGAGCTAGAAGGGAATTTAAAGATCATTTAATCCAACATTTTAATTTTACATATGAAGAAATAGGAGTCAACGGAGATTAAGCAACCTGCTAGCAGTCACACACATAATCATCATCAAAGACAGGATTCAAACTTGGGTCCCCTGACTCTAAATGGGACACTTTGTTTCACACCAAGTTGCCTCAAAGAAAAAGGAAGAGACACGTGTTTCAGAGTGGCAGTCATAAAGTGGCAAGCTGCCTCAACAGAGAGGCATTTCTGCAGTCCTAGCCCATTTGGTGAGGATCCACATACATGCTAACAATTTGCAGAGTCTGAAAAGGTGATGAATGGTTTTGGACACACTTAGGAGTAAAAGTGAACATTCTGTAAGTAATTATTGAAATTATCATAAAGGGCCTTCCATGATGTCCTACTCTGCTGCCTGACTGTGGTGAAGACATGACTGGAAGCCCTCTAAGCCTATTCCTGCAAAACACAAGCTCAGGCAGGTCCTGCTTCAAACTCCAAAAATGTGCCCCTTGATTGTATGTGGGTCTGACATCTGAAGACCAGCCTAGTTAAATTCAGACAGATTCATTACCAGCAGACTGACTGCCTCACAATTATGATTATGACTTTTTTTGGCCACAAAAACTCATGAAGCTATCTGCTAATGTGTGATGGAAGGGGTGGTGATCTGCACTGCTGGAGGGAGCACTCATATTGATTGATAAAATCACCATACTTTTTTTTTGCAGGGCAATGAGGATTAAGTGACTTGCCCAGAGTCATACCGCTAGTAAGTGTCAAGTGTCTGAGGCCAGATTTGAACTCAGGTCCTCCTGAATCCAGGGCCAGTGCTTTATCCACTGTGCCACCTAGCTGTCCCCATAAAATCACCATACTTTTAAAGAGATATCTTGAAAAGAAGAGGAATATGGGCTAATAGGTAGAACAATGGAGTAGTTATTATGATGTTCAATTTTCCAATTCCACTACTGACTCATTCAGTCTCCTTGGGCAAGTCACATTAACTCTGGTTTCCTCACATGTAAAATGAAAAAAGAATAAAGGTAGTCTATCTATTCCTTACTTCACAAAGATGTGGTGAGGACTTATATGTAAAAGTTGAAATGGCCTGTGGGGGATAGGAGAGAAAAACTGAATAAAGCTTCTGTAGCAACTAGGGAAGAGGATTGGGGAGAAGCATTTGGAAAGGACCATAGAGAAGGAAGACAGTAATGTGTCACGGACTGGAATCAGAAACTGTCAAGGGACTAGAAATGTTTTCTTCTGGTGACAGCCAGAGTTTGTCATGTGGCAGTCAAAGGCTTAGAACAAGAAGAAAGGAGAAAGAAAAGAGATATGACAGGACTAGAAAGTAGAGGAATAAATAACTTTTTTAAAAAGGAAAGCAGGAAAGAAATGAAACAGGAGGGACATGACTGGCAAATATATTCTTTCTTTCTTTTTAAACCATTATGATTTCTCTGTTGTTTCTCTTAATATTGCCAAGAAAAAAGGGTGGTCAGCAGAAGGAGAAACTCAGAAAGGAAAGGGACCGATCACAGACCAAAAGACCAATTTATTATGAGGATAAGATACAAAAGAGACATTACCAAGGGATTACACTGCCTGAACCTTGATTGCAAAGTCACTTGGGAAGACTGAGAGATGTTTTGGCACTGATTCCTGTGGCACGGATGAGAGATGACAAGAGCTTTCAGAGCAAAGTGATTTATTGTTTTGGAAGAAAACCTAAGGAGAAAAAAGAGTGAATTGCTGGCTGTGTCTTTCAGTAATACCATTAAGTTGGAGAGGAATACGGACTAATTTACATATTATTTAGAAATAGTATGTTCGGTAGAGAGGATATTGTATGGGTATAGCATGATATGGCAAGTATTATAAATCCACTACTTACAAGAATCTAATAGATAAGAAGCCCAAGTTCCTGTCTTGCCTCGACTTTCTTTAGTCATGCTTAAAAATAACTATATACTGACTTGGCAACAATGCACTATTTAAGATTCTTTAGGTACACTAGGTTTAATGTTGGAAGGGACTTATGAATAAAACTACTTCAATCCCATTATTTAACAGAGGAAGAAACACTTTCATTTTTTTAGAGGTTAGAAAACTAAGCCCTACAGAGATAACGCAGCCTCTCCAAGGTTACACAGTTCCTAATTTTGCTGGGCCAGAATTCAGACCCAGGTTCTTTGATTTGAAGGCTAGTGCTTTTTCAATTACACCATACTGACTCACCTCCATTACCCAGAACTCGTGTCTTGTGATGCAGCTACACCTTAGATACAAACATGTAGGTAAGAAATGACAATTGATCTTCAGAGTCAATTTTGGCTAGTTGCATTAAAATGCTAAATTCACTAGGGAGGTAGTTTGGCATCATCCAAATTAGCTGTATAAAATGCGTGTTAATTGGAAAAAATTTAATTTAAAAAATCAAAGCAAATTGGCTAGATAGCTACTTAAAATGTCCAAAGTTTCAGGCATGCTCCCTGGCAATCCAGTTCTCAACTGCTACTAACCTAGTGGTTGTATATAATTCTATCATCTATGACTTTGTCTTTAATCACAGTAATTCACTGCTAAGTGATTAATAAGTTTTTGTTAAATTGAATTTAGCATGCCCAACTATCACCCTAAATTTATGTCTGACTACATTTCCCAGACTTCAGTGCAACTGCTCTGACTGCAAATTGCTCCAAGCTAAGCCTAGTTTCTTTTTATACAACTTCAACAAACATTTAATAAGCAAGCTAGGACTTCAAAGACAAAAGGCCAGACTCTGTCTTCAAGTAGCTTACATTTTTTGAGGGGAAGGATGATGGCAAGAACACAGTATGAATACCAAAAAAGTCAATACAAACAATTCTTTAAGGAGGGAGAGAGATCAAACAATTAGGGGGTTCAGGAAAGGTTTCACAAAGAAGGTCACATCGGACCTGAGGTTGGAAGGAAGATTAAGATTCTGAGAGCTGGAGGGATCAAATTCTCTGCATGGAAATTTCAATTTTCAATTTGTGGAAGGAATCACTTAGGGAAAAATTCTCTAATCAGGGAGGCTTCTTAGGTAGCACGCTGTTAGGAGCCCCTTCCACCTTCATCTCTGCTCTCTGTGTTGTGCCTTATATTTGTTGTACATGGAATAAATAGAACCTACATACTAGGGTGGTTGAGAATCAAATGAGATTTGTAAAGCACTTCACAAACCTTAAAGCTCTCTATAAATGCTGACTATTGTTATTAGTTAATATCATTAGTTATTATTATTACCTCTTCTATTAAACCTAAAACTATCTCAGGTCAGGAAGCAATATCTTGTTCATTTTTGTAACCTCCTCAATACCTAATACATTAACTTTACACATAGCAGATCCTTAATAGAGGCTTGCTGAATGAATGAATGAATGAATGAATGAATGAATGAATGAATGAATGAATGAATGAATATGGCCTTCAGATATCCCAAAGCTACATATCCATAATAACTAGCATTCATATAGTATTTTAAAGGTTTTCAAAGCACTTTACAAAATAACCTTGGGAGGTAGGTGCTATTATTTATTCCCCATTTTATAGATAAAGAAAGTGAGCCTAGGAAAAGTTAAGTGATTTGTCTAGGGTCACAAAGCTAGGAAGTATCTGAGGCTGAATTTGAACTCAGATCTTCCCTCATGACTGCTCTCCACTGCACCACCTAGCTATATTCTATTTAGTCCATAACAAGCAAAAGAAGAAGAAAAGGGAAGTAAGAAATGGAACCACACTTTTAGAGCTGAAATGCTTTTCTCTTCAGACTTCATCTGTGTCCTTAGTATAATTTATTAATATTTGTTCTGCCATTAATTTATAAAAATATATGTGAAAGCTGATAGGGGTGCCTGTATAAGTCACTCAGCTTCATTTATCTCCCTCTCAATTCTTTTGACCTCCTAGAAGTAAAAATACCACTGCTAAAAACTGAAGCCAGAGCTAGGTTCACTGTAAATTCACTAAAACCAGAACTCAGTACATGCTAGGTTACCTGCCCATTTGAGTCTGGGTCCACACCAGTGAAACCAAGCTAGAGTGAAATAATTGCCAACATTGCAAATTGGTCTAAAACCTTTTGTTGGCCTCCTAGGAGTCTCTCTGATGTGATCATCACAAATGCAAATGAATAACTCACTCCCTTTAGCTCTACAGAGAGTTGCTAAAGAAGTCCAGAAGTGAAGTACTGGCCCAGCATAGAAGTGAACATGAACCTGACCATCTGGCTCTGTGCAACTCACTTTGATCACAAAATGAATTGCAACAAATTGAAGAGGACACAGTTGGAGTGAATTATCTCATCGGTAATCTGAACCTACTTTTAAGCAGTTATTATCAGGTGGAAATGTTTCCTAGCATCTTTGAACAGACATTTTCCTGAAGAACTGTAATGGCTCATTAACATCCATATCTGAATAACAATACTTTTTGCACTTATATGCTGCCTTTCATCTGGGGATTTCAAAGCAGTTTGCAAATAATTAAGCCCCACACAAAGGCCCCAAGAGGTGAAGCAAGGCTAGGGAATTGCCATAGAGAGTTCAAGAAAAAGATGATAAATGATTTCTTCCCAGTCACCAGCATCATTAGAAACAGACCTTTTCCCTTACCTACCTGCATCTCTTCTTTTTTCTTTCTTTCTTTCATTATTTTTTGGAAGGGAAAGGTGTCTTACAAACAGTTGTAAATGTATCCGAAAATTGTGCCATTAAGTTTGGTTAGAGTCAAGATGTGTATGAAGAATGTATTTGTGTGTATAATATCAATGTACACAATAACTGACTCATCTACCTACAAGGGGAAACAGTCAACATTTCAGAAAGAAGCATTCATTGCTAGGAAGCAAATAACAAATGTGAAATATTGTAATACTTAATATGAAAAGTCTGTGTGAATACAACCCTCAACTTATTTTTTTTCTTCTCAGTATTGAAAGCAATTACTCTATGGTGTTGCAGTTACACTTTTGAATTCCATCTCTGTGAGACCATTTAAATACTGTCTAATTTGTGAAAGCACTAGGAGGAACAAAGTAAACAATCAATCCATTTTTTAAAAAATCAGAATGCTTTAAGCAAAGATCTTCCAAGTGAAAAGCATTTCTGCCACTAAAAGTTTCATGGTGAAATTATAAACTATTGAAAAACTGAATTTTTAATGAAAATGCTGGCATACCTTTAACTATAGCAGCCTGAATAACAACACTGTAATTTAGCAATCTTTCTTACATACTAAAGACTGATTCTAACAAGATGTCATTTTTGACTCACATTTATTATTACCTGAAAGAATGAAAAATGCAGTTTACTCCAGAACTGCCAGGATTTCTGTAATCAGGGTAGGGTGATCTCACAATAACCAAAGCATTTTTAAAGAAAGACACCCTCTGGATTACAAAAATAGCCTGTTCCACAAAAGGAAAGAAGCATGATTTCACACTTAGTTTCTTTCATGACAGCCAGAGCCTCTGCAGCAAACTGCCTTTCCTACATGTTACATTTTAATGATCTGAGAAAATCGTTATCAGAGTTAACATCTCTAATTTTACTCTAAACAGACAAAAGCAAAATATCTCATTAAGCATCATCTTCACCAGGGTTCCCACTAGGCAGGAAAGGATTTTTTATTTGAAGTAATTACCCTTTTTAGTTAAATACACTCAACAGATGAAATTTACACAGAGCGTGAGAAATTCATCACCAAAGGTGATGTCTAAGAAATGCAATTTCTAACCGCGGAGCACTGTTCCGATCTGAGGTTTTCCGTGATGGACCATTTAATAGATGGTTCTACCCTTGGCACACCACCAGTCTGGAAAGGGCTGGGTGGCAGGCTGGGTTTTCGAATACCCAGCAAAGAAACTAAAAGTCACCCAAGTATCTCAAGCTACGGTAACTTCCTCCAAGTTGTAAAAATCGTCTAAAAGACGACAAAGTGCAAGACACCAAACATCACCTACAATTAGGGAATATAAACACTCCACCACCACCCAACAAGAGCGCACACCCTCACTCTACACGAGTCAGCACTTCCTTGGGAAGGTACAGTTCGAATTCTGAGCTAGATAGACAGAGGTCACCAAGATGCTCATTTGTTTTCCTTCTCCTAAGGCTACGTCCTGGGCGGGTAGTTGGTGAATTACAAAAAAAAACCAGCATCTCCTTTCAAACTCCAGCCTCCACAGCCCACCCGGCCTGTGTCACAAACCCATGGGAGACTGAATGGGGGTGAAGGGAGGCACGTTGAGGGATCCAGAACACTTTTGATTGACAATTCCTTGGCTTGCGGGTGGGAGGTGTAAATCTTTAATAAAAAAAATTTTTCTTCAGCAGAGGGAAGCTTAGAATTTCAGGGCGGGAAGCAGAGCGGAGCTGGGCAAGAGAGTAATGACACTTTTATGCAGGAGGATGTTTAAAAGGATATCCCTCTCGAAAGAGCTCACTCCAGTCGCGATGACAAATATACACACTCTTACAAACAGTATTATCACTGTGACCAATTTGGGGACTCTTCTCCCCCATCCCCCACCCCGGCCACCCCTCAGCGGGCCAGAATTTGCTGCGGGTGGCTCCAATCCTTCCTCCCTCCCCGACACCGAACTTGTGCATTCTCCCCACGCCTGCGGCGGCTGGAGTCCAAGCTGACCGGCGGCGGCAGCAGATAGATGACAGCTGACGCGAAAACTGCTCGGAGGGGGTCGAGTCTTGGCCAACGGACTTCGAGCCTTGGGCTCAAGCGCGGTGAAGGGAAAGGGGAAGGTGGCGGCTGGGGAAGGGAGGAAGAAGAGGACTGGGTAAAGGGATGGAGGGGTGGTGGTGTGGCGGTGGCGGCTACTCCATTCCACCTCCCCCAGCTTGGGTTAAAAGGCCTGCAGATCTGACAGCTGCTTTGCTCCGCTGGCACAAAACAAAAACCTCTCTCCCCAACACCTCCCTAAACCCTCCCGCACGCCTGACTTATTACCCTCCGCTCCTCCTCCCCCTGCTGTTCCAAAACACCCATCGACACATGAAGAATATAATACAGATTTTCCCCTACTGCAAACGACAAGGCGATTACACACACACACACACACACACACACACACACACACACACACACACACACACACACACCACGTCCAATGTCCGTGGGGGAAGACCTCCCATTTCCTTCCCCATTCCCAGAAAATGTCATAAAAGCCGAAGAGGAGGGTGCTTTGCAAAGAATCGCTCGCTGCACACTCAGCGAGCCGGACGGACCCCAAGAGATCTTTCCTTTCCCACTCCGGTTACGCCTGCCTCCTTTCGCCTCGCCCTCCCCTTTCTTTCTCCCCAGAACCACACAGTCTTCTCCAGCTCCCGTCCCCTCACCATTTCGCCCTTACTCCGTCCCCCACCCTCTTCTCCAGTGTCCCTTTTCCCACTTTGGAAAGGGCTCGTCCCCTCCCCTAAGGTCAGCCACGCCGAAAACTTCCCCCGTCACCAAAGCGCCCGGGAAAAGGCAAGCTTGCAAAGAAGAAAAGAGGACTCACCTTTTCCTGGAACTTTGCGTCTTTCCCTCTCTCTCTCTCCCTCTCGTCCTCCTCAGGCTTGCAAGCACCCCCCGCCCACCCCCCGGCCCCGGCTTCGGCCGGCCAGCCGGTGTGTGGCTTTCGGTTCGGGGGTTACCGAGTGAAACCCGACCAGACAGGCATCACATGGCAGCTCGTTCTCAGCCCCCCCAAGTCCGTAGGGAAAGGGAGGGGGTAGGGGGAAAATGTAACAAGGGAAGAGGAGAGGGAGAAGCGAGAGAGCGGGTGGAGGAGGTAGGCGGCTGCAGGGGGCCGGGGGGTGGGGGTGTTTGGCTGACGGGGAAGAATCGGTGTCACGCACGGATCGAGCTCCGCCGTGGGCTTATACTGTTAAATGCTGCTGTTTGCAGGAGGCAGTGGCGGTTGTAAGCTTGGTCGTCCGACGGCGGCGGCGGCGGCTGCTGCTGCTGCGGCGGCGGCGGCGGTTCTCGCAGCCCCGGCGTGCGCGGCGGCGGTGGCTGTTGCTGCTGCTTCGGCGGCGGCGGCGGCTGCTGCTGCTGCTGCTGCTGTTGCTGCTGCTGCTCCGGCGGCGGCGGCTCAGGCGGCGGCTCCTCGGTTCTGTTTGTTACTCGCTCTCCCTGGCTCGCGCTCTCTCTACGGAACGCCCACACTCTCAATCGCTACATTGTTGACATTCGGGGGCTGACGTCACCCCACTCCCCATTCACAATAACTTTACGGGATTCGGGTAGCGCAGCCTCTCCAGCCGCTGGGGTACCGTACGCTCAGAAACCAGCGTAAGCCGCTCCGCGAATAGCGCTCCGGGTTCGGGCGCGGGGCGGGGGGGCGAGAAGGAGGCGGGGGGCGGGGGGGGGGGGAGCCTTAGCGAAGGGGAAGAGGAGGGGGAGGGTCCCGGGCGCGCGCACTCCGCTGGCTCGCTCAAGGTGGCGCGCGCTTCACGGCGCCGCCTGCTGCCGCGGCCGCCCGCTGCCGCTTTCCTTCCCCGCGTGCAGCGGCCGCCCTATTGCTCGAGCCAGCTCGCGCTTTGTCCTGCTCGCGCGGGTTTTCACGAAGGCTTGGAGAGCTCTACACTAACCCAGTCCGCGCGCTGCCAGTGTCCATGCGAGTACAAGCCCAGGATTACGCTGGGGCTCTAAAATCCCTTCGGCCAGAGATGGGGCGGGGGAGGAAGGTGTGAGTGTCTATGAATGTCTGGGTTTCTGTAGGTGCATTCCTGCGTGCGTGTGTGTGTGTGTGTGTGTGTGTGTGTGTGTGTATAAAAGAGATCTCAAAGCGTTCTTCGTAGAGCGTGGGGGAGGGATGACAAGAAACTTGACCTTGCCAAGAGATACCTGAATGAGGAAGAAAGATGCTGCACAGTACCCGGGTGGCAGGATATTGCTGATCTGTCCCACGGCCACCAGGGTAAGCCCATTTACTGGGGACCCTGGAGCTGAGGACCTTTTTCACGTATGCTGTCAGTAAAGAGAAATGACTCCTACCTGGGGCTCAGGTTGTCACAAATGCAATCAGGTCTTTTTGTTTGTTTGTTTGTTGTTTTTTAGTGTCTCTGATAGTAACTGGGAGTCACTCTAGCTAATCTGGGATTCCCCTACTCCAGAATTTTATGAAACGTGGATCAGATGAAGAACATAAATTAAATTTTACCTTTCTACATCAGACTTCCTCAATACCGGCTTCCACTTCATTGCAAGAAGGTGTATCCAGGAGGTTTTTTCCATTCCTTTCATGCCTGGTGGCTGCCAGGGTGTGTAATTTGCCTTCCAAGTGTTTTTGGTTTTTCAGTGCCAGAGCAAACCTTGATGGTGGTTTAAGATTTTAAAGGGAGTAATTAGGACTCAAAATGAAAATAAATTTGCAATAAAATAAGGTTACGTTAGTACAGGATTGGTGGCTGCAACTTTACCCTGCCAAAGCCAGGAAATTCTGTTTCCCTAAACAGCAGTAACTTTGCCCCCTTGTGTACATGTAGTATTCTGTATTATTACATGTGGTATTGATTTTTAATGAATATTATAAAACTTTGGCTCACACTGGATAGAAAAGAAACATAAATTCCTGCACTAAATAGGTACCAATATATGCTGAAGAAACAGTGAAATTGTATATGGGGAATTTTTAGAATATCTACCAAAAATTTTTAACATTCTTGTAAATTGTAAAAATTTAACATTCTTCAAATAGGATGTAATTTAGAAATGTCCTTTTCAACTGAATAAAGGGCTTTGTCTAGGATATTTCCATATAAAATGCATTGATGTCCTAAGAAACAGGCTATCCTAAGCTTGGAGAATGATATCATGGGGAAGAACTGTACCCTCATGCCTCAGAATCATAGAACTGAAGGTATCTAGTCCATAGCTTTCATTTTACATTTGAGGAAACTGAGGCTTGAAGAGAGCAAAGTGTTGGGGGAAGCCACACCATTTTACAGGGGCAGAGCCAGGACTCAAATACATGTTCCCAGACTCACAGTCCAAGTCTCTTTCCACACTTCCTCAAAAATGTAGCTTTTGTGATATCATAGATAGAAAACAGGATTTAGAATTAGAAGACCCAGTTCTGAGGTGGAAAGGATCAAAGAGGTTGCTTTGTAATATGCAAAAGAAAATTATTCTGCTCTAGTAAAAATATTGATACCCAATGTGATCTAGGATTTTTCACTGTTGGCAAATTCTTTAGAAGTTGCCTTTGATCCCCATCTTGACCCCTCATCTGCTCCCTGGAATCAATATTGATCATTGCGTTCAATCTGAGCATAGCTAAATTTTATGTCTTATTCCTAAAGTAAATATCTTAAAATATATGTCTATCTAGACACAAGACAAGGTTTTCCTAAAAGCTTGAGTGATTTCAAGTATCTCTGATTAGTGGTACTGGAGCTCTTCTTGATTGTAGCAAAAAGAGGAGATGCTTTCCATTGCATGCAATCTTGGATGACAACTTGACTTTTACATTTTCAGCCTGGAGTCCAGTGTGAGACTTCTCAATTGAACACTTCCATGAAATCTTCATTGATATCTATAGTTAGTCTTGATCATTCCTAAATACAGCAGCTTCTTTGTGTAGAACTTAGAGTGTCCCTCTTTCACATGTGGGGTCACCAGAATAGCCATCCCAAATGCACTCAAAAGGATAGCTCACAAGCCCCCTACCAATTAATTTCTATTTGCTTTAATTGGCTAGAGGACAGTTAGTTTAAAGCAAGAGCTTTTGATGAAATAACCTAGGAAGAAAATTTGCAATAGAACATTACCTCCATAAACCTTATGCACTCTCTCCCACAAATATATATAGATGTATGTGTCTATATATAGATGTATATGTGTATACATGTGTGTATGGATGGATGTTTGTGTATACACACACACACTACCAGGAAAGTAAGTGAAATGCATAGGGTTACCAATGAAAGTTCCGCATGGAGGAAATACTTATAGAGGGGCAGCAGCAAGGTGGTATAGTGGACAAAGCACTGGGCTTAGAGTCAGGAAGACCTGAGTTCCAAGCCTGCCTCTGAGACTTGCTAGCTGTATGATCCTATACAAGTCATTTAACCTCTCTCAGTTTCAGTTTCCTCATCTATAAAATGGGGATAATTATGGTACCTGTCCTATAGGTTTATTTTAAGGATCAAAGGAAATAACATAGGCAAAGTGCTTTGAAAACCTTAAAACACTGTATTAGTGTTAGAAGTTGTTATTATACATCCAATGATGCAGGATCCCTGATATGTTCTGATGATATCAACACACTGCTATAACTAGGCCCGCTTCTTACTTAGCATTTTGCAGACTTTACTGGACTTGCTGGATAGACCTGTTTCTTGCTGGCTACAGGATCTTTGCTCGGCCTGTTTCTCAATAGGCACATTGCTCTTCTGGGCTTAGCTGATCTTGTAGTTTTTACTGGTATGTTCATCTCTTCAGGGCCAGCTTAGCTGTCTCTTTTAGCTAGTGCTCTAAAAGCTCTCCCTAGACAGGACAGACTGAGAGTTCCTTTTGTCATGGCCACCATACCCTGAAAACAAAATCCAAGTAGAGCACCCCAGGCTTAAAGGTGGGGGACTTCAAAAGACTTCAACAGTGTCCCAAGGGAGAGTGTCCTAAGGCTTACCTAGAATTTAGAGGTATAACAGAACGAATCAGTAGTACAGGGGCATCAAGTGAAAGAAAAATCAAAGAGACGATTGAGCTGTCATAGATCAAGAAGGGCCATTGTTGTCCTTCTCTCCAATCCCCCAGGGTCTTGCAGGTTAAACTCAGGTTAAAGCTACTGGTTATATCCACCTCTTCAAAGATGAAGGGAAATTCCAAAAATAGTTTCCAAAAAACTCTTTCCCCATACAAGTCCAATAAAAGATACTGTACCATTCTGCTTGCTTCTTTGAACTTGAATGTTTACTACATGCTGATTTTTGAACCAAGCATATAAAGGAGCCAGGTATTAACTAGAGATTAAAAATAATTAAGTTATGACCTCTATTAGTTTTCTTATCTGGGGGCTCTGAGCTATTGTGATTGTACTATTAACTTTTAATTTGCTCTAAAGTCCATAAGACAATAGAGGAAATCAGTTGGACCTGAGATCAAATAAGCTAAAAAATTATGTAAGTGTAACAGTGTGGGGCTAATTAAATCTCAGGAAGAAAGTTGAAAAGGAGTAGAAGATGGTGAGAAGAGAAAAGATTGTCATACCCCTAAATCTTGCCTAACCCCTTTTCCTTTCTGGGAGGAGATAGAAAAATGCCTGGGAAGGATTCATCTTTGCCCCTATCCAGCAGGAAGGATAGAGGAGAAAGGATTAGCCAACCTACTCTTTACTTCATTAGGGACATTCATCAGTGACCCCACTCCTCAACCTATCTTTCACTGCATGGCATAGTAAATAGGACATTGAAGTTGAGTCAGAAAGATCTGAGTTCAAATCCCACTTTAGATATTTGATAACTGTCTGACTCTGAGCAAGTCACTTAAGCTCTCTCAGCCTCAATTTTCTTATAAATAAAGAGATTGGATTCAATGGCCACTAAGGTCCCTTCCTCTAAATCTCTGATCATATGTCCCTGTGAATGCCTAGAACTGAACTGGTATTCCCCTGTTATACATAACTGTATTGCCCGGGCAGCTAGGTGGTGCAGTGGATAGAGCACCGGCTGTGGATTCAGGAGGACCTGAGTTCAAATCTGGCCTCAGACACTTTACACACTTACTAGCTGTGTGACCCTGGGCAAGTCACTTAACCCCAATTGCCTTACCAAAAAAAACCAACAACAAAAAAACCCATAACTGTATTGCTTAGGCTTTAGATAATTCAGACAAATTTCCTAGATTGCCTTTGGCTTAGCTGCATATAAATTTGAGGGAGAACAAAAGCTAAACTAAGGAAGTAAGATCACTAGTCTCCATCTATCTAACCTAGATTCTTATCTTTATCATAGTAGCAAAACCTGAGTGTTTTGGTGCCACATTTTGTTCAGTGAACCCTTTATCTCCTTACAACTCCCTTTCTTGTGGAAATGTAGCATTCCCCAAACCATCCATTTCTTCCCAATCTTATACCAATTTGTCTAAATGACTAAAAATGAAAGGATTTTGGAAACAATACTTCATGAGTGAAGCTATTCTCATCATGTTATCTGTAGAAATAGAACCTGAAGCCAGATCTCTAAGAGGAAAAATTAAAACAAATATTATTCAGGTGCTTTACAAAAACCTCCACCGAAATCCCAGCTGATGTTTTGATGTAGTGTGCAGGTCAATGGTTTCTGCAAAGGATAATGTAGATACCACAAGGTCTGTTAAGTCCTACCAAGCTAGGTACACTTTGAGTACAAGAGTATGAAGGGACGCTGTGCTTATTAATTCTGAGTGTACATCATCTCAGCTAACTTTGGAGATCATCGATCCTCTCCACCTCACTTTGCTCTCTGCCCCCTCCTCAAAAAAAGTTTTTTAATAAACCAGCCTATGATTTAAGTGAAACTGAGGTCTGAGAAATGACTGGCATTCTGGGATTCATGGTTCAGAGAGACAAGAGAGACAGTGATTCATTCCCTCTCAGAGCTGAGAGTAATTTGTGACTATAACAATCTTGGAGCCAGAAGATGAACTTGAATCATGCACAGGAGTTCTTAAAGGTGAGTACAGAGTCATTGTGATCTGTGAGGAGACTGGAAGGAGGAAGAACCTCAAGAGCTAAGCAGCAGAAACAATGAGATCAACCTTCCTCATCTCATCCAAGACTTAATGAGATGAGCCTGAAAGAAATGGCAGTCCAGGGACAACAAGGCAGAAGGAGAAACTGAAAGGAGAAACTGCAATGAGAAAATGAAAGCAGGGCTGAGCAAACAAAAGAGAGATAAAGAGGATTGTTGGGCCTCTATAGGCATATCAACTCATAAAAATCAAGTGAGGTGACCGGTTTTATTAACCACTTCAAGGAATGATAGAAGTTCTAAAAACAGAGCTACTCTTTTCCCAACATTTCCTCTCTCTATTACAGTAACTGATACCGTAATATATTCTGTGTAGAGGCAGCTAAGTGGAGCAGTAGACAGAGCTCTGAACTTGGAGCCAGGAAGACATGGATTAAAATTTAACCTTAGACAATAGCTGTATGATCCTAGTCAAGTCAGTTAACCTCTGACAGCCTTAATTTTCCCATTTGCAAAATGGTAATAATAGTAGCACTTACCTCTCCAGGTTGTTCTTAGGATCAAAGGAGATATCATTTGTAAAGAACTTAATGCAGCGACTGGTACAGAGGCACTTAGTAAATGCTTTTAACTTTAATTCCTTTACCTAAATGGGTTTTGTATATTGATTTTTGTCTAAGACATAAAGTAGTTACTGGTTAGTTAGAGATAAACAAAACTTGAAATTAGTGGAGAGAACAAAAGCTCTGCCTAAATGTTAGGATTTTTTCTAGCTGGGGACTCTGAATTATTGTGGTTGTATTTCCTAACTTTTATTTGATATAAACTCCACAAAACAGCTGAAGAGGGAATCAGGTGGACCTAAGAGTTCATTTTATTTTCTGTAGGATAAAAATTGATCTGATTATATCTCCCAAGACAAAGGGGATTAGGTTGGTTATGAGTACTAGCCAATTATTTGTTCAGTTGTTTCAGAACTGTCTCACTCTTTGTGATCCCATTTAGTGCCTTCTTGGCAAAGATACTGGAGTGGCTTGCTATTTCCTTCTCTAGTTCATTTTACAGATGAGGAAACTGAGGCAAACAGAGTTAAGTGACTTGTCGAGGGTCACACAGCTAGTAAGTGTATGAGAGGGGAATCTGAACTCAGGAATATGAGTATTCCTGACTCCAAGCCCTGCTCTCTATCTGCTGTGACACCCAGCTGCCCAAAGCCAATTATATCCTCTATAGTAACATCCACAACCACTAGTTGTTTAATGAAAATTTGAATAAATTTTGTTGGATTCAGAATTAATCAGACAATTCTTAAATAGCAATTTGAAAAAAAAATTAACAGTTAGGACTTTGGAATTTTTTTTCAACTCTAAGGACCTACTTCTAACTGAATTCATTTCCTGGACCCATTGTATACCCTTTGAGAAGTACACAGAGTTGAGTTAGCTAAAGTTTTCTTTAATGCAACCAATGACTCTGTACTCAGATTTCCCAATCTATTTTTTAAAGCTCTTTTTTGATATATTATTATCCAAAGCAACCCACCCTGAACACTGTCAACAACTCTTATTTTCAGCCAATCCGGTTCTCATGTCACCACTTGTGTGTAACACATCCTGAAGCCAATGGCAACTGTGCAAATGACGGAAGGTTTGGGCCAAGTATGACCCATCAGCTTTTTCTTAGAAATGATCTTTCCACTGGGTCATGCTCTAGACATATTTTTCACAGCCCTATTCATGGGGAGCTCATACTGCATTTTAGTTGTTAGAAGAGCATGAGAATCCAGTTAAGACATGTCAGGGCTTGAATCAAGTCTTCATTTAACTCAAGGATGGATGGAATATATCAAGGAGGACAATATTTGTTATGATTAAACTGTAACCCCCTTAGAATGAACAGTCTTGCTGAATACTACTCTTACTATGAACAGATACACTTGAAAGAATTGACTGTCCTTTACTCTTTTTTGAATGCTGGGAAAGGTAGTGGCAGATTGGTGGTAGGGGTTATGAGTTGTGCCTCAAGACTAGTACTCAGCATAGTTACCTCCATTCCAAAATCTGGTGAGTTGACTCATGTTTAACTACACTCAAAGCTATGATACAGATTTCTAAATGACTGTTTTTGCATTAATTCACCATAACTTCCCAGTAGATTGGGTTTAGCTTGTTGAGATGACCCCTAACCTGGACAGAGGTGGACAAAAACTGACAAATTCCTTTCCCTCCAGCTCTCCTTTTTTCCAAGTTCCATTGTTGAATGACAGGGTGTTTATCTTCTTCTCTAGTATTATCCCTATTACCTCCTGGACAGCAGTTCTTCCTTCACAATACCTAGCATGGTACCTTATAATAAACAATCAATGGTTGGTGAATTGAACTGAAATTCAAAGACGACATCTTCTTTAGCCTTTACCTGCTCCCAGCTCTGCCACTTACTTTATCCATGATATTAGAGGAACATAGAACCAAAGGTTTTTGTTTCTAATCTCTTCAAAGAGGAGTCAGTGACCCTTTTTGTCTGGACCAAAAAAAATATGGGCTTTTATTAGATTTCAAATTGTGTGACTTGCTTAAAAGAAGGCATTTTAGTGGGCATGAGGAAATTGACTAGAAAATATACATTTAGATTGACATTTGTAACATCAATTTTTGAAGTATAGTGGGATGAGGTGGCCCTCATTCAGCTATTTTTGAAGGATTTTCCTTTCATTCTATTCCTTCTCAGTTCATAAAATACTCTAGAATGCAAACTTGGCCTCTCCTTTTTTTTCCTCCTAATCTTCCTTCATTTTCTTTTTCTTCGTCTGCTCCTATCCCATTCTCTTCTCCCCATTTTCCAAGAACTATCCCGTACTTCTACTATCTAGCTTCATTGACCTGGGTCTTGAGTATGTTGATGGAAATGCAATGCTCAGGGCTCAGACCTGTTTGTTTCACCCAGACTCCCTGTTGTTGACACTAGAGTATGTGAAGGGGTGAAAAACAGAAGAGAGATAGACACTTGGGTAACTAGTTCTTATATACCTCATGTATTGCAAGGAAGTTTGTGAAAGGAACGTCCATCAAAAAATAGCTCTTCCACCAAAGAGCTATCAGTTTTTTCCTGACTTGGAATCAGGAGTCCTAGGTCTAAATGTGGCTTCAGATACTTACTAGCTGTATGATTATGGGTGTCACTTCCCAGAGCCTCCTATTCCTTAGTCTATAAAATGAAGTTAATAACACTAGCACTACCTAAGGATTATTGTAAGGAAAGAAATTTGTAAACTTTAAAGTGTCCTACAAATATGAGATGCTGTTATTTTTATTGTGATGACTTGGAACCCAACGTTGAAACTTACAATTCTGATGATCATTCCTTCCCCAATGTCTCTCTCCTCTTCCCCACCCCAATCTCAAATTGTTAAGTAAAGCTAGGTAGTAGCTAGCACCTTAGAGGTAATGTAGTCCAACCCACTCATTTTATAAATGAGGAAATTAAGGGATAGAGTAGTTAAATGATTTACCCAAGGTCACACAATCAAATGGTAAGTCAATAAGCAGTTATTAAATGTTTTCTACATGCCAGGCACTGTACTTGGCTCTGGGGCTTCAAATAAAGAAATGAGACAGTTACTGCCCTCAAGAAATTTATGTTGTACTAGGGTGATTTATCAAGTTTACAAATAACCATATACAGGTTATAAGCAAAATAAATAGAAGCAAAAAGTAGGAGGACTGGGACTAGAACAAAGGTCTTCTGTATTCAAACTCAGTGCTCTTCCTTCTCCAGGTTCTCTGGAGTCTTTTCTTATGTCATAAGTCCAGGTTTTTCTAATGAGATGTTTATTTGAACAATTCATGAAAAGATCTGCAATGATTCAGTGTCACCAAAATACTCCTCTGCCCTTCCTAGTGTCCGTTTTTATTAAGATTTCAAAATGCTTTACAAATATTAACTAAATCTTATTAACATTGCCATCCCCATGTTGATAGGGAAAAAAACAGATCTGGAGAACAGCAACATTTTATGATTTTAACAAATGCTGTGCATTTGATGAATTATTGCCCTTTGAATGTTAAGCACTGCACCTGTAATTGTTTGACAACTTCATTTTAATATGAAACCTTCGTCCTGTCTCTGCTGACAGTGGAATGATTTCCATAGTATGTATTACTCCCATAGTCTGCATTTGATCCATGCTGATTGTTCAAAGGAAGTTATGGAGCTGTCTTCTCCAGTGCTTAGGCTATAAATTTCTAGGGGAGAAGCTGAGCATTTTGGGAAGATGTATTCATTCATTCAGGTCACTGGACACTAGGCCAACCTTTTGGAAAATGAAACAGTTGTGAAGGTCTGAAAAAAGTTAAAACAACATGCCAAGGAACCCACTATTTTACTCTAGGAAGAAGTAGGCTTTGGGAAAATATGCCTACATGCATATTGTCAATGTAATTTTACTTTACACAAATAGTATGCAATTAAAATCAACTGATCTGTTGAATAGATTGTTCTAGTTGTTCTATGACAAAAATATTAGAGTATCCAAAGTTGGTTAATTGTTTGTGTGTGTATACCTCCTCCTCTCTAGTTTTTCCCCCTCATTCCCAAGAACTTGAACTTTTTTTTTTCTTGGTAGTATTTTATTTTATTTTCCAATTACATGTAAAGATCGTTTTCAACATTCATTTTTGTATTTTTGTAAGATTAGGACTTGAATTTCAATAGCCAAATCACTACTTTACCTTGAATCAATACTTAATATATTAAAGATAGTGAACTCTATTGGGGTTAAATTAATCCCTTAAAGTGCACTTTAGAAAACTCTGGTCCTGAAGGGCAAACAAAACAGTGGTCTTTTTGCCTTATGCTATTCTATTTGGGGGTCATCGAGAGGAACTTGATGGCAACAAAATGAGGAGACTACCTGGCTAATTAAATTATGCCCCTGATATTCATGTGCATTGTAACAAAACTATAAAAGTATGTTACTCTGCCCGTAGTGAAGGCTGTGGGAACATGCTTACATCAGTGCTGGCATGGACAAGAAGGAATAGTGTGGTTACTGGGTGAGCAATAGTGAAAAAAGAACATGAAGTGATTTGCTTCAGGGTATATTTTCTGTGGTCCAGAGGATCCCACAAAAGACTCTACATTCATATTAACTCAAGTTTAATCCTGAGGGTCCTGATCCATGAAGGGGCAACATCATTCTCTGGTTCATTACTGATCCCACCTGGATTCTTTTAAGAAAAATCTCTAAAACAAAGCTTAAGCATGCCTCATTCCTAGAGGCTCCCCAAATATGGATGTAGTACATGCTCTGGGGTTCACTTTCTCATCTCCTACTTGAATTGAAAGACTGAGTTCCCGGAGGACAACTACTACTTCTTCTAGGACTGTGGGGCTAGAGGTAGTTTTCTAGTACTGTGGTTCCTGAACTCTCATGGATATGCATCCCCCAAGGATTAACAAATGAATTGAATTAACCAATCAGACTTAGATTTCTATAAATGAGTATTTACTAAGGTAGTATACTATACTGTAAATACAATTGGTGCAAAACATCTCCCTGTCCCCAGTAAGGGGCAGACTCACAAGTTCTTCTAGAGTGCAAGGAAAAGTGGACTCAAGTTTAGGCCATATGAAGTAGTAAAGGGGAGTGGCTTACAGTTCCTGGAAGTCCTGCTGGAAGTCCTCTTCTTCTTTTTATGGGACCTTGAAGAAGTTCCCCTTAGATATATTGTAACTTTTGGCCATGTTTCTTTTCAAGACCTGAAGTATCTTTTCCTTTGCATGCCTAGCTCATTCTTGACTTCCAATCTCTTTCTCCCTTCCCTCATCCCTCTCTAAGACAGTAAGCAATCAGACATGGGTTTTACATGTGCAATTATGTAAAACATTTCCACATTAGTCATCTTGTACAAGAAGACTCAAATAAAAGAAAAAAAATTAAAGAAAGTGAAAAATAGCATGCTTCTACCCTTTGACCCAGCAATACCACTTTTGGGTCTTTTTCCCAAAGAGATCATAAAAAAGGGAAAAGGACCCACATGTACAAAAATATGTATAGCTGCTCTTTTTGTGGCAGCAAGGAATTGGAAATTGAGGGGTTGCCCATCAATTAGGGAATGGCTGAACAAGTTGTGGTATATGAATGTAATGGAATTCTATTGTGCTGTAAGAAACGATGAGCAGGAGTTCAGAGAAACCTGGAAGGACTTGCATGAACTGATGATGAGTGAGATGAGCAGGACCAGAAGAACATTGTACACTGTATCATCAACATTGTGTGTTGATCAACTGTTATGGATTAGATTCTTCTCACCAATGCAATGATACAGGAGAGTTCCAGGGGACTCATGATGGAAGGGGATCTCCAAATCCAGAAAAAAAAGAACTGTGGAGTATAGATGCTGATTGAACCATACTATTTCTTTTGTTTTTGGTGCTGTTGTTTTTCTATTTTGAGGCTTTTCTTCAATGCTCTGATTCTTCTCTTATAACATGACTAATGCAGAAATATGTTTAATGTTATTACATATATATAACCTATATCAGATTACCTGCTATAATCTGGGGGGAGGGGGGGAGGGAGGGAGAAAAATCTGAAATTGGAAAGCTTGTATAAACAGATGTTGAGAACTATCTTTACATGTAACTGGAAAAATACTTTTATCAAGAAAAAGAGAAAATAGCATGCTTCAGTCTGTATTCAGTCAATATCAGTTCTTTCTCTGGATTGGGTTAATCTACTTCATCATTAGTCCTTTGGGATTATTTTGCATCATTGTATTGCTGAGAATAGCCAAGTCATTCACACCTCTTCGTTGAACAGTATTGCTGTTACTATGTATGATATTCTACTGGTTTTGTTCATTTCACTATGTATCAGTTCATGTAATTCTTTCTAGGTTTTTCCAAAATCTTGCTTGTCATTTCTTATAGCAAAATAATATTCCATTACAATCATTCATATGCCACAGTTTGATCAGCCATTCCTCAACTGATAGGTATCCCTTCAATTTCCAATTTTTAGCCACCACTAAAAGAACTGCTATAAATATTTTTGTATATTATGAAGGAAATATTTTCCCTATTATTATCCAGTCTTTAACTCTACAATTCAAAAATTTCTAAACTAAGAATTACTCATGAGATAACCCTCAAAACTGGAAACATAATTTTCTCAAGAACACTAGTCACTGATCAGTGCTCATAAAAGGAAACAGAAAATTAGAGACAGAAATAACAGAAGTCTAGTGACTTCAGTCATAGGTTTACCTGGGCAAGCAGATGTCTCCTACTGCCATATGCTTAAGCTGTGAATTACCATTGCCTCTTAGGGACAAGGTAGAAATACCATTCTCTCCTTCCTACACTCTAGTATAGGAATCTAAGGGAGGAAAAATGCTCTCAAAGAGTACCAAAAGTAATGATACTGCCATGCCTCATTGTTACAGACCACAAAGTGTGGAGATTTCTCACATGTTCATTCCCCATGACTTTGAGTCATCAAACATCTTCAGTGCAGTCCTAGTCACTGGGGACTGATCAGGAATTTACTGTGTCTACCCAGCAAAGCACATGTTCCTCAGTAAGGAGCCAGCATCTCTTTTCTTTTGACAAAGGGAGCAGGGTCAGACATTTGATTGAACAGGGTTTCTCCAGATCACACCTGCCACATATAGTTTTGTTTATGTACCAGATCTCCCTACCTGACTTAAAGCTCTATGGAGTCAAGGAGCTCTCACCATATTCAGAAACAAGGTTTTCTATACTTTGTCATAAAAGCAGGGTCAGTGGAGTGAATGAAAGATTTCATCTGGAAGATGAAACTAGACACCCTGAGATTAATTATATTCCATGGAAGCAGTCTTATTTTTTGAACCATATATACTGAAGATTCAAAAACAGTTTCCAGCAAATCATCATAAACATAAAAGGCATAGTACATACATGAACCATGACACTTATCTTTCTATTGTGGGAAATGTCACAGAATATAAAACTTCTGCCAAGTTGTCATTAAACTTCTGTATTCCAACAAGGAATTTGTGAGGTTAGCAGAAAATGTTTTTAAGCATTAAAAGAATAATTAATGCTATTGCTGTCATAGGACTTGTAGTGGTATCTATTGGAGGAGTAGGAGAATGACAATGAACCATGTAAGTTATTCCATAATAGATATTAATTTTTTGTTAAGTATGTACTTAGTTATATTAAGGGGGAAATGAATCAGACTTGAATCTTTGTAATGAAATCATGTACCATGAGGGATCTCTTGAGTTCTGACTTATATTTTATAACAAAACATTGTTGCAAAATAGTGGAACTATATAGCTCTCATTTAGAAAACCATAGTAACCTATTTTATTGGTAGTAATTAAGACTTCTGTTAGTACTTATTTAGTTTCAGAAATAATTTTAGACACTTTTGGGGGGGTTCCAAGCCTGTGATTTTTATCAGCATAGGGAATTCCTAATGAGGAAGCTCCAGCCATAACTGCACATCATCTTACCGTCATATGTATCTTACAGTGACAGAGAACTACCTTTGACAGATTTTTAGAAGTGGGAATTGAACCTTTCCCTTCTTGACTCTGAGGATGGTTCCCTATCCTTTACATTTCTTTTGGAGTATTATTATTATTATTAACCTTGTTCTCATCTTTTATTTTGATGTAGTTCACCTAGAAATGGTGCTTCAGGGCAGCTAGATGCCACAGTGGTTAAAGCACTGGACCTGGATTCAGGAGTACCTGAGTTCAAATCTGGCCTTAGATACTTGACACTTACTAGCTGTGTGACCCTGGGCATGTCTCTTAACCCCCATTGCCTGGGAAGAAAGAAAGAAAGAAAGAAAGAAAGAAAGAAAGAAAGAAAGAAAGAAAGAAAGAAAGAAAGAAAGAAAGAAAGAAAGAAAGAAAGAAAGAAAGAAAGGAAGGAAGGAAGGAAGGAAGGAAGGAAGGAAGGAAGGAAGGAAGAAAGAAAGAAAGAAAGAAAGAAAGAAAGAAAGAAAGAAAGAAAGAAAGAAAGAAAGAAAGAAAGAAAGAAAGAAAGAAAGAAAGAAAGAAAGAAGGAAAGAAGGAAAGAAAGAAAGAAATGGTGCTTCAATAGGTCTCTGGCTATTTTCTTTTATACTTAATGTTATACAGATTATTGTGCAGGTGCCTTTTGTAATTCAACTAGAGTATTGAGATATAAACTCATTTTATGTGGAAGCAATGAACACATCTTCAGAACAATTCTTATAACAGACAGGATGACAAAGGACAAGACATACTGCATCCTGTTTCCATGTGGTTTTTTAGTCTTTTCTCATGGACCTCTAGATTTCAAAAGCTTTTCATTCCACATACTTTGAAGATTATGAGTAACAGGGGGATGATATCTACTAAAACATTGTTCTTGGGGGCGGCTAGGTAGTGCAGTGGATAAGCACCGGCCCTGGATTCAGGAGTTCCTGAGTTCAAATCTGGCCTCAGACACTTGACACTTACTAGCTGTGTGAACTTGGGCAAGTCACTTAACCCCCACTGCCCCGCAAAAAAAAAAAACCCAAAACGAAAACCCCAAAAAACACATTGTTCTTAACTTTTGACGGATCAATGTTAAGTCCTGAGAGTTGTATGTAACAAGTCTGCCTATAATGATGTTTTAGTTGGGGATTATATCTGTATTGTGAAGATTTGTCCTCTGTTAGTTTATAAAGGATCGAAAGCTTCTGGTATATCACTCTAATCAGTCAATCACGGCTTTATAAGTAGGTGTTAGATGCTAAATTTTTATGACCTGGAACAATATCTTACATAGTTTCCAACACTTCATCACATAATTTTCACTGATCAGTAAGTTCAGGGTACTATAGGATAACATTTCTGTAATTTCTGGTGGTAATGACTTGATCACGAGTTGCTGTAAACAAACCATCGTGATTTGCCATTTGCTTAATGCTTCTTTGGAGAATAATCATTAGTTAAGCTCATGTGGATTTTATCCATAGAACACCTTTTGATTGCATTTTGACTCAATTTACCATTTCATAAACTACATTTAGAAATAAACTACTTTCAGTTATATTTGAAAAAGTCAATAGTGTATAACTTTTGTCAGCCTTGGTGAGGTGAGATCTCAAAGTATCTCTGTAAATTTTTCTTTTTCTTTTTTAAAAAATTGTGTGTGGGGGGGGCAATTGGAATTAAGTGACTTGCCTAGGGTCACACAACTAGTAATTGTTAAGTGTGAGACTGGATTTGAACTCAGGTCCTACTGAATCCAGGGCCAGTGCTCTATCCACTGAGCCATCTAGCTGCCACTATCTCTGTAAGTTTTTAACCTGTTTATCATATGTTCTAAAAATATCTCTCACTCACTTTCCTCTTTGTGGACAAGGAAGGATTAATCTTCTATAGCTGCCTTGGAGTGATGAGCCTTGTGTTTCATTAACATTGTATGAGTTTTTGTTTGGATATTTCAAAAATCTGTTGTCATCCATTTTACTGTGGTGAAAGTATATATTAAGCTTGGTATTGTGCAGAGGTAAAACTAAGATAGGTGAGTACACAGAAATGTTGTAGAGATAGAAATAAGATTTGGTGACAGATTCGATATGAGAATTGAATGAGAGTAAGGAATAGAGGATAACTTCAGTATTGTGAACTCAGGTAACTGGAAGGGCCATGGTACCTTCAAAAGAAATAAGGAAATTTAGAAGATGAGTAAATTTGTGGGGAAAGATAAAGGATTCTGTTTTGGACACTTTGAGTTTAAGATGTCTTCAGGGCAGCCAGTTCTAACTTGGTATTCTTATGGTTCTCTCCTGAATATACAGAGATTAATAGTGATGTGTTTCCCAACTTCTCAATTAATTATGAGGAGGAAGAGATAGGGAAAGAGGAAGAAAAAGACAAAAAGAAGAAGGAAAGAAAGAAAAGGAACATTTTCTATAATTAGTTCTTAATTTTCAAGAGTTGCCTTTCCAAAAATTAGTTCACAAGTTAGATGTTTGAAACTCAGAATACATTTTTTTCTCCATAGAAATGTTAAAAGTGGTGATTATACTTCCAAGTCAGCCCACAAACGTCTACTTAAACCACAATGCAGCTAGAATACTATACTTTTGTAATGGAAAAAAAGCAAACATATCAAAAGCCTTTACAAAAGATATGTATGGTGATAACAATAATCATGATAGATAATATTTTATTTTTATATTGCTTTAACATTTCCAAAGTACTTTCTTCTCAGCAATGCCATGCAGCAAGTTGTGCAGGTGGCATCCTCTTTTCCAGAGGAAGAAACAGGCTGAAACTGGTTAAATTGCTTGCTCAGGATCACAGAGCTTAAACCCAAATTACATTAGCTCCAGGTTGAGTTGGAGACTCCACTTTTCCAACATATTGTAATAATAATGATTCAAACAAAGATTTAAAAAAAACTGAAGAAGAAATCTGTTTTGAAAGTTATTTCTTGAAAGTTGGTGATTGAGGAAAAGCAGATTTAATTTGAGGAGGAGAAGGAGGAGGTAAGTGGATCCTTCTGTGAAGGGGAATCTTTCCCTGTTGCAATGACCTCATAGAAGTTGATGCCACTAGTTCTTAAGGGTATCTTTTTCATTTTTGAAACTTATGGCTTTCCTTTTCTTCAATACCAATGTGTCACTGGTGGAGAAAAGCACAGATGTGGTTGCTAAGAGTAAGTAGGGCAAAGGTCACTAGTCTTTTTGGTTTTGTCCACCCAGCTCAGCTGCCTGTGATTTGCAGAGAATTCATCATGTGAGGTTGAAAAGAGAGTCCTCTTTTAGGTAAAGTAGCTTTACCTAGGTTCCTTGCAGTTTTGCTGACTGGAGCCCCATTTGTTATGACCAAGACATGACAGTAATTAAAAGAAATTTTTCTGACCATATGATAAAAATCAAGAAGCCAAATAGCTAAAACAAAATAAGAGAGGAGATAAAAGGTCAGTTAGGTGGTATATGGATGGAACACTGGACCTAGAGTCAGAAAGACCTGAGTTCAAATATGGCCTTAGATACTTACTGGCTGGGTGTGACTCTGGACAAGTAACTTAAATTCTATCTGCCTCAATTTCCTAATTTGTAAAAACTTCTTAAAGTTGTTGTGAGTTAAAAGAAGATAATATTTGTAAAGTACTTTGTAAACCTGAAAGCATTATATAAATTTTTATCTATTAACATTTTTTTAAAAAACCTAAAAATTGCTGAGAGTTTCACTAACTAGCTGACCTATATCACAAAAGAATTAAGGACATTCTTTTAGCTCATAAGGTTATGAGTTAATGTCACCAAAGAGTAGGACCAGAAAAGCCCAGGAGAGAACAGCCTGGTAGATATGTCCAGCAAAGAAGAGTGTGATAAAGTCACAGGAACAGCAGAGGATCACAGCTTTGTGATGATCATGCCTCATAACCTCACCCAAGGACACCAGAGACAGGTGACTGCAAACTGGGCAGCTCAGGTACTATACTAGCAACTACTTTTATTTATTTTTTTTTGTGGGGCAATAAGGGTTAAGTGACTTGTCCAGGGTCACACAGCTAGTAAGTGTCAAGTGTCTGAGGCCAGATTTGAACTCAGGTCCTCCTGACTCCAGGGCTGGTGCTTTATCCACTGTGACACCTAGCTGCCCACTAGCAACTACTTTTATGCTCAAGCAATCATGATTAGTTTCTTTTGGAGGGTTCACAAGTCAAACAAATGTCATTTCATTCAAAAAGAAGAATTTCCTAAAGCACTCTCTCTCCTTCAACATCAGTCTCCTCTCTTCTCTTTGGCCCCAATCTCCTGCTTCCCCTCTTGGCAGGAAATAAAGTCTCCCTTAGATAAAGGTCAGGGGAGAATAGGCTAGAGATGTCTATTCTGCATCCTTTCTTGTCACACAATGATGCCCTGATGCTGGGGGCAGCCTCATTACATGTGTATAGTGCCTAGCACAGTACCACACACAGGAGGTGCTTAGTAAATGGCTGCTTAATTGAATTAGATTAATAATTTGTTGCTCATTAGAACATAGTCTGACACCAAGGTCACCAAGTCTTATCTCAAGGCAGCCGAGTCCAAAACCAAGGTTACCAAGTCTGATTGCAGGGTCACAAAGCCCAGTGATTCCAAGGCTGCTAACCCTACTGACTCCAAGCCTGATAAATTCACTAACCTGAAGGCAGCCAAAAGCAAAGAGTCTAGGGCTAAAGCTATTAGTCCCAAGCCTTCAAAATAGATGCTTTAGGACAGATGGCCTTGTTTAAGCCCTAAACCATGATTCTTCTCAACCAGGGTAGGATTATTCATTATTTTGTATAAATAAGGGAAATGATGAGTCATAAGAACAACAACAACAAAAAATAATTCATCCAAGTTTCTTCTGATATTGGGTTCTTATAATATATTTCTTTTTTTTTTGTGGGGCAATGGGGGTTAAGTGACTTGCCAAGGGTCACACAGCTAGTAAGTGTCAAGTGTCTGAGGTCAGATTTGAACACAGGTCCTCCTGAATTCAGGGCCAGTTCTTTAATCCACTGTGCCACCTATCTGCCCCCTCTTCTAATATATTTCTAATGTATTTATATGATTTATCAAGATTTTATTCGTATAACTACATATCTGTCATAGTGAGTGAATTATATTATTGTTATCCTCTTCATCCTCATCATTATTCTCATTTCATAGGTGGGGAAACCAAGGCAGGACAACTTTGGGGGGGGGAGCTAATGAGGGTTAAGTGACTTGCCCAAAGTCACACAGCTAGTAAGTGTCAAGTGTCTGAAGGCACATTTGAACTCAGGTCCTCCTGACCCCAGGGCTGGTGCTTTATCCATTGTGCTACCTAGCTGTCCCAGCAGGACAACTTTTATACCCTGCAAGGTATCACAAAGATGCTGAACTAGAAAACAGAGCCCATGCTCCTTTGGATCTTTGCTCAGTATTTCTAATGTTTTTTTATTTAAAATGTTGCCCAAATTCTTGTCACTTTTTCCCCATGTAGGAAATAGATTCTAGTGCAAAAGTTTTGACAATATCTTACATAATTCTAAATGAAAGAGGCACCGAAGTCATTTGTCTCATCCCTTTGATCCCTCTTCAGTCAGACTTAATTGGCTATGCCAGGCTGCTTGGGCTGCCGCTGCTTTGTTTATGATACATTTATATTTTATCTAGTGAGCGACCAAGCAAAGAGGCAGGCCTCATATCGCTGTACTCAAATTTAAGTGTAATTTATAGAAATGTGAATAACAAGCATTAAAAAAAGGAAATGAAATTAAAAACAAGACTTCAACTTAATTCTAAGGGACTTGAAATAACAAAGTCTTGTCCTTATGAATTATTTTCCGATTCACTGAGCCTCTGAAATCACAAAAAGCCCAGCAAATAAAGGAATTTCTGATTTTTCCTACCCTTGGGATTTAAGCTGGGCTTTGAGATCTAGTTTAAAGGGTCTTTGTCATAAAAAGATTTCTGTTCATTTGAACAAGTACCCTTTATAGATAGATATAGATTTTCTAACCTCTAGTAGGACAGCAGAGGAGGTATAATTGATGAGAATTCATGCCCAAAATATTTTGGTATGTTGAGCAAAATACCCATACTGAGGTCTATAGTTAGGCTGTGTCCACACATAACCCCAACATGTTTTGGTTAGGGCATAGAGGGAGGGAGGAATGGAAGGTAGTGTTTACCAAGATGCTCAAAAGATTTTTACCTTAAGATAGCCAGACCAATTTCAGTGCCTCCCTCCTTACCCCACTAGTTTAGCTTTCAGACTCTAGTCATAACTGAAAGAAGGACAAACATAACAAATCCTATGGAAACAGTCCTTTGTAAAGTGAATTGATGACCATGGAAATCTAGGGCTTATGTTAAATCCTAAGAGTTTAAGCTTACACATTAAGTTCTTATATATCAGTAAGCACTCCAACCTTCCCATCTGGGCTATACTCAGAGCCTAGGGAAATAGAAAGGACACTAAGCCAAATTTTTTCCATCATGTAAGAGAACCCATTCATGAAATCATTCATTTGTCACTGGAAACACTTTCATTGCTCCCATGAAGATGGGGTACAGAAAAAACATTTTAGTTAACTATAAATAGAAACTTTTATACTTGGGGTAAGGTGGGAGTAAGAGTAAGGGCAAAAAGCCCAATCAGGGAAACTGAGAGGTTTCTAATATGCTTCTAGGAAAGTTAAGGGGGAGCACCAGCAGCAGTCACTGAAGAACTGCATAAGGGGATTGTAACAACAACAACAGTTAATATTTATATAGCTCTTTAATGATGTAAAGCACTTTACACTTGTTATCACATTTGATCCTCACAACAACCTAATTATTTCTGTTCTTCAGCCCCCAGTTCTACCATTTGTTTCCTTTTAGTTTCTTCTAGCATGGTTCTAATTTCCCTTTTGAACTATTTGGGAACATTGTGCTGCAGTGCCATGCTCTCCTGGGAATCTAGAGAGTCTTCTGTGTCCTCAGGAGTCAGTTCATTTTCCTTTGTCTTGAAATATTTATTTAGAAACATTTGCAGTCATTTAGGAATCTTGGTAGTCACCTTCCCTTCTCCACTGTTGATTTATCTTCCTGTGCTATGGATTTTTAGCCAACTTTTCTTCCTCCTGATATTTTAGGTGGTTTCAGTCTTTCCCATCCCCCATGTTCCTCTATTGCTCACCTGCTGATCTGGGAGACAGGGCCAAGCTATGTCCTTTATACTACAACCCCAAATTACAGGTCCTAAGCATCTCCTGGTGATGTCAGTCCCTAAGTCAATTATGACCTAGGGGTGTACTGATATTACAGAGAGCATTTAAACAAATTCAACTTAAGAAAGATTTATTAAGTAGCTACTATGTGTTGAATACTATGGTAGGAGTTTGGGAAACAAAGACAAAATTACTTAAATTACTTATAATTACTTAAATTTCCTGAAGGAACATATAATTTAGCAGAGAGATTAAACATGTACATATGGACTAGGGATTGTGACATATGAAGATTAGTTGAAGAAACTGGGAATTGTTAGCCTAGAGAAAAGATGTCTTAAAAGACATTGAGAAGGACGGTGATACAGTGGAAAGAATACAAAATTTAGTATCCGAAGATTTGTATTTGAATCTTCGCTCTGCCAATGGGCAAATTCCTTAAGCACACTGTGCCTCAGTTGTCTCACCTGTGAAATGAGGGGTTGGACTATGTGACTGCTAAGATTCCTTTCACCTCTAGATCTTATATCTATGATGTGATTCAGTTCTTCCAGAAGTATGTCAAGTCATTGGTCATTTGATAAAAATCTCACATTTAGAGTATTTATAGGGTAAGTTAACATTTATAGATAAAAATTAAGTTATTTTTAGCACATTCACCATTGACATTGCAGAAACTAAAGACTACAGAAGAATGAAGGCTGCATCCTTTTATTTTCTTCTTTCATGGGTTGGTAAAACCAAAGAATACATCATCTAGTAGCAAAACTACAGGTAAGGAATCTTCTTACATGCCACTGGGGAAAATAGTCTTAAACTTGCAAGGTCTGCACCAGGATGTTGTTTGCTGGCCACCTGCTGTTTGGAGTAACTAAAGGCATGATCAACACTTTATACCTGCAGATGTTTCTTCTTGCCTTGTCCTCAGAGGGATAATTTTTGCTAATTATCACTCCAGTTACTCCCCCTGCCATTTTGTACTTTGAGATTCTGGAGTAGTAGCACAGAGAATGACTTGGGTAGGATCTCAAACTCCATCTAGTTCAACTTGTAAAAGAATAATAATCCCTTCTATAGCATTCCTGACAGTGGCCATTCAGCTTTTGTTGGAAAACATTCAGTGAGGAGGAACAAGGCAGCTGATCCCACATTTGCAGATCTCTAATTATTAGGATGTTTTCCCCTATATCAAAACTAAATTTGCCTCTTTATAATTTTCACTCATTGCTTCTAGTTCTCCATCTGGTGACAAACAAGATCTAATTCCTCTTCCATATGACAATCCTTCAGATACCTTATGATAGCTATCTTTCCCTCTGTAGGGGCCAAATTCAGTATGGGGAGAGTTAATTGGGCAGCTTGCCAACTGTAATATTGGGGTTCAGGAAATAATGGGAGACCTCTAGATCCAGAGTTTCCTCTCTTCCAAACTGCCTTTTCTTTAGTTATTTCTCCCAGACTGATAAGAAAGGAGATGAACAGCCTCTTTTCCACAAACTAATCAGGTTTTATTAATGGGAACAATTTACAACACAAATGAAGTTAATAGTGCCAGGGATAATGAGAAAGAGAAAAATAAGACCCACTTCCCAGATGGTAAATCTAAATCTCTAGGGTAAAAAGGTCCCCAGGTACTTCAAATAAGCTCTGCTTCCTCAGCTACCCAGAACAGTTTAACTCAAACAAAAACTGACTCAAACCCTGAACTTGCTTCCAGCTCAGCTGGCCTAAAGAGCTAGCCTCTCTTCAATAACACAAACTCACCACCACCTGGAATCTGTAGTTCCAAGGAAAATCAGCTGTGCAGTGTCTCCCAGTTCAGTCTGAAGGTCAACAACCACCAACTCCTCTCTCTCTCTCTCTCCCTTTCTTCCCCCTTCCTCTTGGAGTTCTCTCTTCCCCGTCCTCCTCTCCCACCGGGAGGGAGGTTCTTAGCCATGCTGAGTCTCCAATTGGTTCAACATACCCCTTGGGCTGTCCCCATTATAATTTGGCCAGGTCCATGTGGGCATGGGGGAACTACTAGATGGGGTTTAGGTACTTTAGTTGGACACTTTGACTCAATAAATGTTCTTTGTGTTATTCAGTCCCACCTAATATACATGACAAATCTGATGAGAGTTCCTTTTGTTTGTTCTATAATCTCTTCAAGTACACACTCATCTTCTCTTAGGCTTTTCAAGATTACATCTTTTCAGTCTGACCACAATGAAGCAAAGATGGAGTCATGGAAACCCCAAATCACAATTAATTCCTTACACCTCCCACCACCCTATCCCCAAATCCAGACTCTAGGCTAAATACACTCAGTTCTTTTAACCAAAACTCATATGGAATTGTCTTTCTTTGTCTTTTGTTCTTGAAGACATGATGTCATGACCTGCAGTGAATTGGATTTAAGTAAGGCAGGGCTGTGTAAGGTTACCAACCTCACTCTCTTGTCCAGAGCCATCTGGGTCCAGTAGCAAGATATAGATCAGGACAACTGGAGATGGCCCCGGATGCTTTAAGGCAATTGGGGTTAAGTCACTTGTGCAGGGTCACACAGCTAGTAAGTGTCTGAGGTGATATCTGAACTCAGGTCCTCCTGATCCCAGGCCAGTGCTTTGTCCACTGTGCCACCTAGCTGCCCCCACCTTTGTCCAGATGATCTCTATACATCTGGTCCTAAAATAGAGTCCCCAGTACTGATCACAGTTGATACATAGTATTCCAGATGCCATCTGACCAGGGCAGAGGGCAACACGATTATCATTTCCCTATAGTGCTGGACACTCTGCCTCTCTTATTATGGCCCAAGACTACATTGCCTTTTCTTGGATGTCGTATACACTGTTGGCTCATAATGAGCTTTCAGGCTATCCAGAAATTACTGTCTAATCATCCAACCACTATTTTGTGCTTGGGATTTTAATTTTGTTTTTAACCAAAGTATAAGGCGGTACATTTATTCTTATTACCTTTTATCTTTTTAGAATTTGTCGGTGTTCAAAACAGTCAAGATCATTTTGAACCCTTACTGTCACCCCATGTATGAGTTGTTCCTCCTAGCTCTGTGTTATCAGTAAATGCCTTTATCCAAATCAGTGATTAAAATAGTAACCTGAACAGGACCAAGCACAGATATCAGGGCGCATCTTCCTTTAAAGGTGGTATAGAACAATTAATAACTATTTATAATCCCAGAAACACAGAGCTGACATATAGTCAAACCCATATGCAAAAAGAATCATTGGCATCATCAGCATCAAGATCATAAATAGCTGACGTTTATATGGTGTTTACTATGTACTAGGCACCGTGCTCAGTGTTTTACAATTATTATCTCATTTGATCCTCACAGTAACCCTCAGAGTTATCATTTTACTAATGAGGAAACTGATGCAAATGGTTAAATTACTTGCATAGGGTCACACACCTAGTAATTAAGTGTCTGAGGCAGGATTTGGACTCAAGTCTTTTTGAATTGGGGCAGCTAGATGGTGCAGTGGATAGAGAGCCAGGCCTGGAGTTAGGAAGACACAGCTTCCTGAGTTCAAATCTTATCTCAGACATTTACTGACTATGTGTAGATTGACAAGTCACTTAACCCTGATTGCTTCTGTTCCTAATCTATAAAATGAGCTGGAGAAGGAAATAGCAAACCCACTCCATTATCTTTGCCAAGAAAAACTCAAAGTGGGTCATGAAGAGTTGTATATAACTGGAAAAAAGCACTGAATCACAATAAATGTCCTGACTTCAGGCCCAGCACTCAGTCGACTCTTTAGGTCAGGCCATTCAACCACTTTCTGATCCATCTAATTGTATTTTCCTCCTACAATTGTACAGTTTTTCATATAAGTGGCTTTAGATTTGAGCTACTTCAGAAATCATGGTGAGGCTCTTAGACCCACATCTCTGAGCCTCATTGATATGCATATGTCTATGTCTATGTATGTATTGCCTTAACTGCTTGAACCATTGGGCTACATGGTCAGGGCCACCATACAAACATAGGACCTAGATGGTCTAGTCTGATTATGCTTTAAGTGGCTAAGGGGTCTGGAACATTCCTCATCTATTCCTGTCTCTCTCATATTTTCCCAAAGGCTCTTTTTTTTCCTTCCCTGAACTCAGGACCAGAGATGATTCTGGGCCAGAGAATCAGGAGCTCCATGTCTGAAGCTTAGGCCGTACCATACCTGGTATTGCCTATGTTGTTATTATTAGTGTTGGGAAAAGGTTGTAGACTACACAGAGTAGGTATTATTTTCATGGTTCTGCAACCTCTAATGCAGGTGTCAAGAAAACTGTTGTAAACTTTGTAAAATAGTCACCATTGCCCAAACCCATCAACATTCTTGGTACCCAAGAACACAGGCAACTTATAGCACATCCTGTTGTATGAGACCTTACAAATACACACACTCACTCACTTGCTCGCTCACTCACTCACTCCAAAGAAACACACTTTTGAACATACAGAGGATCCACATGAATACACTAGACCTTCTTCCCCTACATCCTTAACCGGAAGCTCTATATTTTTTTATTTTTAATTTAATTTAATTTTTTTGTGGGGCAATGGGGGTCAAGTGACTTGCCCAGGGTCACAAAGCTAGTAAGTGTCAAGTGTCTGAGGCTGGATTTGAACTCAGGTACTCCTGAATCCAGGGCCAGTGCTTTATCCACTGTGCCACCTAGCTGCGCCCCACGGAAGCTCTATAATTTTAACAGCTGACTTTCTTGTTCTACCTCCTATCAAGACAGCCTTGTCACCTAAGTTGGACCATCTTAGTAACACTAATCCAAAAGTTTGAGGTCTCACTGTTTTTATTTGCTGAATTCCAGCAGCCATCGAGTAGGAGTTTGGTATCTTTTTTAGGGCTGTTAGCAGATGCTTCTGCCTTCCCAGTTGTTATAATTCGATTATCCTTCTTCCCTGATTATGGTATTGTCACACTTCCCTTTTGACCTCCATTTAAAAAGTATGTTATTTTCTGTTTGGATGTTGTTTTTTTAAAGTTAGGTTTTAGTAAGCTTGGTTTTTCCAATTTTTTTCAGAAAGCAGTTCTCAATGTGAATCAAGTTTGTAAAAAGCTGCCCTGGTTGCTAAGGGAAGCTACCATACTGTTTCTATGGGAACAACAGTTTTAAAATTAGGGATACACAAGCTCTAGCTTCAAGCTCAGGCAAGAGTTCTTTCTGCTGTAAGCTGGGCAGAAATTGTTCACTTTTGATTGGAAAAAGACAGTCATACAATTTCATGTTACCAAGAGCATAGAGCTGCCCTCTGACTTCTTTTTCTTCTCTGTCAATGGATGAAAAGGGTGGGAAAACTGAACTAGTAGCTGGTAGAAATTCTTAAAACAGGAGCAGCATGTGTTAAGGCAAACTAATATGTGGACCTAAGAAGGCCTTTTAACTTGAAACATATAGATTCAGAATAAGTTGAAAGAAATATTCTAGTTAAGTCTGGGCAGAAAATCAGGGTTGGATTAATCAGTACTTAATGAGAAAGATATCAAATGTCATGCTTTTGTATTTGAAATCTTTCTCTAATTCTCTATCATTTAAAATATGATAATTAGTCATACAAGTCATTGTTTATACTTTAGCTATTTTAATAAAAAGTCCTGCTATTTTGAGGGTGAAAGAACATAATTGAATGGGAAAGAATGTTGCTTTCTCTTTTAGTTCACCACACCTATAGGAATTATGGTTCTTTGTTTCAGAAGAGCATACTCAAGAATCACCATTGGGGCAACACTTTCAAGGCTACTTGGTGATAATATCACCTAGTTGTAAGCAAAGGACCTATGCAGCAATACTCTCTTGCAAAATCACCCTGGAATATGAAACCTATAAAGTGATAGTAACAGTCAGAGTTCCTCTAATGTCTAGTTATATCCCCACAGTACCTTTTGAACTAATCTCCTGGTTTGATTCTCTTTAAATTGACACTAAGCCTATGGAAAGATCCAAAGAAAGATGACTGAAAATGAAACCTGTTGCATGGGTTTTTGAAAGATATACATGGGGGCAGCTAGGTGGTGAAGTGGATAAAGCACTGGCCCTGGATTCAGGAGGACCTAAGTTCAAATCCAGCCTCAGACACTTGACACTTACTAGCTCTGTGACCCTGGGCAAGTCACTTAACCCTCATTGCCCCACCAAAAAAAAAAAGAAAGAAAAGAAAGATATACACATACATATGAAACAAATATACACAGAGAGGAAGTGAGGCATGGAAGAAGAGTTAACCAAACTTAGTTAGCCATCCAAGAAATTTAGAATATGAAGTACAGCTGATGCTAAATGAATAGATATTTAAGGAACCCAGAAATAGATTTTAGTTTAGCATAGACTAATCCATGAAACAGACAAAAACTAAAATTGTGAATAAAATCATCACCAACCATAAACTAGAGCTAAGCTCCTAGAAATTTCTTCTGTCAGAAGAATGAATGATTGAATGGGAAAAAGGTCACTTATGAAGAACTTACTATGTTCCAGGCACTCTACTAGGTGTTGGGGACATAAATACAAAAAAGTATTTCCTGCTTTCAAGGAGTTTCCATTCTTTTTTTTTTTTTTACTTCTGCCCCATTCTTTTATTTTTAATAGTACTTTATTTTTTCCAGTCACTTGTAAAGATAGTTTTGTTTTTTTAAAGTAATAAACATTTTTATTTTTAGTTTTGGGTTCCAATTTTTATCCCTCCTTCACTCCCTCCTCTCTCTGAGGTGGTAAGCAATCAGATATGGGATATACATGCACAATTATATAAAACACTACCACATTCGTAATTTTGTACAAGAAAACTCGAATAAAAGAGAAGTGAAAGAAAGGGAAAAATAGCATGCTTCAGTCTTTGTTCCATGAAAATAATTCTTTCTTTGAAGGTGGATAGTATGTTTCATCAGTAACCCTTTGAATTGTCTTGAATCATTGTATTGTTGAGAATAGTTGTCATTCACTGTTCTTCATCAAACAGTATTGCTGTCTCTGCATACAATGTTCTCTTTGTTCTGCTCACTTCACTATACATCAGTTCATACAAGTCTTTCCAGGCCTTTCTGAAATCATCCTGCTTGTCATTTCTTATAGCACAATAATATTCCATCACCATCATATACCACAGCTTGTTTAGCCATTCCCCAATTGATGGGCTTTCCTTTGATTTCCAATTCTTGGCCACCCACAAAAAGAATTACTATAAACATTTTTGTACAAATAGGTCTTTTTCTCTTTTTGGAGATATCTTTGAGATATAAACCTAGCAGTGGTATTGCTGGATCATAGGGTATGCACAGTTCTATAGCCCTTTGGGCATAGTTCCAAATTGCTGTCAAGAATAGTTGGATCTTTTCATAAATCTACCAACAGTTGATTAGCATCCCAGCATCCCCACATCCCTTCCAACATCCAATATTTTCTGTTTTTGTTACATTTGCCACTCTGCTATGTATGAGGTGATACCTCAGAGTTCTTTTAATTTGCATTTCTCTGATCAATAGAGATCTAGAGTATTTTTTCATAAGAGATAGCTTTGATTTCTTTATCTGAAAGCTGCCTGTTCATATCACTTGACCATTTATCAATTGGGGAATGACTTGCATTCTTACAAATTTGACTCCATTCTCTATATAATGGAAAAATGAAGCCTTTATCAGAGATATTTGTTTCAAAAAATCTTTCCCAGTTTTCTGCTTCCCCTGTAATCTTGGTTACATTAGTTTTGTTTGTGCAAAACCTTTTTAATTTTATGTAATTAAAATTATCTATTTTACATTTTGTTTTACTCTCTATATCTTCTTTGGTCCTAAATTCTTCCTCTGCCCATAAATATGACAGATAAATTATTCCATGCTCTTTTAATTTGCTTATGATATCATCCTTTATGTGTAAATCATGTACCCATTTTGAGTATATGGTGTGAGATGTTGGTCTATACCTGGTTTCTGCCATACTGTTTTCCAGTTTTCCCAGCAGTTTTTGTCAAATAATGAGTTTTTGTTCCAAAAGCTTGGATTTTGGGGTTTATCATATGCTAGGTTACTATGGTCATTTACTCTAGTGTAATTTGTACATATTCTATTCCACTGATCCACCTCTCTGTTTCTTAGCCAGTGTCAGATTGTTTTGATAATTACTGCTTTTAATACATTTTGAAATCTGGTACTGCTAGACCACCTTCTTTTTGTATTTTCTCATCAATCACCATGATATTCTTGAACTTTCATTTTTCCAGATTAATTTTATTATTATTTTTCTAGATCTATAAATTTTTTGATAGTTTAATTGATATAACACTAAATAAATAAACTAGGTCAAATTGTCATTTTTATTATATTGGCTTAACCCACCCATGAGCAATTAATATTTTTACAATTATTTAGATCTGACTTTATTTGTGTGAAAAGTGTTTGGTAGTTCTGGTCATATAGTTTCTGGATTTGTCTTGGCAGGTAGACTCCCAAATATTTTATATTGGCCACAGTTATTTTAAATGGAATTTCTCTTTCTCTCTGTTGTTGCTGGATTTTGTTGGTAATATATAGAAATGCTGATGATTTATGTGGGTTTGTTTAGTATCCTGCAACTTTGTGAAAGTTGTTAATAATTTCAAGTAGCTTTTTAGTTGATTCTCTAGGATTTTCTAAGTATAACATCATATCATGATAGTTTTGCTTCCTCATTACCTATTCTAATTCCTTTAATTTCTTTCTCTTCTTATTGCTATAGCTAATATTTCTAGTACTATCCTTGCTTCACCCCAATTGTATTGGGAAGGCTTCTAGCTTATCCCCATTATAGATAATGCAAGCTGATGGTTTTAGATAAATATTACTTATCATGTTAAGGTAAGATCCTTTTATTCCTATGAGTTTACATGCTAATAGGAGAAGACAGCACACAAAAGAAAGTGGTGGTTAGGAGCTTTTGTTGTTTGTCTTTCATTCTTGGAAAGGATCATGACTTACAGTGAATTGGATTTAAATGAGGAAGGGCTGTGTAAGATCACCAACTTCACTCTTTCTTTCAGAGCCATCTGGGTCCAGGGGCGATATATATATATATATATACACACACACACACACACACACACACATATGTGTGTGTGTGTGTGTGTGTATCTCAAGATGACTGGAAATGTGACTTGCCCAGGGTCACACAGCTAGTAAGTGTCTGAAGTGAGATTTGATCTCAGGTCCTCTTGACTCTAGGACCAGGATTCTATCCATTGTGCCACCTGACTTCCCAGTGGTCAGGAGAAGGATGCTTTGAACTTGGAAGTCACAGGAATGATGAGTGAAGTTTGAGGACAATTGATTTACACATCTTTTCCAAGAACAGGAATATTGATTTGATGATTGTTCCCAGAGCTAGAAGAGCAGGTAATGGAGCATGTGCCTGAAGCAGTTTACCATGATGATGGCCAGAGACCAGCAGTCAGCATGGCTGGTCAGTGTCGTATTACTTATGGGGAGCTTCACCAATCAAAAGCACTGAGCTGCAAGGTGGCAATGGGTTAGCCTACTCACAGATCAGGAAGCATAGCATGAAGATGGCAGAAGAGCTCTCTCATTGTTTCCAAGCTCAAAAACTATAATCTCATGTTTTTAAAATACTCTGGCCTGGAAAAATTCTCTCTGTCCTAACGAAGCATCAATTGATCTCATAATGTTCTGATAAATATTATTTAGGGCTGTCTAAAATGGATTTTGAAAAATCCACTTATCTCCTTCACAGAGTGAAAAGCTGTCTGGCTGGTGTCTGCCCCTCCTATGGTTCATAAAGTACAGTACTGGGCTTGGTTCAGTCCTTTTAAAGAATGAATAATGGATTAAAACTATGCTTTGCATCTCACATTAGTTACTTTTGTAATGTAAAATAGAGGCATGATAATGCACTATTCAGCATGCTTTAATATGATTTATACATATGCTACCTAGTTTGAGTAATTCATTAGGCACTTTACAATGCATTTCTTAAGTGCATATGTTTTGGTTTGGCTACAGTTAGCAATTCATTGTATTATCAGTGTGGTCTAATAGGGAAAGACCCTGTTTGGTCTGAGAAAACCTGTTTTCCACATGTGCCCTTGAGCCACTCTCTGACCTTGGGCAAAACATTTCTCTTTGGGCTTTGTGTTGAGGCATTTGTTAGACAAGGCAGATGATACTTTTCACCTCTCCAACATGAGGAAGCTGCTAAGAGCTAATTATCTGAGGATTATAAGTCATGCTTAAGTCCTGCATGGAAGATGTTTTGGAGGTATAGTCATTTAGATTTCAGCATATTCTAGATCAGGGGCTCTTAACCTGGGGTTTAGGGACTCTAAGAGGGTCCATGGATAGATTTCAGGGGTTCTAGGAACTTGGTTGGGAAAAATTACAATAACAGTGTAAAAATAACTTTGAAAGCTTTAAGAACTTTGATCAATACAATGACTGTTCATGATTCCAGAAGACTGGTGACAAAACATTACAGACAGATGACAGATTTAAGATGCAGAACGTGACAAATGTGCATATGCATATATGTATACATATGTATAACTATACATACATATACCTGTGTGTCTACAGACATTCAGGGAATTTGTTTTGTTTGTGGGTATTTGTGACAAGAAATTTGTTTTTCTTTTCTTTTCTTTTTTAGTGGAGTGAGGAATTGGAGGGAGAGAAAATAGATTTCTGTTAGTTTTTTTTAAATAAAGAGGTGAGAGGTTGCTACAGATATTAAATATATGCACTCTAACATGTTGTCACTGTATTATTAGTTTTACTTAACTCTTACTTTATTACAAGAGACCTCTGAAGAAGCAGGAATAATCTAAAAATTGTTGTACTTTAAACATGAAATACCTCTTTTAAAAATAAAAGAATTACATCTTTATTTTTACTGACCCCTAATTGAAATATAGCATTTCTTCCCATTGTTAAAAAAAGACATTATTCTGAGAAGTGGCTGATAGGTTTCCCCATACTGCCAAAGAGGTCTATGACACAAAAAGACTTAGAACTTTTGGAAAGAACACTCATTATCAGTGGTCATTTATCTAATACACAATTCATATTTCTGTTTGGTGAACAAAACCTGAATCATTTCATGCTATCTTGGGAACATTCTTGTTATATTGTCATATTGATCCTTTGTTGTAGCCCAGATGCTAGCCCTTAAAATCCATTTCCTTCTGAGCATAGTTCTGTCTTATTTTTGGAATCGACAGTCAAAAATTTAGTTGAAGCTTATGTTTCTGAAGTAGGTGGGTGGGTCTGAGAAAAATTTACTTATATTAATGTTTACTATGAATTATAAAGGTTACCCTTTTATAGTTATTAACAACATTTTACAGCAATGCACTTCATCATCCTCCACAGATTCCTACTCTGATGTCTTGTGATGGTGTAGAAGTGATCCTGCAGTTCAAAGGCTCTGCCTAATCTTTAACTTTTACTATGCTAGAAAGGCAGAATTCTACTTTAAAGGTTCTCTTCTAACAAGGTGTGTTCCATCCATCAAAATTTTTCAAGAATGTAATATATGACAATAGAAATTACCTACTTCAACAAACTGGTAACTATAAATGTCACTTGAAGCATAAAACAGGGAAACATGCTTGTTAAAGATATTTACCACTGTGTTGGAAGAGATCTATTGCAGAGTCCAAGTTTAAGAGGTATCGCTTATGGATGGTGAGGTCCAACAAATGTTCCTATTTGTGGATGATATTGTGCAGGTTCCATCAAGCCCTAGAACATTTCAGTCTCCTGGAAGAGATTCATGACCACTCAAGAGCTTAGCCTGACTATCCATATAGGAAAAACCAAGTGGATAGTGAATGTCTACTTTCCTGATTATGACATGCAACCTAAAGAGTTTGTCCATCACTATGTAAGTGTGGTACAGATGGTACAAATGAACATGTTGGGCCCAGAATTCAAGAAGAAGAAGAGAGCAGAGTGGATTAACTTCAGGAAACTGCAAAGATTCTTTCATGACTCCAAGTTTCTCCTGGAAACAAAGGCCCTAATTTTTTGTGCAAATATTTTCTCCATTTTTTATGACTATGGAACATGAAACACAAGCATCTCTGAATAATCAAAAATTATGATCACATAGAAAACAACATGGTATATGTGAACATGTGACCAATGAGGAATGAATAAAAGAAAAAGCACTTGCTATGTTCCTGGAATTGTGCTAAGCTCTAGGGATATGAATATAAAAGATAGTCTTTGCCTTTAAGGTATTTACATTCTAATGAGGAATGAAATGTAAATGTAAATGTAAAAAAATGTAAAGTATCTATGAGGACCATAGATTGAGATCTAGAAGGGATCTTTGAGACTGTTTTGTCTTCCTTCCTTCCTTCCTTCCTTCCTTCCTTCCTTCCTTCCTTCCTTCCTTCCTTCCTTCCTTCCTTCCTTCCTTCCTTCCCTCATTCTTTCTATCTCCATTTATTGGCTTCACTATGTCAATAATCAGTTAATCTATGACTCTAGCTTTATCTTGTATAAGCCACTGGAGGAGATAGAGAATCAGTCTAAAACTTCTTTTTTAATTGTAGAGACAGCATGGTGTAATGGAAAGAGTGGTAATATCAAAGTCAGAAGACATTAAATCTCAGTTCTCATACTTAGTAGATATATGTGATCTTGGTTAAGTCATAGACTTGGTAAGCCTCATCATTCCCATCAATAAAGTGAAGATCAATACTTATACTACTTATCTCACAGAGATTTTCTAGGGAAAGTGTGCTGAAGACTCTAACCCTGCCCACTGTGGAGTTTATAATGAGGGGAAGAGGTAAGAATAGCAAACATTACAAGATCATATATCATTAAGTGCATCATTAAATGGTGTGGTTTAGACTATATAATAAATGTGAAGGGAGTTTACAGACAGAAGAAATCAGCAAGGTTTGAAGTTGCCAGGAAAATTTTCATGTAAGTGGTAGACCTTGGGGACACTTAAGTGAATATATTAAATGTAAAATCTAATCTCAATTGAACTCTTCCTGCAGCAAGGCAAGCCTTTTGCCCCTTCCTTAATTGATGTCCTATCACACTTCCTGCAGCCATAGCACAGTGCTCAGTGAATATAGCACTAGCCCTTAAATCAGGAGGACAGGAGGACCTGAATTCAAATCTTGCTTCAAACCCTTACTCGATATGTGACCCTGATTGCCAAGAAGAAGGAGAAGAAGGAGTAGAAGGAGAAGGAGAAGGAGGAGAGGAAGAAGGAGAAGAAGAAGAAAAAAAAGAAGAGGAGGAAGAGGAAGAAGAGGAAGAAGAGGAAGAAGAAGAAGAAGAGGAAGAAGAAGAAGAGGAAGAAGAAGAAAGGACTTGAATTGGGTCTTGAAAAATGAATTGGATTTAGAGACATAGGTATTTCAGATAGGAAGAACAACATGAGTGAAAGCAAGGAATATGGAAGGTACATGAAGTATTTGTAGGGGCAGAGGGAGGAGGAGAGATGAATAAGGAAATAGACCTGACTATAATGGATAGAGCATGTGTAGGAAAAGAGGGAAATATAGTTGGATAGATAGTATATGACAATATGATGTAGACCTAAAAGCCAGATAGTATAATTTGAACTTGATGTCATTAGACAATAGGGAACCATTGAAGGTTTTGGAAACATGATGAAAGTGGTGCCACAAGGATATTAATCCTTAAACATGCCCATTGTTTTATTCTTCTGTAATGGATTACTCTTGTGGATATTTGAGGATATTTGGCACAAGAGTCAATGATAAGGATAATAGAATACAAATACAATACAAAGATATGTAATAAAAAGGTAAAAAAATGTCAAAAGAGAAAGATGATATTGGTCAGTAGTCAGAAGCCATGACTTCAGGTTGCAAGAAATGAAAAGAATATGGGTCAGGTCAGAAGGATGGAATGACTGACCACTCAAGAACTTAGCCTGACCATCCATATAGTTGCTCAATTGACTGGCGTAAATGGCATGGGGATCCATTGCATGGAACTTCTGTAGATTTAAAGGGGAGTTCTGTGATTTAAAGGGTAAATGGATTTGGGTGAATAAGGTCCTATTGAACCATTGGGCTATTTCATAGCAGTAGATGTACTAGTTTTTACAAACTCTTAGTTTATTCATTACATTCACTTCACACCTGGTAGAGATTTGACAGAACCCAATACAACTCTTATGATACAAAATAACCTCAGCCCTTTGGTGCTGGCTCAAATGATGTTCCATGAAATTCCAGTCGATGTTGTTTACTCTATAATATGTTACTTGCTGAGATAAAAAATCTTCCTGTGCTACCAATTTGTAAGTCTTTGCTCTAAATAAAGTCAACAACTGTTAAGTCAAAATGCCTCTATCATGTGTTCTTCATCAGAAAGCTGATGCCATGATTCAAGGTAGAGGGTGGAGACTAGTGTTTGAGATATTCCAGTTGTCTCCAAAATACACCTACTTCTGATACTTGATTCATTTTCTGTTTTCTAATGAGGCTCATTGCTCATCCTTTAAAAGTGGAAATCCACTGGAAGCACTGAAGTTCTCTTTCAAATAATGAGACAAGTACCTGGGATAAGTACTTTGACATAACTTGATTCATTTTGACCTAGTCTATTCAAATTCTGCTAAAGATATTTTTCACATCAAACTTCTTTTATAAATTGCAAGATGAACAAAATAGGCCCATTTCACATACAAACTTGTTTTTTCCTTGACATATAAGCCATTACTTTAAGGTCAAAGAAAACTCATTGGTCACATGGATGTAATAATGGAAAATTGACACAAAAGGAAAATATTTGACATCCTTAGCCTAGTACCTTACCAGTTGTATTTCATATCTGATATTTTTATTTTTGCCTCTGAATAGCAATCGTGTTTGTCAAGATTCCACTTTCTTTGTTAAAACGTAAAATGCATATTGGGCAAATGCTCTCAGCAATTTGCATAAAAAGTGATGACAAAGAGCAATTAGTACCTCATTATTATGCAGTGAATGCTACTTTGCTCAAAAGTGACTGTGGAGTAGTTCCCCCCTCCCCTCCCCCACCCCTCGTGTAAATCTGGTGCAGCATTGTTCTAAAAATAGCACTTCATAAACCTCTCAGTTTGTAAATCAGGATCTTTGATTTTGCACTAGTATTACAGGGGAGGAAATGTACAGTGAGACATTAACACTAAATAAAGTATAAACTCCAGATCCTTATAATGAAAAGCAAGCATTGGAATTTTGTGAGCTAAGACCGTCTGAAGAATTTAGTGTTTCATCCAATTAGTGATAGGCCTATCTTGTTTTATTCCTTGAGATTGGCCTTGAAAACACACTCAAGATCTCACACTGACAACAACATGACAAACACATATACAAATCCAGAAATTCCACATGTAGCTCTGCTCCATAGAACAAACAGTCCCAAGATATCTCTTGTTAGGAAGGCATGATTTTTGAGGAGATTTCATTATCATGAAATTCCTTTAAGGCAGAAATGAGCTGCATCAAAGAAACATCGTGGGGAGGCATGCTTTGTAAATTCATGCATTATCACCTGTACTGCTGGTCTCTACCTGTCTAATTTGCTAGGAAATGCTAAGAACTTGTTTCTTTTTCTTGGACCAATGCATATATTCAGAGGATGAATGGACTAAAAACATACTCTAGGAATATGGATTGGGTTGGGTTGAAATGTGATGATGATGTTGGGCTGTGGAAACAGCAGAGGAAGAAAATGAGAAATAGAAAACCTTTCAGGAAATTATCCCATCTATGTGTTTATGGATGTGTCATATTTTTCTCCAGAAGTCACAAATGCAGGGCATGGCAAATGTGAATATGTATGAATACCCTCTATACTTGAAGGATAGGACCATTCTGGCTCACAGTCTCTGAGGTTCCATCTTTTACTGGAAGCTTTTCCCAACCTCTCTTAATTCTAGTGCCTTCCCTCCATTAATTATTTCCTATTTATCCTGTATATAGCTTGCTTTATATTTGTTTGCATCTTATCTCCCCCATTACATTGTAAGTTCCTTGAGTACAGGGACAGTTTTTTGCCTCTTTTGTATCTCCAACATTTAATGCAGTGCCTGGCTCCTAGTTGGTACTTGATAAATGCTTATTGATTGATTGATTGATGACTCTAGGAAAAGTGGTTCATTGTTCAGGCTAAGGTGGCTATAGTTTAGGTTCAGTATTCGGGAGTCTTGGGAAGGACTCTGTGCTGCTCTCTCTAAAGGTTCCAAAACGGTACAGTTTAGGTACCTCTTTTTATAAAGGAATAGCAAGTACAACCCTTCGACACTAGTGTCCTTAGACACTATGTAATTTCTTTACTTTGTCCCTTGTTACCATTTTTCTAGGAATTGTCTTAGACACATTCAGGTCACCAATTTAAGGACTATAAGGTCACATAGCAATACTATGTCTTTGATGTATTTCCTAACCTGGAGGTAATGTGTGATCATTTCATACACCACTGCAGTTTCATTATTCATATCATTTTCTATTAATTTTTAATGTATCTCAGTTCCCACTTATTTAACATATGATGCACATTGGCCAGATGTCTTCATTGAGCTATGAAAAATGAGTCCCAAGTACTTTTCTATACTATTCAGCATCTAGCATTCAGCAACTAAGCAGTTGATGAGCCTTTATGAGATAAGTTATTTTTCATAGTGTGTTTATCAATGATGCTAAATTCATGTGCCATTTTGTTACCCAGTCACCCAATTAGTTGGGCTATGTCTTAAAGAATTCCTCAGGGCACTGCAAAACATATACAAACAATAAATATTTGTTGAATGAAATTGTGTATAAGCCTATTCAGTCACATGCTCATGAGTCACATAAACTTTTCTGTGGATAATTGTATTATGGCAATCCAAAATACAAAGTATTACCCATCCAAAAGTATAGATTTCTTTTTCATACCTTTCCAATTACTTTATACCTTTCTTCATTTCCTTTCATGTAGCTAATTTTTCATTTCAGTAGAGAATTGTACTGTATTGTCAGAACAATTCAATTTAGTCTAGTTCAATTCAATTAATATGTATCACTATTATAAGTTTATATAAATGTCATCATGTATAAATTATATAGAAGTAAATGTGAAATTAATTGAATTGCATTGGACTGAGTTATTTTTAATTGGTTTGTTGAATTATGACAGGAGAATCTTTAGGACTTGACCTTTGCCTTCCAGAAATGAACCAATGATTTTAATAGAGATCCTAATTCAGTAAGACTTGACTTTTTTCTGGGAAATTCACCTGAAAATTTAATCATGGTCAGAGGAACAAAGAGCAAAAGTTGAATTTGAGTGATATTTTTCTAGCCTGGTCTCACATATGAAAATTCTTCAAGTTCTTGAGTATTCTTTCAATAGCTTATTAATCTAGTAGAGACCATGCTGTTTGCCTGGATTTTCACTGTGCTCTCAGCAAGATCCCTACTAAGTCATCAGTGAGGAACATGTATTCCTACAGGGCTATGATTAACTGTTCATGGATCTGGAGTTATACAAGACTCTGATAGATGAGACCATGGTGATAAGTCTGCTCAACAATCTAGTGAGTAATGATCTCAAGCAAAGCATAAAACATGAAGATTAGGCTCACCTACTATGTTCATGGAGGATGTTTTGTCCTGTATAAAGTCCATACAAAGAATTTCCCTTTCAATAATGAAGGTTCCTATTTGCAGATGACACTATACTAATTGCATTAAGCCCTAGGACACTATAAACATCTAGTATAGAGTATAATGCAGAGGATATTGGATTTACACTGGAAAAACAGAGGGAAAGAAAAAATATATTTTGCCAGGGCATACAGCTTTATGGGCAGTTCATTGATTTAGTTAAGATAGATATGTATGTGTTATATAGTGTATATATGTATTATATGTACTATATGAACATACATATTACTTGTATATTTATATGTACAAACATACGTAATTAACTATAGCTATAACTTTCAAATAACTGTGATTTCACTGGTTTTTGTTGCTGTTATTGTTCAGTTGTTTCTGACTCTTTGTGAACCCAATTGGGGTTTTCTTGGCAAAGAAACTGGAGTGGTTTGTCATTTCCTTCTTCAGTTCATTTTACAGATGAAGAAACTCAGGCACACAGGGTTAAATGACTTGCCCAGGGTCATATAGCTAGTAAGTGTCTGAGGTCTGATTTGAACTCAGGAAGATGTCTTCCTGACTTCAGGTCCAGCATTCTACCCACTGCACCACTTAACTTCCCTTTCATTGTCATAGGGTACTCTTTTTAGGATCCCCATTGCCATATAGCTTAGCAACTTGTTTGCAACTTATAAGGTTAGGGAATTGCCAAGGAGACTAAGCAATTGACGTATTTGTTCATGGTTAAACAGCTAGGATTTGTCAGATGCAGAATTTGAACTCAAGTCTTTCTGAATCTAAAGCTGGTCCTCGATCTACAGTGACACACTTTTTTTCATGTGTACATGTTTGTTTGTGTTAGACAGGTAACTGCTATTGTATGGTGACCTGTCTGGACTGCCCTTAAGAAATTACACAGTGCTTTTAATCAATCAGTTAATCAACATTTATTAAGTGCCTATTATGTTTAAGGTCATGATCTCAAAATGTTCACTGCTACAAAAGCCACTGGTAATCTCTGAGCAGGGTTTTATGGCCACAAATCATGAAACACCACAATCTCAGAAGAATCAAAATTATGAGCAACCCAAAAGGCAATGGGTAGATATATAGTAGATATAAGAAGGCTATAGATTGTTACCAATGATGAATTGCTCTTAGGAAATAGCATAAAAGACAATACCAAGGATATGACTGGCTAGAGAAGGAAGGAGGTAGGGCATGTAGTATGAATGAGAGATAACAGAAGGACAGGCCTAATTTGGCATTAGTACCTCTGAGATATTAAAAGGTTTCCCATACCTAAAATGAATCTTCTATTGATGATATGCAGAAATACATGGACAGGGGCAGCTAGGTGGCGAAGTGGATAAAGCACCAGCCCTGAATTCAGGAGGCCCTAAGTTCAAATCCAGCTTCAGACACTTGACACTAGCTGTGTAACCCTGGGCAAGTCATTTAACCCTCACTGCCTGCCAAAAAAAAAAAAAGAAAAGAAAAAAGAACTATATGGACAGATATCACAATATAATATAAACTCCCCAAGGGCATGGACTTTTTCATTTCTGTCTTGGTATCCTTGGTGCCTACCATGGTGCCCATAACATAGAAAATATTCACTAAATGCTTCTTGGATGAATGAAAGAAGTTATGTGTGGGTCTGCAGAGGTGGAGGGAGTGTCTATATAATTGAGATTATAGATTTACCTGAGTATTGTATTTGTTGAATGCCAAATATGTTTCTAATACTGGTTGAGCAGATATGGGAATTTCTTTTTTTTAATTTTATTTTTATTTGGGATATATGATTATATTTTATACCTATATCAAACATAGATATAACATGTGCGTACGTACATACATGACACATGTAGTATAAATTTTCTACATTATTACATTTAGATATACCTAATACATAGAACAGTATTTTAAATCTTTAAATGATTATTTTATTTTTAAAATGTATACATATCAATTTATAGAAATAATATGTATGACAAAATTTATAAAATATAATTATTATATAAATAAGACCTAAATAACTCATATATGCACAACATATATTTATTGTGTGTATAAAAATACATATATACCTCCTGAAACCTTCCCAGCACACCCCTCCCCCATGTTAAAAATTTTTTTTCCAGATTAAACATTTGTATTTAGATTTTTCTGTTCCAATCTCTATTCCTCCTTTCCTCCCTTCCCTCTCCCCTCCCCTAGGCAGCAAACAATCCAGTATGGGTTATACATATATGATCATGCAGAACATCATCATATTTGTCACTTAATAAAGAATGTGAGGGGGCGGCTAAGTGGCGAAGTGGATAAAGCACCAGCCCTGGATTCAGGAGTACCTGAGTTCAAATCTGGCCTCAGACACTTGACACTTACTAGCTGTGTGACCTTGGGCAAGTCACTTAACCCCAATTGCCTCACCAAATAAATAAATAAAGAATGTGAAAAATAGCATACTTCAATCTATTCTATCACCATCAGTTCTTTCTTTGGAGGTGGATAGTATGTTTCATCAATATTCTTTTTGGATTGTCTTAGATTAATGTATTGTTGAGAATAGTCAAGTCATTCACAGTTCTTCATCGAACAATGTTGTTCTGTGTACAGTGTTCTCTTGGTTCTGCTCACTTCCCAATACATCATTTCATACATGTCTTTCCAGGCTTTTTTGAAGTCATCCTTTTTGTCATTTCTTACTGCACAGTAATATTCTATCACCATCATATGGGAATTTCAAAGGAAGTTTGCAGCAAGATTCGTACCCTTTAGGAGCTTGTAATCTTCTTGGGAAGCTTTGACTTGTGCAAATTAAGGAGTCAGAACAAGACAACCAATATAGCCAATTGCATAGTACAGGCAATAAACACATTCATTGGCAGTTCAAAAGTGGGAGAGATGAATAGGGAATGTTTGGGAAATAGGGAAATAGTTCATAGGAAATGTGGATATTGAAATTAACCTTGGATGGGTGGAAATTGATATTTTAGGTAGGAGAAAGAATAAGTTTGAGAAAGCAAGAATAATCATATCATGTTAGAACAGCAAAGAAAATCATCACAACTAAAGTGGAGGGTGAGTGGTAATTAATGAGAAGTGAGGACAGCTAGCCAGGGGCAGCATGGCTTAGTGGATAGAGAGCTCACCTCTAGATGTAGGTTCAAATATTGCCTTAGACATATGTGCCTTTGGCTATGTGAATCTGCTTAAGTTGCTTAACACCTCAGTACCCCAGACAACACTTTAAGATACAAAGAAAGTGATGATTTCTATTGGTAGATCCTCACAGCAAGTTTCCTACACTAACAAAATCACAGGTTTGTTTTTTTAAAGACAGAATGCAGCAAGAGTAAGTACTAAGGAATGCTAGCATGAAAAGTCCAGACTAGGCTATACTCTTTTTTCATATTGGCCACATTTCCTTTCTATCCACCTCCTGGGTTTTATTTTATTTTATTCTGAATTTAATAACAGACATCAAAAGACATCATTTTCTATATACAAAGGAGAATAGAAAAAGTAGATTCTATATGAAATAGTAAATCTCTATTCCATATAGCTTGCTTTTCTTCTAAAATTTATATATACTTTGTGGTTCCCCATCCCACTCCAGTGATTTCAAGCTGCTTGAATCCCTCCTGTTTAGGGAGGGAAGTCATCTGATAAATTAATTCTCACTTAGGTATTAGTGACTTGATGTGTTAGACCTCCCAGGAATATTCTTTTTTGAAAAGGAGATAGCTGGAGAAAGTCATGAATTTCTAATGATAGTTTCAGACACTTTGGAACCTGAATGGGGAAGAAATTTGGGCCCAGGGAAGTCTTTCAAATCATACTTTACTAAGGTCTACACTGCCTATACAGAAGTGATTTTTAGGATAAGAATAGTCATTGAAGATTGTTGAGCAGAGTATTAACATGATGAAAGTTGTGCTTTTAAAAGCTAAGCCAGGTGGTGGTGTGCAAAGCTTTATAGCTTAGAATGATAGACTATTGGACCTACAGTAAAGAAGACCTGAGTTCAAATCTGGCTTCAGATACTTATTAGCTGTGTGACTCTGGTCAAGTCACTTAACCTTTGTCTCAGTTTTTTCAACTGTAAAATGGGGATACTAATATTTTCCTCCCAGGGTTGTGAGGATAAAATGAGATATTTGTAAAGTACTTTGCAAGCCTTAAAGTGCTATATAAATGTATCTGCCACTATACTATTACTGGAGGCAATTAGAATATACATGTACATATGTGTATATATAATTTCTGCATATGGATAGATGTATATTGTTTATAAATATGCATGTGTATGTACATTTATAATATAACATATACATTATATAGTTATAATATAAACATATTATGCGTATAATGTATATAAACAAATGTGTGTATGTGTACATATATCTTGATAAGGGTAATAAGAGATCATGTGGTATAGAAGTAGCACAGACTAAAAATTAGGATATACATATATATACATGCATTTCTAAAAACCAATGCATTTATTTATCTATGTACATATATTCATACATATCTATATCATAGCATTAAGGGTGTTGAGAAGAGTGTGTGTTATAGTAGAAGGAACACTGGGATTGGAAGTTAAGACCCCTTAGTTACAATTCTGGCTCTGCCACAGTTTGACTTGGGCAAATCACTCAAATACATCTGTAAAGAAAAGGAAGGAGCTCATTTTGGAGTGAAGATGAGGAGTTTGGTTTCCAACAGGTTGAATTTGATTTGCCAGCAGGGTGCCCAAATGGAAATGCCCTGTAGGCAGTTGGAAGTAAACTAGGAGGTTAGGTGTGAAGATAACAGTATAGATGTGATAATTGAAGCCAGAAGGGTGTTTGAGATCTCCAGGATAGACCGTGTCAATTTCCTTGAGGGATCAAGAAACGAAGAAACAAAGGAAGAGCTACAGTGGGAGAGACTCCAGCTTCAACTCAGCAACTATAATCCTGAGCCACTTTTAAAACGCTACCTTCCAATATAGTTTGCTCAGCAGCCCAGTTCCATATTTTATTTCTGTCATCCCACTTCGATCAATACCTCCCACTCCTGATGATTAACTGTGCTTGAATTACTCTAACTGGTCCATTAACTCTTCTATGGAAAGGATTCTCCTTTTTCTATATCAAGGCATGATTTTCTGTCAAATTTGCCTTTGGGTTAGAAATTTCCCTTTCATTCTCTTTTGTGAGAGGCAGCTATGGCATAGTGGATGGAGGGCAGGCTTTTCTGGTCTTCCTGGTTTCAGGCCTGCCTCTGACACTTACTGGCCATTTGTCCTTTAACGTCTTGGTGTTGTAGACCAATGGTGTTTTTGTTTGAGTTTGACACCATTGGTCTACAACACCAAGAGGTTAAACATCTCCCAATTGCATTCTAATCCAGTTCCAGTCCCACTCAGGAGTTCTATGCGTTTGACACTTCTATTGTAGACAACTCTTTAAGACTAGAAGGTGGTGACCTGCAGTGGTAGAGGAAGCTTCCTTCTCAGGGTGTTAGTTCCCTTTAATTAATGAGATCGCTATGTCTCTCCCAGTAGAGAAACTATGTCATTCTTCCCTAGCCTTTCCATATCTATTCCCTCATTCCAATAAGAGATTCATCCCATGAACAGACATTCTGTTTTTTCGTGATGCTAAAAGGACACTTGCTGATTCTTCATATTTGTGGTGGTTTGCCCATTTAGATGAGCTAATGAGTTGTTTGCCTTTTTTATTAGCGGTTATCTCCCCAAATAAGTAACTGGATCTTGAATCTTACTCTCTCCTAGTTCCTTCAATTGGAAAAAAAACTAAACAAAACAGGGGTGGGAGAACTCATAATGACATTTCAGGCCTTTAGATTTGTTGTAGTTTGGTGTTTTGCCTTTGCTTAAAGTAGATAGTGTTGTATTACTATGTTAATTTAGGAAAGTCACTTAACCTTTATGAGTCTCAGTTTCTTTCTTGCACTATCTCCCTCAAAGCAATTAAAAACAAGCCTTTATTAAGTACCTATTATTTGCCATGAACTGGAAATTAAAAATAAAAAAAGTCCTTGCCCTTGAGGATCTTATAACCCATTTGGGGGAAATGACACATATACATCTAATTATATATCAAACATATATAAAAATAAAAACAAGGGTATTTTGGAGGGAAGCATTAACACCTATAGAGATAGGAAAGACCTCATGTAGGAGGTGACTGGAGCTGAGCTTTGAAAGGCATCTAGCCCTTCTAAGAGATGATGATGAGAAAGGAGTCCATTCCAGGGATGAGAGGAGCATAGCCTGTGCACAGGCATGAAAATAAGAGATGGAATGTCGAGTATAAGGAGCTACAAGAATGTTACATTCCTGGATGGATGAAGGGGAGTAATATATAATATAGATGGAAATATAGGTTGGAGCCAGGTTGTGAAAAGCTCTCAGTAAGAGATGCATTTGTATTTGATCTTAGAGGCAAAGATAATAAAGAACCACTGGAATTTATTGAACAGTATTGTGCCAGGTGAGTTAATCACTCAATCAACAAGCATTTATTAAGCACTTACTGTGTGCTGGGCACTGTGCTATGGCTGTGTGATAGGACATCAATTAAGGAAGGGGTAAAAGGATTCCCTTGCTGCAGGAAGGGTTCAATTGAGATTAGATATTACATTTAATATATTTGAATATAAATTTATAATGGACACAGTCAACATGATGTATATATATGTATGATGATGTATATATAACATACTATGATATATTCTGAATTCCCTGAAGGCAAAATTCATATTTTCCTCACTTTTTTGGAACTACTCACCCAGTGAGGTTCATTTTATCTCCAATTGGACTGATTCCCAACTCATACATATTATATACAAGCTGTAGATCAGGAGCTTACTATAAGAATATATTTGTATACCATATCATGTATATTAATATAATATGACAATATTGTCTTATATATGTGTATTGCAAAAATTTTTTTGGGAGGGGGGGCAAGGCAATGATGATTAAGTGATTTTTCCAGGGTTACACAGCTAGTATGTGTCAAGTGTCTGAGGTCGGATTTGAACTCAGGTCCTACTGAATCCAAAGCCAGTGCTTTATCCACTGTGCCACCTAGCTGCCCTCTCTGTGCCACCTAGCTACCCTCTGAAAATCTTAATTAAGTTTAAAAACTAAGCACTAAGACTTTGGGGATCCCCCAAATGGGTTTTTAAAAATCTAAACCTATGACTTCATGCATATCTCTTACCGTTCTGACTTACTGTCTCAGCGAATTGCCTGGGGCTCTGGGGATATGTGAGTTTCTACACTTTACCTCCCTGTTCCTGGACTCTATATCCAGATTTCTCTTCTTTTTCCTAGCTGGACACATTAAACATACTCCCTTTCTAGCTCCTTCTTTATTTGTTGTCTTCCCCCATTAGAATAGAAGATCTTTGAGGGGACTGTTTTCATTGCTCTCTCTGTGTCTGTCTGTCTGTCTCTCCCACTTTCTCCCTACCTATCTACCTGTCTTTCCCAGAATCACAAATAGCCAGTATGTGTCAGAGGAAGAATTTGAACTTAGGTCTTTTTGACTCTAAGACTATCTCCTTATCTACTACACTGCCTATCATCAACAATGGATTTTTATAGTGCTTCTATTTTCATAGCATTTCCCATTTATTATCTCATCTTATCTTACAGTAAGTACCCTTGTGAGGTAGGATGAGAAAGTGTAATCATCCCCATTATATGGAAGGAGAAACCAAGGCTAGGAGAATGACTTGCTTAATGTGTTACTGAGAAAAATGTGATGTATAAACTGTTCATTGAACTAAAGATTATCCTTGGAGAATATGGGACTGGCAGTCATAATCGGTTCTGATGATCTCTTATATCTTTTATTATCAAACAGGATGAATGTTTTAACTAGAAGCAAATATCCTTAAAACCAGGTGTGTAGTGAAATGATATTTTCTGAAATTCCTGTTCTGGGGCAGGACGTCATCTAAGGAAGAGAGCAGCCTTTTAAAGGCAGTTTGATATACTTGTTAAATAACTCCTGGCAACTGCTTCCTGTATCAGGCGATGTAATTTTAGAGAGAAGTCACAGAACTAAAAATAGGAAAGTAGATAGGAGCAACAAGACCAGAGACATCAGTGTCACTCAAACAGAAAGTCACTTTTTGATAGAGAGTTCAGCAATCCATTTTGGTAACATACATTAGGAATTCAGCATTCATGGATCTCGTTGACTGGGAGAAGGGGAGGGGGTAGCAAGCCTATGTATTGTCTGAGTGTGTACTGCTTGGGGAGGAGGGTAACAAAATTAAGCTGGGAGAATTATAGTGCATATTCTCTGCTTCTGCTCTTCCCCATAATAGACCTTGCTTGGTCCTTAATTGTGTTCCCTTGTCTTTAGGATCCTGGAAGTAGGGGAATAATTGCATTATCAGGGCAATTATACACATAGTAGACATTTAATAATTATATACTGAATTGAATCAGAAAAGTTTTGCTGAGTTCCTAGTATGAGTAGGGAATTTGTAAACTGAGGCAAACCTCTCCAGTGGAATTTAGAACACTCATTCCCCAAAGGGGAAGACCAGAGAACATGAAGACCAGTTTTCTAGATTTAAATCCCTCTCTTCCTAAACAGGAAGGAAACCAGAGAAAGACAATGCCTGTAAAATCAAAGAAAGGTTTTTATTAAGCAGGGAAAAATAATTTCACATGTTGCATAGGTACTATCCAGTCTATGCTGAATAGGACACCAAGCAATCTATTGTGTGGGTTTATATACATTTTAAACAATGGCAGTTAAGGAATTTTGGAAGGAAAGATGGGCTTAGAAAGGAATGAGTCAGTGGGTTCCATTCCCAAGGGGAGGGGGAGTGAGGAATTCCAGGGGTCAAGGATGTGGTCTTTAAAACACAAATCAGAAAGCATCCTTGGTGATAAGCAGTTCACAGTTCAAGGCTTAAGTGATATCTTGATAAGGAGATCTCTCAAAAACAGGATAATTCTGAGAGTCCCATAACCAAAGTTGGGGGAGAGCTGAAGACAATAAGACCATAAACAGGATATGTTCATAGTCTCATAACTTGCAGTCAGGTAAGTCTTTGAAGATAGGAATGTTTCTTGAAGGTCCATAAACCACCATTACCAAATAGTTCAGGATCTGCTTCAGTGCTGGTATGAGCTTAATTGGCCTCAGAGTTACTAATTTTCCAGCTGGGTTTACCCTGGTCACTGCAAAGGATTGTTGGTGTGTTAGCCAATGCAGCTAGTCCTTATATGTTGTTCTGATTACCTGGATAAGCAGGGGACTCAAGCAAATCAAGGTATCCATTTTCACAAACTGTTTGGGGAGCTATGGGAAGATTCAAAGATGGATTGGAAGATTGTATATTTCCTCTTTAAACAAGCTCTGCTGAATGTCTAACTATATGCTGATACTAGATGAATCAATGGTCTTAGTGAGATAGACAACCTCTCCATCAATGTTGATTGCAATCCATCCATGCCTGCCCATTCTATATACATACACACACACACACACACACACACACACACACACACACACACATATATATATATATATATATATATATATATATATATATATATATATCCAGAGAAGAGTACAGAGAGGGGCATATTACTAGCTACTGCCCACATACATATAATCCATTAAAAACAAAACAAAACAAAATTATGGGGTAAACAAAGACCAGATGGTCTTTGGTATCCTCTCAGCTACTAGCTCAGCACATCTTCCCTACTCCCCCAAATCTTTCTTTCCATATCACTGTTCTCTTGTCCTGCCCCCATATTGTCCCAGTGTCTACATGCTGATTCTTGGTTGCCTTGGGCTTCCCATTGTGGCAGGCCAACCTAGTCCTATATATCTTGGTGGTACTCCATATTCCTTTCTCTATCTTCTCTTTCCCCTATCAAAACTTACTTGACTCTTATTACATTCACTTCAGCCTCTGCTTTTAGCAAAAGGCAACCCTTTAGTGATTTGCCTCTGAAATTATTTATAATTCAACCTGTGTATATATTATATGTACATAGTTGTTTGCATGTTGTATCCCCCATTAGAATGTGAGCTTCCTGACAGCAGGTGCCATGTATTTGCCTTTCTTTGTATTCCAAGTGCTTAGCGCAGTGTCTGGCATGTGGTAAACACTTAATAAATGTTTATTCATTTATTTACTATTGTTATTGTATGTCCCTTTTTCTTGAAGAAGACCAGTGACATTAGGAAGATGATATCTTGACTTGCAAGTGAATTGGATTTAAGTGAGGGGGGACTGAGCAAAGTCACGAGCCTTACTCTCTCCTCTAGAGCTATCTGGGCCCAGGGGCAAGATATAGATCAAGATGACTGTAGGTAGCCCAGTATGCAGTGGGAGACCTTGGACTTTTTAAGCTAAGATCTTTCCCAGGTCTCAGTTTGTCTGAGGCAGTGCCCATTTGGGGACTAAGGCTAGGTAAGAAATGAGGAAAAGAATAGCCTCTTTTTACCTAGTCAAAACAAACAAACAAACAAACAAAAACCCAACCCAAACCAAACCAAACAATCTGGGAGGGGAAGACCCTAATTGTTGCTGTCTAAAACAAAACAATTGCTATTTACACTCACTCTGAGTTATCAGAGCTCAAACAATGATCAAGTGAGGCTTGGGCTGGGACCTATTATTAGCAATCAACAATACCTAGAGTGATTTGGGTTTAAGACAGGGTCCTTAAAAGAAATATAGTCTGGGGCAGTGCAGTGGATAAAGCACAGGCCCTGGATTCAGGAGCACCTGAGTTCAAATCCAACTTCAGACACTTGATACTTACTAGCTATGTGACCCTGGGCAAGTGTTAACCCTCATTGCCCTGCAAAACAAAAACAAAAACAAAAAAAAAGAAAGAAAGAGAAAGAGAAAGAAAGAAATATAGCCTATAAACCTCAAGATATCTTTCCAGGTTTCAACAATCAAAATTTATATTCCTTTTGGGCAGAGAACCCGGAGGTAAGGGTATGATTCCCTATAGGGACAGAGGGAGAGGAGGGAGAGGAAGGAGAGAGGGAGCTAGGGAAGAAGATTAGGGCAAGGGTGAGTCAGCAAATATCTCTTTATCTGTCTGCCCTCTCCCCAAGAGCTGACAGCACTTAATAGTTATTGGAGGTTCAAGTACATGGAGGTTCAAAGAACAGGCCCATTTGACAATGAGTTGACAGTTAAGATTTGTTTAAGTGCTGTAGGTAATCCTAGGCACTTCCAGAATGACAGAGCAATAACCAACATTTGGGGAACATTAAGACTTCAAGTTTCAAACAATACTTTCCTGACTTACATTCCCTTGTCTACATCTGAATTTCAACATGGATTCAATATGGTGGATTTGGGTGGAGGACCAAAAGGTATGTCTAGTATAACAGAGGCATGTGTGTTTTAAAAAGTAAGAAATATGGGAGACTACACACCAAGTTAATGAATGTCTTTTGCTGTAGGGATAGCGCAGAGCCTGGCATTTATCTGTCAGGATATACTGTTCCATAGGAAATCATCTGGCTTTATTTCTTGAAATCACTGATGTTCATTTAAGAATCCCATTGCTGTACATAAGTAGCATTCTTTGCAAAACCTGAAACATATCAAGTAACCTTCTTGAATGTTTTTCCATTCAGGCAAGCAGAGAGAGACACTTTTCCTCAGTCATTACTGTCCACCTCTTTCCATGTGGCTGAGTACCATTTACTGAAGGATGCAGGCAATTTCCTAAATGGCCTTTGTGGTTCACTGGCCCTGTTTATGACAGTAGTGGAAAAAGGCAACGTTTTATAAAACTGTGAAAGAAATATTTGACATTTTAAAAAAATGAAACAAAATATCCAATATGATGCAAGTGGAGAGTAAAGTGAAACTCCTAGACTTATTTTGCTCACTCATTAGAGGAATATTAAGAAAAATGGGGGATTTTAGGGGGTGTCATTGTTTAGTTGGGTCTAGGAAGCAAAATTAATTATAATTCCTAACATTTGTATGTTTCACCAAATGTGCAAACTTAAGGATACAAATAAATAACTAGATCAATTAGATCAATTAGATTGAGCATTCCTGAGGAAGGAGAAACTGGGGTTGCTCTAAGAATGGATGCAGGGATAGAGCTAGGGAGTAAACCAGTGGAAATAGCAAATATGAAGTTGGGGTGGAAGGAAAGATATTTCCAATGTGGGTTTTTATGGGCTACATATAATTTCATGTTGTATATTTAAATAGGACCAGATTCTGAATTATATGGCCTTCTTATGACCTGAGATAAGTTTTATCCATATCTTTTCTCTTTGCAATTCGTGTGGCATAGTGGATGGAGTGTTGGGCATAGAGATAGGAAGATGGGTTGAAATGCCAAATGTTGACATTTACTAGCCCAGTGACCCTGAGCAAATCGTGTCAACTCTGTGTGCTTCCAACAAATCCATAGGCCTTCTCTAAGTTATCCACTCTTTTATATTTGTGTTGGTGGAGGGAGTTCCCCTTACTGAGGAAACCGTGATTCCTCTGGGTATCATCAGATCCCTTTGGATGGTGGGTTCAAGACAGATGGATCACTCAATTGACACTAAAACTTAAGTGAATATTTTGTGTCAGGCACTGTGCTAAGCTCTGGGGATACACAGAAAGGCAAAAACAATCCCTGCCTTCAAGTTCACAGTCAAATGGGTGAGACAAGATGCAAACAACTATGTACAAATAAGATTCTATCATCTATCTATCTATCTATCTATCTATCTATCTATCTATCTATCTATCTATCTATCTTTCTGTTATACACATATCCACACACACATATACATATGTGTATATATATATATACATACATACACACATACATATAAAATCTCCAAAGTTATGTGACTTTGCAGAAAGAATGACAATCCAGAGAGAGTGAATATATTGTAGCTCCATGTGTCTTGCTACTGTAATTACTTTTGTTCTGAGCAGTTACAGCTCCTATGGGAATATACACATAAGAGCTTGTCTTTTTGGACCTTTATCAGACCTAAAAAATAGGTAATGATGGCAAAAGACAGTACTAGCTGTTCACTAATGCTAGTAGAATATAGTCAAGTAATTTAAAAAGTATCTGAAGCCATGACAACAAAAAGAGTAGTGCCTAATTTTCACAAAAGGACCCTAGTCACTGGACTTAGTCAAGTAGACCTCATTCAAATCTTTACTGAAATACTTACTTACTAGCTATACAATCCTAGGCAAATCAGTAACCTCAGTGTGCCTTAGTTTCCTCATCTGTAAAATGTGAGGGTGGGGGTGGGGGTAAGTGAATTTGATGGGTTCTAAAGTTTCTTCCAAATCTATGATCCCATGATCCTAATGTTTTCCAATCCAAAGGATTCCTTACAAAATAGTATGAATCCCTCCCTCCTCAATATTATTTCCAAATAATGTTACAGGTTTAAAAAATGACTTTCTGCCTTCTCTTACAAGCTTGCTTTATTAACAAGGTGTACTGAAAGTTTCTCTCAGGACCTGTCCTAAACAAAATTGTGAGATCATTTAGTTAATTTTCAGCAATTTTCTGCAAATTGCCCCTTTTCCCCCCAATATGTTCTGTGTCTTTACACCCTTCAGTACTCATCTGCCTCATCCCCATCCTGCTATCCCATCATAAAGCAAACTATATTAGGAACTTTGTGTTATCTATCCTAGGACTATTTGAATTAAAAAAAATGTCTAGGAAGAAGGCCATACTTAATACAAAAGAATATTTCTCTAGAGGTGGAATTTTAGACACACATTGGGGAGACATTTTGGGTAGGGGAATTTTCTCAGTGCTCCCTCACATCCTAACACATAGATTTTGGTCTTCTTTTTCTAGGAGCAAGGTAAAGTAAGTTAAATCAAAGCTCCAGGAACAGCATCTTCTCTATAGAGAACTTAGCAGATTAACCTTTCATTATATTTAATAATAATAATAATTCCCTGTTTGACATTCAAAGCCCTTAATAATATATCCCTCCTTATCTTTATAATTTTCTTTCACTTTACTCTTCACCATATGTTCTTTCTTCCAGTGACACTGCCCTCCTGGCTGTTCCAAGAACAAGAAACTGTCTCTGACATTTCCTATGTTTGGAATGATCCTCCTCATCTCTGCCTACTGGCTTCTCTGGCTTCCTATAAGTCCCAACTAAAATCTCATCTTCTACAGGAAGCCTTCCCCAGACCTTCATAACTAGTTGTTTTCTTCTTTTGGTTATTTCCTATTTATCCTCTCTATAACTTGTTTGTACATATCTGTTTGTAGGTTGTCTCTGTTATTAGATTGTAAATTCCTTTGGGGCAGGGGACTATCTTTTGCCACTTTTTGTATCCCAAGCACTTGGCACAGTGCCTGCCACATAGGAGGGGATTAATAAATGTTTGTTGACTGACTGACTAATAAGGGAAATGTTGAAGAACAAGAAACCATGTGAAATCTCAACTTCCATACCAAATTTCCCTTGCAAATGCTTGAAACTAGAATAATTTCTCAAGATGATGCTAAATTTCAAAGTTAGTAGAGAGCACATACGGAATTACAGATCATTTACTAATTTTTTTTCTCTTTAAGAAAAGTTTTAGGTGATTAGATGGCAGTGTGGTACAATGGAAAGATCATTGATTCTGGAGTCAGATGAACTAGGTTCAAATCTGATGTTTGTAACCTTGGGCAAGTCACTTAATTTTTGTAGGCCTCAGTTTCCTCATATGTAAAACGAAAGGGTTGAACTAGATGACTTCTATGGTCTTTTCTACCTTTAAATCTATGATTTTGAAAGACTATTTGATTGACCTGCTTTTTGCTAATTAAGTTTAGGATTATTTAAAAATATTCCCTCTCAACTACTTCCTCATTTATAAAGTCATTAATTCCTGCTACTTTAGTCTTTACAACATTCTCTTAGAACCAATCCTTCCTCCTCACTTAATTGACCATTCAGTGCTGTGTTGGGACCAGCTTGCAAGAGCTGATTGTTAAATTTCCTGTGTGAACATTTCTAACCTAGAAATCAGCAAAGCTACAAATCAGGGCTTGATTTATTGTTTTATTGGTTGTCCAGACTTAAGAAAGTGATGGAAAAAATGTTAATGCAGATTAAACTTAAAGATTTGTCACGAGCAAATGAATATACAAATACAGTAAACATATCATTAGTCTAATGTCACTAGGTATGGGGTTATAGGCAAAATTCAAAAGGCAGCAGCAGCAGGTCACTAATGCCAGTGATTATGAGACTTCTAATAGTTCTGCTAATACAGAATATGTGAGAGCATCATTCTAGTGCTAATTAAGAGCACAAGTCTCAAACTTGGATGTGTAACCATGATCCATGATGTACAGGATTCCTTTCTTTTAAAAAAAAGATGTTATTTGATATTGATATCTATTTTCATATATTGTTATCTTTTGATAACAATTTGATATCTTGATATCCTTTGTCTTGACATCACTCACATTTCCCAATATCCTCCCCCACCCTCAAAGTCATCCCTTATAATAATGAAAAAAAAACCCCACAATTCAACAAAATTAATCAACATGTCAAAAATATCTGATATTATATGTGGAATTCCATACCCTTAATCCTGCTCCTCTACAAAGAGCCTGGGGAGGTGCCTTGTTAAACCTTTTCTTTGGAGCCAAGCTTGGTCATTATGACTTCAAAATATTCATTTTTTTATTTTTATTGTTCTTTCCATTTATATTGTTCTGGTCATTGTATATATTGTTTTGCTCATTCTTCTTGTTTCATTTTGCAATAGTTTATATGTCTTTCTATGCTTCTCTCTCTATATATCATATGCATGGTTTCTTACAGTGCATTCTATCACATTCATGTACCACAATTTGTCTAGCCATTCCTTAGTCTGTAGGCTACTTTGCTTCCAGTTCTTTGCTCTTACATGAAGTGTTATGTACATTGTATATATATATATATATGTGTGTGTGTGTGTGTGTGTATGAGGCCTTTTGTTTTATTATTGACCTCCTTGGGGTAAATCCCTAGCAAAAGAGTATCTGGGTCAAAGGTTATGTGTAATTGAATAACTTTTTAGCATAATTCCAAATTGCTTTCCAGAATGGTTGGATCATTTTCTACCCTCCAATACTTGTCATCTTTGTCAGTTTGCCGGACCTGAGGTGACACTTCAGGGTTGTTTTAATTTATATTTCTCTTATTTATTTGGATACTTAAAAAATACAATTAATGGTAGTTTGCACTTCTGAAAAGCTTTTGGTCTTATGTATTTTTGTTAGTTGCCTACATATCTTGGATATTAGAACCTTGTAAGAGATAATTGATACAAAGGTTATTTTTTCAATCAAATGGTTCTCTTATTATCCCAGTTTCATTAATTTGTTTTTATAAAAAGTTTTGAATTTCCTTTAATGAGATTTTTCTATTTTATCTTTTATAATCATCTCTTTCTTGTTTGGCTAAAATTCATATCCTAGCCATAGCTATGAAAGGTTCCTGATTTCATTCTCTTTTAAAATGATTTTATCTTTAATATTCAGACCACATTTACATTTTTGTTTATTGTGGTATAAAATATGAGATATTGGTCTAAACTTAATTTCTATCTAATTGCTGTACAGTTCCCACCCACCCCGAATTTTAAAATAGATAATTATTCCCCAATTAATTAATGTTTTTAGGTTTATCTACCTAATTCATTTCTGATTCTTTCTTATCTAGCATGTCCATTGACCTACTTATCTATTTCTTTTTTTAACCTGTACCAAACAGTGTTCATGGGTTCTCTTTCATAAGATAATTTGATGTCTGGAAGTGCTATTCTCCCTGTATTTTTCCTTTTTTAAGAGTCTTCCCATTAGTATTCTAGATTTTTGCTTCTCCAAATGAATTTTGTTATTATTTTGTCTAGTTCTGTAAAGTATCACTTCGGTAGTTTGATTAATAGATTTCCTTTCTCTTATTACTTTTTTGCATGTGGCACCATGTGGTTCTGTTTGTGAACTTAGAAATTTAAAAATGAATCTAATTTGTATATACAATAGGAAGAATGGGTGTTTTTTTTTAATCCCTTCTCTTATCTATCTTTGGGTTTCCATTATGAGATTGTATAAGAGATCAGAGTAAATTACTAATACTCAAGGAAGTACCTGTGATGATAGATCCAGAGTTGGCTGTGTAGTACATACTTGATGAGTGTCTATGGAAGCATTTTCCTACATCACACCAAGTGTAAAATAATGAAGAGAAAGCTCTTAACAGATAATAGTTGGTCTTCTTAGAATAGAATTTTTATCATATTTCTTCCCTGATCAAGGCCGACTATAAGCTATTCAATTCAATCCAATACACAGGCAAGTATTAGGCTCTGTCTCTCCTTTCTGTTAGGTCCATTGACTCTATCTTACAACAGATCTTATTCCATATTTTTAAACAACATGGTATCACTACTTTCAATAGGTTGGTCTCCTTAACATCTTATGCACATCCCCTCTTCATTTCTATTTTTTTGCTGTTACTCATTTTGTAATCTCAACCCAGAATTCCCATCTCCTTCTCCTTTACCAAGTCATAACCTTGTTCATGACCCATCTAAAGGCTCATCTCCTTCAAGAAGAGTTCCTTGACTATGTCTTCCTTATGGTCATACCAACCTTATCTCAAATTCCCTTAACACCTGTGTAATAAAACCTGTACTTCAAGTGCCTATGAAATGTTTTTTTTTTAAATTTCATGTGTCATATATATTTTATAATGTACAGCATGCATTTTAAAAAATTAAAAAAAATATTTTTAGGGAGGCAATTGGGGTTAAGTGACTTGCCCAGGGTCACACAGCTAGTAAGTGTTAAGTGCCTGAGGTCAGATTTGAACTCAGGCATTCCTGAATCCAGGGGGTGCTCTATCCACTGCACCACCTAGCTGCTCCTACAGCATGCATTTTTAACAGCTAGATTGTTGTTTGATTAAGGGTAGAGATAATATGTTCTTTAAAAAAACCAACCTTCATAGTAGCTCTGGCCACACAGTAGTCACTAAAGAACTGTTACTCATCTCCTGACAGAGACGTGATGGATTCAAGGTACAGTAAGAAGCATACAGTTTGGGACATGACCACTGAGTGGATTTATTTTGTTTGCCAATGTTCATTTGTTACAAGGGTTTTTATTTCCTCTGCTTTTAATGGGTGGAGGTGTAGTGGGGATTAGGGAAGAGGGATTGGCATTTCAACAACAGTGATGCCAAAAAAATAAGGAGAGATGTTGTAACAGTTTTTAAAATGCACAGAAGAGAATAGAAGGAAGGTCAGAAGCAATTTTGAAAGTAATATGTGAAATATGTGGAAAGTAACAATTTTGAAAGTAATTTGTGAGGGGCAGCTAGGTGGTGCAGTGGATAGAGCACTGGACCTGGAGTCAGGAGGACCTGAGTTCAAAACCAGCCTCAGACACTTAATATTTACTAGCTGTGTGACCCTGGCAAATCACTTAACCCCATTCGCCTCACCAAAAAAAAGAAAGAAAGAAAGAAAGAAAGAAAGAAAGAAAGAAAGAAAGAAAGAAAGAAAGAAAGAAAGAAAGAAAGAAAGAAAGAAAGAAAGAAAGAAAGATGTGGAACTGATTATGTATTTTTTAAAAAGTTGAATGAAATGGATGTTCATGGCTTCATATATATTACTCTTTTTTCCCCAGGGCAATGAGAGTTAAGTGACTTGCCCAGGGTCACACAGCTGGTAATTGTCAAGTGTCTGAGGCGGGGTCTGAACTCAGGTCCTCCTGAATCCAGGGCCAGTGCTTTATTCACTGTACCACTTAGCTGCTCTATAATATTCTTCTTGTGTTCTGTGTATATAAAAATGCTCTTTGTGTATAAGTTAAAAATTTTTTAAATTAAAAAGAACCCCCATATACCTCAAGACAATACATATTAAAGAAAAAATGGTTTATGATTGCTTTTTGATTTTATACAACAGTATTTCTCCCTCCATTGAATCTATTCTTGTAAGAGAGGAAAATATTTAAGCAAAGTAGGAGGAATGTATATTTTCATATTGGTTCTCCAGGACTGAGATGGTTCATTTTAATTAATTAGAGTTTTTATGACTATTATCATTGATATTATTGTAATTATTGTGTATGTAGTTCTCTTGATACTTTCCTTCTGTATCACTTTACATATTTCCCCATGCATCTTTGAGATTTTGTTTTGTTTTGCTTTGTTTTTGTGGGATAATGGGGGTTAAGTGACTTGCCCAGGGTCACACAGCTAGTAAGTAGCAAGTGTCTGAGGCCGGATTTGAACTCAGGTCCTCCTGAATCCAGGTGCTTTATCCACTGCACCACCTAGCAGGCCCCCATCTTTGAGATTTTGGTATTCATCATTTCATAATGGGCAATGTTCAAAAGGGGTATGTGTTCATATACCATGTTTTATTTATTTATTTATTTTTTAGTGAGGCAATTAGGGTTAAGTGACTTGCCCAGGGTCATACAGCTAGTAAGTGTTAAGTGTCTGAGGCTGGATTTGAACTCAGGTACTCCTGACTCCAGGGCCAGTGCTCTACCCACTGCGCCACCTAGCTGCCCCTCATATACCATCATTTTTAAGGGACAGCTAGGTGACTCAGTGGATAGAGCATTGAGCCTGGAGTCAGAAAGACCAGAGTTCAAATCTGGCCTCAGACACTTACTAGCTGTGTGTGACCCTGGGTAAGTAAAACTGGAGAAGGAAATGGCAAACTACTTCAGTATCTTTTCCAAGAAAACCCCATGAACAGTTGGTCCATGGAGTTACAAAGAATCAGACATGACTGAACAATAGTGATTGAAGGGCATTGTTTTATTTCCAGTTTTTTGCTAGCACAAAAAAAGTGCTGTTATCAATCTACTGATTCTTTGTTGCTTCAAGGATCAGATATAAAATCCTCTGTCCCTTCCCTATACTTCTAGACTTCTTACACCTTCTTACACTTTATGCCTCCACATACTCTAGGATCCAGTGATGTTTGCCTCCATGTGGCTTTTCTTTTCTTTCTTTCTTTCTTTCTTTTTTTTGCCAATTCATTAGTTGTGAAATAAAACTTTGAATATATTTAAAGTTTCATTTATCTTAGTAATGATTTGAAACAATATTGCATATGGTTGTTGATCATTTTCTTTTTTTGGTTTAAATTTTATATTATTTTTAATTTATGGAATAAAACAAGCATTTTTATAACATAATATAATAAAAATATGTTTGCATAGGAAACCGCAAATATTCTGTATAACTTGCTATACCTTTTAAATATATAATAAAGTTATCATGTTTTTTTTCTTCCCTCCCTCACCCTTGCCCTAGAGATAGGTACAATTATACACAAATGAGTGTGTGTGTGGGGGGGAGGCGGGGGTGGGTATAGTGGACGGAGGCAATGGACCTGGAGTCAGAAAGACTTCTAAGTCTGGTACTAATGAATAGGGTAATTTGATCAGGAAGGAAAGGAGTCAGGAAGATTTGGGTTCAAATCCTGCCTTGGAAATTTCTTAGCTATAAGATCTCAGGCAAGCCACTTAACTCTCTATGCCTCAATTTCTTCATCACTAAAATGGGGGCAGTAATATCATCTATCTCATAGGGCTCTTGGGAGGTTCAAATAATTGTAAAGTGCTTTGCACAATGTCTGGCACATAGCAGATAGCATCTTCCTTCCTATGCCCTTTGTAGTTAATTTGGATACTTATAATAGTCAAAATCACTTATTTGCTCAAAGTTGTTCTTAAAACAATGTTGCTGTTACCATATAAAATATTCTCTTGATTTTGCTCATTTTGCTCTTCATTATTTCATGCAAGAACCTGTATGTTAAAAATATTTATAGCATCTCTCTTTGGGGTGGCAAAGACCATTTGGAGATTTGGGGGATTTTAGAAATTTGGGGGATGTCCATTAATTGGGGAGTGGCAGAACAAGTTATGGTATATGATTGTTATGGAATATTACTGTGCTATTAGAAATGATGAGCTTGATGATCTTAGCAAAACATGGATAGACTTACCTCTTTTTCTTCTGAAAACTATTCTTTGACCATTTATTAACTAGTGAATGGTCCTTGGTTTTATATATTAGCATGTAGACTCTGTGCTAACTCTTTCCACCCACATTCAGAATTGCAGGTTGGATTCCCAAAGAGAGACTACATATGGTTCCTTTTAGGGTATTCAGGGTAACCCCAAGGAGTTAGAGGTATCTTCTAAAGCAATTGCACATAAACTTCCATTGTGTTGTCCCTCCAATTTCAACCCACTAGTTTTATTTTGTTTTGTTTATTTTGTTTTGTTTTGTTAACAGGGATAAGTGACTTGCCTAGGGTCACACAGCTAATGTCTGAGGTCAGATTTGAACTCAGGAAGATGAGTCTTCCTGACTCCAGACCTGGTACTCTATTCACTATGGCGCCACCTACCTGCCCTAGTTATTATCTACTTAGTGTCAATTGCCAAGTTTAATGGTCTTTTCTCAATCATCCTTAGTGACTTCTCTGGGGCCTTTAACACTGTCAATAGTCCACTTCTTAGTACTCTCTTCTCTCTAGGTTTTGTGACACTATTTTCTGATTTTCCTTTTACCTCCCTATTGGACCCTATTGGATCCTTTGCTGGATCTTCATCTAGGTCATACCTGCTAAACGTGGGTGTCCTATAGGGCTCTCTCCTGGGCCTTCTTTTCTTGTTCCTCTATATCATTTCACTGGGTGACCTCAACAGCTCTCATGGATTCCTTTATCATATAGATATGTAGTGCAGAGGATAGAGTGATGGACCTGGAGTCAAAAAGACTTCCAAGTCTGGTACTAATGAACAGTGTAATTGGTCAGGAAGGAAGGGAGTCAGGAAGATTTGGGTTCAAATCCTGCCTTAGACAATTATTAGCTATAAGACCTCAGGTAAGCCACTTAACTCTCTACACCTCAGTTTCTTCATCACTAAAATGGGGGCAGTAATATCACCTATCTCATAGGACTCTTGTGAGGTTCAAATAATTGTAAAGTGCTTAGCACAGTGTCTGGCACATAGTATGCATTATATAAATGTTAGCTATTATTATTATTATTAGCTATTAGGTAGGTCCTATTTCCAATGACTTTGAGAAGGAACGCTTTTATTTTAAGCGTTGAATCTACTTCTCAGCAAGAGCATGGGACAAGACATTCCTCTGGTGCCTAGACTTGTACATGCTATACCCAGATAAAACTAGCTCAACTATGTTCAACAACCTCTTTACCCTTAGCACAAACTCTTTGTTATCTCTATAGCTCCTTCCATTAGATTTCTCTGACTTAGTCCTACCAATACAGCACAATCTCTGCCCTTTCGGAGACTTCTGACTCTGCTTCTATTGTGATGTTCTATCCTTTTCTCTGTCCTTTATGGGATATGATCTATGGCCTTAATGGACTCACCTCTATCCCAGTAACACTATTGTTGATGTCTATCCTTTGTATTCACACTTTTTTATACCACTGCCAACCCAAAGTGTTATTTATTTGGTCTCACTGCAGAAAATAGAGATGCCCTTTTTTCTGTTTATATATTTAAGCACATTTTCCCTTTTTCCTTTTCTTTTTCTAATCCACAGCCAAAAAATTATCCATTCCCCCCCTCCCCTCTTTCCTCCCTTCTTCCTTCCTTTGTTTTCCTTTTTGTTTGCTTTCTTTTTCTGTCTGTCTTTATTTCTTTCTATCATTCTCTTCCTAAATTCCCATTAGGATCCATGAGATCTTAAAATGAAAATGCCCAACAACTGTCTTCCCCCTTCTCTCTCTCAAATAAGGATAGTTTTTCAAACTGGAAGTAGAAGTATAGTCTGAGTAGTTAATGCTAATATGGCCACCATGAGGCACTGGACCAAAATGTGGTGCTTTTGTACCTAGTGAGTCCTCTGCATATAGCAACAAAGGATGAAACTGGCTGAATTCATAGGTATCAGACTGAAAGACAGAGAGATAGTATTGGTGCCTCTGACAAAAGCCCTTCCACAATCTTGATATGTAATTGGTCCTGATTTGGCCCTGGATCTAGAATGATACTTCCCTACTCGAAATAACTGTGGGGCCTATATTTAAAAGCACCATCATAAATAGCCAGAATGAATGTAAACAACAAATGGTAGGCTATTTCCACTGTGGCATCCCAGAGCCACATTTGGATTTGTCCACCTTCGGAAACATGTAAACACTAGAGTTTTAGGCTAGGATCCAGTTTTTGTTTCAGGAATGAGACTCCTTATAGGTGAGGGGTTAGAGAAGAAAATAGCATGGGTATAAGGAGGGGATAAAGGGAGAGAACATCTCAATGGGGAGATCCAGTATTCAAGCTGCCTTCACACTGAATGGTTACAGAATTACACAATGACAAAGTTGGAAGGGTCATTGGCAGCCATGAAGTGAAACCCCCAAACAATCTCTACAACAGTCTCTCTCAATGTCATCTCCATCCCACTAGAGACTAGTACTTCACTCCTCATTTGGATTGGTTAGCTTTGTGACCATTTTATATGTGGTCTTCCTCATAAGAAATGTAAGCTCAGGGGCAGCTAGGTGGTGCAGTGGATAGAGCACCGGCCCTGGATTCAGGAGTACCTGAGTTCAAATCCACACTCAGACACTTGACACTTACTAGCTGTGTGACGCTGGGGAAGTCACTTAACCCCCCACTGCCCTGCAAAAAAAAAAAATGTAAGCTCCTTGAGAGCAGACATTGTCTTGCGTGCTTTTATATGTATCTTCAGTCCTTTGCACAGTGGCTAGCACATAGTAAATGCTTAATAGATATACAGTCTCTATCTCTGTCTCCTTGTCTCCCTCTTCTCCCCTCTCTCCTCCCCTTACCCCATCCAACATGTTCAATAGACAATCAACCTCTGCTTAAATGTCTCCAATGAGGGGAAAACTACCACATTCCTTCTCCTTTTGAGAATCTGTCAGTCATTCTTTCATGAGATGGCATTATTAGCCAATCCAAAACCATTTGCTATTATTATCCTTATTTTACAGATGGATAAATCGAGACAGACAGAGGTTAAGTGACTTGCCCAGGGCCACACAGCTCATAAATGTCTGAGGCCAGATTCAAAGTGAGGTCTTTCATGACTTCATGTCCAGAGCTATCTATCCACTTCGCTACCTAACTGCCTCTTTCAGCCTGACTTTTAAAATAACTGAATGCCAGTTAATACAGGTTCTGGTACTAGCAGTCTTCAGTGCTTTGGTCTTTGTTCCTTCCTTCCTTCCTTTCTTTCTTTTTGTTATTGTTGTTTTATTTAGAATTTTTATTTTCCCAAATTACATGTAAAAACAAATTTAACATCATTTAAAAAAATGTTGTGTTCCAAATTCTCTTCCTGGTCTTTCTTAATAATCTTTCTTCAGCCCCCACAACCTGCCGTGATGAAGGGTGGGAGAATCTAGCTGGTAACGCCTGACAGAGGTTCATTAGGGATATTACATGGGTTTGAAAACCACTCCAGCCAATCAGATTGCAGATTTTATTGAAATAATTTTATAAACAAGTCTTCAGACCGGGCTCAGCTCTGATGAATCCTTAAAGCTCATTAGCACCCTCAAAAAAAATGTGAAGAGATGAAAATAAAACTCAAGGATTAAAACAACTTTTACCTTAGGCAAAACTGTCTGCTTGTGCTTTCTATTTCCCCATCTGTAAAATGGGGATAATGATATTTGTCTTTCCGGATCATAGAAAAAAAAAAGATAGTGCAAAGTTCTAGAAAGTGCTCTTGGCAGTTTGGAAGGAAGATGGCATATAAACATGATTATTTTTAATAACATCATAAATAATAATAGTGATAAATGCAAGGCGGCTTTCTCTGAAGCTAGGGTAAGGCTAGCTGACTATAATGGAAGCATGCACTGGCGTGGCATGTCAAGTAGGTGGAACGTCATAGAAATTCACCTGGTTTGAATTAGTCAACCCACATGCCCTCCATCAACTGCACAGAGCACTTACTTCAATATCAAGGGATTGTTAGTCAAAAGACGCCTCACTAGAAATTAATTAAATGTGTTTGTTGCTGTTGTTGCCACAGATGTACAGTGACCTTAATAATATGGTGAAACAGAAGCACGTTCAGGTGGCCATTATGTTCCCACGCTGGGAATTCTTGCCTGAGCAAACTGAATTACCTCAAATGTGCCCTGAGTCAGATGACAGAAGTCTTTCAAATCCCATTCTGACCCACTGCTGCAGGAAGAACATGATTTCACTCTGAGATGAAAGTACTAAGTTGGGGTGGGAGGGGGAGCCACCCTCAAGACTCTGCGTGTGGAAGGGATAACACTGAAAATGTCTGGGAGTTCTGGATGAAGTAAATGCCTTACTGAACTAAGCAAGTTGCACTATATCCTGTTTTCTTCTCTTTCTTATTTTTGCATCAAACAAAAATAGGTCATAGGATCATATTTTAGAACTGAAATGGACTTCAGAGATCCAGCTAGTCCAAATTCCTCATTTTATAGTTGAAGAAACTGAAGCCTAGGGAAGTTATATGACTTGTCTAAGGTCATACAGATAGTAAATATCAGAGGCAAGGCCTCTGACTCCCATAGCACATGCTCTATACTCAGTATCTATTGCAGCTAGGTGGACTAGTGCATAGTGCTGGACTTGAAGTCAGAAAAACCTGAGTTTAATATCTCCCCTTAGGGGCAGCTAGGTGGCACAGTGGACAGAGCACCGGCCCTGGAGTCAGGAGTACCTGAGTTCAAATCCAGCCTCAAACACTTTACACACTTACTAGCTGTGTGACCCTGGGCAAGTCACTTAACCCCAGTTGCCTCACTAAAAAAAAAAAAACAAAAAACCTCCCCTTAAATACTTACTGGTTGTGTGACCTTGGGAAAGTCACAGGATCTCCATCTCAGTTTTCTCATTTGTAAAATAATAGCTAGCATTTCTTTATAGTACTTTATGTTTTGTAAACATTTTACTTGTGTTAACTAATTCAGTCCGCCTCAGTCATCCTCACTACAACCCTGGGAGGTAGGTACTGTTATCATCACCATTTTAGAGTTGAGGAAACTGAAGCAAAAAAGAGGTTAAGTGACTTGTCCAGGGTTGCACATCTAGTAAGTATTGGAGTCAGGACATATGAACTCAGACTTCCCTGACTCAAAGTTCCTGATTCTATCCACTGCCACCTAGCTGCTCAAAATGAGGATCATACCACCTACCTCACTGAGTTGTGAGAATAAAATGAGATTTTATATATATATATATATATATATATATATACACACACATACACACATATAGTATAATGTTATAATAAAACGTAACAGTAATATAATAATATAGTATGTTATGTATTATATACAATGTATGACATGTTATATGTGATATAATATTATGATGTAATATATAACATAATAATATATAGTGCTTTGTAAACCTATAAGTGTTAGCTTTTTTATTATATATCATGCCATTTAAATGACTACGACTGACATCCAGATTTGCAGCAATAAGGAAATCAACTCATGTGCTTGAAATTAAATTGAGAATGTGAAGAGGAAAATTGGGGGAGAGAGGTAGAATCAAGAAAAAATGCTGCCTTTCCATAGAAATTATTAAATAATTTATAGAAAATAGATATAAGCACATAAGTGTTTTATGTGAAATTTCCGGGCTTCTCTCTTAAAGGCATCGAGTAATAGCCAGTGAAGAAATGCAATCCAATAGCGGAGCTCTGGGTTTGTGAGTTTAGATGAAAGGAATCAGTACAGGGGCATACAGGCATTAAAAAAAAGAAGGCAAAGACTAAAAAGGAGAGGAAAAAAGGAAACTTCAGTAGGAGAATCTCAGGCATCAGAATGGCTAATTTGAGCTTCAGAGAGTTGCCCTGAGCATACATTAAGCGGGGTTCAGCTGCTCGATGTACCATCAAATATTTCATATTAATAATTAACAAGTCACTGGCTGTCAGAGCCAGATTCAAATGGATGGAAGGGGAGTTTGGGTCACCTGTATTAGGACTGAAAGACTTAATGAGGGGGTAGCTTTACTGCAGTTTTGAGAGATGATATGCCAGAGCCAAGGATTAAGAGATGCACATCTCCGAAGGCTCCCCTCCTCCTTCTCTCCTCCCTCCTGCTGCTTGTTTGTGGTCTTTCCTTTCCTTTTTTTTATTCTCTCTCTCTCTCTCTCTCTCTCTCTCTCTCTCTCTCTCTCTCTCTCTCTCTCTCTTTCTCTCTCTCTCTTTCTCTCCCTCTCTCTCTCTCTCTCTCTCTCTCTCTCTCTCTCTCTCTCTCTCTCTCTCTCTCTCTCTCTCTCTCTCTCTCTCTCTCTGTCTTCATGAGAAAAATATAAAGAATGTACTTATTAAGGGCCCAAACTTGCCTTCAAGTAGGGGATGTATGTTGCTATAACACGGCTCGAGATTGTCCTGATTCGTACACAGGCACCATCAGCAATTATTTAAGATAAATGGTGATAGGCAGCATGTATCAGAGGGTGGGAATAGGTCCTGAAAGTGAAGTGAGAAGAACCTATGAGATCACTTGGAAAAGCTTGTGAATTCCTTGCCATTTGCCTCCTTGGCTTTGGATGAAAAGCAAATCTTAAAGCTGCTCAAAATGTGTCTGATTCATCTGTAACTGAGAATGAGACCAATCAGGGATAAGAAGTAAGTAAAATCTTTCTGATCCTGGAGCCAAGATAGCCTATTTTAAAGCACTTAATGTATTTTTTTTCTTAAAGATATATACACTGACTGTAATTAAGCGCTCTTTTTTTCCTTGTGATCTTGGCATGATGTTAAAAAAGAGATAGAGAGAGGGAGCTTGCTTGCCAAGCGGATTTTTCTAAGCTCTCTCAGCCCTAATTAAAAGTCCTTTGTGTAAGACCAACCGGCAATCAGATTTCTAATTAGAGTCGAACCAAACTGCTTTGGTGAACTGTGGGTTTCTCTAAAACACAAGGTTCTTGGAAGAAGTCCTGTCCATTTGAATACTACGCTTTATCAAAGCCCTCCCCAGGCCCCACTGGGGACTGAAAAGGGTCTGTCAGAGGGCAATGTCACAACACCCGTTGCTGTTGGGACACTATTTCCTTCTCTGATTGGACATCATTCATTGGAGGGTCACTGCCAAGCTGAGCCCTAATACCCCTTGATGTTCATTATTATCCCAGGTAAATTGGTTTCCTTTCTGGATTGACTGCAGGACCTTGAAGTTTGAAGGGATCATTTCTGTGTATATTAAATAAAATTCTTACGTTTTATATGGTCTCATACACCTGCAAATTAGGACTTCCTTGCTCAATTTGCAAATTTCACTGGGTTTTAGTGGACTTCTATAGCCTAACAGATAGCTGATATTCATATAGGACTAATACTAGTACTGATAACTGGCATTCATATAGGATTCCTAAGGTTTGCATCTAGCATACGATATTTTATTTGAATCTTACAAGAGCCCTGAAAGGCAGGTTAGATAGCATTGTCTCTGTTTTAGTGATGAAGAAATGAAGGTGTAGAGAGTTAAGTGACTTGCTTGAGGTCCTACAGCTAATAAATGTCTAAGGTAGCATTTGAACCCAAATCTTCCTGACTCCAATTCTGGTACTAATGAATTTAGTACCAGTTAGTCTTGGGTCTGGGAAACAGAGAACCAGTAAATAGGTAGTGGCTTTGTTTGCATGTTGTCTTCCCATTAGTTGGTGAACTCCTTGAGGGCAGGAACTGCCCTTTACCTTTCTTTGTTTTCCCAAAGCTTAGGACAGTGCCTGTCAATTAATTAGTCAGTCAATAGACATTTATTAAGAGCCTACTATGTTCTGGCCTCTGTGCTAAGGGCTAAGGACACAGAGAAAGGCAAAAGAGAGTCTCTGACCCGGAAGAGCTCACAGTCTCAGGGGGACACAAAAGAGCTATATAATGGATAATTAGGAAAGAATCAACAATCACTCAGCAGGCATCGATATATGCTTGTAAACTGACTGACTGGTCTTGGTGTCAGAAGACCTGAATATGAGTTCCATCTCTGTTACTTATTAGCTGTATGATCCTGGACAAATCAATTCCCTTCTCTGAAGTTTAGTTTCTTATCTATAAAAAAGAGATAGTTGTCTTTTACATTATAACTACCTTACCCCGAGGGTTCTTGGGAGGTTCAAATGACATAATATATCTGAAAGAGCAATGTAACTGAAGGATTATACAATGTAAACTATTATTATTGGGCCTTTTCCCATTTTGTGTAAAGGAACATGGGACTATTCATAGATGTTGGGTGACTAGAACAGCAGAATATCACATCAGTCAAGCCAAAAGCACGGGATAGAACATCCTAATCTTTGTGCTTCTACTACCTAGTCACTATGCTAGAGTTTTCCCCTGGTTACCATGTATAGATTTCTAAGACACCTTTTTTGTTTTTTTGTTTGTTTGTTTTTTTAGTGAGGCAATTGGGGTTAAGTGACTTGCCCAGGGTCACACAGCTAGTTAAGTATTAAGTGTCTGAGGCTGGATTTGAACTCAGGTACTCCTGACTCCAGGGCCGGTGCTCTATCCACTGCGCCATCTAGCCACCCCTTTTTGTTTTGTTTTGTTTTGTTTTTTACTAAGACACCTTTTTAAAAGAGACTTTCAGAAATATAGGCTTTTGTGTACAGCTTGTAACTGGGATACTAAAAGGAGAAACTCTTCCTCAATTCTTGATTGTTATTGCTGTGACAAAGACAGCACAAATGTAATCCATGTCTCATGATATTAAGGACAAAGCACCCAGGAGCCACAGAATACCATGAAAAGATGTGGGACATATTTCTGGGGCCTGGCTCACTTCAGGTAGAACATGCCTTTTCTCATTTTTTTTTCAGAAAAAAATATAGAATGAAAATAGAAAAAATAAGAATGCCTTACTTAGTCTATTCTCATTAATTTCATTCTCTTTATCTTTTCATTTGGGGGTTTATTTAGACTCATGAGAATTTGTTTAAAAGCTTCTTTGTATATATATTTCCTTAATGACTGCTTAACATCCCCCCATCTTAACAAGAAGTAATTTTTAAATATAATTTTTGCATCTAAATAGAAAATGCAAAACCTTACTATTAAACTGTCCCAAATCTCAAAGTCTGAAAAACCCCCAACATAGTGGCAAGTGCCTAGCACTGCATAAGGAGCTGGCTCATGCAATCTAGTTTCCAAAATGTCACTTGGGGAGGCTCGGCATGATGAGGGAATGACAGAGAAGAAACATTGGAAGAGGAAGGAAGTCAAAGCCACCAACTGACAGGGTGAAGAAAGAGAAAGCAAAAGAAGACTAGAAATATGGAAAGATTATGGTTAGTTAAGAACTAGGAGAAGGAAAAAAATAAAGGGAAGGGGAAAAAGAGTGAAGAAACCCTCTGTAATACACACACACACACACACACACACACACACACACACACTCTTTTTTTTGTTGTTGTTCAGTCTTTTTAGTCAGGTCTTTTTTGACTCCATTTGGATTTTTCTTGGCAAAGATTCTGGAGAGGTTTGCCATGTCTTTCTCCAGTTCATTTGACCGATGAGGAAACTGAGGCAAACATGGTCAGGTGATTTGCCCAGGAAGATGAATCTTCCTGACTCCAGCCTGATCACTCTTTCCACTATAACACCTAGCAGCAGCTGCTGCTGCCGCCCGCTGCCCACCACCACCAGCCATACACTTTTTCCCCTTCTAGAACATAAGGAAATTCTCTTAATTCAGTTGCTTAACTTGAATTCAATTGCTGAGGCAGCTAATTTGTGCAGTATGTAGAGTACTGGGCCTGGAGTCTGAAAGACCTGAGTTCAAATCCTGCCTCAGGGAATTACTAGCTGTTTGAACTGGACAAGTCACTTAACCTCTCTATGCCTCAGTTTTCTCGGCTGTGAAATGGGGCATCTACCTCAAAAAGTTGCTGTGAAGATTGAATAAAATAATATTTGTAAAGTACTTAGCATGGTGCCTAGAATATAGTAGGTAGTTAATAAATACTTGTTCTCTCAATATAATTCAACAAGTACTTATTAAGTACTTACTGTGCAAGATAATGTAGGAGCTAGGGATACAAGACTAAACATGAACAACAAAACACCCCCTGCCTTTAACTAGGGTATATACAACTTTTACACAATAGGTAATAATAGCTATCATTTGTTTAGTGCTTTGAGTTTTGCATAGCACTTCACAAATATCTCATTTAATCTTCAAAGCAACCTTATTGTCATACATATTTTGCATATGAGGATAATTTGAAGAGGGAGAGAGAGACAGAGAGAGGAGGGAGAGAGAAGAGGGAGAGACAGAGACAGAGACACACACACACAGACAGAGAGAGAGAGAACTTACAATTAAGACAGGTGGGGTTAGGGAATGTTTTCTGTAGGAAGTAGCACTAAAATGAACCTTGAAAGTGGTTAAAGATTCTAAAAATTTAAAATGAGGAGAGATTATACAGAAATGGGGGAACATTGGGATAGGAAACAAAATGCAGATTTGGGAGAACAATTTGGTCATTTTGGTAGGTGAAGAGTAGTGTGTTGATAAGCCTAGAAATGTAGAAATCTAGAAATGTAGGCAGGAGTCAGATGGGAAAAAGCTGAAACCAAGCTATAAAGCTGAGGTATTTTCATTTTATCCTAGAGGTAGTAGGGAGCTGATAAAAATTATTGAGCAGAGGAGTTACATATTAGGATAAATATTATTTTGGGTATTGTGGGTTGGAAGGATTAGAGACTGGAGGCAGAGAACCACGTTAGGAGACTTATTAAAATAGTATAGTTAGGTGGTGATAAAGATTTGAATTAGATTGGTGGCCAAGTGAGTAGAGAGAAGGAGACAGAGGTAAGAAGTGCGGTGGAGGTAGAATTTACAAGACTTGGCCATTGATTGACAAAGAAAGAATTAGTCTCAGTGGGAGGTGGTTTGATATGGTAGGAGTATTAACTTTTTTTTTTTTAAGTGAGGCAATTGGGGTTAAGTGACTTGCCCAGGGTCACACAGCTAGTAAGTGTTAAGTGTCTGAGGCTGGATTTGAACTCAGGTACTCCTGAATCCAGGGCCGGTGCTTTATCCACTGCGCCACCTAGCCGCCCCTAGGAGTATTAACTTTTGCTTTGGTTTTTCTTCACTACTCTATAGGGGAGAGGCAATTCTAATTTAACCTAGGTGATACTGAATCAAATGTTTTCTCTCCTGCAGCTTGCTCTTCACATGATATAGTCCTGTGTTCTCTTTAGAAGAACGAGTACTTTCCTGCTTTTTACCATTATAGAACTCATAGATTAACAGCTGGAAGAGACCTTAGTGGTCATTGTCCAATCCCTCTCATTTTATCCCTATGCATTTTATTCCCTAATAATCTAGAATCACATTTTTGTTCGTTTTGTTTTTGTTTGTTTTGTGGAGGCAATTGGGGTTAAATGATTTGCCCAGAGTCACACAGTTAGTAAGTGAGGTTGAATTTGAACTCAGGTCCTCTTAACTCTAAGGCCAATATGCCACCTAGCTGCCCCTAGAATCACATTCTATAGGCAGGATGAAGCACAGGGCTACTCTCCTTCCTCCCTTCTCTTCCCCCCCCTCCCCTGCAACCAAGCTTGTTAGAGTAAGGTTACATAAAACTAAGGAAACTGAGGCCCAGAAAGTTTAAGTAATCTGCCCAAGGTCACACAGGAAATAGCAAAGTTATGATTTGAACCCATTAGTCCTGTGATTCCAAACCCCATGACCTTTCCAATATACTATATTGCCTCTCGAACATCTGTTTAAGATGTTCCAGTGGGTAGATTCAAAGCTAGTAAGAATTTATTTTAGATGAGGAAATCCCATAGATCTTATCTTGAACATTACTAAATTTTTAGCCCTCAGGTTTGAGATACTATAAATGCTCAACAAATGTTTATGGAATGGAGAAATGAAATCATCATTATGTGTATAACATTATATATATGTATATATAAGATGTGCATAACTATATATATATGATATATATGTATGTGTGTATGTATATCTATCTATATCTCAATAGATTTACAAATCCAGGAGGAAAAAAAAGGCAAGACAGTTAATTCTATAGTCTGAAAGGGGGAGTAATACCATGTCTCCTAAAGCAAAGCATTTAAAAAAAAATTATCTGGGCCTGTGACTTTATTGACATGGGGAGCTCTAAGGGAGCACACTCCCTCTAGCAATGCAGATCAGCAGATTCTGTTTTGGGATAGTTCTAATTGTTAGCAAGTTTTTCCTTATGGCAAGCCTGAATATATCTCTGGGCTTCTTTAACTCACTGCTCTGCATTTTGCCCTCTAGGGCTAAACCTGATCTCTCTAAAATATGATAGCCCTTTTACAACTTACCTTTTTCACGCTTCCTTTAAGTCTCTCCTCTCTAAATTAAACACCCTCATTTCTTTCTACTGATTCCTTCATTATCCTGGCCACCCTCTTCTGAGAATGATCCAGTTTGTCAATAGCTTTTCTAAAATGAAAGACACAATACTCAACACAATGCTATAGCTATTTCAGTCTCCAGTGAACCAGAAAACAAATTCCTTAGGAAAGAACTCCCTGTTTGATTTAAAAAAAACAAAAAACCCAACCAACTTCCTGGAAAAGTAGAAAATAGTCAAAAAGAAATAAGGCTAGAACCAGCAACTTATACCATATTTTGTAACATATTATGAATGGATTTGTGATCTTATTATTAAAGATATCATGGATTTATGAATTAATCCAAGGTAGAGCAAGACTGTATATCTGTTAATAAGTGAGAAAATCATAAGAGCTTTTTGACGCCTGTGGATGAATGTTGACTCATTTTGAGTTAGAGGTTCAGGAAAACCCTAATCCCATTTTAAAATGAAAAAAGTATTATCCAATTTTAAAAAGAATAGGATTTCTCCATTTTGAAAGCAACATTTTCAATTTTCCTCCCCAAAATGGTTCTTATTAGCACCAATAGCCAAATGGAAGAAAATCAGAAAGAATTCTAAAAATACCTACTGAAAATGAATTTCAAACCTATATTATAATTCATCACAGACAGGAAAAACTTTGGACAATTTGGCCATGCTTTGAATTTTGTATACCTGAATGCAGTTTCAATAAATCATCACCCCAGGTACAATGAAAGGCGTATGGTTCACTTATAAAGTCCTTTGTATGTGGCTTTGCAAAATCTCATAGTAACTGGTACAAAAACTCTAAGAAGGAGAGAGTGAGTCTTCAGGAATAATTGGAAATTGCCAGCAATGATACTTCCACCACTGCTTCATGGGAGCAAGATACCCAAATCCCATGCACCAGAGGAGCCTGGGCTTTTCTCAATCTTTCTTTGGAACCAACGACCCAGTGACTTTATTTCTAATTTTAAATGAATGGGTTTATAGTTTTATTCTAATGAATCTATAAATTTATTCTTTTTTTAGTGAACTAAATTATTCTTTTTTTTAAAGAAAGACATGGATTTTTCTAGTTTTATGGGCAAGTTTTTGAAAAAGATGTTTTCTAGTACACTCAGGCCCATGGAATAAAATCAGAAAAAAAATTATAAAAATATCTCCTGCAAAATTAAATTCAAACCAATATTACAATTCATCTTGGGCAAGAAAAATCTTTGAACAGTTTGGCCATGTCTTGAATTCTATATACCTAAATGCATGTCTGCTAAATTACCTCCCTGGTAAAATGAAAGTTCCAAAGTTGCCCTTAAATCTTCATTTCTCTGGATGTGACTTGGAAAAACCTCACAATAAGGGGGACAAAAATGGTGAGGAGGAGAGAGGTAACCTCTAATAATCCTTGGAAATTGCCAGGAATCATCTCTCTGGCACTGTTTCTTGGAGGCAGGATGCCCAACACCATTCAGCAGGGATTTTCTCAATCTTTCTTTGAAACCATTGGACCAATGGATTTGTTTCTAATTTTAAATGAACACATTTATCAATTTATCTTGATTTAAATAAGTAAATATCAATTTATCTTAATAAATCGATAGATTTATTCATTAAACTTTTTCAGTGAAAAAGACCATTTGTCTTATTTCCACAAAGTAATGGATTTTTTTAATCTTTACCAAGACAAAAACTAGAAGAAAGAGACAGATGACTTTCATGAATCCTTGGAAGTTGCCAGGAGTCATCCTTGTGCCACTGCTTCAAGGAGGCAGAATGCCGAAACCATATGCACAAGGGAAGGCTGGGCTTTTCTGAGTCTTTCACTGGAACCAGTAGACCAATGGCTTGATTTTTAATTTTAGATGAACAAATGTATTGATTTGTTTATTCATTTATTTTTGTCAGTGAACAAAACTATTCCCTTATTTGTTATTATTATTATTTTACAAAGAAATACTTTTGATTTTTTTGGTCAACTTGATGTTTCCTGGTACCCACCAGGCCTTGGAAGAAAATCAGAAAAATTCTAAAATGTCCATTGCAAAATGAAATTGAAATCCATATCATAATTCATCTTGGGCAAGAAAAAAATTTTGGACAGTTTGGCCATAAACCAAATTCTATATATTTGACCACATATTCAAGAAAGCACCTCCCAGGGCACTGGAGCACAATGGAAAGGTGTTAGGCTCCCTCTCAATCTTCAGTTCTGTGGTTTGGGGATTATAAAACCTTCCAGTAAGGAGAATTAAAACACTCAGGTAGTTAGAGGGAGCCTTTAGGATTCCTGGGAAGTTGCCAGGAATCATCCTTGTGCTACTTCTTCATGGGGGTAGGATGCACAACCCTCATGCAGTAGGGAAGGCTCGGCTTTTCTGTCTTTCTTTAGATTCAATGGACCAGTGGGTTTATTTCTCTTTTTAAATGAACAAATTTATTGATTTATTCTGATAAATAAAAAAATTAATTCTTTGTTTTCAGTGAATAAAACTGTTCCCTTAGTTTTACAAAGAAATGTATATTTCCATTTTTTGGGTCAACTTTTCCCAAATGGGTTTTTGGGCACCCCAAGGCCATGGAAGAAAATCAGAAGAAGTCTAAAAATACCCACTGCAAAATGAAATGTAAATCCATTCATCTTGGACAAGAAAAAAAATTTGGATGTTTTGGCCAGGCCCCAATTCTCTATATCTAGCTGCATATTCAAGAAATCACTTTCACGGTACAATGAAAAGTGCTAGGTTCCCCCACCTCAGGGTTCAGTTCTGTGGACATGACTTTGCAAATCCTCAGAATAAGAGGTACAAAACCAGATAGGAGGTGACAGGTAACCTTCAGGAATCCTTGGAAGTTGCCAGCAATCATACTTATGCCACTGCTTCCTGGGAACAGTATAACCAATCCCCATATGCCAGGCAAGGCTGGGCTTTTGTCAGTCTTTCTTTGGAATCAATGGACGAATGTCTTTATTTTTTATTTTAAATTAATAAATAATTTTAATAAAGGTATTCTTAATAAATCAATATATTTATTAATTTTTTCCTGGTGAGCAAAACTATTCCCTCATTTTTACAAAGAAATGGAATTTTCCATTTTGGGGGTCAACTTTGAAAATGGCACTTCTCAGCATCCCCGGGCTCATGGAAGAAAATCAGAACAATTCTAAAAATGCCCACTGCAAAACAAAACTCAGATCTATATTGCAATTCATTTTGAGCAAGAAAAACTTTGGACAGTTTGGCCACACTCTGAACTTTATGTCCCTTGGGGGACATGCCCCCAATTCTATTAATTTTGATGTGTTTTTAATAAATCACTTCTCTGGCTCAATAAAAGGTGAAATGTATTTGTTTTGTTTTATTTTGGGTTTTTAAGTTTGTTTTGTTTTTGCTTTTGTTCGTTCTCTCCCCCCACCCCACTCCCCCCACCAGTCTTCCGTTCTTTTTGTTTGACTTTCCAAAACTTTACATTAAGGGTGACAAAAATTCAAAGGTGGAACAGGTTTACTTTTTGGGTTCTAGGGCTTGGCTTTATAAAACCATACAATAAAGGGAACAAAAACAAGGAAGAGACAGGTAACCTTCAGGAATCCTTGGAATTCGCCAGTAATAACCTTTGAATCACTGCTTTGTGGGGGCAGTATGTCCAACCCCTATATGCCAGGAAAGACAGAGAGAGCTTTTTTTAGTTATTCTTTGGAACCAATGGACCAATGGTTTTATTTCTTATTTTAAATAAAGAAATTGATCAATTCATCTTAATAAATTAATTTTTTTCATTTTTAATGAAATGATTCCCTTATTTTTACAAAGAAGGGGACTTTTTTCTTTTCTTTTCCTTTTTTTTGGGGGGGGTCAACCTTTTGAAAATGGCTCTTCTTGGGGGCAGCTAGGTGGCACAGTGGATAGAGCACTGGCCCTGGATTCAGGAGGACCTAAGTTCAAATCTGGCCTCAGACACTTAACATTTACTATAGCTGTGTGACCCTGGGCAAGTCACTTAACCCCAATTGCCCTGCAAAAAAGAAAAAAAAAGAAAATGGCTCTTCTTAGCATCTTCGGGCTGATGGAAGAAAATGAGAAAAATTCTAAAAATATCCATTGCAAAATGAAAAGAAAACCAATATTACACTTCATCTTGGTCAAGAAAAGAAATTGTACAGTTTGGCCACTCCCCAAATTCTATATACCTGGTTGTATGTTCAAGAAAATCACCTTCCTGACATAATGAAAAGTGCCAGTTCCCTCTTGATCTTTAGTTTTGTGGGATTCATGTTCGAAAACCTTGCAGTAAGAGGAAGAAAGATGTTATAGAGGGTAGAGGGAATCTTTAGGATTCCTGGGAAGTTGTCAGGAATCATCCTTGCGCCACTTCTTCTTGGGGGCAAGATACCCAAACCCTGTATACCAGACAACAATAGGCTTTTCTCAGTCTTTCTTTGGAATCAATGGACCATTGGCTTTATTTCTAATTTTAAATGAACACATGTTTTTAAAGACACCAAATTTATTCCCTTATTTTTATAAAGGAATGGATTTTTCTATCTTGGGGAGGAGGGATTTTTCCAAAATGGTTCTTCTGGGGGCAGCTAGGTAGTGCAGCAGATAGAGCACCCACCCTGGAGTCAGGAGGATCTGAGTTCAAATCCAGCCTCAGACACTTAACATGTACTAGCTGTGTGACCCTTGGCAAGTCACTTAACCCCAATTGCCTCACCAAAAAACCAAACCAAACCAAAATGGTTCTTCCTAGCACCCAACCCCATGGAAGAAATTTAAAAAAAAAATTCTGAAAAAACTCCAAGAAATCCAAAATCACATCAAAATACATTTGGTGCAAGGGAAAAGGACCCACATGTACAAAAATTTTTATAGCTCCTCTTTTTGTGGTGGCAAGGAATTGGAAATTGAGGGGTTGCCCATCAATTGGGGAATGACTGAACAAGTTGTGGTATATGAATGTAATGGAATTCTATTGTGCTGTAAGAAACAATGAGCAGGCGGATTTCAGAGAAACCTAGAAGGACTTGCATGAACTGATGATGAGTGAGATGAGCAGAACCAGAAGAACATTGTACACAGTATCATCAACATTATGTATTGATCAACTGTGATAGACTTGATTCTTCTCAGCAATACAATGGTCCAAGATAGTTCCAAAGGACTCATGATGGAAAATGCTCTTCAAATCCAAAAAACCCAAACCAAAAAACCCAAAAAACAAAAAACTGTGGAATATGGATACAGATTGAACCATACTATTTCTTTTGTTTTTGGTGCTGTTGTTTTTCTTTTTTGAAGTTTTTCCTTTTTTCTCTGATTCTTCTCTTATAACATGACTAATGCAGAAATATGTTTAATGTTATTATACATGTATTACCTATATCAGATTGCTTGCTGTCTTGGGGAGGGGGGAGGGAGGTGAGTGAGGGAGAAAAATTTGAAACTAGAAATCTTATAAAAACAAATGTTGAAAACTATCTCTACATGTAACTGGAAAATAATGAAATACTTTTATAATTAAAAAAAGGAATAGCAAAAAAAATACATTTGGTGCAGGAAAAACTTTTGAAAGTTTGGCCAAGGCACCAATCCTATGTACCTTGCTGCATATTTAATAAATCACTTCTCTTGCACAATGAAATTTACTAGGTTCCCCCTCAATCTTCAGTTGTTTGGGTGTGACTTTGCCAAACCTCCCCATAAGAGATGAAAATAAACTCTAAGGAGGAGAGAGTTGGCCTTCAAGATTCCTGGGAAAATCATCAGGGATCATCCTTGTGCCCATGTTTCCTTCCAGAGGGCAGATTTCCTAACCCATAGCAAACCAGAGACTGGGGGCTTTTGTCAACCTTCCCTTGGATGCAATGTACCAATACTTAAAAAAATTTACATGCACAAATTTATAGATTTCTTTTAATAAATAATAAAATTTTAATAAAGTATATTAATAAATAAGCTTGGTAAATTTATTCCTTTTTTCACTGGATAAAACTCTTCTCTTATTCTTACAAAAAATGGAGTTTTTTCTATTTTGGAGACAACTGTTTCACAATGGTCTTTTCATCAACCTCAGGACCAAGGAACAAAATCAGAAAAATTCTTAAAATATCTACTTCAAAATGAAATCCAAACCCAGTGTAACAATATATTGGAGGGAAAATAAAGATAAAACTTTGGTCACTTTGGCCATGCCCCCAATTCTATTTTTTTTTTATTTTTGATGTTGTTTTTAGTGAGGCAATTGGGGTCAAGTGACTTGCCCAGGGTCACACAGCTAGTAAGTGTTAAGTGTCTGAAGCCAGATTTGAACTCAGGTCCTCCTGACTCTAGGGCCGGTGCTCTATCTACTGTGCCACCTAGCTGCTCCTTAATTCTATTAATTTTGATGTATTTTCAATAAATAACTTCCCTGGCTCAAGGAATGTGCTTGTTTTGTTTTATTTTGTTAGTTTTATTTTTGCTTTTGTTCCCTTCCCACCCCTCATCCCCAGGCCTTTGGTTCTTTTTTGCTTGATTTTCCAAAACTTCACATTAAGGGTGACAAAAATTCAGAGGTGGAACAGGTAGACTTCAGGAATCCTTGGGAGTTGCAAGGAATCATCCTTGTGCAGAATGCCTAATCTCCTAACAGAGACCATTGGGCTTTTTTTCAATCTTTCCTTGGAGTCAATGGAACAATGTCTTTATTTCTGCCTTTAAAAGAACACATTTATTGATTTTTGTAAAGCAAATCAACAAATTTATTCACTCCTTTTTTAAGTGAACAAAACTATTCCCTTTGTTAGGATGGAGGATTGAAGGAATGGTGCCCTACATGTGTTGTGAGACTCTACATGTAAGGAAGACTTTCTTTGCATGGCTGGATTGGGAGAAAAACCTATATCTCTAGCCTCATTTCTTTCCCTCCTTCTCCCAGGCAGACTTTCATTTCTGCCAAGAGGGGAAGCAGAAAATTGTTCTTGGGGGCCCTGACTTTGCTGTCCTCAGAGAGAGGGCATACTCGTCTACAAGTGTACCTATCTACTCTCTTAAATCATCTAGTGTATATGATAGGGCTCCATCTAATTTCTGCATCCCTTTGTCATTTTCAGGGGGAAAGTGGAGACCCCAAGTTAGATATCTAAGACTTGACCTCTTTCCCACCAAATACCAATTCCAAATAAACACACATAATGAATAGTTTAAAAGCCCATTTATCCAAATTATAGCAAAACAGACATAAGAAAAGGTATACTTAGGAGAATATAGACCAGAAATACAAGTGAAGGAATTCTCCTGTTGGGAGTGGTCAACCAAGAGAGAGGGTACTGGATCTCACCAAAGGGGGAACTCCCCAAAGTTTCTAGAATAGCAAGCTGGAAATCTTGACATGATGGAGGTTGCCTGCTCTTCTCAAGTCTTTCCAGAGTCTTTTCCTTTAGCAACCAGAAGTGGCACTGGCCTCTTCCATCTCCTCCCTTGAAGGAAGATGCTAGGAGAGCTAGGGACCACTGAGAACTGAAGATCTTGCCTCTTACCAACTTCACTTCACCCCTCATGCAGGGCAGGACCATCATCCCCACCAATAAGGAGAACGTTCCATAAGAAGGGGCTCTGGGACAGGGGTTACACCTTATTTTTAGAAAGAAATGGATCGTTCTATTTTGCGGGGCAATTTTTTTTTCCGAATGGCGCTCCCCAGCACCCCCAGCTATGTGGAAGAAAATTTAGTAAAACTTCTAAGAATACCCACTGAAAAATAAAATTTAAACCCATATTACAGTGGATCATCAGCAAGAAATTTCTTTGGACAGTTTGGCATGCCCCCAATTCTATTTATCTTGCTGTATTTTCAATAAATTACCTATTTGGCATCATAAATGATATAAAATTCCCCTTCAGTCTTCAGTTCTTTGAGTATGACTTTGAAAAACCTCACAATAAGGGGGACAAACATGTTAAAGAGGAGAGTAGTAACTTTAAGGATTCATGAGAAATTACCAGGAACCGTCCTTTTGCTATTGCATATTATGGCCAGAATGCTCAACCCCAAGAGGCCAGATACCAAGAGCATTTTGTCAGTCTTTCCTTGGAACCAATAGACCAATGTTCTTATGATTTTAAATGAACAAATTTATTAATTTATTTTTAATAAATCTATAAGCTTATTCATTTATTTTTAAGCAAATAATTATATTTTCTTATTTTTTTCAACGAAATGGATTTTCTCTATTTTTTGAGGCAACTTTTTCAAAATGGCATTTGTCAATATTCCATACCCCATTTTTATTATTAAAGATCATAACAAAACATTATAAACCAGATCAGACTGCAATAAGATTGTATCCTACTCTTAAGCCATCCAAAGTTTTTTGTGTTTCCTTCTTTTGGTTGCTGTATTCTCAATGTTAGCTCATTTTGAGCTAGTGGTTCACTAAGACCTCCAACTCACTGTAAAATGAACTGTTGTCTAGGCATACCTTTCCTGTTCATTGAATCCTAGGATCATAAAATCAGACCTGGAGAGGACCATAGAGATGATCAAGTACAAATATATTCATCTTATAGATGAAGAAAATAAGGCCAAAAGACATTAAGTTGTTTTCCTAATGTCACACATGCAATAAGTAACAGACATAAGACTTGAACCTAGGCCCTCTGACTCTAAAGTTAGTAGTTCATCCATTGTGCTATGCTATTTCAATTGAGTTCAATAAACATTAAGTACCTACCATGTTCCAGGTACCATGCTAAATGATGAAGATATAAGTAAGAAAAAGAAAGAAAACCCCTGCCCTCAAGGAGGTTACAATTTAATGGGGCAAGAAAATATATAAGAGGAAGCTAAAAAATAGGGAGGGGATCACTAGGGGTTACCTGGTACATGGGCATGATGTTCCATGGAATCCAAATCAAAAAGAGCTGCTGATGGAAAATGGCGGGGGGATACATGGAAACTTCTGATTTGAGCCCTCTACAAAGGAAGGCTTTGAGAGGAGTTTTTGCCCTAGTCTTCTCCAGCCCTCCAGTCAGAGGGTAGAGGCAACAAAGGTAATTGAGAAGGTATTAAAAATTAAAAACTGAGTCAATCAGCACAGTGATGAGATTTAGAGCAATCAGTTTATCTTAGGGGAAAGCATGATGTTCCATGGAGTCAAAACCAAGCTGAGGTGCTAATGGAAAATGGAAAGTTGCTTGGAAAGTATCAAAAGTACTCTGATGAGTGAGCAGGATAGCACTTAGGAAACTTATTGTAGCAGTAGTCTATTTAATATGCTATGCTGTTTCATTCAGATACTCTATAATAGATTTCTGAACCCAAATATGGAACTTAATTTGTCTTTATTAAATTTCATCTTATGAATTTGGCCCTTCATTCTCTTCTGTTGAGATCTTTGGGCATCTTGATTCCATTATCCAATGCATTACCTAGAGAGGCAGCATGGTGTAGTATAAGGAGCTCTGGATCTGGAATCAGAAGGGACTTGATATTTACTAGTTGTGTGACCAAGATCAAGGCATTTAACACCGTTGAACCTCAATTTACTCATCTACAAAATGAGGATAATAATAAGAAGCAATCTCTCCCAGGGTTGTCCTGAGGGTCAGTCAGTCAAAAAGCACTTATTAAAATATCTATTATGTGCTAGGCAATGTGCTGGAAATAAAAATTCAATAGCTAGATAGTTCCTACCCTCAAGGAGCATCCATTCTGCTTGAGAGTTACAACATGTTTATAGAGAAGTAAATGCAATATATACACAAAATAAGTGCAAAGTGATTTTTGATGAAGTCACTAACAACTGGGGAGGAGAAAAGACTTAGCACTAGTGCTGATCCTTAAAAGGAGTTAGATTTCCAAGAAGTAAGGAGGTAGAGCATTCTAAGTATGGGGAACAGGCTTGGAGACAAGAGATGAAATGTCTTGAAGAAGGAGCAACAAATAGATTGATATCACTGGAACACAGAGTGATGAGTAATATGTAACCTGTGTGGAAAGATGGTTTGGAGACAAACTACGAAGGCCCTTCACTGCTAATGAGAGAAGTTTGTTTTTTATCCTGAAGTCAAGGGGGAGCCATCGAAGTTTCATGACTTCTTGAGAAAGGGAGTGATATGATCAGAATGATGATTTAGGTTGGTAGCTGTGCAGAGGATGGATTGATGAAGAGAGAAACTGGATGTGTGGCAACTGATTAGAAGGCTATCACTATAGTCTAAGTGAGAGGTGAAGTGGAGTTGTACTACAGTGGTTGTGATATAAATGATGAGAAGGGTATGGATGTAACAAATCATGTGAGGATAGAATCAATAAGACTTTGTAACTGATTGATTATAGGATGTAAGTGAGAGTGCACAGTCAAGAGTAATTTTTGTGTGGCAGATCTGGGAGGGTGGCACTATGGTGATGTCCTTGGCAGAAATAAAACAAGTGCTTTGCAAACCTAAAGTAATATACAAATATCAATATTATTGTCTATATCTCCCAACTTTGTTTCATCAGCAAATTTGATAAGAATGGTATTTAAAAGGATAAGAGCAGGAACTGCACCTATGACTTCATTTATAGTCTCAGAGTTGCCTAGAGTCAGGAGAGTTTAAGGGTCACATATTCAATATGAGTCAGAGGTGGGCTTTGAACCCAAGTCTTCTTACTATCCATTACATTATCAAAGTTACTGATAAAAATATTGAACAGGATAGGGTCAATGGCAGATCCCTAGGGTACGACACTAGAAACCTGTTAACATTGTCTCATTAATAATTTCTCTTTGGACCCAGTCATTCAACCTGTTTTGCATCCATCTAATGGGGACGCCAGCCAGCCCACAGCTCTCCATCACATCTACATGACGGAATGAAAATTTTTCAAAAATATTTTGCTGAAAACCAGGTGAACCACTGGCATTTCCTTTACTTGCTAATCTGGTGAAAAGGCAAATAATGGCAAAAAAGGGGAAATGAGGTCATTCTGTCATGATCTGTTTTTGATGAAACCATCTCTTTTAGAGATCACCATTGCTCTTTCTAAATGATTTCCAACCAGCTCTTTTATAATGTTCTACAATTTTGACAGGAACAAAATGAGCCTCAATAGACTATAGTCTGAAGATCCTGGCCACTTCCCTTTTTACTGAAATTTGGTTATTTACCCTTCTTCAGGCCTGTAGCCCCTCCTCTACAATCTGTAGATACCACCAGTAGTACCTGTACAAATTCATTCTTCATATTTTTTTTGTACACCGAGATAGAGTTGATACAGACCTATTGACCAAAGTCATTGAAGGCATTTAGATACTTTCTTATTCTCTCCTCCACCTAAGTTACTGAAAATTTACTAATTTGAAATCTCACAAAATGGGATGCAGACACACCAGTAAATTAGGAAATGCTAGTAACAATCAGGAGACAGTTAAAATTTAGGATTAACTGATAACAAAGCTCTACTCAGATATCAGACTCCAATTACTTTGTGGAGATTACCATCTTACTAAGTTTATAGGTAGCTTTTACTGTTGAAAAATGTATTAAGATTCAATTCAGATGATGAGTGAGATGAGCAGAACCAGAAGAACATTGTACACAGTATCATCAACATTGAGTGTTGATCTACTGTGATGGACTATATTCTTCTCACCAATGCAATGGCACAGAAGAGTTCCAGGGAACTCATGATAGAAGAGGATCTCCAAATCCAAAAAAAAAAAAAAAGAACTGTGGAGTATAGATGCTGAATGAACCATACTATTTCTTTTGTTTTGGGTGCTGTTGTTTTTTTCTATTTTGAGGTTTTTCATCATTGCTCTGATTTTTTCTCTTATAACATGACTAATGCAGAAATTTGTTTAATGATGTTATTATGTGTGTGTGTGTGTATATATATATATATATATATATATATATATATAATCTATATCAGATTACCTGCTGTCTAGGGGAGGGGGGAGGGAGGGGAGGGAGGGAGGGAGAAAAATCTGAAATTGTAAAGCTTGTATAAACAAAAGTTGAGAACTATCTTTACATGTAATGGAAAAAAAATAAAATACTTTATTAATTAAAAAAAAAGATTCAATTCAGGGGGCAGCTAAGTGGCACAGGGGATAAAGCACCAGCCTTGGATTCAGGAGCACCTGAGTTCAAATCCAGCCTCAGACACTTGACACTTACTAGCTGTGTGACCCTGGGCAAGTCATTTAACCCTCATTGCCCCACAAAACAAAACAAAAAACAAATCTGACCCAGACACTTGACACTTACTAGCTGTGTGACCCTGGGCAAGTCACTTAATCCTCATTGCCCTGCCAAAAAAAAAGATTCAATTCAATTCACAGATTTAGAGTTGGAAGGGACCTTAGAAGACATTTAGTCAAACCTTTAGCTTTCCATTTGAAGAGAGTGAGGCCAAGACAGTTGTTCCAAATCATACAATCAATAAGTAACAGAGCCAGAATTTGAACTGGGTCCTTTGAGTACAAATCCAGCCTTCTTTTCAGCCTACCACATTGCAACAAACTTTGGTTAAATGCCTTCTATTTGTAGAAGTCTAGAAGAAGAGAAGACACGTATGTGTAGCTGGTGCCCTTTATAGTTGCCCTTTCTGCCCCTTTTTTGGAGCATTTTCTGTTGTCATTTTTTGGTGACCACACCATTTTTCTGGTGACCCTGTGGAAATTTGATCTTGTGCAGATATCTTCTACCTGCTTTGGGCTAAGTATGAGTCATTGCTGGATTAACACCCTTCCTCCCACACGTCACCCCCCACACCCACATTGGCTGCTGAGCCAAAAAAACGCTGATGACTCAGGTTGTCACACTTAGTAGAAGAGGCAGCTTCTGGCTGGGGAAGACTTCTGAAGATAGTTCTTGAGAATACAAAATGTAATTTCACTTGAGGGGTCCTTCACTATCCTCCCATAATTGTAGGGCTCTCCAGTCCCCCATTCCCTATGTATGCACAATGTGGATCCAACTGCTCAGATTGAGCTAAAGGTCCCTGACTTGCCTCTCTCTTTTGGTATTTCCCTTCCTCTAGCATTGATTCTCTTTATCTGGAATACTCTCTCTCAGGGGCAGCTAGGTGGCACAAGTGGATAGAACACTGGCCTTGAAGTTGGGAGGACCTGAGTTTGAATTTCACCTCAGAGGCTTACTACCTGTGTGACTCTGGGCAAGTCACTTAACCCCAATTGCCTTAAATATCCAGGGCCATCTCTAGGCAGCCTGATTCATATCTTGCCACTGGACCCGTATGGCTCCAGAGGAGAAAGTGAGGCTGGTGACTTCGCACAGTCCTTCCTCACTTAAATCTAATTCATCGCAAATCATGCCATCTATCACAGTCCTCTTCGAGAAAGAAGGACCACCACCACCAAAGACAATTCTCTCATGTCTGCCTCTCAGCTTCTTTCAAGTTCCAGCTAAAACCCCACCCTCTACAGGAAGCCTTTCTTAATTTTAATGCTTTTCACTCTGCTGATTATCTCCTATTTATCCTAGATATATCTTGTTGGCAAATCATTGCTTGCATGTTGTCTCACCAATTAGATTATAAATTCATGGAGCACAGGGACTGTCTTTTACCTTTCTTTGTATCCCCAGAGCTCTATCCACTACACTACCTAGCTGCCCTGCCACTTTGCTAGGACACCTAAATAGCCAGAATGGAAATAGCAATAATTCGGAGTGCCATGCAATATACATTGAGGTGAGAAAGGACATATTACTTTTGGGGGTGAGAGGAAAGGGGAGAGAAGGATCAGAGAAAGCCCCAAAGTTAAGATAGGACATGTGTTCACAGTGTGTGTGTGTGTGTGTGTGTGTGTGTGTGTGTTCCCAGAACTTGAACAACCAGCTTCCCTGCCACTAATCAGAGATAACATTGTAGGGCTTCTGCTGTTTATAATGAGAAGAGCTGAGATGTTGAGCAGCTAAATTTGGTTAACTCCTGGATAGTAAGAGTGGGAGTGTTAATATGAATACTGCCTGGGCAGCCATTATATTCTAATATTGGAGGGAATATGAGTGTAGAGTTTCCCTTCTTGACTCAAGCCTTCCACAGACATATACCAACACACCTGGCTCTCTTGGTGCTATTTTTGTGGCATCCAGAGTTTCATTTTGGAGTAATAGGACAGCCTAATTGGATGAGACTAGAACTCTCTCTTCTGAGAGAGTCTAGTCCCACCTTCTGCAGGCCAAACATCCTCCTTGGGTTGGCAGCTCCAAAGAACTTGAAGCAAATATGGATGAGTTCAACTGAAAGAAAAAGGAAAACTATATCAGAAGCCATAGAAATCAGGTAATATCCATGGCAGCTAGGTGGCTCAGTGGATAGAGTGCTGGGCCTGGAGTCAGGAAGACCTGAGCTCAATTCCTCCCTCAGAGACTTACTAGCTGTGTGAACCTGGGCAAGTCACTTAACTTCTATTTGCCTTAATCCACTGGAGAAAGGAATGGCAAACCACTCTTTGCCAAGAAAGCCTCATGGATGGTATTGGTGTGCTAAAGTCCATGGAATCACATAGAGTTGGACACAACTGAACAACAATAACCATAAAGGTATCATTTATTATTGGTACGTGCTGCCAAATATACCAATATTCAGTCTGTTCTAGTAACACCCCCCCACCCCATTTGGCCAATATGCTGGAGCTATGTTTTAGGTTCCTTTGTGGATTATCATATTTGTATGTATGACCCTAGGCAAGTCACCTAACCCTGTTTATCTCAGTTCTTCATATGTAAAATGAGTTGTAGAAGGAAATGGCAAACCACTTCTGTATCTCTGTCAAGAAAACCCCAAATGAGGTCATGAAGAGTCAGACACAACTGAAAAATGACTGAACAAACAACATGTGTGACCAATATGTTAAGTTTCCTTAAAAATGAGATCTACTTAGTAGAAGTCTCACTCCACAATAACACATCAGGTGTATGCTTGAAGACACAGGTAAGAAAGAAAAAAATAACTAAGAGGATGCCATATCAATAAAATTTTATTTGGAGAAAGGTTTGAAAAAATGCACAGGATTTTAGATTCAGAGTAAGATGAGACCTTAGAGGTCACCTAGTCCAAAGCTTCTTAAAGTGTGGGTCACGACCCCATATGAGGTTGCATAACTGAATGTGGGGGTCACAAAAATTTGGCAGTAAATTTTTGATTTATAGACCTATATACCTAGGGCTGTGTAAAAATTTCTCAGGTGAAAAGGTATCATGAGTGAGTGGGAAAAGTTTAAGAAGTCCTGATCTAGTCAAAACCCCTGGTTTTACTGAACAGGAAACTGAGGCCCAGTGAGTTGACTTGTCCAAGATCACATGGGTAGTAAGTGGTAATAATAAGTGGCATTTATAGAATGCATTAAGCATGGCAAAGGGGGCAGCTAGGTGGCGCAGTGGATAGAGCACCGGCCCTGGAGTCAGGAGTACCTGAGTTCAAATCCGGCCTCAGACACTTAACACACACTTACTAGCTGTGTGATCCTGGGCAAGTCACTTAACTCCAATTGCCTCACTAAAAAAAAATTTAAAAAAATTAAAAAAAAAAGCATGGCAAAGCACTTTATATAGTTTATATAATTTGATCTTTATAACAACCTAATGAGATCACAGCATCATAACATTATCTCCATTTTACAGATAAGGAAACTGAGACTTTGTTTTGTTTTTTGTTTGTTTGTTTTTTGGGGCAATTGGGGTTAAGTGACTTGCCCAGGGTCACACAGCTAGTGTCAAGTGTCTGAGGCTGGATTTGAACTCAGGTCCTCCTGAATCAAGGGCTGGTGCTCCATCCACCTAGCTGCCCCCAAAACTGAGACTTTGAGAAGTTAATCAGTACCTAGTTAGAATCAGAGGTGGGATTTGAACCCAACTCTTGCTGACAACCCACAAGTCCAGCATTCTATCTTCTAAATCATAAAAGTAGTAGAGCAGTGATTTGGACCCTGTACCTTATGACTCCATAACCATTATACTTCCTATTATACCATACTGCCTTTAAATGACTAACCTTAGAGCCTTAACCTTTTGTGTTTGACCCCTTTGGCTGTCTGGTGAAACCTACATGTAGACCTCTTAGAATACAATTTTTAAAGGCAAAAGATTTAATACTTTGGATTACAAACAATTACACTGAAATGAAGTTATCTCTATCATCTATCTATCTATCTGTCTGTCTATCTGTCTATCATCTATTTATCTGTCCATCTATCCATCCATCTATAAAATCAGTTCATGGATTTAGGTTAAGAACCCCCTGACTTAGAGAATATAATAGTTCTTAGTCAAAGAAAGCCAGTCTTCCTTTCCTCTTATGTACCAAGGGAAAAAATCTTCAAGCCACACAGTTTCAAAGTTGACTTTGTGAAAACAAGTGAAGGCTTTTTATTTGTTTGTGTTCATCTCCATTGACAGAAATAGCCCTTTGGTGATCATTTTCTTATTTCCTTCCTGTATACAAGCACAAACTGTCATCAGTGGTCTAAGGCACACCCTTTCACTTAAGGGTCTGGCAGGAAGGGGAGGGGGGGGGGCTGTGTGTGAATCTGTCAGTGATATTGTCAGATCCACAGAGGAGAGGAAGGTTTCTTTGTTTTCCCCTCACAGTGTATGACTTCAAACACATTATTCCATTTCATCCCTGCTTTTGCCATTTCTAACCCCAGTAGAGCCTCTAGGCAAAGGTTTGCTGCTTGGAACATAGACTCCATTGCTTCCCTGTAATAGAAAGGCCATCTCAGGCTGAGTTCAAGGTGAGAGAGCTGAGTATTCTGGTCCTTGATGGTGAGATTTGGCCCCCTTTCAGCTGAATGGGAAGGGTTCTTTTTACTTTGTAGATCTGAGGAAATTTTTAACCCTACTCAGGTAGTGCAGTGGATAGAGTGCTGTGCCTGGAGTCAGGAAGATCTGAGTTCAACTATAGCCTCAGACACTTATAAGCTATGTGACCTTGGGTAAGTTACTCACTCCGTATTTGCCTCAGTTTCCTCATCTGTAAAATGGGGATCATAATAGCTCCTACCTTCAAGGGTTGTTTTGAGGATCAGATGAGATAATGATTGTAAAGTGCTTGGCACATGATAAGGTCTATATAAATGTTAACTATTAGCTATGGTTACTCTCCTCCTCACCAGAGAACTGATTACAAATCAAACAATTTTTAAAAAGAGCATCATTTAAATGATACTATGTGCTCTTAAGAAGCAGGCATACACTGGTCAAGGAATTTGATTACTCAAGGCAGTGACTCATTCAGCAAGCATGAAGCATTTGCGGTTAGGAGAGAAACTTTTGCCAGAGAATGACTAAAATCTATTGGCAACTTCTTGAAAGGAGGCATGACTTCGTCCAAAACAGAACATGAAAGTGTGCCCCCCCCAACCCCACCTCCTTCTTCTACTGACTCAGATCCGAGAGGAATGACACTTGGTCCTTGTTTGGGGTGCATCCTTACAACATGAGGTTGGCCCCAAGGGCATTTCCAAGTACTGTCTTCACTGGAGCCAGGTTTATGAACACATTTCCTTGTTTGGACTTGGTTGTCCTGTGTGTACATGTGTGACTGTGTGAGTGTGCATGGGTGCTTCTATTTAATAGAAGCAATGAGCTGGGTGGGTATAGTTGAGGAAGGACATTCAGTCTTGACACTGTATGGGGAAAACTAACAGAAAGCTGCATCAGATTTTGCTTTTCACTGGCCCATGTATATATGCTCACTGATACCTCAGGACTCCAAAGGATTGTCAGCCACACAATAAAGTCATGGATAGAACACTGGACTTGGAGACCAGAAGACCTGACTTTGAATCCTGTGATACTTATAAGGTGTGTCAACCTCTCTCAGCCTCAGTTTCCATGTCTATAAAATGGAGATAAGCATAGCATCTACTTCACTGGGTGTTTGTGAGGATTAAATGACATAATATGCATAGAGTATTTTTCAAGCCCTCCATATTCCACATATATGCTATATAGTAAAGCTTAAAGTGCTACTACTATAGTATATATATTAGTATATATACTATACATATAGTAATGCTTAAAGTGCTACTACCATATATAGTATATATATATAATATGTAGTATACATACTATACATACAGTAAAGCTTAAAGTGCTACTACTATAGTATGTATATAGTATATCATATACTATATCTAATATACTATATATATAGTAATGCTTAAAGTACTACTATAATATATAGCATAGGTACTGTACATATAGTAAAGCTTAAAGTGCTATTGCTACTACTACTGCTGCCTGCCACTACCAATGTTGTTGCTGATGCTACTACTATAGTATGTATATAGTATATTATATACTATATCTAATATACTATATATATAGTAATGATTAAAGTACTACTATAATATATAGTATATGTACTGTACATATAGTAAAGCTTAAAGTGCTATTGCTACTACTACTGCTGCCTGCCACTACCAATGTTGTTGCTGATGCTACTACTATAGTATGTATATAGTATTTATATACTATATCTAATATACTATATATAGTAATGATTAAAGTACTACTATAATATATAGTATATGTACTATACATATAGTAAAGCTTAAAGTGCTATTGCTACTACTACTGCTGCCTGCCACTACCAATGTTGTTGCTGATGCTACTACTATAGTATGTATATAGTATATTATATACTATATCTAATATACTATATATATAGTAATGCTTAAAGTACTACTATAATATATAGTATATGTACTATACATATAGTAAAGTTTAAAGTGCTATTGCTACTACTACTGCTGCCTGCCACTACCAATGTTGTTGCTGATGCTACTACTATAGTATGTATATAGTATATTATATACTATATCTAATATACTATATATATATAGTAATGATTAAAGTACTACTATAATATATAGTATATGTACTGTATATATAGTAAAGCTTAAAGTGCTATTGCTACTACTACTGCTGCCTGCCACTACCAATGTTGTTGCTGATGCTACTACTATAGTATGTATATAGTATATTATATACTATATCTAATATACTATATATAGTAATGCTTAAAGTACTACTATAATATATAGTATATGTACTGTACATATAGTAAAGCTTAAAGTGCTATTGCTACTACTACTGCTGCCTGCCACTACCAATGTTGTTGCTGATGCTACTACTACATATTTAGGAAGAACTAGCACTTCTGGTGTGAGGGCTTGCAAAGCCCTATTCAGTGTTGTTCATCCACCTTTGGTGTCCACTGTTCCTCAACTCTCATGTGTGGCTCCAAGAAGTTACAGCATGAGACCACACCCCAGTAAAACCATCTTGGCAGACCAGGTTAAAGGTAGCCAACAGGCTTCAAAGACATCTATGAGTTAGCTGGGTATTTACCCCAGGCATGGGAAGATGCCACCCCCCTCCCACTGGACCCACCCCCTGGCCAAGGAAGGGAAGATGAGAACGATTTGTTCCAATGTCCATGAAGGTGGCTGAAACAGGTCTTCTGGAGCACTTAGGACTTGGTCAGACATCAAAGACGCCAAGGTCATCCACTGCATCTTGGGCCATGGCCAGTAGTCCTGACTTTCACCTTGCCACCAGACATTGATAATTCAGGGAGAGTAAGGCTGTGCTTCACTTAAACCCAATTCACATGCAAGTCAAGACATCACCCCAAGTCTTTGGAAAAGGAAGGACCAATAACAACAACAACAAATACTACTACTACCACCATCACCATCACTACCATCACCTCATCTATGTGGATTCTTCTTCTCAGGACTGTAACTAGGATTTTTTTTTTACTCCTGAGACAAGAGGTAAAAAAGGTGACAGCCGGGGTAAGGAGGGGGTAGTGGTGAGTGATATAGAACCTGATATTCTATTGTAAAGGAGAATGGATATACTTTGCCACTCCCCCCCACCACTTCCAATCATCTGATCATATCCAATTCAACCCAACAAATACTGAGACATTTACTGTGTTTAAGGTACCATGTTAAACCAGGCAGATAGGATTGGGACTGGAGCTGTGGTATCATTGATATAGGGACCTCCCAGTTGAGGAAACTCTCTCTCCCAGTGCAGTTGCCATCATCTTAAGAAATTAGTTTTTAGAGTTTATTCTATTATTCTAGATTATTGCTTTGAGCACAGAGAGGTTAAGTGATTTTCCCAGGATCACATAGCCAATATGTGTCAGAGGTAAACCTTGAACCCAGGTCTTTCTAGAAGTGAGGTCAACTCTTAATCCTTATCCTATGCTGCCCCCCTGGCTGGGGAAAATGCAAAGAGAAAACAAACAACCCCCAAATACTTAAGCTCAAGGCACTTAGAGTCTACTTGGATAAGACAACATGTAAATAGAAAATTATATACATGATAGTTCAAGCATCAACATTTGAGGGTATCTGAAAAGATTTCTCACAGAAGGTAGAGCCAGAGCTGAATCTTGAGGGAAAGTTAGGGACATGAAAGTGAAGAAGGATTATATTCCAGGTATTCAAAATAGCCCATGGAAAGCTACAGAGGTGGAAGATGGAACTCCAAGTTTGGAGAACAGCAAGTAGGCTAGTTTGTCTGAAATACAGAATATGTGAAAGGGAATAATGTGTGATAAGTTTGGAAAGAGAGGCTGCAGCATGATCCTGAAGGGCTTTCAACGTCAATCTGGAGTTTATATTTTATTCTAATGGAAATAGAGAGCCCAAGAAGCTTCCAGAGCAGTAGAGTGACAGTCAGAATCATGGCTTGGGAAGATTAGTTTGGCAGCTCAGTAGAGGATAGATTGAGGGCAGCTAGGTTGCTCAGTGAGCAGAGTGCTGGACCTGGAATCAGGAAGACATCTTTCAGAGTTCAAATCTGGCCTCAGACACTTACTAGCTGTGTGATCCTGGGCAAGTTACTTAGTCCTGTTTGCCTCGGTTTCTTCAACTGTAAAATGAACTGGAGAAGGAAATGGCAAACCACTCCAGTACCTCTACGAAGAAAAGCCCAAATAGGGTCCTAAAGAGTCTGACACAACTAAAACCAAGGTGATAGATTGGAAAAAGGGAAAGTCAGAAGCAGGAAGGCTAATTAGGAGGTAGTTGTAATAGTTGAGAGATGACACAAGCCTGAATTAGGATGGTGGCTATGTGAATGGAGAGAAGGTGACAAACGTGAGAGATATTGCCGAGCTGGAATTAATAAAACAAGGTGATTGGATGGGTTATGGCAGGTGAAGGAAAGAAAAGAATCAAAGATGATTATAAGGTTGTAAGTGACTGGAAAGGTGATAGTCACTCACCAGAGAGATATATAGAGAAGGGATAGGTTCTGGGGGAAGTTCATCAGTTTCATTTTGGATATGTTTGATTTTGAGATGCCTGTGGTACCTTTACTTAGTGAAATCCAATAGGAAGTTATAAAAGTAGTATTGCAGATCAGGAGAGAAACTAGGGCTGTAGATTGATAGATATAGATAGATGGATGGATGGATAGATGGATGATAGAGAGATACATAGTGAAACAGAGAGACAGAGACAGAAAGACAGAGACAGAGAAACAGAGACAGAGACAAAGAGACAGAGAGAGAGAGATAGAAACCAGGGGGTGCCTACTGCACTTAGCCCCTTGTTTCCCCCCAGCTTTGGCTTGAGTGGGAGTTGTTCAGAGTATTGGAAATGCAATAGCCAGAAGGGAAGAAAACATGCCCATTTCCTGTAGAATATAAGTATCCTGAAGTCAGGGACTAATTCATTTTTTACTTTATATCCCTAGCACTTTGCACAGCACCTCACAAATGATAGTCATTTAATAATTTGTTTTTAGACTATGAATCATAATATCCTAGATTTAGGCCTGGAAGGCTATGTAGCCCAACCACATTTATTTAATTGGTGGGGAAACTGAGTAACAGAGAAGTTAAATGATGAGACCCTGGTGGAGGGGCAGAGTCTAGAATGCCGGTAATCCTGCCCCTTCCATGTCACTCTTCTGAGCATCCTATGGCTTTAATTGTGGTTAAATTTAACTGTACCTGGGACAAAGTTCTGTGTGACCTACCTTGGTTACAACTTTTTCCTCTAATAGTGCAGGTCACAACCTTTACTCACCTTTTTATATTATACTTTCTTTATCTGTGCCTTGCCATAAACTCTCCATGGGTTGGAGGGTGGAGTGTGGGGAAGTCCATCCAATGCTTTAAGAATAGATCTCTTAGGGGCAGCTGGGTGGTGCAGTAGATACAGCACCAGCCCTGATTCAGGAGGACCTCAGTTCAAATTTGGCCTCAGACACTTGACACTTACTAGCTGTGTGACCCTGGGCAAGTCACTTAACCCTAATTGCCTTGCAAGAAAGAAAGAAAGAAAGAAAGAAAGAAAGAAAGAAAGAAAGAAAGAAAGGAAGGAAGGAAGGAAGGAAGGAAGGAAGGAAGGAAGGAAGGAAGAAAGAAAGAAAGAAAGAAAGAAAGAAAGAAAGAAAGAAAGAAAGAAAGAAAGAAAGAAAGAAAAAAGAATAGATCTTTTGGAATTTCATAGGCATCAGTGTACCATATAGACCATCCATCTGTAATCATTTGCTGTAGGATCATAGATTTTGAGTTAGAAGGAAACTCAGAGGCCATTGAGTCCAATTTCCTCATTTAACAGAGGAGAAAACTGAAACCCAGAGAGGTTACATGAGACACAGCTAATAAATGTCTGAAGAAGAATTCAAATTCAGGTCTTCCTACTTTAGGATTCTATTCACTGGGCCACCTAGCTATTTCTTATTATAAGACCCATCTCTTTTTTCTGGTATCACATCACTTTGTTCATACCTGCCACCTTTCATCTTGTGCAATTCACCTTAATGCTCACTTTCATCGGTAACAGAATATTTAGATAAAAAAATAGGCCTTTATTTGAAGTTTTTCATATCGAATGTACTGCCTTCCAAAGGGCTATGTGCCAAGATGGAAAGAGTCCTAGATTTTGAATTTAAAGTCAGTGTTGGAATCACTGTTCTGCCACTTCCTTCTGGAGTGACCTTGAGCAAATCACTTTACCTATTATCTCTCTGGGATTTGAATTGTCATTAAAAGGACTGAGGAATTAGACTCTAACTTTAAAGTCCCTCCCAATTCTAAATCCTATAATTCAAAGTCATGGGGAAATTATTAAGACTATTCTCTTCTCTTTAATTTGTCTTCTGTAATAAGGTACAGCTATGAAGTAATAAAATGGATTTCCATATGGTACACATGAAAATCAGTCTCATTACTTTATAGCTCAAAGATTTTTCTCTTTTTAGTTCCCAGTGCTTTGCAATGCTCCAATCATTTGGGGGTATTGTCTTGTGCTAAAGTCATTTGCGTTTTAGAGTCCTCTTCCTAGACTTCATGTTATACCTATGAAGCAAGTGCTTAATGAATGTGTTTTTTTAAAAAAATAAATTGAATACTATAGCTGGAACATCTATGTGTATGTGTATAGGTATATCCATGCATACTCACACACAGACGTCCTCAAAGGGGGCAGCTAAGTGGCACAGGGGGTAGAGCACTGGGCCTAGAGACAGGAAGACCGGAGTGCAAATCTAACCTCAGATACTTACTAGCTGTGTGACCAGGACAAGTCTCTTAACCTCTATTTGCCTTAGTTGCCCCCATCTGTAAAATGGGGATAATAAATGAGATAATAATTGTGAAACATTTCACATAGTGTCTGGCACATATACAATGTGCACACATAAATGTTAGCTATTATTAATACATTTCTCACTTCTTGCAGGATCTGTGATTTTGCAGAAGTTGAATGAGACCTCAGAGACCATCTACTCTTATCCATACCTAAAAGATGTCCGCACTATAACATGAGCAGGTAAGTGGTACAGTGGGTGGAGTGCTGGGCCTAGAGTCAGGAAGACATCTTTCTGAGTTCAAATCTAGCCTCCAATACTTACTAACTGTATGAACCTGGGCAAGTCACTTAACCCTGTTTGCCTCAGTTTCCTTATCTGTCAAATGATCTGGAGAAAGAAATGGCAAACCACTCTAGTATCTTTGCAAAGAAAATCCCAATGGGGTTGTGAAGACTCAGACACAACTGAAAAACAGCCCCTGCCTGGAGACCTCTAAAGAGGGAAAAACCTATTGCCTCCTAAGACAGATCATTCTGCTTTGGAAAATTGGAGAATTGTTAGGAACCTACATTTGCCCCTCCACAATTTTCACTCATTACTCCTTGTTCTTCCCTTGGGAGCTAAACAGAGCAAAGCTAAGCCCTCCACTGTATGACAGCCCATCAAATACTTGAAGACAGCTAGCCTGTCCCCCTTGAGTCTCACAATTCACAATCTTTTCACAACTCTAAGCTTTGGTAGACAATCACATCTTGAATCTTTCCGATTTGTTCTGTCCAATAAAATTCATCACCTGGCATCCAATGTTCTAGTGATAAGCCTCATCAAGCTTAGCTGGGTTGGTCTCTGGACAGCAGTCACAAAGGCTGTCACAGGGATTTTATTGAAAGCATTTCCAAATTAATGGCACCTACCAGAACTCATGCTCTATGGGCATTACCTTATAGAACTCAGACTCATCTCTGTGCCATGATCATGTGTTATCATAGAACCTTAGTGAAGGCCTTAATAGATAAAGATCCCCAGATGGAACTGGGCTTTAATAGAACTTATTAAACAGGGTACAGATTTGATAAAAATTTACTTTAATGCTCACTTTCATAGAATTTGGCAGTTCTTCATAGAAGAGACTTAATATATTCCTGGTTCTAGTAGAGATGAGCACATGAATTCATACCCACACATCTACATACATGCACATATACCCACATATAATTACATGGCTTGGGATTGGACCTGTGATTTCATTAGTGTAGGGAACTCCCGGAAGAGGAAACTTTACAGATGCAGATCAACCACTCTTCTGCAAAGTATATTCTTAGAGAGTTCCTTTGGGCACTAACAGATTAAGTGATTTGCCCAGGATTATATAGCTAGTATGGGTCAGAGGCAAGATCTGAACCTATGATTTCTTGATTCCAAGGTCAACTCTCTAGCTACTATACCTTGTTGCTTCTTATATACATATATACACATACACACGTATACAATATGCACATGTACCTATAACATATATCAAATATATGTGTATATGTACATTATATAAATGTGTTTGTATGTGTACACATACACTATGCACATGGATAAATGTATATCTCTATAGATGTATGTGTACATTTTTTATATATGTACACATACATAATATACACCTGTGACTATAAATCTCCTGTGCTAATCAAATCATAGGTCCAGACCATATACATACATATATTCACACTCATGGATATATTCTACATATACCATAAGTAATATACACACATATATTCCACATACATGTATATAAATTCCATAAATATCACACATATTCAACATATGTGCGTGTATATAGTCCATAAGTATTACACACTGATGCACACACATACAACCATGCCCACACACATAGGGTCTGGACCTATGATTTGATCAGTGTAGGGGATTCCTAGTGTGGAATCCCTCCACTAATAGAGAGGTACAATAAGTATATAACGTTCAGTTTTAGAGAGTTTCCTGGGGCAATAAGTTTTAGTGACTTGACTCGTATGTTTATATATTCTTTTGTAACTTTCTATACTGTATGTATGCCATAATGTTCTGTTCTAATGAGGTAACAGGGCATCTTAGCTGCTGAAGTGGGGTGGATGACAAGGGAATGAATAGAGTCAGACAGTTTTAGGGCCATGGAGTGGTAGAAGGCAGCAGGACATCATGCAATAGACAGTCGGGAAATGTTGAGGCCAATCAGAACATCAGAGCATCAAGACAGACACAAATGGAGGGCCGAGAGATACAATCCCCATAACATATTGATCCAGTGAAAAGCCCGGGTTTTCTGAGGTCTTTTGTCTCCAGGCATCTCAAGCTTAGCAGGTTCTACCTCTAGAACAGAGAAGGTTTCTGGGCCCAAAGGGAGCTCTGCAGACCAATGGGATCTCTGTTCCCTTGAAGGAATCATTTACATCTGTCCTGATCCTTTTAGTACTAGTGTCTGAAGGTAGGAACACATCATTATTAAACTTTTCATGCTCACAAAAAGGATAGAGGGTCAGATCCCAGGGAAGAGTAGACCAGGCTCTGGGATATCCTCTTACACAAAACTTGCTTCCCTAGGTGTAGGAGCCTGGGGATTGAATAATTAACTTAATAGCTAAAGACTAAATTTAGGCGAATGTCCTTACTGCTGGAATTAATTATTAGCAAATATAACAAATGATTGTATATTTGGAACTGAAAAGGGCCTTACACGCCTTTCAGTTCAACTATCTCACTTTACAAGTGAGGAAATTAAGATACAGTATGGTAACTTGCTGAAGGGCACACAGCTAGTAAAGGTCTAAGATGGAATTTGAACCTGGATTCATCTGATTTTAGTGTTCTCTATCTACTACTCTACATTGCCTCTCTCTGGAGGACCTGTCTATACTTGGTCAACTGTTATTATTTGTAGCTTTAAGCTGAGGTGCATATTAGCTATTAGTAATGGCATTAAGAAAATGTGGGCTCAGAATCCACAAATGATTTCACAAGTCTTGAAATTTTACAATAGAATACTAAAATTTTAGAGTTGGAAAGAACCTTAGAGATCATCTGGTCCAACCCTTTCATTTAGAGAGAAGGAAACTGAGATGGAGAGAGAATAAGTGACTTGCCCAAGGTCATGTAACTAATTAGTTCAGATCTTAGACAAGAATGCAGGTTTTCCAGGATCCAATCCAAGGCTCTTTTCAGGACCCCAATTGTAATGACTCAAGGCATAGGGTTTAACTTTTGCTAACAAAAAAGTATCCTTCAGAAAAGAGCTTCAAATAGGACATCTAATTATTGAATTTTAAAATTATGATTCTCTGCTTATTGACAGCAGACTGATACACACTATATTTGTTGTGTTCAGTGGTTCAGTTGTGTCTAACTCTTTATGACCCTATGGACCTCTGCTATCTCTCCAAGTCTGACCAAGTTCATGTTGGTTATTTCCATGACAATATGCATCTCATCCTCTGCAGCCCCCTTTTCCTTTTCCTTTCAAACTTTCCCATCATCAGGGTCTTTTCTAATGAGTCCTGTTTTCTCATTTTATGTGGCCCAAGTATTTAAGCTTCAGCCTCAGTATTTGACCTTTCAATGAATAGTCTGGATTAATTTCTTTAAGCGTTGACTGATTTGATCTCCTTGGACTGCTATCTAAGGGAATCTTCAAAGTTCTTTCCAACAACACAATTAGAAGTTGTTGATTCTGCATAAAATACATCCAAGTTTGAATACTGACATCTTCTTAAATCTTGAATTATAAATTTTCTAAAATAATTAAAGCATCTAAAAGAGCAAAAAGGCATCAATATTGGAGAATTTGGGAATGTGGAGAAAAGGAGAAACGTCAAATTCAGCTCATTGTCTCTGTTCCCCGTATATTCTGAATCACTAGCCAGTGGAACATTTGGCTAACTTTCTTTAGCATTTGTACTCAAAGGGCATTATAAGATATCACAGAATCACAGAATTTCAGAATTTAAAAGGTCATCAGTAACTATTTAGTACATACTATGCCTGAAAGAATCACTTCTCCAATATGTCTAGACTTTGTTTGGAGACCTTCAGTGAGAGAAACCCACAGCTTCCCAGGGCAGATGATTCCAGTTCTGGATACCTCTAATCATTAGGAAGGTTGTTTCCTAAAATGAAGGCCAAGTTGTCCTCTTCGTAACTCCCAGGCATTGCTTCTTGTGTTGTTCCTTTTCCATGTGACAAGCCTATAGATATTTGAAGGCAATTATCATGTCTTCCATGAATCTTCTCTTCTCCAGACTCACCATGCCCAGTTCCTTCAGCCAATCCTCATATGACATGACGTGACATCAGACTGATGCAAACAATTCATCATATTAACCTGCCAGGCATATCCTCAGTCCCTGTTCCAGTAAGACTCATACAACTAGTAGAAGAAGTATGGAACTTATTTTAGGTTTCCATCACCTCCCAAAAATAGTTTCATAAAAAAATAGTTTCATGTTTTTCATATGAGCAGTTTTCTTTGATTAATTGTAAGATCCCCACAGCTTATGTCCTGAATCTTTCCAGTTGTCAAAGAAACTGTATTTACCACCCCAGAGATTTATTGTTGCATCTGTCAAAAGTCAGCCAAATGTCCCACTGGCTAGTGGTTCAGTGGTGTGGACTAAAAAAAATTAATTTGCACATATTTGACTGATTTTAATAGCCTGACCTCTTAGTCTGTGAGCAGCAAGGCAATGAGCTAGCGGCAGGGCATATTTCCCTCCAGCTGAATTAAAACAGAGCCCTGGCATTGCTCAGGGAAGCCTTCCCACACCTGCTTCTCATTTCCTCTCGTTATTTCTGGTAATGAAAATTGGACCCGTTGCAATAGATTTGTGGGCTAGAAGGTCTATACATTTTTCTTTCATAAAGTATGCTAGTGATTAAATGAATGTCTCTGACTACAAAAATGACAAGACCTAAGAGTTCCTGGAAGAATAAGGGAGGGGGGGGGGAATTAAAAGGGCCATTCCCTTTAAAATTTTTTTTTCTTTCTCCTTCAATCCATGCATCCAGCTGGAAAGCTCAGACACTGTTGCAACCCTCTTAACTGTCCGTTGACTTTTTCATCTAAAATTCTCTTTACCTTGCTGCGTGCTGGCTTTGCCCCTCATTAGGGACTTGAATGGAGAAGCAGAATAATAATAACAGCTTGTTTTAAAGCAGCTGTGTGAACGCTCCACCAAAATTGAAAGCTTTTGGGCCCAATAGTTCCCCTTTCAGAAACCCTCTCTTGCTTGGGCTTTTGATTCTCCAATTGTTTCCAAAGCCGCCCTGATGTCTGTATCAAAAGGATGCAATGTCTGGCTAGAAAGCACCAATCGCAGCCCTCCCTGGAGAGTTTTTACCATAATTTGTGACCAGTTTCAGACTGAGATTTGGCTTGGCCCCCAATCAATCCACAGGCGGTCTTCTGTTCTTGTTTTTATTTCACTGAGGATGGCATGACTATCTTCTAATCATCATCTGCCTTCAATTGACCCTCTGAAGCACTGTGGTATTGATTGGGAATTTGCCCTCCCTTTTCTGGGAGATTCTTGGGATTTCATTGCTGAATAGTAATGCCATAGCAAGGGCCAAGTGGACGTTTATATATGTATGTGCTTATTATCATACTTGAACTAGGATTCCCATTTCTCTTTATATTTTGTGTGAGCATTTTGCTTGGCCCTAGGAATGTGATGTCTGTATCTTGCAAAATGGGGACCGTGAGAGTAGAATTCTCACCTTATGTCTACCACGGGCCTCACAATTTATTAATGGCAACTGACACGAGTTCAAACCAAGCAGAGCTGTAGACGGAGAGTAGAGTATAACTCTTACTGTATCATGAATTCCTAGCTTTCTTTTAAGGCTAAAGCTCAGGATCCATGAGTTGTGATACCTTCATTTCAAAGGATCATTGGGTCATATACTGAGTGCTGGAAGGGACCTTACTAAGTATTGTAATATAACTACATCCATTCATTCAATAAACATTTATTAAATTCCTATTGTGTGAGGATAGAAAAAGAGACAAAAGAGAGTGCCTGCCCTCAAGGATCTTACAGTCTAATGGGAAAGACAGTATTCAAACAAATACATAGAAAGCAAACTATATACAAGAAAAATACAAAATAATTAAAAGAGGGAAAACACTGGAATTAAAAGGGGTTATGGAATATCAGATTTTAGTTTGGATTTAAAGGAAGCCAGAGAGGTCACTAGTGAGATCAGAGGAGGGAGAGCAGTCTAGGCATGGGAGATAACCAAAGAAAATGCCGGAACAGAGACATGGAAGTGTCTTGTTTGAATAACAGCCAGGAGGTTAGTATCAGTAGATCAAAGAGAAGGGTAGGAGAGGGCTAGGTTATAAAGGGCTTTGAATGCCAAATAGAGCATTTTTGTTGTTGTTGTTGTTGTTTGTTTTGTTTTTTCGGGGCAATGAGAGTTAAGTGGCTTGCCCAAGGTCACACAGCTAGTAAGTGTCAAATGTCTGAGGCTGGATTTGAACTCAGGACCTCCTGAATCCAGGGCTGATGTTTTATCTACTGCACCTAGCTGTCCTTAGAGCATCTTAAAAATTTCGTCCTGGAAGCAATAGGAAGCCACTGGAGTTTACTGAGTAGGAGGGGTGACATGATCAGAAACTGAGGCCAAGAGGAATTAAATGACTTCCCCATGTTCACCAAGTAATAGGTGACAGAACCAAGGTTCAAACTCAGACCCTTTCAGCACTCTTTCCATCTCTGTTTTTTTGCTTTTTTTTAGTGAGGCAATTGGGGTTAAGTGACTTGCCCAGGGTCACACGGCTAGTAAGTGTCAAGTGTCTGAGGCCGGATTTGAACTCAGGTACTCCTGAATCCAGGGCCCGTGCTTTATCCACTGTGCTATCTAGCCACCCCCTCTCCTGCCTCTTTAAATCACCAAGTATGTGCTTATCTGTTTGCATGTTTTCCTCCTGGAAGAATGTAAGTTCCTTGAGGACAGGATCTATTTTTCATTTTGTTTTTGTATTCCAAGGACTCAGTACAGTGCCTTGCACAAAGTAGATGCCTGATAAATGCATGTTGGATTATATGGGAATATATTACTCCAAGGTATGTTATATGGCAGAATTGCCAAGATTGGATTTGGGGCTGGTGGTAGTTAGAAACACTGAAGAGCTGAGGATGACGCTGAGGTCATGAACCTGTGTAACTAGAAATATAATGGTGCCCTCAACAAAAACAGCAAAGTTTAGAGGAGGGGTGGGCTCAGGGGAAAAGATTATTTCTATTTGGGGCTGTTGAGTTTGAGGTTTCTATAGGATATCCACCTGGAGATGTCTAATAAGCAGTGTTGGTATGGAGACTGGATCTCGACCAGGTCTTAGTGTGTAAATCTGGGAGTCATTTACCTAGAGATAATACTTGAATCCGTGAAACCGATGAGCTCACCCCATCAGGCTCCAATATGCTGCTGCTCTTCATCAAAACTACTAAAAACTGTTTTCTGCATTCAACCCAGGCAGGGTTTCTGTTTGCAATTAACACTGTTGGTCTTGACGAAGAGTGGACATTGTAAACCATGCTGTTGCATCATGTTGCATGATGAAGAGCAAGTCTCAAATTTGTGTTTGTGTTTATCATACTTTTAAATGTGTTTGCTAGTCTAAAGAGAAAATTATTGTCTTTCTGTTTTCTTTTCTTTTTTTTTCTGGAAGATGGTGATGGCGAAGTTAGATCAAGATATTTGTGTGCCTGGGCACAGTACCTGAAACTAATAATACAATATGTACCTGGGGTGGGAGACAGAGCCTCCAGAATTCTGGTATGATAGGGAAGGGAACTTTAGAGACTAGAATGCTGGCTGTTTCTGGGAGTCTACCTGTGTAGGGGAGGGAAGTGGACTAGGTGGGGAATGGTCCACTTTTTTATTTTAAAGAAAATGAAGGGAGCAGCTAAGTGGTGCAGTAGATAAAGCACTGGCCCTGGATTCAGGAGGACTTGAGTTCAAATCCGGCTTCAGACACTTGACACTTACTAGCTGTGTGACCCTGGGCAAGTCACCTAACCCTAATTGCCCGCCCCTGCCCCAAAATAAAGAAAGTGAAATGGGAAGTGACCAGTCTGCCATTGTGTAGCACCCATTTTATTTATTTTTAAAATTAAAAACAATGTATTGATGACTTATTTTCAAATGTTGTTTTAATAAGTCCTATTCTCCTCTACTGCCTGTAGAGTCCCTGTAAAAATGAAAAAATGGGTTCAGCCAAACCAATCAACATTAATGACATCTGACAGTATAAGTAATATTCTACACCATAGTTCCTCACCTCTTCAAAGAAAGGAGAAAACTACATTTTCTTGGCTTTTCTCTAAGGCCAAGCTTGGTCAGTATAGTTATGTTATGAAGTGTTTTTCTCTCTCTCTCTCTCTCTCTCTCTCTCTCTCTCTCTCTCTCTCTCTCTCTCCTTTCTCTCTCTGTCTCTTGTCTGTCTCTCTGTCTGTCTCCCTCTCTCTGTCTCTATCTCTTTCTTTTTGTTCTATCCATTTATGTTGTTCATCTCTGCCTATGTTGTTTTCCTTGTTCTGCTTATTTTATTCCATATAAATTCATTTATCTTCCTGAGAGTTCAAAATTTTTTCAGATTATTTTAAAAAAAGTGCTGTTAATATTCCATTATGTTTATGTACCATAATTTGTTTAGCTATTTGCCAATCAATAGGTACTTCCTTTGTTTCCCATTTTCTGCAACCATGAGATGGCTATTATTAAAATTTTGGTAATAAGACAGTTGTGCCAAGTCTTCAGGCAGTAGCTTAGCACCAGGAGCAGTTAAGTGGGTGGTAGTAATGAGAGAACCCACAGGGGGTTAAGTGACACAGGTGCTAGCATGGGCAATGATGCAGGCAGTGCCTTGGTAGCCCCTGCTTGCAATGGGGCTCCCTCCACTTTGCTGAAAGGATGAAGAATGAAAGGGTAGGATTTGTGTTGTGAAGATGATGTGATGCTGGCCTCCTGGGGGATTGGAAGACTTTTATGGGTCAGGATACCATGATACAGACATGGGGCAGCTTGCATTAACTATTTCCCTGTTCTCCTCCCCAAGTCTGATGTGAGCCAGGACATTATTATCCAGGGTACTTTGTAATTACCTTTACCCTGAGGTGGATTGGCCTGAAACAAAGCTGTGGGCTCTTTGGGCAAGGAGTATGTGTGTGTGTGTGTGTGTGTGTGTATGTATATATATGTATATATATATATGTATTTTTTTGCAGGGCAATGAGGGTCAAGCGACTTGCCCAGGGTCACACAGCTAGTAAGTGTCAAGTGTCTGAGGCTGGATTTGAACTCAGGTCCTCCTGAATTCAGGTCAGGTGCTTTATCCACTGTGCCACCTAGCTGCCCCCTGGGCAAGGAGTATATAAAGACAACATCATGTTCTGAACAGTGGGCTTCCAAGAGCTCATAGAAGCTCTTTTCTTGTTGTTATTTATGTGGGGGGTCACCAAGTACATTATTAGTAAATTTGTTGTTTGTCTTTCATTCTCAAACAGGACCATGACATTGGGAGGTGATGTCATGACTTGTAATGAATTGAATTTAAGGGAGGCAAGTCTGTGCAAAATCACCAGCCTTGCTCTTTCCTCCAGAGTCATCTAGGTCCAATGGCATGATATACATCAGGATGATTGGAGATGGCCCATGGTGCAGTGGAGACCTTGCTCTTTTTAAGTTAAAGTCTTTCCCAGGTCTCAGTTTGTCTGAGGCAATGCCACTCAGTGATTAAGGCTAGGTAAGAAGTGAGGCAGAAAATGGCCTCCTTTACCTAGTAAAACAAATAAATAAATGAATAGAGAAGAAGGAAAGGAAGGAAGGAAGGAAGGAAGGAAGGAAGGAAGGAAGGAAGGAAGGAAGGAAGGAAGGAAGGAAGGAAGGAAAGAAGGAAGGGAGGAAGGGAGGAAGGGAGGAAGAGAGGAAGGAAGGAAAGAAGGAAAGAAGAAAGGTAAGTCTGGGAGGGGAAGGCCCTCAGGGTTTCTGGCCAAAACAGAAGCAATTGCTATTTACCCTCACTTTGAGCCATTAAGAGGCCCCCCAAAAAAAAATGTCCAGTAAGGCTTGAGCTGGGCCCTGTTGTTGGTCAATCTATGAGAGTCAGAGTGATTTGGGGTTTGTTTATTTGAACCCTCAATCTCTGAATGGTCCATTATATCAGATATGGAATCCCTCCAGGACAGATACTTTTTTCTGGTGGGTCCCAAACTGTGGCAGGGTGACAAGGACTGCTTGAGGGGTTGTTATGTCCATGAATGGAATTCTGGAAAGGAAATTATAGCTATTAAAATATTAATATCAGTAGTTTGCTAACTATATCATTTTATGTGCTTGTGTATCACTGTAAACCTGATACACAAAATCTCTTATATTTGAGACTTACATTTTCAAAATTAATTGAGATTGAAACTTACCTAGTCCATTTTATCTGGTTGGCTCCAGTGCAGACCAGGCTTTACATCCCATCTATTCAATCACCCAGGATATCTTATCATCTGCATCTATAATCTACTTTCTCCCTCTCTCTCTGACACTCCACTTTCCACCTCTTGCTCTGGGCACAGCAACTCTGCTTCTAGATGGTACTGAATACTCTATCCTCAGACCAAAACTTCTCTTTCTGGCTACAACTCTCCCTATATGTTTTGCCTCTCCCTGTTAGAATACAAGCTCTTTGAGGGCAGAGACTATATCATTTTTTATATTTGTACTTACCCTTATTCTTAGCACAGTACCAGGTGCTTAGCTGGTAATAATTGCTTTTTCATTCATTCCTTCATTTTTCTATCCTTCTCTCTAAGGCTCTCTCCTCTGTCTCACTTGGCGATCCCACCAACTCCAATGGGATTGTTTATCATCTCTACACAGATGACTCAAAGATCTATAGTTATAAATCTTTAAAACACCAAGGCTATTGGGGGCTCAGTGGATAAAGAACTGGCCCTGGATTCAGAAGGACCTGAGTTCAAATCCAGACTCAGACACTTGACACTTACTAGCTGTGTGACCCTGGGCAAGTCACTTAACCCTCATTGCCCTGCCAAAAAAAAAAAAAAGATCTATAAGTACAATCTTAACCTCTCTTCTGAGCTCTAGTGCCTCAGCAACCTTCCATTGGACATTTCACCCTGGATGTTCCATAGGCATCCCAAACTTAACATGTCCAGAACATAACTCATGGTTTTTCATTATTCTATTGAGGGCACCATTATTATTATTATTATTGCAGGGCAAAGGGGGTTAAGTGATTTGTCCAGGGTCACACAGTGTCTGAGGCCGGAATTGAACTCAAGGTACTCTTGAATCCAGGGCCGGTGCTTTATCCACTGAGCCACCTAACTGCCCCCACCATTATTCTTTTAAAAATTATTTATTTTGTTTTAAAGGGAACATAACCTATATGTTCTAAAATGTTTATGGCACCATTATTGTTCTAGTCACCCAGGTTCACAATCTTGGTGTCATCTTTGCTCTTTGGGTTCATTTCTCCCAAGCAGCCAATGACTGACCAAATCTTGACTTTTCTGTCTCTACAATATATGTTCCTCTTTCTCTTCACTCACAAAGTCAGCTGGATTATGGCAATTGTTTTTTATTTGGTTTTCCTCTCTCAAGTTTCTCCCTTCTCCATTCTGTCCTTCACAGAACTTCCAAAGTGGTTTTTGCTAAAGCTAAGATATGAAGATCTGACTATGTCACTCACTCCCCTACTCTGTAAACTCTAATGTTTTGCTATCAGTTGTCTCAAGGATCATATATAATCTTGGGTCTGTCTGGTATTTAAAGGCCTTCACAACCCAGCTCTTTCCTACTTGTAGTCTTCTTATGCACTCTCATCTTCTACACACTACTCGTTGTTCCTGTCGCAGGCCACCGCTTCCAACCCCACTTTGCTTTTTCACTGATAGTCCCTTCTTCCAAGACTCACCAAATGCCATTCTTTGCAGGAGGCCTTTCCTGTCTCTCCCAGCTGATTGAATATTCCCTTCTAAGGATGCCTCATATCTACTTTGTATGTATCTTATAGTTACCTCTCTATGCCTGTGTGATCTCACTTGTTGGAATATAATAAGATCCTTTAGAATAGAGACTGTTTTTCCTTCTTTTATCTTTGTGCCTGCTAGTACTTAGCACAATGCTTGGCACATGGAACCTACTTAACAAATGCTGACTGATTGGTTTGCTCTCTGGACAATACCCCGGAGGGAGTAGTGCTCTTGGACCACATCTGCCTTCACCAGAAATATAAGGAATAAAATGCTTGGATAGAATCCAGCATCCCAGGAAAAATAGAAATCAGGAGAGAAAATGCCCAGGACGAATTACAGCTGGAAGGGACCTTAGACGTCATCTAACACAGAGGTCTCAGGTAGCTAGTTTCCAGACTGCAAGAACCCACAACTTCTGAGTTTAGCCAGAACTATATTAAAATGTAATGGGGGGGGGGAATGCAGCTAGGTGGCAAAGTGGATTAAGTACTGGTCCTGGATTCAGGAGGATCCGAATTCAAATCTGGCCTCAGACACTTGACACTTACTGGCTGTGTGACCCTGGGCAAGTCACTTAAATGTAATTGGGAAATTGACAAAATAAATGAAAACAAAACAAAACACAGGTAATATATTTTATAACTAAGACAATTTATGGCCCCATTTCTATTTGAGTCTTACACCACTGATCTAGCACACCTCTCTCTCTCGAAACAGTGATGGAAACTGAAGCCCAGAAAGAATTGACTTACCCAAGGTCACAAAGGGTTATTATATAATTAGAAGAGGCACAATTTACACCCAGGTCTTAGGAGTCCAAATTCTCTCTCTTTCCACTGTACCACTTTGCTGATTGCTCATCCTCAATTTTTCTGAAAGTGATTTTTTTAAACATTGCTGTTTACCCAAATGGACTGTGTGAGAATGAATGTGGATTTGCTAAATGATATCAAGAGGAGGGAGTTGTTACAAAGCATGTGTCTGAGAGGATCTAACTAAAAATAAAAGTCCTTCATTATGGACATTTTCTAAAGTGCCTCCATATCCCTCACATGACCTTAAATAGTCTCGTTGTGTGAAAGTGTTGCCCAAGGCAGCAAGTATGAAATCTGATGGTTAAACATTTGTTGGAGTCAACACTTCAAACATCCCAGTGAAAAATTTTGAGAGCTTCATCGATGGATATGGGAACTGGCAGATGGCAGCCTGGGTTTGGGAACAGACGTGATTCTAGAGCCAGTTCATATAAAACTAGACTCAGGGGAACAAATATGCAGCCACATACCTTCCAGCATCCAGTAGCCCTTGTAAAGACCATGCAAAGATTAAAGGCCTCTTCTGGTGTGAAGCAATCCAAATGTCTCTCTGTCAGGGAAGGGGGATGGGGAGAAGGGTCCACATTTCACACTACCAAGTACAATGCTGGGAGCTTACCAGGTGCCCAAAGGCATAGAACAGATAATAATTGCCATCTTCCTGATTGTGCAGGAGTCATAGACCCCTTCAGCAGTCTGGTAAAACCTATGAATAATATTTTTAATTCATAAAATAAAATAAAAAACACTACCAGGGAAACCACTTATTTTGAAATACAATTATCAAAATATTTTTTAAAAGTAATTCACAGACCCCAGGTTAAGAACTCCTAATGTAAAGAGAGGGAGGATATCAGCCTGGGATACAAGTCCTTTTTTCTTGCAGGAAGGAGAATGATTACTTTGAGCCATCTGTAGTCCCTACAAGTAGAGGTATCTGTTTAAAGAGAACAGCTGTAGGCCATTTGGCTAGTTGAGTCAAGCATGTCAAGCCCAAAGGTCCTAAGGGGACAGAACTCAGAGTGTGAATACCTCTGGATCAAGAGCAGTGTCACAGAGGTGCTGTATACTCTGATATGTTGGAACCCCTCAAGTGTACTGGCACCTAACACTTGGTTGCATTCATTTAAAATAAATATTGTTTTCAGGAAATAATTACTATGAGTTTTGGTGCTGTGTATTTGCCCATATATTTTTTTTTAAGTGAGGCAGTTGGATTTAAGTGACTTGCCCAGGTCACACAGCTAGTAAGTGGCCTTTATATCTTTTTTTGTTTTGTTTTGTTTGTTTTTTGTTGTTGTTTTTGCAGGACAACGAGGGTTAAGTGACTTGCCCAGGGTCACGCAGCTAGTAAGTGTCAAGTGTCTGAGGTTGTATTTGAACTCAGGTCCTCCTGAATCCAGGGCCAGTGCTTTATTTACTGTGCCACCTAGCTGCCCCTGACCTTTATATCTTAATGGGGGTGGGAGTGGAGGAGAAAGTGGGAGGAAGGGAAGCTTGAACAGTCAGGGAAAGGTGGCTTGTTTTGTGCAAAACACCGGGTGATGGAAACGTTAGTGATGCCCAAACACTTCCTTTCACAGCAGCGTGACCTTCTGCAACCCAGACGGGCTCTTTCTTTAGCGTTTGTTGCTCATCTTCCACAGATGTTTGTTGTTTTCTTCAATTTTAAGCTTTTTATAGTTCTTCGGTTACTTTGTAAAAAAAAAAAAAGCAAAGTTGATTCAGCCAATAATAGTGACAGCTCAAAGCTGGCCTAGTAAGTAGTAAGTACAGTGAAGGAATGTTTTTATTCCTTCATCTTTCCTCCCTTCCCCCCTACCTCTAATCTTGAAGGTTTTCAGGACTCAAAGGACTGTGAAAATTTGGGAACTCACCAAATATACCAATATACTTTTCCCCCCCTTGATTTTCAAAGAAGGAGTCATTTTTGACTCATCATTAAAGAGCATGGGGCTGGATTCAGAGGACTTGGGCTGCTGTTACTTTATATTTGTGTGACCTTGGACAGTTACTTAACCTCCCTCAGCCTCAGTTTTCTTATCTGTAAAATGAGATTGGGTTAGATGGCTGCTTCCAGTACTAGATCTATGACCTTGTGATCTCTAAGATTTCTTCCTTCTTTAAATGTATATTTGTATAATTTTCTGACATGTTTATGTTATCAGCTGTGCCTTAAGGGACTGGGAATCTGAAGGTGTGGAGGGAGGACTAGAAGATTCATGCCAAAACAGGTCCCTTAAAGCTTCCATAAGATCAAATCTTTCTCTCTGTCTCTCCTCTTTCTCTATTTCATGAGATCATGTATACATATGATCTCATAATTCATATGTATATGATCATATATATCTATATAAATATTTGATTAGGTAATGCATACATATGATCTCATGGAATATATATGTATATATATGCATATATATCTGTATATATTATGAGAGAGAGAGAGCAGGAACCTCAATGGCTAGGAGTCCCAAACCCTCATTTTAAAGATAAAGAAACTGGGGCTGGGGTAGGCTAAATGACTTACCCAAAGTCAAACTGATCATGATCATATGAGGTAGGATTTAAATCCAGATCTTTTCACCCCAGCGTCAGTGCCCTTTCCACTGTATCCCAAGGACTTCTAAAGAGGGACCTGAGGTATCTGGAAAAATGAAAACTAATTTTTATGGCACATGAAACAATCTTTAAACCTGCTGGGGCATCATTGTAGGACCAGAAATTCCTTTTTCACGAAGGCCCACTGTGTAGTGCAGCTAGGCACTGCTGAAGGTTTCTGATGAAATCAGAAGGGGCAGGTATGAAGATCAGGAATGCAAACATTTGTAACTGAGTTAGCCAGGGAGAGGAAGGGGAATGGATAAGGAAATGGAAGATCACCTTTGGTTTGGGGACATATATGGTAGCAACTGTGAGATGCACACATGTCCTGAAGCTGCCTTTGATGGTAGACACAAAATTCTCAAAGAACATTCTATAACTCTAGTGCAAAAGGATATCATTGGACCAAAATGGGAGCACCAGCTCTGAAGTTCTCAGATTGAGGAAAATCAATATATATAACCTCAACTGGAGGTGTTTGGTTTGAATATCTCAGGGGGAGAAACTCTACAGGAGCCACTTGCTAATAAATCATGCTGTAGGATGACTTAGGTTGCAGGTATGTTTTCTGGAAGCTAAGTTATCAGACCTTCTTTCTTGGTGCCTAAAGGGATGTGACCTTCCTTTTAGGAAAACAAACCAAAGTGACATGACACCTGGGAAAGTTTTCAGACTCTGGTACCGGGGAAGCATGTTTTGAGGTGGAAAACTGAATGCATTCCAACCAGTGGTTAACTGAACTGGTCTCCTGAGGCAGACTCTTCAAAGAGCTATTTATAGTGCAAATTGCAAATATTAGAACTGCTAGTTAAGAGCCTAGCAATGTGCCCATTCAAACTCAGGCTTTCAGGTGTCTGTGACTTGGTGCTGAAAAACTCACTCCAGGTTGAGACTTGACGAAAAGGCCTGATTTTGAACTGTGAATTCATGTTTTAAGGGAGATTCTACCCCCCAAAATAAGTTTAGGATTGAGACATTTTTTCCATTAGAAAATAGCCTCATTTTACTTAAAAAAATATGTTGGCAAACTCTACCACAGACTATAAAGGGGACAGATTTATTGGGGTTTATGGAAAATCCAGATGAACTGGTTTTCCTTCTTGTATTTTACTAGCATCTCATTGGCTTCCTGTGAATGATTCTGGATGCTTTCCCAGTGACTCGGTGGAATTTTGTTTCCCTCTTTTTGCCTTTAGTGACCCCATCCACAAAATGGGGCTGCCTTATCTCATCTTGAAGATCATTGGGAATAACTCTTTTAGGCTTCTTTGTAACTAATTCAGGAGGCAGGAATTTAGACAATAATACTTTTATAACCCAGGCATAACCTTCTCAATTTTGATTATGTCAAATGCCAATTGAAACAGAGGTTGTAGAATTCTGAAATGTAACCTTTGACTTAAAAATACTCTTTTACATGGAGTAATGTATTAAATATAGTATATATTGTTTCTTAATAGAATGGGGATTGGATCTGTGATTAGCAAAATATCTCTACCAAAGCTCATCACTTCCTCTGCAATTTATAGTCTTGGGCACTAGAAAGGTCACACATCCAGTATGTGTCAAGGCTAAACTTGAACTCAGGTCTTCTAGGCTCCAAAGTCAATTCTCTATCCCTTTGCCAGGATGCCTCTCATATTTTTAGTAGAGAAAGGGGAAAAAGTATAAAAATGACGCAGATGTTTTTATAATGAAAATCAGAGCCAGAACTAACACGGTGCAGCCAGGCCAATGCTCTGAGTGGAACCTGAAATAGAGTACCATTTTTTACTCTTCTTTCCCCCACCTTCCATCTCTCCACTGACTGCTGCTACCACTCCCTTCATCCCCCCACTCCACCCCACAATTCTCATGGCCTTTGTACCCTTCTTAGGTGCCTTTCCAAGCCATGTCCCCAGCCTGCTCTGAAGAACTTTCAGGGAGAATAAAGGGGAAGGCCAGGCATGGATCAGCTGAAGTGCCCAACAGTGGTTCTGCCTTCTCACTTAAGCCCGTAGTAAACTCTTACTCATTTGTAAAATAGGAATAAAAATACTTGCCTTTCCAGGAAAGGTGCTTTGCAAATTGTAGAAAAGGTGGAAAAGATCTGTAGTACTTGCGTTACTAGAAAATGGATGCCCAATTTCACAAGTGACAGTCTTTGCAGTTTATTGAGACTGGAGAGACCATATAGTCTAACCCATTAATTAAACAAATTAGGGGGCAGCTAGGTGGCGCAGTGGATAGAGCACCGGCCCTGGAGTCAGGAGGACCTGAGTTCAAATTTGGCCTCAGACACTTAACATTTACTAGCTGTGTGACCCTAGGCAAGTCACTTAACCCCAGTTGCCTCACCAAAAAACAAAAACAAAAACAAAATAGGAAACCAAGGCATAGAATGCTGACTTGGTTTGCCCAATATTACAAACTAGATGGATTTAGTTCTCTAGGTGTTCTAGTCCTGATTCTACTGCTTTTAATGACCTTAGCCCCAAACCAATGTCTTTTTGAGGCCCCTAGGCCCCTGTCATAGGCTGCTTTGTCCTTTGGTTGGTTTTTTTTTTTTTAATGTTACCGTCATCTCCCTTGTTAAACAGTAAGTAAATCAGGACTTTGCACAAAGTAGATCCTCAATAAATAATTGTTCCATAAATGATAAAATATCATCAAGACATATAGTTATTTATTAAATGTTTATAAAGTATCTGAAAAAAATCTCATCCTACTATTACCAAAAGAAAAATGGAAGTTGACAGAAAAGTGACTTGTTCTACCACCTCTTGGGACAGTGGTAGAATGGTAAGGCTACGTTTTTATAAGATCTCTTAATTCAAACCATTAGAAAACACTCTCATTAAAGAGTTCTCTGTCAGGTTTAGAGTTGGTCAGATTTATAATTGAAATAACTCTGAATTTCTTTATTTTTCATTATTTCAACATTGCAGAGTGGATACTATGTTGGCATATTTCAACAGGAAAATAGAGAGATGGCCTCCAAACATAAAAGACCTGGGTTCAGGTCTTGCCTGTGACAACCTAATGGTTGGATGACTCTGGAAAATTCACTTAACCTTTCAATATTCTATTGCTGTTCTTTGTCCTTTGTTCTCAAAAAGAACCAATGACATCAGAAGGGTGATGTATTGACTTGCAAGTGAATTGGCTTTAAGTGAGGCAGAACAGTACAAAGTCATCAGCTTCACTCTAAGACATAGGTCAGGATGAGGGGTGATGGTGTCCTTCAATATTCTATGCAAGTCTTGAAGACTACAAGTTTCAGAGAAGGGCATACAGGAACACATAGAGGCAATTTCTTCACTAACGAAACTGGTAGAGTACCCTTGACCAATGAAATCACAGGTTCAGTCCCTATCCCAATTTTCTATCTCCAAAACTGTATTATTAACCTAGGCACTAGGCCCTAAGAGCTCAAATTTTCACCTGTCAGTAAATAATGGGATACTTAAGATCAGCTTGGGCAGCTAGGTGGCAGAGTGGATAGAGTGCTGGGCCTGGAGTCAGGAAAACCTGAGTTAAAATTTGGTATTAGACATGTACTAGCTATATCACCCTGGGCATGTCACTTAACCCTGTTTGCCTCAGTTTCCTCACCTATAAAATGAGCTGGGGAAAGAAATGGCAAACCATTCCGATATCTTTGCCAAGAAAACCCCAAATGGGCTCACAAAAAGTTATCCATGGCAATAAGTTGGATGGGGGAGGAGGGGTTAGAGGGAAGGAAGAGTTGAAAATGACACCTGGATTGGGAACCTGGGTGAGTGGGAGGATGTTGGTACCCTTGACAGAAATTAGGAAATTAGGAAGAAGGGAAGGGATTGATCCACAGATTAATTACAACCTTTTTCCAGAGGCTGACAGAGCTTAAATGACTTGCTCAAGGTCACACAGCTAGGAAATATCTAGACTGGATTTGAACTCAGGACTTCCTGACTTCAGGTCTAGCATTCTATCTATGGCATTGTGGTGCGACCTGGCTTCCTCACCCAATTTAGACTCTGCCAGCTTCACAATTTTGCCCAGGGACAAGCTGACAAGGACCTTATAGATGACCAACAAAGAAGAGGCAGGTGATATGTCAGATAGTTTGCTGGAGTTGTGTGACCTGGGCAAGTGACTTTACCTCTCTGGGTTTTTCATTTGTAAAATATGGGGTTTGGATGGGATAGCCTTTAAAGGCCCTTGTAGCTCGAAATCTAGGAGCCTCTGAATTGGAGCGAATGACTTTTCTGCCTCTCTCTATGCCCATGAAGACAACTAGCAGCACTTGAGATCATCATTACTTCCAACGGAATGTATTTCCTAGGCCTGGACCCTAGTGCAGTCGACAGTAGGGGCAGCTGATAGTTCTCTGATCCATTTAATAGGTTTTTCCTGAGCCTGTCATTCATGATGTATTATTTCCCTCTGTGCCCCTCAATAAGCATCTTTGTAAAGCAAAGGGGAGAATATGTAGACGTCTGAAATCACAGGGAAGAAGCCATGCCCTCAGCCAAGAAAGGGCTCAGATTGTGAGGGCCTGTCCTGTGGTCCTCTTACATTTAGTAAATGTTAAATAAAAATAATAGACTTTCTTCCTGTTGGCTCAGAAACTGTTTGCTCATGGCCCTGGTACAACTGTATTTTGTAATCCTTTCAAAGCTCCTGTTGTTTGATTCCTGCCCCACTCCTATAAGCACTACTGTTTTTAGTCACTCAGGTGTGAGGATTCCTCTGGTGCCAGAGTGGAGCTTCTCCCAAGCTCCGCTGACATCTGAGGATGGTGAAATATACCTGAGGTCCCACCTGGCTGGTGACCTGAAGTAGCCCTGGTTCATCATCTCCCTTCCCAAGGAGGGGGTGCACACCCCAAAAGGAAGCACTCACCTAGGTCTAGAGGATACTTTAGTCATCTGAGCTTGAATCAAAACCTGTTGTCTACATTAGCAAATTTGGGAATTGGGAAGTTGTATGTTTTCACCCAACTCTCACCTAAATGCTATGTAATAAAGCATAAAGTTCTACATAAACACTGCTGCTGTTCTGACTCCTATTCCTACTACTACAACCACCATTACTACTATTCCTACTACTGCTACTACTACTACTACTGCTACTGCTGCTATTCCTATTCCTATTCCTACCACTACCATTACTACTACCACTACTACCACTGCTGCTACTCCTACTCCTATTCCTACCACCACTACTACTTCTATGATGACTACTACTACTGCTATTGCCACTGCTGCTACTACTACTACTACTACTATTACTGTTGTTGCTGCTGCTGCTACTACTACTACTACTACTACAACAACTACTACTGCTAGGTGTTCAGGGAGGACTAACACTTTTGGTGTGAGGGCTTGCTGAGAGCCCTTTTCAGGGGCTGCTCATCTACCTTTTGCATCCAGCTCGAACTCAACTCTCACCTGTGGCTCCTAGAAGCTGTAGCACATGTAGTGGCCAAACCCCCGTAAAACCATCTTGGCAGATGGGCTAAACCAGGTTGAGGGTAACCAATAGGCCTCAAACCCCTTGGTGAGTTAGGGGGATGTTTATCCTAAGCATGGGAAGATGCCGCCCCCCCCCCCGCCCCCCCAAAGGAACGAGTGGATGAGAACGATTTGTTCCAGCGGCCATGAAGGTAGCTGAAGTAAGCCTTAAAGAGCACTTAGAAATCAAAGATCAAAGATCAGAGATCAAAGATGACTAGGTCATCCGCTGCATACTGGACCGATATCAGTTGTCCTGAGGTTTGTCTTGCCACTGGACTTCAGTGACTCAGGTAGAGAGAGAGAGAGTGAGGCTGTTTTGCTACATTATGCCCACTTTTGAAAATAAAGGCTTCAGTTTTGGTTTTATTTTTAAAAGGGGGGTTAATGAGAGGGAGAAAAAAATGCTTATTAATTGAAAAATAAAAGGAAACAAAAAGAAAAGAGATGATCTATGCTGTGGCACAGGAATGCTAATTCTGTGTCAAAAGGTCTCCGTCCAAATCTCATTTTGATCACTTGTGACTTGTGTAACCCTGGCAAGTCACTTCTTCTCTGGGCCTCAGTTTCCTTATCTGTAAAATGGGGGAGTTGGGATTAGACAACCTCTAAGGTTCTTGCCAACTCTAATGCTATTGTACTATGATCTACAGTCTTAGCGAATGCCTCTCATCCTGCCAAACTAGTGATGGTTCCTTACCTGAAGGCCATGTCAGTAAGGACAAAGGTTTTATCAAGCAGGTTTTATTGAATTGGAAAGCCTTCATGTTCAAGCCTGGCAATCAACTGGCTATGCATCTGGACCACTATTCAACCTTAATTCAGAGAGACTTATTATCAGAAGGTCAATAACTAAGGGATGGATTTTTTTTTTCAGTCACAGCAACTCAAGAAGACTTTCTACAGAAGCATGTAGGTAGGTGTGGGGGATGTTCCCACGACAATGGAATCACTTCTCTGTGCAGTTTTCAAGCAAATGAATCTTCAGATATTTGAGGGGCTGTCAAGTGGGAAAGAGATTAGTTATTCTGAAGAGCTCTAGGAAGGCAGAATGAGGATGAAGATGTAGGAGGCACAAGAAGGCAGAAATCAACTAAAAATAAGGAAGTTTCTAATAATTAGAGCTTCCCAGGAGTAGAATGGATTACCCAGTTAGGTAGGGGATACCCCTGGAGGTATCCAAGCTAAGGTTTTCTGAGTACTTGCCAAGGATATAGTAAAGGAGAATCAAAAGACCTGGGTTCAAACCCTGAATCGACATGAGTAATTTAAGGCATGTTACATCATCTCTTAAAAGGGCTATGTGGTAGAAAGGACAGAGAGTACTGGACTTCGAGTCAGAAGACCCAAGTTCAAATTCTCCCTCTGACACTAAATAGTTGTGTGACCCTGGGCAAGGTATTTCATTTCTCTTCAGTTTGCTCATCTGTAAAATGAGAAGGGGTTGGACTTAAATGGCTTTTAGACTATGGTCTTAAGAACCTCTGGATTTCCATTTCCTCATCTGTAACATAAGGAAGATGGGTTAGATGATCTCTAAGATTCCTTTTAGCATAATCACAGTGTTGTTGTTTGTCCTTCGTTCTCAAAGAGGACCATGACATCAGGGTGTTGTCAACTGAACTGAATTTACAAAGGAGGCCTGTGCAAGGTCACCAACCTCAATCTCTTCTCCAGAGCCATCTGGGTCCAGTGGCAAGATATAGATCAGAAGAACTGGAGATGGCCCCGGATGTTTTAAGGCAACTGGGGTTAAGTGACTTGCCTAGGGTCACATAGCTAGAAAGTGTCTAAGGTGAGATTTGAACTCATGTTCTCCCAACTTCAAGGCCAGAAATTGGGAAGCAGCCTAGAAAAAATGGATATTCAGTATACTAGACTGGGGATCTGGTTTGGGGTCCTGAATTAAACACTTCCTAGATATTTAACCTGCAGCAAGTCACTTAATCTCCCTTACTCAATTTCCTCTCTTATAATAATATCTAACCCACTGGATTGTTATACAGCTATAAGGCTCTTTGAAAGTCTCAAAATGCTATATATGTTTGAGATAGCATTAGTCCAGAATTGGATAGGAGTTAACCCTGATAATCCCTAATGTCCTATTTAACTGTTATATTTTATGATTCCATGAATGAAAAACCTAGAGTTATAGCTAGAATAGAAGAATTGTAATGAACCTGAGGGAAATCTAGTCCACCCCTCCCATTTTAGAAATGAGGAAACTGAGTCCTATCTAGAGAAAAGAACTGTGTAACACTTTATTTTTAATGTGCAGTACTATTATCAATTATAATGAATTATTTTGTCTAATATTACTAACGTGGTTTATTTTTTGCTATTAATCAAACTCGCATAGTTAATTTGCTGCCCTGAATACCAGTAAATGGAAAAGTGTGAGTATTGTAAACGTGTGCGTGTGTGTGTGTGTGTGTGTGTGTGTGTGTGTGTGTGTGTGTGTGTGTGTGTGTGGTTCTACAAGGGGTTTTTAACCTGGGGTCGGTGAACTACTTTTTAAAATAGTTTGATAACTGCATTTCAATATAATTGGTTTCCTTTATAATTCTATGTATTTTTATGCATTTTAAAATATTGTTCTGAGAAGCGGTTTATACATTTTGCTGGATTGCCAGAGGGGTCCATGAAACAGGAAAGGACTAAGGTCTCTTCTAGCTCTTATCTATGATCCCATTCGTCTGTGTAAACTGACTTATTGGATGTATCAAAATCTACAAAAAGAGACAACTTTTTTTAATATACATGGTCCAATTTTTATAAACAGCTCAAAGGACTTTCACAAATATCATCTCTTTTAGCCTCAGACCATGTCCATGAAATGAGACAAGACACATGTTATTATCTCAATTTTTCAGAGGGAGAAACTGAGCCAAGAAAGTTATAGTGGCTTGCTTAAGGTTACATAGTTAGTGATAGATTCCAGAGCAGGCTGTTAACTCTCTGTTCTGATTTCTTATACTAGAGTGTTTGCCTTTTCTACCCAGGTATAATAGGCCCAAGTAAAGCATGTATGTTTGGGGGTGGGCTCTGGGACTAGGGTAGGTTGAGCAGGGGTAGAGCACAGGGTTTTTAAAAGAACATTTTGGGGGGGCAGCTAGGTGATGCAGTGGATAAAGCACTGGCTCTGAATTCAGGAGGACCTGAGTTCAAATCCGGACTCAGGCACTTGAGACTTTACTAGCTGTGTGACCCTAGGCACTTAACCCTCATTGCCCTGCAGAAAAGAAAAAGAAAAAGAAAAAAAAAAAGAACATTTTGGAAATCAGAGATTAGAGAAACCCCTTTACTCTTGAATTCTCCTAATTCAACAAGGGATGTTTACAAATTTGGCAGCTAAGGTCCTACAAAAATAGCATTTCTTTATTGTATACCCTTTAACTTCACTTTCTTAATTTACAGGAGATATTCGGTTGCTACAGATCAATTCCATCATAGCCAGATGAGAGTTAATTATTCATGTAGCAGTCCGAAGAGGTGATAAGTGCCTGTGATCCTTGTGACTGGAGGGGCTGAAACTGGGGGAATCACAAGCTCAGGAGTACTAAAGAAGAAGAGAAAGGGAATAAGCATTTATATAGTGACTACTACATGCTATGCATTGTGCTAAGAAATTCACAAATATTATCTCATCTGATCCTCCCAACAGTCCTGCAAGGTAGCTACAGTTATTATCTCCATTTTACAATTAAGGCAACTGAGGAAAACAGAGGCTGAGTGACTTGTCCAGGGTCACACAGCTAGTAAGTATCTGGGGGGGGGGATTTTAATTCAGGTCTCCCTGACTCAAGGCCCAGTGCTGCATCAACTATCTGCTAAATCAACTGTCTTCACTAAATCTAGCACCAATATGCTTAGCCCTTTGGAGCAGGGGTATGCCAGATTTCTTAAGAAGGGGGAATATGGCCCAGGTTGGAAACTGAGCAGGTCAAAGTTCTTATACTTTGTAGTATTTGGATAATTACTAGTCAAAAGTAGTATTAGATAACTTATTCATCTTGTTCATCAGACTTGGTTCAGAATAACTTTTCTTTCTTTCTTTCTTTCTTTCTTTCTTTTTTTTTGCGGGGCAACGGGGGTTAAGTGACTTGCCCAGGGTCACACAGCTAGTGTCAAGTATCTGAGGCCAGATTTGAACTCAGGTCCTCCTGAATCCAGGGCCGGTGCTTTATCCACTGCGCCACCTAGCCGCCCCCTTCAGAATGACTTTTGACCATTTCCAGTGAACTAATCTACACTCTTGTTAAGATTTGACACCACTGAAGAAGTCCAGAATTTGGAAACAGTGACCTGGGTTCAAATCCTGTCCCAGATGCTTATTAGCAAAATGTTACTAATTTAGTCACTTTACCTATCTAAGCCTTAGTTTCCTCATCTGTGAAATAGGGACAACAGTAGTATCTACTTCTTAGGGTTGATGTGAAGATCAAATGAGATAGTATATCCACAACACTTTACAAACTTTTAAACAGTGTAAATTAAACTTGTATCATAATTGTTTCTATTGTATTCAAAATAACACATTGGAAATCATGTATTACAATTTGAAAAGAGGAATGCCCAAAAGTTTTTGAAGCAAAGGTGACCTCTCTGGAACTACTCTTTCAACGTGTGTTGGTACTTGCTAGCCAGTCCCCAGAGAGCAGTTGATTATTCTCTCAAGCTTCTAGTGGTAACTGTCTAGGCAAGATTTCTCCTACAATTCCTTATGAGCCCCCATCTGCATGCCCCCTAGTAACAATTTGCCAATTAGTTTTTCACAAAGGTATTTCCTACAAAAACGCTCTATATAAAAATCTGAGTATACTCTTCACAAATATACACCCTTACACTTGAATATGTGAATTCTGTCCCAGGGTGACTCTCTTGAAGGGTATAATACATTTGGTTGTAGGATCAAAGAGCTGGAAAAAACCTCAGAGATCATCTAATCCAAGTCCTTCATTTTACAAGGAAATTTAGGTCAAGAGGGTTTAATGATTTGTTTAAGGTCACATAAAACGTGGGAGGTGGGATTTGAACCCAGGTTTTTTGAATCCTGAATCAAATACTCTTGCCACTGTGTAAGTTTTGTTATGTTCTTGCAAAATTCAGTCAATTTATTTTATAGTCATACCTGATATGTTCCTGTCTTAGGTTTGGCATACTTGGAGAAAGAGTGGAAACAGATGCTTTCTCCCTTCATCAGTGTATGTAATTCATCACTACCAAATACACCAGTTCTATGCACCTATGCAACCAATAAGTGAGCTATGAATTCATATGTAAATATAAAATACATTTATATTTGGATACATATGAAAATGTATGGCTTTGACACATATATTTTTAGTTGCAAGGGTTAGTAGTTGATGCAGCTCTGTTTTATACTTTTGTTCTTTAAGATAGTAATTTTACAGAACATATATTCTGTTTCTTTGAGTGCTAAAATAGATGGTAAACCAAACCAATCTAATCCAAACAAACATTTATTAAGCACCTTCCATTGCCAGGCTGTATATTAGGTGCTGAGGTCACAAAGAGAAAATGACAAATGCTCCTACCCCCTAGGACCTTGTGTTCTAATGGGACACAGTGCTTCATGTCAAATGACACAATATTTCGTGCTTTGTGAAAATCTGCATAATATAGTCGTGTTTGCCACTTGGAAAAGATGGTGTTAGAAAAGCCTATTTTGAAAGAACATTATCGTTTATAAAAAAATCTATTTCCAAAAAGTGGCTTTTGAAACCAAAAAAGTTAATTTTAAAGTTCAATTTATGTTATTTAACAACAACAAAAAAGTCCAGAGCAAATGCAATTTTGTTACAAATTGTCAGCAGTGCTTAAAAGATGTTTCCCCAGATTGTCACGAAGCCTGAAGTGGTATCATTTCATCAAGTTAAAAATGAAAATGTGTCTATTCTTCCTCAGTCTGATGTTGATGCTCGAACAATACAATACAGGAGGCCCTCCCACCCCCAAAAGACTAATTTATAAGATTTGGAATGTTAAGGCCAATCAAGTGATCTAGTTGTCTCAACAGTGCTAAAGGATTTATAATAATCTCCAGATCAGAGGCTGTACTGGAGTGAACTTCCCCTTCCCTGCCCCCCCCTTCTCCCCTTCCTTCAGTGTGTGTAACTCAGCTGAGTTATATGGAAAACAGGTGTACTTAAGGGGGGCCTGGATTCAAATCCCAGAGTAAGGTTACAATAGGAAAATTAGTTGGTGGTCTCTCTGTTGGTATCATTTTGTGCATTGTACAAAACCACTACCAAGTGAGGAATCATTGGAAGCTCTGACTCAAAAGGGACCCAGGATGAGTTTGGATGGGTTTATAAAGTCAGAAAGGGAAGTGGCACTTGTAGGGAACTGGGAGTGAGGAGGATGGGGAGGGGACTAGATGAAGCTTTGTCTAGCAGTCACCTCGATGAAACATCTCTGTTCCCACCCCCCTCACCCCAATCTTCAACTACTAACATTAAGTTCACTGACAATAAAAAATGCTCTTTAGCCAGGGCGTTGTGGGATTGTATTTGAGAAGCAAGGATGTATGGCACTGAAAGGCATCGATTAGTTACGGCCCCATATATACACAAAAAGCAGTGTGATAGATGGGGGAGGGGTGCCAAGCAATATTTGGCAAACACATCCCCAGTAATAAAGTGCTGTTTGTGCAGATTAAAAAAAATAGAAATATGTGTGTGTGCAAGTGTTTGAGGATTTTGTTTTTGTTTTCAAAAATTCTATTGCTGTTTATTACAACCATGTAATAACTATAGATTAACAGGAGTTTCAGTAGGCTAGGCAATTAAAAAATTTAAAAGAGGAGGGAAAAGGGAGAAAAAAAATCTCTGAGCATTTACAGAGGCTTTTATGTTTACCAAACATTTTTACTACCAGTAATGAGTTAATTTGTACAGTTCCCAAAGCAAGCATTGATGTTATTGTCCAAGGTTTATACACTCAGGCATAGGGTACTTGCCAGAGACTGTAAACCAGCCAGAGATTGGATTTTAAGAGACCTGTTTTCCCTTATCTCTGTGTTGGGAATGGGAGGGGGAAAAGAGCAAAGGAGAGCAAGTGTTACTCTGGAGAGGGTGTAAATAGCAGGCATGATGGGTGACTTCCAAACTACCCATGGTTGGACAGAGAGTGAGTGATCAGTTCCCTTCAGGGATGCAGGCTGGGAGTCAGGAAGTCTGGGTCAGATTACAGAACCCCTCTTGCCTCCTCTTACAGTCTTGTGAGGTCTCCATCTACACTAATGGGTGAACACAGCCTCCTTCTGTTCAGGCTCCAGAAGACCTCATGTTTCTGTGTTTTGTTTGGTCTTGACTTTACCCCAATCCATCTTCAAAACAGTAATTATATTAGCAACCTACAGGCACTTTTTAAAGGAGATGGCAGGAGTCATGCCCAGGGTAAAACTCGGGGGGATTGGAAAGCAGATTTCAGGTCAATGCAATTCAATTCAAATAGCATTTATTAAGAGTCTACTGTGAGTGAAGCACTGTCTAGCTTACAAAGATGACAACAACAATAATAAACGTTTTAGAACAATTTTTTAAATAAAAGAAACATTTCAGCACACCAAATATTCATAATCTCCAAGTTACTTGGAATTCAAAGTTTCCAACATATGGACACCCGGTGGATCTCTAATTTCTCCCAGTGGGAGACATTAAAATGAAATAAGAACTGGATGTGGCATGTGCCATCTTTATTAACTTCTCTGATCCTAGAGTTAAACCAAAGATATTCTCCTTAAGTCAACAGAAGATGAACTTACATCCCCAGTTCTCTTACTCATTTTAAAAAAGAAGACATTTTATCCACCTATGAAGTGGTTCACAGAGCACCAAATATAAAGGAATAATACCAGGATAGCAACTTCTCTTTGGATCATTTCTACCTGAATCCCATCAAAAAAGATAAGAAGATAATAATAGCTCACACTGATATGGCCTCTCAAATTCTCAAATTTCTTTACATTCATTACTTCATCTGAGTCTTGCAACAACCCTGTGGTTTATGTACCGTTATTATCCCCATTTTACAGAACAAAAACTGAAGTTCAGATTTATGAAATGACTTGCTCATGGTCATATCATGAGTTTTAGACTGATAGATGAGGGCTCATTTTAAAGATTTATTTAGTAGCAGTGAGGTGATGAATAAGAAAATAATACACAACAAATTTAAGTAAATGGCTGGTCTATTCTGAAGAGGAAATTTCAGGTAAAAAAAAAGAAAAAAATGATCCCAAGTTTCAAAAATAATTTAAATCATATCACTTGTCAAGAAGTAATGAAATAACAGGCCTCAGAACAGAGGCATTTTTCTCAAAGGAAGGCAAATTCTGGCTACCTTTCCCAACCCCTAACCTCTCTCCAGGGCAGCAAAGTAAAAATAGTTAGAAGTAGAAAAGAAGGAGGTATCCTTAAATCACATAGGGAAATGATCAGCTACTAATTTTTCTCCTCCTGGGAGCCAAACTTGGACTATCCTTCTACATTCGTTTTCTCCTGATCTGGTCTTTAGTTTGGAGTTGGAGTCAAATTGTGGTAAATGACATTGTTAAGATGGAAGATAATTTGGCTGGTGGTTTACAAGCCTACCTTCCTAACTATTCCATGGCAGCCTCTTGGATTTTATGGTCACGGTGCCTATCTCTTGATGCCTGGTAAGAGAAAAAAGCCTCTAATTAGGCAGTTCTCTTAGGAATTTGTCTTTCTGCTAAAGGAGTTGATGATCTTCACTACCTCCCTCTTATCCAATTGGGTTTTTATCCCAAGTGACCCAGGCTTTCATTCAACAATTGAGAACACTTAATTAAAACTTCAAGATGTAAATACATCTCTCTCTAAGGCATCAGTACAGGTCTCTACAGAATAGGAGATGAATAGAAGGGAAAATACCTTTGAAAAGTGAGTATCACAGAATGGGAGAACCTGAAATAAGGCCCCAAACCTCACACCTTACTGATGAGTAACTGAGGCTTAGAAAGTTGAAATGACATGTCTAAGAGCAAATGATGTGTCAGTGGTGGAACATAAATCTAGGTCTTTAGATTTCCTATATGCCACATTGCCTCTCCATAGGGCATTCTCTCTCTATGGGCTAACTTTCAAATATTTATCAAAACAAGAATGTGTGAGAAAGGAGCCAGTCTCTTCATAATATTAGTCTTCTCAGGACAACCAAGTCCTCCAGTGCATTTGGTCTGAAGTTCCAAGCTTTCATTTGGTGGGAAGCTAAAAACAGAACATGAAATGCTCTACCTCCTGGGGGTTAATGCATTTCTGGTGTGATAGTGTCATCTTTTTATATCACCTATGGTAAAGGGGGCCTCAAATAACAATTAATTCTTTACAGGGGCAAAGGATCTCCAGTTCTAGCCCTAAGCAGTCCTAGAGTGGGCTGGTTCCAAGGAGAGGGAATCTTGTTCTTCGCCAGGCTCCCCCCCTCCCCCCCCAGTCTTATTATGTCTTTTTTTTTTTTTTTTTTGCTCGGGGCAATGACAGTTAAGTGACTTGCTCAGGGTTACACAGCTGGTAAGTGTCAAGTATCTGAGGCCAAATTTGAACTCAGGTCCTCCTGAATCCAGGGCCAGTGCCCTATCCACTGTACCACCTAGCTGCCCCCTTATTATCCTGGAAATCCTGGAGAAATTTCTAAACAAAACTTAGTTATAGTTGTCTAGGAATAAACAGGGTCTTTCTATAGAAAAAAATATTTAAAAAATAAAGTGGATACAAAAAACACATAGGCATGCATTAAAAATACTTAAAATAGAAATAATGCTTATTTTTATAATCATAATAATATAAATAAACTTTTTAGAATTATAATATATAAACACCATAATATATTATAAACAAATAATGCTTATATTTAAAACATAAAACAATAACACATCACACCCTATCTGGTGACTGACTCCCCCTCAATTACACCAGCCCTTCCACAACTGATCAATCAGATTCTAACTGGTGCCAGAGGGCACAAGGAACCTTTCCCTCCCCTCCCTTTTCTCCTGGTATTCTCTTCGCTAGTCATCCTTCTGGGTGAATGAGGACACCCTCCCCTCATCTTCATCTCCAGACCACTCTCCCTGCTCCATTTCCACCCTCAGGTCCACTCTTACAAATGGTTAAGGGCCCAAGTCATCTAGCTGTGGAGTGGACATGGCCACTTATCCCATTTGAATGAGCCCTGGTAGTCACCAACTATAAGCCATCTGGTAAGATGAAGAACTTTACTATTTTTCCTGCCATTATACCCTAAGGCCTCCATGTTAAAAATTGAAAAAAAAAGTAATTGGAAAACATTTAACAAAGTAAATAAAAATACAATAAAAATGTGAATACAGTGTAATGTGCATTGGTCCCATTGTGGAGGTATGAGATTACATCTCTCTCCCTTATTTGCAGAGGTAGAGAACTATGGAGGCAGAATACAACAAATACTTTTGGATTTGGTCGATGTGTTGGTTAGTTTTACTGAAATGCTTTTTTTCCCCTTCTCTTTCTTTTTTATTTTTTCTTGTAAAGGGAGGGAAGGGGATATATTGGGAAATAAAAACAAAAGAGACCTATACCTTTTTTAAAACAGAAAAAAAAAACTAGATTGTGATAGCTGAATATGGTATACTTGTGCTTTCTGGCTGTTGGAAATTAAGGGATCAATTTTAGAAATTAAATCAATTAGAAGTTAAATTAATGCTAAATAAGTTAATGAGCTGTGATGGTGTATTAGCCAAGATGCACGCTGATCTCAGTTTCAAATGTCATGACAGCAGAAGCAGCATATTTACAGGTGAGAGTTGGAAAGGACTTTAGACATCACATAATTCAACCTCCTTAATTTACAGATGAGGAAAGGGGGGCCCAGAGGGGTCAGCCTTTACCTATGGATTATCTCAGAACTCTATCTCAAGCCCTCAGCTTTTCTTGCTTTGTTCTGTCTCTCTTGATAATCCCATCTGCTTCGATGATCACTTCTAGATACAGGATTCTCAAGTCTATAAATCTAGGCCTCATCTTTCTCTAGAGCTCCAATTTTGTATCAGCTGCTGTCTGCTGGATATTTTTACATGGATATTCTCTAATGATCTCAAATGAAACAAATACCGGGGGCAGCTAGGTGTCGAAGTGGATAGAGCACTGGCCCTGGATTCAGGAGGACCCGAGTTCAAAGCTGGCCTCAGACACTTAACACTTACTAGCTGTGTGACCATGGGCAAGTCAGTTAACCCCCATTGACTCTCAAAAAAAGAAAGAAAGAAAGAAATCAAATGAAACAAATACCAAAGTACAAAGTAGTTTGCCCCCAAACCCATCCAATCTTTTAAAATTTATTTATTTATTTATTTGCAAGGCAATGAGGGTTAAGTGACTTTGCCCAGGGTCACAGAACTGGTAAATGCCAAGTGTCTGAGGTCACATTTGAACTCAGTTCCTCCTGAATCCAGGGCCGATGCTTTATCCACTGTGTCACCTAACTGCCCCCAAACCCACCCAATCTTGTTGAGAGCATCATTATCCTTCCAATCACCTAAATTCACAACATGGCAAAATCCTTGACCATTCATTTTTCCTCATTCCTCATTGATTGTATATGAATTCAGTAAATAATTGTCTTATTGAGTCTACACCCACAATATCTCTCACACCTGTCCCATTCTCTCCACTCATAGAAGACTCACTCTAGTTAAGACCCCCATTACTTCTCACTTGGACTATTCTATTAATCTCCTGACTTGGCTCTTTCTTCCCTAATCCCCAGGTCCTTAAACTGTGGGTCACGACCACATATGGGGGTTGCATAACTGAATGTAGCGGTCGTGAAAAATTTGGCAGTAAATGTTTGATTGGTATACCTATTTTATATACCTATATAACCAGGGTTGGTAAAAATTTCTTGGGCAAAAAGGAGTCAAGTGGAAAAAGTTTAAGAAGCCCTGCTGTAATCCAACGTCCGTTCAGCTATCAAATTGATAGTACACAGCCATGACTATTTGGCTCCCTTTCTCATGAAGCTTCTGTGGTTCCCTATTACTTTAAGAATAAACAACAAACCCTTCTGCTTAGCACTTAAAGTTCTCACAATCTGGTTTCAAACTAACTTTCTAGAATGATTTCACATTATTTCTCTTTACATAGTCTAAGTTTCAACCAAATTGGCCTACTTACCTGTTCCCTATACTTCCTTTTTCCACTCCTGTAATAATTAACAGATTGTTTTCTTTGCCTGAAACCCTCTCACTCACACCTCTGCCTCATGGAATCCCTATCCTCCTTCAAGGATTAGCTTAGGAGCCATGCTTTACAAGAAGGTTTTCCTGATGTCCCTAATTTAGTCACCTCCCCCAGTTAAATAAATAAAAATAATAGAAGTGAATTTAAATTAACTGTGTATAAATTATTTCTGCTCTCTCATATATAAGGGCCCTGAGAAGAAACTTTTTTGTTTTTTTATTTCATATTTCTTGCATGATGACTGGTACATATCAGGTGCTTAATATATGCTTCCTGAATGGACTGGGCTGTCCAAAGTTACACAGATAGTAAGAAGCAGGATGGGATTTGAACCCAGGTCCTTTGAATACCAATCCCATTCCTATCACACTGCTACTATACTTTAGGCTAAATTTCTGGATTAATTTTTTGTTGGCACACTGGCCAAAGAAAATGGAAAGACAGTTATGACTATTGCCTAATTTAATGCTCCCCCCATGAGTTCAAGGACCCATTACCTCATAATGATATTAAGTTTTTCACAAATGTAAAAATTGGCAATGCTTTCTAATCCTGCCCTTGCAAATTGCAGTTATCTATCAAGTTGGTATTAAAAATTCTTACTCAATAAAATTCTCCTTGGATGTCTCACCATAATGTTGAAATGACCCTATGTCCTAAGTGGCTATACTAAAGAAGGAAGGGGTATCCTGGTAAATATTTCACAACAAGCTCTCTGAAAAATAATGTACTTGACACATTTTCTTTTTATTCATATGTTTTATTATTTTCCACTTACATTTAGAGATAGTTTTCTTTCTTTCTTTCTTTCTTTCTTTCTTTCTTCCTTCCTTCCTTCCTTCCTTCCTTCTTTCCTTCCTTCCTTCCTTCCTTCCTTCCTTCCTTCCTTCCTTCCTTCCTTCCTTCCTTTCTTTCTTTCTTTCTTTCTTTCTTTCTTTCTTTCTTTCTTTCTTTCTTTCTTTCTTGTGGGGCAATGAGGGTTAAGTGACTTGCCCAGGGTCACAAAGCTAGTAAGTGTCAAGTGTCTGAGGCTGAATTTGAATTCAGGTCCTTCTGAATCCAGGGCCAGTGCTTTACCCACTGCACCACCTAGCTGCCCCTTGGAGATAGTTTTCAACATTTGTTTTTATAATATTTCTAGTTTCAAAATTTTTTCCCTCCCTCCTTTCCTCAACCCTCCCCAAGACAGCAAGTAATCTGATATAGGTTATATATGTACAATCACAATAAACATATTTTTGCATTAGTCATGTTATAAGAGAAGAATCAGAGCAAAAAGGAAAAACCTGAAAAAAGAAAAACAACAACAAAAACAATAGAAATAGTATGGTTTGATCTGCATCCAGATTCAACAGTTCTTTTTTTTCTGGATTTGGAGAGTATTTTCCATCATGAGTCCTATGGAACTATCTTGGACCATTGTATTGCTGAGAAGAGTCAAGTCTATCACAGTTGATCAACACACAGTGTTGTTGACACTGTGTACAATGCTCTCCTGGTTCTGCTCATCTCACTCATCATCAGTTCATGCAAGTCCTTCCAGGTTTCTTTGAAATCTGCCTACTCATCATTTCTTTCTTTCTTTTTTTTTTTTTTTAAGTGAGGCAATTGGAGTTAAGTAACTTGCCCAGGGTCACACAGCTAGTAAGTGTTAAGTGTCTGAGGCCGGATTTGAACTCAGGTACTCCTGACTCCAGGGCCGGTGCTCTATCCACTGTACCATCTAGCTGCCCCTGCTCATCATTTCTTACAGCACAATAGTATTCCAGTACATTCATATACCACAACTTGTTCAGACATTCCCCAATTGATGGGCAACCCTTCAATTTCCAATTCCTTGCTACCCCAAAAAGAGCAGCTATAAATATTTTTGTACATGTGGGTCCTTTTCCCTTAAATATATGATTCTATGAACCATGGAATCTGGGGTAAACAATTTTTTAAAAAATTTTGCGAGGCAATGAGGGTTAAGTGACTTGCCCAGAGTCACACAGCTAGTAAATGTCAAGCGTCTGAGACTGGAGTTGAACTCAGGTCCTCCTGAATCCAGGGCCAGTGCTTTATCCACCTTGCCACCTAGCTGCCCAACACATTTTCAAGTTTAATCTGAATCACCAACATTTTTTATCACTTTCCCAAGTCCAGACAATCAACAAAACAATAAATCAAGCCCTGATTTGTAGTATTTGATGATTCCTGAGGAGCAAATGCTCACAATGAAAATTCAACAATCAGCTCTCAGAAATTCATATCCCTGAGTGAAGAACCAACTGTCAAGTTCTACCAAACTGGAAAGACTTCAAGTGTGGACCCAGCAATGGGTGGTGTGTCTGTTAGGTGAAGATCAGACCATCTAGTTTATAGAGGGTTGATATCAGGGGGACTAAAGAGTGACAACTCTTTTTGCTACATAAACTTTCAAAAACCACCTACTGGGCTATAGAATTATTGCAATTTGCATCAGTGGAGGGAGTAACCACACTGACAAAATTACAAATTCTTAAAGTAGTACAGTCTTTATCAGGAACATAGCACTGGTCTAGGCACTTAATGTCTATGATAAAAATCCTGTTGCTAAGATCAGAGGAAATGTGGAATACAACAATAATAAATATAATTTGTACAAATGCAGCCAGTTATAAGAATCAGTTATATTGCTAGTGGTATGACCTTGGGCAAGTCACTAAACCCACTTGGGCTTCAGTTTCTTCATTTGTAAAATTAGAAATTTGGACTTGAGGCTCTTTAAGGTCCTTCCCAACTCTAAAATTCTGTGAGTCTACGTGGGATGAGGGGAAGTGGATGAACTTGAAATTGGGGATGGCTGGAGAATGGGTGGGGTAAAATGGACAAGCATTCCAAAGACAGTAGGTTCTGTACTCTGACTGAACTGAGATGAACAAAATCAATCAACAAACACTTATTAACCCCCCTACTATGTGCCAGGAACTGTACTGGGCATTGGGGATATAAATAAAAAGAATGAAACAATATCTACTTGGAGGAACTTGCATCCTAACCAGGAAGACATATGTACTCATCTACATAATATAAGGATATATAGTGTGATGTTTAAAATCTAAATTGTGGTTGCCTTAATTTAGAAGCTTTAGTACCAGTCCTTGGGCATTAAACATTTATTAAAGCATACAGATATTCCCATGGAGTTCAAAAAGTTAAGAAAAAAGCCTATTTAGCCTAGAGTTCCAGCCTGGTCTGGTTCTTCCTCAAGTCCTCTGCCACAAGCCTGCTTCAATCATGAACTCTCTCCAGCAAACTGATTGTGGAAGCTTGTTATAGGTCTGGAACAGAGGTGGTTCTTAGACACTGCTTCAAGCTGATTGGTTGGCATCATCCAAATCCATTGGTTCTGAAGGTGTTCTCAAGGTGTGATAACAATCCAGTTAACTTGAAGTAGGCTAATCAGCAGTTAATCACTCTCACTTGATTCAATCAGTCTAGATTAATCTCCAGATGAGTATTTGAGTATCTACTAAATCTCATTATTACATCACAATAGAAAATATAAAATAACAAATACAAATAAATACAAAGTAGATAAATACAAGGTAATTTGGGAGATAGGATTAATAGTGGGCAGCTAAGTGGCACAGTGGATAGAGCAACAGCCCTGTAGTCAGGAAGACACAAGTTCAAATCCAGTCTTAGACACTAGCTGTGTCACCCTGGATAAGTTACTGTTTGCCTCAGTTTCCTTATCTGTAATGAGCTGGAGGAGAAAATGGCAAACCACTCCAGTATCTTTGCCAAGAAAACCCCAAATAGGATCACAAAGAGTGAGGTGTAACTGAAAATGACTAAACAAAAACAACAGGGTTGCCAGTAGTTAGGACATCAGGAAAGGATTACTCTGGAATGTGATGCCTAAAATGAGTTGTGAAGTAGCAAAGACTGAGAAGAGAGAGTGAATTCCAGGCTTGGAGATATGGTGAGGGTAAAGGCAAGTACAAAGGAGATGGGAGGTCGAGGGTCAGTTGTGAGGAACAGGGAAAAGACTAGTTTGGCTATATCATAGAGTGTAGGAGGGAAGTACTATATAATCAGGTTGGAAAGATAGATTGGGGCCAAGCTGTAAAAGGCTTCAAAAGCTCGATAGAGGATTTTATATTTTATCCTAGACATAAGGCAATAAGGAACTACTGTAGTTTATTGAGTAGAGAAGTGTCATCAGCTTATTTACCATTAAGGGAAATTACTTTGGTAGTAGTGTGGAGGAAGGATTGTAGTGGGAAAAGACTTGAGTCAGGGAGACCAAATTGGAGGCAATTGTAATTATCTCACAGAGAAGGACAATAGGAACCTGAATCAAAGTATCCGCTGTGTAAATAGAGAGAGATTGTAGAAATAGAGATAGAAATTAGCAACTGCTTGGATACTTGGGATGGGGGAAAGTAAAGAGTCAAGGAAAAGGCTGAATTTAGAGTTCAATTGCCTAACCATGGGACGATGTCCTGAGAAAGTGTCCAAGATGTTGGACATTGTTCTGTAGTCAGGACAGCCAGAACAAAGATCGAGAGGCAAGAAAGGAAAGATTAGATACAGAGAAAGAAAAAAAAAGATAAATGATCAAAATGGAGTTTCAGTTATGTCTGATTCTTTATGACCCCATTTGGGGTTTTGTTGACAGAGGTTCTGGTTTGCCATTTTCTTCTCCAGTTCATTTGACAGATGAGTAAACTGAGGCAAACAGGGTTAATCGACTTGCCCAGGGTCACTTAGCTAGGAAGTGTCTGAGGCTGGATTTGAACTCAGGAAGATTCATCTTCCTGACTTCAGGCCCAGTGCTCTATCTGCTGTGCCACCTAGCTGCCTTCAAAATAGATACTATTAGATATAAAGATGAAATATGATTCTTATCCTAGAGTCAATTGTTAGCCACTGGAGTTTGATTGGGGGAGTGACAAGGTCAGAGCTGTACTTTAGTTAAATCCCTTTGGCAGATGTGTAGAGGATGACTTGGCGTGGGGAGAGACTGAAGGCAAGGAGGTCTATCAGGAAGCTATTGCAATAGTTCCAAGGACAGGTAATGAATGTCTGTAGAGAGGGTAGAAAGAAGGGGATAGAATGGAGAAATGTGGTGGTAGAAATAAAAGGATATGGCAATTGATCAGATATGTTGGGTAGAGAGTGAGGAGTCATTGATGACTTTGGTTTTTTAATTTTTTAGTAATAAACATTTTTATTTATAGTTTGGGGTTCCATTTTCCCCTTTCTTCCTTCCCTCCCCTAACCCCTCCCTGACGTAGTAAGCAATCAGATATAGATTATACATGTATGATTATGTAAAACACTACCATATGAGTCATTTTGTATAAGAAAACTTGAATAAAAGAAAAAATGAAAGGGAAAAATAGCATGCTTTAATCTGTGTTCCATCAATATCAGTTCTTTCTTTCGAGGTGGATAGTATGTTTCATCAATAGTTCTTTGGGATTGTCTTGGTTGGGGGCAGCTAGTTGGCACAGTGGATAAAGCACCTGCCCTGGATTCAGGAGGACCTGAATTCAAATCTGGCCTCAGACACTTGACACTTACTAGCTGTGTGACCCTGGGCAAGTCACTTAACCCTCACTGCCCTGCAAAAAACAAAACCAAATAAATAAAGGCGAGGGATTGTCTTGGATCATTGTAATACTGAGAATAGTTAAGTCGTTCACAGTTCTTCATCAAAGGATATTGCTGTCTCTGTGCACAATGTTTTCTTGGTTCTGCTTATTTCACTATATATCAGTTTGTCTTTCCAGGTCTTTCTGAAATCATCCTGCTTGTCATTTCTTATAGCACAATAATATTCCATCACGATCATATACCACAGCTTGTTTAGCCATTCTCCAATTGATGGGCATTCCTTTGATTTCCAGTTCTTAGCTACCACAAAAAAGAGCTGCTATAAATATTTTGTAAAAATAGGTGTTTTTCTCTTTTGGGGGATGTTTTTGGGATATAAACCTAGCAGTGGTATTGCTGGATCAAAGGGTATGCACAGTTCTATAGCCCTTTGGGCATAGTTCCAGATAGCTCTCCAGAATGGTTGAATCTTTTCACAACTCCACCAACAGTGAATTAGCATCCCACATCCCCTCTGACATCCAATATTTTTTATTTTTGTTATATTTGCCACTCTGATAGGTGTGTGGTGATACCTCAGAGTTGTTTTAATTTGCATTTCTCTGATCAATAGTGATCTATTGCATTTTTTCCATGATTATAGATAGCTTTGATTTCTTTGTCTGAAAACTGCCTGTTCATATCCTTTATTAATTGGGGAATGACTAGTATTTTCTCTACATTCTCTATGCTCTCATATACAGTTCACTATTATACATTGATGACTTTGAGCTTGTGAGCCTGGCTGACTGGAAGGATGGTGGTGCCCTTGACAGTAATAATGAAGTCTGGCAAAGAGTTGGGTTTGAAGGAAAAGATATAATGTAATGAGATCTGAGATGAAGATCACAGCCCATCTATGCCATCTCATCCTGAGAGAATTACTCTGTCCCCCTTAAAACAAAAAGGGAGCAGGTGGTCTTCTCCCCCTAGTACAGAGCCAGTTAACATTGAAGGAATGGGTGCCCATCATAGTTACAAGGTAAAGTGGGGTATAATGTCTGCTTGGGGAGAGGGGAATTTTTCCATTGGTACTTTATAAGTTGATGCTGTGGGTACCCAAGAAGGAGTTAAGTTTTGATTGCCCTGAGGACCAATGACTGACTTAGAAGGGTGAAACATGGGAACTTGTATGGTTGAGGGGCGGATATAGTGGGGGAGTAATGGGGAACAGGGCTAGGTGTGGTGTTGTTGGAGATAAGACCCTACAACTGGATTTTGCAGAGAGGGTAGAATTTGACCCATCTTCCCACCCTCTTACTAGGTGACCAATTGCCCCTTAGAGTCAGACCATGACCCCACTTTAGAGACTGATATGCTAGACGCTGTGGCAAGTGCAGTGAGGCCTGAAGTTCAATTCTTATCTTCAAGGAGTTTACATCAGAAAAGTGGGTATCAAAGGGGGAGATAATACCATTAAAATGAAATGAGTGGTACAGAAAGTTAATAGCTTAAGTGATGCTTATGTTTGATAAAGTCTATATTTTCTATTTTGATTCTGCTCTAGTTGCACAATCGTGCCAAACTCTGGTCCGATGGTTTGTTGGGAGACGAAAAGAAGGGCTGGGTCAAAGCTTGGTGGTATTTAGAGAGCTCAGCTCAGAACAGTGACCCAGAGTGTACATATACCACTGCCCTCTACTGGAGATTAGTTCAGATGAGCTCCTGGATATGTAAGCAATGCCCAGTTTGTGTCCTTTGTCCAGACACTCTTGCCTTTATAGGAAATTCAGCTTTGCTCATGATCACAGCTCGTGGGGGAAAAAATCCTCCCAAATTTTTGAAGACCCAGAGGAAATTCTATTGTCTAATGATCCCAGCTCCTCACCTGCTTTTAACTAATATGGAGTCTGGACAGAGTATCGATTTTTCTGCTTTTTCCAGACTGTGCTCATCAGTCATTTTATATTACTAGAGAGGCCATTAGCAATAAAAATAAAAGATGGAAGATACAGAGCCCATTAGAGTACTTACTCCATGCATCTCTGGGGTGAGGGAAACAATTAAAGGCATGTCATCTTATAAACATACTACTAGTGTTATTAGAATGGTGCATAAAACCCAGGTTGGGATATCAAGGGAGGGATAAAATTCCCTTTGTAGTCAAGTAGAAGGGAGGGCCCTGATGTTCCACAATACAGTAGTATGCATGAGGCCTTAAATGTTGTATGCGGGTGAGAGGGAAAAGAAGATTAAGTAGAATAAAAGAACCATTAACACAACTGAGATTCAGCTGTGGGCTCATGCATGAATGAATTTCAGAATGGTAATGGTGAAACTAAACAGCCGGAGGAAGAAGGGAGTTACATGTGAAAGGAAAAGGCAACAATGCAGTCTAGAAATGACAATTTAGACAAGTGAGGAAAACAAGGTCCCCTTATGACCTGAAGATATAAGGCTTTGCATTCCTGGTAGATTAAGAAATCTCAGTCCTCCCAATTGCTCAACTAGAGAGTGAGAAATAAGTGAACAGAGAAATGAATATTTTCTGACTGAAAGATGAAAAGTATGACCCAAGAAATCTTCCCACCTTCTTCATCAGGGTCATAGATTTAAAGCTTGAAAGGTCTTTAGGGGTCATGGAGTCTTATCTCTTTATTTTACTGATGAAGAAACTGAGGCCTGAACAGATGAAGTGACTCACCTATAGACACAAGTTAATATCTGTGTCAAGATTTGAACCCAGATCTTTATGATGTCAACTCTAGCATTATAACCCCCCCATGCTGTCTCTCTAGTATGGTTAGTTATTGTGATTGCTTTTGAGATTGCATTTTCAATTTAAGTTAGACTGTATTGAAATAAATTTTATTCCTACCATGTATGTCCTTGTTTATCAGAGATTTAATATCATTTATCTCATACTGTGGAAACATTCCAGTGATCATGAAAGTGAGAAATGACTTTTGGAGCAAACTTTTGAGACATAAAACTCTTGGATTTGAAATCTTTATGAGAGTGTAAACACTGAAGACAGCAGCTATGGGAATTCTCTGAAGCCCATGCCACACACACGCCAATACTTGGTGAGAGGTGGTCAAAAGGCTAATCTTCAAAGTCAAAATAAATTACTTTGCTGAGTGTAGACCTATAAATAGGAATATTTTCACTTGGGACAAAAACAATTGAATAGAGGGTGACTTCCCCAAGATCAGATGGCTAATCAGAGCAAGGATTTGAATCCCGGTCCTACTACTACAAATCCAGGGTTCTTTCTATTGTACTCCATTGTTATATTTTACAAATGTGGAAACTGAGACTCAGAGACACAAAGTGACTGTCCAAGGGTCATAAAATTAATGAGTTCAGTTTGTGGCACATGATAAATGCTTGTTGATTATTTGATTAAATGACTGTACCAGGATGTTAGCTCTCTTAAAATTGTTCTACTTGGCCCCAGAGGTCAGAACTAGGAGCAATGGATGAAGTTACAGAGAAAGGGGGGAGGAGGGGAAGAAAAAAAGGAGAGAAAGATAGAGCGAGAGAGGGAAAGGGAAAGGGAGAGGGAGGAGGAAAAGGGGAAGGAGAGAGGGAAAAGGAGCAGAAGAGGGAGGAGAGAGAGAAAGGAAGACAGACAGACAGATAAACAGAAACACATTGAAAGAGACACAGAGAGAAAGAGACAGATCCCCTCCCTGCAACAGAAATACATATACCAACACAGACACTGAGACAAAGAGACAGGTGGTGAGACATACAGAAAGAAACATACAGAGAGGTAGTGATATCTAGCAGCAAGAATCACTGGCTAGTAGGGGAAGGGGTGAAAGGGATGGTTTGACCTTGGGCAATTGAGGTTCTTGGTTGCCCAGGAGAAGTGATGGAAACCTAGGATGGTGGGGTGGTCCAAGGGTAGTGGTTACACCACATTTCAACTTGAGCAAAGTAAAAGAAAGTACTAGCACAACTTTCTTATTTTACAGATGAAGAAACTGAGGCCAAGGGAGGTGTAGTGACATATATACTCATTCCACTGGATCACAGGTTTCCTATATCAATGGAGTCAGAGTTCTGGTGAGAAAGAGAGTGAGCAAAAGAGAGACAGAGAGACAGAGAGACAGACAGAGAACCTTGCCTTAGCTCCCTGGGGCAAAGGCCTGCTAGCCCTGTGCTCATTATGGTTCTGTTCACTGTGCCATGCTTAATCCACTCTTTCTTCTTAAAGGACTCCTGGAACATTCTAAGAGTTAACATCTGGTATATTGGTTTGATTTTACACCTTGGTAAATTAAAAACTGTCATATAGAGTTGCAACTAGGGGTAGGTGCAGTGAGCAGATGCCTAAGGTGTAGTAAGCCAGGGGGTGGGGGTGGGGTAGGGGGGAGAGGGGAGTATGAAGTGAGGGACACTTAAAATTTTTAAAAGTACATTTACATATTTTAATGCCTGAAACATCCACTCCCCATGGCACACGGGCATTTATTTTGTGATGTCAATTGCCTCGTGTTAAAAGCAAAGAAAGCTTAAAATTTCTGATGGACAGAAACTCACAGGGAGCACAATTTTTAAACACAGGGGGTATACTTTTTCAAACTTTGCCTAAAGCACACAAATGCAGTTCCCTGGCTCTGCTGTCATCTGTTAATATTTATAGAGCACATAACATACATTATTCTGGATCCTACACAAAAGAGCACATTCAAGACACACTATTACGACTTTAACAGATTGTCATTGTGAAATCCAAGTAAATATTGTATGTGGTATTTGTCAGAGGAGTTTTGGGAAAACCTTGCCTAAGCTTGTTGCTTGAATAACCACAACTGCAGAAAAGTCTTAATCACTTGAGATTTAGGAGTTACGAAAATTGAAGGAGAGGCTTGGGTAGATAGATAGCTGAAACAAGGAAAGATTTCCTGAAAGAGATTGATAGTGAGGAGACCTTGGAAGGAAAGAATTAAATTGGCAGGCAAAAGTTGAAATGAGACCATCTTCTCATTAGCTTGAGAGGAATCTATGGTGTAGTTAATAGAAGGACAGCTTTAGCGTTAGGAAGGTCTGAGTTCAAATTCTGACTCCAATAGATACTAGTGGTATGATAATAGATTTAGAATTGGAAGGGACCTTTGGGGCTATCTAATCTGAGCACACTCATTTTAAAGGTGTGGCAACTGAGACCTACTGATGTTAAGTGACTTTAAAGGTAGTGGTAAGTGGCAGAGATGGAGTTCAGACCCTTTGATTCCAAATCCAGTGCCCTTTCTACTGTGCCGCTCAATGTTCCAGGTAACTCTTTAAGACTATAAGTTAACAGATGAGTTATTTGGTACATGGCATATATTTTTACTTTTTTGACATTGATCATTTTTGTGATTTTTTTCCTATTCTTCCTAATTTTCTTTTTTTTCCCCATGGAAATAATTATTTGTTATATGAGATGGCTCTTGGGGAAGAGAGAGGGATACTGGGAGAAATTCTGGCAGTATAAAAACAAAACAAGGGGCAGCTGGGTGGCACAGTGGATAAAGCACCGGCCCTGGATTCAGGAGTACCTGAGTTCAAATCCGGCCTCAGAAACTTGACACATACTAGCTGTGTGACCCAGGGCAAGTCACTTAAGCCCTCATTGCCCCGAAAAAAAAAATTTATTAAAAACAGATGAATTGCTAATCTGCACAGCTAGAGGAAATTACAAAGGAAGTTTCCCACACTGGCAAAGTCAGAGTTCTACACAGTAAACAATCAAACAAAGAAATAACAGCTCACAATTGTATAATATATTCAGTCATCACTATGCAAACATGGTAGTTGGGGGCTACTGTGGCTGAAGATAGAGAAAGCACTTGATATGGGATGGATTTTGGGTCAAATTGATTGTGAGTCATTCCAAAGGAATTACAAGACTCAGTGACTCAGTTTCCCAAGTTTTATTGCAATACTATGAATGACCACAGGGAGAGAACCAGAAAAGTGGAAAGGTATCTCTCAAATAGGGAAAGAAAGACAGTTATATTTATAATATGGATAAACTGATTATCAGTTTCATTATAATAATCTCCACCTTAGGGAGGTACAGGGGAAGGCTTATCCTAATTTGGAGTTCCTGGGGGCTTGAGCCAATCCCCGAGGCAGGTACCATGGAGATGTGTTTTTGGGGTTTACATGAAATAAGGTGAATCTGGGGACAAATTTGGCCTTTTCTATGCATGTCACCTTTTGATTCCCATGCTTAGTTTCAAAATATTTTCATTTATCAGTTTGAATTTCTATACCCTGTCAGTGTATCATTGTTATAGTTAATGCCTCTTTGTGTTCTTCTTATTGGTGCTGATTAATATAGGTAACAAGAACCTAGGCCCTGACTTGCATTAATGAAGACTCAAGTCTTAAGTTATCCATTAACTGGGGCCTGAATCCCTCTTAGAGCTCAGATCTAAATTAGAGCTTGGGTCTTAGGTTTTTCTGTTAACCCTTTTTTTTCCGCCTCAATTGCTCCTAGCCAAGCCCCAGCCCTAATCTCTTTAAGGAAATGGGATCAGAGATTCTTTGCCACATAGCCTTCCCAAATGCCTTGTCACCTAAAGAAATGGCATTTACTCCACCTTCTGTCACTGATTGTTGCTCATCATTACCATCTATGGAATCAATACCCTCTTCACCCTCTGTCACCACACAACCCAGGTGGCTGAGGACAGAATAGATCTATAACTGCAATAGCCTGGAGAGAGTTTTGTCCTGAGGGTGTGGAATTGAGAGCATCCACATTTGTAGTCCTTCAACAGCATAGAAACCATAGAGTATAGTATGAAACTAGCAACAATAATTAGTTAAAATAGGAAACTATTCAGCTGATTTATTCCTGCTCCCTGCCATAGCCTTCCCAGTAGTAGCTTCACTCTAGTGGCCCAGGGTCTCTATATTCCTACCACTGGGGGTATCCTCTGCCACCACCCTCCTCCCATAAGCACACCTCAACTAAAGATGACTTTTGGGCAATTTGTCTAGGGTAAAGTTTATGGCCCTTGATCTAGGATAAAGGAAGCATCATTGCCACCACTATCAGCACTGTGGCCTAAATTTCCCTCAGAGTCATGGCATTATACCAGGATTGTGATGAAGAAGGAAGAGGAAGTGTAGTGACCGAGTTCTGCCTGAGACTAGAAGCTTCTTTCTTCATATGGTCCCCCTAGAGACTATTCAAAAGGATAGTGAAAGAGACATAGAGAACAAATGAATGAATGAAAAAGTCAACAAAAATTTATTTATTTATTTATTTTTTAGTGAGGCAATTGGGGTTAAGTGACTTGCCCAGGGTCACACAGCTAGTAAGTGTTAAGTGTCTGAGACTGGATTTGAACTCAGGTACTCCTGACTCCAGGGCCGGTGCTCTATCCACTGCGCCATCTAGCTGCCCGCAACAAAAATTTATTAAGCACCAACAATGTGCCAGGCACTGTGTTAAGTGATGGAGGCACAAAGAAAGACTTAAACAGTCCCCACTCTCAAGGAACATATAGTCTAATGGGAGAAGGAGGACAACACCACCACCACCACCAACAGTTAGCATTTATATAGCACTATATGCCAGGCACTGTGCTAAGCACTTAACAAGTATTATCTCATTTGAAACTCACAGAAACCCTGGGAGGTAGGTGCTTTTATTAACCCCATATTACTAATGAAGAAATGGAGGCAAACAGAGGTTAAGTGATTTGCCCCAGGTCACACATCCAGTAAGTGTTCGAGGCCACATTTGAACTCAGGTCTTCCCGACTCCAGGACCAGTGTTCTATCCAATTTGTTACCTAACTTTCTAAGTGACAGCATGGATGTACAAACAATATATATAAGGGACAAAGTGGAAATAATCTTGGAGGGTAAGATGCCAAAATTAAGAAGGATTAGGGGGGCAGCTAGGTGGCACAGTGGATAGAGCACCGGCCCTGGATTCAGGAGTACCTGAGTTCAAATCCGGCCTCAGACACAACACTTACTAGCTGTGTGACCCTGAGCAAGTCACTTAACCCCAAATGCTTCACCAAAAAAAAAAAAAAAAAGGATTAGGAAAAGCTTCTTGTAGAATGTGGGACTTTAGCTGAAAGCCAGGGAAGCCAAGAAGCAGGTATGAAGAGAGAAAAAATTCCAGGCATGAGAGACAGCCTGTGAAAATGCTCAGAGTTAGGAGATGACATGTTTTATGTGAGGAACAGCAATGAGATCAGCATCATTAGATTAGTGAGTATGTGGTGTGATATAAGATATGAGAAGACTGAAAAAATGAGCTGGGAGGAGGCGGGTTATGAAGGGCTTCCAACACCAAACAGGGGGTTTTATATTTGGTTTTGGAGGTAATAGGAAGTCACTGGAGTTGATTGAATGAGAGGGAAGGTAGAGTGACATCCTGCCTTAGGAAGACCACTTTGACAGATAAGTGAAGAACAGACTGGAGTAGGGAGAGGTTTGGATCAGAGAGACTGATCAGCAGGCTATCACAATAATCTAGGTGTGAAGTGATGAGGACTTGCACCAGGATGATGCCATTGTCCGAGGAGAAAAGGGGACATATATGAGAGATGTAATGAAAGTGAAATCTATAGGACTAGTCAACTGACTGAATATGGCGGGGAGGGGGTGAAATAGAGTAAAGAGTCAAAGGTTACAGTCAGCTAGGTGGCAAATAGCTGGAGCACTGGACCTGGAGTTAGGAAGCCCTAATTTCACATCTATATAGGAGTAGGAGGAGTTATGGGAGGTTTGAGCGGGGAATGAAAAGTTTTGGAAAAGCCATTATGGGGAGTAGGATAGTGAATTGATTAGGGAGGCATGAAAGGATTGCCTTGCCTCAGTGAGGGCCCAGTTGAGGTTTATGTAATATCAATTTGTTGAGTCCTCAGTGAGCATGGTTCGATAATTTTTTCTCAGTTGCATTGAGTAGCATGTCAATAGGTACAAAGGCAGCAGACAGTAGGAATAATTTGAGGAATGCTGGGTCAGAGGTGAAGGCCAGAGTGCAAGATTATGGCATAAAGATGACTGGAAAATGGCAGTAAAGTGCCTGCCCTTGCTTCAGTGTGGCCTCCTCAGTTATAGGAACTTCCTGTTTACCGTTAGCATTCTCCCATCCCAAGTTCTGATCAGATGAGAACGACAGTCAATTGCTACTCTTCTTGTTTTATTCCTGGCTGGAGTTGCTATCTGCCAATGTGAAAAGTCCTCTCTCCTGCTAACTCTCCTACATTCTATTACCCTTCAGATTGCCCCGTTCCTTTCCACTCTTCACCAGTCTCTCTCCTATTTTGTCTTTCTCTTCCACCATGTTTTCTAGAACACTCACTCCATCACTGACAATCTTCCTTTCACCCTAGATCTTATCCTCTTATACTCTTTCCATGTTCTGGCTCTCATGGAAACTTCTTTCATATGATACTTCATCCCTGGTGACCCTCTCCAGGTTAGTTGCTCTTTTTCTTCATGACTCCCAATGCATTGGGCTAAGAGGAGTAGGGATATTCCTTACTTTCCAACCCCATTTCCAAGTTCTCCTATTACCATCACTCCGTAACCTCTCCTCTGAAGTTCTCATGTGGCTGTTTTCTACTTGTCATTGTCCCTCCTTTCTCAAAGAAAACAATTTGTGGTTGTCTAGTTGATCAGTCATATCTGATTCTTGATGCCACCATTTGGGGTTTTTCTTGGCAAAGATGCTAGCGTGGTTTGCCATTTCCTTCTTCAGCTCATTTGACATATGAGGAAACTGAGGCAAATAGGGTTAAATGACCTGCCCAAGTTCACACAGCTAGTAAGTGCCTGAGGTCACATTTGAACCCAGGTCCTTCTGACTCCAGGACCAGTACTTTATCCACTGCCCACCTAGATCCATAATCTTCTTCTCCACCCCAATCCTTACATGTTATCATCCTTGGAAATTTTAATATTTATGTTGAGGTTCTTTTTTTGTTTTTGTTTTTTTGCGGGGCAGTGGGGGTTACATGACTTGCCCAGGGTCACACAGCTAGTAAGTGTCAAGTGTCTGAGGCTGGATTTGAACTCAAGTACTCCTGAATCCAGGACCAATACTTTATCCACCATACCACCTAGCTGCCCCTGTTGAGGTTCTTTTTACACTCTGGATTCCCAATTTATCAGCCTTTTCAACTTCTATTCACCTGTGTCACCCTCCCCCTATACTCCCAGGCATGATCCAATCTTAAGTCTCACCCCAAATTATTCAACTTCCATAATATTGAACTCTGAAATTCTCCTCTCTGATCAGATTCTTCTCCTGCCCTGTAACTTCTACTAAACTTATTCTTCATTTTTACTGTGACTTTGAGTCTTTCCATTCCTCTTTTTTTTCCTCGTCCATCTTCCTGTCCTGATCAGACTTTTTTGTCTTCCTGGTCTTGGTCCCAATCATTACCCAGCACGGTCCTCCACCCTTGAATCCCTAGTCCCTTGTCTTTCTGTCATCCACAGCTCTGGGTTATCTACACCTTCCACCTTTTATGCTCCTATTCCTGAACTGCTAAACATTGCAGGAGGAAGTTAGACAATCATGCCAAAGTAATGCCATGTCCACTACAAACTCATGTTTAGGACTGTATCACTACACCGGCAGTTCTTTGATTCTTCATACAATCACAGAATCAAAGAATTGGAGAGGATTGCAGCGACCATCAATCCAAATCCTCTCCACCAAAGAAAATCCTCCACAATATCTCCAGCAAATGGTCATCTAAATCTCTCCTTGAGGACCTCCAGTGAGAAAGAACCCAACGCCTCCTAAGGCAGCCCGTTTCCACTCTTGAACCAGAACAATGAGGAAGTTTTTCCTTATATCAAGCCAAAACCTGCCTCTTTACAACTTCATTCCATTATGACTATTTCTGCACTTTGAGCCCAAGCAGCACAAATCGAATCCATCTACATGACAATCCTTAAACCCTTACACTTGACAGCAATTATCATATCTTCCCCTATTTCCCCCCACCATAGTGAGAGATAACAGGTATTTCTCCTACCACAAAGCCTATCCATTTGATGATTGCAGTTATCTACCATCTCCCAGGGCATTTTCCTCCCATTCTCAAGGAATTTAGTGCCTGGCTCACTATTTTCTTTAGCTCTTGGCTTTTATAGTAGGGCACTTCAAGATCAATATATCAAATTTCCTTAACTTCCGATTTTGTTATCTACTTAAATCTCCTGATCCACCCATTGTGACTCGAGCTCAGGCACACACAAGGGGAAGGTCACCTCCCCCCCCCCCCCAGATCTCACCTTAACCCTCAAGTGTTCCAATTTCTTTTCTTTTCTTTTTCTTTTTTTTTTTTTTGGTGAGGCAATTGGGGTTAAGTGACTTGCCCAGGGTCACACAGCTAGTAAGTGTTAAATGTCTGAGGCTGGATTTGAACTCAGGTACTCCTGAATTCAGGGCCGGTGCTCTATCCACTGTGCCATCTAGCTGCCCCGTGTTCCAATTTCTTAAAGAAAAACTGTGAATTTCTTCTATCTGCACCTAGCCTCCTATCATTCTGTTTCTCTCTATGCTTCACTTCTCCTAAATGTTTGCTTGACCCTCTCTGTGATTCTTCCACCCCTCTGTACTCGGGCTATTCTGGCTTGAATTTCCTCTCTTTGAAATCTCTACCCTAAGGTTAGCCAATTCAACTCCACACTTCATTCACTCCCTTCATCCACTTTCTCCTTTAAGAATCTAGTAATGTAACATGGACATTTATGCTCTTGAAAGGAGCCTGAGGAAGCCCCACCACTCTGCTGACTTCAAACACTATAAATGAATATTTTCCAACTTCATTTGGGCCCCACTGTAACCCTTTTATTCTTCCCTATTTGATTCCTTATTTCACTCCTCAAAGAAGCTATTCCAAACCTCTCTTCTTCTCAAGCTTTACACACTTCTTCCTTCCCCAACTTTCTAAGCTGAAGATCTTGTCTCTGACTTTAATGAGAAAATGGAGGTCATTTGCTATGAGCTCTCCTTTTCCCTTTCTTTTCCTCTTAAAAAACTCTCAGGGGTAGCTAGGTGGTGCAGTGGATAGAGCACCAGCCCTGGAGTCAGGAGTACCTGAGTTCAAATCCAGCCTCAGACTTAACATTTACTAGCTGTGTGATCCTGGGCAAGTTACTTAACCCCAATTACCTCACTAAAAAAACCCAACCAAACAAAAAAAACCCCAAACTCTCTATGCCATCTTATACTCTCTTCCTTTCCACCATTTTTTTCAGTTTCTCAGGTTTTTAACTTGACTATCATCCTCCACTCCTCACTCTCCATCACCCCCCAGCAGTTACCATATCTTGTTATTTCTTCCTCAATGTATGTGGCATTTGACCCCTTCTCTGCTCCCATAGGTACTACTTTAATTCAAGACTTCATTATCTCTCACCCAGATCACTGCAGTAGCCTCATAATTGGTCTCTCTGCTTCAAGTCTCTTTCCATTCCACATTAGCTGCCAAAATTTTTGTCCTCATTCACAGCTCTGACCATATCACACCCCAACTCAATAGACTTCAGTAACTCCCTATTGACATGAGGATAAAATATAAACCCAGTTTAGCATTTAAAGTCTTTTACAACCTGCACCCAATGTCTCTTTCTAGCCTTATTGTACCTTACTCCCCATCTTATACTCTCTGATCCAGCCAAACTGACCTCTTTGTTCTTCACATGGAGTAAATCTCCCATCCTCATGCCTTTTCCTAGGCTATCCCGCTTGTTTTGTATGCACTCCCTCCTTACCTTTACCTCATAGAATCATTCTTTTCCTTCAAGACATAGCTCAAGTACCACTTTCTCTCTACATGAAACCTTTTCTGATCACTCCAATTGCTACTGCCCTCCCTCTCAAACTATCTTATATTCAACTGTGACATATTTATTCATATTTATTCTTTTTTTTAAGTGCAGCTAGGTGGCACAGTGGATAGAGTGCTAGGCCTGGATTCAGGAGGACCTGAGTTCAAATCTAGCCTCAGACACTTGACACTAGCTGTATGACCCTGAGCAAGTCACTTAACCATCATTGCCCCACAAAACAAAACAAAAACTGAAAACAACAACAATAAAAAAAAATTTGACCTCAGACATGTACTAGTTTTGGGACATTTGGCAAGTCACTTAACCCTGTTTGCCTCAGTTTCCTTATCTGTAAAATGAACTGGAGAAGGAAATGGCAAATGACTCCAGTATCTTTGCCAGTTGTTGTTCAGTTGTTTCAGTTATATTTGACTCTTCATGACCCCATTTGGGGTTTTCTTGGAAGAAGATACTGGAGTTTTTTGGTTTTTTTTGCCAAGAAAACCCCAAATGAGGTCACAAAAAGTTGGACAAGAACTGAAAAATGACTGAACAACATTCTTTTAAAAATTAATTCTGTATATACTTATGTATGTACAGCTCAGTCCCACATCAATAGAGACATAGCAGTACTTATTTAAGATCCCTGAGATAAGGGATCATTTCATTCTTTGTTTGTGTCCCCAGAACCTACCACAGCATCTAGAACACAGTAGAAGTTTAGTAAGTACTTGTCAAAAGGGTTCTGCTACATCATAACTGTGTGACATTGAATAAGTCACTTAACCTCCTAGGGACTTGGTTTCTTTATCTGTCAAATGAAAGAGTTAGACTAGGTGACTTCTAGGATTCCTCCTAACCCTAACATTGTGTGTTTTGATGTAAAAAAATTGTATTCAGAGTCAGCTTTTCAGTTGTACGTATCTTGCTGTTGCATATGCCAGAATAAAACTTTCTGCACTCTAATTATTTACTTTAAATGCCTCCTCCTACCCCAGGAACTCCTCCTCATTGACAATAGCTCCATCTTAGAGTTACGTGTTTATAAGGGAATCCCCCTGTACCACTTCCTCTTTCCTCCTCCCGGCACTGTATTGTGCATATGGTTACCAGGCATAGAAAGAACACAATGCAATCGGAAGTAGAGTACATGAGAGGAGAAACTTGCAACAATAAAATCTCATTAGAGCATGAATATATTTGGGGGACCTCATGCATATTTTACTTCATGATGAAAGTTTTCTTTATTCACATACAGCCAATCAGAAAGGAAAAAAAGGGCAGGCATGGAAAACTTGACTCCAGCAATTATGTCTAAGAACAAAGACTTTGTTCCATCGATATCCCTGTCATTGCAAAATGCTAGAAACCATCAAAAAATAAGTTCCACTTGAAAATCAAAATGGAATTTCATTTCTTGCTATTTCAAATGGGGAAAGTGAATAATACATAGAATGGGGGTCCTCAACCTGGGAATCTATGGACTTGTTTTTTATTTTGTTTTGTTTCTGCAGGGCAATGAGGGTTAAGTGACTTGCCCAGGGTCACACAGCTAGTATGTGTCAAGTGTCTGAGGCTGGATTTGAACCCAGGTCATCCTGAATCCAGGGCTGTTGCTCTATCCACTGCACCATCTAGCTGCCCCAAGCTTTTTGTTTTGTTTTTGCAGGTTTTTTTTAATATATTGATAACTATATTTCAATATAACCATTTTCCTTTGTAATGCTATACATTTTATTTTACACATTTATTTGTGTGTGTGTGTGTGTGTGTGAGAGAGAGAGAGAGGGGGAGGGCAATTGGGGTTAAGTGACTTGCCCAGGGTTACACAGTTAGTATTAAGTGTCTGAGGCTGGATTTGAACTCAGGTCCTCTTGGCTCCAGGGCCGGTGCTCTATCCACTGCGCCACCTAGCTGCCCCTATTTTACACATTTAAAAACAATATTCTGAGAAGGAAACCATAGGCGTTACCAGATTGAACCTGGCCAAAGGGATCTGATACAAAAAAGATTAATAACTCCTGTCTTAGCATGAATAGTTTTAGTAACTTGATGAAGTAGCAGCCCCATTACAAGACAAGGGGTTATGGAGTGTAGTGGAAAGAGCATTCACCTGGGAGTCAGGAGGCCAAAGTTCCATTTCTGTCTCTGCTGTTAAATGGCAAGCCACATGGCGTCAGTTTCCTCACCTGTTAAATGAGGAAGTTGTTCTAAATTATCTACAAGGTCCTTTCCAAATGACTAATCCAACTCGTGTCAATTATTTTTCTAACTTAATTAGCTTGAAATTGTTTTTGTTGTTGTTGTTAAGCTGTGTACAACTCTTTGTGATCCTGTTAGGGGTTTTCTTGGCAGAGATACTGGAGTGGTTTGCCATTTCCTTCTCTAGCTCATTTTTTACAGATGAAGAAACTGAGGCAAACACAGTTAGGAAGTGTCTGAGGACAGATTTGAACTCAGAAAGACCTGTTCCACACCCTGCAATCTATTCACTTTGCCACCTAGCTGCTGATTAGTTAGTTTGAAGAGAAGACTACAAGGACTAAATGCTTACAAATTCCCATTCTAGGCTACTTCAAAAATAACAATCATTATATGTTCAATATTTTAGGAAATCACTTGCAATAAATAACCTTGAAATCTGCATCCTTAAATTTTGCTGGTCTATAATTAGGCTTTTCTAATTTGGAAATACAAACTTTTTAAAAACACATCCTAAATGAAAAATCCCCTATCCATCACTCAAGTTGTTATTTTCATGCATGTCATTTTCCTACCTGCAGGCATGCAAACTGTCTGCCTGAGTGTCAGGTTATAAATGCCTTAGGCATTCTGCTTTACAAAGCATCCTTTGACATAATGCTAGAAGCCAGGTGGAAGGGACCCATCTTAGGAAAGGGAAGAATGCTATAAGTGCATTTCGTCAGAAACCCGTGATCTAGGCTTGGTTCTTCATAGGATTGTAGTATTATAGAATTATGGAGGTGGAAGGAACTTTAGAGAAAAACTTCTGGGATAAAGTTAGGAGACCTGGGTTTTAATCTGATCTAGGAATTCTTCCTTGCTTTTCCCTCTGCAAATTAATTTGGGGGAGTAGAATGAAGAGCTCAGTCTACCTAGGTACTGTTGTGCCAGAAGAGGGCCCTGGCTTTTCCCTAAAAGAGTTAGGCCTAAGCCCCTTTGGGATGATCAACTGTCCTCAATTTCCTAATTCCTATGGGTCCAGGGAGGGGGAAAGGAGAAAGTAGAAGGTGAATGGGGCATTGTAGTAGGGGAAGTGGTCTCTTCAGGAGGGATATTATCTTGACAAGAGGGGGTGCTGTATGGGCAATTGCATCTTAGGGCATGGGTCTGACAGTTGAATGGATGGATGAACAAACTAATGAATGAACCAATGAACAATGAATCAATGAAAATAAATTGTTAAGTGCTTAATCTGTTTTAAGCACTATACTAAACTCTGGGATTATAAACTCCTTGAGGGTAGGAACTGTGTTTTTTCTCTTTTTTATGACCCCAGAATTTAGCACTGAACCTGGCACATTGTAGGTGCTTAATAAATGTTTTTTTTTTTTAATTTTTGGGCAACGGGGGTTAAGTGACTTGCCCAGGGTCACACAGCTAGTAAGTGTCAAGTGTCTGAGGCTGGATTTGAACTCAGGTACTCCTGAATCCAGGGCTGGTGCTTTATCCACTGTGTCACCTAGCTGCCCCTTAATAAATGTTTATTGATAATTGATTGATTGAATACAAATATGAGTTAAGACAGTTCCTGCCCTAAATAGCCTTTCATTCTAAATGAAAGAGACAACACATATAGAGAAATAGTTTTGAGGGAGGGGTGCATGGTACCAGAAAGTTACAAGGATGGTAAATGGGGTCATAGGAGAGTAGATTTGATGACAGGAAATGTGGAGGCACATTGGAGGACGGTCACAGCTAGAAAAATTTCCCTCCCTCCCCCACCTATAGGTGACAACTTGTTGGGAGATTTCTGCCCTAGTTATAGCTGTGCCATAGATAAGACACTACTTCTCCAGAATCAGTTTCCTCATGCTGTATTTAAAATGATGATAATAATACTTCACTGGGTTGTTTATAGGATCAAATGAGATCACAAAGGTAAAGCCTTTTGGAAGTTTTAAAGCACCATGTAAATGTGAACTATTATTGTTATCAGATCCACAAAAGCTCTTTGTAGCCATAAAGTATTAGATAAATGACAAATTAGATTGATTGAATGGAGAAGTCTGGGTGATAACCACATGAAATAGAAGGTGGAGAAAACTGAGGCACAGAAAGGCTGAAAGTCTCCATCTCACCGCTTGAGGAAAACCAAGGGGTAGAACCTAGATTTCTTGACTTCCATTTCAGGGATGTGCTGGAGCTATATTGTACTGATTCTGGAGAGCCTTTTTTAAATTTCTCACTGTGAGTGTGAGCATTTACATCTCAGATATGCGTAAACACTACAGATCTAGGCTTGACTTATGGTTTTGTTGATTGCCTAGACTTAAAGAAGGATGGTGAAAATGTTACTAATGCAGTTAAATAAAAACTGTGTCATGGTTAAAAAATTTTTTTCTTGGGGAGCTGGTTGTTAAACATTTACCAGCACATCCTTGCTTCCATCACAGTATTCTTGCCAATGTATCACATTGACCCTCAGTTCTTCTTAACTAGGAAAAATGCAGAAACACAACCCTGGGGAACAGTTCCAAATCCCTGACACCACATTTTGGATTTGCAAGATAAAAATACTATTAAAACCAGAAAGTAGAATTTGGGGAACTAGAAAAGCACTGAATTAGAAATAAGATTTACAATCCTGGATTAGCTACTTATTGCCTATCTGATCTTGGCCAAATCACCTTTCTTTTTTGAGCCTCAGTTTCCCCCTTGGTGAATGAGAAGGTTGGACTGAATTCAAGGTACCTTCCAGCTCTCAAGTCTATGATCCTATTCATAAACTTAGATAAGAGATAATTGGTTTATTGGATAGAGCCCTGGATTTGGAGTCAAGAAAACCTGAATTCATATTTGGCCTCAAACACTCGATATGCCATCCTGGACAAGTCATCTAATCTCTGCCTTGGTTCCTCCTTTGTAAAAAAAAAAAAAAAGGGGGGGGGAAGGGGGGGGGGGTGAGGATAATAACAGCACTTACCTCCCAGGGTTGTTGTGAGGATAAAATCAGATAATATTTTAAAACACCTAGTGCGGTGCCTGACACGTAACAGGAGCTTAATAAATGATTGCTAAATTTAATTTTTAAAAATCTTATTCTCCTGGCTTTATGTCTAATTCTGAGCACCCTAAAGAAGAACCCCAGTTTCTGCTACTCCTGTAAGTCTCATTCCGTTTGGGCATGTTTTTTAAAAAAAAGAGGCAATGATAAAAATGAATCCAGGGCTTGGCATAGAAAGTGTTATCCAATTCTGCTTACACAGTAATTAAGTGTACCCAGTGCTGACTGCCTTCACAGATGACAGCATGCGGTTTGCCTGCCCACCCAGGGTGTGTGGGAGGGCAAACCCAGCCCTCAGAATCCTTGCTGCAGAAAGCATCTCATCATCACTTTCTTTATCAAGATTTCTGCGCTGGCTGGGAAAGGCTCATGTTGGGCAGAGGCAGACAATCCGCTACCCACCACATGAGCAAGCTAGCTCTTCTCCCCTGGGTTCTGTTCTCCCCACATCCCTTGGCCAGCACCATTTCTCTCTCCTCAGTATGGGATTTATCTTCTTTCAGATAGTACTCCCCATGTTTCAACAGTTTCTCCCCCACCCCCACCCTCCATCGCCCAAGAGGAGGAAAATGACAAGGCAGGTTGCATTCACAAACCCAACGGAAATATTATCTGTTCACCAGTAGAGCATGGGTTTGATCAAACCTGATTATTTCCGATTGCTGTCGTGGGGCCAGAAACATTGACTCAGTCAAGAAAGAAATGGGCTCAATTAGTGAGAATGCAGGCAAGATGGCCTGTGTAGTTTGGGAATCACCAGATGAGAATCTGTGGTTCTTTGTGGCAATTGAATTGAATTGAATTCATTATTTACTACTCTGTCTGCAATGTACAAAGCACTGTGCTAGGCACTGAGGAGACAGGGACAAAGAAAAGTCTTTGCCCTTGGGTATTCTTACCCTCACAGCCTAGAATCACAGGTCTTTGGGACTGGAAGGCAGCTTAGAAATCATCTGGGCTCAGTGGAGATCAAAGCCCAGAGAGATGAAATACTTTTCCAGAGTTACCACAGGTAGTCAATGAGAGATCAAGGTAGAGAGCCCAGGCATGCAGTCAAGAAGAGAGGAATGGAAAGAGTAATTGCTCTAGAATCAGAGGATGGGGACTCACATCCTACCTCCAATAGGTCCTGTGTAGTTTTGGGCTTAACTTCTCTGGGCCTCAGTTTCTCCAAGATTACATGGTCAGAGCTTTCATCACTGGCTGTTCCCTGTGCCTGGAATGCTCTCCCTCCTACCTTCTGACTTCTCTGACTTCTTTCAAGAATCAGCTCAGGGGGCAACTAGGTGGTGCAGTGGATAGAGCACTGGCCCTGGAGTCAGGAGGACCTGAGTTCAAATCCGGCCTGAGACACTTAACACTTACTAGCCGTGTGACCCTGGGCAAGTCACTTAACCCCAATTGTCTCACCAAAAACAAACAAAAAAAGAATCAGCTCAAATTCTACTTTTTCTTCCTTCCATACCTCCTGTTGCTAATGCCTTTGCTTTAAGAGTTCCTTCCATTTGAACTGTATATACATACATGTGCATACATATATAACTGTAAATATCTATATATTTAAACTACATATAAATATCACAATATATAGTTATTTGCATGTTGTCACCCATTAGAATGAGAGCTTCTTGAAGGCAGAGATCACTTTCTGCCATTCATGCTCAGCATAGTAGCTATTTTACACCAAGCACTTAATAAATGTTTGTTGGTTGACTGACTGACTAGATGGCCTCTGAGATCCCTTCAAACTCCAAATCTTTGATTCTTTGACTTCTTTATTCCTAGTCTTGGGTTCTTTCCTCTACCATTGCATTTATCCTCAGCAGTCAAAGTCATCTTCCTAAAGTGCAGTGATCTCCCCCTACACAATAAGCCCCAGCAGCTCTTTATCATCTCCAGGATCAAACATAAAATACTCTGGCATTCAAAACCCTTCATAACCTGATCCCCCCACTTCATCTTTTTAGTCTTCTTATGCTTGCCTCTCTTCTCCCCACCATTTAGTTTTCGATCTAGTCACTGGCCTCCTTGCTGTTCCTAGAGCAAGGCATTTTCACTGGCTGTCCTCCAATGTGTAGAATGCTCTCCTCTTTTCTCTTCTTCCTGGTTTCCCTGGTTTCATTATGCTGTTGTCCAGTTGTTTCAGCCATGGCTGACTCTTCATGACCCCATTTGGTATTTTCTTGGTGAACATACTGGCCATTTCCTTCTCCAGCTCATTTTGCAGATGAAGAAACTGAGGCAAACAGGGTGAAGTGACTTGCCCAAGGTCACATAGCTAGTAAGTATCTGAGACTGGATTTGAACTCGGGTCTTCCTGACTACAGGCCCTCAGCTCTCTTCACTGCAGCACCTAGATGCCCCTTAGTTTCCTTTAAGTCTGAGCTAAAATCCCATCTTTTACAAGAAGCCTTTCCTAATCTCCCTTTATTCTAGTCCCTTCCTTCTTGCTTATTTCCAGTTTATCCTATATATACCTCATTTGTATACATTTGTTTTCATGTTGTATTTCCCATTAAACTTGTATTTTCTTGAGAACAAAGATTATCTCTTGGTTTTCTTTGTATTCCCAGCCTTAGCACTGTTCCTGACACATAATAGGCACTTGATAAATGATCATTGACTGACTGACCTTGCGCAACTCCATGTTGGTTTTCCAAACCAGACCACAGGATTATTGTCATGGGGCGCAGAGCACCCCAGAATTTCTCTGGGGCACACCGAGGAATCTTCTCCTTGAGAAACTAAACCAGAGAACAGATAACGCCTAGAGAGATAAGCTGAACCAAACCGGACTGAGCTAGCTTCGGATTCCTACCCTTCATTCTGGTCTCCCTTACTCTGGAGAGATAAATTTGGGTGTGGCTTCGGCCTTTGTGTTCTGAAGAGGGATTCTTCCTACCACAGCGCAACGCGGGAAGACCACCAGCCCCTCACCCAATAAGAGACTCTTACCCACCCCCCATCGAAACCCTATAAAATGGCACCCCACAAGTCAGTTGGGGGGGGAAGCGTTTTGTTCTGGCAAAACCTTCCTCCCGGTCGGTTTCTCTTGCACCCCAATAAACCTGTTCTCTTATTCCTGATTAGGTCTTGTGCGAGAGTGTAATTCTTTACAGAGGAATCCTAAGGACCCACGTGCTTTCCCCTATCGCTCTCCCCATATCATTATGAAATATTAGAGCTGGGAAAAAAAATCTTAGAATTTATCTTATCCAATCCCCTAATGTTATGGATGAAGAAACTGAGGTCTTGAGGAATGAAGTGACTTTACATAGGTCCTGTTGCTGGGGAAAACCAGTCTGATCTGCATGGAGGAAGGGGTAGGACATTATTCCTACCACAGCATGCCTAAAAAAATTAGTGAGCTCCTCCTCATTGAAAGTTTTGAAGCAGAGATTGAATGACCATGTGTTGGGTATGCTGCAGGGATTCCCTTTTGAGTACAGATTAAACTAAGGGCCTCTCTTACAATTCTAAAATTCTATGATATAATTTCACCAGGACTTTCATTGTTGCATGGTAGTCTTTTTATTTTTCCTAAATCTGTTCTCTCTTAAACTCCCACAATAACTATTCTAAACCCCCATTTTCTCTCATCCACCTCTTCCCACCTCTCCCCCTCAGCAATGGACCCAGCCTCCTACTTTGCTGAAAAAATTTAAGATCACCTGCTATGAGCTACCTCTTCTTTCCTCTTCCATACTTCAAATCACTTCTATATCAACCTCTATTTTCTAAGAAAAAAGTGTCCTTTCTTGCCAAGGTCAAATCCTATAACTGTGTCCTTGATCCATCTCCTGTCCCTTACGGTAGCTTGCCTCTTTGAATCATTGTCAACATCTCTGTCTGTCTGTCTTTTTCTCCTATCTCAATATCTATGTCTCTGTCTCAGTACTCTTATCTCTGTATCTGTATCTCTCTCACTCTCTGACCTGTCTTAAGTCTCTCTTCAGCTTTCTGTTATCTACTGGTTTCCTCCCTACTTTCTACAAGTCTTTCCTGTCCTTAAAAAAGTTCTTCACTTGACCCTTCCATTCCATTAAAAATCAAAACAAAGCATTTTATATCTCTTCCTCCTTTCACAGCCAAACTTTAAACATCTAAACTTATTACTTTGTACACAATAGAGATGAAAGGGTTCCATGTCCGGGCCTCTGTTTTACTCTGAATATGGAAACGCTAATTCTACTTATTGTTTGTTAAGTTCAGAATTTAAAAAGATAAACTTACTGCTTTCCTTCCCATCCCTTCCATTCACTAGCTTCTCAACTCCTTGCAATCATGGTTTAGACCTCATTATTCTACTGAAATTGCTCTCTCCAAGGTGATAACTACAAATTTACTGAGAACTGTCTAATTCCCCACTCAGTTTCTCTACCCAGGCAGGTGAATTGTCTGAGGCTGACCAGTCTTTGTCAATTCCAGATTCTTGATCTACTTATGGACCTTCCCCCCAAGCAAAATGATCCCCCACCTTACTCCCTGGACTTTATGTTATTATTATGTAAAAGGGTCCACCTATATTAAGTAGTTTCTATTTAGAGTTAAGTAGCATCTATACTTAACTCTGGAGCAGTTCTATAGTTTCTTTTGTTAAAGGTTCATTTACATTAAGTAGTTAGTAGTTTCTGTGACTGAGCTGCCTTTTGGTTCCCTTTGTTCTCTTACTCCATAAAAACTCTGTCCTCTGTTCCCATTGCAATACCACAAGCTATAGTTCCTCTGCCCAGATTAAAGACCTTATTTCTCCTATATTGATTGTTTCCTTAATTTACAGGTTAACAAAGGTTATTAGTGATCTCTAAACTGCTAAATCCTTTTCTCAATGTCTTTTCTCAATCCTCATTCTACTTGACCTCTTTCAACACTGGTGATCATTTCTCAGTCCTGAAGACTCTCTTCCTTTGGCTTCCATGGTACTGTGTTGTCCTAACTTTCCTTCGATCTGACTGTTTCCTCTCAGTCGTTGTTGAGCTTAGCACAGGACCTGGGACATCGTAGGTGCCTAATAAATGCTTGTTGATTATTATCATACATTTATTGCTTACTAAGGATGGATAGACCCCAAGACTATGTCCTAGACACCCTTCTCTCATCTCTCTACATTTTCTGAGTTGGTGACCTCATCAATTTCCATAGATTTGATTATCATCTCTAGATAGATGGTTCCCAAGTTTCTCTTCTGAACTTTAGTTCAGCATTGCCAATGGATTGTTGCACAACTACACCTTGATGAGATATCAGCATCTTAAACTCAAAATATTTGAAACAGCATTCATTATCTCCCCCCACCAACCCGATTATCCTTAAAACTTCATATTTTTGTTGAAGGCAAATTGATCCTTCCAGTCATCCAAGTTCTCTTTTTGGGGGGGGGGGCAGGGCAATGAGGGTTAAGTGACTTGCTCAGGGTCACACAGAAAGTGTCAAGTGCCTGAGGACAGATTTGAACTCAGGTCCTCCTGAATCCAGGACCAGTACTTTATCCACTGCACCATCTAGCTGCCCCCCACCCAAGTTCTCAAACTCAGATTCATCTTTGAGTCTTCTTTTTCCTCACTCACATGTCCAATCAGTTTCTAAGCCTTGTCAATTCTACTTATCTCAACATTTCTCAAGTCTCTCTTCTACTTTTCACCTGTGTAGATACTACCCTAGTTCAGAATTTCACCTCGACTCCTGGAATAGTCTCTTAATTGCTGTTTCTGCTTCTAGTCCCACCACTCTTTTCAAGCCTTTCCATCAAGTCACTCATGTACTCAAAAACTTTAATCGTTCTTTATTACATTTAGAATAAAACACTAACTGCTAAATTTGACATTGAAAACCCTTCTCATTCTGGCTCCCACTTAAGTTTCTGAACTTACTTCTCATTCCTCCCCTTCAAGAACTCTTACTTTCAGTCAAACCAGCCTGTTAGCTATTCCATCTCCTGTCTCTATGCTCTTTATGCATTCCTAGAAGGTCTTCTCTCCTCACCCCTTAGCAAACCAATCTTCTTCAAACCAGATGCAATTTCCTCCCAAACCTTTTATTTCTGTTGTTGCTGTTAGTTCAGTTGTTCAGTTGTGTCTAACTTTGTGACCTCATGGACTATGGCATGCCAATGCTGTTCATGGGGTTTTCTTGGCAAGGATATTGGAATGGTTTGCCAGTTCCTTCTCTAGTCAATTAAGGCAAACAGGCTAAGTGACTTGCCCAGGGTTACACACAGCTAGTAAGTATCTGAAGCCAGATTTGAATTCAGGTTTTAAACTTTTTATTATTACCCTTCAGTTCTTCATACTCCCAGTCTCTTCTAAAAAATTTTATATTTACTTATCTGTAAACTTTTATTTCCCCTTCTCCATTAAAATGAAAGCTCTTCAAAGGAAGTACCTCTCCCCAGTATAATGGTTTGTATATTGAAGGTATAATGCATTTGTTGAATTGAATTGGGAACACAAAGAGAAAAAATCAAAACAAAACCAAACCAGAAACAACACCAGAAAAGTCCCTGTCCTCAAGGAGTTTACAACCTGTAGATAGCTGAGTAAGGGCAAGTCAGGAGCACTAACAGGTGGCTGGGTGGCTGGCTGGAGGGGGATTGAGGAAGGCTTTAAGGGTGGAAGCAGCAGAGCTGAGCTCAGAAGGAAGACAGTCATTCTAAGAGTCCCAGGTGGAGAGGGAGTGCATTCCAGGAATGATGATGGAGATGAAAAGGCAAATTACTGTTCCAGGCTTTCTGGAACATAGCGGATGTGAATTAAATTATAAGAAACAAATTGGTAAAAGTAGATTGCTGATGGATGAGGTGGTGCAGTGGACAGAGCACCAGACCTAGAGTTAGGAAGACCTGAGTACAAATCTGGCCTCAGACACTTACTAGGCAAGTCACTTGACTCTGTCTGCCTCAGTTTCCTGGATCTGGAGAAGTACTCCAGTACCTTTGTCAAAAACAAAAACAAAAAACAACAACAAAACAACCTACCCAAATGGGATCATGTAGAGTCAGACTCAACTGAAAACAACTAAACAACCACCACCACATTTGGAGATAGATTGTAGAGGGCTTTAAACTCCAGGCTGAGTAGTTAATATTCTATTCTAGTAGTAAAATGGAGATAATGAAGCTTTTTTGAGTGAGGGCAGGGAGGTTGGAGAGGGAAGGTGGGAGAGGAAGTGAAATGGTGCCTGAGGACCTGTGCTTGAAGAAGATTATTTTGGCAACTGTGTAGAGAATGGAATAGAGAGGAGAAACTTAGACCTGAGACAATTATTAGCTCTTTGACCCTGAACAAGTCACTTAACCTGTTTACCTCAGTTTCTTCCTCTATCAAATGAGCTGGAGAAGGAAATGGCAAACTACTCCAGTATCTTTGCCAAGGAAACCCCAAATGGGGTCCTAAATATTCAGATGTGACTGAAAAACAACTGAAAATTTCAATACTCTAGGACAGAGGGGACATGGGTCTCAACTAGGGTAGTAGCCATTTGAGTGGAAAGAAGGGAAGAGGTTTGAGAAATATGGAGGTAGAATTGACAAGACTTGGTGGTGATTCATTGAAGATGGAGATAAGGTAGAGGAAAGAGATTTGGAATTGAGAGCTTGAGATATGGCCTGAGGATGATCAGTAAATCCCAAGTTTCTCCAGAGTTTATTTTGCTAAGCTTCCCAGTGGTGTCTCCTTGATGCCTGGGACTTCTTTTTTTTCCTCTCTGACTCCCTTTTGACTAGCAGTGTCTTGTACACAATAAGTCCTTAATAAATGTGTGTAAAACTAACAAATTGGGGAGGCTAGTTGATACAGAGGAAAGACTCTTGATGAAAAGAATTGGGTTCAAAACTCATATTTGCCATTTACTACCTGTGTGATCTGAGTCAATTCACTTAACCTGTCTGGACCTTGGTCAAATGAGGGGCTAGACTATATGAATCTAATGCTGTTATCAAGAGCGGGGAACATTCTGTATTCCCTGACTGGAACTGCAGGCCTTTCATTATACAACTCTGCTGACAACAAATAAGTCAGTTTGTCTAAACAACATCTATTATCTTTGTCCTTCTGGCTGGAAGGAAACACTATTGATATGGCCCCCTCCCTGTAGTCCCTGGGAAGGGAACCTGGCAGAAAAAAACAATGCACCAGCCAGAGGTTTGTTCAATTCTGGGCATTGTGGTACTGTGGAAATACTGGGCTGGAGATACAGAAGACAAGTCATGTCCCTGACCTGTCCCTTGCTAGCTGTGTGACTTTGAGAAAGGTGGTTCTTTGGGCTTTGATTTCTTGAACAATGGGCAGCTGGGTGGCTCCATGGATAGAGTGGTGGGCCTGGAGTCAAAAAGACTCATCTTCCTGAGTTCAAATCTGACCTTAGACACTTACAAAGCTGTGTGAGGCTGGGTGAGTCATTTAACCTTTTTTCCCCAGTTTCCTCATCTGTAAAGTGAGCTGGAGAAGGAAATGGCAAACCACTCCAGTATCTTTGCCAAGGAAACCCCAAATGAGGTCACAAAGAGCTGAATATGACTAAAACAACTGAAGAATAACAACAACAAAATTCCTGGTCAGTAAAATGAAAAAGTTGGGATAAAGCAGAGCCTCTTTTTTTTTTTCTGTCTTTCTTTCTTTTTTTTGTATGTGTGGGGCAATCAGGGTTAAGTGACTTGCCCAGGGTCACACAGCTAGTAAGTGTCAAGTGTCTGAGGCTGGTTTTGAACTCAGCTCCTCCTGAATCCAGGATTGGTGCTTTATCCACTATGCCACCTAGCTGCCCCAGCAGAGCGTCTTTTTTTTTTTTTTTTTTTTTTAGTGAGACAATTGGGGTTAAGTGACTTGCCCAGGGTCACACAGCTAGTAAGTGTTAAGTGTCTGAGGCCGGATTTGAACTCAGGTATTTCTGACTCCAGGGCCGGTGCTCTATCCACTGTGCCACCTAGCTACCCCCCCAGCAGAACCTCTTAACCTGGGGTTCGTGGACCCTTCCAAGGTTTCAGGGAGTCCATGAAATTGGATGAAAAAAAAAATGACATCTTTGTTGTCACTAATCTCTGGCTGAAATTTAGCATTTCCTTCAGTTATGATTTTTAAAAAAGTTATTCTGAGGAGGGATCCATATGCCTTAATAAGTTGACATTGACCATGACACAAAAAAAGATTAAGAACCCCTGGGACAGAATCTCTAAGGTTCCTGATTTCCAAAGATTCCTTGAAAAATGCCCATTGGTTTACAAGTATATGTACTCACACAGCTAAGGAGTAGCAGAGTCACTATTCAAATGCTGGGCCAGGTGTCAGATAACTTAGGTTCAAATCTCAGCTCTAATATGGACTAAGTCAGTGACCTTTTGTAAATAGCTTCATGTCTATGTAGTTTTTTTCTATAGAATGGGAATAATAATGACTAGCTCACCTACTTCAAGACAGAATTGTGAAGTAAGTAGTGTATATAATACTAGGTGGTGAAGTGGATAGGATGCCATACTTGAAGTTAGGAAGACATGAGTTCAAATAAAGCCTCAGACATTTACTAACTGCGTGACCCTGGGCAAGTCACTTGACCCTGTTTGTCTCAATTTTCCCATCTGTAAAAGAACTGGAGAAAGAAATGACAAATAACTTCAGTATCTTTGTTAAGAAAACCCCAAATGGGGTCACAAAGAGTCAGACATGACCGAAACAACTGATCAATGGCAACAATAACATTTAAAAATAATAATTCAATACTTGAGAGGACCCTTCAATTAATATGTATGATTTTTTCTATGGGTGCAGATCAAGCCATACCTTTTCATCTAATAACCTATATAAATGGGGCAACTATGTAATGCAGTGGATAGAGCACTGGCCCTGAAAATCAGGATGACCTGAGTTCCAATCTCACCTCAGACACTTACTAGCTGTGTGAAGGCAAACAACCACCACCTATGTAAGTAAGAATGGTCACCACAAAAGATTAAACACTTCTCTCACCCCCCAAAAAAAGCCCCAAACAAACAAGCGTACCTACTGAGATGGCATCAAGTTTGGGGAATGGAGGGGCCCCAAACACATATGTAGGAGCAGGGTAGGGTGTCCCTTTTGTACATATCAATCAATATTTATTAAGAGACTACTACATGCTATACACTGTGCTATATATTGACCTTATATATCAGTATCACATAAGGTACCAAGCATGCATTGTTAGTCTCCTACTGTCTCCTAACCGCTTTGTCTCTAAGGAAGATTTTTTTTCCTGAGAAGAAATGATTTTTAGTTTATCTTTTTCATTCCTGCCTGTATTCCTTTCTCCTGCACTGGGTTTTACTGAATAGCCATTACCTATGTAGTGGAGACTGTTTTAGTCCTGCCCTTTTCTTTTTTGGGATGCTTCTTGTCTTCATTCCATGACAGTTGGCTCATTTCCTATGGCAGCATTTTGGATTGGTCTTTGCCGCCGCCGCTGCCGCCGCCACTGCTGCTTCTCTATATTCCACAGCCATGCTGTCTCTTTTGAAGTCCTAACAGCATTGGCAGGTGCCCCACTGCAGCTAACCCAACAGCTTGGAAATCCTGCTGTCATGAGTCCTTTGTGTATGTGCAGAACTGTGGGACGTGGCGAGTCTCCCTTCCAGCCTGGCAGACTGGTTGTTTTGTAGACCTACAGTGCTCACAATGCAACCCTGACTTTTAGCGCTCATTGCAAGACTCTATCCTCCACTAAAGCTGTACTCTGATGCCTCATGGTGATGATCATGTTGGGGTGACCCCACATGCTCGAAAGATGAGCCAGTGGAGATAGTCGGAACCCTTGGAAGCTCTATCAAACTGGGATTTAGGAGTGTGGGCTCAGCAAGTCACTGTCTGTTGCTAAGATCTGCTGATTTCACCTCTTCACATTGCTTGAATTCAACTCCCCCCCCCCTTCTCTCCTCCAGCATTGCCACCCCTCTAGTACACACTCACCCTTGGCCTATTACAACAAGCAGCTGGGTGAGTCATCCTGCCTCCAGTCTAGTAAGGGGGAACATGTTAGAAAACAACATCAGAGGAGGGCATTCTCATAGCCACAAGATCCTTAAAGTATTGGTGGAGAGGCAGCATGGTGAGGTAAAAAACCCAGTGATTTTGAAGTCAAAAGTCCAGTGTTCAAATCCCAACCTTTCTCCTCCATAGCTGAGTGACTTTGGGCAATGATAATAGCAATAATAGTTAATTCCTCCCTTATAAAATAGACATTATCCTTATCTTCCTCATCAATATTTTTGAGAGGCAGCATGACAGAATGGTTAGTGAAAGTGGAGAGGTAGCTTTGGAGTAGGTGGAACCCTAGACTTTGAGGCAAGAAGACCCAAATTACCTCCTCAGACATCTACTGGCCATGTAAATCTGAGCAAGCCACTTAATCTCTGCTGATCTGTTTCCTCATCTATAAAATGGGCTTGATAATAGCACCTACTTCAAAAGGGTCGTTGCGATGAGCAAATGAGGAAATATATGTAAAGTGCTTTGCGAACCTTAAAAAGAGCTACAGAAATGTGATTGATTATTATTATTTATCCTGGCAATTGGGGTTAAGTGACTTGCCTAGGGTCACACAGCTAGTACGTGTTAAGTGTCTGAGGCCGGATTTGAACTCAGGTACTCCTGACTCCAGGGCCGTTGCTCCATCCACAGCGCCACCTAGCTGCCCCAATATAGTGCTTTTAAATTATAAAGCACTTTCAATGTACATGAAAACATTTGGTTTTCACTACAGCTTTAATGAAGTAGGTAGAGCAGGTATTATTGTAATTAATTTTTTGGTTCAGGCCTATGATTTAATCAGTGTGTTGATGCAGATGAACAATTTACCTTTAAATTCAATCTCGGGGGCAGCTAGGTGGCATAGTGCATAGAGTACCGGCCCTGGAGTTGGGAGGACCTGAGTTCAAATCTAACCTCAGACACTTGACACTTACTAGCTGTGTGACCCTGGGCAAGTCACTTAACGCCAATTGCCTCACCAAAAGAAAAAAAAATTCAATCTCAGACATTTACAAGTTATGTGACCCTGGATAAGTCACTTAACCACTTTGGGCCTCAGTTTCCTCATATGTAAAAAAGAGTTGGACTCACCCTTCAAGAGCATCTCTAGCTCTAAACTATGAACCTAGAGTATGGGAGAGTTGTCAGAGGTGGGGAGGCTGAGAGGTTAAATAATTTGGCCCCTGCCAATGTGTGCCTGAGGCAGAACTTGAACCCAGGATCTTGCCCAAGATCCTGACACCAAGGCTGGTCCCCTATTTGTTACATCAACTTCTTCCTCTCTCATAAATATGAATCAGTATTATCTCCATTTTTACAAGAAGAGTAAATAGAGGTTCACAAAGTAACAAGCTGACAGCTCCTAAGGGCCCAAAGGCCAGAGCTGAGTCTCAAATTCAGGTCTTTGAACTACAAGTCCAGTGTCATTTGGACTTTACCACATCTCTAGCCCATATCCTTCAGGTCCTACCACTGACTGACAACATAATCAAGGAGTTTCTACTGCCAACATTTCGGTTGCATCTGTGACACCTTCTCTGGACAATGGAAGATGGTGTTGATTATTATAAGCTGATGCTTGGCACATGTGATGAATCAGGGGAGACTTGCTATTCAGCTGTTTACCCTCCTCTTCCTCCCCTCCTCCCCCCCAGGTACAATGACTTTTCTCCATGTGTCAACAACACTGGAAATATGGGTTGAAATCCCCTGGGACAATGTGCTTTCCACATGTTAGTACAGGGGCACATAAATAACCTGGATTTCTCTTTCTCACTGTTTGCTACCATGGAGTTAAGAATGGTTTGATAGGTGCTATACAACCATAAATTAGTAAGATCATAGAATCTTGGGGCAGCTAGATGGTGCAGTGGATAGAGCACTGGCCCTGGAGTCAGGAGGACCTGAGTTCAAATCCAGCCTCAGACACTTAATACTTACTGGCTGTGTGACCCTAGGCAAGTCACTTAACCCCAATTGCCTCACCAAAAAAAAATAAAAGATCATAGAATCTTAGGGTGAGGTACATGAACTTTAAAAAATATTGATAACCATATTTCAATATAATTGGTTTTCTTTGCATATTTTGGGGGGGGTATTTGAAAATATTATTCTCTGAAGGGCTTCATTTACTTCCCCAGATTGCCAGTGGGGTCCATGACAAATGGAAGGTTAAGAAGCCTGGAACTAATCTGTCCCTCATTGAATGCTGATGCTCTGAAGTCAGTAGGAGAACTTTAGGACCAGGACCATGAGAATGTAAGGTTGGTAGTTATAAAAGCCAGCTAAGCTACTCCCATTTGAAAACCATCTGTTTTCTTTTGTTTGAAAGAAGGGAGCACATATCTCAGAACCTTTCCTCCCTTCCTCATTTCCTGAAGATGATATGCTCCTGTACCCAGGAAGATGTTGTCTAACTGTTAAAACTAGCCTAATCTAAGTGACTCATAAGTAATACTTAAATTTATATCTTTCCTCGCTAGAGTCAGATCCCTCAGTTTAGGCTTTTGGTGAAGGAGCTGGACCTAACACAAATCCTTACCTTGCTAGGACTTAATGAGTTTTTTCTTGGTTTTTTTTTTTTAATGTTCTTTTTTCCAATTTTAATATATTTGATTTTTCTCCAATTACATGTCACAACCATTTTTAACATTTTAAAAATAGTTTTGAGTTCCGAATTCTATCTTTCCCTGATTCCTCCCTGAGATGATAAGCAATCAGATATAAGTTATACATGTGGAATCATGTAAAATATTTCCACATTAGTCATTTTGTATAAGAAGATTTCTTTTCTGTTGACTGATACTGTAAGGTACTTTGATCATTTTAGGGTTGGGAGCATTTTTCTAAAGAAGTGATGTCCCCTTGCTTGGTGGGCTGATATTGTATTTTTTTTTATTTAATTGGAAAAAAAATAACTTGGATTAAACCTTGAACTGAGAAGGTAGTTTTATTTCATGACATAACAATCACCCTGCAGAGTAAAACTCTTTTTTGAAGATAATGGAGCCGGCCATTTCTCTGGGAAGTCTTTCATTCCAGTTTGGTCTAGGGTATCTATGTCAGTTCTGTATCTGCATCAGGCATGGCCCCAGGGTAAATTCTGAAGTTGGCCAAGGTGCCTTTCCAACTCATGTTTTTGTATTCTTCCCTTTCCTTTCCACATCTCTACCCAAGCTTTGGTCTGAGGCCACATCAGAGGTTACCTTTTTTTAAGGGGGTGTGTGTGATGACATTTTAACAGGAAACTCTGGATCACTAAAAAAAAATAAAAATTGAAGACTCCAGGAATGGATTGATAATATCAGATTTCTGGCACTACACTTTCTAAGAACTGTGTGGTCCCCTAGATGGCACAGTGGATAAAGCACTGGCCCTGGATTAAGGAGGACCTGAGTTCAAATCCGGCCTCAGACACTTGACATTTACTAGCTGTGTGACCCTAGGAAAGTCACTTAACCCTCATTGCCCCATAAAAAAAAAAAACCACCCCAAGGAGCTGTGTGATACAGTACATAGAGAGCTGGCCTTGTTTCTGATAATTACTGGCTGTGTGATCATGGGCAGGGCAGCTGTCTGATGTAGTGGTTAGATCTCAGGATTTGAAGTCAGGAAGACCTGAGTTCAAATGCAGCCTCAGACACATACTCTCTGTGTGATGCTGTTTGCCTCAGTTTCCTCATCTGTAAAAATGAGCTGGAGAAAGAAATGGACTAAAATATGACTGAATAGTAACATTATATGATACTATATAATATTATTAATATTAACACTAGTGGTAGTAGTAAGCCATCACACAGAACACTGATGAAAAAAAAATACTCAGAACCAGTAAGCTCAATACTTACCTTTCATATTGATTCTAACTTCATAGAAAACAAAGCAAAATGATGAGTTGGTTTGACAAGATTTAGTGTATATGGAGAGTATGGAGGACAGCAGTTAGTGATTTCATTTCCTAATTTTAGAAAAGATAAACAACAAGAGTTGATACTCAATTTAAAAAAAAAACTTCAAGAAAATCTTTTTTTTTTTAAAGAATTCACAGCATCTGGCCTAAAATTGGGAACTCCTGGAAATCTCTCTAGATTTATAACCTGATTTCTTGATCAAAGGCACTTGAATAAGTTCCTGAGGAGGATCCAAAAGTTTATACATATTTATCTGTACTCCTTTGAACCAAACCTCTTTTATCCAAACTGAAATCCTTTGACTTTGAAATTTGTCTATAACATGTATGTGTTTGTATATAAAACAATCCTACATGAAGTATCTGTCTGACAGACCAGGGCCTTTGAGAGCTGGCTAGATCCCTGGGGGCAGGGTCCCTGTTTGCCTCTTTTATTAAAGGCTCCAGGTAGTCATTGAAATCTTTCTCTTCATAATATCTTCATATGGCCATTATGTCAAAGTTGACCATGGGTAGGTTGGCAGCAAGTTAGAGTAAACAGATGCTTGTGTAGTATGAATTCAGAGAGCTAAGAAGGTTCTCCCTGACTTTCAAAATGAATTTTTTTCTATTACTTATTCCTGAAAAAATACACTATTAGAAAGTGACTTCTTTGGCTTAAGATCTTATGCTTTTAAAATTCAGTTTCCCCTGGGCAGAAGTGACATAACAGCTTTATAGTTTAGTCCTTTACAGTTTAGTGTGAATGTGCTTATGAAATTTATCTCCGCTAAGAGGAGGTTTTGTTATGAGGAAGAGAGAGAGAGAGATGATGAACACAGTGAATACTAGAAGGGAAAGGTGGGAATAGACTTAAGAATCAATCAATCGTGGGGGCAGGGCAGCTGGGTGGTGCAGTGGATAAAACACTGGTCCTGGATTCAGGAGGACCTGAGTTCAAATCTGGCCTCAGACACTTAACACTTGCTAGCTGTGTGACCCTAGGCAAGTCACTTAACCCTCATTGCCCTGCAAAAAAAAAAGAATCAATCAAGTATTTATTAAGTGCCTATGATATGCCAGGTACCCTTTTAGGCACTGGGGATGAAAATTTAAAAATGTCTCTGCATGATCTCTGCCCTCCTTCTACTCAAAGTGATGATGGAGAGAAAAGTGATAGAAGGTTTTTGCCTAGGGCTTGAAGGTTTTCTGGATGACGATGATTAATGATGGTGGTGATGATGACACTTCCAGATTTCAAAGATCTGTGGTTTCATTGCGTGAGGTACTTTCTCAACTGAGGTAGACTCCAGCCCATTCTAGGAAGTTGCTGTGGGTAAACCAAATCCATCCCCCTGTGGCTAGCCTGCCAATAACCTTTTCTGAACTGAAGGAGGATGGTCCTTAGAAGATAGACTTGCAGTCAGTTGTTAGGCCTGTACCCCAAAACCTTTCTAGCTTGCTAGCATTTTTTTGCAGTAGAAAGAATATTGGATATGGATTCAGATGTCTCAGGTTCAAATCCTGATTGGAGAACCAGTAAGGAGCCACTTATTTTTTGTTCTTTGTTTCAAAGAGGACTGACATCACCTTTGTGATGTCTTGACTTGCTTGTGAATTGGATTTAAGTGAGGAAGAGTTGCACAAAATCATCAGCCTCACTCTCTCAGTGTCACTGAAGTCCAGGGGCAAGACAAAAGTCAAGATGACTGGCTGTGGCCCAGGATGCAATGGGTGACCTTGGTATCTTTGCTGTCTGATCAAGCACTAAGTGCTCAGCCATCTTCATGGCTGTTGGAACAAATTGTTCCCATCTGCCCATTCTGGGGGTGGGGTGGGGAGGAGTCTTCACATGCTTGGGGGTAGGCATCCCTCCAATTCACTGATAGGATTGAGGCATGTTGGTTACTCTCAACTTGGTTTAGCCTGTTTGCTGAGATGGTTTTACTGGGGTGTGGCCTCCGCACTTGTACTCCAGCTTCTTGGAGTTACAGGTGAGGGCTAGGTGAAGGTGAACACCAAAGATGTATGAGTAATCCTGAAAGGGGTTTGGCAAGCCCTCACATCGGAGTGCTAGTCTTCCCAAAACACCTCATACATCCCAAGGAGCCGTTTACTAATTGCGTGACCTTGGATAAATAATAGATCCTCTTTTGGTCTTAATTTTCTCGCCTGTAAAATGAGGGGATTGGACTAGATGAATTCTAGGGTCTTTTCCAATTCAACAACCATTCATTGAGCTCTTACCTCTGTGACTCACACTGTGCTAAATTCTGTGAATACAAATATAAGCAGAAAGAGTAACAGTCTCTGCCCTCGAGGATCTTAGATTCTAATAGGGGAAGATAATACATAAAAGGGAGTTTAAAAGTGGGTTTGGGGGTAGCTAGGTGGTACAGTGGATAAAGCACTGGCCCTGGATTCAGGAGAGGACCTGAGTTCAAATTTAGCCTCAGACACTTGACACTTACTAGCTGTGTGACCTTGGGCAAGTCACTTAACTCATTGCCCCTCACACACACACACAAAGTGGATTTGAGGTATGAAGTCAGGAGATACATGGTGGTGAAGTCCAGAGAAGGAAGGATGGCTGGTCTGGGCTATTCTTCAAAGTGGAAGTTCTGGGAAGAACTTGCTATTGGGAAAAGGAGGGTTGTTGCGGCAGAGGGAGAAGGAAACCAAAGATAGTGGCATAGTTGGGAGAAATCTCCGGAGAATCAGAATCCCCCGAATCTCTGCTCAGTCCATCTCTAAATCTACAATCCTAGGAATCTACCAGAGTTTATGCTCTGCTTGCTTAAATTTTGAAAATCCAGGGTCATCTCTATACTGTGACGAAGTATGAGCAGAGAACATTAGCAAAGGAATCATAATAAAAAAACTTATGTTTCTATAACACTTTGTGGTTCGCAAAGTACTTTTCTCATAATAACTTTGCGAGACAGGTAGAACAAGTATTATCAATTTGCATTTTTCAGTTTTCTAACAGGCTCAGAGAAGCTTATGGCTACACATTAAATGAATACTAGCATGGGATTTGAACCCAGAACTCCTGACTCTCCATTGCACTTAGGCTTGAGAGAAACAAAATCCTGCAGTTATTCATTCATTCATTTCTTCATTCTTTCGTTCATTCATTCCACAACTGTTTCCTTAGTGCCTATTTTTGATTGCAGTGCTATTTGAGGAGCTGAGCAAGGATGTGGGGAAAAGGAAAGGAGCTGGCCCAGGGTGACAGCTCTCCAGATGCTTAGTCTCTAGAGGACTAAAAGCAGCTCTAGTTTGTGGGTGGTTCTTTGATCTTCTAATAACTGCAGGAGTAGCAATTAGCACCTCTAGGGCTGAGGGGAGTTTCTGAGACACCCATTCACAGGCTGACTTGAGCTTTTTGTCTTCAGGAGTGTGAAAGAAAGAGAAACTAGACTCAGAAACTATTCCAAAGTGTGTATCTTCACATTATACAGATTCAGTTGGATGAGATCTCAGAGGCCATCCGGTCTAGCTTATAACTGAAGAGGAATCCTCTCTATAATACATGCTCATATAATATAATAATAATTATAATATAATATAATATAATACAATACAATATAATATAATATAATATAATATAATATAATATAATATAATATAATATAATATAATACTCCTTGCTAGGGATGCACAATGAGACATATTCTCGGCATGGCCAATGGGAGAAATTTGTTTTGCTTGACTGTCTCCTCTAGCTATAAAGGTTTTCTTTTTCCTTTTCCCCTCTTTCCTTCCTTCTGTCCTCCCTCCTTTCCTTCTTTTTCTCTTCCTTCCTTCCTTCTTCTTTCCTTCCTTTTTCTTTCTTTCTTTCTTCCTTTCTTCCTTCCTTCCTTCCTTTCTTTCTTTCTTTCTTTCTTTCTTTCTTTCTTTCTTTCTTTCTTTCTTTCTTTCTTTCTTTCTTTCTTTCTTTCTTTCTTTCTTTCTTTCTTTCTTTCTTTCTTTCTTTCTTTCCTTCCCCCTTCCCTCCCTTCTCTCTCTCTCTCTCTCTCCTTTTCCAGTGGGGAGGATGAAGAGAAAATAAATACATGCTCATTGAAAAATGAAATAATTTTTTAAAAAAGCAGCCCTTGTTTAGACACCTTCAGTGGAAGTCTACTACCTCAAGAAGCTACAATTACACTTTCAAATAAGCCCTAATTGTTATGTTGATGTAATGAAGCTTTTCTTTACCTCAAGCCTAAATTGACTTCATTTTCACTTTCACCTGTTGTTCCTGGTCCATGCTCTAAGGCCAAATTTAATCCTTTTCTTCAGGCCACCAAGTATTTGATGTCTGCTATCACTTTCCTGTAAGTCTTTTCTTCTTCAAATGAAGTTTACCCAAATTCCTTCGGCCAGTCTTCATATGGCATGATGTTAAGGCCCTTCTGCATCTGATTGCCTTGATTTGAATGATATCTAGTTTGCCAATGTCCTTCCTAAAATATGGTACCCAGAATTGAACTAATACTTAAGAAGATGAAAATGTTGCTGGGGGAGGTAGAAAAATATTTTTTTCTATCGAGGGCCACTGCCCCAATAGGAGAAAAAGTGTTTTTGTTTTAGAGGATTTTTTTAAAAAGTACCATTCTTTCACTTTTAAAATTAAGAACATTAAATTATTAATATAATAAGCAAGTAAACATCAGCTCCATCCCTATATTACTACTGAAGTAAATAGTCTAAAGTGTGATAGCAAAACAGAGGAAGCATTGTGCTTCCATAAAAAGAGGCCTGGCTCTGGAGACAAGTCCAAGGTGTAGGTTTCTTCATTTGTAAGATAAGAATGTTGAGCTAGACAGATTCTGAGGTTCAATCCAGCTCTTGATCTATAATTCTGATTGGTTTTGAATCTTGGTTCTGATACATGCGATCTGGAGCAAGTCACTTCTCTGATCCTCAGTTTCATCATATAAAAACAAGAAGGTTGGCTTCAAGCTCTAAGACCTATGGAGGGGGAAAAAAAGAGCAAAAGACATGAAAGAAGAGTCTCATGAAAAAGAAAGACTAGCTTCTTGGCTTTTCTCTTCCAACTCCAGAAACCTGTGCCACTTTTGCCCCATTCCTCCATTCATCAATATTGTTCCTGGCTTCACTTATGATTTTTACCCACGAAGCCCTCCCTCCCTCACCCACCCAGCCAAAGGTAGTCTAATATGCAACAGTCCCAGTGTCCTCACCAACCCAAGGCAGCCCCAGGTAGGGCAGTCAGCTCAGAACCTTAATTTCAGACATTTTAACTCATTGAAATTCATCATGGGGCTGTAGGTTTCCCTACCCCTCTGAAAATTCCTTGAAGAATTATTTTTGCTAGTGAATAGGGCAGTTTTTCCTCTAAGCTTGGAGCAATTTTTCTGTGTAACTCTTTATCTGACTATTTCTAATTTTCTTACAGCAGAAGAAAACACCATTTCTAGGGGTAACAGTTGGTATTTATATATTCCTTATTCCAAAAGGTCACAAGATTATTAACGTGACAACATCAGTCAAGTAGAAATACGACTATCTGTTGTTCAAGCAATGCAACATTATGTGAAGCGTTGCCTGGTGATTTATGGACATTTTTAGAAATGATAAAATGCAGATAGAGGATGTATAAATAGAAACAAATGAGAATTTCCAGATAATCTTGATAAACTGACAAAGGAAGGAGTGGAGGAATACTTTTCTCTAGGATTTCAGAAACGTGCTGTCTGGTTGCATTTGAGTGCAGGAGTCAAAGCCGCCTCTAGGCAGTTGAAGGTTGTAGAGCTGACACTAAGCCAGCCCATCACAATGGGTTTTGCTGACCTTGACAATGTGACAGAGGTCATATTTTCTTTTACCTAGATAAGCTCTTCTTGAACAGTATTCCCAGTGTAAGAAGGCAATGGAAGGTGGATTTTTAAAAAAACTGATCTGCTGGTAGACATGTCTACAACTGCCATCCTTTCCAACCAGCTACCCCCATACAACATAATTATAGGGCCTGAGAGAAAATGTAAAAACTGGACCCCCAATATGCCTAGAGGGGATCCAGAGAGACAGGGGAAGTAGGTGATGCTTGAAAACAGGAAGACAGATCTGTCATGTAAAGGCATGCTCCGAGGAGAGCATCAGCCAGTGGAGATCATATGAGAGACGGAAGACAGGGCAGGCATCCAAGAGAATTGTTTTTGATGCTTCATTTAAAGAACTCAGATGAGCAGATAGTTTTAGAATTTATACGATAAAAATAGGTACTACCCCATTTAACTCCCTCCTTCTTCCTTATAACTCGTCCTCAAAGAACTAGTGTTTACCCACCACTGACTAATAGGATGTTATTTGAAAAAGCCCCAGCAATAAAATAAAGTGGGATGTTAAAGCCCAGTGTTTACATGAGCAATGGATTAATATCTGGTCTATATGTGTCAAAAACAAAGCACATTCTTCATTTCTTTCCAAAAGCTTTTAAGTAAGATATGCCAAAAACATCCATCATTTGCCATTATTGATTATAGATAAAATATAACAAACATTTACCCGAGGTCTGTGTCTATTTTATCTAGTTTTTCTATACCATATGCAAATCATAGTGGCATATTTTTGAAATTTTGTCAGGAGTTTTCTATAAAACATGGCAATAAAACCACACTCTCTTTTTGCCTCCTGATTGGTTGGCCTGAGACTTCAGAGAATTATAGATTTTCAGTTAGTAGGGATTCTTGGGGGCATCTAGTGCAATCCCATCATTTTACAAAGGAATGAAGGAAACTGAGGCTCAGAGAACTTAAGTGCATTGCATGGCCAGAAAGTAGGAGAAGATGCGTTTGAAATCCTGAGTCCAAATCCAGAGGTCTTTCCACACTACACCATGCAATATCCTCTCTATTATAATTTTCTTGGAGGCTCTTTTTCCTCTTCCAAGTTGTCTACTTTTAGTAATCCAGTTCTTTTTTTTTTTATTTTAAAAAACATTTTGATTCCTTCCTTTCTTCTTTGTCATTTATGCCAATTTGTCAGATAAGTGTTCTCTAATTCTTTTATACATGCTACCTTCCTTCTGATTTGTTTGGGGTATTTTTTTTCTTTTTCTTTTTGCTAACCTTCTTCATCCTCCCAGCCTCACCTTTCTTACCTCAATCAAACAGTCTTTCCCTATCCAGAGCTAATTCAAACAGTTCCTTCCCAATAGCAGATTCAAGATGAAGCAGCACGTTACCAGGTAGGGGCCTTTATTGCTCTTTCCTAACTTTGCCCTCCCTATGTGGATGCCATTACATAGCAATTCCAGGTCTTTCTACCACCTCATTATTTGGCAGCAGGCATGACTTCTGTCTCTTGTAGGACATTGTCAGGGACTGTGTTAAAAGAGCCAGGGACCAGCTATGGCTGATTTGATCACTCACTTTCCCTTAGTGGAGGCTTCCCAAGTATAGGGTAAAGGACTCCTGACCAGAACCCAATCAACTCTGCTATGTTTCTACTCATGTATCTTTCTCTTCTGAAACTCATAAGTTCTGGACTCCAGTTGTTATATTGGACATGATCAATAGCAACGGGGAAGTTCGAATACCACTTTCTCCCGAATTTGTATGAAAACACTTTCAAATCCTTGGCTCCTGCAGAGTTCATCGACAGAAAGGAAAAGCCTTTGAGCCAGTAAAACAAAATGGTGTCATGTGGAAGAAGGCATTGATTTATCTAAAAACTTATTGAGTGTTATGAAATGAGAGCTCCCTTTGAGTAGTCCTGGCCCTCTGCTCTTTTCTCTCTGCATTATCTCTGCTAGAGAACTGATACATTTTCTAGGTTTCAGCTTTATTTCTATATGGACAACCTTCAAACCTCTGTCTCTAGCCTCAGCTTTGCAGTCAGCTGATGCCTTGCTGTCACCTCAGACTCAATATGTGCAAAATCTAAGTCTTCATCTTTTCTCCTTAATTGATTCACTCATTTATTCATTGTCACCATTTCTGTAAATGTCATCCAACCTTGAAAATTTGGATCTTTGTCTGGTCCTTCTCATTCATTAGATGATTCCAAGGAGAGGCAAAGGGAGAAGGCGTTCAAAGTATGAGGAACAAGGGGCAGCTAGATGGCTCCTTGGTTAAAGCACCAGCCCTGGATTCAGGAATACCTGAGTTCAAGTCCGGCCTCAGACACTTGATACTTACTATCTGTGTGACCCTGGGCAAGTCACTTAACCCCCATTGCCTGCAAAACAAACAAAATAAACAAACTAAACAAAGTATGAGGAACAGTCTATTCAAAGGCACAGCAGCAGGAAACATAATGTTGTGTACCGGGAAGAGCAAACAGTCCAGTGTGAGTTGAATGTAGGGTGGGAAGTAATATGAAATAAATATGGGATGATAGGTTGGAGCCAGCTCAGGACTGGAAGACACCGTATTGACATTTTTTCTCAGACTTCTAACTTTACAGATGAGGAAACTGAGACCCAGAGACATCAAGTATGCCCAAGGTCACGCAGGTGGTGAATCAGTATATGAATACAGGTCCTTTAACTCCAAATCATTTTAGATGAGGAACCTGAGGTGCTAAGGTGAAGTGACTTACCTAAACTACGAAGTGTTGGATTCAGGATTCAAATCTAGCTTTCCTGACTCCAAATACGGCACTGTTTACAGTACACAAACCAGAGTACAAAGACCTTGTAACTGCGAAACTAAGAGAAATAGATACTGTTTAAATTAGGAGAATGCATTGAATGGGTAGGTCTAATTTAACGATGTGTTTGTTGTCTGTTTGTATCTGGAAGTAATTTACTAAAAATTTGCCACAAAGGAGATGAGAGGAGGCTAGGAAATGTTGAAATAGTCACAGAGGTACTATTAGGACACTGAAGAAATATATAGGGGGCAGCTAGGTGGCACAGTTGATAGAGCACTGGCCTTGGATTCAGGAGGACCTGAGTTCAAATGCAGCCTCAGATACTTGACACTTACTAGCTGTGTGATCCTGGGCAAGTCACTTAACCCTCATTGCCCTGAAAAAAAAAGAAAAAGAAATATATACATCTAGGATTTAGCATAGTTACTGGCCTGCAATACAGTAAATGCGCAATCTATCTGTGTGAGGACAGGCAACAAGAGGCAATGGAAAGAGGGCTGGATTTGAAATCAGCAGGTCTGGGTTCAAATCCTTCATGTACTAATTACTTAGACAAGTTACTTAACTTCTTTGGGCCTCATTATCCTTGCCTATAAAAGGAGGGCATTGGATTAGATGACTCTTCAGGTGCTGGAGGCAGCTCACTAAAGGCTCCGCAGAATGGATTGGCAAATTTTCAGTGTGAGCGTTTATACCTTGGAAATCAGCAAACACCACAAATCAGGGCTTGATTTATTGTTTTGTTGATTATCTAGATTTAAGAAAGTGATGGAGAAAATGTTAATGCGGATTAAATTTAAAAGTGTGTCATATGTACATTTTTTTTGTTAAATATTCACCACTTTATCACTATCTTTTCCAGCCCTAAATTCACAATACTGTGACCCTGTGATCTTCAAAGAAGGGCCTCGGCTCTACTAGGCTCTCATTTGGAGATGATTCTCTCTTACTTTCATGGATACTGCTGCTGGGCTAACTGGGGTCTATGTAGAAATGAAGAGGCAAACAGTGTTACCATCTTTTTTCATCCTTCAGTTGCTTGAAGCCTTTACCTAGGTAGAGATAGTAAGAGGAGAGTGATCAGGTACATGCATTCGGAGGGGTCTCACAAGGGATGAGAGGGTGTACCTTACATTCCTATGTCCTCTCCTTCTTTCAAAACTGAGCTCAAAGGACAATCCTTCCTCAATTCAGTCCATCCCATTGTGGCAGAGACATAGAATATTTGAGTTGGAAGGAATTTTAGACATAAAGACTTGAAATTTAAAGTCAGGAGATCTGAGTTTGAAATCCAGTTCTGAAACTTGCTAACTATCCAGCACCATTTGTCTTCATCTATATAGTGCCACTGGACTCTGGAGGAGAAAGTAAGGCTGATGACTCAGCTCTGCCTCACTTAAATCCAATGAGCTTGCAAGTCGAGACATCATTCTCCTGATGTCATTGATCCTCTTCAAGAACTAAGTATGAACAATGTGCATGGACAAGTTACAAAGCTTCTCTGTTTAAATTTCTTCATCTATAGATGGGGACAATAATACTTGCATTCTTACCTTATGTTGTGAGGAAAGTATTTTTTAAACCATAAAACTCTTTATAAATAGAAGTTACTTCATGAGGTACAATCCTTTCATTTGACAGATGAAGAAAGAGAATATATGTTAAATGCTTTACAAACTCTAGAGTTGGTATATATGTCAAATATTCTTATTTTGTTCCCATTTATATGCTGCTTGGTAAGCTCATTACATCTTTTCTATGGGTTTAGCTTGCTCATCTCTATATGGCTTTTAAGTTGTGCACTCAGTGGGATCCTAGTTTCTCAAGCAAGTACTCCCGAAGCAAAGGCTGATCTTCCTTTGAAGGCGAGGAGGGGGTGGGGTGGGGGAAGAGAGATAGACAGATGGACAGAAACAGACAGCAGACCTACAGTGACAAACACATACAGAGAGACACAGGTGGACGCAGAGAGTCAAAAAGAGACATGGACAGAAAGATAGTGATACAGGGAAAAACAGAAGGAGATGGAGAGAAAGAGAGATTGGAAGAGACATAGATGACAAGAGACAGAGACAGAGAGAGACAGAGATGGAGACAAAGACAGACAAATAGACAGAAATAGGAACAACAGAGAAACAGACTGAGAGTAGGTTGTTCCCAAGACTGTACATTTCTTGAATGCAGGAATTTTGTGTCATAGCTATTCTTTGTATCTCCCCCAGCACCCGGCTATAATAAGCAAACATTTATTGAATGAATGAATGAATGAATGAATGACAAGCAATCATGAAATGATCAGTGGGAAGAGGGACCTGAGAGAAAGAATTTATTTAGCTTTTGAATAATTATGGAAATCGAAGTAGGAGAGCAGCTACTTATTTAGCATTTTTATAGACCGCATGCAAGAGGATTTACACTCATTTGCTGGCATTAGTCATGCAGCCTGGTCTGGTGGATGTGCAGAACCTCATGATGTGAGATTCAGTTTGAAAAAAGCTCATTAGTACATCCAAGGAAAAACCATCCAACTTACAAATATTCAACAGTACAATAAGCAATTAACACCAGAAGGAATTCAAGAAGTAAATTAGAGGCAAACTTGAGGGATAGCTTTCTGGCAAGAAAGGCCAATATGCCTTGGGCTATATACACCTGTTAAAATGCAGAAATAATAGATCTTGTCTCAGGTTTTAACAGCACTTTCTTTTAATCTGAATTCTTTGCAACTTGAAAAGCACAAGGGATTGGAGAGGATGTAGAAAATAGGAAAGAATTGTTATCTAGGAGTTCATTTGCTCATCTCACAAACGTTTATTAAATAGCAAACAGAAAATAGAGAAAAAGACAGAGAGATAGCCACTAGGTACAAAGCATTGTGGTAGGTGTTAGAGGAGTTAAAGAAATAATTATATGATTCTTGTCCTCTTTGAGTTTATAATCAAAGTTGATTTCTTCTTGAGACAATAATTTCCTTTTTGAGGAATGAGAATATTTTAAAAAAATCCTTAGTGTAGTGCCTGGCACATAGTAACTGGTTAGTAAGTCCTTCCTTCCTTCCTTCCTTCCTTCCTTCCCTCCCTCCAGGTAGAGGTTGAATAATGTGGTCAATCAATCAATTAATAAACAAGTATTTACTATGTGTCAGATGCCGTATCAAGCCCATACCAAGCACTTGATCTGCAAAGAGCATTGGACTAGAAGTCAGTTTGAGTTTGAGCCATGACTATACTACTTATTGGTTATGTGACCGTGGACAAACCCCTCAAGCTCTGTGAGTCTCAGTTTCCTCATCTGTCAGATGGAGATTATGCTTCTACTCTCTGTATAGGATCACAGGACAATATCATCATGACATTGCATGTAAAATATTTAGTGAATTGTAAAGAGCCATATGCACATCCACCATAATAGCCTTTGCTTCTTCAGTCTAACATGGTGGTCCTCAGTTATGGGATTCTGCAGCCACTCTTCACCCAAAGAGCCACATGACTCATGGCCATGTAGGACCAATTGTGCCAGGACATTTTAATGCAGACATAAAATGATTCCAAGCAGTGGGAGATGGTGGAAAGATCTTTGGGTTTTCAATCAAAAAACCTTAGTTTAAATCTCAGCTCAGCTACTTACTTCCTATATTGCCTTGGGCAAATCACCACACTTCCCTGGATGTGTTTAGATTGAGAGGCCAGGTTCCTAATGGGAGTTTACAACCTTCTTAGGAAGTTTGCTAAAAAAATACTTCTACTTGACTTGCTTTGTTCATTTCTCCAGGTGGGAGGGCCTTTTGCTTATAGGTGAATCTTGTGGGGGTTTTCATTGTCTCGTTCTGATATTCCTAATGCACGGGTCTGACCATGCCATTCATCTACTCAAGACACTCCAATGATTCCCTCCAGCCTCTAGGATAACATACACTCTTCTTTCTGTTTGGTATTTATTTTTGCAATTTGAATCCAGCCTGCCTTTTTACACTGATGCCACACACAGTCTCCTTCATATACTCTACCTGCCAGCTAAACTGGCATATGTTCTATTGCCTGAGCATGGCATTCCATCTTCCATCTCTGTGCCTTCATTCCTCTATTTCCCTCAGTTCTCACTTCCACTTTCTTAGAAACCCTACCTTCCTGCAAGACTCAACCCAAATGCCTCCTCCTACAAAAACCTTTCCTATCTCCACAGTTGCTAGTGCCCACTCCCACTCCAAAATTTCTTTGCTCTTACATATTATATATATATAATATATATATTTTATATTTACCTGAGTACATGTTTTCCCACAATAGAATGTAAGCTCTCTGAGGCCAGGGACTATTTCTTTTTATCTTCAAATCCAGAGAATTAGTGCCTTGTTTAGTAAATATAGGCATACTTCATTTTATTGCACTTTGCTTTATTGCAATATGTGGATATTGTGGTATTTTTATTTGTTTTAAAGTTTGAAGGTCTTTGGCAACCTTGCATCGAGCAAGTCTATGGGTGCCATTTTTCTTTCTTTTTCTTTTTTTTTGTGAGGCAATTGGGGTTAAGTGACTTGCCTAGGGTCACACAGCTACTAAGTGTTATGTGCTGTCATTTTTCCAATAGCATGTGCTTACATTTGCGTCTTATATTTGGTAATTCTTACAATATTTCAAACTTTTTTCATTATTATTATATCTGTTATGATGATCTGTGATCAATGATCTTTGATATTACTTTTGTAATTGTTTTGGGATACCACAAACCACATCTACATAAGACAGTGAACTTAATCAATAAATGTATGTATTCTGATTGTTCCACTGATCAGCCATTCCCCCATCTCTCTTTCCTTGGCCTCCCTATTCCCTGAGATATAAGAATATTGAAGAATATTACACAAACTTAGTTGACAAAGCAGTAGCAGGGTTTGAGAGGATTGACTCCAATTGTGAAAGAAGTTCTGTTGTGGATAAAATGTTATCAAACAGCATTGTATGCTACAGAGAAATCTTCAACAACCTTCAACAACCACCACCCTGTTCAGTTAGCAGCCATCATCATCGAGGCAAGACTCTCCACTAGTAAAAAAATTTGTGACTTGCTGAAGGCTTAGATGATGGTTAGCATTTGTTTTTGTTTTTGTTTTGCTGGGCAATGAGGGTTAAGTGACTTGCCCAGGGTCACACAGCTAGTAAGTGTCAAGTGTCTGAGGCCAGATTTGAACTCAGGTCCTCCTGAATCCAGGGCTGGTGCTTTATCCACTGCACCACCTAGCTGCCCCTGGTGGTTAGCATTTTTTAAAGCAATAAAATATTTTTAAATTAAGATATGTATAAAGACATGATGCTATTGTATATTCCATAGACTATAGTATAGTGTAAACATAACTTTTATATGCACTGGAAAACCAGAAAAAATGTGTGACTTGCTTTATTGCAATATTCACTTAATTTTACTGGTTTGGAATTGAACCCACAATATCTCCAAGGTATGCCTGTGCATGAGTGAATGGTTGACTGAATCCTAATCTCTTAATAATCATAGCTCCTGAACAGCATGGTTAATCAATTGTTTTCATTTCCTAGACACCAGAAGCTACTGAACCCTGAGCTTCAAAGTCTTACCATATAGTGGTGACTTGGGATCAGATGTTCCCTGTCCTCTAGAATCCTCAATTGGCCAGCTCTGCAAACTTCAGCTATAATTGCTGGAGCCACCAGACCAAAAGCAAAATACTCTAACCACAGTCTCTTAATGGTGGACTCCTCTTCCTAGGTGTGGCATGATTTCCTAGTTAGGCATGCCTTCCTTAGAAATCTTTCAAACCATATCAGATGAAACACTGAGACTTTTTCTTGTTAGGAAGAGACAAGAGCAGATCCCTAATGAGCTGTTTTTATCTCCAGTTTCTGGGTGTTCATGATGAATCATAGCTAACAAATAAAACAAGCAGGGAAACATAAGGCCATTTCCCACTCATCTCCCTCCGATTATGGGGGCTGCTTCATTTGTAGAGAGAAGAGTTATTTTAAACCTCCAGCTTGCACAAAGGAAGATATACTTCTGGGAATCCTTGGACTCTGTTCCCATAAAGCTCAGCCCATGAAAAAGCTTCCACTGTCTCCTTTAATTCTCAAGGAAAAGGAATGGCATTGGAAATAATCCCTTTAACCAGTGAGCAGCACTTGGTGGGATACAGTAAATGCAAGGAAATGCCATTTGACTTTTTGGGGGGGCAGGAATGGAAGGGAGGAGGGAAGAATTTAAGAAAGAAAGAAAAAAAAGATGTTTTAAACAGGTACCTGACTAGCTAATAGAGGAGAGTGATTCTAGATGCAATATCTTTGCAAAAAGAGGAAGGCATGAGGGAACTAATGAACTGCAGTGTATTTCATTGTCTTTCACAAAGCACCATGCTCCCCCCACCCCTTGTTTTCACCCAAGACTTCTGCAAAACAACTGGCTTTGAAAGTGCAAGATTTGCTGCTCCCCAGCTCTTACAGAGTTGACAGACATCACACCTTTTCCAAGGAGGATTGTGACTTGAGCTTCAATCATTTTTTCCACGTTTGGTGCAGGAGGTGTGACAGCAAGGCAGAGCTGAGAGCTGACTCTCTGACACCCACCTTGGCACTGTTGGTATCAGAAGAGACTAAATCTATTCTGTGGTCAAACCAGAGATGGTCCTTCTACTGAGGAATCCTGTCCCGAGGCAATGGAGGACAGTGGAGGAGGTGTGAAGGAGAATTTAGATCATTAGACTTGAAGAAACAAATGGGAGGATGATACTTGGAATAGATCCCAAGCCATTGCAAGATAATTCCTACACCTTTCAAGAATGATGTCTTTTGTGATAGTGCACTTGAAAGAGTGCAAGAAGGCAAAAAGGCCCTTTCTAATATATACTCAGCTTTTTGTGGGCTATATTTAGCAACATTTCAATTTACTACATACAAATGGCAGGGTGCAATTTGGCAGGAAATATTTTACCCATGACATTGGATTTAATTTAATTTTTCTACATTCCCTCTCCTCCCCCACTAGGCTTTGAAATACTCTGGGTTCTAGGAATCTCTACAGGTCATCTGGTCCATTCCTCTGTTTCTACTTTGACCATTTCAGACAGAAGATCCTTTTTTTAAAGTGTCAGGCTAACAAGATGCCCCATCCTCCCTTGGGAACATGCCAGTGAATGAACTGCTTTTCCACATTTTGAAATTAAAAAAAAAATGATGTTCTTAAAAACAAAGAGTAAGAAAAAAGCATAAATAAAAATTGTAAAACATTCCTCACTCTTCATCTTTAGCAACCAGATACACCCCCAAGTGAACATGTTCTAACTAAGATAGGATCTAGTTCATTTAAAAATTAAGCTATTTCAGAATGAACACATAACTATAAGCATAAACAGAGAGCTATTTCCATCCCTTAGGCCAAACGGCCTTGTTTCACAAAGAGTTTGTTAAGGCAGGCATCCAGACTAATGAGGCTTAGGCCTTCCTAGATGGAGTCCTTTTCTAACAATCCTTTCCTTTTCCTTCCCTGGGCCAACGATACTACCGTCATCCATCAGATCCCGATGAGGATATTCAAGTTCAATTTAATCAGTTCATAGTATTTTATTAGGCACCTACTATTAATGCCAGACATTGTGCTAGGCACTGGAAACAGAAAGACAGAAACAAAGCAGCCTTTACCCTCAAAGAGCTTACATACCGCTTGAAAGAAGGAAAGGAATGGAATAAGCATTTATAAGTATCTATTATGTGCCAAGAACTGTGCTAAATACTTTATAACAACCCTGGCAGGTAGATGCAATTCCATTTTAATGGAAGAAGGAACCGGGGCAGATAGAGGTTAAGTGATTTGCCCAGTGTCACACAGCTAGCAAGTAAGTATATGAGGTCAAATTTGAACTCATGTCTTCCTGACTCCAGGTCTGCTGCACTACCTAGCTGCCTTGTAGTCATCAATCAAACAATCCATTTATTTAGCACCTATTATATGTAGGACAGTAGGAATACAATGAAGTATAAGACACAGGCTTTGACTTCAAGGAGTTTATAATCTAGATGGGAACACAGGATATAGTCTTTATGTTTGTTTGTTTTTTTCAGGGCAATGAGTGTTAAGTGACTTGCCCAGGGTCACACAGCTAGTAAGTGGCAAGTATCTGAGTCCAGATTTGAACTCAGGTCCTCCTGAATCCAAGGCCAGTGCGCTATCCACTGCGCCACCTAGCTGCCCCCAGTCTTTATGAAAATATAATTTAACAGGGTAATCTGAATAGGACAATTTGATGGTTAGAGGACTAAGGAACTCAAGGAGGACTGAGGGTTAGTCCCAGCTCTGTCCTTAACTACTTCAAACCTGTCGGTGAGTTAGGGGATACGTTGGAAAGGGCAGATGAGGACAATTTGTTCCAGTGGTCATGGAGACAGCTGAAGCAGGCTCTGTGGATCACTTAGAGCTTGGTTGGACATCAAAGTCATCTACTGCATCTTGGGCCATCGCCCGTGGTCCTGACTTTTGTCTTGCCAGAGGACTTTGATGTCTCTGGAAGGGGAAATGAGGCTGACGACTTTGTGTAGCTTTGCTTCACTTAAATTCCATTTACCCACAAATCAAGGTATCCCCCTGTGATGATGACACTGGTCCTCTTTGAAAATGAAGGATCAACAACAACAATAACCTCTGTGAATAAAGTCACAATCTCTCAAATCCTCAGTTTCCTTTTATATAAAATGAAGGGTTGGCCTCGACGATCCCTAAGGTTTCTTCTGCTTCTAATTTCAGCATTTTACAACTCTATGATCAGTGTCTAATGAATGGTACATAGAGCTAGGACTTTGAGTCCTGTAGGATAAGAGTTGGGTCACTCAAGAACAGTCTTGATTATTATTATTATTTTTTTGCAGGGCAATGAAGGTTAAGTGACTTTCCCAGCATCACACAGCTAGTAAGTGTCAAGTGTCTGAGGCCAGATTTGAACTCAGGTCCTCCTGAATTCAGGGCCAATGCTTTATCCACCTAGCTGCCCCCAACAGTCTTGATTCTTATACCATCCACAGAAAGGAGACATCCTATGTGTGAAGTCCTCCTTTGGGCTTATCATAGGTGTAAAGATAAGAAACTGTCTTGTTCCACCCCCTCAGGTTACACATGAGGCAATTAATTGACTTGACCAAAGTCATAAAGAAAATAATTGCCAGAGACCAGAATGGAACTCAGGTCCTTTGACTCCCTAGGCAGCCTCCCTCCCTCTCTGCCTCACTTTCTCTCTTTGCATTAAACAGTGACTAAATTTGCTTGTCAGGAGGCAAGAGACCAGCCCAGATGGGGCCTCTACTCTGGATCCCATTGCTTCTAAATTGGCTCTGATTCTGATGTTCAGAGTATTCCACCCTTCCCCATTCCTTCATCATCTCCCTTCTGACTCTATCCTAGGGAGAAAGGATGTTCCATATTATGTGGTGATAGATGGAGATCTGTCCTCTTCACTCTCATAAACTCCAAGCAATAACACGAATTCACATTTATTTAGTCCTTTAAGAGCTCACAGGAGAACAGCAGAAGGTACCACATGAAGGCCGTCTAGTACAACCCACTCATTTTATAGATGAGAAACTGAGACCCATAGAGACTGAAGGATTTGTCTAAGGTCACAGTATTATGGAGTGGTCAGGATTTAAACCTGGGTTCTTTTATGTATCATTGTATGTTCTGTTGCAAATTATTGTACAGGTTGTTGCCCCCATTAGAATGTAAACTTCTCGAGGTCAGGAACTAGTTTGACTGGTTTTATTTGCTGTTTCCCCAGTGTTTAGGACAGAGACTGCACATAATAAGTGTGTAAGAGATTTTTGTTGATTGAATGACAGATGGCCTGTCAGTAACTCGAAAGCTGCATGGTAAGAGATTGGTACAAATTAGTTGTTCTTTAGAGTAGGAAGAGATTGTGAAAATCTTAGACTTGTCTCCTTATTCTTGTGTTTTTCTTTGTTCTTTTAAATTTAGTAATATGTTGTCACATATTTCGAGGTTCTAGAGTTTGTTTGGGCACTAAATAGACATTGAAATCTCATTTTTATTGTATACCAGTAAGTTTCAGTGCTCATAAATATTTAACAACCGGCTCTCCAAATATATATATACACACACGTGTGTGTATACATACAAAACACGCTTTTAAGTTTAATTTGCATTATTAACATTTCCCCCATCACTTTGTCTTGACAATGAACAACACAATAAATCAAGTCATTATTTGTAGTGTTCACTGATTTCTATGTTGTAAGCTCACACTGAAAAGATAGTAATCAACTCTCCTGAGCCCCAGTGAGCTAGTTCCAACACACTCTTGCCTGTAACATAGAAAAAAAAAATCACATATTTTCCCAACAATATTACATTATAGATCATTTAAAGAAAGAAGTTTATTCCCAGGTGGTTTTGTCCACCTTGATTTTGCTCATGTGTCAGTCAACAAACATTTATTAAGTACCTACTATGTATTGGGCATGGTGCTAATCACTGGGCAGACAAAAAGAGGCAAAAGAGAGTCCCTGCCCTCAAGGAGAATGTGTGTGTGTGTGTGTGTGTGTGTGTGTGTATAGTGTGTACAATTTATTTCTCTGGTCAATTAAAACCTCTGGCAACATAATCCAATCAAAGGGATGCATTGTTAATAAAATGTACTTAAAGCTATTTTTAAAAATTAAGTTAATTTTCCTAAGTGCCACAAAAGGCACTTATTGATCTCTTAAAATATGTGGGCCCTGCCTCATTACCTTTGTGTTATAGAACAAACGATTATAATTTGGCCAAAGATAAGCTCTGTAGTGAGCTTTCTTTTCTCCCTCTATATTATTTCACTTTGTGATCTCATCAACTCCCAGGGATTTTCTCTATGTTGATGGTTTTCAGATCTATTTAACCAGCCCTAATCTCTATCATGGCCTCTCTAGTCTCCCATCTCCAACTGCTTACCTCTCATCTTAAACTGGATGTCCTGTAGATATCATTTTTTTTTAATTAAAAAAAATTTTTTTTTGATGAGGCAATTGGGGTTAAGTGACTTGCCCAAGGTCACACAGCTAGTAAGTGTTAAGTGTCTGAGGCCGGATTTGAACTCAGGTCCTCCTGAATCCAGGGCTGGTGCTTTATCCACTGCGCCACCTAGTTGCCCCTCCTGTAGATATCTTAAACTCAACATGTCTAAAACTGAACTTGTTATCTTTCCCCCTAAACCCTCCTCTCTTCTGAACTTCCCTATTACTATCATCATCCTTGCCAAGGCTAGGAATGTGGGTGCCATTCTCGATTCTCTCTCTTTCCCCACCCCCATATCCATCCAATGAGTTGCCAAAAAATGTCGGCCTTCGACCTTTCTGACATATGTCAGAAATGTCTTTTTTTTCCTCTGACTGTTCCTGGGACCCTAGTGCAGGCCCACATCGCCTCATTTCTGGGTTACTCCTGTATTGCAATGGCAGGCCAGTTGGTTTTCTCAGGCTCCGATCTCTCCCCATTCCAGTCTATCCTCCACTGAGCTGTTAAAATTATTTTCCTTAAGGGGCAACTAAGTGATGTAGTAGATAAAGCACCGGCCCTGGATTCAGGAGGACCTGAGTTCAAATCAGGCCTCAGACACTTGACATTAGCTGTGTGACCCTGGGCAAGTCACTTAACCCTTGTTGCCCCACCAAAAAAAATCTTCCTTAAAGCTCAGGTCTGACCATGCCGCAACCCCTAGCCCTCTACCCCCCCAATCAATAAACTGCACTTCAGGAACAAATGAAATATCATCTGGAATTTAAGGTCTTTTATAACCTGATTGGAATCTACTTTTCCATTCTTCTTACACCTTTCTTCTCCCCTCCCCATCCCTCCACTATGTACTCTGTAATCCAGTGACACTAATTTACTTGCTCTTTCTCAAGCAAGAAACTCCAGTTCCCAAATTTGGGCATTTTCACTGGTTCCCCAATACCTGGAATTCCCTCCTTTCTCATCTCCACCTCCTGACTTAGATTCTAGGCAAGTCATTTAACTTTGTCTGCCTCAGTGTCCTTACCTATAAAATGATTATAATAATAGCAACCACCTCCCAGAGTTGTTGTCAGGGTAGAATGAGATGATAATTGTAAAACATGTAGAAATGTTAGCTAAAGTCCTATCTAAAAATCTCATTTTCTACAAGAAGCTTTTTCCTGATCTCCTTTGATGCTAATGCTTTCCTTCCCTCTGAGATTATCTCCAGTTTACCCTGTAAACTACCTTTTACATGGTTATTTGCATATTGTTTCCTCAATTAGACTATGAGCTCCCTGAGTGCTAGGACTGGGGGCTTTAGCCTTTCTTTGAATTGTCAAATGTTTAGTACAGTGACTGGCACATAGTAGGTGCTTAAGAAATGCTTCTTGACTTGCAAAGGGGTACTTCTAATCTCATGTGAGCAACACAGGCATGAGAAAAAGGTTCTGACTATAATATCCTGATGACTGCAGGAAAAAAAAAGATTCTATGTTTCACTTTTTAAGTTTGTATTTTTTAAACTACAGTTGTCAATTTAATTTTTTTAATGTTAAGCTAAGTTTTAGTTTCCTTTGTTGATGACTGAGTAGTCGACAAATATTTGCCTCAAAAAGAATTCTCTGGGTGCATGCTCTAAATTTTCTACACTTTGATGAGTAATCTAGCATATTGTAGATTACTGAGTACTTGAGCTAAAAAAAAAAAAAAAGAACATAATGATCATTTAATCATACCAATCAGTCAACAAGAAATTATTATCAAGCCCCTTACCATGGGCTAAGCAGGTCTTTCAAAAGAAACTATTTTCTCCCTCGCAAGTCCAGTTTTTCTGCCTAGAACTATAGTATTTTTTTTTTAGTTTTCAACTTTTGTTTTTATAAGATTTCTAGTTTCAAATTTTTCTCCCTTCCTCCCCTCTCTCAACCCTCCCCAAGACAGCAAGCAATTTGATATGTTATATATGTACAATCAAATTAAACATAATTCTGCATTAGTCATGTTGTGAGAGAAGAATTAGAGCAAAAAGGAAAAACCTCAAAAAAGAAAAAAAAATAGAAATAGTATGGTTCAATCTGCATCTAGATTCCATAGTACTTTTTGTCTGGATTTGAAGAGCATTTTTCCATCATGAGTCCTTTGAAACTACCATTATATTGCTGAGAAGAGTCAAGTCTATCACAGTTGATCAACACACAATGTTGTTGATACTGTGTACAATGTTCTAGTTCTGCTCTTCTCACTCAATATCAGTTCATGTAAGTCCTTCCAGGTTTCTCTGTAATCTACCTGCTCATCATTTCTTTCAGCACTATAGTATTCCATTACATTCATAACCATGACTTGTTCAGCCATTCCCCAGTTGATGGGCAACCCCTCAATTTCCAATTCTTTGCCACCACAAAAAGAGCAGCTATAAATATTTTTGTACATGTGGGTCCTTTTCCCTTTTTTATAATCTCTTTGGGGAAAAAGACCTAATAGTGGTATTGCCCCTTGGGCATAGAACTATAGTATTTTGAAGTAGGAAGGGATCTTTGAGATTATTTGGCCCCTTATTTGATATATGAAGAAATTAAATGTCAGAGAAATAGGAGACTTACTCAAAGTCACACAGGAACAGAATCAGGATGAAAACTTAGTACTCCTAACCCTTGGACCAGGCCTCTGTCCCCTCTTCCACCCTCTCTTTGACTACTTGAGAGATGTACTAGTCAGTAAGTCTCTTAGCATTCATGATAGGAAGTCAGAGGCACAAGAAGGGAAATTAGAATAGGCTTGTAGCAGTGTAGCAGTGCTGATTTGCCTTATAGGTAAACCACCACAGCAGTAAGTCCCTAGGCCTTGCTGGACCTTCTGACTGCAACCATTGTGAGATTTGTCATTTATATCTCTACCACATCTTTTGCATCTGTCTTGTTTACCACTATACATTAGGCCATCATCAAAGGAGATAATAAGATAAGATAATATGTATAAAGTGCTTAGCACAGTACCTGATATACAGTAAGTGTGACATAAGGACTTATTCCCTTTTTTCTCCTTTCCTTTATTACCTCTTGTCTGAACCATTTCAGTGACCTCCATATCAGTCTCTTCCTCAAGTCTCTTCCCTCTAAAATCCATCTTCCATATGGGTGCCCAAGTGATACCAGGTCTTGACCATGGTACTCCTTTACCCAATCAACTCCAGTGGTCCCCTATTGCATCTGGAATTAAACATATACTTCTCTGGCACTTAAAGCTTTTCACAACCTGGCCCACACCTACCTCTCTAGCCTCATCACACTACACATACTTCCCTTTTCTGTACACGACAGTGCAGCCAAACTGACCTTCTTACTTGTATGCAATGTTTCATTTCCTGCCTTTGGCTATCCCTCATGCCTGTCCCTCTTCATCTTTCTTAAATACATCTTCTCTTTTTAGATTCTAAAGAAGAGATGTCAGACATGTGGCTGGTGGGCTGTATGTGGCCTACACCACTCCCTAGAGAAACCAGAATCAGATTAAAATGTAATTGCGAGGGGCAGCTAGATGGTGCAGTGGATAGAGCACCGGCCTTGGAGGCAGGAATACCTGAGTTCAAATCTGGCCTCAGACACTTAACACTTACTAGCTGTGTGACCTTGGGCAAGTCACTTAACACCAATTGCCTCACCAAAAAAACAAAAAACAAAAAACAAAAAAATGTAATTGGGAAATATTTAGCAAAATGGATAAAACATAGATAATGTTAATATGTGGTTTTTGAAGTCAATATGCTCCAACAGGGATCATTATATAGTTCCTGTTTCTATTTGAGCCACTCTTCTAAGGAATGAATGAATGAAAAAAGCATTCACTGAGTGCTTAGTATGTAAGCTCTGGAAACGCAAATATAAGCAAGTAAGACATTCTTGTCCCCAGGGAGTTTACATTCTTTTTTTTTTTTTTTTGTGAGGCAATTGGGGTTAAGTGACTTGCCCAAGGTCACCCAGCTAGTAAGTGTTAAGTGTCTATGTCTGGATTTGAACTCAGGTCCTCCTGACTCCAGGGCCAGTGCTCTATCCACTGCACCATCTAGCTGCCCCGGGAGTTTACATTCTTATAGGGGAAGACAATACATATGGGTGAGCTAAAATTACAAATGGGGAGAATGGGTTGACTGAGTCAGTTCCCAGCATGGTTTAGACCTGGCCAGTGGTTAAGTGGCCTAGTTCTGGGCAAGATCAGGTGGAAGCTCACTTATTGCACCCCAGAACCTAAGGGACTCAGGGCCCCAGCCATGAGAGTCAAAGTTCCAGAGAGAGGAGGAGGAAGGCCACGAAGCATATTTATCACATTCAGCCCCTTAGATGGTCTGTCCACCTCAGGCGCCCCCACAGCTTGAAAACACAGCCTGGAATGCTGGACTCTTCTGGGGATATCCATAACAAAGGGAGTATACCTGCAGAGAGAAGTCTGGGAAAGACTCTCATGCCCCCATAGCTTCAATATTATCCTTTGATTAAGCCCCACTTATATCTTTCTCTCTTTCTTTAAGACAGAACATAAGACACAGCAACGACAGCATCATTAGGGCTAGTCTCACATACCAGCAGGAAATCCTTGTTTCTCTCTGGTTTTATATATTGCTGTCAGGCTACTTCTGTGTAGGAGAAAGTGTTGACTGTGGCTACTGACTTGATGCTTTACCAGCTCAGCTGTCCTGGTTTCCCTGATATAGTATTGGTTTTAGGTCAAAACTGCTCTCTTTGAAACCAGCTGCATGAATTCATGTCGGGTTACCTAGATTTTGGCCGCATAAAATCTTTAACCAGCCTTTCTTCTGTTATGAGGACTCTGAGCTGAGCCCTTTAACCTGATCAGTATCTCTGGGTTATTGCTAGTCTCTTTCTCTCTTTCTTTTCTTTTCTCTATAGATTCTGAGCTCATAGATATTCTCAAATTTCCCAGACTCTTCATAACGCTGCTCTCTCCTTAACATCCCCCCACCCCCAATTTGGAAGTGTCAGTATCCCGAGAAAGACTATTACAAGGTTATCTCAGGAAGTTAACTTTGGGAAGTTTATTTTAGGCCACTTTCTTCTTAAACAAATCTGAACATCTCTACAACTTAGTAAAATTGATTAGGGCTCAGTGTGGATTAACATACTCCTGTCTAAGGGTATGCTGGAGTCTGTTCTCACAGATGCCTGAGAGTCAAATTTTCAGTGTGAGCATTTACACCATAGAAATCAACAAATGCTTATATAGCTATACGTATATAACCAATGTCTGATTGCTTGCCACCTCGGGGTGGGGGGAAGGAAGGAGGGATAAAAAATTGGAACCCCAAACTATAAATAAAAATGTGTATTACATTTTAATTTTAAAAAATTAAAAATTTTTTTTGCAGGGCAATGAGGGTTAAGTGACTTGCCCAGGGTCACACAGCTAGTGTCAAGTGTCTGAGGCTGGATTTGAACTCAGGTCCTCCTGAATTCAGGGCTGGTGCTTTATCTACTGTGCCACCTAGCTGCCCTCTACATTTAAAAAAAAAAGAAAAGAAAAAAAAGAAATTGTTAGAAAAACAAAACAAAAAATCGACAAATGCTACAAATCAGGGCTTGATTTACTGTTTTGTTGATTGGATAAGAAAGTGAAGGAGAAATGTAGATTAATAAAACCAATTGATTAATTATTTTATTAATAATCAATTTATAAAAAAGAATGGAATTTAAATTAATAAAAATAATGTAGATTAATCTTAAAAGTTTGTCATAAGCACATTTTTTTGTACCTGGAGAGCCAGTTGTTACTTACTTACATATCAATGCTCTGGCCACCATGATTGGAAGCAGGGATGTGGCATGTGGGGGACGACATTAGCTTTTCTCCCTTTTGGCAATGATTTGTATTTGAAGCTGATGTGCCTTGTCAATGATTTCTCTCTGTAAGGGGAGAGAATTGAAGAGACTCATGTAAAGAGAGTTGCCTTTTCTCTAATACCACAATAATTGTTCTTTCATTGGCTATTATGTCCAGGGTGTTAGAACCCATTGCTCTGTGTGATTCTACCTCATTGATTCACCATCAGCCTAAAGCCTTGGCTCAAAAGGAGCTGCCTCATTCTTGAATGCAGCCCAATGAAGATAATATTATTTTCAGATGTTTTAAATTTATATGGGGAGAAACATATGTCCTGCCATATGGAGCACAATGGGAGCTAGTTAAGGCCAAAGTGGAAACCAGGATTGTGAATTCTCTTTCTCGTGCTTTTTTTTTTTTTTTGGGTTATTGTTGTTGAAGTCAGACTCAGTAGGCCAGATTTCCCCCAACTGGTGAGTTAAATTGTGACTGTAAATCAGGGTAAGTATGCATCCCAGAGACAATGTGTGCACAAGACAGACATCTCTAAACATTGAGAAAAGTATTTCTGGGGAAGTCAAGTGTTCTTATTGCTTGCATCCTACTGGGAGAATTGGAACCCTGCCTCTGTTTCCCCCATTGGTAACTCACACATGCAATAAATTTTCTCTGAAGAGTTTTAGGAGCAGCTGTGTGCTTTACAGAATGGTAAATAGTTATACCTGGCATCAAAGGCCTTGTTGCCAGGTATATGTTTTAACTGCTTGTTATGTAATACATACATTTTCCCCTCTTGCATTTAACCAGCACATTATGAAAATCTATTGGTGCAATTGAGATAGTTTAACAAGAAGGTTTCTGAGCATTCCTTGAATACTTATTGAGCTTTCATTTCGATCAAAGCAAGGAAAGGGTCACAAGATAATTGCTGTGAAAACTGCCAATAATCAATCCTTCAAGTTAGTTCCAATCATATGCCAGTATGATGCTAGGTCCTATGTGGAATACACACAAATTTGAGACAGGACTTGGTGACAAATTAGACATAAGTGAAGGAGGGTAAACAGAGATGACTCTGAGATTTCATAGACTACATATGTGACTTTACTACATCTCAACCCGAGTGGATTATTGTTTATTTAACTCTCTCCCCTACCACTTCCCTGACAGGATTCTCTGTGCTAAATGATGTGTATGGTTGCAAATTTATCATGGATATACTTATATTAATCTTATGAGAGTTCAAATAGTCTTCCTGGCTGGTCTTCAAATAGTTCCAGTTTTTCTTTCTTTTATTTTCATAAATTTGGGTGAGCTGTTGGTATTTAAATCTAGTCCATGAGCAAGGAATATCTAGTTCCAGCTCTGTCCTTGAATAACAGGCATGAAATTAATGATGATGATTAGAGTAAACATTTACATAGTTCTTTAAGGTTTATAAAGTTCTGTCTGTCTGTCTCTATCTATCTATACTATCTATACAGTCTCTACCTATCTATCTAGTCTCTATCTATCTATCTATCTATCTATCTATCTATCTATCTATCTATCTATCTATCCAGTTTTCTGTCATCTAATTTGCTGTTTACAACAACCCTGGTAGGTAGGTCCTTTTAGTATCTTCATTTTACAGAAAAGGAAACAGATAAAGAAGTTATAAGATTTTTGTAAGATACATAGCTAGTAGGTGTCGTAAACAGGATTTGAATTCAGGTCTTCTTGTCTCCTCTAAGTTGAGCACTCTATTCATTAAATAGATGGTTGATTACTTAGAGACAAGTAGGATCACCATATCGTAGAGCTAACAGCAATGAACTTAGAGGTCATCGAGATCTATCCTGTTGTTTTACAGAGGAGGAAACTGAGGCCTTCATAAATGAAGTGACTTGCTGACGATCCCCTACATAGTAGCAGAGTAGGGATTCAAGTTCTGGTGCTCTGAATCTAAATCCATCAGACTTTCTACCTGCACCATGCTGTCTCTCTAAGGGCCATCAGATGAAAGCTACAGAGCCCGAGTTTTTCATTGTCTCAATTGTGCGCATTTAGGTCAGACTTGAAGCTTTGTTTGAACATACTTTTTTGTTTCACTATAGGGTGTTTTCCCTTGGAACATCTGTAAGGCATATTAACTAGTTTTAAAATGTTGAGGAAAAAAAGGGATTAAAGAAACCCTGAACATTTTCTTAAAGAAAAAGGGAAATTAGAGGACAAGTCATTTCAGATTCACATAGAAGGAAAAAAAAAAACAAACCCAGGACCCCACAATGTTCAAATCTGAATCCAAGAAAAGTTTGTTGGCTGTCCAGATGATAGTACAAGAGGCTCCACTTATAGGCAGGGCTGTCTGGAAATCCATGTTATATTACACTGGGATTTAGGACACACCCCTGGCTCTGGAATATTGGGGTCAAGCGTAGGGAGGGGGTTCCTGCTATTTCTCTGGCAACTTTACACTTCTTTGCTGACACACCTCATCAAGGCCCCTGCCCAGCCCAGCTGCCTGATCCTCCAGGCCTCCAACTCTTGTTTTAAAGGCTAACAGGCCTGGAGACGGAGCTTCTCTAGGAATGCAGACCACTACACAGGATGCTTTGAGGTATTACATTACATTCAGAGGCCAATAAAAGTCTGCCAGTGGAAAACCCCAGTCTACCTCAAAGAATTAGCCATTGGGTCCACAGCCAAGTCTTTTTGTGTAGCCTCTACCCATTCTTTCTTGCTAAACAAAAAGTGAAGCCAATGTTGGACATAAAGTGTCTTTCCTAGACTGAGAGCTCTTTCTACCTCTGTGTGGTCCACAATACCTGAACAGAAGTAGGCATGGAAAACAGGCAGAGCAACCCATCCCAGACTAAAGATACATGAAAGTCACAGTATCCTAGTTTCACAGCTGGAAGAGATGTTTGGAGTTTATCTAATCTGCCCCTTTTTACAGTTGAAGAAGCCGAAGCCTAGAGAGGACAGGTGTTTTGTCCAAGGTCACATAGGTAGAAAGAAAGAGACAGAGGGACAGCCAGGTGGCACAGTGGATAGAGCACTGGCCCTGGATTCAGGAGGACCTGAGTTCAAATATGGCCTCAGACACTTGACACATACTAGGTGGGTGACCCTGGGCAAGTCACTTAACCCCTGTTGCCCCGCAAAAAAAAAAAAAAAAAAAAAAGAGACAGGCTGGATTTGAACCCTTGGTTTTTCATGACTTCAAATCCACACCATTCCCCCTATACTACACCAAGATTTTCTCTGCCCAAAGACTTCCAGTATCTTTGCCAGGAAAATCCCATGAACAATATTGGCGGGGCTATGGTACACAGGGTCACAAAGAGTTGGACACAACTAAACAACAATAACTGTAGCCTCAGTATAGCGTAGCTTTAGGAGCCACAGAGAAGGTAAAGTCATGGGGGGTGGGCTAGGAGGAGCAGGAAGAGAGGAAAAATATAAATGGAGGAAGAAGAGGAATCTTTTTAAAAAAATTATTATTTTTAGCAAGGGCCTTTGGCCAGTAAAATTTTGCAGACTAGTAAAAATTTGTACTGCACGAATAGCAGAGCCATAGTTTGGCAGTTAGGAAACACTGAGGTAGGGCATAAGGCTTCCTGGAGGTAGGGACTCCATATGTTATAAGTTATGCCGTGCTTAGCACAAGGTGGCTCCTTAAAAGCACATAACATAAATGACAGCTGTGGGCTATAATGAAGTTATAAAAATCATGCCTGGATTTTGTTGCTTCTACCATTCACCTTTGATCTGATCATGGATCTTCCATGCTTAGGGAGTTGGAAGGATTGAATATGAAGAGTGGAAATTAAACATGGCTTGGACATGTAATTGGAGCCAGAAAGACAAAGAAATCTTTTCACTTTTTGTTTTTAAAATTTTTAATTAACAAACATTTATTTTCTCTCCTTCCCACTGCCCCCCTTACTACCCTGTGGTGGGCAGGGGAAAGAAAAACAACACCAGTGTAATAAATATCTGTAATCAAGCAGAGAAACAAATTTCCACATGGGGCCATATCTAAAAATGCGTGTCCTGTTTATACCTGGAGTTCATCACCCCTCTCGTCAGGAGATAGCATTCTCATCTTTGAAATTCTACTTTTATTTCACTAATCAGAACTGTTTAAGTCTTTCAAAGTTAGTTGTCTTTATGTTGTTTGTTGTTACTGTAAAAATTGTTTACTGGTTCCTTTCACTTCATTCCACAATGGGTCATAAAATCTTCCTGGATTTTTTGGGAAACTATCCCTTTCAATCATTATTGATCAATATAATGATATCCCATCAATTGATATACCCTAATTATTTTAGCCATTCCCCAATTGGTAGGTACCCCTTGAATTTCTAGTTCTTTGCCTGGCTGCTATACAAAAAGACAGCTACTAAACAGCTTTTCTACAAAAAGAGCTGCTATAAATATTTGTGTACATAGGGTCCCTCTTATTCTTTCTTGATTCCTTTGGAGTACCAGCCTAGCAGTGATCTCACCGGGTGAGACAAAGAATTCTAAATGAGTAAGCAGCTTTGGAAACTATAGATCCCATTCAATGTTATTTCGCCAACAGAACCACTATCCATGGATGAAAAGTTGGTTCACTGTGATTTCATCCATGTGGGAATGTCTGGTATGGAAGTCTTTTGCAATCCATCTACATCAAGTTGTTGTTTGTCCTTTATTTATTTATTTATTTGGTTGTTTTTTGCAGGGTAATGAGGGTTAAGTGACTTGCCTAGGGTCACCCAGCTAGTAAGTGTCAAGTGTCTATGTCTGGATTTGAACTCAGGTCCTCCTGAATCCAGGGCCTGTGCTATATCCACTGCACCACCTAGCTGCCCCCTGTCCTTTATTTTTAGAGAGGACCAAAGACATCATAAGTGATGTCCTTGACATGCTTGTGAATTGGATTAAAATGAGGCACAAAGTTATCAGCCTCACTATCTTATTCAGAATCATCACAAAAGTGAAGAAGACTGGTGATGGCCCGGATGCAGTGTATGACCTTGGCCATTTCTAAATTAAGGTCATCTCCCAGTCTCCAGTCTTTCTGAGCCATACCCATTTAATGACCATGGGCTAGATAAGAATTGAGACAGAAGATGGCCTAATTACTATTGCAAAATATCAGTCTGGGAGGGGAAATCCTTCAAAGTTTCTTGCCAGAACAGAAAACAGTTGCTATTTACACTCATTTAAAGCCATCAAAACCTAAACAATCAGCCACAGAAGCTTGGGCTGGGCTATATTGTCCATTTGATCTATATCTTAAAGTCATAAAAGGATTGCCTGAGCCTCAAAGACATTAAATTATGCACCCAGGATCATACAGCAGTAAATATTAGAGACTGATTTGAACCTAGGCCTTTCTATTCCTACACCTGGCACTGTATCCACTACAATAAGCTTCCTTCCTTTCAAAAGATATGGGACAAATAAACACACAAAAGCAAAATGTTGAACAGTAAAGCTGAAACAGACTGTCACTTCATCTATTCAATTACTCCCACACAGAAGATAAGGCACCTTAGAAAGAAGAGTTGAATTAGAAAAGGGCCTTGTGCTGGGTGGGGAAGGTGAGGAAGGAAAAAGAAAAGAATAGGATCTAGGGACTCTAAGAAAATATTTGAACATTTTAATTATTCATTTCACTCCTTGGAAGGGAATGGCTACCCACTGGTGGGAAGATTCAATCTAATCTGTAGCCCACAAATGCAATTTTATTTCCAAGAGTCTAGGTTTAGTAACAAAGCCCTGGGAGGAAGAAAAATGGATGTTAGGAACATTTGAACTTCTTGATTATTAGCAGTTGTCTTAAAGAAAGAAGGTATGGTTTAATTTTCTGATTTCTGGGTGATGGGAGACTAATTTGAACAGTGCTTGGTAAATAGACTGGAGGATCTAAGTGGAGCCTTAGGGATTTCTTTAAGTTATCTATATCTATGCATGGATGAATATATACATATATGTGTGTATATAGATATACACATGCATACATATACACATATACATATATACATACACACACAAACACACACACACACATATATATATATATATATATACATACACACATTTACACATATAATATTATGCCTATGTGTGTTCTTGAATTGAGGCCTAAATTGGAAATTACAAAAACCAGATATATGATCTCAGATGGTAGAAAGTCTTCTACCTCCCACAACTCCTTGATTCATACACTTAAAAAAAAAGTGCTGCAAACTGTCTAGTCCTTAGATAAGACATGAAAACTTCCCACAATCACTTTATGACCTCCCACAGTCACTTTCTTGAAGAGGCTAACCCCAAAAGGCTCATGAAAAAAAAAATTACTTAGTTGAGTTTTGGAGGGCGAGTGGGGTAAATTTCCATCTGACCTTTAAAGTCAGTCCCTTTTCTGGAAGTGACTTTTTGATTGTGAAATCTTCACTGAGGTTGGTTGTGATCGTCTGAAATGACTCTTATTTTGAATATACTCACTGGAAACCCAATGTTGTTCCTAGTGTATTGTAAGATACAGCGGATAGTTTGGATGGACTCAGGTGACTGCAGTTCTATTCGAAAGGGCTTCCATGTCATCAGGCAAGTCATTTCACTGCCTGCGGATCTGGTTTCTTGTATTGTAAAATGGGGAAAGCTTGATTCTTGCTTCACAAGAACATGCTAATAAAGGAATTTGGTATTGGGGGAGTATTTTTTGTTTGTTTATAAGATTTAACAGCCATCAACATCAAAAGATCCTTTCTCATTTAGAGCAAGCCACTAGCCAAGATAAAGTCCAAGTGAACCTGACAGAAGGTCTGAACCTGTAAGGTACAGTGGGTAGATGCAAGTAACCGGATTCTATTCTGAATGGACAAGGGTGACAGGTAAGTTGTTTCATTGCTCTAGATTTTGGTTTCCTGAATTGTGAAATGAGCATGGTTGATAGCTTGACTTTCTTACTTCAAAGGAACATGATAACGAGTAATTTGACTCTGGGGGGAGGTGAAGACAGAGATATCATTTTTATTGGGAATCTCCCTGTGAGATCTGCTCTTTACTAATGCAGATCTTGCAATGTTAGACCTATAATGTGTAGGTTTATAAAGTTACCAAGGGGCACTGAGAGGTTTATTCTTCACCACCAAGCCTCAGCTACTCTCTCTTACTGCCCATGGGGTTCTTTTCCCCATTGGTGAGTTCTTAGAATTTCAATTTTGAAGAAAGGTCCAGACAAGTCATCCTTCATTCTTCACACTGCAAGTACTAGGCCTCATCTCCTTTGTTCAACTTCCTTTATTATTATGACTTGTTGTCTCCCATTGTAATTAAGCTCCTTAACTTGATTTGATTTAATCAATCTTTGAACATTTATTAAGAGACTACTTTTGTGGTCAGGTTGGTGGTGGAGTAGATAAAGCATAGGCCCTGGATTGAAGAGGACTTGAGTTCAAATTTTGCCTCAGACACTTGACACTAGCTGTGTGACCCTGGGCATGTCACTTAACTCTCATTGCCCCACAAAAAGAGAGAGAGAGAGAGAGAGTATTTTATGACAGTAGAAACAGCTAGTTGGCATAGTGGATAGAGGGCTAAGCCTGGAGTCAGGAAGACCTGAATTCAAAGCTTACCTCAGACACTAGCTGTGTGACCTTGGGCAAGTCACTTAACCTTTGTTTGTATAGGAGGAAGCTAGGTGACTCAGTGGATAGAGCACTGAGTCTGAAGTAGAAAGGCCTGAGTTTAAATTTAGCCTCAGATATTTACTGGCTGCTTGACCCTGGGCAAGTCACTTAACCTCTGTTTACCTTAACACACTGGAGAAGGAAATGGCAAACCACTCTAGTAGCTTTGCTGAGAAAATACCATGGACGGTATTGACACGCTATGATCCAATGGGTCATGAAGAGTTGGACACAACTAAACAAAAATAACTATATGACAGCAGTATGGTAGGACTGGAGATACAAATATATATATATATATATATATATATATATATATATATATATATATATATATATATAGAGAGAGAGAGAGAGAGAGAGAGAGAGAGAGAGAGAGAGAGAGAGAGGTATTTAGGGGAGACAGATTTCTTTACAGGCAAAGAGAAAAGTTTAAGAGTTTAGATGCATTGTTGTTTCTTCCCATCCTAGGAAAGACTGAGAGACACTTAGGAAAGACCGTATGGACATGGACACACAGGGTTGGGAGTGTGCTATTCTAGCAATAGAGAGGAGCTCCAGCAGTAGAAGGGACCAGGTGTTGCTAGCCAGCACACCTACTGCCAGGGGAGTCCTCTGTGTCCAGGGAAACTAGATTGGGAAAAGAGAGGCTATGAGAGGGATTCTAATGAAGTTGGTAGAGGGAGAGTGAAGAGGAAAGGAGATGGTACAAGAAATAGAGGGGCAGCCCATTGGATAGTCATGGCTGGTACTGACGATGAGCAAGCTCCACCATAGCTATGAGCACTTTCATTCATGGATGATTGATACTTGTAATTCTTTTTTTTTTTTTCGGGGCAATGATGGCTTAGTGACTTGCCCAGGGTTACACAACTAGTAAGTGTCTGAGGCTGGATTTGAACTCAGGTCCTCCTAAATCCAGAGCCAGTGCTTTATCCACTGCGCCATCTAGCTGCCCCTGGATGATTGATACTTGATTGATAAGACTATAGCAAAGGGTATAGCAAAGGGTGTGTCATCCCATTGGTAATGATTTTTCCCCCTAAGAATTCATGAAACTGGTGAAGTATTGAGTTTCTCCTTCCCCTTCTGTAAGAGAGAATGGGGCAGCTAGGCAATGCGGTAGATAAAGCACGGGTCCTGGATTCAGGAGGACCTGAGTTCAAATCCAGCCTCAGACACTTGACATAGCAGCTGTGTGACCCTGGGCAAGTCACTTAACCCTCATCACCCCCCCCCCAAAGAAAGAGAATGGATGTCTGAAATCCAGAATTTTTCTGTTTTTTAATGTTTACTTCCTTTTTAAAATTAATGCCAAATCTGGATAAACTATCTCTGGCTCTGTATTTCTTTGTTTGGGTTAGGGCAGACAGGGCCAAAGGGGACAATGAATGTCTGAGGAATGTAGAGTTAAAGGGATAAAAGTTCACACTTTCAATCAGGGTCTTTAGGACTCTATCCTGGCTTGGGGCTAGCTCCAAAGGAGAAAGGCTCTTCTAGATATTGAGGGCTGTTATATCATAAACATTCCATGCCAGCTAACAAATAATATGAATCTAGACTATTAAGTCTGGGCAATGCCTGAGTCATGAATAAACATATTTAAGTGATGGAAGGAAGCTGGGGCAATAAAGAACAGGAGATGCTTTCCTCTGAGACAAACGCCTTAGGAGTATTTACTTTCCCCATGACTCTGTTATGGTGAGGTTCCATCAAAGGCAAAAAGGTTTTTCTCCCAATTATCTTCTGATAATTGCTGAAATCACAGAATTTTTCTACCTCTTCAAGATACTGTGAAGTATCAGAAAATAACAACAATAATAAAACATTTAAAGAGTGCTTTAGAGATACAAAGGACTTTTGGGAACATGATCTCATTTGATTTTTTATTTCCCATTTTTAAAAATCGATGATTATTTTCAGTTCTGTGTTTTTTTCTCTCTTCTTTCTCTTCCACCCACTGAGAAGGCAAGAAAAGCAAAACCCATTACAAATAGGAATAGCCATGCAAAAAACCCTACTATTAGCTATGTCTAAAAAAAAAAGGAAGAAAAAGAAGAAAATGTGCTTCTATGTGCACTCAAGTTCATCCACTCTTCATGTGGCAGTGGATTTCACATTTCATCATGAGTCCTTTGGAATCATGATTGGTCATTGTATTGATTAGTGTTTTTAAATCTTTGAAAGTAGTTTTTCTTTATGATATTGCTATTATTGTTTAAATTGGTCTCCTGGTTCTTCTCACTTCAATTTGCATCAGTTCATATAAGTCTTCCCAGGTTTTTCTGAGACCATCCCCTTCATTTCATATAGCACAATAGTATTCCATTACATTCACATGCCATAACTTATTCAGTAACTCCCCAATTAATGAACTGATGATGATTTTCATTTTCTAATTCTTTGCCAATATAAAAAGAACTGCTATGTTTTTGCACATGTGGATCTTTTCTGTCTTTCTTTGATCTCTTTAGGATATAGACCTAGTAGAAGAATTGCAGAGTCAAAGGGAATGCATTTTAGTAGCTTTTAGGTTACAGTTCCAAATTGTTTTCTAGCGGAGGATTTTATGGCTCTAACAATAATGCATTAGTGTATGCTTTTCATCTGTAACCCCTCCAATATTTGGGGTTTTTTTTTTTGCTTTTGTCATTTTATCTAATCTGAGTAGGTGTCAGGTGGTACCTCAGAGTTGTTGTGATTTAAATTTCTATTACTATTAGGGATTTAGAGCATTTTTTCATATGGCTATTGAGAGCTTAATTTCTTCCTCTGAAAACTGCCTATTCATATTCTTTGACCATTGATCAATGGAGGAATGGACCTCTTTCTTGTAAATTTAACTCATCCTTCTAGATGTCTTAGAAATGACACTTGTCAGAAAAAGTTCCTGCAAAGATTTCTTCTTGGTTTCCTGATTTTCTTCTAATCTTAGCTGCAGTGGTTTCCTTTGTGCAAAACCTTTTTAATTTTATGTAATTAAAATTATCCATTTTGCCTCCTGTGAACTCTTCTATCTTTTTTGGTCATGAATTCTCCCTCTATCCATAGATCTGACAGATAATTTTCTCCATGTTCCATTAATTTGCTTCTAAATCATGCATTCATTTTGAGCTCATCTAGATAGTTGGTGAGATGGGTGACACCTACTTTCTGTCAGACCACTTTGCAGTTTTCCCAACAGTTTTTTGTTGAATAGTGAGTTCTTGCTTCAATAGCTGGGGATTTTGGATTTATTAAACATTAGTTTACTGTGCTCATTTGATTCTGTAGATTATCTGCTATCTGTTCCAATGATCAACTTGTCTATTCCTTATCCGGTAGCAGTACAGCTGTAGCATAGTTTGAGATCTTACTCTGCTAGGTCCCCTTCTTTCACATTTTTTTTCACTGATTCTCTTGATATTTTTGACCTTTTGTTCCTATTGATCTCATTTGATCTTCACAACAATCCTTTGAAGTAGGTAATATGAGTATGATTAATAACTCACAGGATCACAGACTCTAAAAGTCAGTGTAGTGGGGATGGGAAGGAACCTCAGAGGTAGTCTAGTTTGTTCCACAACAGGTCAGAAATCCTTTACCTAGCAACCTTGACAAAAGATCATCTAGTCTCTGCTTGAAGATCACCATTGATGAGTTAGCCTACTATCTCCTGTTGTGTTGCTTTTACATGGCTTTAACTGTTGAGTTTAAAAAATACATTGAATCAAAATTTGTCTTTATAAAATGTCTTCCCAGTGGATGGAACAATGAATTTGGAATCAGGAAGACCTGAATTCAAATTTAGCCTCAGACCACTAGCTCTGTGACTCTGGGCAAGCCAAGTTTAGTTTACTTCCCCAGTGGGAATAATAGCACCTAACTCCCAGGGTTGTTGTGAGGATTAAAGGAGGTAAACTACATACATATTTATTCCCTTCCCTTGTTTCTTTATTCCTTTTAGACTATCCTTGTTTTCCCCCTCTTAGGTCAAGCATAAAAAATCTAGTGCCTCTTCCATAAGACACCCTTTAAATTTCTTGTTCGGTCATTTTCAGTCATGTCCAACTCTTCATGACCTTATTTGGTGTTTCCTTGGGAAAGATACTGGAGTGGTTTGACATTTCCTTCTCCAACTCATTTTATAGATGAGGAAACTGAGGCAAAGAGGATTAAGTGACTTGTCCAGTGTTAGACAGCTAGTAAGTGTCTGATGCCACAGATTTGAATTGGCCCTGTACTCTATTCACAGCACTACCTAGTTACTCCTGCCTTATATTGACCTTTATTCATATTGCCCTCCATGATCACAGTTTATAACCAGAGTGGAGGCATGTATCATTTGAATGGGCATTATTGGTCATAAAAGAGACTGCACATGAGGCTGTTTTCTACTATAAAACCAACAAAAAGTTTCTGTTTGGGTAGGGGCTGAGTTAAAAGCATCACTTTCACAAATGTAGCATACCAAATTATATCTAAAGTGAAACATCAATGTTAAAAAAGAATCACATAGGGGCAGCTAGGTGGCGCAGTGGATAAAGCACTGGCCCTGGATTCAGGAGTACCTGAGTTTAAATCCGGCCTCAGACATTTGACACTTACTAGCTGTGTGACCCTGGGCAAGTCACTTAACCCCCAATGCCCCCCACAAAAAAAGAATCATATAGTTTCTCCATAAGAAATAGTAATAATATAATTTTAATAGAATCTATAGAAATGCAGAAATGAATTTGTTCATAGAACTATTATTATTTTAGTGTCATTTGAAATATGAATTTGATTGAATTTTCACTTTTTAACTGCTAATGTTCAATGTTCACAGTTCCTTAAGGAGGAAGGAGGAAGGGATATCTTATGTCTTTCTTTGGGACAAGCTTGCTGTAATTATAACAAGATTCTTAAGAACATTTTACTTGCTTTTAAAAATGTTATGCTAATAACTATTTTCTCTTTGATGGGCTTCTTTTTCTTGGTTTGTCTTGACTCTGAGAGTGAATGAGTTCCATTAAAAAAATGGGGAACTGGGGAAAGCTGGGTGGCGTAGTGGATAGAGCACTGGCCCAGGAGGACCTGAATTCAAATCCGGCCTCAGACACTTGACACTTACTGGCTGTGCAACCCGGGGCAAGTCACTTAACTCTAATTGCCTCACCCCCCCCCCCAAAAAAAAAAAAAGAAATGGGGAACCAATCAGACTAGTATAGTTCAGGGTGGAGATTTTAGATTTGGATGGGTAACAAGCTTCCTGAAATATCCACGAAGTAAGTTGGAACAAATAGCAGTAGTAATAATGATGATGATAAATCTAACATCTATATAGCATTTATTATATGCCAGACATTTTCCTGTACTAAGCACTTTATAATTATTATCTCATTTGAGCCTCACAACAATCCTGCCAGGTAGGTGTTGCTATTATCCCCATTTTATAAATGAAGAAACTGAGGCAAACAGAAATTAAGTAACTTGTTCAGGGCCACACAGCTAGTAAGTGTTTGAGATGAGATTTGAACACAGTTTTTCCTGACTCCAGGCCCAGTGCACTCTCCTAGCTGACAACTGGATAAATGGATTGCTATTGTTCCCCAGACCCATGGCCTATTCAGTCCAACATTCTGTCCCTCTCCTGGTTCATAAATGTGTGCTCAGAGACCATTATTATAGAAATATATTTTATACAATCTTCCCTTAATCATATGACTTTAAACTTGCCATCTCTCCCTCTCCCCACACTCCAGTGAAGCTGATCTGCCATCTTTCTGCCTTGTAAAAACTCCCTACAGGTTATCTCCATCAGTTCACCATTTCAGTCCTGAGAAAAGCTTATTGTCATCTACAGTCTTGGGGATTTCACGATGTGCTCTCTCTTCCATATCATTTATGAAAATGTTAGGCATCTACTCCTAGCAGTGATTCCTATAGGAATTTGTCTATTTGTAATTCTCCATACAGGGGAGTAAGCTCCTGTTTATTTCTACCCTTATTTTTTCTGACTTTAAGCCAAGTCCTTATCCAAGAGAAAATAAGCTCTTAAATTCTGGGATAACTCAATGTTTTTCTTAATTGTACTTAGTGTAGAACCTTTTAAGAGGCTTTTTGAATGGCTTATCCTTTTTGAATTACTATATAATCACCTTAGCTTAGATGTGGTAATTCACAAAGCTATTTACATGACTTTATCATTAGTCTTCACCCAGAGCTGACAGTCCCATAAGTACCTCTTCCAAAAGCCAGGCAACATTCTTTACCAATAGCAACCTGCTGGCTGTTTATAAATCCTAGTAAGTTATCTCAAATTTTTTTTTTAAATCACGTTTGTTGAATTTAACAAAAAGATTCTTTTTAAAGGTAACAAAAGAAAATGTTCTGCTGTAATAATTCAATTAAATAAACAATTATTGAGCAACTAATATGGGAAGCTAGGTGGCATGGTAGATAGAGTTCTGGGCCTGGTGTCAGGAAGACCTGTCTTGGTGAGTTCAAATCTGGCTTCAGACACTTGCTGTGTGACCTTGAGTAAGCCTCTTAACTCTCCATTCCTCAGTTTCCTCATCTGTAAAATGAGTTGCAGAAAGAAATGGCAAACCACTCCAGTATCTTTGCCAAATGGGGTCAAGAAGAGTCATATACAACTAAAATGACTCAGCAACAATAACAACAACAAGCACTGGGAAAATAAAAATAGAAATAATCACAATTCCTGCCCTCAAGGCGCAGTATGAGTTATGGAAAAATAAAACATCTAAATTCTGCATTGAGGAATCTTCTTAACTTCATATCCTTATTGAATCAATTTTTGGTCATTTGTGGGATCAGAAGATCATAGATTTAGTGCTGGAAGGGACTGTTTAGTCTAACTTCCTCCTTTTACACACAAGGAAATGAGGAGGGGATCAGAATCAATCAGTCAAATAAGCAATTAGTAAACATTTAGTTTTAGTAAAAGTGCCTACTATGTGCCAGGCACCAAGCTGGGGAAACAAAAAGAGGCAAAGAGTCCCTGGTGAGCCAACTTCTTTTTAGCAACAACTTCCTTTTGGCTTCTGGCTACATTTATTTTATGAATACCAATATTGACATCATTAATTTCCTCCAGTAGTATATTGACTTGTTGGTCACTGGACAAGGATCTCATATTTAGAGTGCCAACAGTTAAATCCTTCTTTTCAGAAATTCTGAAAACTTTGTCAACTATCTATATGGGTCTATGCAATGGCAGTTGGGAAATACTGGCCTAGATCCTGGTTGTCTTTTTTTATCTGCACATCTGTAGATGTGCACGGGCCCAAGTGTGTATATCTTCTTTATGTCTTTAACCTTCCCTTCCTCCTGGCAGCAATGAACCATTGCTTTCCATTCCGGTGGTGTAATTAATCCAGCTGCCCCGTGGTGCCTCTGAGCTATATCCCGTTACCCATCACATATGTTCCTGCAAATCTCCAGCAAAAAGGACCAACCTCCCAGGAATTGCAGATACTCAGAGATCCCATGCTTATTCAGGATTACTTACTTTTTATGTCAACACACATTTTTCCTGTTCTCCCTGGGGTGTTTCTCTTTATGCGGGTTAAAAGGGTGACTTCATGTTTCTAAGCATTTGGGGGAGATTTTGAAAAGCAATCCTGTCGACAGGCCTCCTGCAGTGGATGAAAGATGACGACAGATATGAATTTTATGGATTACATCAAGCATCTCTTTTATAACACCTTGTCCTTCCAGTTTCACAACCACTCATGAATACAACTAATAAAGGAAATTGTGGAGATCAGTTACTGGTGGGACAGAGGCCCAGATTTCTGCTCCTCCACTGTGAACTCCATTCACAAAAATAAAAGACAAGGTTTCTGAAATGAATAGAACAATGGTTATCTAGAACACAAATACAAGGTTTATAGGTAACACATGATTCATCTGAATACAATCTGATTAGTTGTATATTAAGTACCTGTATTCAAGGCAGCATAGAGACAGCATGGCATAGTTAGTGAAGAGTTGGTCTTGGGGGCGGCTAGGTGGCGCAGTGGATAAAGCACTGGCCTTGGATTCAGGAGGACCTGAGTTCAAATCCAGCCTCAGACACTTGACACTTACTAGCTGTGTGACCTTGGGCAAGTCACTTAACCCTCACTGCCCTACCAAAAAAAAAAAAAGAGTTGGTCTTGTAATCAGAAGAAAAACAGAGTTCAGGATCCATACTATCTTTATGACCATGGACATGTTTCTTTAACCTCTCGGTGCCTGTAGCAAGGGAGCTCCTTCACTGGTAGTTTTCTACACCAATGAAATCACAAAGCCATTTCCCTTCTGTCTTCTCCTCCCACCCCCCTAATTGTACAAGGCATTATTCTGCAGACAGGGGATACAAAGACAAAAATGAAGTATTGTGTGCTCTCATAAAGCTTACACTCTACTAAGGGATATACAGAAAAGAGTAGACAGGATAATATAAAGTAATTTCAGGAGGAGAACACTGCCACCTTATTTTAGAGACTTCTGAGCTATTCTTGGCAGAAAGCTAGGATGACTTCTCTATCCTAACTGCCAGTCTTAATATTTATTGTTAGCTGAAGCAGGAAGATATACAAAGGTAGAGATAGGAGACAGCCTGTGTCAAGCAAGTCAAATCGGCATCTTGACCAGTATCTCCCCTCAGTATCTGATGTACCAAGAGTCTAAACCCAAGAGCCTTGGGAATAGCATTGCTTTCAGCCCCATGCCCTCAGCCATCACCCCTGGAAAACAACCCCTGTGGAGATGTAGCCTGGCAGCTGCTCCTTCAAATGTATCAGCCACAGCTAACAAAGATCCAGAAAGGAAAGTTCTCAGCACCAAAGTCTTTGGTGCTGTTCAATACTTCAACATCAGAAACTAAAATGATTTTATCAGTGAAAATGACATGAAGGAAGAGCTTTGCTGCTCCACCCTAAGGACCATGGGACTTTCCCACCTGACATGTACCTGAAACCTGTTGTTTTCTCTATTTAGATGTGAGTTCCTTGGGAGCATAGACTATTTTGCTTTTCTATTACCACTATTTTGCCACAGTAAGTGCTTAATAAATGCATTATTCATTCATTCATTCTACTCATTTACTTGGAGTGTGTGTGTAGGTAGTATGTTTGTGTTGGTATGAACTCCTTGTCTGCATGAGGCTTCTGGGTAGGGCCACTGGTCTTTGTCCTGACTATTAGACTGTTACTGATAAAAAGTGGTATGTGGATTTTAATCAACATGCCTAGGATGATGTGTCCAAAAGATGCATTTAGACATAATTACAACAAGCCCCAGGCTTGTCACTAGTGGGAAGGAGGCTCAGAAACTGAATTCACACATATACACACATACACACACACAAATACACATATATGCAAAAGGAGATATACATATGCACATGTGTATATCCATGTAAATATAGACACATGTATGTATATATGTATGTATAAACATGAATATGTGAATGAAAAGATACATGGGAAAATGTTATATATTTTTGGGAAATCTGTGGCAACCAATATCCTTGAGAAGAATATGAAACTGACTCAATAGCAAATTTTGTCATAGTTACAAAATGAAACAATTTAGTATACCTTTCATTTTAAGCCAAGATTGGATGGAATACAATGATCCAAGACAACTCTGAAGGACTTATGAAAAATGCAGTCCTTCTCCAGAGAAAGAACTGGTGGTGTCTGAATACTGATTGAAGCATAATTTTTTTTAGTTCCTTTTTCTAAAGTTTTTTTTGCCTGTTTTCTTCCATAACCTGACTAACGTGGAAATATTTTGCATGAGTACACATGTATAACTTATATTGAATTGTTTGAGTTCTTAATGGGGGCATGAGGGAAAAGGAGGAAGAGAATTTGGAACACAAATTTTTAAAAATTGATGTTAATTTTTTTTTTTTTAGTGAGGCAATTGGGGTTAAGTGACTTGCCCAGGGTCACACAGCTAGTAAGTGTTAAGTGTCTGAGGCCGGATTTGAACTCAGGTACTCCTGACTCCAGGGCCGGTGCTCTATCCACTGAGCCACCTAGCTGCCCCATAAATTTTGTTTTTACATGGTAATTTGAGAAAAAATAAAATCTTGGATAAATGGGAAAAAAAAAAAAAGATCAGATGGAATATTAACTGTAGCTTTTTCCCAGTAGGAAAATTTTCTCTAATAATATAGAAAGGCAGGTGCTCTACAACATAGTCTTTTTTTTTATTGGTGTCTTTTTTTTGGGGGGGTGGCAGGGCAATGAAGGTTAAGTGACTTGCCCAGGGTCACACAGCTAGTAAGTGTCAAGTGTCTGAGGCCAGATTTGAACTTAGGTCCTCCTGAATCCAGGGTCAATGCTTTATCCACTGTGTCACCTAGCTGCCCCTTACAACATATAGTCAAAGAGTTGAGCATTGAGAAGTTCAACAACAGGTTACAAAGATAGTATGTAGAAAGGGCAGGCCTAGAACCCAAGTCTTCCTGAATCTTAGGTCACTACCCTATACTAACTCTCAAGTTGAGACTATGGGTATATGTGATGAGTAAAATCTGAAATAAGTGAGGAAACAAAGGTTCAAGCTTCCAAACATATCAATTTATTGGCAGGGCATGCAATTGGACAACAAATTGGAAGCAGGTACCCTCACCTAGGCAGTTAATCTCAGGGGAAGGAGGATTTTTATGTATTAAAAGAAAACAACAGGCTAGAAACGAGGATATAAGATTAGGTCATCTGGTTTCTAATTGGAGGAAAGACAAGGGACTTTCCAAGTTGGAAGGGGGAGTGCAAACAGGTACAATTCCTTGAAATCTGAAAAAGAGGTGTCCATTCCCCTCCTTTGAATGTATTCGATTGAAGGAACAAGGAAACAGTAACTGATTGACCAGTATGGGCCCAGTTCAGATAAGACATATAGGTTGCTTGAGATGTGTGTGTGTATAAATAAATGTATATTTAAAATGTACATTTTATAATATATATAGATATAGATATACATGTAGATACACAAACGTTACAGATGTTCATATAGATACATATTCATATATAGATTCAAATATAGATATAAAGATAAATAGATGTAGATACATATGCAGATATAGATGTAGATATATTAACACATACAGAGGTAGACATGGACAAAATTACATCATGAAGCAAGATATGAGTGAAAAGGATTTTTGGTGGGGCAGCTAGGTGGTGCAGTGGGTAAAACACTGGCCCTGGATTCAGGAGGACCTGAGTTCAAATGTGGCCTCAGACACTTGACATTTACTAGCTGTGTGACCCTGGGCAAGTCACTTAAACTTCATTGCCCCACCAAAAGAAAAGGTTTTTGGGGACTGATTTATGATAGAATTATGTCACAAAAAATGAAAATTCTACCTGCACAGAGTCAATTTCTCCCTACTCTCATTGACATTAACCTAGGGTAGGCCCATCTGGAGTAGATTCCTAAAGGTCTTCCATCTCCAATCTCTTCCCTCTCAAATTCACCCTTAATACTATAGTTTTTTATATTACTTGCGCTAGATACTGGAAAATTTCTGTAGCTTCCTATGAATAAAAGTTCAAACGCCTTTACCTGGCATTCAAGGTCTTCTGTACTCTGGTGCCAATGTACCATTCCAGGCATTTCTATATATTGCTTCTCTTCACACTTTCTACGTTCTAGCTAAACTGAATAATTTTATTGCTCTCAAAGCGCACTACTACTCTCTGACATCTCTGTGCCTTTAAAGATTCAAGCTGTTTCTTTCACCCAGAATGCCCTTCCTCCTGCCTGGCAGGAGAAGGATTCTGAACTCTGACTCACTCTAGATGTGAGACATTCTAGAGACAGGGAACAATATTAGCAAAAGTTCAGAAGATAGTACAAGACACTGCCAATAGTTTGGTTAGAGCTTTGAGGAGAATATAAAGAAGAGAAAACCAGGGAGGCATTTAGGGCACCAGATTGTAGAAGGCTTAAATGCCAGGCAAATTAGCATGAACTTTATTCTATAGGGAAAAGGGAGTTATTAATGGGTTTTGAACAGAGGAGTGACATGATCAGATTTCTGAAGAAAAACGATTGTGCTGCCACCAACCTGGTTCAGGTCCTCATCACCTCTTATTATCGCAATGGCGAGCTGATTCATCTGCTTGCTTCAAGTCTCTCCCACCTCCAGTCCTTCCTCTACTCACCTGTCAAATTTATTTTAAAGTACAGATATGATCATGTCACCTCCCTTACCCCGACTTCATTCAAGAAACAATAGTGGCTTCCTATCACATCTAAGATTAAATATAAAATCTTTTGTTTGCCATTCAAATTCCTTCACATCCTGACCTCCTTATATGTATCCAGTCTTTTTACCCTCTGTTTTTCTTGCCCCCCCCCCTTCCAATCCTATACTCTGATCTAATGACACTGACCTTTTTTGCTGTTCCTCAAATAAGGAATTCCACCTCCAGAGGGTTGTTCCCCACGTCAGCTATAGCCTCCCTCCTCATCTCTGTTTTCTGGTTTCTATCAAGTCCCAGCTAAAAATCTGACCCTTCTATAGGAAGTTTTTCACAATGCCCTTTCTGCTAGAATCTTCTTTCTATGGATTATCTCTAATTTATCCTACACATGTGTTATTTGTCCATAATCAGCTGCATTTTGTCTTCCTGATTAGACTGAGCACCTGGACAGTAGGAGCCATGGCTTGACCTTTCATTGTATGCCCAGTTCTTAGACCAGTGCCTATCACAAAATCAGTACTTAATAAATGCTTATCAATGGAGTAATAGTCTTATGAAGGAAAGGTTGGCGAGGGGAGAGAATTGGAGGTAGGAAAATCCATTAGAAATCTAATTGTCCAAAGGGGCAGCTAGGTGGTGGAATGGATGGAGCACTGATCCTGGAGTCAGGAGGATTTGAGTTCAAATCCGGCCTCAGACACTTATTAGCTTTGTGACCCTAGGTAAATCACTTAACCCAGATTGCCTAAATTAAAAAAAAAAAAGCTAGTAGTTTAGATAGGTTTTAATTAGGGTCTGTCTATATTACACAGTGGGAAGAGTGGAAGTGGGAAGAGAGAAGAGAGGTTAAATATCCAAGAAATGTTACTGAGGTGATAATGGTAGAATTTGTAATTGATTATCAGAGGAGGGTTCTCCAGACAAAATCAGGCAAAACACTAAGGCATCAAATATAGATGGAAATAAATCAAGTCAAAAGAAGCAGCAGGTTATGGTGGAAGGACAGAAAGCATAGTTTTGGATGCATTAATCCTGAGATGTTGTCGGAATATTAAGGTATTCTTGTAGATATCTGGAGATGCAGAACTAGAACTCTGATTAGTCCAAGGTATCTGCATAGAAATTATAACTGAAGTGGTGGGAGGGAATGGGATTGTCAAGGGATATAGCATAGAGAGAGAGAAGTAATTCAAGGACAGAACCTGAGGGAGTAGCCATCTTAAAGGGTCAGGAAGAAAACTCGGAAAGGGTTAAAGAGACAGAGCAGGAACATCCGAAAACATAAGAGAAGAACCATGAGTGCATCATCTTTCCTTTTTTCTTTCTTTCTTTCCTTTCTTTCTTCTTTCTTTCTCTTTCTTCTTTCTTTCTTTCTTTCTTTCTTCTTTTCTTTCTTTCTTTCTTTCTTTCTTTCTCTCTCTATCTCTCTCTCTCTCTTCCTACCTTCCCTCTTTCTTTCTTCATTCAATTCAACTAACATTTCTTTAAAAAAAAAACTAATAGTGTTTTCTTTTTTCCAATTACATGTAAAGACAATTTTCAACATTCATTTTTTTTTGTTTGTGTGCTTTGGGGTTTTTTTGGGGTTTTGGTGAGGCAATTGGGGTTAAGTGACTTGCCCAGGGTCACACGACTAGTAAGTGTCAAGTGTCTGAGGCCAGATTTGAACTCAGGTCCTCCTGAATCCAGGGCCGGTGCTCTATCTACTGTGCCACCTAGCTGCCTCTCAACATTCATTTTTGAAAGCTTTTGAGTTCCAATTTTTTCTCCCTGCCTTCCTCCCTTCCCCTCAAGCTATCTGTTATAGGTTACACATGGTGCATCATATTTCTGAAGATGAGGGAGGAGAAAGTATCTAAAAAGAGGGTATAGCCAACAACATCAATACGGCAGAGAGGTCAAGAAGGATGAAGGTTGGAAAAAAAAGGCTATTGGATTAAGAAGTCATTGACAACCTTTGACAGCAGTTTCAGGAGTATGGAGGGGGAAGAAGGCACATTGTAGAGATTGAGGAGCAAGTAGGTGATGGGGAAGTAGAAGCCATTAGTATAGATAAGGGTTTCTTTCCTTTTTTTGTGGTGGTGGGTGGGGTTAATCAGGGGAATTCCCTGATGATTTTCAAAAACTTTACAATCAATTTGATGAGGTAACTAGGTATGAGTGTTTGTATGGGTTTTGGAAAGCACTCCTCCATAGAGACTGTGGGCATACCCACCATCCCTTGTTGAGAGGACACAAAAAAACTGCTGATTGGTTTCCTCAGTTGGGGTTGCCCCCAAGATGATTGCTGACTAGGTCACCAGAGGATAGATTCTATGTTAGCCTGTGAATGAGAGCAACAGAGTACTCTCAGGCTTTTTGCCTTTCTTTCAGAGTACAATGGGGTATGGGTAAAGGGAGGGGCAGAAGAATTCCCCTTTCTTCTTCTCACTCCCTTGGAGCAGTTAGTGGCTTCTTGAGGCAGAAGGAAATGGGAGCAAAAGACATGTGCCTATCTATAGGACCTGAGAGGCTATTTCCCAAGCCCAAGAGCTGGTAACAATTGAAGCAATGGTAGATGAGGGTCAGCAGAAAGACAAAGCAAAAGCAGAATTGTTGCAGGCCCAGGTGGTTTAAGAGAGAAGTTCATTGACAGTGTTCCTGTATAGAAAAAGGGGGAAGTTTCAATTTCTGAGGCAGCATGTTCCCAGACACTAACCTAGCCAGAAAAAGAAATTTCTTGAGCAGTGCCAACCTTGGATTTGCCTTATGGGGAACTGCAAGTTTGAGAGTTTCGGGTTCTGCTCTAGAAAGAAGTACAATCCTCCCCACCCCTCAGCAGCATCTCTGGGTACCATCCCTTTTGACAAAGAAGAGAATTGTCTATGTGGCTCCAACAGCCAGAGGAGCAGTCAAGTCATATCATGAGTAAAAGCCGGGTGTGCAGGGCAGCTAGGTGGTGCAGTGGATAAAGCACTGGCCCTGGATTCATGAGGACCTGATTCAAATCTTGGCCTCAGGACACTTGACATTTACTAGCTGTGTGACCCTGGTCAAGTCACTTTACCCTCATTGCCCCACCAAAAAGAGAAGAAGAAGAAGAGGAAAAGGAAGATGAAGAAGAAGAAGAAGGAGGAGGAGGAGGAGGAGGAAGAGGAGGAGGAGGAGGAGAAGAAATGGGGCCAGCTCCGGTGGGCCGGGAAATATAATAAATTACTTTAAAAAAAAAAAAGCTGAGTGTGAGGGGAGACAAAGATCTGAACCTTGACACCCCATACCAATGATAGTGAGTCATTCAGTGAATGCAGTTCTAATGGGAAAAGGGCTTGGTGGTACAGTAGCTCCAGGGCATGTTAATTTTGGGAGTAAAAGGAAGTTTTCCAAACTATAGGGTGACACTGTAAGTCTTATGGGGAATGGTAAAGGACTTTCCTTAGAGATCTATGGATTTACTGGAAATGGCAAATCTAAATTTAGTTTCTGTGGAGTGGAGCTTTGGGATTATTTGAATACTTTATGCATTTTCTGTGTCTGATTATGGGCTCCTCCTGTGAGACCTTTGCATCTTCCACATTTAAGGCAGCTAGATAGCACAGTATCTTAAAGTTTTCAAAGCTGTTATCCTTTATATTTTTGTAATCACTGTATAAATTGTTCTGTTTCTTCCCACTTCACTCTGTATCAGTTCATATGTGTCTCAGTTTTCTCTGAATCCATTCCTTTCCTCATTTCTTACAGCTCAACAATATTCCATTTTATTCCTATTTCATAATTTGTTAAGCCATTCCTCAGTTGAAGGGCACCCACTTAGTTCCCAGATCATTGCTACAACAAAAAGTGCTGCTATATATGTTTTTTTTTTTTTACAAATGGGTCCTTCAAATGAAAAATATTATCCACCTCCAAAGAAAGAACTGATATTGCTAGAACAGACTGAAGCATGCTATTTTTCACTTTCTTTCATTTTTTTTCTTTTGAGCAAGTTTTCTCGTACAAAATGACAAATATGGTAACATTTTACATAATCATACATGTATAACCCATATCTTATTGTTTGTCATCTCAGGGAGGGGGGGAGGGGAAGGAAGGAATGATGGATAAAAATTGGAACCGAAAACTATAAGTAAAAATGTTTATCACAAAAACCAACCAAACAAAAAGCAAATGGGTCCTTCAACCTCTCTGACATAGACACCTGGTAGAACATTAATTTTGTTCATGCAAAAAATTTTGTAGGAATTCTTTCATTCTTTGATTTAAAAGTACCTCAAATATAGAAGTTGCTTAATAAATGCTTGTTGATTGATTGATTGTGATAAATGAGGTGAGAAGTTAACCTCAACCTAATTCCTGACAAACTACTTTTCAATTTTCTGAGTTCTTGTTGAGTCAGGAATTCTTACACCAGTAGTTTCTGTTCATGAGTTTAATGAAACACTAGGCTGTTCTGTTCAATTGCTGCTAAGTCTTGCTACTTAGTTAACTCTACTGATCAAGTTCTCTTTTTTTAATCAGCACCAAATACTTTAGATGATATCCATTTCATAATAAAGTTTTAGATCTGGTGAAGCTATGCCACCTTCATTTGTACTTTTAAAAATTATTTCCCTGAGGCTCTTGAGCTTCTGTGTCTCAAGATAAATTTTGTTATGATTGTAGTTCTAAAATACAGTTTGGTAGTTTGATTTTCTTTGCATCGTTGTAGTCATTGCATAAATTATCCCGATTCTGATCATTTCTCTCTATATTAGTTCATTCAAATCTAAGTCGTTCAGTAGCAAAAGCTTGGTAAGGAAGACTTGAGTTCAAATCCTGTGTGACCCTGGAAAAGTCATTTAACAGCCTCAGTTTCTTCATCTATAAAATAGGGATAAGAATCAGATACTTATTCACACAGCTAGGTGGCACAGTGGATAAAGGACCAGAATTAGAATCAGGGAGATCTGACCTCTTAGTAGCTGTGTGAGCCTGGGCAAGGCACTTAACCTCTGTCTACTTCAATTTCCTCATAGGTAATACAGAAATAATAATTGCACCTACCTCATAGAGTTGTTGTCAGAATCAAAAGAACTTTGGAAACCTCAAAATCCCATAGAAATACTATTTCTTAGTATTATTATAACAGAGCTGGGCCAGAAAGAGTCCAGTTTCCTTAAAGATAGGTATATTCTTCTGTATGTCCATTTTAAGCATTAATTCTAGGACCACCTCCCCACAAGTTTTTGTTTTTGTCATCTTGTTCCTTTATGTCACTCTATTCATGAAGGTCCTGGTCAAGAAGTTCTAGGCTTTGCCTTATTAGGAGTTAAGCAAACTCCTCTGGAGAGCATGAGGGCTGTACAGGTCACAGACGTAAGGAGGGAAATGGCAATGCCTTTAGCCCAGAAATAGATTTTGCAGTACCAAGGCCAAACCTAGATTCCTGGGTGCAGCCCAGCCTGGGCAGTGATGCTGTGTAAAAATATGTAGAAGAGACCATGTGGTCCTCCTGCCAAATTCCTGGATCAAAGCCACTTAGTGGCTGGCAACAGGAGCTGACATGCCTTAGGCTGAGTATGTGCCGACTCGGCTTGGCAGCTGGGGCTGGGCCAACATGCAGCAATGAGGAATACTCCCAGACAGCCATTTAGACAGGCTTCTCTTGGACCCAACTTAACAAAGTTGAGTTAGTCAAGTAAAATGAAAAAAATAAAAAAGTTGGAGGGACTTCTAAGGTCTGTTCCAGAGAAAGCCCCAGGAGGCCTGTCTCTAGTGATCTTACACTGTAAAACTTCTCCAGGCTTGGCAAATAAGCACAGGGTAGAGGTTGGCAAGTCAATGACTCCAGTATCTCACATGGGGTTCGTGGCTCTCTAAAAGCCTTTTTGGGGACTACAGGCATGTTATCACCTGTCAGATCATGTAGCTAAATAGCTAAAGTTTGAATCTGAAGAAAGGCAGCCTCTGAAAGGCTTTTTACAAATCCACAAACACTGGGGGAGCTGCATCTGTAGATTGGTCCAAGTTCAGAACTTACACAAAAGCATATCTGTAGATCAGAATACCTCTTTCTCACTGTTGATTCTCCTTTTTACATCTTAGAATTATTTCTGGTCTTGATTCAACTTTTAGGAGTACCAAGAGGAAGCAAAGATCAAAGTCAACCAAGGTTTGTATTTCATTTGCCCAAAAGCAATCCATTAAAAGTGTCTAGGGCTCTTGTACAAGTTTGTCCAAACCAAGGTAGTCACTTAAGAGGGAACACATTGCACAGAATATAGGCAGTGCTGGACACTCATGTCTCCACGCCTCTGCAGCTTGATATTAACCTGAGAGAGCTCCTGCTCTATGTTCTGGTCATGCTAGAATTCAGCCCACATAGAGAGCACTGATTTTCCCTAGGCAGAATTTAGTGAAAAGGTTTAGAAAGTACAACAACCCCACCCCCACTCCCCCCCAAAAAGGAACATATTCTCTATCACCTTGGTTTCTGGGGAAAGTGGGCTTAAATATAGAGCGTTGCATACAAAACATCCCTGCCTCAAGTTCACTTCTGAGTGTGGCATAGCTGATGGACTCGTTGCTCATTTGCTTGCATAATACAATATCTCACCTCCTGCATAAATTCACTGTTGGGTTTTGTCAAGTAGGTCACTTCTCAGGGGCAGATCCTTACTTGGCGTGGTTGCTGCAGCTAGCAGCTATGCTGACTTGGGGCATCTTTTTTGCCTTATTCAACCTTTCAAAGCTCACAAGGTTGTAATCTTGTCCATTTTGCCTTTGCTGCTCATTCACCTTATCAGAAAAGAATGAAACACAATAGAGACAAGAAGACACAGAAGTATTTGTGGTCACATGCCATCCAGGTGGAGAAATAAAGAGTCTGGTGGCTGGTAGCAAGATACCGTCACTTCACTCATTGCTATGTCTCCTACAACAAGGAATCTTACAACATTTCTTGTCTTGCTTGCCACTCAGGAAGAATTTGAGCCTTTTGTGTTCACATTCAACCCTGGCTCAAAATCCAATTAAAATGCTTTTTATCAGCATGAAACAAGCCAACAAGAAATAAACTTAGAATACCTATGCATGCTCAAGGAAATGAGAGAAAGGGCCCCTCCATTACACATTTCTGGAAGCAAGGTCACCAAAGCTCTATATGAATATTATATATACTCTAAGGAATAGGTGTTCATTGGCCAATCCTCCCCATAATTTTATGTCTATATGTATATCCATCCATCCATCCATTTATCTATCTCTTCTCCCTTTAACCTCTACTTTTTGAAATATTCTCCAAGGTTGAAGTTGGGTTTGCTTGTGCCTTCTCTCCCCAACTCTTTTGTCTCTAAATGACTCTCTCCATGATCTCTCTTATTTTTATATTTAATCTACTTGTTTCCATATTCCATCTACTCTGTGAGTTTATCTCTATTTTTTCCAGTCAAATAAGAGTAAGGCTCTTGAGTTTCTCACTTAACTCACCCCTCTCCTATATGTTTATAGGCTTCTTCTACTGTACCCTGATTACGAGATAGAGTAAGTTCTTCCCCCTGCATCCTTTTTTCACATTAACTCTTAATCTAGCCATGCCACCTCAATCCTGTACTTGTGCAGTTAATTTTTTGAATCCAAATATAGTACTTTATGTTCATCCTTATTACATTTCTTCCTTTTAGATTTTGCTCATTGCTTTAGCCTAGACCTCTTTGATTCTTAATTCGATCATCCAGTCTGTTACCTACACCCCCCCCAGCTTTGTGTCACTCATAAATTTGATAACTATATTATCTATGGCTTCATCCAAGGAACTGAAAAAATGTTGAACAGAACAAAGTTTAGGACATATCCCAAGGACACTCTAGTGTCTCCATGTTGCCATAATCCATTAATCTCCATTCTTTGGTTCTGTTCATTTAGTCAAACTTACCGAATCCTGTTTTTATCCAGGCCACTTCTTTCTATATTATACACACAGATATGATTTTGTAAAAATGTGTTGCTAAAATCTAGGTATACTATATTTATGGAATTCCCCTGTTCTACCAGTCTAGTAACCCTGTTAAAAAAGGAAATGAGGTTAGCCTAGCATGACCTATTCTTTAGGAACCCATGATGATTCTTTTTTTTTTTTTTTTTTGCAGGGCAATGGGGTTTAAGTGACTTGCCCAGGGTCACACAGCTAGTAAGTGTCTGAGGCTGGGTTTGAACTCAGGTCCTCCTGAATCCAAGGCTAGTGCCTTTATCCATTGCGCCACCTAGCTGCCCCCCCATGATGATTCTTAGCAGTCACCACTTCCCTTCCATTGTGCTTAAAGACCATACCTTTAAAAATAAAGTCCTAAATTTTGCCCAGAAATAAAATTCAAGTTTATCGTCTGTAGTTTTAAAAATGCAACTTCTTTCTCCTTTTGGAAATCAAGGAGTTTGGCCCCCTCCAGTTTGGCAGCATGTTGTTTCTTCACTGTAGTTTTAAATAGATCATTAGCATGGCCTCAATAATTCAGTTATTTCAGTTCCCTGGATATAGTTCTTCTAGGCTCAGTGACTTGGATCAATCCATTATGGGCAGTTGAGTAGTACTGTCTTCCCTCTGACATTTGCTAATATCATCCCATTCACTTTGCTTTTTTTTTTTTAAATAGTATTTTATTTTATTTTTTCCAATTGCATTAAAGATAGTTTTCAACATTCATTTTTGTAAGATTTTGAGTTCCAAATCTTTCTCCTTTCCTCTTTTCCCTACCTCCTCCTGAAGCCAGCAAGCAATCTGATATAGATTATACATTACAATCATGTTAAACGTATTTCCACATTAGACATTGTGAGAGAAGCATCATCCCATTCATTCTGAATAGCAGTCCTGTTCTTTCTCTGACTACCATCTTGTCCCAAATATAACTACAAAGACATTCTCTTTGTTTTCTTTACTTTTCATTGTAGGCTCAAAGGAAAGAGCATAAAATTCTATATAAAAAGTTAGCCCTGGAGGAATGAGACCCTTTCAAGATGGAAATCCAAGATGACATAAAGAATAACAATAATGTTGAGAAGGAAAGGGGGAGTTGTCTAAAGAAATGAATGTGTGTGCACAGGGAACTCATCAACCAATTTAGATTTTTGTACAGACATAGAGAGAAAATATGGTAGGTAACAGGCAGGACAAAGGTAAAATTAAAAATAGCTAAATCACAAGAGAAGCTGATGCTAGCAAAGAAAACTAAGAACAACAAAGGAGATTTAATTCTTTGGAGAGACTGGAGAAAATATGAGGATCAAGAATGGATAGGGCTGGGGCAGCTAGGTGGTACAGTGGAAAGAGTACCGGACCTGGAGTCAGGAGTACCTGGGTTCAAATCCAGCCTCAGACAGCTAACACTTACTAGCTGTGTGACCCTGGGCAAGTCACTTAACCCCAATTGCCTCACTAAAAAAAAAAAAAAGAATGGATAGGGCTACAACTCTGGGTGGATTGGATGAAGATAAAGGATGTGATAGCAAGTTGTCGAATATTCCTAACTTAATTTGCTTCAGTTTTCTTTGTCAAGTAGAACAAGACAAAAAATGGCTAATAATGAATTGATACCCAAAGTAAATAAGGAGATGTGAAGAGAGCAATAATCAGGTTATTAGGTCCTAGCGAACTACATTCTAGGTTGCCAAAAAAACTGGCAGATGTAATTGCTGAGACCTTTCCAGTGAATAGAATTTGAAAAATCATGGAGAGTGGAAGGAGTACAGAGAAGATGTCATCTCAAGTTTCAAAAGAAAGAAAAGAAGAGTCTGCAAACCCTACGTCAATGAGCTTGACTGATTCTTGGAACAATTCTGGAAATATTATTAAAAGTATAGTTAGTGAACATCTAAAAAAAAAAGGAAGTGGTGATCATAAAGAGCCAGCATGTCTTCACCAACAACTGGCCATTTCAAATTAATATTTTCTTTTTTGATCAGGGGAATAACTTACCTAGAAAGTTAATTGTCTCAGTGACCCTATTTGAAGTTTTCTTGTCAAAGATACTCGAATGGTTTACCATTTCCTTCTCCAGATCATTTTACATATGAGGAAACTGAGATAAACAGAGTTAAGTGACTTGCCCAGAGTCCCACAGCTAGTAAGTAACTGAAGCTGGATTTGAACTCCTCTTTTCCTGATTCCAGGCTTGGTGCTCTATCCATTGAGCCACATAGCTACTCTCAGAAAGGTAGAAACATGAAATGTAAAAAGGCAGGTTAGAGCACCGGCCCTGGAGTCAGGACTACCTGAGTTCAAATCCGACCTCAGACCCTTAACATTTACTAGCTGTGTGACCCTGGGCAAGTCACTTAACCCTAATTGCCTCACTAAAAAAAAAAAAGGCAGGTTAGAATCAGATTCTGCAGGGTAAAGTATGTATTTTGTCTCAGAGGCAATAAGACACTACTGGAGCTTCTGGAGCAAGAAAGTGACATGGTCAGTGTTTTGGGAATTTTAATTGGCAGCTGAGTGGAGGATGGGTTAGAGAAGGGTTGACCTGATAAAAGGAGACTTATTTGGAGGCTTTTATAATAATCTAGGAGAGATTATTATGATGAGAGTCTCCTCTGGGATAGAGAAAAGATGGGGACAGACACTAAAGATGTTGTGAAGGTAGTATAGACAAGACCTTACAATTAATTGAATGGGGGTGGGGTGGGGGATGTTGCAGAAGCCAGTGTTAATTTTGTAAATGAGGAAACTGAGGCCCTGGGAAGTTGTATTGCCTGAAGTCATGGAAGTAGTAAGTGTCAGAGGCAGGCCTGGAATCTAGGTCCTCTGACTCCTAAGGCAGTTTTTATTCCTTGCTTCCTCTTGCATGGCACTACCCTTTACACAAATAGGGGGTTAGGAAGAAGGGCAAATATTTGGGAAAAGATAACAAGTCCTTTTTGAATCTGTTAGGTTTGAGAAGTGTATGTATCATCTAGTGGAAATGGTCAAATTGATGCAGAATTATAATTTAGAAGAGAAATTAGGATTGGAGATGTAGATCTGGGAGTTATCTGCATAAGGATGATGATTGAACCTATGGAAGTTGATGATATCACCAAGAATAGAGAGCAGGAACTAGGACTGAGGTTTGGGGTATAACTACAGTCAGGGGGAAGGGCATGATTGCTGATCAAAAAAAAGGAGCATTAAAAAAAGAAATTACCATGGGGCAACTGGGTGGCGCAGTGGATAAAGCACTGGCCCTGGATTCAGGAGGACCTGAGTTCAAATTTGGCCTCAGATACTTGACACTTATTAGCTGTGTGACCCTGGGCAAGTCATTTAACCCTCATTGCCCCATTAAAAATTTAAAAAAAATTTTATTTAAAATTTTATTTAAAAAAATTAATAAATAAAAAGAAATTACCAGACAGGTAAGGAGGAGAATCATGACAGAGTGGCCATGGGTCAAGGCACAGGTGCAACTATGGAGGCATGAGTTAACCCCACACACTTCACAATACTAATTGGGACTATTGTGAGCATGGAAACAGTGGGGAGAAATCTAGGTCAGTGGGGTTAACTTTGCCCTCAAGTGGATTGATCTGGGACCCAACTATGGGCCCTGTGAGCAAAAAAAGTATAAAACTAGTTTTTAAGATTTTGGTGGGGGGAGCTCCTGAGACCCCAGGGAACATCTTTGCCCATTACCTCCTTGCCAGTGCTTAACTAGTATAAAATAATGCAACACATAGTATTTATATAGTACTTTAAAGTTTATAAAGCACTTTACGCATATCATCTTATTGGATCCTCACAATAACCCTGGGAGATAAGTGCTATTATTATCCCTCATTTACAGAGGCAGACAGAGGTAGGTTAATCATCTTGCCCAGGGTCACACAGCTTGTAAATTTCTGAGGCAAAATTTGAACTCAGGTCTTTCTTCCTGAATCTAATTCTGGTGCTTTATCCACTGTGCCACCTAAGTTGCCTTTAACTTCCTGAACTTCCTATTAGTCACTTGTGGAATTGCTTTCACCAGGGTTATCTGAAGGTACTTTTGTTAAGTGGATTGTCTGTTTGAATTTTGGGCCTCCAAGTGATCCATTGTCCCAGATGAAGAATTTTGTTGCTATTGGTTAGCTGATCAGTCACACCCAGCTCTTTGTGACCCCGTGGACCATATCATGGGATTTTCTTGGCAAGAATACTAGAGTGCTTTGCCATTTCCTGAGGTTAAGTGACTTCCCTAAGGTCACAAAATAAGTGTCTGAGGCCAGAATTTAATTCAGATCTTCCTTATTCCCAGGCCCAGTTCTCTATCCACTGAGTTACCTAGCTGCCTTTAACTGGGATAAAGAGTGGTCAAGAAGTATAAGAACTAAGAAAAGAGTAATTTCGGCTGAGTAAGAAGATAAACCAGATTACAAGTAGTTGAGAAAGGAAAAGAGAAGAAATTAGTCATTAATGGTTTGATATCAGTTTGGAAGATGGTAGATCAAAGATCTTAGTGTAGATCATAGATTTAGAGCTGGAAGGGACTTCTGAGGTCATCTAGCCCCAAATCCTCATTTTATAGATAAGGAAAGTAAGACCAAAGAGGTTAAGTGAATTACTTGAGGTCATACTGGTAATAACTAGAAAAGTTGGGATTTAATTCCAGACATTGTGAATTGAGGGCCAAAACTTTTTATTATACCCCACTAGAGGTTCTTCAGGTTCTGTGCTTAACTCTGTTCCATTGACCATTTTTATTTTACTTTTTTTGTTTGTTTGTTTGTTTGTTTTTAGTGAGGCAATTGGGGTTAAGTGACTTGCCCAGGGTCACACAGCTAGTAAGTGTCAAGTGGCTGAGGCCAGATTTGAATTCAGGTCCTCCTGACTCCAGGGCCGGTGCTCTATCCACTGCGCCACCTAGCTGCCCCTTTATTTTACTTTTATAAAGACATAAATGGCTTAGTCATACAATTTTCAGATGACATATCTTGAAGGGATACCTAAATCCCTGAAGACAGAAAATGGATCCAAAATGATCCTGACAGTCTAGAAAACTTTTACTGAATATAAAAGGATTAAAGGGAACAGAAATACATGTAAAATCTCATACTTGGGTTTTAAAAAGCAACTTTACAATTATGAAATGACTAGACAACATCTGGGATTTTTAATGCGCTCCCAGTTCAACATGAATTAGGCTACCATCAGTGGTGCAATGGATAGAGTTCTGGACCTGGAGTCAGGAAGACTCATTTTCCTGAGTTCAAATCTGACCTTAGACGCTTACTAGCTGTGTGACCCTGCAAGTCACCTAACCCTGTTTGCCTCAGTTTCCTTACCTATAAATAAGCTGGAGAAGGAAATGATAAATTGGTATCTTTGCCAAGAAAACCCCAAATGAAGTTATAAAGAGTTGGACATGACTGAAAAATGAATGAACAACATCTAACTCAGTATAAGATCGATATCGAACTCATTTTGAGTTAGCTAAAGCTCTCCCACAAGCTAAAGCTACAGTAAGAGAGGCATAGTGTGTAGGACTAAGGAGGTGATAATTCCAGGTTCCTGTGTACTGTGTTCAATTCTGGCTGCCACATTTTATAAAGGATGTTGACTTGGGAGGGTGTCCAGAGTATAAATATGATGGTGAAAGTCTGCAAGATGTCATTTGAGGACCAGATGAAGGAACTAGGGATGATTAGCATTGAAAAGAGAAGTCGTAGGAAAGACACAATATCTGTCTTCAAGTAGTCAAAGAGTTGTCATGTGGAAGAGGGATTAGACTTGTTTCCAAATGGCAAATTTAATCTTGACATAAGGAAAACTTTGTAACAGAATGATCCAGAAGTAGAATTGACTGCTATGTGGGGTAATTCATTTCCACTTGATAGAGACCTTCAAGCAAAATGAATATATGAATGAATAAAAGAAAAAATGAATGTATAAATAAAAAATATATGTTTTAACCACTTGTTGGTAGAGGGGATTCTTGTCCAGTTTTGTGTTGGGATACATGACCTGTAACTCTCCTTCTAACTCTAAGGTGGTGTGATGAGCAGATTTATCTTATTTGGGGCTCCTGAAACTATTCTTTCAGAACAGTTTCACTCTTTTGCATTCATTCACTCATTGTTATCTACTTTATAAGAATGAATGTAGGGGGCAGCTAGGTGGCGCAGTGGATAAAGCACCGGCCCTGGATTCAGGAGTACCTGAGTTCAAATTCGGCCTCAGACACTTGACACTTACCAGCTGTGTGACCCTGGGCAAGTCACTTAACCCCCATTGCCCCGCAAAAAACAAAACAAAAAAATAACAAAAAAAACAAAACAAGAATGAATGTATGCATATTTATTAAGGACCTTACAATGTGCCAAGACTTTGCTAAGCATGAAGGATACAAATACAAAAGCAAAGATAACTTTTAAAAATCCAAGTTGATTCATGACTACTATGCATTCACACATCATTGTGGATTGAAATAATTTTTGTTTTGGTCATCAGAATTTCCTTCTTGAAAAGATTTTATTTCTCTTGGATCATTTTTCCTTTTACAATTATAGACCATGGGATTCTGCAGTCTCCTAAATGAACAATTTGAAATCCATTATCCCCAAATCTAGGATTTCTATTAAACTATACTTTTGTTATTGTTCAACCATTTCAGTCATGTTTGACTCGTTGCCACCCTATTTGGGGTTTTCTTGGCAAACAGACTGGAGTTGTCTGCCATTTCCTTCTCCAGCTCATTTTACAGATGAGGAACTAAAGCAAACTGGGTTAAGTGACTTGTTAGGGTCACTCAGCTAGTAAGTGTCTGAGGCCAGATTTGAACTCATGAAGATAAGTTCTTCTGACTCCAGGCCCAGCATTCTATCCATTGTGCCACCTAGCCACCCAAATTATGCTTATTTTAACTGTTGTTTCTTCTCCTATTGAGCCTCATCCAAATAATCTCTGTCATGTTTTCTCCTTTCAGTTTGTGGATTTTCACATTTTAGTGTCTTATCTTGAAATGCAATGTCATTTCTTTGTCCCTTTGTTTAATCTATTTTTTTAACTTTTTTTTTTCTTTTTAGGGCAATGAGGGTTAAGTGACTTGCCTAGGGTCACACAGCTAGTAAGTGTTAAGTGTCTGAGGCCGGATTTGAACTCAGGTACTACTGACTCCAGGGCCGGTGCTCTATCCACTGCGCCACCTAGCTGCCCCCTAATCTATTTCTTTTTAATGCAATAAACTCTTCTATTTCTATATTATAGCCATGTGTCACATTTAATCAAGTTTTGGTAATATCTCTGAGGTAGAATTTATCTCCTTGCATTAAAGTCTCATTCATTTTGCTTAGTTTATTTTTAGAGTATGCTTTGTGTATAGCCATCAGAAGTCACAAATTTTATTGTTACCTATATTGCTTGAACACAATGCTTGGCACATAGTAGGAGTTTAATAAATATTTATGAACCTTTCTTCTTGTGAATTGGACTTTTCCATTGATTTTTTTTTTCTGTGAACTACCTGTGACTCTTTCAATGGGCTCTGCTTGCTGAAGATATGTGACTCATTTTCCTACTCTCTATCCATTTCCAGTTAAAGTTCTTCTTATTAAATTTATGGATGTCCAGGAAAATAGCATAGAAGATCTTATTGCATGCACCCCATCCCTGGAAGCTAAGAGCCTATTGTACACTATTTTAAGTCATAGTTTATAGATTCAAATTCTTTTATTAGATATCATTTTTTTTTTAGTGAGGCAATTGGGGTTAAGTGACTTGCCCAGGGTCACACAGCTAGTAAGTGTTAAGTGTCTGAGGCCGGATTTGAACTCAGGTACTACTGACTCCAGGGCCGGTGCTCTATCCACTGAGCCACTTAGCTGCCCCCTATTAGATATCATTTTAAAAATCAGGTGTTTGTAGCACAAATCTAATTTCTCTTTAGAAGGACTAACCTTCAAAAGGCTTCGTTCATGAAAGCATTTGCTCCTAAGGTCTTTAGTATCTTCCTCAAGACTTAAGTAATCCATGTTTGGATAAAATAGCTTTTCCCTATTAACCAATTGTTTCCCTTCCCATCCCAAACCCCCACCTCACTGGACCCCCATTGGTCCAGAAGTTTATTTTTCCCTTCTTGAGCATTTTGTGGATTGTCCAAATCAACTTTGGCTGTTAGCTACCTATATTATTAGTCACTAACCCTATCCCAGATATGGGCTGTCTTTTTAGTAATTCTTAAAGCTGCCATGTCCTTGGAGCATAATTCACCTAAAGTATATAGGGAAGCTCTGGCTTCCAATCCTTCCTTAAGCCTAAACTAGGCTACAGAGTTTGAGAATGGAAAAAGGAATCCAACTCTCTAATTTTACAAATAAAGAAACTGAGGCCCAGAGAAGAGAAGTAACTCAGTCATAGTCCATAGTCTCTTGAACTCTCGAAACAATGCTCTTCCATCTTAGAAAAAAATTCTCTCTTTCTTAGGAAACAGTAAGGAACCTGTAAGTGCTCTTTAGAACTTGGTGTTACTCTGAGTCAGCTCACATTCAGCAAGTTTCTGATACACATCACCATCTTTCTCCTTTGTCTTTAGCAACTCAGCAGGAAATTACTAACCTAACACCTTCCCCTGAATGTGGCAGGATGGAGAGACTGGTTTACCACAGAAACTCTCCAATAGATGAAATGACCTGAGCAAGAACCTAATTGGATTGTTTATTTTCCACTATGAAGAATTCTCTATTGCCCAAGGAAGTACTGTTATCCCAATGGTCAGGGAACAAGGGCCCTCCCTCATTTATTCTCAAACCTCAGGCTTCATTCTTCCGTGCAACAAAGTGTTGTCTTCCCACTAGTGAAGTCTTAACACTATTCGAGAATAGGTAGGCTACACTGTATTCTACCCACGTCAGATATTATCTGATGTACTGTGCTCAGTTCAGGGCATCACATTTTAGAAAGTATGTTGGTATGCTATAGGACATCCCAGGAAGGCAACAAAGATGAAGAAGAGCCATAATATAATGTGATATGAGGAATGGTTGAAGGAACCAGTAACATTACTGGCCTCAGTTTCCTCAAATATAAAAAGGCCACTGAAGGTCCTTCTAGCTGTACATTTATGATCCTATGACATGGGTAGGGGAGAAAATTTCCAGGAGGGACATGAGAGCTGCCTTTAGTATTTGAAAGGTTGTCATTTGGAAGAAGGATTAAACTTGTTTTACTAATTCTCAGAAGGCAGAATCTAGAAGTGGAAAAGAAGAAAATTTAGGCTTGGCATAAAGAAAAACCTCCTAACATTTGAAGCTAAAAGTGAATTGAGCTGGACCCCTGGCTCCAGATCTTGCTTTCTGGACTTGTCCACACCTGAAAATACCTCTGCCCTGAGGACCAATCTCTTCATAGTTGAGTCCTTTTCCCCAGTTAGCATTTTATGAGATGCCCAGGTCACATTCATTTCACAATTAGCTTCACTCCTGACTCTCTGAACTTCTTCATATCTTAAGTCAAGACAATAAAAAAACCAATAAATCAAGCCCTGATTTGTAGCATTTGCTGCCTCCTGAGGTTTAAATGCCCATACAGGATATTTAAGAACCAATTCTCAAAGAGCGGGCTTCAGCATGCTCTTGCCCGTGTCTATTATTTCATCGTATCAGAGAGCTAGGGCAGGAAGGGACTTTAGATGATGTCTAGTTCACCTCCCTCATTTTACAGAAGAAAAAAATGAGGCCCAGTGAAGTTAAATGATTTTCTTAAAGTTATACAAGTAATATGTATCAAAGGCAGAATTTGAATTTGGGTCCTCTGATTATAGAGCCAGTGTTCTATCTACTAGATACCCTGCTGTTGTTAAAAGGTTCATGGATACCCATTAGGCCATGTCAGCCTAGAACAGAAGGCTGCAAACAGACTTTGCATTCACAGGATGAAGATGGATTACATTTGGCCCCACATGAATGAACAGTAATGGATGATTGGATTGCAGTATGCCAAGGAAAGTCACTTTACTATGGTCACAAGCTTGAAAAGAAATTCTTGGCTAAAATCCGCCTTTTGTGTATTTCTTAAAATATTTTTAAAAAGAACAATCCACAAATATTTTCTCTCACTATTTGTGTTTCTTTTAGGATCTTGAAATGGGACTTATGTAGCTACTAGAAGAAATGGGTGGGGGGTGGAGGGGAGGGCACACATGCCCACTTGAGAACTGGCCTCACAGAAAGGAAAAGTCTAGGCCTGTGTATGGCAAAGGGATCTGAGAGAAAGGTTTGGTTGCTGGAAACAGATATGGTCAGAGGCCAATAGGATATTCAGGCTGGAGTCCAATGCTATCATTTTACAGAGGAGAAAACTGAGGTGCAGAGAAATTGATTTGCCCAGTAAATGGTCATAAGAAACAGTTGTAGTATAATACAATCTTAAGATTTAGAGTTGGAAGGATGTTAGTGACTATAGGTTACTCCAGTCTGCTCATTTTATAGCTAAAGAATATGAAGCTCAAAGGGCAGCTGGGTGGTGCAGTGGATAAAGCACCGGCCCTGGAGTCAGGAGGACCTGAGTTCAAATCTGGCCTCAGACACTTGACACACTTACTAGCTGTGTGACTCTGGGCAAGTCACTTAACCCTCATTGCCTGCCCCCCCCCAAAAAAAGATCTAGGTATATAGAAAAGATGGAAATACAAGAATATGAAGCTCAGAGCAGTTAAATGACATTAATAATAATAATAACTTTTATACAATAATTGCTATTAAGCACTTTACAATTATCATTTGATCCTCACAACAACCCTGGGAGTTAGGTGCTGTCATTATCCCCATTTTACAGATGAGGAAACCAAGGCAAATAGAGGTTATGTGACTTGCTCAGGGTCACACAATTATAAGTGTCAAAGGGAGGATGTGAACTCAGGTTTTTCAGAATTCTATCCACTGCAAAGCCTAGCTGCCACTGAGCTGCCCTAGCTAACTTAAGGTCCACTAATAAGTAATAACGATTCAGTAGCAAGTAAATGATTCAGCATTTAAACCTTGGTCTTCTGACTTCAGTTCTAGAGCTTCCCTCCCTATTCCCGCACCCAACGAAAGATTGAAGGGAACATGAGAGGAGGGAGGGTGCCATAAGTGAACTTAATTCACTTGGGTTTGTCTTAACAATGTTCTCTTAATTATAGATTGGACTTTTTTTGGGGGTAACACTATAGTACAGATTTTAGTAACTCCTCAAACTAATAAGAGTTAATATATATGATTAAGGTTTACAAATGTAACTTCCCAGTTTTCAGTGGTGCTGCAATGGGAATATGTGCCATTAAAAATAACCATGGCCACTGAGCAGTCTTTTTTTTTTTTTGTGAGGCAATTGGGGTTAAGTGACTTTCTCAGGGTCACATAGCTAGTAAGTGTCAATTATCTGAGGCAAGATTTGAACTCAAGTATTCCTGAATCCAGGGCCGGTGCTCTATCCACTGCACCACCTAGCTGCTCCTGAGCAGTCTTTTTGTAGGGAGTTCATAGGACTCATGACATTTGAATTTAGGATTGGAAGAGGGTACTAGGAAGGAGGGCATGGAGAGCTCATCTTTGTTGAGCTACAAGGAGAAGTTGGGGCGGGGGAATACTGAGGGTCTCCTGGACCTGTGCCTTGGTTACCAAAACTTTTGTGTGCTGATGTTGGTGTATTCTCCCACAAATATACAGACAAGAGTGAATATATGGGAAGAGTGAATATGGAGTATGATGGTAGGAAGGAACACATGCAGGGAATACAAGTGGTCAAGGCAATTATTGCCTCTAGTATTGCCAGACCCTGATGACCTTTCTCTTCTTGTGAAATCCTCATGAAGCTCCCCACTGGACTCAGCATCTCTTTGGGGCCATTATCTGGGCTCCCTGGGTCTGTTCCTTGACTCTTTTTTTGCAGGACAATGAGGGTTAAGTGACTTTTCCAGGGTCACACAACTAGTAAGTGTCAAGTGTCTGAGGCCAGATTTGAACTCAGGTCCTCCTGAATCCAGGGCCAGTGCTTTATCCACTGCGCCACCTAGCTGCTCGATGTTCCTTGACTGCCATGGATAGTTCTCTCTTGAATCCATAGTCAGCTTTCTTCTCTGATGCCAAGGGTCATGCTCCATGATGCTGCTTCCTATTTTTAATGCTGACTTTCTTTCTCTATGTCTGTCTAAAGAGATCCTGTTCTTTGCCTTAAATTACTTGACTCTCTGAACTGTTTGACTACTGTCAAATGCTGGCTGCAAGTGAATAGTTCTGTAACAGACTTCCATGATGAATGGGATAGGAAAAAAGAAATCCTTTTCCTCTTCTCCCTCCCCACCTTAAGAAATAATAATAGGGGGCAGCTAGGTGGTGCAGTGGATAAAGCACTGGCCCTGGATTCAGGAGTACCTGAGTTCAAATCTGGCCTCAGACACTTGACACTTACTAGCTGTGTGACCCTGGGCAAGTCACTTAACCCCCATTGCCCTGCAAAGAAAAAGAAAGAAAGAAAGGAAGGAAGAAAGAAAGAAATAATAACAAAAAAAGTACTTCACTCTAAGTGGCTGGATTCTTTCTCTATTGCTGGTTTCAGTCTGAATTAACTACAGAGCTGATAAAGAGCATGGCCAAGCTTCAGCCAGGCAATGTCAGTTGCCCCTTCTAATTCAATCAAGAAATTTTTTCACACTTTGAGAAGGGATACAGGGCATACATATTTCTTTACTATTAGTTTAATACCTCATTACCTGCCCCTTACGTTCTATAATTACATCTTGAGCTAGAGAAGATAAATTATCCCCTCTTTATATTTAGAAATTTATTCCCATTAGTATTAAATAAAACAGATGGCTACCTACACTGATTGGTATGGTTAATAAGGATAGTGGGAGAGAGATTCAGAGAGAGGTTTTTGTCTTTAAAGATTTAGGAGATGTTTATTTTTCAGTGAAAGCTGAGGTGGGAAAGGGAAGAGACCTAGAGCCCACTAGAGAAAATATATAAATCATCATTAACCCCTAAACCTGGTAAGAAGAATCACTGAAGCTATATATATTAGAAAAGCATCATTATTATACACAAAAACCCTAGAGGCAGCTAGTTGGCACAATGTATAGAATCCTGAGCCTAGATTCAGGAAGACCTGAACTCAAATCTGACCTTAGACACTTACCAGTTTCATGACCTAGGGCAAATCCCATAACCTCACTCTGCCTCAGTTTTCTCAATTGTAAAATGGGGATAATAATGGCACTTACCTCCCAGGGTTGTTGGGAGGATTAAATGAGATAATATTTGTAGAGCACACACCACCACGTCTGGTAAAAAGTAGAAACTTTGGGGCAGCTAGGTAGAGCAGTGGATAAAGCACCAGCCCTGAATTCAGGAGGACCTGAGTTCAAATCTGGCCTCAGACACTTGACACTAGCTGAGTGACCCTAGGCAAGTCACTTAACCCTCATTGCACCACAAAGAAAAAAAAGAAAGAAAAGAAAAAGTAGAAACTTCATAAATATGTGCTTCCTTCTTTCCTTTTAGATACGTGGGCAAACTTTAGGTGGGGCCCAGTTAAAAATTCTTTTATATATGAGATATTATCTACATTTAGGAGCTTTCCTCACAGATGAGTGCTTCTATTTCCTCTGTATGTAAGAGTTTATTTCTACACGTGGAACTCCATGGCTATGCTACAAATGGAGGCTCTTGTCTTATGTTCTTTACGTGCTCTGGATGTATCAAGATTTCTTAACCTTTGTCCTGGATCCCTTTGGCAGTTTGGTGGAGCCAATACACATATTCTAAGAATAAAGTTTTAAATAATTGAAGGAAATGCTAAATTTCATTGAAAAATTAGTGAAAATAATGACATTTCTTCCCCCCTCACCCATAAATTTTTTCACAAACATCCGGAGGGTCCATTGACTCCAGGTTAAGAACTTCTTTTCTTAGCGATGTGCTGATAGATATTTAACAAATGGCTCTACAAAAAACATAAGATGCACTTTTGTTTTATTCTGCATAATTTAAAATTTTTCTATCATCTCTTCTACCACATTTAGACAACCAATAAAATGATAAATTGAACACTGATTTATAACATTTGCCAGTTTCTGAGGTGTATCTACTAACATCAACTTTAATGAGCCTCGGCCTATACAAATTGCCTCCAGCATATTCCTGTCTGTTCTATATCCGTTTTACATGTGGAGAGTTCTGAGTATACATGTTACATGAAGCACTTTCCTTGTAACAACGATAGGCATAGTCCCTTGGCAAGTGATTTCATTGCTATAGGATATTCGTGTGTGAGAAAAATCCCTCTGCTAATGTTTGTAGCACATTCTCTACAACTTATAGTCTTCAAGAGTTGCCTAGAACAATGTGAGGTTTGGGACTTGCCAACAGTCTCACAAATATTATATGTCAGGGTCTACATGACTTGCTGGAGTCACAAAGCCATTATGACTCAGTCACAGAATTTGAATCCAGGTCTTCCTGGCTTCAAAGTCAGCTCTCTTTACACATTAGATGGTACTGATTCTTTTTTCTTCCAATAACCCAGTGAAGTGGTAGTAAAAATTTTACTATTTTCATTCCAGTGGGAAGGAGACCGAGCCATATAATTGCCCAAGATCCTATAGCTAGATGTCAGAACCTAAAACCAAGTTGCTTGATTCCTAGTCTAGTGTTCTCTGTCCATGATGGCCTTTGATGGATACTGGATCTCACAGTTATATCTACTCCTTCTCACCCCACACTGGTGCAGATCTCAACACACTCATGTCCTCTCCTCTTTGATAATCTGTGCCCCTGCCCTTCCCCTGTGACAGAGTAGAAAGGTCTTTGGATCTGCATTCCTAAGACCTGGGTTTCAATCTTGGCTTTGCCACCTGTGTGGTCTTGAACAAGTTACTTTCTCTGTAGCTTCAGTTTCCTTACATATAAAATGAGAAAACAAGACTAGTTGACTTTCTATGAACCTTCCAATTCAGAAACCTATGATCTATAAATCTTTCTAAGAGGATTTTCTCTAGGGCTTTTAACATTTTGTGGCAACCAATGTAATGGATCCCTTTACCCTTTACTGTTCTGGGACTAGTGGGGCTTTTCCTTTTGTCACTTTTCAATGACTGAGTGGAATGGAGATGTACTTATGTGTTTTTATTCTGCTTAGAATAGATATTTATTCGTAGGAAGGAAAAGGCAATTCACTGGGTTTAGACTTCTGATTTCATTGGTGTAGGGAGTTAAGAAGCTTTCTACTTTCTAAAGTCTTTCAATATAGGTATTCTGCAATTTACCAGTATTTTTAGAGTGCTCTGTAAATTGACCGGGATCCCAAAATCAGTATATGTGTCAGAGGAAGGACTTGAATCTACATTTCTTGACCCTGGGGTTGACTTTCTCACCTTTTTCTTCTTTGAATCTGCCACAATAGAGGGGTTGTTGAGTCATTTCAGTTAGGTCTGACCGTTTGTGACCCTATTTGGGATTTTCTTGGCATAGATAATGGAGTAATTTACCATTTCCTTCTCTAGCTCATTTTACAGATGAGGAACTGAGGCAAACAGGTTTAAGTGGCTTGCCCAGGGTCACAGAGCTAGTAAGTGTCTTGGGCCGGATTTGAACTTAGGTCTTTTTTTTTTTACTATAGGCCCAGCACTCTATCCACTGTGCCATCTAGCTGAACCTACAATGAAGGAGTAGGGAGATAAATATTGCATATATATGTTGCATCTATTCCTAGGATAGATTTGCTATTATTATATAGAAATATTTTGTTTAAGGCTTTCAAAATAGAATAAGTACCTTACTTTTGTTTTTTGTGTTGAGGCACCTTTGGTATCACTTAGTATGTGGTCTGGTACTATGTGGGAGCTATTTTTGCCTCCCAAATACTGTTAGATGCACATAGATAAAATCTGGAACTGACATGCCACATAGCTTAGATTTTCATCAGTAGCGTGGGTTTCTCTTATGTGATCTCTTTCATTCAAACTGTAAAAACCAGGGGAAATCTTGCTGCCTCTTTTCAAACCTACTGAATCAGCAGCTACTGCCTACTATTTTTGAATAATTTCTATGCCATAAAATCTCATGAATTCGGGCTGATTTGGGGGAAGGCCATTTTGAATGAGGGAAGAATGTGAACTAAGGAAAAACTTTAAAAGGAAAGTCAGTCTCTCAGTCAGTCAAAAAGCATTAATTAAGTACTTACTATGTGCCAGGCACTGTGCTGTGTCCTTGGGATACAAAGTAGTTCATCATTTCCAAGTTCATATAGTAACAAGGTGAACATTAACAAAGTCATCCAAGGGAAGAGAGATTCCTTGGCCCTGGTTTAATGAACAGATAAGAATGATATGTAATTAGGATGTCTGTCACATTGCAAATGCCAAGTGAACAGTGCCAATGACATCGATTGTTTGATGTACACATGCACTTCTAAAATGCTTTAAAGACACTTTGTTCTAAAGTGGTTTAAAGACAAGCTCTGTTATTGAACATAACCTATACTTTGTAGATGGATTGATAACTTACATTCCTATAGTGCTTTAAAGCTAAAAAGTGTTTTTGTAACAATAACCCTATGAGATAGACAGTATGCTACATTGTCTTCTTTTATAGATGAAAAAACTGAGATTTAGAGACATTGTGTGACTTGTTCATGGTTACATTCCTAATAAGTAACAGAGTGGGGATTCAAACCCATATCACTTGGCTACTGCAAGTCCAGTACATGCACCATGCTGTCTCTCAAGGTTTGCACGTGCGCTTTGTTCCCAACAACCCTATAAAATATCACTATCATAAATCTTAATTTAATGTAAGAAGTTTTTCTTGAGGATAGGCATGTTTTCTTTCCTCTGAGAGGCTCTTATTTCTCTAAACAGGACAGACATAAAAATATGCCTTTTTTTTTTTAGTGAGGCAATTGGGGTTAAGTGACTTGCCCAAGGTCACACAGCTAGCAAGTGTTAAGTGTCTGAGGCCGGATTTGAACTCAGGTACTCCTGACTTCAGGGCCAGTGCTTTATCCACTACTCCACCTAGCCGCCCCAAAAATATGCCTTTTAAAAAAATTATAAAGAGCTAGAAATCAAAGGGATGCCCATCAATTGAGGAATGACTGAATAAGTTGTGGTATATGATTGTGATGGAATGCTACTGTTCTATAAGAAATGATGAGTGGGTTGATTTTATGAAAACATGGAAAGACTTGCATGAAATAACAAAGAATGAAATGAGCAGAACCAAGAGAACATTGTATATAGTAACAGCAATATTGTTTGAAAACTAAATGTGAATGACTAAGCTATTCTGAGGTATATGAATATTCAGATAAACTATAAGGGATCTATGAAAGAAGATGCTATCCACCTCCACAGAAAGAACTTATATATGGAACTGTGCATTGTATATCAATATGTATATGTATACACACACACACACACATACACACACACACATATCTGTGTAAGATGTTGTCTTTCTCTAGCGTGGGGTTGGGAGGAAAGGAGAGAAAAATCTTGGAATTCTAATGTGCCAAAAAATATTAAAAATAAAAACACTATACATACACACATACATACACGCATATATATATATATATATAAATCTTGGCATAGATCCCCCCAAAAAAACATAGCAGGGGTCATCCTATGGACCGTGCTCAGAGTTTCTGTTCCTGTTTCCACTTGACCATGTTAAGGGCTAAAATTCTAGCTAAACTATCTAAAATATCTAATGAGTGGTCATCAATAAATTATAAGCTTTAGCAAGAGTTAGACTTTTAAGCATTTATTAAGGAGAATAAGAATTTGGTAAAGAGCGAAGAAAAGGCCTAGATTCCTATCTATTAAAGGGAGAGCACATTTCTAGCTCCGTTCTCCACCAGAGTCCCAAAGGAAAGATCCCGAGTCAGAGCACCCAGCTCTTCATTCTTTCTCCCACTAGCAAACATCACTTCCTGATGCCAAAGAAAAGACTCCTGGTCTTGCCCTCAAAGACCTTCGCTTCATGGGAGGAACTCTTCTACAGTAAGTCTCCAGCAGGTGGTGTCATTCCAATCGTTACAATCACATGGGAGCTTTGGGACTTACAGTGGGAGGACTTGACAGTATTATATAAAGTGAAAAGTCCCTATATCATATAATAGTGGCAGGGGAATACTGTGCTGCATCAGTTAAAAGAAGAGACAGCTTCTGGGTCAGTCTTTTTAACTTGCCTAGGTGGCAGGTAGTATGCCTACAGAGATTTTCCATAAACAAGGGTGGGTGAAATGTGTGATGTCCTCACTCTCTCTCTCTCTTTTTTTTTTTTGCTGTACATGGAGCATGGATTCAAATATGTGAGCTGGCTGCCTTTTCTGTTTTGTGGGGTCTTTTTTCCTGAGCTAAGTGTTCAAATATTGTTCTTGGGGTAGATATGCCCTGGCTTGGAGGTAACCTGCTAAGTTCTAGAGGTCCAGAAGCCCTGTGTTCCAAAAAGTTGGAGTTGGCTGGCTGCAAGGGACACTTCTGCATTGGAGAGGACACTGTCAACAAGAGTATAGGACCAAGCCTAAACATTTTGCCAATAGACACATACTAACAATTGTTTGGATAATGAAATGTAAATGCCTAACTAGCAATCCTGCATATAATTACTTTATGTTCTGATGATGCTTAAGCACCAGTCTCCCAGCAGATTATAATACTTATGTTGTTACTGAATCCTGTTTTAATTTATTCTATTAAGGCATTGTCTCCTTAGAGGCCAGACTCCCCAGGACTGAATCTAGTCCAGATAACATTCATGGGTGCAAAATAGGGAGTGAATGTGATAATCCAGCAACTGTAGTCCCAGCAGAAATTTCTGGAGGTTAGAGAACAGAAATAACTTTTTCAATAAGAAATTTGGCTTCTGGGTCATGTGACTACTTCTGGGTCCTTTGACTAACAAGATAGTGGAGTAGACACTCTCTCTGATCCTCAAGCCTTCTCAAACTTCTCCAAAATAGGTCTTATGGGGCAGCTAGGTGGCACAGTGGATAGAGCACCGGCCCTGGAGTCAGGAGTACCTGAGTTCAAATCCAGCCTCAGACACTTAACACACACTTACTAGCTGTGTGACCCTGGGCAAGTCACTTAACCCCAATTGTCTCACTAAAAATAAAAAATAAAAACCAAAATAGGTCTTATACAAAAGGGACAAAGACATTTCAGTTGTCTTTACAATCTAAGACACCAAAAACCTTAAAGAGGTAACAACCCGATGAAATAACCACAGAAAAAGCTAATTCCCTAATCACTAATGACTCACTCAGCTTCCTTGTCTACTGGCCACCATTTTCTGGCAAGCCTACCCAGAGGCTTGCAACAGAATTCTGCCCCCTCCACCCCAAAGCACTATGGAAAGCCAAAAGACTTACTCTACCTGGAACAGCAACACATTGTGCTGCAACAGTGCTCACTCAGAGAATTGAGAGACAGAGGGAACTAGGGAATTGCACTCATTTATGGTGTGGCATTCCATCAGGCCTAAAGGAAAAGAGACTGGCATCCATATGTTTCCAGTTTTGTCCTCCTAGAAGCCACTTAGGCAGAGACTGAGGCTGGTGAAATATGAATTTCTCAACATAGGAGGAAGCTGAGATAGCCTCCTAGGGAAACCACTATCAGAAGGGAAAGAGTCAGAAAGGGAGCTATAGGGAAATATAAAGATGAAAGATTAAGTTACAAAAGATTTCAGGAGGAAGAAAACTAGGTTAAAGACCTTGAGCACCAGCATACAAACCAACAGGGAAGATATTAGTAACAAAAGGGAATATGACCTTTAGAGTGGGAAATGAATTTAGAATTTGGAATTAGAAACAAATTTAAAGTTAGAACTGAATGGATGGACTGAGTTGCAAACACCCCAGACAACAGAAATATAATAAAGGTAAACACATAACAGCAATTTAGAAAGGCACATTTAATGGAATAAATTACCTTAGGAAAAGGGGGGGAAAGGGGCAGCTAGATGGCGCAGTGGATAGAGCACCAACCCTGGAGTCAGGAGGACTTGAGTTCAAATCTGGCCTCAGACACTTAACACTTATTAGCTGTGTGACCCTGGGGAAGTCATTTAACCCCAATTGCCTCACTAAAAAAAAAAAGAAAAGAAAAGAAAAAGAAAAAGGGGGGGGGGAGAGAAAGGGATTAGCAACAACACCAGCAACAAAATAGTAATAGAGAAATCATGAAGAGAGTTTTTTTCTAAAAGGAGACAAGGTGAAAGCAGAAATCAAATAGAAGTAATGGTGAATGAACAGAACTAAAACATTGTGGTCTAAACCTCACAACACCTGGCCACAGATGAATCAATGTATTTTTTGTGGAACTATACTGCAGAGGGAGAAGGCATATAAAAGAAAAGGAGGAGGATGAACATAGAAAGGAATATATATGTGCTATACTCTTATCAAGTTAAAGGTTAATAATGAAAGGAAAATAACTCCTGTAAATTTTTTCAGGAAGAAGAGGGTGTGCAGGAAACTGGTTAAGGTGGTAAAAAGAGAGGGATTGAAATAGGTGGGGAAAGGGGAAATCTTGTTTCAGTGGTGGGAGGTAGTTCTAATGAATAATGGTCTCATGGAGGGAAGAGAAATATTCTATAGTGGGAAATGATGACCTTACAATGGACATAATCTGCAGAAATTTAGTGCTTAGAGATATCATTCATTACCTCTGAGAGAAGGGATGGATGACCAGTGATGGGGAACTACTGGGGAGAACGTACCCAAAAAAGTGGGTGGACACTGGTCTAGAGAGGTTTTACGGTAAATAGGAAAAGTAGGTACTGCATAATCAGGGACATAGGAAAGTTCCTATTACAGGGCAATATTTTTATCCCCTCTATCTTCTGAAGAAATTGGTATTTCCAATAGTGAGGCACAACAGGAAAAAATGGAAGCAAGATATGCAAAAGAATTTGTTATGGGCCACGGCCACCCCAGAAGTTCTCTGAGGTAAATCAAAGAATCTTCTCCTAGAGAAACTAAACCAAAGGACAGACACACCTAAAGAGCTAAGTGGAACCAGATCAGGACTGAGCTAGCTCCAGGACCACCACCCTTCATTACAGTCTCCCTTACACCTGGGGAGATAAGATTAGGTGTGGCTTCTGCCTTTGTGGCCTGAGGAGCAGAGAGATGGCTTGAGAGATCTGAAGCCACCCCTCACCCAACTCCTCCAGCCACCACCAGTGGGGGATGGTCCTCCCTCAATAAGGGAACTTTCCACAGTCAGATGATCACCCCCATCAGTCCTCTATAAAAGTATCTGCCTGTCTCCTGCTTGAGGAGATTGGTATCTCAGAGCCACACTCTGTGCCATGTCTTCTCCCCATGAGAAGAAGTCCAAGGATTTCTCTCTCGGTTTCCCTTCCCCAGCCCCTAAATAAACTATGATCTTATTCTATTGGATTTGTGTGCAAGAGGGTGTAATTCTTTAAAGAGGAATTACTAAGGACCCCAAACCCCCTACCCTATTTCCTCATCCATAAACATTTATTTTATTTTCCATTTACATGTAAGGGTAGTTTTCAACATTCATTTTCATAAGATTTAGAGTTCCAAATTTTTCTCTCTCCCTCCCTCCCTTTCCTCCTCCTTCCACAAGATTGCAATCAGGTTATATATGTACAATCCACAAGTGTTCTTTTTATCAGTTCTTTCTACAGCAGTGCATAATATGCTTCCTCATTAGTTCCTTGGGATTGTCCTGCATCATTGTACTGCTGAGAGTAGCTAAGTCATTCACCATTACTCATTGAACAATACTGCTGTCACTACACACAATGTCCTCTCAGCTCTGCTCACTTCACCATACATCGATGTTCATTAGTCTTTCAAGGTTTTTCGGGGATCATACTGTTTGTCATTTCCTGTAGCACAAGTCCATTCCCCTACAATCATATAACACAGCTTTTTCCATCATTCCTCAATTGATGGACATTCCCTTGATTCTCAGTTCTTAGCCTCCACCAAGAGTTGCTATAAATATTTTTTGTACAATTTTTCCCCCTTTTCTCTTTTTCATGATTACTATTGTTAACTGTTCCCTTTCCATCCTATTCCCTTCCCCATGATATTTATTCTATTATCAATTTTCTTTCATCCTATCACTCTTCAAAAGGGATTTGCTTCTGTCTGTCCCCTCAACCACTCTGCCCTTCCTTCTTTTGCCCCTCTCTCTTTATCCCCCTCCCCTCCTATTTTCCTGCAGGGTTAAAGAGATTACTCTACCCAATTGAGTGTGTACATTAGTCCCTCCTTGAGCCAATTCTAATGAGATTGAGGTCTTTGAGCCAAATTTAATGAGTGTTAGGTTCATTTACTGCCCAGATTAAATAGATTACTCCACCCAGTTGGGTGTGTCTATTAGTCCCTCCTTGAGGCAGCTCTGATGAGTTTAAGATCTTTGAGCCTTTTCTGATGAGTGTAAAATTAATTTACTGCCCTGCTCCTCTCCCATCTCTTCCCCCCACTCCCATGTAGGATTTTGCTTCTGCCCTTCCCCCTCCCCCAATGAATTCCCTTCACCCCTCAATTTAACCCTAAAGATGTTATCATCTAGCTAAGTGACACAGTGGACAAATCATCACCCCTGGACCCAGGGGGATCCCAGCCAAAACCTGGCCTCAGACACAAGACAGTCGCCCACTGAACAACCCCAGGTATGTCCCCCAGCTCCTATTTTTTTTTTTTATGGTTCTTTAGGGTCTTGTATTTGAAAGTCAAGTTCGCCATTCAGTTCAGGTCTTTTTATCACAAATATCTGAAAGTCTTTTTCATTAAAGTCCCATTTTTTCTGCTGAAAGATAATGCTGAGTTTTGCTGGCTAGGTGATTCTTGGTTGTAATCCCATTTCCTTTGCCCTTTGGAATATCATATTCCATGCCCATTTAATGTAGAAGCTGCTAGATCTTGTGCTATCCTGACTGGGGCTCCACAGTACTTGAATTCTTTCTTTTTGGCAGCTTGCAATATTTTCTCCTTGACCTGAGAGCTCTGGAATTTGGTTATAATATTCCTAGGAGTTTTCTTTTGGGGATCTCTTTCTGGAGGTGATCGGCGGATTCTTTCAATTTCTATTTTAGCTTCTTCTAGAATTTCAGGGCAATTTTCCCTGAGAATATCTTGGAGGATGGTGTCTAAGCTCTTTCCTTGATCATGGTTTTCAGGTAGACCAATAATTTTCAAATTATCTCTCCTGGACCAATTTTCCAGGTCAGCAGTTTTTCCCAGAAGATATTTCACATTGCCCTCTATTTTTTTATTCAATTGGATTTGCTTTATTGTGTCTTGGTTTCTCATAAAGTCACTGGCTTCCATTTGTTCAATCCTAATTCTTAGGCAATTATTTTCATCAGAGAGCTTTTGTACCTCCTTTTCCATTTGACTTTTCAAGCTGTTGACTTTTTTCTCATGTCTTTCCTGCATCACCCTCATTTCTCTTCCCATTTTTTCCTCTACCTCTCTAATTTTATCTTCAAAGTCCTTTTTGAGCACCTCTATGGCCTGAGACCAATTCGTATTTTTCTTGGAAGCTTTAGATATAGGGCCCTGATGTTGAAAACTTCCTCTAAGGGTGCCCCTTGGTCTTCCTTGTTACTGAAGAAACTTTCTATGGTCTTCACCTTTCTCTGTTGGCTCATCTTGCCTTTCTTTTACTAGACTTTTAGCTCCTTAAAGTGGGGCACTGTTTCCAGGTTGCAGTATCCCAAGCTTAAGAAGTCCCAGGTGGTATGATTTAAGGAGAATCAGGTTCTTCCCTTGCCTGGCCTGTTTCCTGGACCTAGATGACCCCAGACCAACTTGCCAATCAACCAGCTTTGTGTGTTGTGGTTGTTAGCTCTGACGAGCCTGTGCCCCTCCCCCACCTGGGCCACTTCTAGCCTACCACCTGGTTTTCAGTAGGGGTGTAAAATCCAAGTTCTGCCTTAGCAGCATAGACCCCTGTAGTCTCTCCCCTGCCCAGGGCTCAGCCCACTCACCAGACTGTGAGCTTAGTTTCAGATGACACTGGTGCTTCAGCTGATTCAGAGGCTCTGGGGATCTCCTTCTCTGGTGAGGACTTCCTGAGACTGGATCTGTGTCTGGGTGACTGTGGGGTTGTGTCCAACTCCTGTATCAGCACAGCAGCTCCCTCCTTCTGACCTTCCAAGCCGTTCTTGGTTAGAAGATGATTTCAGCACATTCTTCTGTGAATTTTGCTGCTCCGGGAATTTTCCTATGACCTTATTTGGATGTTTTTTGGAGTGATCATATCATGAGTTCAGGAGCTCACTGCCTTTCCTACCCTATTTCCTTATAACAGAATTAAAAAAAAAATTTTTTTTTAAAGAGGGAACTCAAAATTGATACCTCAATACTTCTAATTCCATGAAAAAATACAGAATCAAAAGAAGGAATACATAATTATGAATCAAAGAATAAAAGTCAAGAGTAGAAAGGAAAGGGAAATAATGATGAGAATGAGGCAAAGAAATTCCTTACAGAAAAAGGAAATAAGGAAATAAGATTAAAACTAAGTTGAAAGGGAGGGGAAGAAGGGGGATTTTAACTAATTCTTTAACGGAGAAGAAAAAAGAATTAGGTAACTAGTTAAAAGGAAGAAAAAGGAATTAATGAGTTAAGCAAAACTCTAAAACTAGAGAAAAGGGTGACAAACAGAGGTTGGGGGTGGAGAAAGTGACTTGAGAGTGAGGGGACAAGAACCAGAATAAAAATGAGGGGTGAGAATAAATGTATCAGGTGAATCCAAAAAGCAGTAGTAGCAATCATGCTATCAGACAAATAAAAGATGAATATTCACAACATAAAAAGAAATAACAAGGAGACTATGTTATGCAGAAAGACATGCCACAAAGAGGCCATGGATAAGAAGAAAATCCTCATATACATATATGATTTTACTGCAGTACTTTTTGTGATAGCAAAGAATTAGAAACAAGGTACATGTTCACTGATTGGAAAATGGCTAAGCAAATGTGGTATGTGAATATAATGGAAAATTACAATGATGAATACAGAAAGGCATGGAAATATTTACATGAACTGATTCAGAGTGAAGCAAGCAAGGCCAAGCAAACAATATGTGCAAGGACTACAATGTAAATGTAAATAATAACCAGAAAACAATCAGAAATGAATATTGTAAAATTATAAAGAACAAGAGCTATTCCAAAGAAAAGATATGAAAAGACATCCCTTGCTTACCTTTTTGCAGAGGTGGGAGGTCCACAGGTGTGTTACATCGCAAATATTTTCAGATTATTATTTGGCACTGATTGGTTTTGCTGATTTTCTTTTCTTTTCCTGTTTCATGTAAAAGTACTATTTGGGGGCGGCTAGGTGGTGCAGTGGATAAAGCACCGGCCCTAGATTCAGGAGTTACTGAGTTCAAATCCGGCCTCAGACACTTGACACTTACTGGCTGTGTGACCCTGGGCAAGTCACTTAACCCCCATTGCCCCGCAAAAAAAAAAAAAAAAAGTACTATTTGTTATAAGGGATGGCTGGGGGTGGTAAAAATACTGAAAAAAAATTAGTGGTGTAGAAAATAACCAAAAGACATGGTTAAAATTTATTTTTACAAAAAGATACCCAATCCTCTTAGCCTCTTCTCATGACATCATTAGGAAATGATAAGAGAATCTGAGCACCTGAGTTGCCTATTATTTCTCCTTATGAAGGTGGTATAATCAAATAATGAATGAGGCAAATAATCTAATAATAACAGATTCACTGGACTGGGAATTCGGGTTCAAGACCAGGCTCTGACACTAATTTACTTTTTACACCACAGTGTCACCAACCCAACATCAGCAGGAGATGATCATTGAACTACTATTCCTGTGGTGATGATGGATTATGAGCCAAGTTCTCTCATCTCTGTTGCTCCATTGACCAATAGCATTTATTTCCAAGAAGTTTTCAGGGTTTACTGCTATTGTCTGTGACTGGAAAAAAGAGTTTGTCTTTGGACTAAGTGAAGTGGCCCTTAGGAGTCAGGGAACTCATCCTCATTAGCATTATAACACTAAAAGCTTTGTTCTGTTTGAATGCAATATTTTTTTTTCCTAAAAGAAGCATTGGCCTTTGTAGCAAATAGTTTTTTTCTAGCTCCAATCTATTTCAAAAACATGTGTCAGAAATGATGGTTGCTAAGGGAACAATTGAAACAACAACTTAATTTACCCAAGATTCATCTAAATTATCAATTAAATGTGTTGGGGAGGGGAACATGCTTGTACTGAATTTCCCTTAAGCAATTTTTTAGAAGGAAAGTCAGATAGAGGGAAGCCTGCTCTTGACTGGAAAAAGAAGTCATGCATCAGGTAGAAACCTCTATTTCTTCTTCCTCCTGGAAAAGGAAGCAATAGAGGGAACAATTGGCCTTTTCATTGTCCTATTTACATGTTGTCTCATCCAGTAGAATATACGCTTGAGGAGGGGGTGAGAAAAAAGGGAGGGAGAAAATGTTGAAAATTATCTTTTAAGTATAATTGGAAAAAATACTGTTGACTTAAAAATTTTTTAAAATCAAATAAAAAAAAGAATATAAGCTCCTTAAAGACAGGAACTTTTTTCTTTTTCTGCTAGTGATTCCAGAGAAAGAGGAGAGCAGGCAGTAGTCTTGTCATCAAGGATAGGTAGTGCAAAAGTACAGATGGGAGATGAAATGTCATATGTATTGGGAGTGGGGTGGAAACAGCAAATAGGCCAGTTAAAGCACTGTTTTAAACCTTTGCTGCAAAAAAATGGTTCCTGTTAGTTTGTTTTTGCAGGGCAATGAGAGTTAAGTGACTTGCCCACGGTTACACAGCTAGTAAGTGTCTGAGGTCACATTTGAATTCAGGTCCTCCTGATTCCAGGGGCGGTGCTTTATCTACTGCACCACCTAGCTGCCCCTCTCCTGTTAGGTTTTGAAGCCCTGGAATTGATCAAATCCTGGGGTCTCAAAAGGAAAAGTTTGCAGATAATAATGCAGCAAACCTAAGTTTATTACCAGAATCTAATTTTCTCAGGAGAGGTCTTTCCCTGCACTGGGCAGATCTATGATTGCAAAGAAGACAGTCCTTATGGCCAGAGCCTTAAATTTTAAATAAACACACATTATTCCAATATCTTTGATATAGTTACATTTAACTGCAACATCACCCTCTTTAGGTGCCTTTCCCATTCTACTTCCTTGGCATCTCCCTTTAGTCTCTGTTAAGAAAACATTCTAAGTGCAAAATTAATTAAACTTCTCATTTTAGAGGTGAGGAAATTGAAGCCTAGGTATACTGTTACTTGCTCAAGGTCACACGGTTACTATGTCCGAGAGCCAATGATAGAATAGGGATGACACAGCTTAATAATTAAAGGCATTGAACCAAGACCTTTCTTAATAAAAGCATTCTTTTGAAATATAGGATGATGATGTAAAGTGAGCTCTGTTTTTGATAGAAAACTATGTCAAGTGGAAAATTTATGGTTTTTATGAAGTGACACAGAATGAAGAAATTAGAATAATTTCTAGAATAATTATTAGAATAATTAGAATAATGCTGATTATATAGATGTCAATAATAATGACACTAGCAAAATCTGGAAAGCATATAGAAAATGAGGGATAAAAAACTGGGCATATAAACAAATAGGACATTGGATATTACTTTGTTAAAGTTAAATTACATATTTTGTTAGATTATAAAGGATAGAAGTTTATGATTTTCTGTACAAAGTTTGCTTAAGTTTGTTTGCTTCAAGGTTTGTGTTTCTAGATGTTGCTAAATATAAAAACATTTTAATGTTTATTTTAATTTTTATTAATGTGAAAATTCATGATTTTGTCTTGAATCTCCAATTAGCATGATTAGTACCAATTGTTAATTAAAAAAAATTTATTGCTGTATTTTATTTTAGCATCACCTCAATTTCCCCAATATATTCTTCACTTCTCAGACTGAGGGCCACCCTTATAACAAAAATGAGAAAGAACCAAAAAAAAAAAAAAAAGAAGTTCAGCAACACTGTCACCTCAAGCAAGTTATTGGTCATGAAACATCAGCAATTAATACTGCAACCAATTTTGTTGCTGGTTCAGACTTGTGATTTCATCAGCATAGGGAGCTCTAAGGCAAAACTCAGCTGTAATTTTGTCTTAGAGAATTGTCTGGGGGCACTGAGATGTTAACTCATTTACTTAGGGTTCCTGAGCTAATAGTATGCCAGTGACAGGTCTTAAGCACACATCTTCTTGACTCACAGGCCAGCAACACTTTATTCACTTTGCCATGAGGGTCCCCCTGGACTCTGACCTGGGCCTTCTCTATATATACTATTTTACTTGGTGATCTCATAAGCTCCTAAGGTTTACAATTATCATCTCTATGCAGATGACTTTCAAACATTCTTGACCAGCCCTAATCTTTTTCCTGACCTCCAGTCTTGTATCTCTAATTGCCTATTAGACAACTTGAACTGATTATCCCATTGACATCATAAACTCAACCATGTCAAAAACTCAACTCATTATATTTTCCCCAAACCCTCCCCTCTTTCCAAATTCCCTATTACTGTTGAGGGTATCACCAGCTTCCCAGTCACCCAGGCTTGCAAGCTATATATCATCCCCAACTCCTCAATTTCTCTCACTCTCAATATCCAAATCATTATCTTGACATTTCTACCCTTGTTTTTTTAAATTTTATTTTATTTTTAGTGAGGCAATTGGGGCTAAGTGACTTGCCCAGGGTCATACAGCTAGTAAGTGTTAAGTGTCTGAGGCCAGATTTGAACCCAGGTCCTCCTGACTCCAGGGCTGGTGCTCTATCCACTGCGCCACCTAGCTGCCCCCGTTTCTACCTTTGTTACAGCTCTTGTATATGCTGCCTTCTCTCTTCTGACACTGCCAACACCCTGGTACAAGCCCTTATCACTTCAAGCCTGGATCATTGCAATGTTCTACTGGTTGGTCTCCCTGCCTCATTTCTCCCCACTCCAAACTATTCTCCACTCAGGTGACAAATTGATCTTTCTAAAGTATAGGTCTGATCATATTGCTCCCCTCCCCTCATACAATAAACTCCAGTGGCTCCCTATTACCTTTAGCATCAGAAATAATGTTTGGCTTTTAAAGCCATTCATAATCTGGCCTCTTCTTGCTTTCTTAGTGTTCTTACATTTTACTCCCCTGCATATTCTCTGTGATCCTGTAATGTTGGCCTTCCTGCTTTTCCTTATACAAGATACTACATCTCCTTACTCAGAGTTTTCACTAGCTGTCTTCCCCCTTTATCCCCAATGCCTGGACCTCTCTCTTCATCTTCCTCACCTGGCTTTCCTACCTTCCTTTAAGGGTCAGTCACTCTCATCTTTGTTGAAAAACCTTTCCCAGTCCTCTTTAATCTTAGTGCCTTCATTCTGAGACTACCCCTAATTTATCTTGTTTGTACATAGTTGTTTGTATGCTGCCTCCCCAGGTAGACTGTCAACTCCCTGAGGGCAGGGACTGTTTGTTGTTGTTGTTTACTTTTTTTGTATCTTTGGACCTTGGAAGAGTGCTGGGCACAGAGATGGAGCTTAATAGATGCTAGTTGACTGATTGTGATATGCTGCCTCCTGTACTAATGATTTAAAGATTATATTTCTATCTATCAAGCATTCAACAGGCATTTATTGAACACTTACTATATGTCAGTTACTGTGCTAGGCACTGGAGATACAAAGACAAAACATGTACTGATCCTTGCCCCTGAGTGCCTTAAGGTTTACAATGTTCTTTTCTTGCCGCAACTTTGTGAGAAAATTCCTGGACATTAAGGCCCTAAACATGCATGTATGTATGTGTGTATATATACACATATGTAATATATAATTAAACTATACACTATATTATAATTATAAATGATATATATTTAGCTAACCTGAGAATAGCTTAGCTCTAATTGCAGGCGAAATATCCAAGAAGAAATCAAACCTCTTCAATGCCAAGCTAAAACTAAGTAATCATTTTCAGACAAACATGACTTTTTTATTTTTAAGGGAGGGGGTATCACTTCTAGAATTAAGCCTTCATTTAAGCTTTTAACTTCACCTCTAAATGACCCCAAATCATAGGTAGTAGATGGTAACACAGGTCTGAAATAATTCCTTTTCTGGGTTCTGAGGCTGGTGAGTAGCTAGCTCCAGGATTATCCCAGTTTCTCTTATGCTTTATTTTTTTTCTTATGGTTGACTGACCTGTACTACTTAAATTATCTCTTGGACTCTCTCAGACTATCATCGCTAAATAACAGTTTATGTATGAGCTTTTGAAACTATTACTGCTGATGAAAAAAATAGAAAACAGTCATGGTCAGCATAAGCCTTGCAGCAGTCCATGATGAAGGGAATGTAGTAGAACAAAGGGATCATATCACCTCTCTAGTACCTCACAAAAATTGTATTTATGAGGCACCAGGTATAACTTTATCCTTCCTTTTATTTCAGTTGAAATTGTCAAAAACAAAAAAGAAAACAAAAAACAAATTAAAAGATGAAAAGAGGGGCAGCTAGGTGGTGCAGTGGATAGAGCACTGGCCCTGGATTCAGGAGTACCTGAGTTCAAATCCAGCCTCAGACATTTAATACTTACTAGCTGTGTGACCCTGGGCAAGTCACTTAACCCCAATTGCCTCAACAACAAAAAAAAAAGATGAAAAGAGTTTAAAATGAGAGTGTGTGTGTGGGGGGGGTGTCAAATCAGAACATACATTCCAATATATAGACTTAATCCTGCCTCTACTACTAATTAGTGTCTACACCTTGGTCAAGTCACATCACCTTGATGGGTCTGTTTCATGATTGGGAAAGTGAGATTGAATTAGATGACCTTTAAATTCCATTGAAGTATTAAAATTCTAGGAAATTTTTCCTTTTCTAAGCCTTCTTCTTATAGGAAATTTGTCTGAAACTGGAATCCTAACATTCATACTTAAAATCATATGATGTATATTAGAAAATACACACACATTTAGACACACACACACACACAACCCTCTTACCCAAACTTACTCTCACTTGTTGAATAAACATTTTTCCATATTCCATGAGTGGCATCCCATACAGTCAACATATAACATTGTGTCTCTCTCCATATTTCCAAGGATACATACGATAGAAACATATGTTAAGACAGGGTCTACATCCTTACCTACATTCTCCATGGATCTCTTCTTCCAAAATGGCTTTTTAGAGGCAACATGAGGCAGAATGACTTCACTGGAATCTAGAAAAGCAAGCTCTTATGGGATAAGTGGAAAATAATGAACAAGCATTACAAATTGGAAAAATAAGCAACCTTTGAAACCAAGGAATTAATAAAGTGGAATGATTTGAGAATGGAAAAAATGAACCTATTATTTTTTTACTCATTAAGTGCACATGGAATAATATATTCAATATGCTGCAATAAAATTGTACATTGATTGAAACTGTTCAATGAAGGGTGAGGGCGGGATCCTCAAAAGCAGGAGTCACAAGCAAGAGGCCCTGGCCTGCATCAAACCTTAAATGAAAGCAACTAGCAGTTCCTTCAAATGGCCAAAAGCTAGGTTGTGTAATAGCTTGTACACAATTAAAAGGAATTCATTAACACTGAATTAATTAGTTCTTGTAATAACTCTGGTCACCACATTGTATAGAAATTAGAAGCAGATAAATGGGCCAACTGAAATGGTGCCAATTGGCTTAGCCATACGGCCTTTTGCTGCAGAGAAGCATTAGATATAGGTGCCCTGTTCTTTGCCTTAGCCCAGATGGCAAGCTGGATCTTTGGAGTTAAAAGGGAGTTTAGTAATCCTAGCACAATGGGACTACTCAAAGGAAAAATAATCCCCAAATCTGGAAATCATTTTTCTGTAGGAAGTAAGAACCAGTAATCTAGAACTCAGATAATTTCACTTCATTCTTTTTTTTTTTTTTTTTTTTTTTTTGTGGTGAGGCAATTGGGGTTAAGTGATTTGCCCAGGGTCACACAGCTAGTAAGTGTTAAGTGTCTGAGGCCGGATTTGAACTCAGGTACTCCTGACTCCAGGGCCAATGCTCTATCCACTGTGCCACCTAGCTGCCCCTACTTCATTCTTAATTTTAAAGATTAGTTTAGGTACTGGCCTTGAACAGGCCCAGGACTAATTACTATCATAGAATATCAAAGCTGGAAGAGACCTTAGGGACTACTTAGTCTGATTTCCATATTCTACAGAGGAGGAGAGATTTGCTCAAAGTTTTACATCAAGTTTCCAGGATATCTGGAACTAGAAATCCAGTCCACTTGACTTCTAGTCTTCAGGTCTTTCCACATGATGCTTGGATGAGCTCAATAGATTGAATAAATGAAAAAAAGAAAAGCCCATTTGTTAAATGGTTTCTATGTGCTAAGCATTGTGTCAAACACTGGAGATAGAGATTAAAAAAGAGATAATCCCTGCCCTCAAGGATCTTAGAGATAGACTAGACAGATAATGGAGAGATGTATTAGGTTCACTCAATCACTAATCAATTGTGTCAAGTCCTAAGGTGGAGTACCAGGCTTGGGGTATTAATTTTTCTAGGGTCTGTGACATAAAAGCAGGAAGACCCTGGTATGAAGATTCCTGTTTCTGATTTGGGTGTAGAGCAGGTCAGGAGATGGTGAGATGGCCTGGGTAGGTGGTTGGTTAACTGGATGGGATAAGTTGAAGTTGAGAATTATGACAAAATGGCTGAGTTTTGAAAAGAGTGTCCAAACTATTTCTAAAAATAAAACAGCAGTAGCATATGTGGGTCATTTGATAGTGTCTAAGAGTCTTCTTGGCACCATTTCTTTTCACAGTTTCCTTTTCCTGTCCTTTCTTTTCATTTATTTTCTCCCAATTAGCTTTGCTGTCCTGCAGGCATGCCCTGTATCCTTCAAAGAAACTTCCCAGTTTCTTGGGGGTGTGCTGGCTGGCAACTCTGTTGGCATGTGTGTCTAACGAAGCTCGTCGTTTCCAGTTAAGCTTTAGCCTGCATCTATATTAGTACATCCCTTTGGGGCTGCCTGGTTTTATAGTTGATTTTAGTCAGCTGTGCTGAGAAATCATTTCCAGCATGACAATCCTAACTTTTCCCAAGTTGCTCTTTTTTAGAATAGAAACCATGCTGAAAGCTGGATGAGGTCCCTACAGTGATTCTCCTGACCCACTCCAGAGTACTTGAAGTTAGAAGATCATGGTCTGAGTTCCAATCCACTACTTAATAGTATTTGAGCTTGGCCAACTGATTTTCCTTGTGTATCTGTTTCCTTATATGTAAAAAGATCATAATAATAATTGCAAGCACTATTTTAAAGATCACAATTCAATAAAAATTTATTAAATACCTACTAGAACACAAAGACAGATATGAGACAGTTTCTGCAGTATCTCAAGAAACTTACATTCTGCTGGGACAAATGACGGAATATAAGCAAAAGTGTTTTGTGATTGAAAAGTACTATGTCAATAAATTATTACTATTGTGCGTCACTGTCATCAACATTATTATTTTCAAGGAAAGTTGGTCACTAAAAGATGATTTGGCTGGGGGTGGGAGGTTACAAAATATCTACTAAGGGCTGTAATCTACACCAATGGAGGGGATAGCCACTCTGATGGAATAATGAATTTTTCGAAATAATATCTTTTATCATCACTGTGGCATACCTCCCAATTTAACATGTTTTCTCTGCAGAAAGCAAGTCACCTGGGTAATATCGATTCTGATACATAGATGCCTTCACATTAGCTGTTTGACCAAAGGAAAACCACTCTTTGAGTTTGGAACTTTGAATTTCCACAGTCAATAACATTTATTAAGCACCTGCTGTATACTGCACATTGTGCTAGGCATCAAGGATACAAAGACAAAAAAAACGTTACTGCCTTCAAGAAGTTTTTATTCTAATGGGGGACATAAGATACAGATATATGAGTACATATAAAATAAATGCATGTATGTCAAAGATGTAAAAATAAGCATGGAATAAGATAGCAAAACTTGCACTTACCATTTCATGGGGATGCTGTGAAGAAGAAATCTTAAAGTGCTTTGTAAATGTTATTGTTGATGTTGTTGTTCTTGTTATATACTTCAAGGCTCCCCTAAGATGCTATCTCTTTCCTGAGGCCATTCCTAACCTCTCCAACCCCTAGCTTCTAGTGCCTTCCTCTAAAATTATTTTGTATTTACTTAACTTGTGAATATACTGCTTTCTCCCAATAGAATGCAAACTCTTTGAGAGTATAAATGGTTTAGTTTTGTTTTCCTTAGGATCTCCAGTGCCTAGGATAGTGCTTGGCACACAGCAGGCATTTGATAAATTCTTGTTGAGCTGAACTGATTTGCTAGCAGTATTTTGTGTGTGTGTGTGTGTGTGTGTGTGTGTGTGTGTGTGTGTGTGTGTCTGTGTGTTTTGTAAAGGGACAGATATGGTGTATGGAGTAGTATGGGAAAGAGAAACTAATTCAGTCTTGAAACTAATTTGCTAAATATTGTCAAGTAGCTTAGAACACCCAGGTAGACAGTAAAACCACAACAGCCATGGCAGGAAAAGAGCCCACCACAAAAACCCACTGCTCCATCTGAAACTCAATTATTCTCTTAATCACAAATTGCTCAACAGTTCAAAAGTCCTGATTCATTTCCACTGCATGCATGAGGAACTCAAGCAGTTAGGATATCCTTATGGGGCATTCCTCAGGTCAAAATGAAACATCCAGGCTATTTCTGAAGTAGTAGCAAGGCTGGGGCAAAGCTATCACTTTTGATAAGATGGAAAGAATTAAGCAGTCAAATATCTTCACAATCACCATCTACATTTCTTAAGTGTTCCCCCGGTGCAATGTCTGACTGTGTTTCCAGCGTAGGCTGCTGTGGTGTAGTGGAAAGAGCAGTGGGTCTGATGTGATGTCACATGACCTCAGTTCAGGGGTATGCTGGTAAATGTTTAACAACCAACTCTCTGGGATAAAAAAACAAAACAAAACAACAACAACCTGTACCCATGACCCACTTTAAAGCTTAATCTGAATTATTAACATTTTCTTAAGTCAGACAATCAGCAAAACATTTCTTGTGTCCCTGTCTCATTATCCATAGAAGCTTTACTAGATCTTTTGTCTCCCCTCAGGTCTTCGAGATTTTTCCTGCTTCATGCAATGCTCCTCCTCCTCATCTCAGAACGTTGACTCTTACTTGACTGAGAAAATTGAGACTATCTGCCTCTTGACAGAGACTTGATGGATTCGAGATGTGAAGTGAGCCATACCTTTTTGATCATGGCCAATTATGGAATTTGTTTTTGATTTACTATGCATATTTGTTATAATTTTTTTTCTTTTTTAAAAATTGGGATACGTGTATGTGTGTGTGTGTGTGTGTGTGTGTGTGTGAGGGGGTGATGGAGGTCAAAAGGAGAGAAAGTAAATGCTTGTTAGTTTAAAAAAACAAAAGGGGGCAGCTAGGTGACTCAGTGGATAAAGCATTGGCTCTGGATTCAGGAGGACCTGAGTTCAAATCTGGCTTCAGACACTTGACACATACTAGCTGTGTGACCCTGGGCAAGTCACTTAACCCTCATTGCCTTGCAAAAAAAGAAAAAAGAAAAAAAAGAAAAGACCATTTGATCTGAATTCCTTATTCTCCCCTTTCCTTCATTTAAAAAATGCTTCAAAATTTACCCCAACTCTCCATTTCTCTGAATCGCTGATAATAAAGAGTCCCTTATTTATTTATTTTTTTGCTAAAGCTAAATCTTCATGGGCTGCTTATCCCCTCCTAACTACAAAAGCATTCTCCATCTTTCTCTAATCTTCAACCTCTCTCTATCTACTGGTTACTTATCTACTTTTCATATATATATATCCAAGATCTCATTCTTTCAGTAGACCCATCATCTCCTCCAGATATTTTTCTGTACCTCTCTGCCCTTTCTTAGCTAAATTACAAAAAAAATCTGTCTGGATTCATTGCTTCCACATCCTCTACTCTCACTCTTTAACCCTTTGTAATCTGGCTTCCAACCTCAACCTCAATATCTCTTTAAATTTACCAATAATCTCAATAACCAAATTTGATGATCTTTTCACAGTTCTCATCCTCAGCACTTGCTTAATTTAACACTATTGACTACCCTCTCTTCTTCAATATTCTCTCTCTGGATTTTCATGACACTACTTTCTCCTGGTTCTCCTATATGTCTAAATGCTCCTCATTCTCTTCATGGGTCATCATGTATCATGCCTCCTGATTGTGGGTGTTTTCAAGGCTCTAATTCAAGTTACCTACTTTCCTCTTTCTACATTCTCTCTTGATGATCTTGTCAAATAATGTGGATTCTTTTATAATCTCTATGCAGATGACTCACAGATCTAGCCCTAGTCTCTCCCCTGAGCTTCAGTCCTCCATCATTAATTGCCTATTGGATATTTCAAACTGTATATCCAGGAGACGTCTCAAACTCAACAAGTCTGAAACTGAAGTCATAACTTCTCCCCTGCCCTGCCAAAGCACTCCACTTCCAAAATTTCCTATTTCTGTCAAGGATACCACCCCAGGCTCTGAGGTTCGGAAATTCCATAGTATCTTTTAATTTTTTCTTTTCTTCACCTCACAGCCACTTCTACTTCCAAAAATCTCTTGCATCCTTTCTTTCTATTCACACAGCTACCACCTTAGCTCAAATACTTATCATCGCTCATCTCAAGTATTTAAGAGCCTTATTTCTTAAGGCAATGGAGGCTAAGTGACTTGCCCAGGGTCACAAAGCTAGTCTGAGGATGGATTTAAACTCAGGTCATCCTGAATCCAGGGCCAGTGCTCTTATCCACTGTGCCACTTAGTGCTCTATAACAACTTTCTAATTGAACTCCCTGTCTTAAGTGTCTCAACTCCCTAGCCCATTTTACAGACCACTGCCAGAGTGATTTTCCTTAAATTAAGATCTAACCATGCTGCTCCCCCCACTCAATAAATTCCAGGGATTCCCTATTTCCTTTAGAATAAAACTGGCCTTCTGTCAGTTCCTCACACATGACATTGCATTTCCTTTCTCCATGCCTTTGCACTGACCATTCCCCATACCTGTAATACATTTCACCCTCATTTCTGCCTCATAGAATGCCTTCCTTTTTTCAAGATGTATCTTGAGCACTATCTTCAAACCTTCTACATGAAGTCTTTCCTTATACACCCCCAACTTCTAAAATTTTCCTACCAAACTGGCTTATATTTAACTATTTTGCATTTATTCATTTTATATTTATTCTGTGTATTTATATATTTACATATACTATACATATATTTGTGTATATATTTAGGCAACATTATGTATGTGTATTATACATTATCTATATTTATTATATTTATAGATACATAGTACTTATATATAAGCATATACTTATATATATATATGTATATATATATAGTGTATACTTGTATACGCTGTATACACTACACATTGGTGCTAGTCACCTTGGTTAGAGTACATTCTTTTTAATTGTATCCTTAGTGCATTCCAATGCCTGATATAATAGTAGGTACTTAATACATTTTTATGTTGATTGATAGTTTCAGTTATGCTTACTGGTTCTGTGACCTTACCCAAGTCATTTAACTCCTTTGAGCTTCATTTTTCTCATACATAAAAAAGAACAAAGCAATACCTAAGTACACAATCATGAATAAGTCTAGCTTTTTGCATGACATCAAAACAGTAACAAATGCATCAAATCATACAAAAAAGCATAAACTAAAATATGAGGGAAAGAAATAACTGCTAACAGAGGAAATCTTGAAAGAACTCTAATAGAAACTTTAAGGAATGAAGAGCAAAAAAGACCACAATAAAATAATTAAGTACTCTGAGGTAAAAGAAAACAAAGAGAAATATGCAGAAAGAATAAGACTGACACAAAAATGAACAGAATTCCAGAGAGAGAATGGGCATATTATAAAACCAATCAACAAACAAACACTTAGAGGAATCTTAGTAAGACTTATGAAAAAGGTTTGACACCTATAAGAACTGAAATAATGCTATTGCAGAAGGGGTATAAGAAAGAAGACATGCTAATTAACATTATAGAAAAGATATGGATTAATTATTAATAATTTGTGAGTAAAAGAATGATGCAGTATAAAAATGCAGGTTTGGAATAAAAATAAGAGCAATTCGACACAACTAGGAGAAAACTAATTACTACAAATTGAGACAATATGATCTTTTAAGAAAACAAATGGAGATTATGGGGTCTCAACATCTCTCTCCAGAAAATAATGTAAGAAATTTGTCCTGAAATAATGAAAACAGAAGACATTGGAAATTGCTACAACTCCAAAGGATATAAACAGATAAGAACCCCAAGTTTAATTTAACCAGAAATAAAGTTGCCAAAGTCTAAGCTTCAATGTCTAAAGATCATAATGGCTCATAATACTTCAGGATTTTTTTTAAAAGAACAATTACTTTCTAACTATGCCTTCAATCATGTGCTATGACATAAAGAATGCACCAACAGGGGCAGCTAGGTGGTGCAGTGGATAGAGCACCGGCCCTGTATTCAGGAGGACCTGAGTTCGAATGCAGCCTCAGACACTTAATACTTACTAGCTGTGTGACCCTGGGCAAGTCACTTAACCCCAATTGCCTCAGCAAAAAAAAAAACCCCAAAACAAAACAAAACAAAGAATGCACCAACAAATGCAAAAATGTAGAAATCTCGAAGATTTTTTACAATGCCACTATTACAAGTAGTCAAAAGAAAGTAATTAATAGAAGAAAAGGCACCAAATCAGGTAATACAAGATTACTCATTGATGAAAAGAAATAAGGGAAGAGGCTGGAATTTAATGCACCTAAATACCAAGGGAAATCATCTTTTTTTTTTTTTTTTAAGTGAGGCAATTGGGGTTAAGTGACTTGCCCAGGGTCACACAGCTAGTAAGTGTTAAGTGTCTGAGGTCGGATTTGAACTCAGGTACTCCTGACTCCAGGGCTGGTGCTCTATCGACTGCGCCACCTAGCTGCCCCCAGGAAATCATCTTGTGCTCCAGAATAGCCTATCCTGCAAATCTGAATATTCTCCATCATGAAAAAAGATAGGTCTCCAATTAAATACAAAAACTTAATTTTTCTTTACTTCATAGATAATAGATTCTTTTTTGTTGTTTGTTGTTTGTTGTTTGTTTTTTGTTGGGGCAATTGGGGTTAAGTGACTTGCCCAGGGTCACACAGCTAGTAAGTGTTAAGTGTCTGAGGCCGGATTTGAACTCAGGTCCTCCTGAATCCAGGGCCGGTGCTCTATCCACTGCGCCACCTAGCTGCCCCAATAATAGATTCTTAATAAATTCTCATTGATTAATTTTCTACTAAAATGTTTAAAGTTAGACAAAGCCTTTGCATACAAATTGGTAAAATATCAGAAACTTAGGAAAGCAAATAATTCTGAAAGCAAACAAAAAGTAAATAGTGAATCACTGTGAACTCTAAGGAAGTTATAAGAAGATAGCTTTGAAGTCAAACTTTGGATAAGGGTCAATGAAAATATAAAGTCTAAGAATTTGAAGGCAAAGTCCTTTAGGAAAGGAAAAATCAGTAATAGGTCACCTTAATAACTGAAGAGAATCAAAGGTGGAGAAGTGAATGATTATTTCTTGAAATTGAGTACAGTAAGTAAAGGTCAATTAACCAAAGAGATGGAGGATGAGGGTAAATTGAGTGATTCCTAAGTCACATTCCTGTCTGGGCAGAGTGGGAAAGTGTGGGGAAAATAAAGCAACAATAGAATGATTTCAATAAAAGTAGGATATCAAGATGTGTAAATATTTAGTTGAGAGGTGAGGGTGAAGTGAGGAAGAACCTGAAGAAACATTTCCGAGTGCAAGGATTAAAAGCAATTGTTATGGGGCAGCTAGATGGTGCAGTGGATAGAGCACTGGTCCTGGAGTCAGGAGTACCTGAGTTCAAATTCGACCTCAGACACTTAACACTTACTAGTTGTGTGACCCTGGGCAAGTCACTTAACCCCAATTGCCTCACTAAAAAAAAAAAAAAGCAATTGTTATAAGCAAGAGAGACTAAATGGCAACCTATTCTGATAAGAATCTTAAGCAATATAATAGGATATGGTATAGGGGAAAAATTTAATGAAGAATTAATTGTAACATTGAATGCTAATAGTCTAAATTTATCAGTGATAACAGATGCAAATTAGAGAATAGACAAGAAATCAAAATCTGGCCATTGCTTTTAAAGAATGTGGCTAAAGCAAAGAAACTCAGACATATTCAAGGTGAATAAGGTCTATCATGCTTCAGTAGAATTTTTTAAAACCCCAGATATTGTAGTAATGTTCTGGGATAAAGTAGAAGCAGATATAGATATTATTAAAATATTCATACAGGAAAACTTTGTTATTCTCAAAGACAACCATATAATGAAACAATATTAATACTAACCATACAGGCACTGAATGGCACAAAATTACAAAATTATTTAAAAGAAAGGCAAACTGAAAAAGACTTAAATAATAAGGTCCTAATTGCAGATGAGTTTGATATGTTTTTTTTTCTTTTAGAGCTCGAAAATTCCAGTAGGAAGATAAATAAGATAAAATTTGAACAGAGTATTGGAAAAATTGTATTTGAATGGTCTATGGAGACTTCTTGAATGAGAATTCCTTTTTTCCATGGGACTTATACAAATATTCTAGGATATTTAAAAATGCATGAACAAACGCAAAATGGTAGAAATCTAACATCTTTTATGAATCATAACAATGAAAATTGTAAATAATAAAGAGAATTTGAACAAAAGATGAATACTGTAACAGTCTAAAATTATATATTAAATAATAACTTGTTAAAGACAAACTCATAGAAATAATGAAAAGTTATGTGAGAGTGATTAGTAATATGACAACATAACAACATTAATGAGATGTTGCTAAAACAATCCTTAGAAAACATTTTTGAGTGATCATTTATACTAACAAAAGAGAAAAAGAGAAGACTAATCAACTGAGTATTAATTTTTTAAAAAAACTAGAAAGTCAATATATTTTCAATTCTAGTGCAAGAAAGAAAGAGAATTTGAGAATTTAAGATAAGATAAACAAATTCATCATTTTTTAAAACAATGGAACAAATAAAAAGCTATTTCTGAAAAGAGTAAAGATTGGTAAGCCATCAACTAATTTGATCTTACACCCTTACCTTTAAAACCAATTTCTCAGAATAAAAAATATGGGTAACTTATAATACATAAAGTGTAAATGAAATCATCAGAGTTTTTCAAATGGATTCATCCAGGAAAAACACTGAAAGTTTGAATGAAACTAGTGTTCTACAAAAATATAAAATATCAATTATATCAAACATGTAAAGAATAAACAATCCATTTACTACATAAACACTATTTTAAAAATAGAGGGCAAAAGGAACTCTACCATAATCTTTGTATGAAACAAACTTGTACTGATTTTTAACCTATGGAGGCATTAATCAGAGAATGAAAATTATAGATCAATATAATTAATGGACATTAAATAAAATAATGGCAAAGAAATTGTAGCAACATATCCCTAAATGATTTGTAATCACCAAATGGAATTTATAATGGCTCAACATTAAGAAAACACATTTTATAGTAAATCATGTTTGTGTATTAAATAATTTAAATGATATCTAAATAATTAAATTAAATTTATTTACTCAGCATTCCAAAAACATAAATCAACATTATTATATCAATAAATGCATGAATTCCTTCTATAAAGTACTATAATCATTTATGTTTAAAAGTATAGGAATGAAAGGACTTGTCCTTAATATAATCAAAAGCATTTTCTAAAGCCAAGAACTAACATTATGTGTAATGGAGAAATATTAGAAGCTTTCTCATTAAGATTAGGAGTGAAGCAAAGATGTGTATTGTCAACCATTCTCATAACAAAAAGATAAGAAAAAGAAATTAAGGAAATATACATTAGTAGAAGATGTAAATTCATTTCTAATTGAGAGCCTAATTTTTTTCTTAGAAAACCCTAGAGTATCAACAAAAATTAAGACAGTAGCATCAGTAAAGTAGTAGAATTCAGATTGTCCATAAAAATCATCAACATATTTCTAACAAAAACCAGGAAGAGACGGAAAAATAACACTTAAAATAACAACAAAATGTATTAAATTCTTGAGAGCTAGCCAAAACACAGAGGACTTATGTTAATATTACAAAGCAATGGTCACAGAAATAAAGACCTAAATAATTGAAGTGCTATTGTGTTTGTAACTGGGCTATAACAATATAATAAAAATAATTCTAGTTCCCAAACTAACCTACATATTTAACTCTATACCAATCAATTTATCGTGAGAATAATTTAGAGAATTTGACAAAACAATAACAGAATTTATATGGAGAGATAAAAGGTAGACTAAAAAGGGGGGGAAGCATTTTTAAAAAGCAAGAAAGAAATGGGATTACATCACTAGATTTCAGATTGTATTATAAAGCCACTATAAAATTACTGTGATAAAGTCATTATAAAATATCTCATGCTGGATTTTAAAAATAAACAGAAAAGTAGATCAGTAGAGCAAGTTTAGAAGGAAATGTATACAATAAATCAGTCTTTTTCAAATCTAAAAACACAAAAACTAGATTAAAAGAATTTTCAATTTAACATCAACTGGTGGAGGAAATAAATAGTAGTTTTATGGAAAATTGGTTTATATCTTACACCTACATCACGCAAAAAAATTCCAACTGGATAAATGGCATCAAAATAAAAGATATCATATTAAGAAAAATGAGAACATAAAGTTATATATTTTATAACTGTGGAGATGAATTTATAATAAGTCATAATATAGATCTGACTATAGAAGGAAAATAAATGAGTTAAATTATATGGAATAACGGCTTTTATATAAATTAAACCAATGAAGTTAAAAGAAAAAAAACGACATGGACCAGGGAAAATATTTGCATTAAAGGTCTTGGATAAAAGTCTAATACTCATATATAACCTATATCAAATTGTTTTCTGTCTAGGGGAGGGGAGAGAGAAGGGAGGGAGGGAGAAAAATTTGGAACTCAAAATCTTATAAAGACAAATATTGAAAAATATCTTTACATGTAAATGGAAAATAATAAAATACTTTTAAGATAAAAAAGTTTAATACTCAATGTTTATAAGGAATTTATACAAAATTATACAGTTTGTCATTTCCTCAGAGATATTAAATTTAAAAAGAAATTATCACAATCAATTTTCCAAAGAAGAACTACAAACTACCGATAACCCTATGAAAAAGTGCTCAAAATTGGTAAGGGACAAAGAAATACAAATGAAAACATTTTGAGTCATTATCTCATAGCTACAAAATTGGCAAAGATGATAAAAAAGAAAATAAATCAAAGTTCATAGGTCTATCAGAAAACAGGTGGATTTGTGATTTGGTCCAACTGATCTCAAACAATGTGAAGTTATGCACGGAAAAGTTATAAAATTTTTCATATCCCTGACTTAGGGGTCCTTTTGTAGAATTATACAGTAAGGGGATATTTGATGGAGATAGTGCATGAGGGAGGTAGTATGTACATGGTGGTCTTGTAAATGGAAGTATTTCCAGGGTGGAATGGAATGTGTGTCTGGTGATTCAAAGCTAGCTACCTATATAGTTGAGTTTATACTCCTCAATCAAGACAGTGTTGCCCACTGAGTGCATTAACTCCCCTAGGGGTTGGAGGCATTTTTCTGGCAGTTTGGTTTACAGATGATGCTCCAGGTGGGGAAAAGCAGTTTAGTGTCACAGCAGATGGCAAGAGGGCCAGGGTGAACAGCTGGATGGGATGTTCATGCAGGCATGAAGACTTGTATGAAGTGATGCAGAATGAAGAAAGCAGAACTAAAATAATACCACATAAGATCATCACAACTCTAAAAATGAAGATTAAATGGCAACGAAACTGTCAGTCAATAAACATTCATTAATTACTTTTTAAAGTAAGATAAAATACTGTAAGAATCAAAACATATTAATTACCTGAACATCAATGGGATTAAATACTTTTTTTGCCATGCAACACTGGGAACATAGTATTTAATAAATATTTGTTGATTAAGATTTTTTTTAACACCAATATTAAAGGTAAAGTATACATTCCTTCCTTTCTTTTAACAAATCATAAATCACTAAAGTATGAAGTTGCATGTTCCATTAGTCACAATCACTTTTAAGCTTTTTGCTTAATTGTTTTGGCAGAATAGAAATTGTTACTTGGCCCTAAATTAGGAGTTTTCTGGAGTTTCTATGATGTGGTAACCCCAAATGTATACATTACAAAAACAAGTCCAGCATACTTTCCACTACACCAAAACTTGTAAGCAACATTACTATGTTGATGCTTCTTTTGTGAGGTCCCTATCTGACTCTTTTTGGGGGGGACACACACTGTGAGAGGGGGAATGCCAATCATGGCAGCATCACAGGCAGCTATGGTACAGAGGAATAGCACCTTGGATTGGAGATCAGAAAACCAGGGTTCTGATCCTAGCTCTGCCACCAACAGTCTGGGTGGCCTTGATCAAAGCATCTAATTTCCCTGGGCTTTGTTTGGGAGACAACTTGGTACAATGGAAAGAGCATCATATTGAGAGTCAAGAGAGGGGCAGCTAGGTGGCACAGCGGAAAAAGCACTGGCCCTTGATTCAGGAGGACCTGAGTTCAAATCTGGCCTCAGACACTTGACACCTACTAGCTGTGTGACCCTGGGCAAGTCATTTAACCCTCATTGCCGAGAGAGAGAGAGAGAGAGAGAGAGAGAGAGAGAGAGAGAGAGAGAGAGAGAGAGAGAGAGAGAGAGAGAGAGAGAGAGAAGGGAACCTGGATTTGAATCCTGGCTCTGCCACTTAATATGCGTATGACTTCGGTAACTCACTTAATTTTTCTGGGCCTTATCTGTAAAATAAGGGGGTTGGACTACATGGTTTCTAAGGATCCTCCCAGCTCTAAATCTACGACCCTCTGATCCTGTGTCATATCTAAATCTTTTGAGGGGGTTTTCTCATCTAAAACTGGAATGTGCTGTATTGCTCCCTCACAAGCAGAGAACCAAGCAAGGGTCAGGGTGGGGAATAAGAATGGCCTGATGTTCTCTAATACAGGCAGACAGTGGGACAGACTTTCCAGCTTTACTTGTTAGGTTTTTACAGAGAGGAAGCTAATTCAAAAGAGGGCCTCATAGAAAAGAACAAGCAAATGGAGACATAAATAAAATAACTGAAAACCCTAAGATCCACAAAGGCATTGTCTTTGCTGCATCTAAGTTTCCCAGCCAAAACAAAAGCATGAACCTTCTGTCAGTTTCTTTTTACCACAATGTGAAAGGGCAATCTGTGAAGATCACCACAAATGGTATTTTAGAACACTCTCACAAAAACATATCAACAGTGTGGAAGACAAACACACATGCTCCAAACCATTGTTTTTCTTTTTTTCAGAATTCAAAAAAGAAGTCACGAGTTTGGTGGTGATAAGTAGAGCTATGTGAAAATCCACTTTTTGCTTTGTAGGGCACTTGAGCAAACCTGTTTTTGTTTTGATTCCTGTGAGTTCACACCCTCTTGAGTTTCGATTTGAGTTTAGGGGTTAAATGAGTTTCAAAATGAAACTCATCAAATTATCAATTTTCCCCTGATCTTTAGCGAAACCATTTCTTGTTCATGGTTTTGATTCTTAGTCATCCTCTTAAATCTCTCTTGTTTCCCTGGAGTGATTCTAATAGAATGTAAGCTCATTGAGGCCAGGAACTCTTTCATTTTTGGTTTCTGTGTCTTTAATACCAGGCATAGTGGGTCCTTAATAAATGTTTATTGAATCGAATTGAAGCTAATCCTTTTCCCAATTCCCAGATTAATGCTTTAGCCAATTTTTCTTCCCTTGAGGGTTAGCTATTGTGAGTTAGGGGATGCTTGCACATCTATTTTAGTCATACACAATGGGAAATAAATCAAGGAATTACAGTCTAGAGATCAAGCCTACATTTTTCAGTCATTCTTCTTAATATTAGGAATCATGTCAAAAGTCTTGTCTTAGAAATTGGCTTTAAACATTGGTACATTGTGTGGGTTAGGGAAAGATCATGTATTACCTCTGTGCCTCAATTTCTTGATTGGCAAAATGGGACATAAATAGAACTTGCCCTCTCTCAGGAAAATAATGTCATAAGAGTCATTAGAATTTGATTTCAGTTTTCAAAAAATTCCTTCACTTACAGATTGTTTTCATGTTAGAACAGCAGTGGGATTTGCAAGTCTATCATCATCATTGCAAAAATATTGACATATTTACAAAAATATTAGGCAGTTGACTATGCCTGGTTGTTCTTGGTTTGTGGGGCTAATTCTCTCTAAGGGTGGGAAAGGTGATCAAATTCTCTAGACCATTACCCAATATTTAACAGCAAATGCTCTCTAAGCAAATAGCTGTGTGGTAAGCACTACCTACAAACCACTAAAAGTGAAAGCACAACTGAATGAACATATTTCAATAGTGTTTATTGAAAGATTTGAATTACAGTGAACTCAACCTTGGTTGAAAAGGTAACAGAGGCACTGGGAGTGCTACCAAAGCTTTGTTTGTGAGTGCTTCCATATATGGGATGTGCTTCTCTAGATTTGTTCAGTTTCTGTTCCTCTTCCAATTTTCTCCATGCCTACATAAGCAGCAGTGTTTTGTGTGAAGCACATATATATTGATTTGGGCTGAACTGCAATTGCTCATACAGAGAATAAGTCCCATTTTTAAGTAAAGACTTCCCCTCTTCAGGTTTTCTTAAAGATTTATGAGCATTAATTGGCAAGGGCATAAGAAGCCTAGCTCATGGACAGCCTTTTCCACATTCATAATTAACAGCATAGCCTTGGCACATATTCAAGCTCTTCAATAGTTTTAGAGATAGGTGCCTTTGTCTGGAAGGAAACCAATGATAGGATGGTTCTCATAATTAATCTAAAGATGATATATAGTTGGTGACATTGGGATATAGCAGTTTTCTTAGCATGGCCAGTCAGCTCAGCTTGGATATTTATAAGTAACCTGAAAATGTCCCTGACACTGTAGAACTGTGCATACCCTTTGATCCTGCAATATCACTGCTAGGTTTATATCCCAAAGACATCCCAAAAAGAGAAAAAGACCTATTGGTACAAAAATATTTATAGCAGCTCTTTTTTTGTGGTGGCTAAGAATTGGAAATCAAAGGAATGCCCATCAATTGGGGAATGGCTAAACAAGCTGTTGTGTATGATGGTGATGGAATATTATTGTGCTATAAGAGATGACAAACAGGATGATTTCAGAAAGGCCTGGAAAGACTTGTATGAACTGATGTATAGTGAAGATAGCAGAACCAAGAGAACATTGTGAACAGAGACAGCAATTTTGTTTGATGAAGAACTGTGAAAGACTTAACTATTCTCAACAATACAATGCTCCAAGACAATCCCAAAAGACTATCAATGAAACATACTATCCACCTCCAAAGAAAGAACTGACACTGAAGAAACACAGACTGAAGCATGCTATTTTTCACTTTCATTTATTCAAATTTTCATATACAAAATGACTAGTATGGTAATGTTTTACATAATTGTCCATGTATAACTTATATCTGATTGCTTACCCCCTTAGGGAGGGGGGAGGGGAGAGAGGGAAGGAGGGATAAAAATTGGAACCCAAAACTATAAATAAAAATCTTTATTACTTTTTTAAAAAGTGGACTATATTTGCTTAAATATTATCTGGAAATGTTTCTTAGTTAGTTCCTGGAGGAGAGGAAGAGGGATGCTTGCATATATTGCCATGCCAAATAAAATTGTTTAATGAGGAAAAAAAGGAAAAAGAAAATGTCCCTGAGAGAAGCTACTTTTATTTTAAAGTCAGGATTCTTTTTTTTTTTTTTGGTGGGGCAATGAGGGTTAACAGACTTGCCCAGGATCACACAGCTAGTAAGATTCAAGAGTCTGAGGCTGGATTTGAACTCAGGTCCTCCTGAACTCAGGGCTGGTTCTTTATCCACTTCACCACCTAGCTTCCCCTTAAAGTAAGAATTTGTAACCTTTTTTTCTTTTTTTTTTTTTTTTTGGTGTCATGGACCCCTCTGGCAGTCTGGTAAAGTCTATGGAACCATTTTCAGAATAATGTTTTAAAGTGCATAAAAATTAAAAAGGAGGGGCAGCTAGATGGCACAGTGGATAGAGCACCGGCCCTGGATTCAGAAGGACCTGAGTTCAAATCCGGCCTCGGACACTTAACAATTACTAGTTGTGTGACCCTGGGCAAGTCACTTAACCCCAATTGCCTCACCAAAAAACAAACAAACAAACAAAATTAAAAAGGAGGGGGCAGCTAGGTGGCGCAGTGATAAAGCGCTGGCCCTGGATTCAGGAGTACCTGAGTTCAAATCCAGCCTCAGACACTTGACACTAGCTGTGTGACCCTGGGCAAGTCACTTAATCCCCATTGCCCCGCAAAAAATTAAAAAGGAAAACAATTGTATCAAAATAGTTATCACATGAAATAGTTATGGGGAGCTAGGGGGCACAGTGAATGGAGTGCTGGGCCTGGAGTCAGGAAGACTCATTGTCCTGAATTCAGATCTGGCCTCAGACACTATCTGTGTGACTCTGGGCAAGTCAGTTTCCTCATGTATAAAATGGGATGGAGAGGGAAATTGCAAACCACTCCGGTATCTCTGACAAGAAAACCTCCAAATGGGGTCATGGCAGTTGGACATGACTGAAAGTTATAAGAACAATCTTAAAAGTGTTATCAAAATACAAAAAAAGTTCATGGGCCTCAGGTTAAAAATGTGTGTGTGTGTGTGTGTGTGTGTTTGGTGTGGGAGGAGGGAAGGGCATTTTGCAGAAGTTATAAAAAAAGAAAAAAACCTTTTGAACTTTTTAGCAAGGCGATTATTGAGGCTTCTGGCAGTTATGTTTTAAAGAAACTTATTAACTGTTAATATGCAAGCAAAAAGAATTACAATATACCATGCTTAATGCAAAAACTTATTCTGCTTAGAAGAGTCTCCCAAAATGGGAGTATTGCCTGCAGATTCCTTAAATAATGATGATGATGGCAGCAATGATGATGGCAGTGATGAAGATTGTAATAATAGCAATAGGTAGCATTTATCTGGTACTGTAAGGTTTTTTAAAGTCCTTTATCTCATTTGATCTTTACAACTCTCTGAGGTAGATGCTATTATTTCCCCCCTTTTTACAGATGAGGAAACTGAGGCTGAAAGAGCTCACATAACTTGCCCAGGGTTACATGGCTAGTAAGTGTTTGAAGTCAGATTTGAACTCAGATCTTCCTTACTCCATATCCAGCACTCTATGCAGGGTGACCTCGCCACTGATAAGATAATAAATAATGATAATATTAATAATAACAACAATGATTTGGTCTATCACTTAGCTTTACCCTCACATAGAGAAAGTAATATATCAATAGTTCCCTATATCATGGAGTAAACAGAAGTAAATAAACACTAGCAAATGAAAAGCATACCAGGACACTGGCATTGTGGGGCATTATGCCAGGTGCTGCAGTCCTTAATAGAACTTACACACAATTCCTGGTCCCAAGCAGCTTACATAGAGGGACACACAATCATATGACAGACTATAGAACAAAAGCATTAGCCAAATTATAGATAGATAGCAAGGTGAATCAACTAATCCAAAAAGTACTAGGCTGTGCCTTGTGTTGACATTTCTGTATTTAAATTAATAGCTTGTTTTAAACTGTGGGCTACTGACTTCTAAAATGGCTATTAGCTTACACCAGGAAGTGGCAGTTAGGTGGTGCAATGGATAGAGTGCTTGACCTGGAGCCAGGAAGACTTGATTTTAAATCCTGCCTCAGATACTTGCTGGTAGTATCACCCCGGGGCAGGTCATTTCTCTCAGCCTCAGTCTCCTCATCTGTAAAATGGGAATAATAATAATAGCACCTACCTCCCAAGGTAATTATGAAGATCAGATAATGATGATGGTGATGTGATAGTTATCATCTACAAAGTACCTACTATGTGCGAGGCACTGTGCTAAGCACTTTACAATTATTATCTCATTTGATCCTCACCAGGGCCTTGCAAGACAGGTGTTATCCTCCTTATTTTACAGATGAAGAAGCTGAGCCAAGCAGTGATTAAGTAACTTGCCCAAGATCACACAGCTAGTATTTGAGGTAAGATTTGAACTCAGGTGTTTATGACTCCATTCCTAGCACTCTATCCCTAGTTCTATTTGTTGCCTGAGATAATATTTGCAGATCTCACAGGTAATTTCCCCAATGGTTCTCTGGTTTGTTTATTCTTTTTTTCCCCCATGGTGCATCAAGAAGAGAAAATATTTGTTTTGTTTTTTAATAGAGAGGGGGGAGCTTTCAATGAATTATTCGTTTTACTTATTCATTGTATTTAGTTATGAGATCACTCACAAAGTATTGAAAAATCTTATGATGCTCATAATGTTAAAAAATAAAAGCCACCAGCAAAACTGAAAAACTTTTGTGCATGATGTGACTTTTTCTATCTAGGTCACTTATCCATTTGGAGCTTATCTTGTTATCTTGTTTTAAGGTGTGAAGTATTGGTCTGAATCCAATTTCTTTCATTCACTGTCACATTTTCTTAACAGTTTTTCTTAAATAGTGAGTCTTTATCCCAATGGCTGGGGTCCTTGTGTTTATAGAATACTGAAGCTATAAATATAAATGTATAGAATACATTTCCTTTTGTAAGTTGTGACGCTAATATGTTCCATTGAACAATTTCTTTATTTTTTAATGAGTATCAAATTGTTTTGAGAATTGCTCTTTTGTAATGGTTTGAGATCTGGCATTGGTAGGCTCCTTTTGTCCCCATTTTTTTCATCATTTCCCTTAAGATTCTTGATCTTTTTTGCTCTCATATGAACTTTGTTATTATTTTTTCTAGGTCTATAAAGTAACCCACTGATTGGTGTGTCATTGAATATGCAAACTAATGTAGGGAATATTGTAATATTTATTCTATTGACATTCTGCCAATGAAAAATTAATATTTTTCCAATTATTTAGGTCTATTTTTATTTCTGTGAACAGTGGTTTATAATTGTATTTAAGTAGTTCTTGTATCTTGGAAGTTGATTCCCATTGATACATTTGATATATTCTATAGTCATTTTATTTTTTTGTTTTTGTGTTGGTTTTTGTTGTTGTTGTTGTTGTTGTTGTTGTTGTTGTTATTGTTTTTTGCAGGGAAATGAGGGTTAAGGGACTTGCCCAGAGTCACACAGATATTAAGTGTCAAATGTCTGAGGCTGGATTTGAACTCAGGTCCTTCTGGATCCAGGGCTTGTGTTTTATCCACTGCACCACCTAGCTGCCCCCTCTATAGTCATTTTAAATAAAATTTCTCTTTCTATCACTTCCTGTTAGGTTTTATTGTTTTTTTTTAATTATAGAAATGTCAATTTGTGTAAATTTATTTTATATTTTACAAGTTTGTTGAAGTTATAGTTTCAATTAATTTTTAGTTGACTCTTTAGGATGATTTAAGTATAACACCATATATTCACCAAAAAGTGATAATATTATCTTATATTTACTTATACTTATTCCCTCAGTTTCTTCTTGTTTTACTGCTATAGCCATCATTTTGAGTACTGTGTCAAATAAAAGTGTTGACAGTGAACAATGCTATTTCTTAGTCTGAAATCGTGTTACTCCTGCTTTTTTTTACATTCAGCTAAGGCAAAATAGATTTTGCTCCAACTCCATATTTTCATTCTGTGTAAATCTTTATGTTTCAAGTATATTTCTTATAAATATCATATGTTTGAATTTAGTTTTCTAATTCATTCTATTAATTTTTTTCATTTTATAGGTGAGTTAATACCATTCACAGTTATGTAGTTAATTGTTGATTTCCCTCTATCCTATTCTCTTATATATTTTCTTCTCTATGTCTCTTCTTTCCTGTTTATTTCAAGTTTTTACCTTTTCTTTTTCACCTTTTCTTTTATCTTATCTACAAGCTTAGTTTGTTCTACTTATCATGAATCTCTTCCAGAATCTGCTCCTCTGTGTTCCTGTTTCTATATGTATATCTGTTGAATGCATTCCTACCTTAAACTTTGTCTGTTTTTTCCTTTTTGGGCCAGTTTAGGCAAAAGTGAAGTTCTAGTTATAGCTGTTCCCCCTCCCTCTTTTTATGTTTGTATATGGTTTTATTTGCGCAACACAATTATGAATATTAACAAATTCCTCAACCTTTCTTCTAATTTTCCTTTAATGTATTCCCAATTTTTCTTTCTTTTTAAAGCATTTTCAAAACTATTTATAGGTCTCTGTCTCAATTGACTACTTCTCTGACCTGTTGTGACAGGATTCTGCAAGAATCCTTTTAACACTTCCCTCCTCCATTAAAATGTAAACAATTCATCCTTATGAAGACTCTTCTGATTACAGAGGAGACTTTACATTTTTATCTTGACTCCTCTGTTTGTACAGGGTGGGCCAAAAGTCATGAAGGGGTCTGATGTTTTAATAACTTTTTGCAAATTATTTTTTCTTTATTTTTCACCATTTAAGAGATTTGGTTTTTATACATAATATAAATTCATTTCCTATATATACTGTATATGATGTTATGATATTGTAAATTAAAAACAAAAAATAAAGAAGTTATTAAATTTTCAGGACTTTTGGCCCGCCCTATATTTCAAAATTTCTTTTCATCAGGAATGTTTGAAGGTCTTTCATTTCATTGAAGGTTCATTGTTTTCCCCCTTTTAAGATTATACTCAATTTGCTGGCTAAGCTATTCTTGGTTGTAGACTTCTTTCTTTTGTCTTTGGAATATATCCAATTTCATATCCTCCACTTCTTTATACTCATAACTACTAAAATCTATCATTTTGATTGCTCAATATCTGAGTTATCAGGAATAACACAGTTCACAAACTACCCATTGCTGTAAATTATAATATAATATACATTTTTAAAAGAGTTCATATTTACAATATTTAGACATCTGAAAAACAAATTTGCTGAAACACTGGGGGAAGGTGTTGAAAACTAATCAGGATTACACCCTCCCCTTAAAAAGAGGAAAAAATTATTCAAAAGTATAAAAAATATACAAAATAAAATTATTTTCATAAATTTACCACACTAACAATGCCTGTGGTATAATAATAAATATTATATTGCCTCGAGTCATTGCAAAGTTTACTATTAGGCAATTTAAGAGTCTTAGAGAGTTTCCTGGAGCACAGAGAAATGAGATTACTCAGGGTCATCCAACCAGCACCTGTCAGAGGTGGGACTTGAAACAAGGTCTTCCGGATCTTAATGCCTACTTTCTGGGCACTTTACTACACTGCCTCTCAAGCTTCATTTAAACCACATGACAGTTTTATAACTAACTGATATTGTAGCTAAATTGAACAAATTAATTTTACCCTCTGGAGATTTATGTGTTTCTAGGCATTGAATACCTCTCTCTAAAATGAGTCATTTTCTAGAAGTTCTTATCTGTAAGTTGGTTGCTTGGAGCTTGGAATACATTTTCCCACAGAAATTCTGTTCTAAATCATGTTTAGGTATCCAAAGTAGCTGATAATAGCCTTTTTAATACGAGATAAAGCTGAACAGCAATCTTAGTATACATGAATTTTAAACCTAAAGCTCTCATTAATGTTCCCACCGGCTTGCACGCTTTAGAGGAGACCCACCTGCCCATGCCCTTATGAAATTTCATTATCAAAAAACTCATCATCCCCTGGGATTGCATCAGCTTTAGTTCTTGCCCATCAACAATACCCTCAGTCCCTCTGATTAGAGAACTGAAGCCTTTCCCAACCGTTCTTAATTCCAGTGCCTTCCTTGTTAATTATGTTCTATTTATTCTGATATAACTTGCTTTATATAATTATTTCCAAGTTTTCTCTATTAGATTTTATTAGATGTCCTCCTTGAGTATAAGGATTGTCTTTTGCTTCTTTTTGTATCCCCAGGGCTTAGCACAGTGCTTGGCATGAAGTAGGTACTTAAAAAATGTTTATTGGTTGATTAAAGGGCAAAGTAAAGAATTCTTCCTGCCTCCATTTAAAGAGGGCTTCCAGGGAGCAGCTAGGGGGTGCAGTGGATAAATTCAGGAGGACCTGAGTTCAAATCCAGCCTCAGACACTTGACACTTACTAGCTGTGTGACCCTGGGCAAGTCACTTAACTCTCCTTGCCCCACAAAAAATAAAAATAAAAATAAACAAAAACAAAAAATAAAATAAATAGGGCTCCCAGGCTATCCAGCTCTTTATTTTCCACCAGTTTGCTTTGGATTGAACTCCATCATGCTGGTGCCCCTGCTTTTCATCTTCCTTTAGTGTGGTCTTCCCCCACTAGATCATAAGCTCCTCAAGGGCAAGGGCTGTTTTTCTTTTCCATATTTGTAACCCCAGCACTTAGCACAGTGCATAACACATAGTAGCTGTTAATTAAAATTTATTGACAGACTTACTAGGGGAAGGAGAGAAGAGAAGGACCTGGAAGGGACTCTGGAAGTTTAGCAGTATACTAGGCTACATCAGGAGATAATTCAACAGTTAAGAATATGAATGCTGGACTGTATGGGAGAAGTTAGTGAAAGTCTCTGGATCAGGCAATGATGGGCTGGGGGAGATTAAGCTAGTTCTCCAGTTGCTGTAGCATGGAGATTTGAGAGAAAGGGAAGAGAGGGCTCTGGCAGGAGAGGAAAAGGCACCACAACAGATGGGATGTAAGTTGAAGACTTCCTGTACCTACAAATATGTATTCCCACAAAGAGAGAACAAAACCTTATAGAAAAAAAAATTACTTGCAACCATAGATTTAGACCTGGAAGACACTTTAGAGACCACTAAATCCAACCTCTTTATTTTATAGATGAGAAAACTGAGGTTGAAAGAGCTTAAGTGACTTTCCCAGAGTCACATAGCTAACGTCTTGAGGTAGGATTTGAATGTAAGTCTTCCTGATTTGTTCCCTATCCCAAAGATTCAAGTCAGGACTTTCTTTTTCTACTGTGTGAGTTAGAAGGATCTCATAATAGATTCAAATGATTTCTAACATGCTTATCTACATCTACTGGTATTCAAGTTGGTAACACTCCTTAACACTCCCTTAGCATGAACAGACATCTCTGGTATGGTGCCCTTCTGGTAGTGCATGTTGGAAAGAATACAGAGAATGAAAGAATGGACACCTGCTTTCAATTCTGGCCACATGGTTGTGGAGTTTGAGGCCTGCTAATTCCAAATTCTTTCCTCACCATTTGGAAAACCTGAATTTCTTCATGCTAACATATCTCCACTTGTCATCACCTAATTGAATACATATACTCACACAAAGGGGAAGAAATCCCCTCTGTGCCATCAGCTTGCTGGAGGGCTCCAGTGAGCAAAGGAAACCCTATTTCCACTAGGTGGCAGTGTAGGAAATGTTTCCTGTCTTCTTGTCAACTGCATTGTAGGAGTATCATGTCAGGTTTCAACAAAATATGCAGAAGATGCTTTAACTAATGAACTAAGAATTCTTCAGGGGTTTTCTTGGATGGAACCAAAACTCCTTGGCCATGGATTACCAAGACATCAAATTAACTCCACTGTCTGTTATTTCAGCGTACAGCAGAAACAGTGTCACTTATCACCTCTGACAAAAAGATGTACAAACACCATAGTTGGCAGTGGTCTTCATAGCTTTGAGGACATCAGCTGTATGAGGAGTCACGTACCAAGCCCTGTAATTTTTCTTTCCTTCCCAGGGTCCTCAGAAACTCTTTCCATTAATCTCTGAACATATTGCTTTACCCTGAGGAGGAACTCAATAGACTTTTCTCCTTGCTGCACAGAGACAAAAATTAGCATAAAAATTAAAGACAAAATTAGCATAAGAGCCTTCCAATCTCTCCCCCTTCCCCCAAAACTAGTGAGCTAAAGTTTATATACATTCTTGTCAGGTAACATCTGGCCTTTCCTTTGAAGCTTATGCTGACAGTCATTGCTTTGTCCGCTTCTGGAACCTTCCAGTATTCCACAGGCACTCTTACCTGTTCCACCCAAGTCTCCCAGGATTGTTCTTCTTGGAGACATGATTCATGTCCAGAGAAAAATCCAATTTGGTGCCTATGGTATTTGTATATTATGGGTGGTATGGCCTCTACCTTACCCAAAGATGGAATAGAGTTCTTGGGTATAATTGTGATATTTAGTCTCTATAGGAATGTCTCCTCTAATTAGAAAAGTTCCTATTTCTTTAAGCAGTTTATCATCTTCAGAGGATGGATGAGTCTGAAACTCCCAGGAATTCTTATTGTTAATTCCTCAAATGACCTTTGACCTTCATGGTCAAAATTCTCAGGCAGGATTAGAAAATTTCCTAAATTAATCTCACCTGCCTTAACATCACCGGCCTTAATTGTATACTTCTAGTCCTTTTACTTTTCTGCCTAATGTCCTTAAACTACCCTCATTCTTAAAGTCTGAGTCTATCCATAATATTAAGAGACTTCTATGCCTTTCAGCTGCAAAAGCAAGATAATACTCTTCAAAGACCTTAGCTCTCATCTTTTCTAGAGATTGTTTTATGCATGGCCACAGTAATGCACAAATATTAATACCATTAACAAACAAACAGTATTGTAGTGACAATGGTCTTTTCGATGAAGATATCATCCTTAACAATTGTTGTTGTTGTCGTTTGTCCTTTGTTCTTGAAGAGGACATCAGGAAGTGATGTCATGGCTTGAACTGAATTGGATTTAAGTGAGGGAAGGCTGTGCAAGGTCACCAACCTCACTCTCTCCTCCAGAGCCATCTGGGCCCACAGGCAAGATAAACAATCAGGATGACTGGAGGTGGCCCTGGATATTTAAGGCAATTGGGGTTAAATGACTTGCTCAGGGTCACACAGCTAGTCATTGTCTGAGGTGAGATTTGAACTCAGATCCTCTTGACTCTAGGACCAGTGCTATGCACTGGGACACTTAGATGCCCCTAACAATATAATAGTACAGCAAAAGACATGAAGTAAAATCATGAAAACAGTATTGTTTACTTTTTTCATTTATCACCATATAGCAAGTAACTATATATTCAGTAGCATCCAGGCCTTCAAGACGTATACCATATTAATAAATATCACAATAACTGTAGGTTGAGGCCAAGCCAGAAGCCAGGATAAACTTGTTACACTTGCAAATATATAATATACACATATGTTTATACATAAACACATGTATATGGGTGTATGCATCTGTATGTATACACATACACATATATGTGACATTGAAAAAAATTTCCAGGATATAACCAGGAAGAAGCAAAATAGTGCTGCTAAAAAAAATTCTACTTGCTATGAAGAGAAAAATAAAAGAAAAAAATGCAAACAAAAAATGTTTTCCATAATGGGAAGACAAAATCCCATGCCTGAAATAAACCTGGACACAGGGAAATGCCAAAAACTTTCTTCTTAAATCAAGAAGCCAGGCAGCTAGGTGGCGTAGTGGATAAAGCACTGGCCCTGGATTCAGGAGGACCTGTGTTCAAATCCAGCCTCAGATACTTGACACTTACTAGCTGTGTGACCCTGGGCAAGTCACTTAACTCTCATTGATTTCCCCCTCCCCCAAAAAAATCAAGAAGCCTCTGAGACCACAATTTGCTTGTCTTAGGCAACTTCCATTCAATCACTAAGGGATAGATAAGAATTGAGACAAAAGGAGACGGACTTAGGATTCACCATCACAGGAAAATCAGTCAGGGAAGGAAAAATCCTCCAAATTTCACATGGTAGTTTGTTATTGGTGGAAAACAATTCCTACTTATACCCATTCTAAGCCATCAAAACCTAAACAATGTCCCAAGAAGCTTAGGCTGAAGGCTTTTATTGGCCTTAATGAAAGCCTGAGGGGGCAGCTAGGTGGCGCAGTGGATAGAGTACCGGCCCTGGAGTCAGGAGGACCTGAGTTCAAATCCAGCCTCAGACACTTAACACTTAACTAGCTGTGTGACCCTGGGCAAGTCACTTAACCCCAACTGCCTCACTAAAAAACAAACAACAAAAAAAAAATGAAAGCCTGAGGTCCTTTGGGCTTAAAGATATAGTCAAGGAGCTGTATTTGAAACACATTGGGCTGGTCCAGAGAAAATACATTAAAGAAGCACAGGTCAGAAATTGTCCTAGCTTTCAGAGATTTCAAAACAAAACAAAACAAAAACAAAACACCTAGCCCTCCCCCGCCCCAACAACAATACAGCTTCCACCTGTAAGGATAGAGAATGGTCCCCACATGTGTAAGGCGGCCCACCTGCATCAACGGGGCTGTTGTTATGTGATTTGAAAGGAGGCAGAATAGACATCTCTAACCTTTTCTCCCTTACCCCTTCTGCAGAGGAGTCTTTCATTTCTGTCAGGAAAGGAAATAGGAGATTTGGATCTGAAGCCACCACTTTGCTCTCCTCAGACAGAAGTGGTACCTGTTTAGACGTCTATCTATTTGTTCCCTTACATATTATTAATCGAGGGGTCTGCTTCGAACTAACTTTTGCTTGCTCTATCATTTGGGGGTCAAGGGGACCCCAAGTTGTATATCCAATACCTGACCCCTACCCAACTTATACCAGTTCTACAATGAACACACATAGAGAACAACAAAGAAGCCCATTTATCCAGATTGTAATAAAACAGAAATCAGAGAAGGTATATGTAGGAAAATGTATGCCAGACAATATAGCATGAACAAGCCCTCCCAATGAACAGACTCAACCAAGAGAGTGTTCTAGATTTTTACTCAAGAAGAAACTCCCTGAAGTCTCTGGAGTAACAAGCTGAGAATAGGGATATGTCCCAGTCTTCTTTAGAAACCTGATGTGGGGTTGGCTTCTTCCATCTTCTCTCTCCAAGCTAGAAGATGACTCCCTGTTAGGTTGGCAGACTAATCTTTTCACTTGGAGAGTTCCAAAGTATAACTCCAGCTTGAAGTGACCCCAAAGTGGAAACTGTTAAAAACTGAAACTGTGGTCTCTCACTAACTCCTCCCTGTCCCTTTTGCAGGGTAGGACCCTCACCTCCACCAATAAGGAGTGAGTCCCACTCATTCCAATGGGTTTTGTGAAAGGGATTACAAGGGATCACACTACTTTTAATCTTCTCTTGGTCTCCAGAGGGAAATTACAGATAGAAGAAAAGTATAAATCAAAAGAAATTAATAAATTAATGAGGATCTTATGATTCCTTCCAAGTATTCTTAGCGTGTACTTTTTTTTTTTGCAGGGCAATGAGGGTTAAGTGACTTGCCGAGGGTCACACAGTGTCAAGTGTCTGAAGCTCGATTTGAACTCAGGTCCTCCTGAATCCAGGGCCTGTGATTTATCCACTGCACTACCTAGCTGCTCCCCTTGGGGTGTACTTTTAGTATTAAAGAAGCCCAGTTTGGTGGAGGAAAAATAATTCTGGACTGTAAATCAAGAAACCTTCGTCCTAATCTGGGCTCTGCCACTTAATAGTTGCATGACTTTGGGTAAATCAATTAATTTTTGTGCAAATCAAACTGCTCATCTGCACAAAGAGGGGATTGGACTGAGTGATTCTAGGTCCCTTCCAGCCATTACATTCCAGGAGCTACAACAGCACCAGGAAAACTAATAGCTGTGGTCTTTGATTAGTCCCTCAAGACCTCAGGCTTGGAAGGGATTGAACTAAAAATTCTCTAAGATCCCTTCCATCTCTAACATTCTTCTGAATGGATCAAAATTGTTTGCTTTCATACCAAGTAATTAGTCTTTCATGGTGAGAGAGACCTGACTAGTTAGTACCAGAAAGTCTTTTTTTTTTTTTTTTTGGTGAGGCAATTGGGGTTAAGTGACTTGCCCAGGGTCACACAGCTAGTAAGTGTCAAGTGTCTGAGGCCGGATTTGAACTCAGGTACTCCTGAATCCAGGGCCAGTGCTTTATTCACACCAGAAAGTCTTTTAAAGCTGTACTTTATGATTCGATAACTTTGGCCTCTTTGCCGTTCCTTGAATAAGACTCTTCATGCCAGATTCCAGATTTTATGCCTTTTCATTGGCTCTTCAGCTCTTGACCTCACTCCAAAAACCATTTCCCAGTCCCCCTTAATATTAGTGACTTCTCTCTGTTGATGATCTCCAATTTATCCTGTAGATACAATGTTCACAGTTGTATTATGTTATCTTCACCATTAGGTTGTGAGCTCCTAGAAGGCTGGGACCATTTTTTACCCTTTTTTTCATTCTCATAGCTTAGCATAGTGTCTGGTCCATAGTAGGAGCTTGATAAATGTTTATTGATTTGACTTGAGTATTCATAAACATCATCACCACCACCACCATCATAATACATGAACAGAAAAATAATACTTGGGTATTGAAACCCCTGTCTATGGGATTGATATGGTAGTTATGTGCTATTAAGGAAGGTATTCACTCAATCATTATATCCAACCTCTGATCTTTAGAGATACATTCATAGAAAGTTTTATTTAATTTAATTGAGGATTAAAAGAGTTCCTATTCTTTGCCCATCCCTGTCATTGGTACATTTACTAAGGAAATTTGGGAGAGGAAATCAAAGGATATAAAAGTAGTGCCTTGATGATTTGGAAAATGTAATAGGTCTGGACAAAATACAAATTGTGGGAAAATGTAAATGAGGGCTTTCAATCTTGGTTGAAAATCTATAACAGAGTTTCCCATACAGTTTCCTTTGATAGCTTTTCCACATTCCTCTACTGGTAATATGCCAAGGGGATTAGCAGCTTCATGTAGTAGATAAAGGACTAGCCTTGGAATAAGGAAGACCTGGGTTCAACTGTGTCTCTAAGATGTGGAAGCAAACTGAGCCTTCACTCTTTCAAATACATATTACAAAATAATATTAGGGCAATACTTTAGTCTTAAGTCCTTGGCCCCACATAAATAAGAAATATTATTAATCTTTCTTTAACTATCAATTCCAAAAACAAAGCCCTGGATTAAATTATTTATTTTTCTTACCAAAGGCCTAACCAGAAAACTGGGTCAAAGTTTAAGGAGAAACTCTAGGCTCTCAGAAAAAAAAAGGGTTAAAGTGGTAGCCATATTAGATTGGGGAATACCTTAATCTAATTATGGTCATTACCTATCTCCACCATTGGCCAGATTGAAATGATTCTTCTTAAAGTACAACAATATTTTAAGTGACTATTGTTTTTTTTTTCTCTTTTGATAAATCAAACACTGCTAACTGAATTTTCACCTGAGCTCTCTAACAATATTCAATCTTACTGTGAATTTTTGCCTTTGGGAACTTAAAACATGAAAGTGGCTTGTTTCAGAGAGATTTACCAAGGCATGGGGAAACTCCTTTTTGGATTTCCCTCTTCTTCTACCCAGAAATGCTTAGAATTAGAATAACTTAATAGATTTATATTTGGCAGACGTGCTGAAATTATAGTACATAATTTTTCTTTCACCAACATACGCTTACTTAGCTGTGTGATCATGGGTGCAAGTCACTTAATCTCTCAATGCCTCAGTCAGCTTTCTAAGATTATAAATTATAGAGGAGTTGACATTTTTATAAATGGAGGAAGTTTCCACAGTGGAAAATTGCAGGTCAAGACTGAAAACAAGAATGTCAATATTGCAGATATTCTTTGGGACAGATCATGAAATCATTAGTGTATCATTCTTTTGCTTCATTTTTTTGTGTGGGGCAATGAGGGTTAAGTGACTTGCCCAGGGTCATTTATAAGCACTTAAAAAAAATTATAAGCTTTTTTTTTTTTTAGTGAGGCAGTTGGGGTTAAGTGACTTGCCCAGGGTCACACAGCTAGTAAGTGTCAAGTGTCTGAGGCTGAATTTGAACTCAGGTCCTCCTGACTCCAGGGCTGGTGCTCTATCCACTGCGCCACCTAGCTGCTCCTATAAGCACTTTTAATGGAACTTAAGTTTGACATGATGGAAAGACCACTAGATTTGGCAAAAGATGTGAGTTCAAATCCCAGTTCTACTACTCACCACTTACATAACCTTGGGCAACTCACTTTATATCTTGCCCCAGTTTTCTTATATGTAAAATGAAGGAATTGATTCCAAAAGTCATGCCCAGCTGCAAGTCCTATGTTCCCATGTTTGGAATGAATTTGACCTAATATTACAAGTTTGAGATATACCTGAGAAGAATCACAGATCTTTAACTTGTAGAAGACCTTAAAATTTCCTTCATTTCAGTCTCCTACCTTTAGGCCAGTATGGCATTTGATCATTCCAATTTTCCCACACAAAGGAGGCAATCAGCCTTTAAAGAGATTAGATGACCTGTTTAAGGTTATACATCTAGTGAGTAGGGAAAGGAGAGTAGATTCAAATACTAGTCTCCCATCTCCTAGGGTAGTGTTTTTCTACTACCCCATGTCTAGCATTAAAACATATGACTTTTTATAAAGAACACTCCTTAAAGAAAAGAAATTGCATCGACTTCTTCCTCTTCCTTATCATGACCATCATCCTAAAATGTGGCACACATCCTATGGAGTTGGCCAGAAACATTCCCAGCTGGGAAACCACTGTACTAGTTAGTAAACATGAACAGTCTCCCACTTACTCATTCATATAAATGGAAATTGTTTGATAGTAGCCAAAGGGAGGTGGGAATAGAGAGAGGAATGAATCAGGTTTATCAAACTTCATTTGAGAGCATTCAGACTTGCTTCATTCAGAGAAACCAATTCCATTTTCACTGTCCCAAAATGGAACAGGCTACCTCTGAAGACAGTGAGTTTCTCTTCACTGGAGGTCTTCAAGTAAAGACCAGATGTCCACTTGCCAGGGCTGAAGAAAGGATTCCTGTACAGGTGTTGGTTGAGTTAGATGGCCTCTGAAGTCCTTTCTAAGTCTGACATTCTGTGATTCATTTACCATATTCATTACAGGAAAAAGGTCACGAGGTAGGTACCAACCCCCAAATAAACCACATATCTATGGTTAGCCTGTAGTGCACAAAGAACCCTCCAATTCACCCAGCACACTGAAACTGATACCATGGCACTGGAAGTTCCAAATGACTCATCTTGGCATGGCAAGGAAACCACTGGAATGGAACAATGCTTTTAGTTTTTGTCTAATCTTTCCAGAGAAGACTGTACTTACATTGCCATCTAGTGGTGCAGATAACAGGCATCCATGCACAGATAGGTCAGATATAACCGTTCAAATAACCTCCCTGTTGTTCTTTCCAGTATCTTGGGTTATTTTTTTCTTTTGTTTTGTTTTGTTTTTAAGTATATGACAGGAAAGATTTATTTGAACTGATGTGGAAAGAAGTGAGCAGAACTGGAAGAACAATGTTAACACATCAACATTGTAAAAATGAACAATTTGGAAAGACTTAAAAGCTCTGATCAAGAAATGATCAATCACAGTTTCAGAAAGCTGATAAAAAGAACAGTACTCACCCCCCAACAGATAAGTGATGGACTCATTCTATTTAATGAGAAAAAATTTGGGGACATGGTAATATGGGATTTTGTTTTGCTTGATTGTGCTTATTTGTTATAAGGGCTTTGCTTTTTGTTCTTTTTTAGTGGGGGTAAGGAAGTTGGAGGGAAGAAAAAAATAAATGCTTGACAATTTTTTATGTATAGTGTTTTTTATCATAAAAGTGTTTTATTATTTTCTAGTTACATGTAGAGATAGTTTTCAACATTTGTTTTTATAAGGTTTCTAGTTTCAAATTTTTCTTCTTCCCTCACCTCCATCCCCCCCTCCCCAAGACAGCAAACTATATGATATAGGTTATATATGTACAATCACATTAAACATATTTCTGCATTAGTCATGCTGTGAAAGAAGAATCAGAGCAAAATGGAAAAACCTCAAAAAATAAAAACAAAAAAAGTAGAAATAGTATAGTTCATTCTGCATCTAGATTCCACAGTTCTCGGGGGCAGCTAGGTGGTGAAGTGGATAAAACATTGGCCTTGGATTCAGGAGGACCTGAGTTCAAATCTGACCTCAGACACTTGGCACTTACTAGCTGTGTGACCCTGGGCAAGTCACTTAACCCTCATTGCCCCACCAAAAAACCAAACCAAAAGAAACAAACAAAAAATACTAAAGCTCTAGATTCCACAGTTCTTTTTTTCTGGATTTGGAGAGCATTTTCTATCATGAGTCCTTTGGAACTATCTTGGACCATTGTATTGTTGAGAAGAGTCAAGTCTATCACAGTTGATCAACACACAATGTTGTTGATACTGTATACGATGTTCTCCTGGTTCTGCTCATCTCAGTCAACATCAGTTCATGTTATTCCCTCCAGGTTTCTCTGAAATCTGCCTGCCTTTCTTACAGCACAATAGTATTCCATTACATTCATATACCACGACTTGTTCAGCCATTATCCAATTGATGGGTATCACCTCAATTTCCAATTGCTTGCCACAACAAAAAGAGCAGCTATAAATATTTTCAAACATGTGGGTCCTTTTCCCTTTTTTATGATCTCTTTGGGAAAAAGACCTAATAGTGGTATTGCTGTGTCAAAGGGTATGCACAGCTTTATAGCCCTTTGGGCATAGTTCCAAATTGTTCTCCAGAATGGTTGGATCAGTTCACAGCTCCACCAACAATGCATTAGTGTTCCAATTTTTCCACAGCTTCTTCAACATTTATTTTCCTTTTTTTGTCATATTAACCAATCTGATAGGTGTGAGGTGGTTCCTCAGAGTTGTTTTAATTTACATTTCTCTAATCAATAGTGATTTAGAGAATTTTTTCATATGGGAATAGATAGCTTTGATTTCTTCATATCCTTTGATCTTGACAATTTTTTAAAAGAAAATTTAATTTTCAAAAGTATATGAGGTGGATATTTGACTCATGCTTTTGGATCTGTTTGCTTTCTTTTATTTTCCCATTCTCTCCCCGCTCCTTACCCCTTAGGATAGTGGGGGGTTTTTGTGTGAGGCAATTGGGATTAAGTGACTTGCCCAGGGTCACACAGCTAGTAAGTGTCAAGTGTCTGAGGCCAGATTTGAACTCAGGTCCTCCTGACTCCAGGGCCGATGCTCTATCCACTGTGCCACCTAGCTGCCCCAGGATAGTGGGTTTTGAAAAATCTTTTTGTTCTTTAAAAATACTATAAAAGTAAAAAACATTATCCCCCTCACCTTTTTCCTTTCTTTCCTCTCCCACACCTTCTCCAACCCGAAGGAATTTAAAACTTCTACAAAAATCAAACAAAAACCCCAATTCATCTCTCTATTTGCATAGCAGCTTTGATATTCAATGAAAGACATAAATGGCAGTAACCATTGCTCTCCTTGGTGCTAGGTGAAGCAGTGGAGAGAGTTCTAGACTTGATTGAGGATTAAACCTGAGTTCAAGGGTGGTGAAGTAGATAAAGCACAGTCCCTGGATTCAGGAAGATTTGAGTTAAAATCGGGTCTCAGATGCTTGACACTAGCTGTGTGACCTGGGGCAAGTAACTTAATCCTCATTGTCCTGCAAAAAACCCCAAACAAACAAACAAAATCTGTCTTTCTAGCTGTATGGCCCTAAATAAGTCATTTAACCTTTATAATCTTCAGATTCCTGAGTCTCCATTTTAATTGTGAAATGAGGATAGTAATAGTATCTAATTCACAGTTCCAGTGAGGATCATATGAAATGTGGAAAGTGCTTTGTAAATCTTAGAGCATTGTAAAATTGTTAGTCATTGTTAGTTTTCAAGCAGGAAAGCCTTTTCAAGTTCAGTTAGGCCAACTTCTTCATTTTACAGATAAGGAAACTTGAACTAAAGAGGCAAAAAGACTTTGTTGAGGTCATAGAGCTAGTTAAGTGACCAAGTCAGAATTCAAAGGTAAGTATTCTCATTGCAAATCCAAGTCTCTTTCCACTATACCATGCTGTCTCCCACTATTCCATACTAGAAGATAAGAAGAAAACATTTGTTAAGTACCCACTATTGCCACTCACTTCACAAATGTCTCATTTGATACTCATAACTACTCTGAGAGGTAGCTGCTATTATTTAGGGAAAACCAAGCATAGACAGGTTAAGTGACTTGCCCACTTGTCACAGCTAGTAAGTGTCTGAGTCTAAAGTTGATGTATGGTCTTCCTGAGTCTCAGCCCCTTGCTCTGTATTCCCTAAACCACCTATCTACTTCTTTTTATTCCTGTACCTTAAAGAAAAATCCCTAGGTTTGCTTTTATTGTTTCTAGGAAATATTTCAGCAGACAGCTCTATGTTAGAAAGCCAGAACACTTCAAGTAAATCTAAGCTAATTCTGGTAATTCAGGGGCAAATGAACTTTAAATGTTCCACCAGTGCTTTAATCCTCTCTGAAAACAATGACTCTTGGTGTGAGAAAATAATGGGATTTAGCAGATACTCAAAGGCCCACCTGGAGATTAATCTAAACTGATTAAGTGAGAGTTATTGACTTTGCTGATTAGCCTACTTCAAGTTAATTAGATTGTAACCACACCTGGCCAGCCCTTAAGAAGGTATTGTTTTCAGAAGCTAAGGACTTTGAACTTAACTCCAGACCACCTTCAAGTCCAGTGACCCAATGGATTTGGATGACACCTACCAATCAGCTTAAAGCAGTGTGTAAGGACCTCGTCTGATCCAGACCTATAAAAAGCTTACACAATCAGTTTGAGGGGAGTCCATGGTTAAAGCAGGCTCGTGGCAGAGGACTTAAGGAAGAACCTGACCAGACTGGAACTCTAGGCTAGATAGGCCTTTTCTTAACTTTCTGAACTCCCCGTGAATATCTGGTATGCTTTAATAAATGCTTAGTGTCCAAAGGCTGGTGATAAAGCTTCTAATTTAAGGTGATCATACATATAGATTTTAAACATCACAATTGGTGACCACAAAGGGACCGCTGAACCCCTCAACCTTCTGATCTTCACATTGGGTAAGAAATTTTATGTTTGTACGTTTCTCCTATTTTCATTGATTTTATGTGCCTGTCCCTTTAATTTTTCAATTGGATTTCTTCTACTTGCTAAGTATCTGCTAAGTACCCCCTAAGTACCTGATTTTCTCTAACTTGAACCAGACCAGGCTGGAACTCTAGTCTAGATAGGCTTTTTCTTAACTCCATGTGCTCTTTTTTTTTCTAATACCTAGTGTGCTTTAATAAATGCTTAATGTCCAAAGACTGGTGCAAAAGCTTCTAATTTAAGGCGATCATCCATTAAATTTTAAATGCCACATTGGAAAATCCTTATTCAGCCATTAAGTATGAGTAGAGCCGCCAGAGACCTAACTTAGACGGGGTTCTTTGGAGGACCCTGAAAGGCATCCCTGTCCAAATATCGTTTCCATCACAGTGCAATGGATTGAATACCAGACTTAGAATCAAAATGTCTAGTCTCTAGCTCTCAATTCTGTCCCTTACTAGGCTGCCTGGTCTTTGTCCATAAAGTGGAGATAATATTGCCTGCCCTGTCTAAATCACTCCATGGTTTTGAGGAGCAAATGAGGCAATGCACATGAAAAAGGTTGTTTATAACTATAAATGTTAGGTATCTAGTCCTAAAATCCTAAAAATTCCATTGTTATCTTTAGTAATAATAACTCATTAGGGGAAAATGTGCTTTATCAGGTTAGTAGAAAGCCAAATAGGGCTCTGGGCAAATGGAATATAGGACAGTTTTGATGTAGGGGATGGAAGGGTTTGGAACATAAGGTTGTGAAAGTCAGGAGATAATATTAGTGGAAAGAGAATAGGATTTATAATTAAAGGGCCTGGTTTCAAATCTCAGTTTTGCTCCTTATTGTATGACCTTGGGCAAGTTGTTTTACTTCCCTGGGTCTCAGTTTATTATTCTATGAGAGAGTGAGGCTGATGACTTTGTCCAATCCTGCCTCACTTAAATCCAATTCACTTGCAAGTCTAGACATCACCCTCCTGATGTCATTGAGAAAGGAGGATGAACAACCCTATAAAATGAAGGCACTGCACTACATAATCCCTAGGTCTCCTCCCTATTCTAAATGTAGGATTCTCTGACACTGGACACTTGCAAGGGGAAAGGAATTGATGAAAAGAGAAGTAGGTGTGTCCCAATGACAAACTTTGTCTAGGATTGACCCCAAGCCTTCTTTCTGAAAACAACACCCTCATTCACACCTCCTACTCATATATTTGAAGAGCATTTATGTGAAAAACATCCTTCTTTTAGTGCCTGAATTTCATGGCAATATATTCTAAGAATAGGAGAAGATCACTGAGTTTCAGGACATGGGATTTGAGGTCTCCTCCAACAAATGCTGGGAAAATATCAAACACAGTGGGTGTGACCTTGTCTTCTGTGGATGCTTATTTCCAGTGCCAACTTTCAAAACTCTTTACTGGTATGCACATAGTACATACAAGTAGGAAATTGTATGTAAAGTCTGGGATGCTCTCCCCATCCTAATGGGGTTAACTTAGTATGTAAGTCCTAAGGATCTGACTGAAAAACTGAGATTTCATTAAGAGCCTATGTCATATCACCTGGTCATAGACCTAAAGTCAGAAGAAACCTTTTCTAGTATAATACCCTCATTTTCTAGATGAAGAAATTTTCCTGCCTAAGGTCATAGAAGTAGTAAATGGAAGAACTGGGATTTGAACTTAGGCCCAATGACTCCAAGTTCATTATTCCTTTCATTTTCAACCTATTTCCTCCTCATCATGGTTGCTAGGATCATGAAATGCCTTCATAGCAGGCTTCACTCAGAGTACTTCAATACCACAAGCTCATGACTCTACATATAAGTGGCAAGCTTAGAGTTTCCCAAAGCTCAACCAGGTTAGATGCCTTGTCTTTAACACACAGCAGATCAGTGGCAGGTGGAGAGGTGAAATTTGAAGTTAGGTCTTTCCATCTAGTACTCTATCTAATAGCAGTGTCGGGGTTTTTTTATGTTTTGTTTTGGTTTTGTTTTGTTTTTTTGCAGGGCAATGAGGGTTAAGTGACTTGCCCAGAGTCACACACCTAGTAAGGGTCAAGTGTCTGAGGCTGGATTTGAACTCAGGTCCTATTGAATCCAGGGCCAGTACTTTATCTACTGAGCCCCCAATAGCAGTGGTGTTTTAAAGATTTATAACTAAGGAACTATAGTTCCTTTTTTAGGGAGATAGGAACACGTATTTGTGGTTATTTATGTTCTATATTTAGCAGAAGTGAATATACTAGTTCACAGGGGAACAGTTACAAAGAAAAGACCATTTTGGCAATTATAATCCTGCAGAAGTGGTTAACTGTTTTAATCAGACAACACAGAGTAACCCTTTCTTACTTAGAAGGCATCTGAACCCCTCCCCGCTTCCAGGTAGTAGGAGGCAACTATTTTAGAAGGAATACTGAACTAAGCTAATATTCCTTTCCAAAAAATATTAAAGATGTCCACAAGAATTCTACTTCATAGCAGTTGAAGGTTATAGAGAGAAAGGGCATAGGAAAAAAGTAACCATGGCTCTGATCTCTAATAAGACCAACATGCTTTATTTTAGAGTCCCTTTCTACTAGCAGATAAAGTGAATAAAGTACTGAGCTTAAAGTCAGAAAGACCTAGATTCGAATCCCTGATACTATTGAATATTTCAAACTGGTTGTCTCATACACACCTCCCTTACGGAACTCATTATTGTTGCTCTCAAAACACTTTCCCTTAAGAATTTCCCAACTTTCTTTGGAGGCACCATCATTTTTCCAGTCAATCAGGTTTACAACCTTGGTATTATTCTTGGTTCTTCACTTTCCTTTACTCCACAAATTCAATCAGTTGTCAAATCTTATCCTTTTAATTTCCACAATATCTCTTGCATCTGACCCATTCTTTCTCCTTCTATAGTTACCACCTTAGTTTATGCCCTTATAAATGCTTGCCTAGATTATTTCAATTAGCTTCCTCATTAGTCTTCCTGCCTTGAGTTATGCCATCTCTTCAGTCCATTCTCTACACAAATGATGAATTGATTTTGTTAAAATGTGTTTGATCATATCACTCTCCTATTCAACAATCTCCCATAGTTCCCTGTTGTCTTTAGGATAAAGTATAAACTTCTCTGTATAGCTTTTAGAGGCCTTCACAATCTGTCCTTAACCTTAACAGATTTATTTTACATTACTCCCCTTCTTGTACTCTGCAGTTCAGTCAAACTCACCTTCTTGCTGTTCTTGACATAGTCCATCTTCTGTCTCAGCTCCTTAGCACTGTAACCCATGCCAGGATGATGAATGGAGTAAAGGCATTGATTGAAAGAGTCACATCCCTCAAAAGAGGAATCATGAAAGGATCTGACCTGTCCACAATATCCAAAGGTGGGATGAGGAGGAGAAAAATTATCTTTTCTTGTTGCATTTGTTTTCTATCTAAATCTCCTAACCTTGCCAGAAAGCATCACCTACTGGCTGCAGTATAAAAGAATAATACCAGTAATTTGTCCTGAGATAATTTCTCTTTCAATTTCATCCAAAAATGATGAGAAGTCATATGGCCTCCCTGACTTCCTTCAATACTCTGCTCTAATCTCTCTCTTTGCTAGAGGCTTTTCCCAGTCCCTTCACTGAGATTATCTCCTATTTACATTGTATGTGTCATGTGTTTCATGGCTGTTTGCATGTTCTTTCCTCCTTTAGAGGAACTCCTACAGGACAGGGATTGTATTTTTGCCTCTCTTTGTATCCTCATAACTTAGCATAGTTCTTGGCTCATAATAAATACTCATAGATGCTTATTTGCTTGACTGAACAATGAGATCAACAGCAACAATAACAATTATAATAACGACTCATATTTATCTAGCTCTATAGAGTTTACAAAGCACCATAGCCACATTATCGCATTTGATTCTTACAATAACCCTGTGAAGTTGGTGCTATTATTATCCTAATTATACAGAAGAAGAAATTGAGGCTGTGAGATGTTAAATGACATGTTGAGGGTCACCAATCTAGGAAGTGTCTGAGGCAAAATTTGAATATATATACTCCATTAAGAAAATACAAAATCTGTACAAAATAAATACTAAGGGTTTTTTTTTTTTGGAGTGGGACACTAACAACTGGGGAAATCAATAACTATGAGACTAACTTCTGGGTGGCAACTACTAGCTCCAGTTTACCATATGGATGATTTTCTCTTCCTATCCTGAGACCTATTGAGTTTAAACAATTGATGGATCTACTTAATATCCTCATTTGAAGATGATGTAGTCACTGCCTCCTTGGCTTTGTGAGCCAGCGAAGAGTAGTTTAATGGTTCAATTAACTCCTTGAGGAGATACATGGTGCTTGAGATATGCCAAATAAGCAGCGGGCAATCTCTGTGGGGGGAGAGAAAGGGGAGTCCTACCTTGTGAAGCCATTGCTTACTGCGGTGCCAGATGTAGCTGGTGTTTTACTATTGCTTTCTTCCAATAGCAGTGCTCAGGGGGGATAAACTTTACTTAACCTAATTAATTTTAATCACAGCTTTCAAATCTCATACTGTGAAAAGAATTACAAATTGGAATACATTAATAGAAGCCATAGTTTATGCTGCAAGCTAATCATGAAATGTGCATTTACATTTTCTGCATGAGTTTGCAATTACTATTGAAATAAAATTCGGTTATGTCCTTTTAAATTACTAAAATGTGAAGAGCAGATTGAGCTGGGCCCATTTGGGTGCTAAATGACTAGAGGAAAGTCTACATTTCAAAGAATTAGGCTTGGCATACCCTGTCTGGTTTGTCAGGGTGGGAAATGATTTCCAGTTGTCTGCTTCTAGGCTATTTCTGTTACTTAAGTAATAATCTTCTCAACTGATGGTGTGCTTAACAATTGAGTCCAAAGCATGTCTGATTTGGGAGGAAGAATTAGATATACTTTTTGTTTGTATATAATTATATGTGTATGTGTCGCTTCATTGACCCTCCAATAAAAGAAGTTACAGTAGAGTGATGGGCATAGTTCTGAGTTGAAAAGCTAAAAGCTTTCTGAACTGCCTTCTCCCAGCCCAGATGTAGTGTCAGAGATGGAGTACAGATGGTGATGGATTCTATGTTCAAGGCTGTCCTTTGGGACAGCTATTTCATGATTTGTCCTGAGTCTATGTTCTATTTGTCCGACTAGCTACATGGACCTGTCTAGCTTATTTAGGCCAAGACAGAGTCCACTGGGTATAGAATATATTTAATCTTTTCTTAGGGTGTGCCTAGAATCCCACATATCTTGGCCAGTCCTCTATCAACTGATATGTGGTTTACTGGGGTAACTATATCTTTAGAGCAGTCAGTAAGTATTTATTAAATGCCTAGTACGTGCCAGACACTGTACTTAAACATTGGGAATACAAAGGAAGGTAAATGACAGCTCTTGTTCTCTAAAGAACTCAGTCTAATGCAAGGGACAAATGTAAACAACTATATGCAGATAAGATATAAACAGGATCAATTGGAAATAATCAACATAGGGAAAGAGCTAAAATTAAAGAGGGTAAGGAAAGTCTTCCTGTAGAAGATGGAATTTTAGCCAAGATTTTAAGCCAGAGAAACCAAGAGGTAGAGATGAGGAGGGAGAGCGTGATAAACATGAAAGTATGCTCCACCTCAGCCAAATACATGCATATGTATTTATATACACATGTAGATACAAATACATGTGTATCTACATATGCATACACACGTGAATATATAAGTGCATATGTACTCTATCAGGAGTTCCTTTTTAAATTGAAAAATTTTTTTTAGTTATGTGTAAAAACATTTTTTTGCTTTACCACTACATCCTTTATTTAGTATTTTATTTTCCCCCATTATATGTAAAAACAAATTTTAACATCCATTTTAAAAACTGAGTTCCAAATTTTCTCCCGTCCCCCCTTTGAAAAGGCAAGGAATTAGATAAAGGTTATACATACTTTATCATGCAAAACATTTCCACATCATGTTGCAAAAGAAAACAGACAAAAAAAAAACTTCAAGAAAAAGATAGTTAAAAAAAATTATGCTTCAATCTGTATTCAGACACCATCAGTTCTTTCTCTGGGGATGGATAGCATTTTTCATCATAAGTCCTTCAGAGTTGTCTTGGGTCATTGCATTTCTGAGACTAGGCAAGTCATTCACAGCTGATCATCTTACAATATTGCTGTCACTTGTACACAGTATATTTCACTTTGCATCAGTTCATGCAAGTCTTTCTGAGAAAAAACCATCTTAACATTTGTGGTTTTTTTTTTTTAATTTTGAGTTTCAAATTCTCTCTTACCCTCTCTCCCCTCCTCATTGTCAAGAAAAGCAATTTGCTATATAGGTTATACTTGTGAAGTCTTTCACAACTCTCCCAACAATGCATTAGTGTCCCAATTTTCCTATCTCCCCTCCAACATTTGTCATTTTACTTTTTTGTCACATTAGCCAATCTGATAGGTATGAGGTGGTACCTCAGAATTGTCTTAATTTGCATTTCTCTAATCAATAGTGATTTAGATCATTTTTTCATTTGACTAAAGATAGCTTTGATTTCTTGTGATGGAAAATTTCTTCTGAAAGCACCTGTTCATATCCTTTGACCATGTATCAATTGGGGAATAACTTGTATTCTTATAAATTTGACTCAGTTCTCTACATATTTAAGAAATGACACCTTTATCAGAGAAAACTGCTGTGAACCCTCCCCCTCCTCCATCCCTCGTTTCTGCTTTTCTTCTAATCTTGGCTGCATTAGAGGTGTGTGTGTGTGTGTGTGTGTGTGTGTGTGTGTGTGTGTGTGCAATACCTTTTTAATTCAATGTAATTTGGATGCTATACCATTTGGGGCAAATATGTTTAGAATTTACATTACTTCATTGTCTATTATATCATTTATCAAAATGTAGTTTATCTCTTTTAATTAAATCTTTTTGCTTTTGTTTTGTCTGAGATCATGATTGTTACCTTTGTGGGTTTTTTTTTTTTTACTTTGGTTGAAGCATAATATATTCTGCTCCAGCCCCTTACCTTTACTCAGTGTGTCTTTCTGCTTCAGGTGTGTTTCTTGTAAACTCATTGTTGGATTTCAATTTTTAATCCACTCTGCTATCCATTTCTGTTTTATGGGTGAGTTCATCCCATTCACATTCACAGTTATTATTACTATCTCTCTCTCTCTCTCTCTCTCTCTCTCTCTCTCTCTCTCTCTCTCTCTCTCTCTCTCTCTCTCTCTCCTTTCATCCTGTCCCTCCTCAAAAGTTTTTTGCTTCTGACCACTATCTCCCCCAATCTGCCCTCCCTTCTATCAGCACCCCCTCTTATCTTCCATTCTTCCTGATTGCCTGTAAGATAGATTTCCATACCCAACTAAGTGTGCATGTTATTCCCTCTTTGAGCCAATTCCAATGTGATAAAATAATGGGATTTAGCAGGTACTCAAAGACCCACCTGGAGAGTAATCTAAACTGATCGAATCAAGTGAGAGTGATTGACTGCTGATTAGCCTACATCAAAGTTAACTAGATTGTAATCACACCTGGCTAGCCCTTAATGCATTTGGAGAATGCCAACCAATCAACTTGAAGCAGTGTGTAAGTACGCCTCTATTCCAGACCCATAAAAAGCTTCCACAATCAGTTTGCTAAAGAGTTCTTGATTAAAGCAGGCTCGTGGAGGACTTCAGGAAGAACCCAACCACGCTGGAACTCTAGGCTAGGTAGGACTTTTTTTTAAAACTCCTTGTGAATACCTCTAGGCTTTAATAAATGTTTAATGTCCAAAGACTGGTGCTGAAGCTTCTAATTTAAAGCGACCACAATTTAGATTTTAAACATCACACCAATGAGATTGAGGTACAAGCATTATCTGTCCCCCCCACCCCAATATTCTCCTCCACTGTAAAAGCTCTCTTGTGCCTCTTTTATGTGAGAATTTATACCATCCTACCTCTCCTTTCCCCCTTCTTCCAGTGAATCCCTTTTCTTAACCCCTTAATTTTACTTTTTGGAAATAATCCCATCATTGTAATCTCACACTCATGCCCTCTGTATATGTATGTATACTGCTTCTAACTGCCCTAATAATGATAAGGTTCTTAGGAGTTACAAGTATCCTCTTCGCATATAGGAATACACACAGTTTAATCTTATTGAATTCCTTATGTTTTTTCTTTCATGTTTACTTTTTTATGTATCTCTTGAGTCTTGTATTTGAAAATAAAATTTTCTGGTTTTTTTTTTTTCCCATCAGGAATACTTGAAAATCCTCTATTTCATTACATATCCATTCCCCGCCCCCGACATATTATACTTGATTTTTTCCTGGGTGATTCTTGGTTGTAATTCTAGCTCCTTTTCCATATGGAATATCATATTTAAAGCCCTTTTATTCTTTAATGTAAAAGCTGCTAAATCTTGTGTTATACTGATTATGACTCCACCAAATTTGAATTGTTTCTTTCTGGCTGCTTGAGGTATTTTCTCCCTGACCTTGGAGCTCTGGAATTTGGCTACCATATTCCTGCGAGTTTTCATGTTGGTATCATTCAGAAGGTGATTGATGGATTTTAAAAATTTCTATTCTGCCCTCTGGTTTTAGTAAAACAGGGCTGTTTTCCTGGATAATTTCTTGAAATATGATGTCCAGGCTCATTTTGGGTTTGTTGTTTTTTTGTTGTTGTTGTTATTGTTTTAATCATGGCTTTCAGGTAATGTAGTACATCCTAATTTATCTCTCCTAGATCTATTTTCCGGGTTAGTTGTTTTTCAATGAAATATTTAAAATTTTCTTCTATTTTTTTCATTCTTTTTATTTTGTTGTTTCTTGATGTCTCATGGAACTATTAGCTTTCACTTTCCCAATTCTATTTTTTAATGAATTATTTTCTTCATTGAATTTTTTCCCATTTAGACAATTCTGCTTTTTAAAAAGTTTTTCTCTTTAGTGGATTTTTGTGCCTCTTTTACCATTTGGCCTATTCTGTTTTTTTAAAGTGTTATTTTCTTCAGTATTTTTGTGCCTCTTTTATCAAGCTGTTGACTCTTTTTCATGTTTTTCTTGCATCTCTTACTCCCCCTTCCAATTTCTACTTTACCTCTATTTGATTTTTAAAATCCTTTTTAAGCTCTTCAGGGAATTCTTTGTAGAAAGCCATTTCACATTTTTTCCCCTTTGAGGGTTTGGATGTAGCTGTTTTGACATTGTTGTCTTCTTCTGAGTTTGTGTTTTAATCTTCCCTGTTGCCATAGTAATTGTCTATGGTTGGGTTCTTTTTTGTCGTTATTTCCTCATTTTCCATCTTATTTTTTGACTTTTAACTTGAAAAGTTGGTCTCTGCTCATGGGATAAAGGGAAGATTGTCTGAAGTTTCAGGTTTTTTATAATGCTGTCATCAGAACTAGTTTTGGGAGTCTTTAAGTGGTATGATCTAAGGAGAGGTGTAGATACTATTCTACTGGTCTGCAATATGGTCTGTGAGTGACCACAAGCTCTCTTTTCTGTCCTGGAACTGTGACTACAGTCCCTGATCCTATTAGCCCTCCTCCTTTCCCTGGGAGTGCAACCTGGAATCCAGTGCCATCAAAGGGTCCCCTGTAATCTCTATCTGACCAGTTGTCAAACTCCCTTACCATCTGCCTGCTTCCCAGGGTGCAGCCTTTTCAGGACAACACTCCACTATGACCCCAGTGAGAGACCTCCCCTACCAACTTTTTAAGTTGTCTTGCGATGGGAAATTGTTTTGCCCTATTCTCTTGCTGGTCCTCCTGCTTCAGAATTCATTTTTAGGGGTAGCTATGTGGCACAGTGGATAAAGCACTGGCCCTGGATTCAGGAGGACCCGAGTTCAAATATGGCCTCAGACACTTGAAATGTATTAGCTGTGTGACCTTGGGCAAGTCACTTAACCCTCATTGCCCTGCCAAAAAAACCAAAAAAACCACAAACCAAATAGAATTCATTTTTAGGTGTTATTTTAACATTGTTTGGAGGGGAATTTGGAAGAGCTCAGGGAAGTCTCTGTTTTTAACTCTTCCATCTTGGCTCAAGAGTTCTTAATGGGGAGTCTTGACCACAAATAGATTTCAGAGGTTCCATAAACAAGGATGAGAAACAGATTGTCTTTATTTCAATATAATTGGTTTCCTTTAACATCCTCTGTGTTTTATTTGATACATTTAAAAATATGGTTCTGAGATGGGATCTGTAGGCTTTACAAGACTTCCAGAAGAGGACAATACTACAAAAAACGTTAAGAATTCCTCTTCTCTATTGTATACTAGTAATTTAGTCTCCCAAATATTGAAATATAGGAAATACATTTCCCTTTACCTCCAAATCCTCTAAGTCTATGATTCTATGAAACAAACGTAAAGTACACACACACACACACACACACACACACACATACACACACACACACACACACACACAGCCATAGCTATAGATATATACAATGCAACCTGAGTGGAATAATTCTGAGAATTGTCTATCCCTCCTCCTCCCATTTTACCAGTCCCCCATGAGGAAACTAAGGCCCAGAGAAGTTGTGACATGCAGAACCTTACACCTTTTAAGTGTTGGCATAAGAGACACAGTAGACAGTGACTTGGAGTCAGGAAGACCTGAGTTCAAATCTTGCCTTGTGACCCTGGAGAGATCATTTAGTCTTTCTCAGTCTGTTTTTTCATCTGTAAAATGAGAAAGGGCCTCTAAGATACTTTCTAGCTCAAATTAAGTGATCCTAAGTATCTGAGTAGGATTTAAACCCAGGTCTTCCTGAGTCTGGTGCTCAACACACACTACACCACACTGCTTCTCTGCTGGAGGACCTGGGTTTAAATCCTGACTCTGTTACTAGCTTTGTGACTTTGGGCAAGTCATTACACCTCTGTAGGCCTCAATTTTCTATAAATTAGGGGTTGGTCTATTCTAGATGATACATAAGAGTCCTTGCCCTAAAGGAGCTCACAATCTAAAGGGGGAGACAACATGCAAACAAATGTATAAAAATAAGCTATATGCAGGATAAATAGGAAACAACAGAGGAAAGGAAGACACTAGAATTAAAAGGGGTTAGGAAGAGCTTCCTGTAAAGGATGGGATTTTATTTGGGACATAAAGGAACCCATAGAATTCAGTAGGCAGAGTTGAAGAGGGAAGAGCATTCTAGGCATGAGGGACAGCTAGAGAAAATGTCTAGCATTTTCTTTGTGGGACAACCGGGAGGCCAGTGTCACTGGATAAAAGACTGTGTGGTGGGGTGTAAAAGGACTGGAAAGGCGGGAGGGAGTAGGCTATGAGGGATTTGAATGCCAAAGAGAGCATTTTGTGTTTGATCCTGGGGGTAATAGGGAACCAATGGAATTTATTGAATAGGGAAGGTGACATGATTAGATCTGTACTTTAGGAGAAATCACTTTGGTAGCTGAATGGTGTAAGGGGCTAAAATTCTAGCTTATACTATCTAAAATCTAATGAGTAGTCACCAATAAATTATAAGCTTTAGCAAGAGAATTTAAATATTTAAGTATTTATTAAAGAGCATTAGGATCAGAGAGAAAGGTAAAAATCTAACTATTTCTAAGAGACCCTATCATCCGACCCACCATGGTAAGGTCAGGAACCAAAAAAAAAAAAAGAGAGAACCCCTCTGCCAGCGTCTGCTTTCTACTTCATGTCCTCCTCCCAGAAATGGGAGGCTCCTCAAGTTGATTGGCTGGTAGCCTTGATAGACAGTACCCACAAGCAAACATCACTTCCTGATGCCAAAGTAAAGCCACATGGCCTTGCCCTCAGAGACCTTCTCCTTATGGTGGAGCTTTCATACAGTAAGTCTTCAGCAGGTGGCGTCATTCCAATCATTACAGTGGGGAATGAGTTGGAGTGGGGATAGATGAGGCAGGCAGATCCATTAGCAGGCTATTGCAATATTCCAGGCATAAGTTGATGAGGGTCTCAACTAGAATAGTGGCAATGGGAGAGGAGAGCAGGGCCATTTCTTGATAGCTGTTACAGAGGACATAAACAAGCCTTGGCAATATATTGGATGGGGCAGTGAGGAAGGAGAGAGATTGAGGAGCTGAGGATGACTCCTAGGTTTTAAGCCTGAGGGACTGGAGGGATGGTGCTAGTCTCTACAACAATATGTGAGGTCAGAAGGGGGAAGACTTAGGGGGAAAGATAGTAAGCAAGTATACCTGAAAATAGTATAAGCCAACAATCATCCCTTCACCTTCTGAAACTTACTACTCGTGGGATATTGGAATTAACTTTTCTGTGCCTCAGTTTCCTGAATCTGTAAAATGAAGAGGCTGGACTAGATGGTCTTTGGGTTCCTCTCTAGTTCTAGCCCTGTAATTCTGTGATTCCCCTCACTGAGTTTTCTAAATAAAGCATTCCCAGATCCCACCAGCATTCTTCAGACGATATGGTTTCTAGGCTCCTAATCATCCTGAAAATGACCAACCTGGTCACATTCTAGTTTGTCAGTATCCTTCTTCAAATGTAGTGTCAAGAACTGGACGCAATACTGCAGATGTGTTTTGACCAGCACAAATGACAATAGGTTTAAGAACCCAAATCCAAGGCATAGTAGAAAGATCACTGGATTTGCAGTTAGAAGATTTAGCTTTAAATCCTAACTCTGCCTCTTCATACTAAGGTGACCCGGGAAGTCACTAGGAAGGCCTCTCTAGATCTCAATTTCTTTATCTGTAGAATGAGGGGAAAGAACTAGATCATCTCTAAGGTTCTTTTAAGCTCTAAATGTATGCACCTTGGCCCTTCCTTGCCCTAGAGTATTTTATCCTTCAACAGCTATGTCATTCTATTGGCTTGTATTATGGAGCTTCTGGTCCTCCTGAGCAGCCTCCCTACTGCCAATCTCTCTCTGATCATTCCACTTGAGCCTCTACACTGCTGCCAGATTAATCTTCTTTGCAAAAGAAAAGCTTTAATTATGTCACTTCCTTACTCAAAAGGTTTCAATTACTCTTCCTTGCTTAAAATCCAAACGCCTGGGGCCGCTAGATGGCGCAGTGGTTAAAGCACCAGCCCTGGATTCAGGAGTACCTCGGTTCAAATCCGGCCTCAGACACTTGATACTTACTAGCTGTGTGACCCTGGGCAAGTCACTTAACCCCCATTGCCTGCAAAAAAAAAAAAAAATCCAAACTCCTTGGCCTGACCTAGACTATGAAAACTGAAAGAGACCTTAAAAGTTCATCTCCCTCATTTTGTAGATGAGGAAACTGAGGCCTAGAGAGGCTAAGTAGTTACTCAGGCCATCTAGCAAGGTAAGGATGGAGTAAGGACCAGACTGAATACCAGCCAGGTATTCTTGATTCTACACAACTTTTGTTGGGGTGGCTGTTTGGTTGTTTCAGTCACATCTGACTCTTTGTGACTCCATTTGGGATTTTCTTGGCAAAGATACAGGAATGGTTTCCATTTCCTTCTCCAGCTCGTTTTACAGATGAGAAAATTGACTTGCCCAGGGTCACACAGCTACTAAGTATCTGAGGATAGATTTGAACCCAGGAAGATCAGTCTTTCTGACTCCAGGCCTGATGCTCTATCTACTGTGCTCCATCTGCCCCAAATGAAGCTATGGCTGAAAGGCAATTCACTGGCAGGAATTAAACCACCTGCCTGTTATACTTCTATAAAATTCTGCAACTTCCTTAATAGGGGTCTTGACAGCAATCAATGCAAAGACAGGGAAAACAAAACAAAACAAAACAAGTTGCAGCTTTGGGGTTACCATTCACTCAATAAATACTGGTTGAGGCTTTTTATGTTCCAGGCACTGAGCTAAACCCTAAGGAAACAAATACAAACGCAATATAGTCTTGGGCCTCGGGGAGTTTAAATTCTAATTGAAAAAATATTGCACATATTGGGGATTGGTGGCACTGGAAGGGTGCTTTGATCTGGAAAGTAACAGGAATCAATAATTTAGCAGCTAAGTACATGTAGTCAGGAAGGCCTGAGCTCAAATTCTGTTGCAGACACTAGTTATGTGAACCTGGGAAAATATCTTAACCTCTTTCTGTATGAGGATGATAATAGCACCTACCTGCTAGGTAGTGAGAGAAATGAGATATTTGTAAAGCACTGCAAGCCTTAAAGCACTATATAAATACTAGCTATTATTGTTATCATTTAATCAACAAGTGTTTATCTGGTGCTTATCATATGCTAGACCTTATTCCAGGTACTGGGGAAACAAGTACAAAGAATAAAATGATCCCTACTACAAGGAACTTTGGTGATCGGAGCCACAGAGCAATTGATTTACATGTCATTTTCAGAACTTATTTTATTATTGTTCCAAGGCAAGGTAATTGAAAGGCAAGGGGAACAGTGAGAAAGGGGTATGGCAGGAAGATGGCTTAGAGTGTAGCTGAATCTGGGGGCGCCTACATGTAGTGAACTCTTACCCATCGGAAGCACAGGGTCTAAGAAATGCATTCAAGTAAAGGTGTATTGGTAAATGTTTAACTACTGGGCTCTTGGGGGAAAAATGTATGTGCACACATGTTTAAGTTTAATCTGCATTATTTATTTAATTTTTTTTGGTGAGGCAATTGGGGTTAAGTGACTTGCCCAGGGTCACACAGCTAGTAAGTGTTAAGTGTCTGAGGTCAGATTTGAACTCAGGTACTCCTGACTCCAGGGCCGGTGCTCTATCCACTGCACCATCTAGCTGCCCCTAATCTGCATTATTAACATTTCTTAACTCTAGACAATCAAGAAACCAATAAGTCAATGATTGCTGATGTCTGTGGTGTAAATGCTGACACTTGAAAATTTAACAATTGGCTCTTACAAGTCAAAGCTATCTCCAGCCCACCTTTGTGTTCAGGGAACTATAACATATATACAGGAGAGTAGTGTGTGATGAGGCTAAAAGTTTGCTTGTGTCCAGGCAGTGGAGAGTCTCATTTGTGAACCAGCATTTTGTGTAGATAGGTGATATAGTTGATAGAGTGCTGAGCCTGGAGTCATGAAGACCTGAATCCAAATCTGGCTTCAGACAACTATGTGACCCTGAGCAGGTCACTTAGCCCTGTTTGCCTCAGTTTCCTCATCTGTCAGATGAGCTGGAGAAAGAAATGGCTAATCACTCCAGTATCTCTGGCAAGAAAATCCCTGGGGCAGCTAGATGGCGCAGTGGTTAAAGCACCGGCCCTGGATTCAGGAGGACCTGGGTTCAAATCCGGCCTCAGACACTTGATACTTACTAGCTGTGTGACCCTGGGCAAGTCACTTAACCCCAATTGCCTCACTAAAAAAAAAAAAAAAAAAAAAAAAAGAAAATCCCTGAAGTCAGAAAGGACTAAACAACAACAACATAGCTTCATTGATTTGGTTTGATCACAGACCATAAATGTTAGAACTAGAAGGGACCTTGAAAGTATTCTGCTAGTATAAAGGAGTAAATTGAGGTCCTCTCCAAGCAAGTGACTTGCCCAAGGGGTCATGCCATTAATAAGCCACAGGATTTATACCTAGGTCTTCCTGATTCCAGTGCCATAACTCTAGCCATTACACAACACAGCCTCCTAGAAGAAGGACAGATTGAAGACATGTGATATAGGGACATAGGATCTCACTGAGTTTGAGAGCAAATGACATTTTGCAAGTGGACCCTGTTTGTGTGTGTGTGTGTGTGTGTGTGTGTGTGTGTGTGTGTGTTTTCTCTCTAGCCCTGACTGAGTGGAATGGCTACTCAGGCAGCTAATGCCTTGCAGGGGGAATCTCCCTCCTCCTTTCCTCTTCTCCATCACTCTTGTTCCTTATGAAAAGGATAGGCATAATTAAAGGCACACACCTCCAACACCAATCAGGAAGCAGAGATTTCATTTCCCTGAAAATGAAACCATGCCTAGCATCGTGGTACTTACCCTCAGGAGAGACTGGCAGAAAGCTCCGAGCTCCCATAGTACATCAATGGAAACTGATCAAATTTGTTGTGAGTGAAAAGCCCTGGGTGAACACCTCATCAATTTCCCACTGGGAGTGATTGAAGTGGAAGAGTAGGGAGGGAACTAAATTTCTGGGCTTTTTGCCTGCCAGCCACTGAGAGGTTGATGCAGGGATTAATGAGGTATGTGGAATAGGGAAGTGTGGTCCATTGATGTTAGCTAGCTCATATTAATTTCTAATAATTACATACAAGCATGCTTTTGTAAAACCCTTAATGAAAACACAGAGGGAGGGGTATGAATGAATGATCTGACTAGATAATTCACATCCAACTTTAGACTAATGAGAGAAGAGCAACAGCATCCACAAGGGGGCAGAACTGAAAGGTAAGAGGCAGCTGGCTCTCTGAGAACTCAGAAGTCTAGAAAGCCTACTGGTTAATACCATGTATCTTTTTATGTTGGATGGTAGGAATGACAGGTGGGGTTGAACAGTTGAATGACTGAATATGCTTTGATCCTAACCGTTGATTGGGGTCAAGTACTGATGTCACAGAAGCATGTCCTCAGGTTGGAGGAACACTAGAAAGAGGGATAACTAAACTTCCTGAAAAACCCAACAGTCAAATGCATTTGTACAAAATTAAAATTGTTTTCATTACAGGATTTCTGTAATTAAATCTACTTCCCCTGTGACACAGGACACTAAATGTGCCCAAATCAGAAACTTCAGTTGCCAGCATCAGTCAGTTTACTTGAACCAGAATTAGTATGCTTCTTGCTGCTGACCCTAACTAATCTCTAATTGTTTTTCTTTTACTAATGGGAGAATGGTTGGCTGAAATATTTATGCCTGAGGCAGAATTGCCAGACTACACATCAAACTTATTTATATCATCAACAAAGAGGAAGTGTTGCTCAGTGGATTGTGTATGGACCGTTTTTGAATCTTACTTCAACCCTTCATTAGTTGGCTAATCTTGGTCAACTCACTTAATCTTAGCTTCCTTATTTAAAAAGTGGGCCTAATAGCCATTATTGTAAAATGTTAGAGCTGGGAGGGACCTTGGATAGTCTAAACCAATAATTTTGCAGATCCCAGACAGTCATGGATCAAAGGATATCAAAAACTTATAGTTGGAAGGGCTCCCATCTAACTGCCATTTTACACTCAGAAAACAAGACTCAGGGAGATGAAATGACACCCAAGGTCACAAAGATAGTAAGGGAGTGAGGTAGGATTTGAATTCATATCCACTGAATCTAAATGCAGTGTTCTTGCCATTTTGGAAAAGACATTAGAAGCCATTTAGTTCTGATTTTTATAGATCCAGAAGCTGGGGATCATGTAGGTCAAGTTAGCTTGCCCAAGGTCACAGAGGAGCCAAGTGGCAAAACTGGGACTTGGTCCCAGTGCTTTTCCCATGACACCAGGCTTGCATTACTTCCTCGTGGGGGTTGCCAGGAAAAAAATGCTTTCTTATAATAAATATGAACCATTCTTCTTCCCAAGGGCCATATATACCATACATAAGAGTCAACTGTTAGTGTAATTTATGAAATTGAAAAACCCTTGGTTGGTTTTATTTTTGTCCTTTGAAGCCTAATCAAAATGGACCCAAATTCCTACATGCTCCAAATGTTTGGGGAAGATTCTTTAAAACCTTGTAATCCACATGGAAAAGACAGATCAAAGGAAAATTAGATGGCAATTTGTTAAAGAAATCTGTGGCGGCATTTTAATTATATAATATTCCTCTGATTGAAATGAAGAATTCCCCAGGAAATGCTTTATACGTTAGAGACACTCTCTTCATATTTTATCACAAGTTATTACAGCCCTACATAGAGCAGTCTTCATGTCAGGAAGCACCTAATATTCTGCATAATAAAAATAGTTGATACATATTAACAGCACTTTCTATTTCCCAGACCTGTGAAGATTAAGGAGCTCCTCTTCCTCCTAGGTTATAGGAAGTGGAGTGGGGAGAAGTGGAGAAAAGGATTTGGGATGGTGGGGGGATGTAAGGGGATGGGGAGGGGTCTGATTTCTATAGCAGAAGGAAGAGGCCTCAGGGCAAAGGGGTCTTGCTGGGGGCACATAATAGGACAATATGAAATCATTTTTGAAGCATTAGAGCCTACCCTCTAGTCCAATTTGTTTCAACAATAATCCCTACATACCTTTAAAAACCATTAGACACTCTGAAATAATTTCATGGGGAAGCCGACTCATCTTCTATTGATGGAAAGAGTATTAGTCTAAAGGTCAGAAATCCTGGGTTAGAAAAATCACAGGGTTACAGTCAAAGTTATGTGACCTTGGTGAGTTAATCTTTCAATTAATCAATGAGCAATTATTAAGTGCCTGCTGGTACCAGACCCTGTGCTCCTCCTAGAGATACAAAGACAAACAAACAAACAAAAAAAGAAAACCAGTCCCTCCCTTTAAGGTGTTTACATACTGCCTAATGGAATCTCCAGGCTTCTTTATATATGAGGGATGAATTAGATGAACCCTGAATCTCGAACAATCTGTGAGTCAATCTCCTAAGTGTTAAGCTATTCACAGCAGTGTAATAGTGTTTGCTGAATCATTCACCCCTTTCAATACAATGTGTGTGTGTGTGTGTGTGTGTGTGTGTGTGTGTTACCTTATTTATAGAGAAGATATTTGGTAAAGAAAAAGAGGAGCATGACGGTGAACTTCTGCTTCTGATACTTAGTAGCTGTGTGACCATAGACAAGTCACGTCACCCTGGGTTAACTCTTGAGACTTTTCTGCCAAGTTATATATGGGTTATTACTAAGGAGTCAGGTGGGGCTAAGATGAAAATAGAGTTTCAAGGTGAGGACTTTATGCTACCAGAGTATAATCATTCGATGACAGAGATGGAAGGGACTTAGAAAACATCCAGTCCATTCCCTTCATTTATAAACAAAGACACCAAGGATCACAGGATTGAAAGGGCTTGCTCCTGGTCAGCTTCAAAGTTGAGACTATTATTGAGGTTTCCTTCCTCTCAGAGTTTTTTCCTTTTCATTAGGCCATACTGCCTACTTTGGAACTCTTAGTTTCAACATACGTTCTTATTATTCTTTGGCCCAAGCAAGGAACAGGAGTTTAGGAAATATGTTGGTTTTTGCTGGATTATCACAAATGATCAAATTCAAAATTCTTAATAGCAGAGCCAAATAAAGCCACTTTGAGCCAGATCCCAGGAACATTTAATTGGTAAAATTTAAAACATGGAGAGAGAACTTTCCATCATTTTTTCTTTTTCCTATTTCCAAATCCACATCAGGGACTTAGGATGGAAGAGTTGATCTTCCTTTCAACAGAGCATTGGTTTCCATGGCAACTTGGCTTCTTCCTTTTCAGAGTTACAAGCTGGGAAATTCTCTTAAATGCTTAGGTAGGGTGGCTGCCTTTGAAATGGTGCCTGGGAACAGTGGTTTGGTTCGTGTCGTGTGTTCTACACAATCACCTCTGGAGTTTTGTGACTTGGTTTGTTTACAGTGTATAGATGTGCATAGATTCTGGGTCTGCTGGGCTTTAGATCACCTGGCCCACATTCTATACACCTATGATCAAATGTATATCCTGAAATGAACAACAGCCCTGGATAGATAGTGTTGTTGTGCCCAAATTCTAATGCTGGGACCATACTTTGTCACTCCAGTCATCTTCAGCTGCACCCATTCATTCATTTCTACTTCATGTTCTTTGAACTAGAATCAAATCAACACTACCTTGCTTCTGGAAAGGCTAGTCAGTCAAGTTCCTTGTTTTATTCATCATTCCTGTGATTTCTGAGAACAAAACACCCATCCTTGGCCACCACTTTCCTAAATGTGATTTCTCCCCCAAGAAGAAAGTAAGTTTCCTGAGTGAAGGGACCATCTCTCTTTTGTATTTGTACCCCAACACCTCACACAGTGCATGCTACATAGTAAGCACTCAATAAATGCTTTTTTTATTCATTCATTCACTCATTCTTATATAATCTTCTGATAAGATATTTTCAAGAAAGATTCCAGACACTTTTATGATTGAACATCCTGGATAAGAATCCACTCTTCTTGCAATGAGTGGCTGCCTTTTGGCAATTTTAATGTTCAGGTGACCCTTGAGTGCAATATCACATGTAAGTTACTTCCTCATCAGTTTGTCTGGAGGATGTAAAGTTTCAAAGGACAAAGATTTTAAATTCTCTATATTGGCTACAGGGGCTTTCCTAGATTCCTGCTATACTGACAAATGGATATTTTTCTAGTCTATGCAAGATTTGCAGTTGGCTACAACCACCTACTGGCAGAGTTATAATAGCAATGTAAATATGCAAATGCTATGTATGTGTCAAAGTATTCACACACACGCACACAATCTTAATCAAAGCTCACATTTGGATACTGCTGTAAGGTTTCCAGAGCTTGTTTTTTACTGGATTTGGCATCATGGATCTGGTTTGGAATCTTAGCTCTATTATTTAGACTACCTCCCCCGACATATTCTACTTCTGTAGCCATGGGCAAATCACAGCCTCTCTGCCAAGGTTAGGTTTAGAGTTAGGGAATAATAATAATAATAACAACAATAATAATAATAATACCTCTAGTACCTACCTCACAGAATTGTTATGAGACTTAAATGAGATAACATACAGAAATCACTTTGAAATCCTTAAAATGCTGGGGCAGCTACGTTGTGCAGTGGATAAAGCACAGGCCCTAGATTCAGAACACCTGAGTTCAAATCCAGCCTCAGACACTTGACATTACTAGCTGTGTGACTTTGGGCAAGTCACTTAACTCTCATTGCCCTGCAAGAAAAGAAAAGAAAACAACCTCAAAATGCTATGTAAATATCAGCTATTTATCTTTTTCCTCCTTATTTTCATTTTTATAAACTATGGAGCTCAAATAGAAATGGTCCTTAGCTACAGTGTGTTAGTAAATGCTTAACAACGGGTTCTCCAGGGGGAAAAAGTATGCATGACACACTTTAACTTTAATCTGCATTATTAACATTTCTTCATCACTTCTTTAACAACAAGAACAACTGGTAAATCCAACTCTGATTTGTAACATTTGCTGAATTGAGGTGTAAATATTCACCCTGAAAATTTAACAATTGGCTCTCATGAGCTGGCTCCAGCACACCCCAAATCCTGGGGACAAGCTGCTATCCTACTATTATTCTTTTATGTTAGCTGTTTGATATATTATTCCAAAAGTAGATAAGATGATGGCTTTAAAAAATAACTGAATGAGAGCACTGGGATGTAGGGTTATCTTCTGTAGACTCAATCTTTGGGACAGCTCCTCCAACAGCAGAGAGGATGACAAAAAGGGTAAGAACTTTTGCCCTTTCTTACATGGATATTATTTCTTCTGCTGTTTCATTCTTCTGAGGGCTTTATTATCATTATCATCATCATCATCACTCTTTTCATCTTTTTTGATGGAATTCAGGCAGAGTCAGTCAGAGGACAAGTCACTATTCTGCTGTTAATTATTTTGTATTGAATGGTCCTTGTTTCATTTCTTGCCATGGTCAGAGAATTCATCACTAAGTGGCTAGCCTAGTAGTCTTCTCCATCCCTAGAAAGACCCTCAAAAAACAGACAGATGCACCAGTACCAGATATAAACCCAGATAATAATAATATACACTATTACGTGATAAATACTAGGGAGTTAAAGAACAAAATGCTTTAAAATTATGAGTTTCAAGGGGCAGCTAGGTGGCGCAGTGGATAGAGCACCGGCCCTGGAGTGAGGAGGACCTGAGTTCAAATTTGACCTCTGACACTTGATACTTACTAGCTGTGTGACCCTGGGCAAGTCACTTAACCCCAATTGCCTCACAAAAAAAAAAAATGAGTTTCAAATTCTATCCCCCCTTCCTTCCCTCCCCTCTCCTTCCATGAGACAGTAAGCAATCTGATATAGTTTATACATGTGCAATCGTGTAAAACATTTACATATTAGTCATTTTGTATAAGAAGGCTCAAAAAAAGAATGAAAGTGAAAAATAGCATTTTTCAGTCTTGTTTTAACATTAATTGGGGGAAAAGTAAAATATTATATTAAAATTTTAAAAAGAGGTAATCAGGACCCCACTTCATACTTCAGAAACCTCTGATAAAAGAATACAATACCTGAATTACCACAAACTGAATGGTAAACATTTTGGCAAGGATTAAATATATAAAGCTTAAAGAAACTTTTAAAACATAAAATTTTGAGGCAGCTAGGTGGCACAGTGGATAAAGCACTAGCCCTGGATTCAGGAGGACCTGAATTCAAATCCGGCTTCAGACACTTGATACTTACTAGCTGTGTGACCCTGAGCAAGTCACTTAACCCTCATTGCCCCACCAAAAAAAAAAAGATATGAACTAAAAAAAAAAAAAAAGAACAAGGTGCTTTGGGGTACTCAAGGGAGAAGATCCATATACAATCAGGTAAGGCTTTAGGGAAGATGTAGCATTTAGTTTCAAAGCATCGTAGAGTTAGAAGGGACCTTGAAGTTCATCTAGCCAAAGTCCTCTTCTCTCCTGTGTCATTTTATAGATGAGGTAACACACCCAAAGGAATAGAATGACCTGCCCAAGTAGTAGAAAAAAGTAGGGGTGTGACACTGAGTTTTGTGACTCCAAATCCAATTATCTTCCCATGACATTATGCTGGCTCTCCCGAGTTACAAGGATGAATGGCAACTCAGGAAGTGGAAGATGGAAGACATCTTAGGTATAGGAAAGTTTTAAGCAAAAGCACTAGAGTAGGAAAGCACAGGGAGTGTTTGGGAGACTGTAGTTTGAGATAGGGGAAGAATAGAATCCAAGCTAGAGAGTAATGTGAGATAAATAAGAAAAATAAGGTGATGTCAGATTGTGGAGGCTCTTAATGCCAAGCATTCAAGGGAGCAAGTGAACATTTTTTGAACAGGTGAATGACATGATTTAGTTACTATCTCTATGTTGATGATTCTTAAATCTACCTTTCCTGCCGCAATCTCTCTACTGAACTCCAATCTCCCATCTCCAACTACCTTTCAGACATCTAGAATTGGACATTCAGGAGACATCTTAAACTCATTATGTCCATCCTGTCTTCAACTGTGGCTTTGTAGAAGACACAGAAATGTTGGCTCTTTGGGGCAGCTAGGTTGCGCAGTGGATAGAGCACTGGCCCTGGATTCAGGAGGACCTGAGTTCAAATCTGACCTCAGACCCTTGACACTTACTAGCTGTGTGACCCTGGGCAAGTCACTTAATCCCAATTGCCTCACCAAAAAAAAAAAAAAACTTGGCTCTTCTATTGAAAGCAGAGGAGATAACATTAAATTGTAACATTATAAAAAGACAAAAAAAGTAATAATAAAAAAGGAAATTAAAATGCAAAAAAATTGTAACATTATGAAGGTATTTCCAAGATGAGCTAAGAATATGCAGTGCAGTTGAGAGAGTGCTGGGCCTAGAGTGAGGAAAAATTGAGTTTAAATATAGCCTCTAACACCTCAGCCAAGTCACTTAAACCTATTTGCCTTAGTTTCCTCAACTGTAAAATGGGGATAATAATAGCACCTATCTCTTAGGGTTGCTGTATGGGTCAATGAGATAATAATTGTAAAGTGCTTTGCACAGTACCTGGCACACACTAAGTACTATAGAAATACTAGTATCATTGTGGTTGTCGTTGTTAAAATACTTGGCCAAAATATTTGGCCTACGGATTGGCTTTCTGGTACACACTTATATGATCTCATTATCCCACAGATAGAAAATCTCCAATGGTCTTTCTCTTTGAGTCAACACTGATTTTTGAATAAAGACCACATTTCTTAGGCTGGTTTTCAAAGTTCTTCCAAAGTTGACATCATACCAGACTCCAACCTACTTTTATCTGTTATGTTAACTGGGAAACCTTGGGAACTATGGATATGTGACTCATTTTTGGTCTTTCCAAAAGTTCCTCAGCTTTCTTGAAAGAATTTAGGCTAATAACATATTGAATATGAGAGATTTTAATTAACCTTGCAAACACACGCACACACAAACACACATGATACCTGAACCTATAGATAATCAAGGGAATTTTTCCTAGCTATCTACAGGGATTATACAGTGTTTTCTAACATATTATACTACCTGTGAGACTCAGGTTTGCTAAAGAGTTGATTGTTTCCTCGTTCTACACACAATCCAGGCGGCACACAGAGAAGTCCCAGAGAAATTCAAGGTCCAAGATTGTTCCTCCATATTATGTCTCTATGGTCCATTGCTCCTCTGTCCACATAGCTTTCTTTCTAGCTACCTCCTGAGATGTGCCTTGTTGTGGATCCCTCTGACAGTCTGATGAATCCTATGGACTAAGAATGATGGTTTTTCTTGGGGGGGGGGATGAGGATTAAGTAACTTGCCCAGGGTCACACAGCTAGTAAGTGTCAAGTGTCTTGAACTCAGGTCCTTCTGAATGATGTTTTTAAATGAATAAAAGACATAGCATTACAAAGGAAACCAAATAAATTGAAAAAAATGTATTTTAAAAAAAGTTCAGGGGGCAGCTAGGTGGCGCAGTAGATAAAGCACCGGCCCTGGATTCAGGAGTACCTGAGTTCAAATCCAGCCTCAGACACTTAACACTTACTGGCTGTGTGACCCTGGACAAGTCACTTAACCCCAATTGCCTCACTAAAAAAAAAAAAAAAAGTTCAGGACCCCAGATTAAGAACCCCTCCTCAGGTAGAGATTCTATCACCATTGCCTATTTTTTTTACTGAGTCTCCCATTCTTTGGAAGCTATGTAGCTGTAGATACCTTGCAGATCTCTACCTCCACATCACTGTCTCCAGATCCATACGGTTTGCTTGCTCTCTCTATTCCTATCTTTTTTTTTTTTTTTTTTTAGGCAATGGGGGTTAAGTGACTTGCCCAAGGTCACACAGCTAGTGTCAAGTGTCTGAGGCCAGATTTGAACTCAGGTCCTCCTGAATCCAGGGCCAGTGCTTTAACCACTGCGCCATCTACCTGCCCCTTTTTTTAAGTGTAGTATCTCTGTTTAGTGATGGCTCCAAGGAACATGTATCTCCCTGTAGGGTCTTCAGGATGCACAAACCTCTCCCAAGGTCCCCAGGTAGCTCAGGATCTCATATTTATAGTCATTATGTTTCTTCTCATATCTCTCCTCAAGCGTGTGTCTTTGTACTGAATACCCCCCATCTTAATTTTTGCCCGTTGACAGTCTACTTATATTTAAAAGTTCATCTCAAATACTACCTTCTCCATGAAACATTCCCCAATTTCCTAAGCTAGAAGTGATTTTCTACTATCTGTCTCATGGCACTCATACACACTAATCATAGTCTTAACAAATATATTTATCTGTATGTATTGTATCTGCTCCTACTAGACTCTAATATCCTTGAGAAAAAAAATCATGTCTTATTGATATTTGTATCTTTATCAGTGCTTTTCATAGAACCTTTTACCTACTAGACACAATGAATATTTCTTGCATGAATTGCCACTGTTGAATGAATAACAAGCTAACTGAATAAAAGAATAAAGGAAAGTCTATATGAAGCTTATCTTAGTGTGTTTTCCCTCCTTTTGCCTCTCTGCTTAAGCATTAATATTAACACTTCTTGATTGGGGCAGGATATAGCTCTTTTCTCCTGAGAAATAATCTACTTCTTTTTCTTTTTCTTTTTTGGCACCCTGAGGAGAAACATGCTGTTTTCTGTATGGCTTTTCTCAATGTGAGCTGCAGGAAAGCTAGAGTTGATTTTATCTCTCTGGGTGAAGAACATGGTATTATTGATGCTCTGCGCTGTGCCTAGTATGTGTCTCTTGCTCTTTGATTCCCACTATCTGTGGGCTAGATGTGAGTAGTGATAATTTGTTTGTAATACATAATCCCTGAAAGCTGGGCAAATGGCTGACATGAGCAATCCCTCTTCTGCCTTTCAGTTAAAGACTGCAGAACCTCTAACTTCTAGGGGAAGTATGTCAAGCAGATCCTTGAGAATGCTTCTCCCCTTCTTCTGGGTCCTCTGTTCCTCCGCATCCTGGTAGACAGAAGTGGTTGCGATGGAAACAGAAAACAACCTCATTAGCCCTTGACTCCAGAGTTTTCATTTTTCAGACATGGTGGGAACAGTGGCAATTACTGCATGGAATCTTTCTTGGTTGATAAGAAGGGTAGGACATTAATGATGGTAATCAGTCAACCAATCAACCAATCAGTGAGCATTTATTAGCACTGTGCTAGCTCATGAGTATAAAAAGACAAAAATGAAACAATTCCTGCCTTCAAGAATATCTGTGTGTGTGTACGTACATATATATACATATATATATACACACATGTATGCATCTATATATGTATATGTAGATAAAATAATGATTTAAAACACATATATAATATATATCTTATATTATTATAAATGTATTTAATATAATTTATATATTTATAATACATATAATTTATTTTGCATTTTATATATATAATACAAGATAAATTAGAAAGGAAAGTGCTATAAGTTAGGTGATGTCAGGAAAGATTTCATTTTTTGGTTTTTTTGTTTGTTTTTTTGAGGGACAATGAGGGTTAAGTGACTTGCCCAGGGTCACACAACTAGTAAGTGTCAAGTGTCTGAGGCCGGATTTGAACTCAGGTCCTCCTGAATCTAGGGCTGGTGCTTTATCTACTTTGCCATCTAGCTGCCCCTCATTTTAAAAAAAATTTCAATTTTATTTTATTTTCAGTTCTGAATTCTAGGCTTCTCATCTCCCTATTGCCCCACCTATTGAGAAGGCAAGAAAACCAAAACCAGTTACAAATATGTATAGTCAAATACACACAAAAAAAATCATGTTAGGGGTGTGTGTGTGTGTGTGTGTGTGTGTGTGTGTGTGTGTGAAAGAGAGAGAGAGAGGGAGGGAGGGTAGGAAAGAAGAATGGAGGAAGACAGGCAGAAAGGAAGAAGGAAAGAAAGAAGGATGGAAGAAAACACACATGCTTCAATCTACACTCTGAATCTATCAGCTTCATATCTAGAATTGGATAGCATGTTTCATTATGACTGAAGTCATAATTTGAAGGAAATGGTATTCTAGGAGGTGGAGGTAAGGAAGAAATGCACTCCAGTATGATGGATGGCCAGGCAAAGGGTCAGAAATAATAGAAGGTGTAGTATGTCAAGATTAGCAAGAAGTCTTCTTCAACTAGACTGGAGAGTTGGGAAAATGGGTTAATATAAAATAACATTGGAAATGTAGGTTGGGGTCAGGTTATGAATGGCTTTTAAAATTAGAGTAGAACTGTATTTAATCCCACAGACAATAGGGAGCTTTTAGAATTTTATTTTATTTTTTTTGCAGGGCAATTGGGGTTAAGTGACTTGCCCAGGGTCACACAGCTAGTAAGTGTCAAGTGTCTGAGGCCAGATTTGAACTCAAGTCTTCCTGACTCCAGGGCTGGTGCTCTATCCACTGTGACACCTAGCTGCCCTGAGCTTTTAGAGTTTAATGAGTAGGGAAGTCACATGGTCAATGCTCATTTGTTACATTACAGAGATTTCATTTAAATACTGGGTCCTTTAATAAGGAGCTCGAGTCCTTTCAGCTCAAATCTATGATCCTATGATCATTGTGATGTAGTGGAAAGAGCATGAAATTTAGATTCAGACAAGCGGGGTTTAAATCCTGGCTTTTAGTGACTGTAATTTTAGGTAAGTCATCTTTCTGTGCCTCAGTGTCCTGATTTCTAAAATAAAATGTTTGGATATAATGATCCCTAGAGTGTCTTCTAATTTTAAATCCTGTGGATTTTTTTTCTTCTAAATGTCAGATTCACTTGGAAAGAGCACTGGTGTGGAAGGGTAAGGGGCAAGGGCAAGATAAGACATCCTGAGGGAGAAATAGGAGGCAGCATGTGCCCGGCAAGTAAAACCAACACTATAGCCAAAGCCATCATTCCAGAAAACAAATCCTAGGGAGAAGGGTGGAGTTATCTTCACCAACTGCCCACCAACTGTTCCCTATGTCCCAGGCAAGAGAACCTAGGTGAAGCAACAAAGTCTCTGAGGAAAAGAAAAGAGGGGGAATGGCCCAGGCAGGTTAAATCACCATCATCACCATTTCAGCTGCCATATCCTTTAACACTCTGAAAGAGATGGCACAGTACCTTGTACCTACTATCCCCTATAGACCGATGACCTTGATTTTAGCCTAACCCTGCAGACATTCAGGGAAGAAATCACTGTGCAAAAAAGGGACTACTTTGCTTTTTTTCCAGACTTCCTAAGTTTTTATTATTTTTTTCAATTAAAAAATTATTTGTTTTCAACCTTTGTTTAGATAAGATTTCCAATTTCAATTTTTTCTCCCTCCCTCCCTCCCCTCCCTGCCCCCCTCCTCTAGACAGCTGGTAGTCCGATATATAACATTAAACATATTTCTGCATTAGTCATGTTATACAAGAAGAATAAGAGCAAGAAGGAAAAACCTCAAAAAAGAAAAACAACAGCACCAAAAACAAAAGAGATAGTATGGTCCAATCAGCGTCCATATTCCACAGTTTCTTTTCTTTTTCTTTTTCTTTTTTCTGGATTTGGAGAGCCTTTTCCATCATGAGTCCTTTGGAACTTTCTTGTACCATTGGATTGGTGAGAAGAATCTAGTCTATCGCAGTTGATCAACACACAATGTTGATGATACTGTGCACAATGTTCTCCTGGTTCTGCTCATCTCACTCATCATCAGCCAGGACTACTTTTCTTGATACTGCCAACACTAACTTCTGAGGAACTGTCACTGATAGACAGGTAAGCCCAAGAAATCTCCAACTGGAAGCATTCTCCAGACCATTGGTCCTGCTTTCAGCTCAGGCCCCACAGCCATAATCCTAAAAAGCAACTTCAGTGTCTGGGCAACAGCATCTATAAGGGACACAGCCATAGTTACTGAAGATCCAGGAAAGAAAGTCCTTGCCACCAAAGTCCTTGGTACTGCCAATGGTTCAACATAAGAAACTGACATGGTTTTAGTTAGTATGAATGACATTACCATCTTCTTTGCCACTGTACCCTTAATGACCATAAAGCCTTTCCATTTGATTTGAAACTAAAAACTTCTATATGTATAGTTTCTCCCACCGGAATGTGAGCTCCTTGAGAGAAGGAATTGTATTTTTCCATGTGTCTCCAACCCTTAGCACAATGATTTTTAAGTGCTTAATAAAGTCTTTTTCTTTCATTCATTCATTTATTCAAGAGTTGGGTTCTACTATAAGCTCATAACTCTAGCTCTGATTCTCAAAAAACTATCAGTTACATTTTCTGTACCTCAGTTTCCCTATTGTTAAGGATAAGAATTCCTAACACTGCCCCTCTCACAAAGATGTTGATATATACTGAATTGAGCCATGGAACATTTTTGTCCTTCTTCTGTGAGATCTCTGGTCATACAAATGAGATCAGCGTGGTGGTAAAAAAAAACAATGGATAAAGAATGAATATTTCCCAGATTGAGACATTAAGTTGTATGGGCGAAACATTGAATTAGTTCATTAGTACATATGTCTTGGACAAGAATTGCAGAATGAAAATAAGTTGTGTGCAGAACTTAGAGTCTAATCTCATTTTTGCAAATAATGTAACTGAGGCACAGAGGTTGAATTACTTGCCCAAGCTACCCAGCTAGTAAGTGTCTGAGGCAGGATTTGAACTCAGGTATTCCTGACTCCAAGTCCAGCCCTCTCTCTACTATATTATCTAGCAGCTGCCAATGATCCCAAGCTGATCCTTCTCACAAAAGTCTACCTTAAAATTAATATTCTCCCAGTGATACTTTATGGCACAAATCCTGGAGTATTAATACCTTAGTAGGAGCTACTGTTTCTGAAAGATATCAGTGGGAGAACGATGGGCATACTCAGAGTTTCAGTTTCAGTTGAGGCTTTATTTTATGTGTGTGCTTTTTTGGGGGGGGGGAGCAATGAGGGTTAAGTGACTTGCCCAATGTCACATAGCTACTGTCAAGTGTCTGAGGCTGGATTTGAACTCAGGTCTTCTGTTAATCTGGGCAGTTTATATTTTTGTAAATATTCATCCATACCTTTAGATTGTCAAATTTATTGGCATATAGTTGAGTAAAATAACTCCTTGTTATTACTTCGATTTCTACTTTATTGGTGGTGAATTCACCCTTTTCATTTTTTTTTTTTAGTGAGGTACCTCTTCAGCCTCAATCTCAGTCAAAGCCTTCTATTTTATATCTCCTATCTCCTTTTACTATATCCTATAGCCCCAGCCTCCTATCTTCTATCTCATATATCCTTTTCAATTCTGTTTCTGTCTCTCTGGGTCTCTGTCTCTCTCCCCTTCCCTCCCTCCATTGATGGCTTCTTTGGGGATATAAGCTCAGTAATGGAGTCTCTGGTTCAAAAGATATGGTCATTTTTTTTTAAGTGAGGCAATTGGGGTTAAGTGACCTGCCCAGGGTCACACAGCTAGTAAGTGTCAAGTGTCTGAGGCCGGATTTGAACTCGGGTCCTCCTGACTCCAGGGCCGGTGCTCTATCAACTGTACCACGTAGCTGCCCCTAAGATATGGTCATTTTAGTCACTTTATATAATTCCAAATTTCTTTCCAAAATGGTTGTACCATTTCACAGATGTACCAACAATGTATTAGTGTGCCTATCCTTCCACAACTTCTCCAACATTGAGCATTGCCATTTTTTCATCATCTTTGCCAATTTGTAGGGTTTGAGGTGAAGCATCTGGGGGGTATTTGATTTGCATTTCTTATTATTAGTGATATAGAACATTCTTTCATGTGGTTGTGAAACTTGAAAGTAGGTTTGGAACAGCCATTGTGGTGAATGGAATAATGAATTAAATAGGAGTGGAAAAATTTCCTTGTTTCAGTTGAAATTAGATAACATGTATTTGTTATAGTTGTGGAGTTGGTTCAGTTGTGCATAACTCTCAGTGACACTATTTGTTTTTTTTCTTTTTTGGCGGGGAGGGGCAAAGATACTGGAATGGTTTGCCATTTCCTTCTCCAGTGCATTTGACAGATGAGGAATTGAAACAAACAGGGTTAAGTAATTTACCCAGGGTCACACGGCTAATAAGTAACTGAGGTCACATTTGAATTTAGGTCCTAACTCCAGAGCTGGTGCTCTATCCATTGCACCTCTTAGCTGCCTCAAATACACAACAAATATATTTTTTAAACTTCCTTTAAATATATTCAGCAACATTTGATTATAAGTGAATAAGGTGACTGGGGAAGTTACAATTCACAAGCACAAAATGGGAGAGGCCTGGTGAGAAAAGAGTTTGTCTGAAAATGATCTACAGGTTTTAGCTAAATGAAAGATCAATATGAATCAGTAGCATGCTGTCACAATAAAAAAAAAGTGATCTTGGGCTACCTGAAGACACAGCTTCTGGAAATAAGAGGTGATGGTTTCTTTGCACTTTCCTCTGGTTAGACTAGACCAAATCTGGAATATTGTATTCAGTTGTGGCTACCGTGGTTTAGGATGGAAAATGCCAAGTCGGAAAGCATTTAGAGAAGAGCCACCAATTTAGTCAGATAAGAATCGGTTGAAGGAAAGAAATTTCTTAATGGTTCCTCTGTTGTTATACTTAACATTTTCTAGTTTTTCTTTTTCTTTTCTTTTCATAGAGATGGGGTTATTTCAGTATGCATGCTTTACTTAGTAATTGTATTCATATTTTTAAAAAATTCTGCTTTAGAAAGTTTTCAAGTCAAATAATTTGTTCTCCTGTTTTCAAGGGGTGCTTCAAATACCTCTCTTTTCTTGAATATCCATCATTTTTTATATATGACTAACTTCATGTATGCATAGTACGCCATTTTAGATTGCATCTTGATTTCCTTTGTTTTTCAGAATATAGTATTCCATTCCTTATTGTGTTTTCTGGTGGGTGCTGAATAGTAGTGTTCACATGTCCTTTCTTTTGCAGGTGAAGATATTCTCATGGTAACTTGCAGAATTTGTGTTTTGTCGTAAATGTTAAATTTACCCTCCATGTTGTCTTGGAGTTTGAAGCATAATTGTTGTTTTGAGGGGAACTGTAGCTTTTTTTTCAATTGGTGCTTTGCTTTCTCTATTCTCAGGGTTTTGGATGGATTTCTTGCATTAACGTGTTCAGGTATTTTTTTAATTTTCTTTTCATATTATTCTGGAAGGCCTGTGATTCTTAAATTGTTTTTATAGATCCTGTCTTCAAGATCAATTTGTTTTGTTTGCAAAAAGACCATAAGCTCTTTTTTTAAAAAATCATTTTCAGTTCCAATTTTTCTCCCTCCCTTCACCCTTCTTCCCAACCCACTGAGAAGGCAAGAAATATGATACTCATTATGTATATGAAGTCATACAAAACATCATAATCTATTTTAATTTTTTCTAACATTTTGCTTCATGTATTTGTATTTCTATGCTCTCCTTAGTTTTTTGGATAGACTCTCCATGGACTCACGTTTTTTCTGTTCTGTTATTTCTTCTGTTTAGACATAAATTTCGTTGTTCTGTTAGTTCTAACTTCACTCAAAATACAGATTCCTCTTTTGAACCATCCCATCATGGAGCATACTGCTATCTTGGAAATTCACAGGGTTCCCTGATTAATCAGGGATTGGTTCAATTTCTCTTCTCTTGTCTTCTAAAATTTATTTAGAGGCCTTTGTAATCTTCTAGATGCCTTGGTATTTATTGCCGCATCTGGTTTAATCTCTACCTTGTTTAAAGTTTTCTTTTTCCTAAGATTTTTGATAGTTTTAGTCTTCTTTACTTATATATTGTCTCCCTTCCTTCCTTCCTTTCTTTGCGGGGCAATGAGGGTTAAGTGACTTGCCCAAAGTCACACAGCTAGTAAGTGTTGAGTCTCTGAGGCTGGATTTGAACTCAGGTACTCTTGAATCCAGGGCTGGTGCTTTATCCACTGTGCCATCTAGCTGTCCCCTGTCATTTACTTTCTGATTCCTTTTCCTTTAATGATGAGTTTACCCTGGGTTGGACCTTAAAGCTGTCTTATCCTTTTTCCATTTTGGGGAATTTACTTTTCACTGGCCTTGGCAAAGACATCTTCTATATAGAGGAAGTTAAAAACAATCTCATTTTACTTATTTTTGTTTTGCGGGGCAATGGGGGTTAAGTGACTTGCCCAGGGTCACACAGCTAGTAAGTGTCAAGTGTCTGAAGTCGGATTTGAACTCTGGTCCTCCTGAATCCAGGGCCAGTGCTCTATCCATTGTGCCACCTAGCTGCCCCCAAAACAATCTTATTTATAGGGTCTACTATAAATTTATGTTATCCAATTTCAACTGGGCTCTCACTGAAACAAGGAAATCTTTCCACTCCTACTTAATTTATATCAAGCAGCTTCTTGGGGTACAGAACGGGCCCTTGCTGTGTTACAATCCTTTTTCCTTTAGCCTCAGTATGATCCTGTATTCTGGCCCACTGTCCCAATTCCTTCCATTTAGTTCTTTGGGCTGAAGGATAGCCTGCTATTTTTATAGTTTGGGAGAAGGGTGGAGTGGGTATTCTATGCAAAACTTCAACCTTTGGGATTACTAACCTAAAAGTCAGGAAACAGCCACCCTGTTCCCCACTGATGTCTGCTTCTTATTGTAACAGAAGGATAGGGAAAGGATGGGAGTACTGAGAAACACTGAAGCAGGAGAGAAATCTCTGAGTGGGTTCCAAAGAACAAGCCAATGGGTCAGTTTGGGCACCATGATGTTGAGTGTTAATTCATGAGATTGTTAGTTTGTTGGTTTCTTCCTTTTGTGTTGTGCAGAAATGACCATCATTTCTCTACTTCTGCTGCATGGCTCCTCTTTGGTGGTGGGACTTTGAGAGTTCATGGAGTCTAGAGAAAATGCTTCATTCTCTTTTTTGTTAGTCATATGACCAAGAAATGGCAGATTAATTGAAGAAATTTGGGACATTTAACCTGAAGAAGAGAAGACCTTGGAGATGATGATAAAAGTGATGGTCATTTGTCATGTGGAAGGGGAATTAGACTTGTTGTTTGACCCCAGAGGGCAGAACCAGAAGCAGGGTGTAGCACTCACAAAAAGGCATATCTAGACTTGATGTTGGCAAAAACTACCCAACAATTAAAGCTGTCTAAAAGTTGGAAAACAGGCTGCTTTGGGAAGTTGTGTTTCTCCTCAATGGAGGTCTTCAAGCAGAGATCAGGTTCCTAATTGGTAGGTAAGTTATTGTTGCGATTGTTTTCCTGTACGGGTTGTACCAGATGGCTATTGACATCCCTTTGGACAATAAAATTTTGTGAATTTTGAAACTGAGTATTTTAGAAGATGAGTAGAATAGGAGTTGAGGGAGGTTACATTAAATGGCCTTGATATAGGTAGTAAATTAGGAGTTATGCTCATTTTCTGAGAAATAAGGGATGGGGTTGAAATTAGGGCTTGAGGAGTGAAAAGAAAGTTTGAAAGTGCCATTCTAGAGATGTGATAGTGAGTCAATAAGAGAGGAAGAAAAGGATTGCTTTATACTAGGGAGGGGATACTTTAAAAATTAGCTTCAATTTTCATTGAACTTAACTGGCAAAATTTTATGATGTTTTCCCTAGGAGTGGTTAAATGTCTAGGAGTAGGAGTGGAGAAAAAAAGAGAAATTCAAGGCTTTGGGTTTGTACAGGGTAGGAATAAAGGTAAACCAGGTGTAGTGGGATATACCTGTCATCCCAGCTACCAGGGAGACTGAGGTAGGCAGATTTTAGGAGTTCTGAGATGCCTTAGATTACACAAATCAGGTGTCTGAATGAAGTGTAGAATCAATATGGTGAACCTAGTGGCTAGGGAGGGAGGGACCACCGGGTGTTTAACTAAGGGCAAATCGGACTAGGTTGGAACGAAACTCCTGTACTGATCAGTAGTGGGATTGGACCAAGGAGTAATCCTTGCACTTCCAGCCTGGGGGACATGGGGAGTCTCAGTCTTTAAAAAAAAGTCAAGGGAATTGGATTCAAGGGTGAAGGGGAGACTGTTATTGAAATAACTGACTCAACACTGGGTGGAGAGAAATGCTGAGGCACCTGCAATACTGAAAACTAAATGGGTCAGATTCTTGCTGGACTTAACGAGGCTTAGTCCCTCAGATGAGAGGTTGTTTCTCTTCCCCAATAACCTGTAGTTTGGCCACCATGGGCCCAGCTGTAGTATTACAACCCTTAATGAGCTGACCTAGCAGGTGAAATCTGAGGATCCTTGTCAGCATTTCAGGGCTCCTGTGTCCGGTTAAACAGAGCCAAGTACTGAGGAGTTTTAATTAAGCCCCAATTGGGAGTGAAGAGGGAGGAGGGCTTGGGGAAAGAGATGAAAAACTCATTTCTTATTACAGCATGTGTTACTGCTTACATAGCACGGATCAGGCCTCCTCAGCTGCCACCAGGGAAATTACCATATGTAAATACCAGCCACTGGATCACAAAAGGTCCTCCAATGCTCCAAGTGATTAGTGTTCAACTTAATCTTCAGGGATTAGTATTTATGCCAAGTTAATAACTGAAAGGATATTCAGTAAATGACTCATTTAGCCATAGTGTACATTTATGGTTTTACACAAATAATCACTACAATTTATGGTGATTACAATATTATGTTCCATTTCCACTTGTGTTTGGAGGCAGCTGTTTCTCCCTGCTTTCCCTCAGGTTGAATATAATAAGATCCATATTGGGTCATGTGCTGGCTTTGGGAATAGGGATTGCTTTTTGAGAAAGACCTTATCTATTGTGCTGATTGTACAAATACGGCCCCTATGGAGAGATGCTGTTCCACTGGCCCAATTCCAAGATTATAACTATTCTCCTAGAGGTCATTCATTGTAACTGAAATGAAGGATAACTTTCTGTAAGTTTGATCACTGGGAATTTACTCATTCCTAAATCAATGTGAAATTTTCAAAAGGGCCATAAAACAACATTCTTGCTGTCTGTTTCTCCTTGTGATTTCATCAGTGCGGGGAACTCTACCAATGAAGATTAAAAACCTTTCCTGCCCAGGGTCATATAGGCAGCATGTGTCAGAGGTGCAACTTGAACTCTGGTCTTTCTAACTCTGCAATCATTGTTCTATCCTTTTTTATATTTTTATTTTGAAAAATTTATGTCAGGAAATTGAGACCTCTTCTGAATTAACTGACACTATAAAGCAATATTCAATTCCATTTTATCAGCTATCTTTTAAAATATATCCTTTCCTGCTCTAGAATTCCAGAAGCACTGGGGCAAATGCTGGCTCAGCTCTTCCCGTTCTAATCCTATCACGTCTGCCAAATCTGGCAAGAAGAGAACCTGAGTGTAGATCATTGTTTTTGTTATTGTTTTATACTGGATACCAACATGTTGCTTCTCTGCAACATCCTATCCCCTCATAAAGATACAATAACAACAGACAGATCTCTGGAGGAGAGGTTATTTAACCTATGGTTAAATCTACATACTATTTTTCTTTCAGATATTTCATTGTGGAGATGCAGTCTATAATTGGTAGGCGCTTATATTTGGCCAACATTTTCCTCTGGTTGTTAGAGAGAGGACAAGGGAAAAAAAGTTAACATGTTTAGGAATCATAGCATGTTAGAACTAACATGAAAGGGATCTTAGGGATCATTTAACTTTCTGCTTTTCAGATAAAAAAACTGAGGTAATATGACTTTTCTATTTCACCTGGGATACACACAGGTGGTCATACCCTTTATCTTGACATCATGTACAAGTGTTCCACTTTCATGTTAAAGAAATCTGAAATTCCTTTATTTGGTAAAATATTTTATCTTTCTTCCCTTTCCTTATGCCTCTTAGGACCCCTGATCCTATTTTTGTCCTCAGTGACTTCCAATTCCTCTGCCCTTCTAGTACTTTACAAGGTCATTATTCCTGCATTGGCTACTCTCACCTTTCTTCCTAGTCTTTCACCACTTGGTGAACCAGGTCAACTACTTTTTTTTTTTTTTTTTGCGCGGGGCAACGGGGGTTAAGTGACTTGCCCAGGGTCACACAGCTAGTAAGCGTTAAGTGTCTGAGGCCGGATTTGAACTCAGGTACTCCTGAATCCAGGCCCAGTGCTTTATCCACTGCCCCACCTAGCTGCCCCCAGGTCAACTATTTTTTAATGCCTTGTTTGTCCTTTAGCTGATCATGCCTTACCACATCCCAGTCTTGGATCACTCTCACCACCTATCTGTTTCACTCCTAGTTTATGTTTATATATATATATATATATATATAAACATAATTTTCTTGAATGGAAATGGAGGAAATCACAAAATCACACTGTCTGCTATAAATGTATTTATTTTTAAATCTTTCATCTCAGTTGGGTCCTCACTTTCAGTAAGGTAATCCTATTCTTCTTTAATCAATTTTTTTCACTCGCCACAAAGGCTATTCTACACCTCTTCTCTCTTCAAACCTGTCATAATACTTTTTTTCTCTTCACCCTTTCAGATGAAGAACTTACCTTATAAATCACTGAAAAAGTTTACTCTATTTGCCAAGAAGCACCTCTTCTTTCTTCCCCATCTCATGTCCTTCTGATGTCATCTCTCAGTATCTCTTCCTTCCCACCATTGTTTTTTAAGTGAGGCAATTGGGGTTAAGTGACTTGCCCAGGGTCACACAGCTAGTAAGTGTCAAGTGTCTGAGGCCACATTTGAACTCAGGTCCTCCTGAATCCAGGGCCGGTGCTTTATCCACTGCGCCACCTAGCTGCCCCTCATATGATATCTTAATGGACAAATCTAATGTACTTCTTCCCCCCCCCCCCCAGTTTTCATTCTTCTTGAAAATTTTGAGAATATTGACCACATCTTCTTGGGTGTATCTTCTTGGGTTTTAATGATAATACTTCTTCTTGGTTTTCTTTCTACCTAACTGATCCTTTGGTGGATCTTCATCCATATCACACACACTACTTTTGGATATTCCTAATCAGATCTCTGTCCTGGGTCTCCACCTTTTATTCTCTCTACACTAAAAGATAGTGGTGATTTCATGAACTCCTATGGGCTTAATTATCATCTCTCTGCTGATGATCTGGCCCTAGTCTCTCTCCTGAGCTCCAGTTCCATTTAATCTTATTATCTAATAGGTATTATAACCCGGCTATCCCATAAAAACCCCAAACTCAAGATGTCCAAAACTGGACTCACTCTCTTTCCTCCAAAACTCTCTCCCCCTTCTGAATTTCCCTATGGGAACCCCTATGCTCCCAGTCACCCAGCTTCACAATCTCTGCATCATCCTTGGCTCTTCATTTTTGCTCATTCCATATATCCAATCCAACCCAAATGAGATTATATTTGTAAAGTACTTAGCACAAGGTCTGGCACTGGGTAGGTGCTTAATAAATGCTTGTCTCCTATCCCTTTCTCTTTGTTGCCATATCTTGTTTCTACCTCCACAATATCTCTTCAATAGATCCTCTTCTCTCCATTCATAGAGACATAAATGCAGGCCCTCATTTCCTTTAACCGAGACTTTTAAAAAATAGCCTTCTGGGAAGCTAGGTGGTGCAGTAGATAGAGCAATGGCCCTGGATTAAGGAGGACCTGAGTTCAAATCCGGTCTCAAACACTTGACACTTACTAGCTGTGTGACCCTAGGCAAGTCACTTAACCCCAATTGCCTCAAAAAAAAAATAGCCTTCTAATTGGTCTCTCTGCCTCATCTTTCCCCATTTCAATTAATCTGCCACAAACCACTAGAGTGATTTTCCAAATAGTGTGCATCTGATGTCAGCCTTAATAAACTCCAGTGGCTCTCAATTTAGTCTAGGAACCAACAAGATAAAACCCAAACATATAAACTTTTTCATACCTTGACTCCATCCCTTTTTTCAAGGTTCTTACATATTACTCACTTCCATGTATTCGCAGACTGCCCTCCCCACCCCGCCCCCGATAATGCACTCCCTCCTGACATTTTTCTTCAAGACTGCTCAAATGACACCTATAGGAGACCTTTCCTCACTCTCCCCGCTGCCACCCCCATGCTAGTGCCTTCCCTTCTGAGGCTACCTGCTATCTCCTCTGTATGTATCTTGTATGTACCTACTTATATACATCTCCAACATCAGAATGTAAGCTTCTTGAGGGGACCCATTTTTTGGGTTGCTTTTTCTTTGTATTCCCACATCCTGATATATGTTCATTGATTGATTGATAGTTGAAGAGTTAGTTGTAGGACCTGACCAACTTAATGCTCTTTCTTTTACACAGCTCTGTTCATGGGAATTGCAACGCTGATCAATAAATGCAAACTCCATTTAACGATGAGACTGTGGTACAATGGAATGAGTATTGGCTGTTTAGCATTCAGAATCTGTCCCCCTCTTATCTTTCCAGTCTTCTTAGACTTTACTCATTACCTCCTCTTCCCTACTCCTCCTTCCTCTGTGGTTCAGTGACACTGGTTTCTGCTGTTCCTTGAACAAGACAGTCCATTTTCTGACTCTGCCTTTTCCCTGTCCCTCATGCATGAAATGCTGTCTTCTCCAGTCTCCTTCAGGTCCCAGCTAACGTCCCACCTTCTGTAAGAAGCTTTTCCTGATTGTCCTCAATGCTAGCAACTTCCCTCTCTATCTCTAATGTATCCTGTCTATATCTCTTTTGTACATAGTTGTTGGCATGTTGTCTCCTCCATCAGATTGAATTCCTTGATATCAAGGACTGTTTTGCTTTTTGTTGTAGCACCAGCACTTAATACATTGTCTGGCACATAGTAGGTAGTTAATAAAGCTTGTTGCCTGACTCCAGAGTCACAACTCTGTTCAAATGCCATCTCTGTTGGTTATTATATTACCTTATTACCTTAGGGTAACTTCTCTGAACCTAAATAGCACGAGGATCAGGAATTTTGCCTGTGTAATTCACCCTCCAAACTTAGCTGGGCTGGTCCTTATGTAGATGCTCACTCTATTGCTGGTTTGATATTTAAAACCTTTCTGGTTTGGTAGGGTCTAGCAAAGGCTGTACTGCATTGACTTAGGGTTGGAGAGCCCTGGGTAGCCACTACATGCCACCAGGAGCAATTAGAGGAAGACTTTTTTTAGAAGTCAATTTATTTCACAAACAAAAATAAGGTGGAAAATTTTTCCAGAAGGCTAATTATTTTTTTGCCAAATCACAGCCTACATTTCAGTGTGGGGGCCAGAGCTCATGCAGCTAGTTGAGATGAAACCGGCCCTTGGTTATTCATGGGACAGTCTATTAAAATAGCACTTGTCCTGATTCTCACCGTTGGAGACTAGATAGGCAAGTAATTTTGAGGACAGGTCATTATTTACACTATCAGGTTATTTGGATGCTAAATGAAGCTCAAAGGTACAATTATAGCTGTAATACTAGAGCTTTGAAGACTGCAAAACTAGCACAAGGACTAGCCTGTTTTTGATTACCTGTACTCTTGATTTATGGATGTATCTTAAGTGCACATGAATCTTGGTGTAAGAATCAAAGGTCTTTAAAAAGAAGTGACTGGAATTAACAACAACCAATTTTAATTCTGATTATCTGGGGCCCTGATGTCAGGAAATGGTGTGATATGAAGATGCTTCTTTTGGATTCATCCCAAGCAAAAACAAATTCAATTCACTTCAATATGAATGTTATCAGGCTGCAGTATTTTCACAAGCCTTCCTACACATCTCAAAATAGGAGTAAGGCAGCATCTGGTGGTGAGGCATAGCAGTAGCCTAAAGTATACTGCTGCAAAATCATAGGCAATGAATTTCGTTTCACCACCTCCACATAGGTGAATAACTCCAAATGACGAGAGGGAAATGGTTGCTATTTTTAAAAGATCTTTCCCCCAAAGGGATTCCAGTTTTTTTTTTATTGCTTGTTTTAGTGTTTATCACTCTAGTATTCTAATGGACCTTTGATTTCATCCATGTGGGTACTCCCTCCAGTAATACAGCTAACAACCCATCTATGCCTGCCCATCCTGTGTGACTCTTGTTCATATCCTCCTGTCTATGCATCATGGAAGAGGGAAGGCTTACCCAACATGTTGGGGAGCTTCTTCTAGTTCTTTTGGATACAACTGGAACATGTGGTTTGTTTATAGATCATTTCTTTCTCTTATTATTTGACAAATCTGTTTTTTTTTTCTCTTGGGCATACATTTCTCTGATATCCTTAATGCTGTTGTTGCAAAAATCCCTCATTGGTGATTTATTGAAACCTGGTCACACCCAGAGCATGCTTTATCATTCATATAATCCCAAAGTTCTTATATTTGACTAAACTCTCCTGCTATGTTAAAATCTTTTATCATTTGTCAATGTGGAGTCAGCATCCTTTGTAAGGCTGGAAGATCTCATATTACCAGAAAAAATTAATTTGCCTTTTATACTTCTTTTCCTCAGAAATAACATCAATTCCCAGACTATTGTTGTCTTTGCTTGCCTAAGGCACCTGATCTATCAAGATCATAAAAGGTAATAAAATTGACCTGGGATATTTGATTTTCACAGCAGTCTACAGTTGTAACCTGCCAACTTGTCCGTTTCCAAATGACTGTACCAAGACTGGTTGACTTCAACATCATCCCCTGGCCCCTGCCCTTATCTTTGTAGGAATTCACCAGTTTACAATTACCATGGCTATTTTCCCTGTTTTCTTACCCTGTTGGTATTCCCTTTAGGTTTTTTTGAGGGTGGGGCAATGAGGGTTAAGTGACTTGCCCAGGGTCACACAGCTAGTGTTAAGTGTCTAAGGTTGGATTTGACCTCAGGTCCTCCTGAATCCAGGGCCAGTGCTTTATCCACTGTGCCACCTAGCTGCCCTGCCATTCCCTTTAAGGAAATAAAGATGTTCCTAATGTTCTTAATCATGTCTCTAAAAAATGTCAAATACTCATGTATACTAGAATTTATAATAGTCCCTGCTTATTTGAATATACTAGTTTAAAATATACCTCACGCTTCTTTCTCTGAATGTGATTTTCTACCTTATCATTATTGGGTTTGGTTAAACAATCATAGTTATTTGTTTTAGTCTGGGGTGAGGGGGGTTTACTTTGATAGAGATAAATGACATGGAAATTATAAAGAGGTGATTGCTGCCATCAGTTTTCCTTCCCTTCAGGCAGGCAGTATTTTCCTTGGTATTACACTTGGCATTATGCAAAGGAAAATATTAAAATGCCTCTTCTCTTCTTTTCGAGGCAATCAGGGTTAAGTGACTTGCCCAGGGTCACATAGCAAATAAGTGTCTGAGGCCACATTTGAACTCGGGTCCTCCTGACTCTTAGCTGCCCCTCTTTTTTATTTTTCTTCAAAGTATACATGTCATTTTTTCCCCGTGGTTTTAGCTTTAGATCTGATACTTTTAAGATGCTATTGTCTCAGGGGGCAGCTAGGTGGCACAGTGGATAAAGCACCGGCCCTGGATTCAGGAGGAACTGAGTTCAAATCCGGCCTCTGACACTTAACACTTACTAGCTGTGTGACCCTGAGCAAGTCACTTAACCCCCATTGCTCTGCCAAAAAAAAAAAACAACAAAGATGCTATTGTGTCAGTCAAGAATTTATTAAATGGGGGGCAGCTAGGTGGTACAGTGGATAAAGCACTGGTCCCAGATTCAGGAGGACCTGAGTTCAAATCTGACCTTAGACACTTGACACTTACTAGCTGTGTGACCCTGGGCAAATCACTTAACCCTCATTGCCCTGCAAAAAAAGAAAGAGAATTTATTAAATGTCTACTATGTGCCATGCACTGGTTATTACTCTAGTGAGTTGTACTGATCTTGTGTGGCTTTTTAAACTTGGCATTCAAGATTTGGCTAATTTGAGATTTCCCCAACTCTGAGGACTGTGGGGTTAGAGTTGAGAGAGACCTTAGAGGTCTAGTCCAGCCCTCTCATTTAACAGATGAAGAAACTAAGGCCCAGACAGGCTAAGTGATTTGACAAAGATCACACAGGTACCATGTGACTGAAGCTGGGGTTAAAATCCAGAGTTCTCCGACTCCAAATAAATGAACGAATTAAAAAAAAAATTATCAAGTCCTTACTCTGTGCAAAGCACTGTATTAAGCAGGGGGAATACTAATCAAAAAGACAGCCAGCCCTTGCTCTCAAGGAGCTAACATTTAGTGAGGGAGAAGTTTCAGCTACAAATCAGATGGAAAGGTCCCATGGCCCTGAGTGGACCAGCGAAGTAGATGATAATGAATCTTTATTCACTTTCCACTAATAAAACCGTATCAGTTTCTGATGGTGAACCATTTAACTTTCATCTAAGAATTTTCCATCACTCTTTCTATGACATCATGGATTCGTCACTTTTTTGTGTGTGTGGCATAGGCCTATTCTCAGAATACTGTTTTGTTAACTACATTTCCAATGGAAGGAAATGCTAAAATTCAGTTAGAAGTTACTGAAGATAAAGCTGCAAAGTTTTTTCCCATCTAAATTCAGATACTCTGAAATCTATGAATGCCCAAGGATCTTAAATCCCAGGTTAAGAAGCCCTGCACTATATATACCATAGTGCCTCTATCATATCAATAGATGCTTGTTGACTAGTTTATACACAGATCGTTGAAGAGTTGGGAATAAAGCTTGCTCTTTTCCTTATACTACACTGCTTATGTGGGTTCCAACACCCATATATATTTTTTTAATCTTCAAAGCAAATTTCATCCAATAAGTCAGTAGAGAATGGTGGAACAAATGCTGGTTTTGAAGGTAGAAGACCTATTTAAGAATCCCACCTCTGATGCTCATTTTAACTGTGACTTTGGAGTAACTACAAGCTACCACCTGCATTTTATTTCTTAGTGCTCTCTTTCAATAACATCTTTCACACAAACATCCTGTTTATTTAAATGTCTTCCTGAAGTTCATGTTGCCTTGCTGACTTCTGTCTTTTAAGAACTATGATGTCATCATTTTGTGTTCCTTTCCATCAACCTATTTTCAAGAGGAAAGGTATCATCGTTACAATTTTACAGAATGATCAAGGACTAAGAACTCACTAATAAATTTTGGCAGGTGAAATGTCACTTTGGGAGAATAGTAAGAGGCAGTAGATGTAGCTGAGAGATGGCTTTGTAGTCAAAGACCTGGGTTCAAGTGTTGCCTCTGAAAGCTCTAGCTGGGTGATCCTGTGTTCTTTAACTTCTCAGTGCCCAGGCAACTCTAAGACTAAGAGCAGATGTATGAGCTACTGATTTGTACTGGCACAGGTACACTGCTAAAATCACAAGTCTGAACCCAATGAAGAGAATAATTTCAATGTTTGAGGTTTTACTTCATTTGCTTTCCTTTAGAGGTGGCCTAACTTCCAACTTCTAGGATCATGGATCTTTTTTGTTTATTTTTTTTAGTGAGGCATTTGGGGTTAAGTGACTTGCCCAAGGTCACACAGCTAGTAGGTGTTAAGTGTCTGAGGCCGGATTTGAACTCAGGTACTCCTGAATCCAGGGCTGGTGCTTTATCCACTGCACCACCTCGCTGCCCCAGGATTATGGATCTTTATAACATATTAACTTTTCTCAGAATGCATCAATTACAATGACAAATCCAGGAAGGTTTTCCACCCCCTCTGTTCTTTTTGTAAAACTCATGATTTCACTGCTATAGGGACTCTGAGTAAGGAAATGCCTTCTACCACTACAAATGTCTGGTCATTTGCTCTGCATATTATAGTCTAGGCAGGGGTTCTTAATCTGGAGTCTATGAACTTTAAAACAATTTTTGGTAGCTATTTTAATATATTGTAATTGCTTTTCTGTTTTACTTTATGCATTTAGAAGTATTATTTTCAGGACTCCATAGGCCTCACCAAGCCCTATCTTTGAGGTGGAATTTCCTAGGTCTTCCTGAGTCGTAGGCCATTTTACCATGGCTGCTGCTTCATGAAGACCTTAATATCACTTATTTATAGGATATCTTTGAGCAGTTTTAGACATTAAAGAAAAATATTCTCAAACACTTTAAAATTACATATTGAACTAATTCAGCTGACCAGTATGTTCTCATTCTTAGAACAGTGAGTAGGGAAGGGTGAGGGCAGGGATAAAGAGTCCCCCTCCTCCTTAAGGAAGAAAGAAGAAAAATAGTTAAGCTTGTTGAGGGGGAAAGGGATTTTCAAATATTGAGGGCAACCTGGAGGAAGTAATGCTCAGGTTCTTGTGGTAGGAAGCCTGTTAATTACTGATGAGTCAGTGAAAGAGATGAACTGAAGCCTACTCACAAGGCCTCTGAAGGCTACTCAACAAAACACACTGACTTCTTTTTATTTATTTTGTTTCATTTTATTTTATTTCATTTATTTATTCCGACTTCTTAACAATCTACAAATTTGTCATCACGACTGGGTCACATGTAGCTGTGTTTATACTAACTTTAGAAGGCTGTTTTCTAAGAGCGATCATAGTGTTGCCTAAAGGCTCTGTGTCTCAGAAAACGAACCTATTGTGTGGGCAAACCAATCCATCCAATGCCAGAGGAATGAGAAGAAAGATTGGATTCCAAGTCAACTGAGTAGTATCTATGTGTGCTAAATCTTCAGTATGTTGAATATAAATAAATAAACAAATAAAACAAGCTTGATTTTGCACTTTTCTTAATACATAGGATACTTGTTGGGACCGAATTTATAAAATATACTGATACAGAAAGAAACAATAAGCATTTAAGCGCTTACTCTATGCTAGGCACTGTATTAAGTACTTAGAATCCAGAGGCAAAAGCCAAATGGTTGCTGCCTTCAAAGAGCTTACATTCTAAGGAAAGAGAATAAACACTGCAAAATATAGCAGATGTAAAGTAACCCCTGAGGGTAAAGCATTAGCAGCTAGGGTAATCAGGAAAGAAAGGCCTGATGTGGATGGCAACATTTAAGCTGGATCTTGAAGAAAACCTGGAAATCCAAGAGGTAAAGGTGAGGAAGGAGAATGGAAGGTATGAGAGATAACTAGTCTCTAGACATAGCAAATGTGAATTGAATCAACAAGCGTTTATTGAGGAATAAAAAAAGAAAAATTAAAGTCCTTGCCCTCAAGGCAAGGAACTTACTGGGGGACAGCATATAAACAGAAAATTCAATACAAAAAAAAAAATTGTGTGTGTGTGTGTGTGTGGGGGGGGGGGCATTAACAATTAGAGGAATCAGGAAAGGTCTCTTGTAGGAGGTGGAACTTGAGCTAAGCCTTGAAGGGAGCTAGGGGTTCCTTGAGGGCAGACATGGAGATATGTAACTTTCTCCTTGTGGCAGATTGTTGGTGGGAAGTTATGGAAGTGGGAAATGGAATGTGCTGTTCCAGGAACAAATAGGCTGATGTGGATGGAAAATGGGGTTATTTGAGTAGGCACGAAGCCTGATACTTCCCAGGCACTGTCCTAGGTACTACTTTGGTAACAAAGATTAAGAGAAACAAACTAAACAAACTAAAAAAAAAAAAAGATCCCTGCCCTTAAGAAACTGGTATTCACTTCAGATAAATATGTACACATATAAGAAAATAATACATATACAAAGTAAATACAATTTTTGGGGAAGGGCATGACTGGGAGAAGGCAATAGTAGTTGAGGGGGTTAGGAAAAGCTTCACAGAGGAAATGGTGCTTGAGGTGGGTGTTGGAGAAAGCTAGAGATTTAAAGGGGTTGAGGTGATGAGTACATTGGAGGCATGGGGGCTAACCTGTGGAGAAAGGAAATGGGATGTAATCCAGGAGGAAAAACAAATAGGTCAGTTTGGCTGAACAATAGTGTGAAGTAATGAGAAATGAGTCTGGGGAGGTAGGCAGGCACTGGACTGTGAAGGGCTTTAAAAACCAAATGTGGACATTTGAATTTGGTGTAAGGGGCAGTAGGGAGCCAAGGTTGTATTATAATAATAGCTAACATTTATATAGCACTTACTATGTGCCCGGCATTGTGCTAAGCACTTTATAATTATCTTATTTGATCTTCACAAACCTGAAGGTAGGTGTTATTATCTACATTTTACAGATAAGGAAATGGAGGTTAAGTGACTTGCCCAGGGTAACATAGCTAATGAATTTGAGGCCATATTTGAACTTAGGTCTTCTTGACTCCACTTTATCCGCTGTACCACCTTGCTAAGCAGGTTAGTGACATAGGCAGAATTATAGTTTAGGAATATTACTTTGGTAGCTGTGGGGAGGCTTGTCCCGTCATGTGCTTATTTGAAGTAGGCAAATCAATTAAGAGGCTTTTAAATAGTTTAGGTGAGAGGTGGTGAAGGTTTAGAAAAGGACAGTAGCTGTGTGAGTAAAGTGATTCATTGTTAGAGATGTTGTGGAGATGGAATTGACAAGACCTGGCAACTGACTGGATATGTGGGATGAGGGAGAATAAGAAATGGAAAGGATGACTGAGGACACAAAACTGAGAGACTGAGAAATCTAGTGGTGCCCTTGACAGAAATGGAGAAGTTATAAAGGCCGGGTGAGTTATTTGGGGCATTTTTGATGGGGGACACCTATGGGAAAATCCAAAAAAAATTGGAAATCTCCAAAACAAGAGCTGCTGATGTAAAAGTGAAGCTCAGGAGAGAACAGGGTTGGATATAAATCTTTATATGTCTGAGAGTCATCTCCATAGAGATAATTGAACCCATGGACATTCTTGAAATCACTAAGAGAGGAATAGAAAGAGGTGGGCCCAGAGAGAACCTAGAGATCTACCCTGTTTATTAGGAGAGTATTATCCATTAAAACAGCTAGCTATACAAGGGGCAGCTAGGTGGTGCAGTGGATAAAGCACTGGCCCTGGAGTCAGAAGGACGCAAATCCAGCCTCAGATACTTGACACTTACTAGCTGTGTGACCCTGGGCAATTCACTTAACACTGATTTCCCCACAAAAAACAACAAAACATTTGAAAGTCCTATGTGGCTGGCTGAGACTCATCAGATAGGCTTGGCCTACTTTTACAAGTCTATAAGGTTATACTGGGTCTCAGTTCACCTGATCTGTAGAGGCCATTGAGAAGAGGCTGGCCAGGCTAGAAGACAGGAGAAAAGGAACTGGAGCCTCTTTTGTTGTGGAGGAGAAAAAAATCAAGAAGCTTAAGGGTCTACTCCCCTAAATTTATTTATTGCCTGAAAAGCAACAAATTTCCAGTGCTGGCTCGAAGCATGAATTGAGGAAGGTTGGGGTGGAGTTAAGAGCCATCTGAACAAATACAGTGCTGGTGATAGACAGAAGTGTTGCCCTATAGTTAAAGATGAGCTTTCATTGAATATAAAAATTCTGAATGATGTCCCTTTTTTATGCCCAGAATGAGATAACAAGGAAAGAATTAAAAGATGGAAATGGGTACCACTAAATTGCACATAAGGATCATTGCAGGCACAGAGAATGACTTAGAAAGCCACATATTAACATTACATGTTTTATTATATTTGAGTAAATATTTCCCAATTTCCTCCAATATTCCCAACAGTGGTTCAGACTGTACTTGGGAGTGTTGTGAGCTGCATGTTTGACACCTTCTAGTGTAATGATTTGTAAAAGCGATCAAATAACCTGAAAATCAGTAATCCTTTCTATTCAATCAAAAGGAGGCAGCATGGCACAGTAAAGTGCTGGATTAAGGAGTGAGAAAACATGAATTCAAATGAGCTGATACTACCAGTCTAATCTGGACAAGTCAACTTCTCTGGTTCTGTTTCCTCAAATGTGGAATGAGGGGGCTGGACCAGACAACCTCAAATATCCCTTCTAGCTCTAAGTTCCTATAAACAGTTATTTAACACCCCCTATTCATCTTGATATTATTTTGCAACTTACATATATAAATATAAAATTAGACATTATAGTGATGTTTTTATCTATAGACTGCAGGCCTCATGAGGTCAAGGATTATTTTATTTGAACTCTGTTAACTTCTCACCCCACTCTCTGTGCCTAGCACAGGGCTGTGGACAGAATAGATGCTTGTTGAATTCATTTATTATTCTCTTCACTAGGAAACTTGCAGTGAACCACCAACTTTGCATTTCTATGGTTAAAAAACAGATGTGTTTACTTACCTTACTATAGATGACGGGGTTTTAACTACCCTTTGTGTAACACATCAAAAGCAAAGAACTCTGTGTGGAGTATTAAGAATTTATACTGCATTGGTAGTCAGGATACCTGGCTTCTAATCTCAGATTTGCCATTAATCAAGTGACCTGCACAAAATCATGTAGTTAATCCCTTTGGACCTCAGTTTCCTCACCTGTAAAATGAAGGGATAAACAAAATGATTTCCAATAAGGAACTTCTCAAAAAATTCCTGTGATTCTATGCTTCACAGACTCTAGGACTAAATTAAATATCCTCAGATATTTATAAAATGCCCAGTTTTCATATAACTACCAGGTCTTGTAAACATGTCTGCATCTTTTGCCAAAAATGTCTTCTTTTAGAAGACAGCAATTATTTTAAAATTGCTATGAAATAATAAAGACTAAAAAAGGTTTAATTTTAAAATCCCTGTCTGTTTTTAAATGAGTAAAAACTTAAAAGGTGATGCCCCAGTGTCTACTAATTACAGAATCTCATCATCACTTAGTATGGAAGCTTGCCATTCTTGGTCAATATATCAATTTATTACCAGATTTGTGTGTGTGCGTGTGCACACGTGCGTGCATGCGCACACATACACACGTGTAAGATACAGGGAGAAGTTTCACCTAAAAGAGTAAAAGTAGAAGGTTGAAGTCATTCTGAAGGGTGCAACAGTTCAACACACTAAAATACTTGATTGAAGCGGACTAAGACCAATTTGGCATTATCCCAAATAGCCAAGAGGCCACTCTGAATGGATTTGCCTTGTAAGAATGTATGGGGTAGGGGCAGCTAGATGGCGCCGTGGATAGAGCACCGGCCCTGGAGTCAGTAGTACCCGAGTTCAAATCCGGCCTCAGACACTTAACACTTACTAGCTGTGTGACCCTGGGCAAGTCACTTAACCCCAATTGCCTCACCAAAAAAAAAAAAAAAAAAGAATGTATGGGGTAGAGAGAAGAAACAGATATGAATGTGTAAGCAGTATATGTATATGATGGGTGGAGGGTAGGTGTGGGAATCAGGAGAAAATGGGATAGATATTATGACAAAGGTTTGTTGAAAAGTCTGACGGAAGCATCTGGTGGCAGAGGAAAGCAGTTTTCCTATTAAGAAAACGATCACCTAGAGACAAAGAAAACAGCGAGTCATTCATTCAGGATTCATGGGGGTTATTAAAAAGATACAATCCATTGATTAAAAGAATCTTTAACTGGAATAGGTAATACACAATAGCTTCCAACCCCTACCCCCAGCACAGAACTGCTCTAAACAATAAGTTAGTTAGTACAGGGGGGTACTACAAGGATACTGAAAGTTTTCAGTTTTTATTATATTTTGTGTAAGGTAAATACACTGTTGCAGCAGAAAGCCACACAGCTCATTCCTATATCATATGAAATCATTTGCCATTTTATATACAAGTTTTGAATTACAATCTTCAATTTTTCATCAAAAACAAAAAATAAATCTAAAAAAGCATTTTGGGAAGGGGTTAGAATCATATAGAATACAGGAGCATATTGGCATTATACAATATCTTACATAAAAATTCTGAAAATATAAGTTGAATTCATTACCTTTTTAAGGCAGAAAACAGGGAGGTGAAAATCAGAATTTAAAAAGGGGTGAGGAAGAGAAAAAAATAGATTCTTCACCTCTATGAATATATGGAGGGATAACTTTAATTAGAAACATAAGAGTAATATGAAAAATAGTCAACATGCCAAAATATTTAAACAAAAGACAAGTACAACATTTGTAAACAACTGTATAACAAAAGCCTTCTGAACATGCTAATGTTGCTATAAAGAAAATACTGGTGGTTGATTTTTGTTTAACTCAAAAGTCATTGCTACTGCATAGATCTTAGAGGAACAAAATATTTTTTCTTCACAGGTCTTTTTAAGGTAGGCAGATGTTACATAGGGAGAACCAACTTTTCGTAACCAAGGGCTGATTTTAGTTGGTAGATTAGAATTCTTGCTTTCCTTCCTTCTCAAACCCCATCCATCTATGATGGTCAAGGAAGAAGGTAAAAAGTAGAATTAATTAAATTTGGCTTCTTAATAAAATTCCATTTAAAAGTTTGAAGTGAGAGTACGTTGAAGAGATTGGTTAACATGAAGTTTGGGAATTATCTAGGGATTCAAATGATCAATGCCATTTATCCCTGTCCCCCATTACCAAGGATAAATAGTCATTGTCTTTACTCCCTTGTTAAAAAACAAACAAAACCCAACAAATAAACGCATATAACTTTAGACTGGCAATACAAACTACTTAAGAACTAAACAAGTTGAATTTCACTTAATGTATAGGAAAACTACAGTACTTAAAAATACGAGTTGACTGTAAACAAAGAAGCAACTGCTCTAAATGGCCATCTGAATTATGTACCATGTCCTCAAACTAGCATGACCTTCACATAAGCTAAAGAACTTCAATTTCCTCTTTTATATATAGATAGTGATGTGATAGAGCAATAACCAGTTGATATCCTGAGATATGATCTGACATCTGCAAATATCAACCATGCAGGTAAAATAATGCCTTCACATCCATGCTGCTATGCATCATGCTTTGAAACATGTTATGAAAATGACTGATCATAGACCGAGTCCATTTTGGTAAACAGACAAATGTATGAAAGCAGCAATGCTTTGGATAACTGTGCTATTCATAATTCTACAGTTATTTTCTCTGCCAATTACATTTTGCTATAAATATGTGTGCCCTTAAGTTGATCCCAATATCAGTTTCAGCTAGCTAATCAAATTATTTGAGAATGATAACCCTCCCTTTATTTAAAAAGTGAAAATTTTAGCTTCCAGAGACTTCCCAACAATAGATTTAAGCTAAAAATAATTCTTTAGTAACAAATCATCCTTCATTCTTTATAATACCTATTCTCTTACATACATATAAATGCCTGTGCACATAAACACACATGTACACACAAAAACACATACCATGAAGCTTAGTGGGAAGAGAAAATGGAAGAAAATAAATGTCCTTTTTATGACTCATATTTTAATCAACAATTCTGATATTAAGACTAAATGCTCATTTGAAATAAAGCCAAACAACTAAACACCCCCAATAAAAGTTTCAATTATCTTTTTGGAATTTGACAACACGGCAACCTGTTATTTTAAAAATGTTCTCCTCAGAAAATACAAATGTGTTCATAATTTGAGAATAACATCTTATCCAATGGGCTGACTTTAATGTCAGATGAAAAGATATTACTAGGCTGTAGAAATTCTAAGTGCTCCATAATCTTTTATTATTATCTCAAAGTTATTTCTATCCACATGATTGTAGGCAATGAAGGATACTCATACACACACACACACACACATGCACACACATACACACACACACACATTTCTAGGTGATGAAGTGTGGCTCCTTTTCTCTTCAAGCAAAAAGGCAGCAGCAGGCATTCACTCTAGGATAGGCTTGCTTGGAGTTGGCATCATTCACATCACTGGAATACAGAGAGTGCTCAATGATAGGATACTGTTTGCTTTTACTTCCTAACTTTACTTCCCTCTTGATTTTCTAGCTTTTATTCCTCATTTAGTGGATTCCTTCTCTACCAAGTCCAAGTCTTTCATGCCAGAAGAACTCATTGCATTTGTGAGGAATCCTGCTTCTTTTTCCATGCCTTTTGAAAATACTGTATTAAAACTAGGCAAATATTGCAGTGGAAGGAATGATCATTTAAGAAGGATCATTTTCATTAGCCTTTGAGTTGCAATTTAAGAGATATGAGAGACACAACAGTTCTAAGGTTTCAACCCATGCATCCACACAATCACACTTAATTAAAAACATTAAAAAGAGACATTTTGCTTACTGTATCGCTATCAAACTGCAGTTCAATAAGGCAAGGCCAAACCGCTCCTTTTCTAAAATGAAGCAATAGCTGCTTACTTACCTCCAAAAATCTTACAGAAGGAAATCACTAAGGCAGGGGTGTTGACATCAGATTACCTTCCATTTTACATCATTCCTAAGGGTCAAATGTCTCTGCAATGTATCACCAATTATTCTAGGACAGCACTTTGTCTTTAAACTTGGGACAATGCTTCTTTTCATCTAAAAGTGATATCTTAAATTTGCTTGAGATGAGATACAAGAACAAAACTATTCTCCAAGTTTTTGTTTTGTTCTTACTGAGGTAACATCCTAATATGAAAACCAAGAAGATCTTGCATAATAGCAGCCATTTTAACCCACCTCCTCTTTCTATCAGGCTAGCCTTCATACAATAAGCATGCACGTATAGTCATGGTTCACTGTATCTGCCTTAATGCTGAGTTCTGCTGCTTATTCAAGTCATGGATGTCCCATGTTATTCAACAAGACTGTTGAACTGAATGTCCACCAGAAGAATAGGAAAATAAATGATGTAACAAATGCAGCAAATATAGGGAGTAGGCATTCAGAACACATCAAGAAGCTAACACTCATGAATTATAAGTATTAATGTTTCCCTTTCCCCCTCAAAAAAGTCTTTCTGTGCATGATTTTCAAATCCAACGTCTGAGGGAATCATGAAGTGCCTTGCCGTTTTTGTTGTTGACTCCTGATGACCTCTAATTGTTTTTTACATTGCTGGTAGTACGTAGAAAGACTTTTGTTTTCATCTAAAAGCTTTTTATGTTCTTGTACCAGACGAGATGTATTTTGCTGGTCTTTTTCATCCTGGTCCAGTTCTGCTACTAGTTCTTGCCTAAAAAGGATACCATATAATAAAATGTTCATTATGATGGAAGAATTTGCATAATATTTGATGTTAACTGGTAGTATAAGCAATTAAAACTTTAATTCTGGTCCATCATTATGTATAATATAATCATAATGTAGTGGGATGGGAAATGCCTTCTAAAACTTCATAATCCCAATATAACCACACAAATAATATAATCCTTTCTTAAATAACTGCTCTCCTACAATCAGAGGATTTAGAAATGATAAAAGTGAGGTACAACAACAACTAAAACAGTTAACAAAAATCAGAATATCATGCCTGATCAATCCTAGTACCTTCTACTCCCTTTTTATCTAGTCAGAGAAAGACTGGCCAGGAAAAGATTATTTCTTGTGGTATAGGGGATGAGGGGAATAGGGTGCTTGGTTTTATCATACAAATTCTACTTCAATATTCATGCTACAAAGTCACAATCATATTTAACTATATGCAGCTTAGCCAAAGATGTAGATAAGACAGTCCCAACCATTTAATTGAAATAGATGCTATCTACCATAAATCCCTTTCCTGTTTTAGAATACACTACTTTGCTGGAAACACTGGGCATACTTTGGATTATTACATGTAAGCCCCCCATAATAACACATTTGGATTATATTATTTGATTCTGTATATATTTTCAGAAAAGACCTGATCATAGACCTTGGCAGAGCTCTAGCCTAGAGAGCTTGTTTTTATTGAAATCTTTTAAAACTGAGGGACTTTAGTGTTGACTTATATAAAATGAATATGTCAGAATTGGACTTTGGGGGTGGAAAGAATAATTACTATAAAATTCTTAAGTAAAATAAGTTAAAAAAAAAAACAAAAACAAGGTAGAGTGAAAACATTAAGTATTTAAACCTGGTAAAACATTTTGCCTTTCTTATTTAGAATTTTTCTCCATTTGTTTCCCCTCACAAGAAAAATTTACTTAATTTGGTAACTTAAAAACTATCAACTAAATTATAAACATCAAATGTAAACAGTCTCATTATCCTGAATTAATATCTCTAAAATAGTTCATCTTATATCTAACCCCTTCAACTGGCAACTTCTTTCAAATATTTTTGTGGTAAGAACTATACCAGTGTAGTATGCCAGGGGTAATAAATAATATTTATAAATAAGAATAGCTCATCAAAATTCAGAGGCCCAACCCTCAAAATAACAAGTTATAACAAATAACTTATGATAAGTTATTTCACTTCATTAAGATAGTATCCTTCAGTTTTCAACTCATTTCTATACCAAAGTTGAGACAACTAACAATAGTTTTCAGGATATTTCTTCAGACAATATCTCTTCCTTCAGCATTTTATTTTAGTAACCCCCACTAGCACCAACCTGGTCATGATTAAACATGCATTTCATATGGGACTAAGAGGAATACAATTGTAGAAATGTCTAAAAATGGAAAAGAAGTGCAAAAGAAAGAATATGGGAACTGAACCTGATTTGAATCGAACAAATATACTTATGGGTATTTTGTAATTTCGGAATAAATGTCTGCTGGAGGTTTTTAAAACAAAACAAAACAAAATATTTCTGTGAATATTACACTTCTAAAATAAAAGAATAAAGGATAGTCACTAGCATAGTGTATAGAGGGATGATGGCTTTTGGAATTAGAAACACCTGTGTTAAAAAATCTTGCCTCTGACCTATTCTGGCTGTGTGACCTGGAGAAGTTTATTTAACCTCTCAGCACCATAGGTCAGAGGGGTCCAACGTGCAGCCCACAATACTCCTAAGAGAGACCAAACCAGATTAAAATATAATTGTGAAATATCTGACAAAATAAATAAAAATACAATAAAAGATAATGTTAATATGCAATTTTCTAAGTCCATGTTTACCCTCAGGGATCTTTATATATAGTTCAGTGGCTCCTGTTTCTATTTGTGTTTGACAGCATTGCCCTATCCAAGAGTACAGATGCTGATCTGCACTGGAAGAAGCAATTTCTTTCCCAGGAATTCCCTAAAGCAATAAAATCACAAATCTGGTCCTAAAAACCATCATCATCATATCCTAGTAATAATAATAAAATACTAAGCATGAGTCACTTAAAATAGTTTATTTACATGAGGAAAACTTTTAAATTATTAAGCCTTTTAAGTGCAGGAAACAGAGTTGAAGCAGCAGTGATGCATCTCACTTAGTACTAAAAATGGTGTGTGTCTGTATACATGTATATGTGTACACACACAGCAACCCAAAGGGTTCATTTAGAGATACAATGACCCCTGCAAGTAGTTAGCAGTATATTTGAACTTCGGAATATGGGTATCAATGAGGGTTTGAGGTTAGGAACATAGTTATTAATTCTGAAGACCTGTTAATCTTCATTTTGTAAAAAAAAAAAAAAGTTACCCATAATTTTTAATCTATTTCAAAAACATGTTAAAAATCTCTATATATGAAAACTGACAGGGTTGTTGAAGAGTTTACTTACTTTCTCTGTAACAGTAATGCTATTTCTGTTTGAACTTTCATGTATTCTTGGGCCATTTTACAATGCTGTTCAAACACAGCCATGGATTCTTTGGAGTTTGGGCATGGTGCTAGTGGCTGAAAATAAATCAGACATGTTAAAACATAATCAAACGAAATCTCATTATCTAATCTAGCTAGTTGGACTGTGACTGTAATATATTTATCCAGTACCAGGTTGCACAAACCAGTAAGCTTTTAAAAATAAGTGCTAAACCATGTCCTGGAAAATCTCAGTGCACTCTTGCCAGGGTTAACTCAGAACTTAAATTTACACTTGCTGTTTTAACACTTTCTTTGTTACACAGAACCATGACTAAAGCTCTCTTAGTTAAAGGTATTAAATTTCAGGTTGCCAAATTACTTGTATTATACCAAAAGATGTTTATAGCTCATATAATCACATGCAGAAGCACCGAACCTTGTTATTATTTATATATTCAGTCACCATTAACATCAGAATGGATTGCAGAGTGCATCAAATAATAAAGAAGTAATTCACATAACTGCTGTTTTAATGTTCTGATCTTAAAGAATAAAAATGTTATGCTAAATGGTTGTGAATAGGTATCATTTTCCCTTAAAATGACTAGTAAAATATAAGAACGTATCAATTTGAATATTTCTCATCTGATCACCCAAATTAAAAAGAAATTTACTGTAACTTCATTCAAAAGCAAAAACAAGCCAATAAAATAGTGGTCATCTCTCAAGAGAAATTCTTTTTGGTAAGAGTTGTTGCTGTTTGTTCTTCATTCTTCAAGAGGACCATGATATCGGGGTGATGTCATGACTTGCAGTGAACTGGATTTAAGTGAGGGGGTGGTCTGCACAAGGTCACCAACCTCACTCTTTCCTCCAGAGCCATCTGGGTCCAGTGGCAAGATATATATCAAGATGATTGGAGATGGCCCCAGATATTTTAAATTTTAAGGCAACTGGGATTAAGTGACTTGCTCAGGGTCACACAGCTAATAAGTGTCTAAAATCATATTTGAATTCAGGTCTTCACAACTTCAGGGCCAATGGTCTATCCGCTTCACCACCTAGCTGCCCCAGTAAGAGTAGTGAGTTAAAGTTGAAGAGTATTCAGCAAGGAAACATAATACCTGTAGCTGGTGATCCAATGTAAGGTATGCCATTGGGATGGAGTTATCTGATCCATTAGTATCTAGAATTCAAGAATTCACATTTTAAAAAACTTTATGACAGAGATAATTACATAAAGGAATTGAGAAGTATGCTTGGATCTTATAATTTTTCAAATAAAATAATAAAATATCAATAATTATCCAAAATTATTACAATAAAAAAACCCCACAACAACTGGCTACTATAGAATGGCCAATGAAGTGTTTATACAAATGCTCAGTAAAATGAAATGTGCATTTATTAGATGCTTTTCCTTAAACTATGCTCTGATACCCTAGCATTAAGTTGGCTGACAACTACAGCACTATTAAAAAACAGCCTGGGGCTTCCTCTTTGCTTGGGCAACTGGAGGGGAAGGCTGTGGGCCGGGCAGGGCCAAGGTCCAGCCCTGCCGGACTCATGGCCTCTGGGTTTGGGATGAGCTGTAGCTTTGAAGACTCAGGGCAGTGCCTGCCGAGCCAAGGCCAGTACAATGGTAGCAGTTGGACTGACGATTGCTGCTGCAGGATTTGCAGGCCGATATGTTTTGCAAACAATGAAGCACGTGGAGCCCCAAGTAAAACAAGCTATTCGAAGTCTGCCCAAATGTGCCTTCAATGGTGGCTATTATAGAGGCGGATTTGAATCCAAAATGACAAAGCAAGAAGCCGAACTCATATTGGGAGTAAGCCCTACAGCCAATAAGGGGAGAATCAGAGATGCTCACCTGCAAATCATGCTTTTAAACCACCCAGACAAGGGAGGTTATGTACCAGACAAAATCAATGAAGCTAAAGATTTATTAGAAAGTCAAGCTAAGAAGAAAAATTAATACACAGATAATACATTTTTTTTTTGGTGGGGCAATGGGGGTTAAGTGACTTGCCCAGGGTCACACAGTAAGTGTCAAGTGTCTGAGGCCGGATTTGAACTCAGGTACTCCTGAATCCAGGGCCAATGCTTTACTCACTGCGCCACCTAGCTGCCCCATATATTATAATATTTATATAAACATTGATTACTTTATGTATAGGAGTCCTGATGTTTTATAATAAGTTCATGAAAGTTGTAATATTTCTTTACTGGTAAAAACAAACAAACAAAAAAACCAGCCTGGGACCATCACACCAGAATGAAACAGAACTTGACACAATTCATTTTAATCAGATTCTCCCTTTTGGCAGACACTTGACTACTGGATGCTTTAAACTCTGGTCCAAACAAGTCTTACCCATCCAAATCCTGTTTTCCCTCATTCCCTTTTATATAGGGCTTACTTAAGGCTGTGCTTTACACAGTGACCTAACTGGTCAATTTGTTTGCATTAATCCTCCAGTCAATTCTGCTAAAACAGTCTGAATATACTGGGGAAAAGCATGGTGGAATAACATTAGAAATTTTAAGAGGACAAAATGTTGAGCTGCTAGCATTTTATTGATTAGTACTCCCCAAGGAATGTTATAAATGAAGACAAGTGCAAGAGGAAAGCTGAGACATAGCATTCAATCTACATGGCCAGGTTTATGGCTTAGTGACCCCCTGATTGGCTGCTTCCTGATGGATTCCATCCATCCTTCCTAGTATCTTGAGAATTCTTTAGCTGTAATGAATCAGTCTACAGGTTTCATATGTAATCCACTTTTCTGCTCTTCTTTGTATGTTGAAATGTTTATGTTAGTTGATGTTTAAGTTTATAATAAATAAGATTTACATACTTTTAATAGCAAGTAAGATAAAAACTACTAAATTCAGACTAAGCTGGGGGAAGAGGGGAGAAATTAAGGTAAAGAAAGACAGTGTGAATTAGCCTAAATTTATAGAACCCTTTAAAAAAAATGTCAATTTATTCCTTTTATGTACACCCCAGTGCCTAGAAATGGGTTAACAAAGCATTATTGCCTTGCAGAGGTCCCCAAGGAAGTTGCTTTAATAAAAAGATGTGAATCATTAGTATCTGTTTCTAAAATGCTTCAGTACTTGAACCAAATGGTTGTTTTGAATATCTACTTAACATATTTAGCCCAGGAATGGGGAACTTGAGACCTAGAGCTCAGTTTCACCTGGCTGATTTGCCTTCCTGCTGGGCAAGAAGTATTTCAATTACGTATACAGTTGTACAAGCAAAACATTTTCAGTAATACAACAAACATTCAAAAAGACATGATGGTGTAGCTGGCTAGAGAGCTGGCTTTGGCTCTGGGTTCAAGTCCTGTCTCTGACCCAGTCTGGCTATGTGACCCTGGGCAAGTCACTTGCTATCTAGTGCTCTGGGTCAGTGGTCAAACTCAAAGAGAAAATCGATCTCTGCAGGCCACATACTGACTTAGAAAACCACAAATTAACATTAGGTTATATTATATTTTTAAACATTCCCTGATTACGTTTTAATCTGATTTTGATAACACTGGGGTTTTATGGGCTTCCTAGGCCAGTGAGTTTGAAACCTCTGCTCTAGGTAACTAAGACTCTCAGTTGCCCACTGAGATTGGTAGAGGAATGTTTTCTCCCTTGTGTTTCCCAATACTACTGAAATCACAGGTTCAGTTCTTATCTGGATCCCTAACAAATAGTCCCAATGTAGTTGTTATTCCATGAACATGTCTACTGCCTATCATAGCAAGTCTAAATTCCTGTTTGCCTTTCAAAGCTGTATGTCATCTCGTTCTGCTCTATACATTCAATTTAATTTACTTCTGCTCTCCAACTGGTATCCTCTCTCTAGCCAGGTTGTTCTCTGTTCCACGAACTCTCTCTCCTCACCTTTGACTCTGTTATCTGCCTGCTTCCAAGTCACCTTCCCAATTTTCTTAGTGACTTTAGTAGCTGGCTGATGGTCTTCCTCTGCAACCCATTTCACTGCCACCCTCAGGGATTTCAGTATTCATATGGATGATCCCTCTATAGTGACCTGATCACATAATTTTCAATCTTTCCAATATTAAAGATTAAGACCTTTTCCTACTCCATTTTGGTGACACTGGCTTGGTCAAACATTAGCCCTCACTCACTTGGTGAATAATTCCACTTTGCAGGGTCTGAACTTTTAAATTCCACTCTCATCCTATCCTGATACCTTTCCCATTCCCTTAGTCAAACTAGATCTACTTCTTTACCATGCCTTCTGAGATCCCTTTGTTGCCACTCAGTTTATCATTTCTACTTGGCTTTAATGACCTCCATACCTAGCCTTGACCACATGATCAGACACTTTAATTTTTTAGTAGCTGTAGCCACAAAAACCATCTGTTATATTGATCTGAAAAAACTTCCTTTTGGTTACCCTCCTCATACAACGTTTTTTCTCTTGCTTTTCCTCAGGGGTTCTGAACTTAAAGAAATTAAATCTAGAGATCAGGCTGATTTAAATATTTATTGGTACATAAACCTCAGTGGGAACTTTTGTTGTGACTCCACAATCCTTCTATTCTATCTTTACTTTACTCCCTATCCCAACTGCTCAAAACTTTTTATTTTTTCCTGTCCTCCCTCCCCCTTTCACCCCTTCCCCTGGGCCATTCCCCAACTGAGTCTTGGCCTTCCATAGCTAAAGCAGAAATCAAAGCTGTTCACTCAAGAATGCTGAATGCTGGAGCAATTTAATATAAACTTCCTCAGCTTTCCTCTATTCCCCAAAACTCAGACTCTTCACATTCATTCTTTCCTCTGGTAAGAGGAGGGTCATTCTTCCTCCTTACTAACACTAATCCCTCAACCCACAATTTGGATCCCATTCCCTCCTCACTTTCAAGTATGAAGGCCTTTCCTGAATCCTTGTCTCTCATTTCACTCAGACCGTCAGAGAGCACCTTGTTTTGCTACTAAGGCATTTATCATATCATATTGTTTACTATAGCTCTCTAAACCTAACATCTCCTTCAGTACATGTATGGTACAAGTACTGTATGGCTACTGCATACAGTAGGCATTTAACTGAAACCTATCAGTTTCATCTCTATGCTTTTGTTCTAAGTACTTCCCTGTCAGCTTTCAATGAAACCTCCTTTCTCTGACTGAACCCCTCTAGCACTTATAGTCTATATCATAACATTAACACCCAATTGTCTATCATCATACACTGTTTGCTCTTGGTCCCCTGAATCACACTAAGTTTAAGAGGGCACATTTTGTATTTCTGCATTATCTGAAACGTCTAAGGGAGTAAGAACATATTTTTTCTTTATGTCTCTTCATCTCAGTCTCAGAAGTATCTTCATTCTTTTCTATCTCTTTGTGTGTTTCTTTCTCAATTTGTTTCTTCCATCCCCTCCAACTTAATTAGGTCCTAATTCAGGGGTGCATTTATCAAAAAAAGAGTTGCATGTTCCCCTTTTCTAAATGAAAAAGAAAATGTTTCTCCTTTGTAAAAACAACCTAGTTAAATTTCTTTTTACTTCTATGACCTAACATTTTTCTTGAAATCAATGTCCCTCAATTAAAAAAGGTTCCCTAACCTTATGATTTTCATCCTGTTTATACTATTAATTTGCTGTCTTTATAGAGGCAAATTTTAATACTGTGAATGACCACAAATTCCAAGTTAGTATTCTGAATTCACGAGATTTTTACAATATTTACTTATTGCTTGACAATAATACTGACCAAAAAAAGGATATACTACCACATTTAGAAAATAGCAAAAAAGACAATGGCAATCTAGGTGATATTAATGAAATTTAATTTCCACTGGCCTAATTGGGATTTTTGACTACCACTGGTTATCTCTGACACCACACATGAAAGAGAGGGGCAAAAAGTCATAAGGTAAAAAAAAAAAATAGGGATGAGGTTACTTTTGTTCAGTAGAATTCTACTACTTTAATGTGATAAGTTTACAATCTGTTACATGCTTGTCAAGCTGAGTGTTGGTTCGGGCTGGAAAGGGAGACAAGGTTAAGTTGGATGTCAAAATTGGGATCAAAGGTCAGTATTGCAGGACAAAGAATTTGTGTGCTCTGGACAAGGTCTGAAAATTTCATCCCCTAGGTGTCACCTTCCACTGGCAGAGCTTCTGAAACTCAACTGTATTAAATACAAGTAACATCACAGAACTTTTCGTGTGTTACTGAGTGACATTTTCTGGCATGTAAAACAAGCATTTATTAAAAGTTCTATTACAATGTACCAGGAATAATGTGCTGAATTCTACACAGAGCCTTAATCTGCGGACTCCTAGGTCTTCGCTCTCATGAGACATATATCAATAGTAAGGAAAAAGTCCTTTATCTGAGGTTGAGGAACGAAGCAGGGAGGGCTAGAATTTTCAAATGCACTTATCTATGTTAAAACATGAAAACAGGCTTTCTAGTTTTTCTACCATTGGTGGAGATTGAGAGAGTATCACTTTGCCACAACTTAGTGACAAATTTGGCACATATATCTAGTGTTAAGTGTATTGGACCATCTTGGGCTGTGCTCTCCTAGGAGTGAAGAAGCCACCACTAAATTTAAACTAACTAAAACTAGTGAACACGCCCACTTCTAAATATAGTGCTATCCTACATGACACACATGGGAAGAGAAGTGGGCCAGTTCAGTTTTAATTAAATTATAAACATGAGTAAAACATGTCAAATATCTATTACCATATATGGATAGTGGAAATATGCTCATGACTTAAATTCTCTAAGGACACTTAAGCTCACAGATTTAGGGCTAGAAGTGACCTTAAAGGTCATGTGGTTTAATCCTTTTATTTTAAAGGTGAGGAAACTGAGGCTCAAAGACGGAGTAGGGCCTGCCTGAGGTTACCCAGATTAGAAGAAAGCGGCAGGTGGAATTCTACTTCAAGTGTTCTGACTCCCAGACCAGCTCCCTCTCTAGTGCTATGTGCCACTCACTTACTAGACATGACATGGTTACAAATGGGCATCAAAGTGTTTTGAAAACCGTACTGCACTCTGTAGTTGGTGTGGGATATTTATACTCTTATTACTGTTCTTCACTTAAGATGATGCTGGTATATATACCAGAACACTCTAAAACATGTCTTCTTTGCCTCAGGCCACAGTTAGCTTAGCTGTGACTATGATATTTTACAGTTGTTTTTTAATGATTTTAAAGTCTACATTTGTGAACATGTTGACTGTGGGACAATACTTGTTATAGCCTATAAGGTGTACATTTTATAAAATATATCTCACAATGTATTAAATTAGTTACTCCTTTTGGATTGGAAAGGCTTCAGGATTCATGGTCATGAAAGGAAGTAACTGGGTTTGTTTTTGGTTTTTTTTGGTTACATGGTAGGATTGCAATCATATTCTGAGCTGGAAGGTACCTTAAAGACCACCACCTTCTCTTTACAGATGAGGAAAACAGGCTCAGAGAGGTTAAGGGACTTGCCCACAGTCACATAGCCCAATAAGTATCAGAAGCAGGATTTGAATGCAGGTCTTCCTGACTTCAACTTCAGCATTCTATCTATGATACAATATAATTTATAGCCTTACAGGTAAGGGTCAAGATGATCTTTTTTTTTTCATTCTATATTAGTTTAGTATGTAAAGTGCTTAGTTAATTAATCCAGGTTCTTTACTCCCATCAAGCAGAAGTATGATGAGAAAGGAAAAATCACACACAAATATGATCTAAATGACAGTTCTTTTAGTGGAAACAAAACAAAACAAAAAACAATGACCAAAAAACCCAACCACCATCCAATGCCTCTTCCTCAAATTATGTTGCCTATCAGGAAAAATACCCAAACCCAGGGAAACAAAAATATAAAAGGCAAGCCCATGTTTATAAATCGTCTTCCCTTTGACTATTGCTGAGGTATAATCTTGCTGGCTACTTGAACAACTTAAATATATTACCTTGCCTTTGTAAAGATTTTACCAACTGACACTCATATTTCCCCCTAAACTCTCCCTACTTTGTATCTTCTTTATTATTGTAGCACCATCCTGCTTCAGGCTGACAACCTAGGAATCATCTTCGACTCCTCGCTCTCACCTCCATAACCAACTTGTTGTCAGCACCTGTTGATTTCACCTTTGCAATAGTCCTTAAATATACCCCTTTCTCTCCTCTGACACTGCCAGCCAGGTATAGGTCCTCATCACCTCACGCTTGGACTACTGCAACAGCCTGCTGGTGAGTCTGCCAGTCTTATCTCTCCCCACTATAATTCACCCTTTGTGCAGCCACCACAGTGATTTTCCTAAAACACAGGTCCAATCATGTTGTATGTCCTATTTAGTCTATCCCACTGTCTCCCTATAGCCTCCAGGATCAAATACAATATGCTCTGTTTGGTGTTCAAATCCCTTCATAATAACCTAGTCCTTTCCTACCTGTCCAGTTTTCTTACACCTTACTTCCCCCACCATGTACTCTTGGATCCAGTGATACTGGCCTCTTTGATATCTGACAAACAAGGCACTCATCTCTTGGCCCTGTGCATTTTTTCTGGCTGTCCCCCAGTCCTGGAATGCTCTCCCTGCTCATTTGTGCCTACTAGCTTCCTTTAAATCCCAATTCATAATCCCATCTTCTACAGGAAGCCTTTCCTAATCACTCTTAATTCTAATGCCTCCCCCCTCTCCTATTTGCCTCCTATTTCTTCTATTGTAAATACCTGTTTGCTTGTTAGACTGCAAGCTCTATGAGGACAGGGACTGTCATTTGACTCTTTTTATATCACCATTTCGCACAGAATAGGTACTAAATAGATGAATATCATTAACTGAACATAAATGTAAAACAGAGTCCCTTACATACAGTCTATTAAAAATGAGAAATCATCAAGAAGTTACCTGTGGAATCATCAGGGGTCCAGGGATGGCTCCTTGTTGGCTTTTCAGAAGTTGGTCCTGAGGTAGTGATCATTCTGACGCTAGGACTGGATGACCTACTACTCACCTGTATATGAAAAAGTGAAAGGTGGTGAAAAAAAGCAACCCCAAACCCATCATGATGTTGAAAAAAAGATGCCATAACAATTCTATGTAAAATCATGATACAAAGAAGTATGACTGAATATATTGAGTTTTACAAAAGTGTTAATGAAAAATAAGATTTTTTTTTTTGCTTGACATGTGCAACTGAAATAGTTCAAAACAGGTAGAAACAACAACAACAAAAAAGAATTCAGATAGGTGAAAAGAAAATTAATAAAAATTTAACAATTTATAAGGTTTTTGGTCTACCACAAATGTCAGTAGACTAGCAAATCTAAAACAGAAAGGCATATTTTACCTGTTCACAGAATTTATGATGAATTAGCAAGTCACTGATGTTTTACTTCAGGTTCACAGCACTAAAGATTTAAGTCAACTAGTCTAACACCCTTATTTTTGCAAATGAGAAAATTGAGGCCTGACAGGTTAATTAACTTGATCACAGTCATGAACCTAATCAAGGGCAGAACAAGGATCCCCTACTTCAAATGTGGTGTTCTTTCCAGTGTACTATGCTACCTTAACTTAAAATAGAAAGCAATAGTTTCGATTATTTCTGGTAGCATCTCCTATTCTTGGCACCCCTCACAGAAAAAGTGCTTCAAATAACTCAAGTCTAGGTACTCTGAAATAGATTCCAAGTCCTGCTTAGCTTAAGAAAAAAAATTATTAAAGGTCTTAGTGACTAATAGAGAATGCTGTGTTGATATGATTGTAGTTTATCTTTTCCAATAGATGCTTACAATAAGGGCATTAACTACTTTCAGTGTTTTAGTGAAGGGAAAGCAAGCAACCGTTGGAAGTATTAAGAATCAGTCTAATTTACACTATAGGATTTTTAAAGAGGAGAAAGATAGAGGAATAAATATTTGTGACCTATGACAATGAATGAAATGTATGAGATAATAAACTTAATAAAAAACAAAGGAAAAAATCCACAAAGAGGTTAAAAAAAATATTCTAATGGAAGTAAGTGGATGGATGAAGATGTTGAGAACTCTTAAAATGTGATCAAACCTAATAAGGCTAATAATCCTACAATTCAATACTTAACATAAACCATCATACTTCTGAATTTAAAGTCCATTTTGAAAATATATTCTCCTATTTGAGTATTTGTTTTCAACCTCTCATCTGCCTTAGGACCTGTCTCTTTCACATTATCCACATAGTAGCTCTCCTTTAGAATTCTTGCATCTATGGAACTAGGGAATGAAGTTGATATTTTTGTCACCGGTTTCCAATTTTGTCTTAGCTAATTTAAGACCACAGGAAAGGTTAGAACAAGTGAAACCCCAATCCATAAATTGCCAAAGGATTCTTTATACTTGAAAAGATATATTATTCAATGAATAACATGATGCTGCTTCAATGTGTTGGATATTAAAGCTTGAATTCAAATAAATCAAAACTCAGAACAATAACTTCCACATTTTAAAAATAAATGAAAGGGATACAGATTGAAGCATACTAGTTCTACTTTTTTTGTTTTTCTTTTTTGAGGTTTTTCCCTTCTGCTCTGATTCTTCTTTCACAGAATGTGATTGTACATATATAACCCATTGCTTGCTGTCTCGGGGAGAGGGGAGGGAAGGAAAAATTTGGAACTAGAAATCTTAAAAAAAAAACCAAATGTCAAAAACTCTCTACATGTAACTAGAAAATAATAAAATACTTTTATGATTAAAAAAATGAAAATCAAGTGCTATAAATGATAAATTTGACATCTTTAATCTTTGATTTGAAAATTCAATTGGTTTGTGCTTAAATTTGGATTATTTTTAAATGAAAAAAGCAAATAATTAAACCCAGTAGTTTTTATAACATCAAAGACTTCAAAGCATTAAAATAGTTTTAAATGGTTACAAAACATCTAAAATATTTAAAAAATGAGTATTCGGGGCAGCTAGATGGCGCAGTGGATAGAGCACCGGCCCTGGAGTCAGGAGTACCTGAGTTCAAATCCGGCCTCAGACACTTAACACTTACTAGCTGTGTGACCCTGGGCAAGTCACCTAACCCCAATTGCCTCACTAAAAAAAAAAAAAGAGTACTCAACCCACAAGGTAGATAATTTGATTTATCATTGGGAAGGAATGGGACAAATGTTTAATAGAGTACAGAAATACTACACAGCAGTTCAGGGTGGCAAAAAAAAATATTAAACCAAACTTAAATTAGAGAAGTAATTAGCAGAGGCAGTCATTTACCAGAATTACTTTGCCCAGGATCAAATCTCTAGGTGTATAAAAAGAATCAGGAGGTATTTTAAGGATATGAATGATGACTTTTGATTTCTATGTCTCACTTTTAAAATTGGGAACATATTTTCAAAAGTTACTAAATTTTGCTTCCCGCTACTACCATTTAGGCTGACTTTCCAAGTAGCTTGGCCAACTGTTAACTGTGTAACTTTGGGAAATCCACTTAATATCTCTAAGCCTCAATTTCCTCATCTGTAAAACAGAGTGGTTTTACTAGATAAAAATAGCTAATATTTATATAGTGCCTACTACGTGCCAGGTACTATGCTAAGTGCTTTACAAATATTGCATTTATTCCTTACAACCCCCATTATACAGTGGAGGAAACTGAGGCAAACAATTACTTGCTCAAGTTCACACAGCTAGTAAATTTACCTAAGAGTGGATTTGAATTCAGTTCCTTCTGACTCCAGGATCAGTGCTCTATTTACTGTGCCACCTAGTAGCCTCTAAGTTAGGCTAAGATGATCTCTAAGTTTCCTTTTCTGTTGGAATTCTCTGAATCTATGAAAACAATTGGGTATCTCCTGTGATGTAATAGTATGCAAGCAAAAAAACCCAACTAAATATTGATTTATTGGGCTGCTCAATAAGTGAATGCTCAATGAACATTCCAACCACTTGTAATACAGAGGGGGAGGGAAGGGGGACAATACCAGTTTTATTGCAAAGTACAATACAAAACAGTATTATTTAGGACTTTGGATAACATGGTCATATTTCTCCATCTTGGGGGAAAATCTCCCATTCCTATACATTTATACATTACAACTAAAGAATTTTGTGTCTTCAACAAGAAACGTTTTCTACCAATGCAAGTCTGCCCCTTTTCTCCAATTTAGAGTGTTGGGAGAGTTGTTTGTAGACTTATTGAGGATATTTTTACATAAAGGTTTTCTATATCTGTTATTCCACATGAATGAGTTATTTACTGAGATAACTTATTTTAGTTTTCAGGAAGGGAAATATAGGTTATATAAAAATTGCTTTATTAAAGTCATACTTCATGTCACTGGTTGAACTAGAAATAGAATCGGATAGGTTTCTTTCTTTTTTTTCCCCTTTCTTTTTTGTGGGGCAATGAGGGTTAAGTGACTTGCCCAGGGTCACACAGCTAGTAAAAGTCAAGTGTCTGAGGCCAGACTTGAACTCAGGTCTTCCTGAATCCAGGGCCAGTGCTTTATCCACTGCGCTACCTAGCTGCCCTCATTGGTTTCTTTCTCTAGACAATATTCCCATATTTTATTTCCAGTATCACAGAAAGACAATTATTAGCAAAATGCCTTTTACATAACTGCTTAACAAATGTTTGCTGAATTTAATTGTATTATTATGCCAGACTAATTGGCATATCAGATTTCCAGGTACTTTCCTCTTTTGATAATCATAAGCCATCTTCTTCTCTGTTATGTTGAAAAGTGAACTAGGAATTCCATCACTAAGCCCTATGTTGCTAAGTACGAAGAGCCTATGAGATTCTAAAGAACTATATTGTGAAGACATAAGACTTTCCTTAAGTAATAATACTACCCATGTCCATAAATCAAGGATCTATGATTCTGTGGATGTGGGAATGTCTTTCAACTTTTTTGATATTCCAAACCACATATATAATTTGGTGGACATTAGTTCCAGAGAGCTGTCTGAGGCTTAACATAGTTTAAATGACTTGTGCATCCTCTCACAGCTAAATCAGAGATAGGTTTTGAATCTGGGTTTTCCAAACTCCATGTCCTGCAAATGTGTCCACTATACCAGAATGCTTTTATATCATCTACATAAGAACTAGAGAATTTTTCTTAAATCTCATTTGACATAAAATTATGCAGAGGAAAGAATAGTTAGTACTTATATCACAAAATGGACAACTGATAGCTAAAGAGTTTGTGATAGTAAGTCTACTTACAAAAAGCAGCCCAGGTAAACTAGAAGCTATGAGCTTTCTATAACCTACTTTAAATAGTTCACCTTGGCTGAAAAAAGAAAAAAAAGAAAAATCACCCAGAAAATTTTAGAATAGTTTATGACAACTCAACAGAATAGACTATACTCTCTCTATATTTCACACTTGAAGGTATTACAAATCTAGGAATGAGAAAGCAATTATAATGTTCACTAAGACAGAATGCACTAGCGGGAAAATTAATAAGGTTGAAAGAAGAGCTCTAATTCAAAGCAATGCCATTACTAGAGTGTAAAGAAAGGAATTATAGTCCCTTGTGAAATGAATGAAAGGAAGCATCACATTCTTAGTATAAGGAGTAACTCTTGGCTAGAAGGAAGATCATAATTGGGATATCAATGACAGTAGTAAAGAAAGTTTCAAAGCATGAGATCATCAAGCCTCTAGGAAGTCGAGCAGATGCCAGATGTCCAACTATTTGCTACTAATTGTAATTAACAAATATGGTATTTGAGGTGGGAAAATAGGATAAAGTTGAAAGCTCAGATTCATTATAAAATAAAATATTAATAATGAACAAAATGGCTAATTAGGTGGAAACAAAATTTAAAATTTACCAAAAGCATGAAAAAACACCACATTATAAGTATTTTGGGGAATGTTGCTGCAGACCACAATCATTTTTTTTTAATTAAGATTTTTTTCAGTGAAAAGAACAAAAACCCTGGAATCTTAACATTTTAGATTCTGTTTTAAAGATTTTTATAGTTATAAAATGGAGGTTGAGTATATCTGTTACTTAAGCAGCTTTGAGGTCTTTATTAATGACTGTAAGATAACGTCAATACTTAAAGTGCATTATAAAAATTGAAAATGATAATGGATTGCTATCTTAGAATAAAAGGCACTAAAACATTTTACAATAAGTAAATGCTTACATTGTATATGGTAGCCAATATTTAAGAATACTTTACATGGGTTAGAATTTTGAATTAGAATTGAAAAGTAGAATTTCTAATATTTCTGATGTATTTTATATTAATACAATCAGTCTAATCAAAACAAAAAAATTAATTACACTTGATAAATAATACAACCTCCTGGGGAAGATAGGAAAGTCTAGTGATAAAGTAATAATAATACAGGAGATAAGAGATGAATTAATGAAATTACATTATTAAAAGTAATGAAGAATAAAAATCATAACCCGAATAAAGCCATTTAAAGAGTGATCACTTTTTAAAGTAATGTTAGGATTATAACTATAACAACCATAACTATATATATAAGTATACATACACACACACATACATGTAATTTTGATAAATGATGCCGTATTAAATATGGTAGAATCTTCCAGGCATGCCAATGATTTCCTGGGAATGTCACAGCCTGTCTGAGCTACAAGATAGGAATAGTATCATTGGTTCATCTTACAGAGTGATAGTGAATTTAATAAATAACTATCATATATTTATATAAAGATTATGAGTGAAACTATTCTACTAGTTGATATAAAATACTAAATACATACTTCAAATATAAAGCTTAATTTATTTTATTTTCTAATATAAAACAATTTATTTTATTTTCTGTGTTTATTTGGACTTTAATCTACCTGTCTTCATAAGATAATCTTCCAGTCAAATTATGCTACAGTTATAGTTTTTTTTCCTATGCATTAAAGTTCAAGATCAAAAGAACTTGGTCAGTTTCAGGTCAAAGAAGTTATTTGAATTTACAACACAAATTCTGCATAATGTATTAGAAAATAACTTGCAGTATTCTCTCATTTACTCTTCAAAGACAGAGAACTTAAGAAATGTCTTACCTGACTGGGTTCTGTTCCAGTAACACTCAAGTCTTGAATGGATCTACGCCTTGGCTGTCCGTTGCCAGCTAGAGAGAAAACAAAAACAAAAACAAAAACTCACATCTATTTAGAAATGAAAGAAGAGTACAGCAGGAAGTTGGACTTTAGATAAATCCAAAGAGAGAAACAAAGTGTGGAAAAAAAAGTATGACAGTTTGGGTGCAGAGGAAAAAAAGGGATAGAGGGAAAGAAGAGGAAAGGAGAAGAGACAGCTGCAATGTTTTAACTCAAAAAATGCTGGCCTGCAACAGAAAGTATACCCTAATACAATAACCACTCCTACCACATGAATAGCTGCTACTCTCTCTTCCACCATCTTCTGTCATGTGTTTAAATAGGATTAATGCTTGGGGGCTGGGGCTGATGACGGCATCTATTTCAAGGGCCTTACGTTATGCAAGACAGCTAAGCATGCTGTAAGACACTACTAGCTTTAACCTGTAGTCTTTTTTGTTGTTGTTGTTTCCCAAGTCCCACTATCTTTAGGCTCATCTTGCTTGCTTACATTAAGAAATATCCAATATCATATTTAGTTCAATATTAACCTTCATCAGAATTCAGGACCTAGCACACAGTAGGTGATTAATGAATCTGTTGAACTGAATCTAACATTTTTTAACTGTCTAGTTGTGAACAAAAATTTCCCCTCATTTTCCTATATGGCCGAACAACTATCCCCTCTTTGCCTATCAAATATAAATCTTGTTGTTCTTATGAACAGACTATAATTTTAAAAGTGATATAATCAAAAAAATCCTATCAGTTGATCAAAGAAAAGCAAATCTTTAAAAACTGAATGAATTAAGCAATAATTTAACTGGGTACTTTTGGGTTAGGAATAGCATTGTTTATATAGTATCTCCTAAGACGAGGGATCAGCTGTCCAAAAGGAAACACCAAAATGCTCTGAGTAACAGCTGACACAATGCTCTACATTCTTTTGACTTGGAAGCTGCATTACGTAACTTTCCTACTAGCGGGCAGCATTCAGAAACATTCATTCTAGCACTTGTAACTCTATGAGCACATACCATTCATACTCAGTGTTTCGTAACCTACACATCACATTGATTTACCCAACTTTGGCTCTTATTGGCGGCATAATTAAGTACACTTATTGCTTTCAGCATCACTAAGTATTTATCTGACACAAATTTTAAATGAACCTTTAAAATTAACTGCTTTTGTGCATATATTTAACTAAAATAACTCAAATTCTAGTGGTATGAAGTTATAAATTCTTACCAACTCTTAAGAGAATTATCTTTACATTTATCTGTGTTTTCATTCAAGGACCCTTAAGGATTCAACCTTTTTTTTTTAAATTAATTAATTAATTAATTAATTAATTGTTTGTTTGTTTTAGTGAGGCAATTGGGGTTAAGTGACTTGCCCAGGGTCACACAGCTAGTAAGTGTTAAGTGTCTGAGGCTGGATTTGAACTCAGGTACTCCCGACTCCAAGGCCAGTGCTCTATCCACTGCGCCACCTGGCTGCCCCAGGATTCAACCTTTTTAATGTGAAAAAACTAGTTCTAAGAAAGTATTTAATAATGAAACTTAGTATACAATGCTATTAATGATAATACTGACAATTCAGTGTTTCTTGAGGACATAAATGATATCGTCCACAACTAAAAACAATTTCGGACACATTTCATTCAACAATCCAATTCTAAAATTAGCTTTGATAAAACAGGCTCATAAAAGTGTCTGGAATTCTCATTCCACATTAGCAACATTTGTGAATGTAAGAAACCTGGTATATGTGTCCCTAAACCATTAGATCATCATTGCAATAAAAACAAAAACAAACTAAAATATTCAGATTGGGGTGGGGGAGGAATAAGGAATCAAAACTTTTAAGGGAATAGGGGAAAGCAGAACCGAGAGTTAAAGAGTGAATGCCTTTAAATGAGGAATTCTCAAGCTAGTAGGAAGAGCCAAAGCAAGCAGTACTGGGTGATGCATTTCAATTAGCATAACCATGGCAGAAACCATCTGGCAAATAGTTCACACAAAGCAAAAAAGGATTGCAATCAACAAATACTTGTTGCTCCAATATTAAGCTTTAAGCCATAATTTGGAAATATGAATGCAAAATAATCCATCTCCTGTTATCTCAAATGAAAATTACTAGGTCTGTTGCTAGGAAATTTTGATTGATTCTAATTTTTTTACCCTATAGAATACTAATTTGGCAACTCACTAATTTTACACTTTTGTATGGTTTCCTGAAATGTATATACCTACATTACACATGGTACTGTAAAAGAACTTGCAGAAACCTAGTGGATGAGGTAGATGAGTTCCTTATTAGCTAACTTTAAGTGATGATATGAATACCATATCATCACTTTTGAAGTCACAATTGAGCAGAGCATTTTTAGTTAACCACAAGGAACAACATTTTACTTTAGAACCAAGTAGACAAGCCAAGTATATGGTTTGAAATGATAGCATGAGAAAATATTTTCATGACCGATCTGTCTTACATCACTGAATCCAATTCTTTGGGCAGTAATGTCATATAGAAAAAGATGGCTTTTGAAATAAACCGATTTATCTTTGAGCATGTTGAAAATGAACAAATAGGCTTTACATAGACCACTGCTTCCTTGGTCTAGGAATTAGAAAGTTCCCTGAAAAAGTGATGGTTCATATTCCTTATACTCTTGGCTCAGTAAGGTCTGTTTCCCCAAACTTTACACTTTTCCAAAAAGCTTTCTCTCTTCTCTTTCTCTCCTGCCACTCATACTCCATACCTTTCTTCCTAATGACCACCCCCCTCCCTACACTTGCTTTGATATACACAGGACATTCTCCATTCTTGATTTTGCTTGGACTATTCAAACTTCTGCTTTGTGACAGACTCTCAGGATACCTTTCCTCATATGCTAATAGCACTTCATGTTGCATTATTAGATCCTTTACTATTCAAAATTGGGCATTTCAATTTGCGTGCACCTTCAAATCCCCATTTGGTGCTTAGGTAGATTTTGTGTTTAATCCTCACAGATAAAAGTAGACTTTTATTAGAGGAAGGTATCACTTTGGACCTTTGCCTTTTAATAGACTCTAGAAAAATCAGTGATATGTTATCTGTAAAGCACTTAGCATAGTGTTTGGCACACAGTAGGAGCACAATAAATTCTTATTCCCTTCCTCAACACTCCTCCTGTGGAGGGTTATCTTTTCAGGGGTCCAGCTGGGGTCAATATCATCATTTACCTTTTGCTCACACTGTACTAAAAGCCCTAGGAAGCAAAAAGAAATGAAGATAAAATGGGGCTTACTTTTGACATTGTAGCAACCCTTCCAGGTAACTTTCTAGTTTCTTGCTAGCGTTAGAGATTATTTTACACAAAATTTCCTATTAATTAGTTTATAAACTCTTTCCAAACTTCATTTTTTTTGGTTTGTTTTTTGGTTTTGTTTTGGCGGGGCAATGAGAGTTAAGTGACTTGCCTAAAGTCACACAACTAGTAAGTGTCAAGTGTCTGAGGCCGCATTTGAACTTGGGTCCTCCTGAATCCAGGGCCGGTGCTTTATCCACTGTGCCACATAGCTACCCCCTCCCAAACTTCATCTTAAAGGTCTTACCATTTCCTTCCTTTTACAGATCTGCAACGTTTACAGAATTTTCCATATTTTTCCCTTAACAGCACTGTCTACAAAACATGCCCTAAATGACAAGGTAATTTGGTCCCTGTCTCCAACTATTATTACAAAAACAGAGATTAGTGACTGTAGGATTCTACTTTACCCAAAACAAAAAAGAACCCTGAATATCATTTAAAAAATCAGAACCAGTCTTTCTGTTGCAGAAGGTCTGTCAATTTAAAAAGGATGAAAGACATACCTTTAGTTACTATGGAATTTAATTTTTAAAATATAAAACCAATACACTGTCCTGTTGTCTACTTATTAAATTCTAAAAGTATTTTTACTTGTATAAAGATAGCTATAATTTAAAGAACTACTTCAAAATCCTGGAAAGCTATATTTGGAAAAAAAATGACAGGAAATGGTAAGGCAAAACATCTTACAAGAAAAAATTCTATTATCAATCTGACTGAAATCTATAATTTATTTGATCATTTCTCTGAGAACAAGATGTTTAACATATTACTCATTAGAACATTAAATCACTTCATCATTTTTACTCAGTTATTTTAGGCTTAGAAATCACAAAAGGTAGCAAAGTGCTGCTGTACCACTTTTAAAAACTGAAGTATTTAAAAGTCCTTCATCAGGGGCAGCTAGGTGGCACAGTGGATAAAGCACTGGCCCTGGATTCAGGAGTACCTGAGTTCAAATCTGGCCTCAGACACTTAACACTTACTAGCTGTGTGACCCTGGGCAAGTCACTTAACCCCAATTGCCTCACTAAAAAATAAATAAACAAACAAACAAATAAAAAGTCCTTCATCTATATGTGTGATGAAGAACTTCAAGTGCTTATAAAAAAAGAGAAGGGGAATGATTGTCTTAAATTAAGTTAATAACTCAACCCTGAGTTATGAATGTCAGGATCTTATAACAGCATTAACACAATTATTTAAATATAAAATCGTCTGTAAAAGTGGCTACATTTTACAATAACAGAAATCAATCTGAGTACAAATTCTGGACAATAAATGTTATTACTAGAATAGGATGGATAGGTGAAGACTCCTACATCTTAAACAAACCTTTTAGAGATAACAATTGGTTCTGTTAAAAAAATATTTTTATCAATCTCAAAATGTATTAGTTTTTGTTAAGAGATAACCAGTGGGAGCAGCTAGATGGCGCAGTGGATAAGCACCGGCCCTGGATTCAGGAGTACCTGAGTTCAAATCCGGCCTCAGACACTTACTAGCTGTGTGACCCTGGGCAAGTCCAACTGCCTCACCAAAAAAAAAAAAAATAAATAAAATAAAAATAAAAAAAGAGATAACCAGTATGCAACTAGGTGGCACAGTGGATAGAGCACCAACCCTGGATTCAGGAGGACCCGAGTTCAAATCTGACCTCAAGACACATAACACTTACTAGCTGTGTGACCCTGGGCAAGTCACTTAACCCTCATTGCCTCGCCCAAAAAGAGAGAGAGAGAGAGAGAGAACGAACCAGTACTATATAATTCAAGATGGGGCTAAATAGCTTGGTCAAGCCTATGCTCATCTAGTACGTGAGAAACCATGAACAATATTCTGGTTTTCTCAATGGTTAAGCTGAATTCCTGTTTCATTACTGTCCACCTGGACACAGTTTCCTCCCTTAACATAGACCTTTTTAATTGGCTAGCTTCCTGCGGCTTGTTTGTGGACTGAAGGCCAAGGCATCTCAAATCCTTAAATTCTGAACTCAAAATCACAAGCCACTCAATCCCATTCTCTTGTGTCACCCCCATTCTCCCAACAACCCCCCCCCCACATTATACAACGAAGGTAAGATATAATGAATCAGTTCTTACTGTGACTTATATGTTGTTTCAAGACCATAATCTCTAATTTATTATTAACATATTTTCAACGAAGGCAAGAAAAAGTACTGTCACTAAGACAAAGAGTATTAGCATGGGCAACAAAAGTTATAGAAAAGTAACAGAAAATCAGAGGATAATTTACTAAACAAAGATCTCCATGCTTTTGTAATCCTAACTCAAGAAGACTAAAAAAAGCCATAAAACCTTAAAGAAATTCAATAAAGAAGGGATTAAAAATACTTTAACTTAGACATGGGAGAGTACAACACTTAAATCCCTAAGCTTTGATGGTTGGAAAACACTAAAGAAAATGTATCTCTAAGAAAAACCCCAAATTTACTAACTCACAAAATAGTTCAACAAATAAACATAAAACAGGGTCAACTAGTTTGATTACTTCATTGAGAACTTTTGGATATGACATAAATGTCTTCCCCTTCCCTCCTAACTTGGGGCATATGGGGTATTCAGGACTATCACCTCTGGTTTGAGGGCTTGCCAAGCCCCTTTCAGGGATACTCAGGGACACTTTTGGAGTCCACCAGATTCACCCAACTCTCACCCATGGCTCCAAGAACCTGTAGTATGTGTAGCAGTCATACCCTGCTAAATCATCTTGGCAGATGGGCTAAACCAGGTTGAGGGTAACTGACAGGCCTTAAACATGTCAGTGATTTAGGGGGATGTTACCCCAAGCATGTGAAGACTTTCCCTGGAGGAATTGAGGGATGAGAACAATTCCCTCCAATGGCCATGAAGGCTTGGTTAGGCATCAAAGACATCAAGGTCACCCACTGCATCCCAGGCCATGGCCAGTTGTCTTCACTTTTGTCCTGCTGCTGTACTATGATGATTCAGGAAGAGAGAGTGAGGCTGATGACTTTGTGCAGCTCTGCCTCACTTAAATCTAATTCAGGCTCAAGTCAAGACATCACCCTGTAACGTCTCTGCCCTTATTTGAAAATGAAGGACAAACAACAATAAAGCCTAACTTACTGAGGAAGCGATAAGTCACTTGGAAGGACCTTTTATATAAAATGAAAACAAGCAGGACTCCATGATCCAGTGGCACGTTTAGCTAAGCTGAGGATGACATGTTTGATATTTCTTTTGGTGTAGATCGTTCACTTCACTTTCTCATCCCTATTCTAGGGGAAAGGTGTACAATATGACTCACAAATAGTTCCCATTTACTAAATTAAAGGCTAATGATGCATCAATAAATGCTTTAGCTCTAAGTTGCTTTTGTTTTCTCAATGGAATAGGGTATTAAAGTGAACAGTAATGGAATAGTTTTGTCTTAATTGTTGCTATATAAGCTATTATTTGGGAAACAGTACTTTAACAGAAAGTGGGTGGAGAATTTTAAAGGAATGGACTAATTTGGGGGCAATAATTTCCCTTTATAACATGCATAGAGTAGAATCATATTTTGTACATGATTTTATATAAAGAAGACAAATGCAACTAAAATTAGAATGGAAACAGACAACTGGGAACAAAATCTCTGCAGCAAGTTTTGCTTATAGCGGTCTCATTTCCAAGATACATAAGCCATTCCCCAAATGGTAAATGGCTAAATTATATTAATAGGCAATTTCCTAAGGAAGAAATCCAAACTATCAATAGCCAGATGAAAAAATAAAAAAAGTACCAAATTACTAGTAATGCAACCCTGAGGTTACATCCTACCCATTAGATTGATGAAATTTGCTAAAAAGGGAAAACAACAAATGTTAGAGGGAAAACAAGTACGTTAATACCTTTGTGAAACTATGAATTGATTCAGACATTCTGGAAAGCACTTTGGAACTAAGTCTGCAGATTTACTAAATTGTATATACCCTTTGATCTTGTGATCCCACGAATAGGCCTATATCCTAAAGAGCTCAAAGAAAAAGGATAAAATATTTATATCAGTTCTTTTTGTAGCAGCAAAGAACTGGAAGCCAAGAGGATGAACATTAACTGTTATGTAATAACAGTTGGGCCAAAAGAAAAGAGGAAGGGAATGGATTCAGAGGCATGTGGGAAGATTTGCATGAACTGATGAAGAATGGTGTTTTTATTAGTGAGGGCAGATGCGAAGGAAAGAAAACTGAATTTTAATTAATTGAAAAAATCCTTAATAATTAAAAAAAATCACTGTGCTCTCAACTATCTATAAAGTTAATTAAAACACATAATTTAACAAGGCCTGGGGTCTTTTTCTTGTGGAACAAATATAAAACCCTCTGTTTGGTTTTTGAAACTCTTCATAGCCTGGACTCCTCATACCTTTCCAGTCTTTTTACATCTTACTCTCCTCCACTGTACTCTGCAGTCAAGTGACACTGGCCTCATTTCTGTTCTTCAAAAAAGACAACCCATCTTGCAAACTCCATTCATTTTCACTGGCTATCCCCCATGCTTGGAATGCTCTCTTTTCTCCCTTCTGCAATACATACATCATGAACAAGCACATATTCTAAATCTCAGCACCAAACTTTTCTAATGAGGAACTTTCTAATAAGCTTTTGGGAGATTTCAATTGATTTGAGTGATGTAATGGCCAGTTTACTCTTTTCCCAGGCAAGGAATGATTAAGGTTTTTTTCTGCCTACTTATTATTTGCTGGTATATAGCTAAAGGGGAAACTTTCCTCAAAAGAAAGTATGAACAAAATGCTCCATGACACTACTTTGTTCTAACTAAATTCCCTTAACCACCAAATCTTAATTATATGCAACACCAACCAAAGTCAGCTATGTTGAGAGTCAAAATAAGTTCAAGTAGAGCAAAATGGTCATGCCAAAAGGGGCTCAGAAATTTATTTTTAGTACTGAAAGGCTAATTATACAGTAATGACAGACAACAGATCATTTAATATCATGGTCTTTAAATCAAATAGTTCTCCTTAGAGAACTGAGGGGAAAAGAATCTTCTTAATTGTCCTCCAGATGAAGGAAAAAAAAAAGCCACTGCTACTCCTGTTATTCAAGTTTCCCAGTAATATTATGCTAATCAGTGGATACAGTGAGAATATACAATTCAGAACAGATCTAAGGGGCTGTTGAATGCAATATTAGTATGCAGCACTGACACATTTTCCTCCATTAATTTTCTAATCCAATATCTCACTGGGGTGTAGAAATGATCAGTGAAACATAAGCTTTAGAAGGTTCAAAGAAGGTGGAGAGGGGGCGCAGTGGATAGAGCACCGGCCCTGGAGTCAGGAGTACCTGAGTTCAAATTCGGCCTTAGACACTTAACACTTACTAGCTGTGTGACCCTGGGCAAGTCACTTAACCCCAATTGCCTCACTAAAAAAAGAAAAAAGAAAAAAAAGAAGGTGGAGAGTCTCTTAGGGTGTGAGTCTAGTGACAAACTGTCATCTAAAGACCAACATAAGTAAATTGAGAAAGGTCACCTCAGAGGTCTGTCTATAGCAGTTCATGAAAATGACTACTAAGGAATAAGAGTGCTACAGTTCCCACTAGGGAAGGAAATATATTATTTACCAGCATTATCTGTAATGGGAATAAGCTAGAAGCCTTCCCAATACAATAAGGGGTGAAGCAAGGATGCCCATTATCACCTCTATTATTTAATACTGTACTAGAAATGTTAGCTATAGCAATAAGAAAAATAAATTAAAGGAATTAGAATAGGTAATGAGGAAACAAAACTATCACTCTTTGCAGATGATATAATGTTATACTTAGAAATTCCTAGAGAATCAACTAAAAAACTACTTGAAATTATTAACAACTTTAGCAAAGTTGCAGGATACAAAAAAATCTACATAAATCATCAGCATTTCTACATATTACCAACAAAGTCCAGCAACAACAGAAAGAAAGAGAAATTCCATTTAAAATAACTATGGCCAATATAACATCCTTGGGAGTCTATCTGCCAAGACAAACCCAGGAACTACATGACCAGAACTATAAAACACTTTTCACAGAAATAGATTCAGATCTAAACAACTGAAAAATGTTAATTGCTCATGGGTAGGCTGAGCCAATCTAATAAAAATGACAATCTTACTTAAGTTAATTTATTTAAAATGTGTTATACCAATCAAACTATCAAAAATATTTTATAGATCTAGAAAAAACAATAAAATTCATCTGGAAGAACAAAAGATCAAGGATATCAAGGCAATTAATGAAAAAAAAATATGAAAGACAGTGGTCTAGCAGTACCAGATCTCAAGCTGTATTATAAAGCAGTAATAATAAAAACAATCTGGTATTGGCTAAGAAATAGAGAGGTGGATCAGTGGAATAGAGTAAGTACAAATTATACTATAGTAAGTTACTATAATAATCTAGTTTATGATAAACCCAAAGATCCAGACTTTTGGAACAAAAAATTATCTGACAAAAACTGCTGGGAAAACTGGAAAACTGTGTAGCAAAAACTAGGTATAGACCAACATCTCACACCATATACTAAAATAAAGTCAAAATGGGTACATGATTTACACATAAAGGGTGATACCATTAGCAAATTAAGAAAGCTTGGAATTATTTATAGACAGAAGAATAATTTAGGACCAAAGAAGATATAGAGTACAATACAAATTACAAAATAGATAATTTTGAATATATGAAATTAAAAAGTTTTTATACAAACAAAACTAATGTAAGGGATTATATTATAAGGGAAGCAGAAAACTGGGAAAGATTTTTGAAACAAGTTATCTCTGATAAAGGGCTCATTTCTCAAATATATAGAGAAATGAGTCAAATCTATAAAAATACAAGTCATTCCCCAATTGATAAATGGTCAAAGGATATGACCAGGCAGTTTTCAGACAAAGAAATTAAAGCTACCTCTAATCATGAAAAAATGCTCCAGATCACTACTGATCAGAGAAATGCAAATTAAAACAACTCCGAGGTAACACCTCACACCTATCAGAATGGCAAATATTACAAAAAAGGAAAATGTTGGATGTTGGAGGGAATGTGGGAAATCTGGGACACTAATCCACTGTAGGTAGAGTTGTGAAAAGATCCAACTATTCTGGAGAGCAATTTGGAACTATGCCCAAAGGGCTATAGAACTGTGCATACCCTTTAATCCAGCAATACCACTGCTAGGTTTATGTCCCAAAGACATAAAGAGAAAAAGACCTATTTGCACAAAAATATTTATAGCAGTCTTTTTGTGGTGGCTAAGAAGTGGAAATCAAAGGAATGGTTAAATAAGCTGTGGTACATAATGTTGATGGAATATTATTGTGCTATAAGAAATGACAAGCAGGATGATTTTAGAAAGGCCTGGAAAGACTTGCATGAACTGATGTATAGTGAAGGGGGAACCAAGAGTGCACAATGACAGCAATATTATTTGATGAAGAACTATGAATGACTTAACTACTCTCAGCAATAAAAATGATCCAAGACAATCCCAAAGGACTAATAAAAAAGCATGCTATACAACTCCAAAGAAAGAATATTGACTGAACGTAGACTGAAGCATGCTATTTTCCACTTTCTTTCATTTTTTAAAAGGTTTCTTATACAAAATGACTAATATGGTAATGTTTTACATAATTGCACATGTATTACCTATATCTGATTGCTTAATGCCTCAGTGTGGGGGGCAGGGAGGGAGGGAAGGAGGGATAAAATTTAGAACTCAAAACCTTAAATAAAAATTTTTATTATAAAAAAAGCATACTCTTTGGTCTAACTAGGCTAGAGCAAGGCTATGCAAATTGCTTTTGTTGTATGGATCAGATATTTTGTTGTATGGATCTGAGGCTGATTCTCTCATGTAGACTTAAATCTAAGTGCCCCTATAAAAAGGTTACTTTTGCTGAGTGACTGAATTGGATGAAAAGGTGGGGGGGACACTAAACTTCGAACAAGGGTAATTTATTTGCTAATAGTCAGGTGTCTTATAGATAAATGACATTAAAGGAAGACAGAAAGGCAAGAATATTAGGCTCTTTTAGATTTGTTTCACCATGCTGCTATATTCCAGGATTAACTATTTATTCATTGCAAAAAGAGACAGATCTTCAGAGTCAAAGTCTTTAACTTTTGGGGACTCCATATAGAAATTTTAAGAATTTAAGAGGCATAAAAACTTTAAAAAGGACCACAGATTACATAAATAAACAAAGTAGCTTATACTTAACACAAATAAGCTAATTCTGATCACCCATGAGTTCCAGGGACTGTATTTCATTCTATATACTGCTTTGTACCAGAAGAAAAGTATTAATTTTGGAAATATTATTCCAGACAATATTGGGACTACTTCAACCTTAATAGAAAAATAGTGTGTGTGAACTTTCATTCAGGTTTCTAAGCTTCTAAATTCCATTTTTAATACATCAAAATGTGTTTTCTTTGGTTATACCATATAACTTTCTGGGAAGTACATTAATTCAAACAAAAACCCTAAACTACAACTTTGGAAATTCTATGGAATTAAGGATCACTAGACTTTAAATACTTTCTATCTTGATCAATATTAAGAAAATTTGACCCATTCCCAAAGGGTGGGCTATATTTTGATATTATCTATAAAATATTAGGGGACTTCATATATGACTTATCTTTTCTCCAAAAAACTACTTTCAATCCTGGAGCTTCTGTTCTTTTGTCAAAAAGAAGAGTTCACTTATTTGCACTAAAGAGTTAATTAGGAAATATTGCAAAAATGTTTACAAAAATAAACTGTTGAATGAAATAGCCATTTTATGAATTCATTGCTCCATCAATTGATGACAGAATCAAATATTTCCAATTCTAAAATAACAATGTAAATTAAAATTGTAAGACATGAGATTCTTGTATGATTTAAATGTACAGCTCCACCTGAATTTATAGTGAAGGCAAGGTATTTATTTCCAAACACAACACTGACCATACAAAGCAAAGCCATGCAGAAAGCCACATGCTCAATATCACTAATACTACTTGGTAGGTTATAGATAATTTCCTCCTTCCATTTACAGAATCACACAGAATTTGAGCCAGAAGAATCCTCAGTCATCATGTCCAAATTATACTTGAATCAGAATGCCTCCTACAACATAACTAACAAGTGGTCACCTGGTCACCCATTCATTACTTTTGAATAGCTCAGGCTGTTAGGGTTAGAGTGTTTACTTTTTATCAAGTCTAAACTTTCCTTTAAGCAACTTACTCAACTAACTACTCCTAGTTCTACCCTTTGGGGACAATTCTTTAGATATATGGAAAATAGCTATTCTGTCTCTCCTAAGTCTTCTCTTTTCAACATCAAGTTTCCTTAGATTCTCCAATCAAACTTTATATAGCATGAATCATCAAGAAGTTTTTTATTTCAATCTAAATTTGTTTTCTTTGTAGAATTTTTAGTGCTCAACTAAAAGACTAGCTACCTTACTACTGCCCTGATTTCTTTAAGCATTCAACTGTTATTTCAGTCAGGGTTCAGTACCATGAAAGAATGGCAACATTTTCAGAGTATATGTATGTTCCAAATTAATTTCTTAAACTTAAAAGCCATTCTGGTTGGATAAAAATCTCTGAAGTTAACATATTACTTCAAAATTTAAAAAACCAAGATATTAGAAATAAATCAAAGTTTTAATTTTTCATCTTTCTAACAATCTTTTCTTATGTAAATGAAACATAATAATAAGTAGCTTTAAGACAAACATAAACTGTAGATAGGAATGCAAAACTGTATACTGTCATAGAAGTAGTAATGGAGTAAAATAAATTTTAGAATATCTGCTAGATCTCAGGGCATCAGAATAAACAAACTGTATTTAATAAATTTCCCCTGTTCAAACATTTAAATAAGTTCTTTTACTTTTGACTAAGAGGGTCACTCATTTCAATTAATTACTTGGATTAAGTCCAGAATAGTCCAAAGGAGAAAAAATTCCAACAAGGGATTAGGAGAGGGAAAGGCAACTAAATAGAACGAAAGTCAAACAATGTGCTGCTTTCATTGAATACCCTGTTTTACAGTTATCTAACAACTGGTAAAATACAAAAACAAAGAAAAATCAATCTGACTATACAGTACCTGGTAAAATACAAAAACAAAGAAAAATCAATCTGACTATACAGTACCATGTGTGGATTAGGTGCAAAAGTCACAAACTATTCTTCTAACTTAAAATGATTATCCTGATAATAGTACAGAATCAGAACTATCTTGTTCATATGTAAGATTTTTTTTTAGTAACATATACAGCAAAACATCGTATTTTGGAATTCTACATTATTTTTGCTTTCCAAATGAAGTAAAATGGCAATTATGAAATCCCTTTCCCCCCTTGTGAACTCCACATTTCAGCTGCTACCTACAGAAAGAGGCAGGATGTTAAACTGGTAGTGAGTGCAAAAGAAATAAACTGAAAAAGAAGAGGATCTAGGAACTGGGAGTAGGAGAATTAAAAGTCATTGCCTTTTTCTGCTAGGTTCTAGGAAGGCAGAGACCCTTCTAATTTAGCAAACACTTAATATCTCATTTCAAGATGAGAGGAATTCTATCAATTCCAGCAGTCATGCTCTCTCCTTCTAGAAAATGTTAGCTTTTTCAATTATATTTTGACATCTGAGCCATTTTTTCAAGCCCAACTTTCTAATAATGTTTCCACTAGCCAGACTGATTACTTCATGCAAGGAATCACTTCCTTTTAAATGGTTATTTGCATGGTTTCTAAAAAATTGGAGCAAGAAGTATTTATTTCTGTTTAATTTAATATGGTGGGTCATTATTTCAGCTTCTTAGTTATTAGACCAACTCAAGTGGTCTGTGATACCTGATATGACGATCTCAGGGACATCCAGAATGTTGCCAAATGAAGCAGTTTTACGATGGCCCCGTTTAGGCTTGGAACAGGCTGCAAAAACACACATATACAATACACATGCAAACCACTACAAAAAGTAACATACAGAATGATTAACTACAAAAACATAATACTTTTACTATAGTTATGTTAACACCATGCAAAACTACATGCAGAACTATCTAATTTTTCATCCATGCTTACAAAAGAAAAGCAGAGATTAAAGGCGAACCACAACAACTAATACAACACTTCAGACACATTAGTTTGAATTAAGCCAAGATAAAAACAAAACAGACAGACAGACAAAGATGGACAAAGCTGCTTGGCAATGAGGAGGGAAATTCTTAAAAGTGTCTGTTGGGGGAAAATAACCCTGCCTATTCAGCATTATATGAGACACTAGAGTGTTATGGGAACAGTATGAGAGGGGGAGGATCAAAGTATATAAGTTATGAATAGTATTCTAATTACACAAAATATGAAAATATATGTATATATATCAAAAGCAGATGCTAGTCTTTTCTTGAACATGACCATCAGTCCTATAGAGTAAAACTAAATATAAATGAAAACCAAAGAAATTATTTCTAACTTTTCATAAAAACCCTTATAACCACACAAACTTATTCTTAGGGTAAAAGTGGATCTCATATTAAAACATATATAACTAGATTTGTAATGGTTTCAAATGCATACACTAAATTGCAATTTTTAAAAAAATAAAGCATTCTTGCCATGTCTTAAGTATGTATGTGCCTGTCAGCTCTTGATCAATAGGGTCAGCTTTGCATACTGACTGGTTCACTCACTCTCACAGCAAATGGTTCCAGAACAACCCCCCCCCAGCATTATAGAGTTGAGGATACCTTTTTCTGATCAGCATTTTGGGGGCAACATTTACTTTTCTTGAGAAGGCTACTATCTAAATGTGTGTGTGTCTTTTTCTTTTTTGGTAATTTGATTGATTTCTATCATGACAAAAGGAAAACCTTATTTTTAGAGAGAACAAATAACAGTAACTGAAAACTTGGCTAGGAAAAAGGTACAGATTTCATTAGCTCCATTATGTTAAATAAGCATGTACCTTTTAATTTCCAATCCGCTATCTTTCATGATGACATATTTTAAGAATGTGAAAAGACAAAACCATATCAGTATAAATAAAACTATTTTCTTTAAGAATCCAATAAAAAAACTACTGAGTATTTCTCCAAATGAAAAATAACCACAGTTAACTCAATTATCCATGCTCATATGGGGAACAGCAGGCAGGGAGGACTATCTAATCTTGGGCTTCAGAACACAGTTTTCTGCCAAATTTAAAACAAAATATTTTGTCATTCAGTAGGAAATAACCTACATAAATCACATCATTTACAATCTATTGGCAGAGATATGACAATCTTTGTTTGGCAAGAATTTTGGTTTCTTCCAATAGTTTTTTCAGTTTAAGTATGAGCTGGGTTATGCTTGATAAAGGCTTTGTTTGATATGAACAATACTTTAAAGTAAATTATAGTATTTTCATTTTCTCCTCTGAACTTCAAGGAACATGTTTATTTTCAAGTTAATCTTTAATAATTTTTAAATTTTGTAAAAAAAATGTATCCTTAAGTGAACTGCTAATTGTTAAACCAACTTCTATTTTGTTTTGTTAAGACAAAAAGGGAAAAAAACAAAAACAAAAAAAACACCAAACAACCACCACCAGACACCCACTATATAGAAAACCAAACAAACCATTATCCCAACAAAAATATAACAGATAAATCTATTTGAAAACTTATTCCCATGATAAAATACTTGCTATTGCTCTCCACCTCATATACCTGCATTTCCTTTTTTTACCTGTGGTAGCAGCTATTCTTGCTTCTATTTCAGACATGTCAGCACTCATCCTCTTGCCCTCTGATGATGGTGGCAAACTTTCCACACTGCTTCCTCGAGATGCTCCCATGCTTAAACGCCCAGAATCACTCTGTTGAAATTGTAGAACTGTTTGAATAACTGACACTTGGAAATTTATGATGAAGTTTCCTTCAGGGGGCAATCTGGAGGGAGGAAGGTGCTAACTTGGGCCTTTTTCAAGACTATCTCCTCTAGGAAGACTGGAAAATTGTAAGATACTGGCAAGATTCATGAGGGCAGCCCCTATACTTCTGGGAGATAATTGTCCTCCATTTGTTAATTGACCTTTGTTAAACTGCCTGAAGGCACAAGAACAAAATTAATTGCTGAAGTAATTTCAAATGGATAACTGTCATGATAAAACAAAACAAATATTAATACCACTAAAAGCAGGTGTGAAATTGTTTCCTGTATATGAGCAGGCCAATGTACAAAACAAGGCTTCAGATATATACTTACTGTGCTAATAGTAGGAGATTTTGTTGGCTGATGACATGAAAGATGCCATACAAGATGGAAAAAACAATGTTCATTATAAGGGAGAATAACAGGATGGTGGAAAGTAGATTTGAGGAAAAATTAATTTTACAACTAGGTCTATCCAGGCTGATTACTTGCTTAAGTAACAAGAGGACAGAGAACTGTATAATGGGAAATAATGGATACTGAACAAAAGAACAGGAGGAGAAAATATGCACAGGAGATAAGGCATTCTCATAAATTAATCAGTTCTGTTTATGTAGAAAAGATTATACTACTGACAAGATGGAGGCATAATTTTTCACTCAACAAACCTGTTGTTTGGCTTGATTTTTCAACAATTTTGATTCTAAGCGCTTAATGGTATCATTTGTTGCTGGAATCTGTTCCATATTAGTGTCACTCTTATTACTGGTATTTGTAGAAGTGATGTCCATGAATGAACCTATGAAGGCAAAAATGTTTATAACAGTTTAATTTAATATATAATGTTGTGAGGAAAGTTGTGTAAACCTTAAAGCAATATACTGATATGGTGGTGATGTAATTTTTAACAGTAATAACAAAAACAACACCACATTTACACATTGCTATTACTTCCTCTCTCAAATATAAAATCCTAAAAGACTTTTACAACCTACCCTCTTGTCCCCCACTTTTCCAGTCTTCTCACATCTTAAACTCCTAACATCTCCTCATGGACTATGCAATCCAGTGCCACTGGCCTCCTTGCTATTCCTTCAACACGACACTCCATCTCCCAACTCTGGGCAGTTTCAATGGCTGTTTTCCCATGCTTGGAATGCTCTTCCTTCCCATATTTGGCCTCCTGGATTCCTTGACTTCCTTGAAGTCCCAGCTAACATCTCATCTTATAAAGGAAGTCTATTCTGAGACCCCTTAATTCTAGCGTCATCTCTCTATTGAGGCCTCCCCTCTTCTTGTCTTCCTCCATTAGACTGTAAACTCCTTGAGGGTACGGCTTGTCTTTTTCTTATTTGTACCTCCAGCACTTAGCATAGTGTCTGGCATATAGCAGATGCTTAATAAATGTTTATTATATTTTATTAGGAAGGTTATACTCATGTGAATAAATATAAGAACAAGCAGGGGTGGGAATGGGAGGGTAAGGAGTATGGACAATGGTAGGAGGCCTTTGGTTACTACAGACCATCTAGAAAGAAATGGCCCTTTCTTAGTCTTTCTCTTCCTTGACCTTTCTGATACTTCTGAGACCAATACCCTCCTCTCTCCTGGCTTCTGTCTACATACTGCCTGGCTGCTCCATCTCAGTCTCCTCTGCTTCAATCATCATCCAAGTCATTCCCTGTATGTACGAAATAGGGTCCTGGGCCATCCCTCAGTCATCTTAATAGCTTTAATTGGTGTGATTTTTATTCATATCACTCTCAGATCTATATATACAACCCTCACTTCTCTCCTGGGAAGCTCCAGTCCTGTAGCACTGACTCTACTGGACATTTCTACTTAGATGTGCCATAGGCATTTTAAACTTAGCAAGTCTGAAACAAAACTCAGTTTCTTTATCCCTAAGCCCAGTCCTTCTTCTTATCCCCCTAATTCTGTAGTGGGATATCTTTCTAGTAACCTAGGTGCACAACCTTGGTTCACAGTCCTTGACTCTTCACTCTTCCTTGCCAATCTGTGACAAGCCTCACTGATTCAACCTCTACAATATCTCTGAGATATCACCTTACACCTATCAGTATGGCAAATATAACAAGAATGGAAAATATTGGTTGTTGGAGGGATTGTGGGAAAACTGGGATGCTAATCCACTGTTGGTGGAGTTGTGAAAAGATTCAACTATTCTGGAGAGCAATTTGGAACTATGCCCAAAGGGCTATACCCTTTGATCCAGCAATACCACTACTTGGTTTATATCTCTCAAAAGAGAAAAAAACATCTATTTATAAAAAAAAAAATTGATAGCAGTTCTTTTTGTGGTGGCTAAAAATTGGAAATCAAAAGAATACCCATCAATTGAGGAATGGCTAAACAAACAGTGGTATATGATGGTAATGAAATATTACTATGCAGTAAGAAATGACAAACAGGATGATTTAAAAAAATCTTGGAAAGACATGTATGAAATGATGTATATTGAAGTGAGCAGAACCAAGAGAACACTGTGCACAGAGACAGCAACACTGTTCAATGAAGAACTACGAATGACTTGACTATTCTCAACAATACAATAACCTAAGGCAATCCCAAAAGAATATTGATGAAACATACTATCCACCTCCAAAGAAAGAACTGATATTAATGCAACAGACTGAAGCATGCTATTTTTCACATTCTTTTATTAAGTGACAAATATGGTGATGTTTTGCATGATTATATGTGTATAACACATAATGGATTGTTTGCTGCCTTGGGAGGAGGGGAGGGAAGGAAGGAGGGTTAGAGATTGGAACAGAAAAATATAAATAAAAATGTTTAACCTGAAAAAACAAACAAACAAAACACCTCTACAATATCTCATAGGTCTACTTCCTTTTCTTCAGTCATGTGGTTACTAACCTAGCCAGAATGTCATCAGCTCCTGCCTATACTATTCCAGTGGCTGCCTAATTGGCTTCTCTGCTTTTAGTCCCAAAGTTCTCTCATCTATCTTTTATAAATATGCCAAAATGACATTCTTAAAGCTCAGGTCTGAACTACTCCAGATGCTTTGGTATCTCCCTACTGCTTCTAGATAGAAGATAAATCCCTCAGCTCCACATTTACAACTCTTCACAATCTGGTTCCAGTCTACGGTTTCAGACCAATTTCAGATTACTCCCCTTCACATACTTTATTATTCCTTCCAAATTGGCCTACCTGCTGCTCTCTACACATGAAATTTCATCTCCTCCTTCCATGCTTTTATACAGGCTGTATCTCCTAGTCTCATAATGTTTTCTTTTCTCAGATTTATTGGCAGAGCTGAGCTGAGTCCAGAAAGAAGAGGAGAAGGATTTCAAGAGGCAGGTATGTGAAGGAAGAACGTTGCAAGGTTGGCAGACAATATATACAAAGGCAGGGAGATGAGAGAGGTAGGACAAGATCCAGTCAGACTGTGGAAGACTTAAAATACCAGGCTTTGGAGACTGGTTTATTCTATGTGCAATAGTGAATGATAATGTTTGAATAGGGAAAGCCTTTACACATTGTAAAGTGGATTGAGTAGGGCAAACACTTAAGTGTACATTAAAATTATGTTGACAGTTGGACAAGACAAAAATGACACTAGAAGTTGGGGAAAAACTCTTCAGGATTCTATTTTATAGTCCAGGCAAGTGGGTGTGAATGAGAGTAGTAAAAATAGAGGAAAAGAAACCTAAATTCATGTCACCTTAGGAAATTATAAATCTCTACCTGGGCTTGGAGACCCTGAATATATGGTATCTGTAGGACTGAGCTAGGAGAAATAGTATCCAACTAGATAAAGTTTTAGCCCTCAGAAAAATCTTTCCTTGTTATTACTTCAGAAGGATCTTTTAATATACATGGGCTCTATACTTTCTTATTTTCCTCATATCATATAATTGCTGTGTAAGGTCTAATATCCATAAATGAAAAAATGAAATTAAAAGCCAACATTCCCAGCAAAGAAAAGTTTTTTAATTTTTAATTTGAATTTATATTTATAATTTCAAATTTTAGAAAGCAAAGCTCCAATATAAATTAAATCAAAAAGAATTTAATCTGAATTTTAAATTAAAATACTTTAAAACCAAATTTTGTCAAGCAGTTTTTGTTAGGGTTATGGTTTTTTCGATGACCACAAAATATAGCTACCATCATCATTTATTACAACACAAGATTTGGAACCTTAATGAGAAATGCTAGACTAGACTTCAGCTTTTCAGATCTTCCCCCTTATATACAAAAAAAAGAAAGAAAAGAAATAAAGAAAGAAAGAAAAAACAAAAACAAAAAGAAAAGCCAACACCAATATGATATTCAACTCATTTACAAATAATCATGTGAGAATTCAGACTTCTTAGCAGTTCTTTATGGCCTACAATACCTTTTTAGTATAGATACTGTAACATAGACTGATGCACCTGGAAACTAAAATTGCACTTGATCATATGAAATGAAGAAAAATAAATGCTAATTTAGATGTCATTCTTTTGCTTGTTGATGATAATTTCATAGGTTTAGAGAAGAATCAAGTTATTAGCATTTTAACTTCTCCACCTACCTGTGCTTGTGGCAGAGTTACTTTGTCCTTCATCTGAATACTGACAAGGATATTGCAATGGCTCATCTGCTCCTGGAAAGTACTGTATAAAAATGTAAATTATAATTTAACATAAGTGTCCACTATGTAACAAGTACCTCAATTTTTTAAACTATAGAATACTAAATGTGGGATTCTCCCAAAACATAAACCTGGGTGAAAGTTGGGCCTTAGATACTTATCATTTTTTTATATATTTAGTCTGTATCTTAACATGGATGATACCATAGTAAATAGAGCTACTAAATAATCAGTAATTTGAAGGAACTGAAACACATTCTAACACAGAATTGTGTTATAGGCTTCAATTTCCTCATTTTGATATGAAAGAGTTGTATTAAAAAGACTCTGAGACCCTTCTAATTCTAATTTTCTGATTCTAATAATGTCCTTGACAAAATTTAAGTTATTTTTAATATTTTACTTTGATCAATTAGTCTTCTTCATACAAGAATGGAGATTTATATTCTTGATGAAGATTTCTTTACATTTAAGTACTTTTGACCCACAGATTGATTATAACAAGTCATAACCACAACATAAATAATATATTCATTATAAAATTGTTTCTTTTCCCTTGAACTGAGTTGTCCATTTTGGCACAAATAAGTGTTTACTGGTACCCTGGAAATATTGAGAAAATCATAGCAAGGCCTTGTACATGTTGGATCCACTATAGAGTAGTTACTGAAGGATACCTACAATCATCACAGTATAGAGAAGGTGTAGAAGGGTTTGATTTATATCAGTGCACCCAGCACCCATATCAATGACATCACAGAGCCAGCTATGAAGCTAACAATATTTTTAAAAGGATATTTTTTTTAAAAAGACATTAAAATGTATTTGCAGCAATGTTAGCCAAATGCTGAAATAATTGCTACTGTCAAGGACTAATATTGAAAATTCTGTAATCTCAACAACTTAATAATCTTTTAAAATAATCTTTTAAATAATCTTTTAAACACCCACTAGACCTAGTATGATCATTTTCACCAGGCTAACTTATAGCAACTTAAATAATACTAGCCTTGGGACATATAGACTAAAAAGAAAAATGAATTAAGAAAAAAACATTTTGTCAAACTAACCAAGATACCTATGACACAAATCCACCAAATCCATAAGCACTAAATTTCTTGAGGATAAAGATCAGACCTTTTGATTCTGTATACAGAATTAGTGCTCAGATTAGTTGGTTAACTACAGATGAATTAGTTGCATCAAACAATTAGTTTAATTATCTTCACAAGAATGTCTACTTATTTTGACTGAACTGATCCAAATGATGTTTGTTTCAACACTATTGAGACACAACTACAGTCAATCTTTTTTTTTTTTTTTTGGGTGGGACAACTGGGGTTAAGTGACTTGCCTGGGGTCACACAGCTAGTAAGTGTCAAGTGTCTGAGGCCACATTTGAACTCAGGTCCTCCTGAATCCAGGGCCAGTGCTCTATCCACTGAGCCACCTAGCTGCCCCCTACAGTCAATCTTAAATCCTGGGAGCTAAACCTTGTCAGATTTTCACAATACAGAAATCATTCTTAAGAACTCAGCTACTTTAACATAAACATGATCTTTTTAAAATGAAGGCCATGGCAAATTACTATGCAAAGAAATAAAATGGTTGAGGAATAACTGGTGTATTATTTTAAAAAGACCAATAAAAATGCACATTTTGACAGTGGTTTCAGAGTTGTAAAATGCTTTTCCCCAACAACCTATAACATAGACAGTACATTATTTATTTTCCTCATTTTACAAATGACAAATGAAAGCTCTAAGTGATTCTGTCATGGTTATAGAATTGTTAAGTGTATACAAGGCAGAATTCAAACCAGTCTTCTGATTCCAAGTCTATCATTCTAGCCACTTCAGCTTGATGAATGGAATTAAGCCTCCTTTCAACTCTAAAGTCTATAATGATGCTGCTATAAGTCTGACTGAAGAATTTTTAAGTGAATAATCTTGCCATCATTTATAAAATGTCCTACATCAAGTAAAATGGTACTCAAAAATTTCACCTCGAACCAGAGAGGAATTGTCTAGTAAATGTATTTCCAAAATTAAAGTATTTAAATGTAAAGAAATCTTCAACAAGAATATAAATCTCCATTCTTGTATGAAGAAGACTAATTGATCAAAGTAAAATATTTAAAATAACTTAAATTTTGTCAAGGACATTATTAGAATCAGAAAATTAGAATTAGAAGGGTCTCAGAGTCTTTTTAATACAACTCTTTCATATCAAAACGAGGAAATTGAAGCCTATAAAATGACTTGTTCATATATGACTTGTTTATCATATAGCTCTTTAGTGACAAAGGTGGAAACATAACTTGGTCTTCCTGATTCTTAATCAAGTGAATGATAATCTACAACTCCTGTAAATTTAAAAAAATTAACCATAATCTCATTTAAGTGAAACTTTCCGAAACTTCAAAACCCAAGACCCCTCAAAAGAAGAGTTATACCCGCATCAAGTGAGTCATTATTTTCACAATTTCCTCCATGGAAGGTCGTTGTGAAGGATCCTTTGACCAACACCTGGTCATTAAGCTTTCAATAGGCTTGGGCAAATTTTTGATCAGTGGGGGTCGAGTACCTATAATTAAAATTAGAGACAAAATATAAACATTTAGTTTATTTACACCAAGGATGGTGTCAGCTCTTTGTAGGTATAAGCAATTCCCAACTTAATAAGAATGTGTCTTGCAAAAATTTGTAAGTTGTTTCCAACTCTGAATGTTTAAAAGTAACATTTTAAGGGGCAGCTAGGTGGTGCAGTGGATAAAGCCCCAGCCTTGGATTCAGGAGGACCTGAACCAGTAACATTTTAAATGGTGGTTTGGTTCTCCTGGCTAAGTTCAAAACAGGACATTTGTACCTAATATATAATTTTATATTTCAAGTACCTCAGACTCTCACTATTATGAGTGAGCATTTTATGGGAAAATACATTTGAAAATCCAGTTTAGGATGTTTGGTACCATTATCCTCTCTACTCTTATGGCTTGAAGCAGAGTGGCTAATAGGAAGTGGTAGACTATAAGGAAATCAGGAATGAGAGTGGAGTCAGGGTGGCTCAAAGAGGTGAAGGTAAGATATAGTTAGGGACAAGGGGTTCTGTCATTCAGTTTCACTTGGCTCCCTCACACCCCACCCCCTTCTAAGAGTGACAAGGACTGATCAAGCTGTTTCCCATTGTCCTGTCACTGTCTATTGTTTCCAATGAGAGTTTCTTTCCTTCTTTTGCCCAGTGGAGAATGAAATGCAGCCACATAAGTATGCAAAATTTGGGCAGTTATCTAGTGTTTTTACTGCTAAAAACAAAAGAAGCAATAGGTAGGAAAGAAGATGCTACCCTCCTAAGCCAGATTTACCTTTTCTTTTCCCCCCTACTTGGACCATCTTAGAAAAAACAAAATCGCAAATAGGTGTTAACAATGCAAATAGGCATTGTCTAAAAAGACTGAAGATTCACCTATGTTTATTTCACAGGCAAACTAGGATCCTGGAATATCATATGAGAAATACAGTACAAGTCAGGCTGATGGAGGCTGAAGGAGGAGGCTCTAGAGTCAAAGCATCTTCTTCTGAAGTTTGCTACTCCTCATGTAACCTTGGGCAAGTCACTTACTCTCTCAGGGCCTCAGTTTTCTCATCTGTGAAATGATATGGGAACCCCTCCAGGTCTAGATCTGTCATTCTAATAGGTGAGATGGGAGAGTGGGGGAAACATTGGCAATAGTAGGGAAGGAGGAGTCAGAGAAGAAGGGTAATAGGCTCTGACCCTGCTTTCTCCTTGCTATAGTCAATTCTACTGCCAAGAAAAATTCTATTACCCTGGGAAAAGATGAGAAACAGGGACAGAGTTGTGGGTTGGGAAGGTCAAAAAACAACAATTCACATTGCTTGCTGGAGAGGAGAAATCGCAATTAATTGATTGTAAAGAAATAAAAAGAATTCCTGAGGCTATCAGCCAGCATCTGTAGTACACGAAATTTAGGGACAACTAGGTAGGGGTCCTTCATTTATTTCTAAAATAATGCCTTCTTTTGAATGGACCAATTTACCAAACTTACTGAAAACCTATAAACAAGAACATTCTCCAACTTCTTTATGCTCAGATTGAGTTTATGTTAGAAAATTTTGTTCCCAAAGGAGATTTATTCTTTTAAAAATAATTTTTGAGGGCAGCTAGGTGGCGCAGTGGATAAAGTACCGGCCTTGGATTCAGGAGGATCTGAGTTCAAATCCAGCCTCAGACACTTGTCACTTGTCACTAGCCGTGTGACCCTGGGCAAGTCACTTAACCCTCACTGCCCCGCAAAAAAAAACCCCAAAACCAAACCAAAACAATAACATAAAAATAATTTGTATTGAAATCTCTTGCTTTCACATTGCCTAAATTTCTTCCTGTATTCCCCCTTCCAACCTACTTTGAGAGCCATCTCACAAAACAAAAAGTATTTTTAAAAGAAAGTTAAAACAAAAAGAGAAAAAAATCAGCAACTCTGATCAATACATTGAAAAAAAATTCAGAAAATCATTGTATGCAATGGAACTCCTACTTAAAAAAAGGAGTACAGGGAAGCTATCTCTTCTTGGGGCCACGTTTGTTGTTGGTAATTTTGAAAAATCCTTAATTGTTTTCTGATTTTTCTTTTCCTTTTACATTGTGCTCTTTGTATATACTATTTTCTTAGTTCTGCTAATTTGAGGCTGTACCCGTTTCATTCATCTTCCCTTGCTCTTCTGAATCTGTCACATTTATAGTTTCTTAAAATATAGAAATCTTCTATTAAATTCATATACCACAATTTGTTTATCTATTCCTCAACTGGTGGGCATCTACTTTTGTTTCCAGTTTTTGGATATCACAAAAATATAAATATTTTCCTACATGTGAAGACTTAAAAAGAATATTAATGACCTCCTTGGAGTATACACCTAGTAGTGTTATCTCTGGGTCAAAGAGTATGGATATTTTTTTCATCTTTATTTGCATACTTTCAAACTGCTTTCTAAAATGGTTGCAGTAATTCAACAGTTCCACCAATTAGTGTGTTTATTGTCTCATAACGATTTCAACATTGATTATAGCTTTGTCACATTCTTAGATGTGTGAGATAAACCCCAGAGTTGTCCTGATTCACATTTCTCTTAGTATTAGTTATCTGGAGAAATCTTTTATATAACTGTGAATAGTTTGGTATTCTTTTGAGAAATGTCACATTTTCTAAGGAATCTACTAAAATGAGATAACTACTTTGCAACAAATACTGAAAACTCTTATGGGGAAAAAAAGTATAACTAGTTTTCACAGAAATTACAAATACATTCATATATAGATATATGTATATCTATATCTACATCTATACATACATACATACATAAATACTTTTCCTTTCACTCACCATTATGAACAGCCCACATTATGCGGAAAGCTGGACCACCAATCTCATCAAAAGGTTTCCGACGGGTTATTACTTCCCAAAGGATAATACCCCAACTGAAGACATCACATTTTTCACTGTAATTGCTACCTAGAAGAAAACAAAGTAATTAGCATAATCTGATGCCTTTTCTTTACAACATTTAAATAAAGTGCTTTTTAAAAAGTTTTAAAGTGGGGGCAGCTAGATGGCACAGTGGATAGAGCACCGGCCCTGGAGTCAGGAGTACCTGAGTTCAAATCCAGCCTCAGACACTTAACACTTACTAGCTGTGTGACCCTGGGCAAGTCACTTGACCCCAATTGCCTCACTAAAAAAAAAAAAAAAGTTTTAAAGCATCCAGACTCCACAACTTAATATGCAGAGACTGAGAAACCATTCTTTGTTGGGGTCCCATAATTTTTCCAGGCTACTAAGGTGATTCTTCTAAAATGCAATAAATATCATTAAAGTATTTTGTAGCCATATTAAATGGGGAAATGATGTTTTAGGTCATTCACTGAACTGAACTTATCTAGTTACAATTCTTATTTCCTAATGGATTAATGTTTATAGTTAAAAAAAAAAGGTTTCACTGCAATTAATTTCATTTAAAATAGTATCCTGTCTACACAACAGAAACACTATAAAATTTATAAAATGCCTGAAATGCACAAAACTGGTCATTATCACTAGGAATCTGTAGCAAATGGAAATGTAATAGAAAAATTAAAGGCAATATAAGCATGTCTTCAAATTTAGTTCAATTTGCTATTTTGTAGTCTTCTCAAATATACGTTTGTCCAACTACTCTAAATTCTTTCTAAAGCATACTCAATTAAATTTTTTAGTACTAACATAAATTTCTTAAATGTACAACTCAATGTGTGGAGAAGATGTAAATGATGCATATCTTTCTTTGTGGACTTAGAACCTAAGATGGTATTTACATTTTAGATGTATATCTATCTACCTTACTATTTAGAACACCTAAGTGACTTATGAACTTTAAAAAAAACTATTTTTTGATCTAATAGAAGAATTTGGTCATCTAACTATCATCATTTTACCTTCAAAAACTTCAGGTGCCATCCAAGCAGCACTTCCCTTGTTGTTGGTCATGTGTGTCTGAATGTCACAGGCAGTACCAAAATCACAGATTTTTAGAACTGTCCCCCCAGCAACCAGCAGCAAACTGTTAAAACAACAACTGTTGTAAGACCAGTAAAGTAATTCTAATGGAAAATAAATGTAATTGGTAGAATTAACAAAATCTATTCAACTTCTGTAGATTTATAATTGATCACTTTATTTTTATAAAGTATTAGAGCTTGATTAAAAAATAATAGAAGAGGAATACTTAATTTTAATACTTAATTTTCATCTTATCTCTATTCAGTAGAATTCCAAGATCCATACTTCCTATAAGTCATTCTCTCATTACTTTTATCACAATATGGTTACTGAAAAACTATGTGGCAATAAATAAACAAACAAAAAAATAAGGTATTTTTTAGGACTTTCAGCAAATAAAGGAGGGAATAAGCTAAAAGGAAAGTTGATGGAAGATGGTCAATCGCATTGCTTTTTACTTCTCCCTTCTATTGAAGTCATTCTCTATATCTCATTTTTAGGTCTCATTAACAGAAGACTGAGTCTAGTCAAAAATGAGAAAAGCCATGGAATTTATCTACCTTAGTTACTCTTGTGTATTATGACACTAACGAAAACTAAAAGTATTTTTAAACAATAAAAACATTCAAGTAGAAAGTGTTTCTTTTTGCTTGCAGTTATAGACTAAATGCAGTAAACTTCATGTTACAAAACAACAAATCACCTTTAAATCATTATTAGCTAAGGGGTTTGACAGACACTGATGATGCTCTACATCTGTGATATAATACTTCTTTATTCAAATAAAGTTAAAGGTTTTGTATTGTTTTTCTTATCACTACTTATATATTCCAAATTTTAAGTATATGTAAATGTGAATTAACACAACTGTAACTTGAAAAAGCAAATCTTTGGTGTCCATAAAAATCAAAGTGCCATAAATTTCTTTGGTACTAGTTTTTTCTTATGAAAAGTCAGGCCCATAGATTAAATCTGAACAGCTTTCTGCCATGATGAAAGCCAGTAATATTTTCTATCTAGTTCCTGTACATCAAAGGAAAGAAGCATTTATTTGGTTTGCTTAGAGTTAGTAAAAGCAATCTCCTTTTGAATAAATTATTAAGTAAAATGTCAAAGTTAAGATGGCTACAACTAAATATTTCCATTTTTACAAAAAGGATAAAAAGAAAAGAAAAAAGCCTCTAAACCAATTATGGTTAAAATGATCAAATGAAATACCAATGGAGTAATTTTCTGATCTTTAGACTCTGGGCTTCACAACTGTTACACTATCAGAACTATCACTATCACATAGCATTTCCTCACCTAGAAACAATTGTCTGATTCTGCCTATTAAGAGAAACATGAATTGCTAATAAAATTTGTCTTTGCATAGCAGTTTAGACTTTAATAAGAACATATCAGAAAACATCCTTTAGTTACCAATTTTAATTAACCTTTCAAGCAAAATAATATACCTTAATTCTGATCAGACAGATCAACAAGAATTTATGGTTAAATTTAACCAAGGTATCTTGATAAACAACTCATATCAACTCATATCAAAAGTTGGCTCAGCATGCCTATACCTGTGTTGCCAACAATAGGTACCAGTTCACTAGATATAGATGTGGAACTGCCAAAATATGTGTCTGGGCTAATGGATTGTCAGAAATTGAAAAAATTTAGTTTCCTTCCATATAATTTGTTTGCCATCAATATTATTTATATGCATAGGACATATATTCAAAATAGTCTTTATTGGAAATATTACCATACATGAAGCTCATCTGGGCAACTATTCAAATAACTAACTCAACTTCTAGTTGTTAGGGATATTCATATAGTGTTGGTTCATTTATGGTATGCTTGGCTTATATGTACTGATACTTACACACATTGTGTGTGTGTATATATATATATATATATATATATATATATATACACACACACATACACATGTATACATATTTGCATGTAAAATGAATGGCACGCATATATATATACACACAAACATATATACATATATATCCCTAGATTCTAAAGAAATGGCATATCTAAAGTCACACATATATATACATATACACACATACATATACATATATATGAACTGAATTTTTTAAAAAAAAACCTTTTTAATAATCTGTGATTTCATCCATTTGGTTATTTATTCTTTCAAATGCACATATGAACTATGTGTAAGGGTTGTTATGCCTAGCACAGATGAGTTAAAAACAGTTAAAGGAAGACACTGAAAGCTCAAAAATAAAGACTGTCATTAAGAAAACAATTATGGATCTGAGATATGTGATAATCATAAAATATGCTCCCCCCCAATTCAAAAGTAAAGCTGAGACACATTGAAACATGGTTTTATAAGATAGACAAAATACAACTTCTAGACAAGAATTCATGAATTGAAAGACCATTACACTGGGATACATTTAGATTTGTCTATGAAAAATTGAATAAAAGTCAAGACACTCAAGAAGATATGATAAAGGTATGAATAGACATATATAAACAACTATAGAACTGAAGAGCTGGAATGTGGAATGAATGGTTCAAAGAAATAATGTAGTACAGAGGTCTCAAACTTGGGGCTGGGCCCCCAACACTCCTGACTGTGGTCTTAATCAGATGAAAATACAATTGGGAAACATTTAACAAATAAAAATACAATAAAACACTGATATTATTAATTTGTGGCTTTCTAAGTCAATATGTGGCCCACGGGGATTCATTTCTACATTAATTTGATGCCAATGATCTAGTCCATAAATGAGAAAAGTACACACACACAGAGTTCATTTGCATACATGTACATGTATAGCTGGCTTATATATCTGTGTACATGAATGTATATTTGGCTTATTATACATCTATGCAGTAAAGTAAAATGACCTGTCTAAGGTCACACAACTAGTAAGTAGTAAAGTGACTTTGCTGCTGGTGATAAATCCATCCCTCTTCAGTTCCTCCTCATGGAACCTCCTAGATTTCTGTAAGGTTCAGCTCAAGTGCCACTTCCCTATATGAATCCTATCCTGATTCTAGGTTTTTAGTGTTCAAAGCCTATCTCAAATTATTTTAAATTATGTAATTTTTCCTTGTTCATGTTCGTTCTCCCCCAAAAGATAAGTTTTCTGAGGGCATGGGCTGTTTTGTTTTGTATCCTCAGCGACTAGCATGGTGTAGTTTCTTAAATGAAAAAGTATAGGGGCAGCTAGATGGCGCAGTGGATAGAGCACCGGCCCTGGATTCAGGAGTACCTGAGTTCAAATCCAACCTCAGACACTTAACACACACTTACTAGCTGTGTGACCCTGGGCAAGTCACTTAACCCCAAATGCCTCACACACACACAAAAATATACAGATTGCCAAAAAGTTCTTAAAATTGACAAAATGGAGATACAGGGGGGGAAAAACACAACACAAACACAAATCACCCCCACCCACACCCCCACCAACCCAACATTGGGAGAAGAAATCCAAGAAGGTACAATACAAGCTCTAGATCTAGGAAACTTAAAATGAAAAGCTCCCAGATGATCACTCCTCCAAAAGTCCATCTTTTTTTGATATTCTAATCTGAAGAGTGGTTGGAGAATTCATGTCATGGGTCAAGGTAAAACTGGTAGCTGAACTGAAGTCACCTAGGGCATATTGAAAGAAAGGCCCTGTTCTTCCACAGACTTCTGTGAACTTGAAGAAAGAGAATTCAGCTTAGGTCCCAGAGTAGAAGCAGGCAATTTAGCAAAAAGGAGTTGTGTCGTTTGAAAATATATGGGGCACCGGCCCTGGAGTTAGGAGTACCTGAGTTCAAATCCAGCCTCAGACACTTAATACACACTTACTAGCTGTGTGACCCTGGGCAAGTCACTTAACCCCAATTGGCTCATTAAGAACCAAACCAAAAACCAAACCAAACCAAACCAAACCAAAAAACAAAAGAGAAAATATATGGGGGTAGGGGCAGCTAGGTGGTGCAGTGGATAAAGCGCCGGCCCTGGATTCAGGAGGACCTGAGTTCAAATCTGACCTCAGACATTTAACACTTACTAGCTGTGTGACCCTGGGCAAGTCACTTAACCCCAATTACCTCACCAAAAAAAAAAGAAAAAGAAAAAGATGCACATTAAATGTTAGTAAAGAAAGAGAGCACACTGCTCAGAATTAGAGTTCAGAAGCCCTACATACCTAGATAGAAAAGAGAGCATGGGGACCATGTAGCTGCCTCCTCCAGCATAAAATCCCAGGCTCAGCATAAAATCCTAGGATGGGGAGAGGCGCAGCGAGAAGAGCAGAGGAGAGAAAAGAGCGATCCCCCTTGCCCCAAGGGTTTTTATCCCCTCTCAGGTAGAGGTGGGTCACTGCATATTGATCCAAGCTAATTGGCCAGTAACATTCAAATCCATTGATTGCCTAGGTGAGTTAATTTCCTTTAGTTAGTCAGGAAGATCAATCTACATTTCCTTTGCCAATTCTACTGACTCTGGGCTGGCCTTAAAAGAGGTCAGGTAAGGCTCCCTTGAGTGGGGGGTTCTCTGGGTCCCCCAGAAACCCCATTATTTTCTCACAGAGTGATCCCCCTGCCAAAAAGACCCCATACAAAAGAAGAATCTTTAGACTAGTGAGAGTGACAAGTAGAACTTAGGATGAATAGTTTACTGCTTTAAATATGTTCCTAAAAAAGGGGTACAAAGTGAGTACATACTTGTGACTTAGCATCAAAGTCCCTTATCTTCCAGAAAAATGCCATAGCATATTTGATCTGACTGTGTGGGACTGTGATGGTAAGGGTTTAAAAGAAGATACATTTAAAGAGGAAAAATAAGCATAGCAAAGGACCTCTTCCCATCCCAAATGACTGCCTACAAAAAAAACAAACAAAACTTCCCCATGATATTAATACTTCTGAAATAAATACCTAAAATTTTGAAGTCTTTGACCAATTTTGAAGGTATAAATTAAAATCCAATATAATTCTGACCTAGATCTTCTAGTAACTGGATTAATTCCTTTATATGGAGTAAAACTGGAATTTAAGCAGTAGACACTAAGTATTGTGTCCTCCAGGTATAAAATTAGACCCAGTGAGACGAAAGGGTCAACTATTTTTACAGGCCTATATACTAAAATAACAATAATTGTGATTATAATGATAACAGTTATGATCATAACCAGCTGCCCAGGACTGGGGATACAAATACAAGAATTGAAGTCTTTGCCTTCAAGAAGCTTATATTCCATTGAGGGAGAGAATATGAACAGAGAGGAGTATATACATAATACCAAATGAATCCAAAGTGATTTGGGGAGGGAGTGCACTAGCATCTTGGTGGGGGTGGGGCTGGCGGCATCAAATTATCAGGAAAGGCTTCAAGATTGGGCTAGTCTTGGGGGCAGCTAGGTGGCACAGTGGATAAAGCACCGGTCCTGGATTTAGGAGTGTACATGTGATCCTAGAGGTAATAAGGAACCAGGGGAGTTTCCTGAGTAGAGTGGTGACAGGATCAGAATGATCATGGAGAGAGGGAATTTATTCTATCAAGGAAACCACAGGCCCAGAACAAATTGGGGAGTGGGGAGGATGAAGAAAGTTTACAAATTACCTTTCTCCCAACAACTTTGTTAGATGATACAAACACTATTATTCATTTTATAGATTAGGGAATCGGGCTCCAGTAACTTGCTCACAATCACACAATTGTTTTAGAGAATGCCCTTAGCTCTTTCCACTATATTAAACTGCTTTATCAGATAAAAAGGTCATTATAAATGACATTTTAAAATATAAGCTTATATTATAATCAACTTTCTTACAAAAGATCATGAAATGGGAACCTACTTGGGTGGTTTCAAGTCCCTGTGAATTAGAGCTTTTGGTTGCATACTGTGAAGATACGCCACTCCCTGGGAACACTGTAAACACCAGCTCATCGCGTGGGCAGCAGTGTAGTATGGCAAGGGCTCGGCACCGTGTAGCACTTAAAAAAAAAAAAAAGGCACAAACTAAAAAGAACTTGATTGTATATTACTCTACACAAAGAGTTAATCATTGCTGATGCCGCCACCACCAGCACCACCACTACCACTACCACCACCAGGGCATCTCAGTGTCATCTTATTCTTCCGAAAATCCCCTCATGAATCCTCTTTTAATTTTTCTTCTCATTAAAAAGGAGTGATTTAATATGCCTAATTTTAAGCAGATAATTTACATACAAATTACCAATCATATAATAATACTCATATCAAATGTGATTCATTCAAATGTAATTAAAACATTACCATATTCCCTTTCTCTATATATGTAGAAATATATACATATAGCATACTACATATAGGTATACATACAAATATACACCATTATTTTACAGAGAAAGATTAAAAAATGAGAATAATTTGGTTGTACTTCAAATTACAGCACAAAAGAGAACTGCTAGAGCAATAGAGCTCTCATGGCAGGAATATTTTATGAAATAGCAGGGTTTCCATAATTGTCTTTTTTACTGAAAGGAAGAAAAATTAATACTGCAGTTATTGGTAAGACAGGTAGAGATGTGAAATGAAAAGGCCCAAATTTGAGATGGTGCAAAATGGATTTTTAAAAAAAAGGCTGAAACTTGAAGTCAAACATACTAAAATAATTTTAAAAAGGAGTTTTATTTTACTTATTGCTTTTCAAATTATCAAAGGAATCCTAACTAATGGGAAAAAAAGAACTGATAAATTTACAGATTAGAATTATTTCATTATCACTTTTTCTTTCTCATACAACACTTAGATTTTACTTGTATTTTTAAAAAACATGACTAATTCCAATTGTTTTTGTGAGTGTTTAGAAATTATCACCTTTAATATCCTGATAACATTATTGAACAGCATTCAAAGTACTTTACATATAAACTTAGAGTTATAAATTTTAAAAAGTTTTTTTTTTTCAGTTTGTATAAGAACTTATTTCTTAAAGACTATATCACCTGCTGTAATGATACTCACCATTATATAAAGAGCCTCCTTCAGCATATTCCATTACAAGGCATACCTAAAGGGGAAAAACATGGACTTTAGGATACAAACACAGAAAGGACTCCTAAAGTTAGATACTTAAGAGACATACTTATTCGACCTACCTCAGTGATGAAGAAACTAGGACACTGAATGGATTAACTAACTTGGCTAAGGTCATTATTAGTTTATGGAAGAATTAAAAGTTAAAACAAAGGTTTCCTGAGGTTACCCAAAACATGAGAACACGAAAGGTAAAGCCACAATCAATCAGAATCATTTGAATTGTATTGGGTCTATATAGAGAACATTTGGAATGGCTAACCTCTGAAAAGAACATAAGTTCCATCAGAACAGGTATCTTTTGTTACTTATCTTTGCATCTCCAGTACTCTGGTACACAGCAGGGACTTAATAAATGTTTATTGATTGAAATCACTCTAAAATTAATTTGATGAATGGTGAAGAAAAACAAATTAGTTATTTTTTCAATGGGAAATTCAACTCGATGCAAGAAATTATTTTTAAAGTGCTAGATTCCAGCTAGATGCTGAGAACATAAAGGTAAAACCCAAAACATTCCCTGCCCTGAAGAAGCTTATATCCTGTTGGCCAAGATGGGTCAAGTAGAATGAATAAGCCTGAAGCAATAGTAAACTAAAAAAGTATGCCCTCATTTAAGGACAAAATCAAATAAAATACAATGATGAAAAATCCTTAAGGCATTAGAAAAACATATCCTAATTTTATAGGAGAGATGTGACATGTGTTGTTGGCTAAGATTAGAACAAGAAACATATGCATTTACCACATTCGTGGATGATGAAAAGACAAATGTGAAATCTGTATGACAGGATGAAATTGTTTTAAATAAACTACTGATTTATCTTAAAGTTTAAAAATAATAACTACATTTCAAGTTGAATTTGTATATTCATTAGTATACAGGGAAAAGATTTGATTTTTAAGCATTAACTATTTATCAAATATTACATTATTTTTTTAAAAAGCTATTTTAGGGGCAGCTAGGTGGCGCAGTGGATAAAGCACCGGTCCTGGATTCAGGAGGACCTGAGTTCAAATTTAACCTCAGACACTTGACACTTACTAGCTGTATGACCCTGGGCAAGTCATTTAACCCTCATTGCCCAGCAAAAACAAAAACAAAACAACCCCGCCCCCCCCCCCCCCAATAAATAAATAAGCTAACTGTAGAGACTAAAACTGGTCGGAGGGAACAGATAATAAAATGTCTCCCTCCTTCTGGTAGAGAGGTAGGGAACTAAGGAGGCAGAATGTTACATACATAGTCAGAAATGATCAAAGTATCAATTGTTTGTTTTTCATTGTTATAAGGGAGTGTTTGATGCTGGGAGATGGGGAGAAATGGAAGAGAATCATCAGAAATGACAGTGATACTAAAATAAATGACATCCCCAAAAAACCCCTACTTTAAAAAAAATGTAGAGTGTAGGGGCAGCTAGGTGGCGAAGTGGTTAGAGCACCGGCCCTGGAGTCGAGGACCTGAGTTCAAATCCTGCCTCAGACACTTGATACTTACTAGCTGTGTGACCCTGGGCAAGTCACTTAACCCCAATTGCCTCACCCAAAAAAAAAAAAAAAAGAAGAAGAAAAGAAAAGAAAATGTAGAGTGAGAAAAATTTCCACAAGCATATGTATTATGAAGATTTAGGTTTAAATAGTTTTGTATTAAGCCCTATCACATCTTCTATATCACTGTACAGATAATATATCCACTGAGAACATCATAAACTTACTGGATTTAAACAGGCTCCATATAACTTCACAATATTTGGATGGTTTACACGGGACAATTGCCGAAGCTGGAACAAATTAAGTAACCCTTTAAAAAAGTATTAATCTTTAATGCAGTTATTTTAAAATTATGCTGTAAATGAAAGTATAAACTACAATAAAATATCAAAATACAGACACTTTCAAAGGCACACATAAATTATCCACTAGCTATTAAGGTTTAAAAAAAAGAAACTGATAAATTGGTTTGATAGCTACTATATGATTATCTCTTTCAGCATGGTAACAACATATGAAACTCTGCCTAGATATCAATTTAAAAAGCAAAACCAGGGGCAGCTAGGTGGTGCAGTGGATAAAGCACCGGCCTTGGATTCAGGAGGACCTGAGTTCAAATCCGGCCTCAGACACTTAACACTTACTAACTGTGTGACCCTGGGCAAGTCACTTAGCCCCAATTGCCTCACCAAAAAACCCAAAAAACAATAAACAATAAAAAGCAAAACCAAATTTTATATATATAATATCTTTTCACAGTTACTGAATTCAAGGGATTCCTGCATGACTGAATATGACTAGAGTTTAATATTTTCTCTCTGAACTAGGAAATTTAAATTTTTCACTCTCCAAAGAATCTACTTTGAATTAAAGAAAAAAAATTACAATTCAATTAGAAAAATATATTAATATTCCCCAGCTCAATTCAGGTAATGGGAGAAAGTAATTTTTACCTGTTTAAGTTACAAGGTAATGCCATTAATTTTGAGATAGCTAAGTAGTTTGGTTGATATGGTAAATCTGTTATATTCTAGAAGGGAAGTAAGAAAAATCATTTACAATGTCATTTCCAATGTTTTAACTATGCAGGGCTCTGACATTCAAATGGCTAAAGGAATTCCTTCTTAAAAAAATAGCCATTTTATTTATTGGCAAAACTGCTTTAAGTACCACACCCATATGATAAAAAACTGTAATAGCAAAAGATACTTTCTTAAGACATAACAATCTGAGTGTCTTACCTCTACAATAAAGGCTTTTCTCTCAGATTCGCTTTCTATTTGTTTAATGGCCACATCTTTTGCTCTCCATTTAGCCTTGCATACCACTCCAAAGGCTCCTCTTCCAACAACCTAGGATTCAAAAATGTTATAATGAGATGCAAAGCAAGATTCAAAAAATTTATTTATGCCAATCTGAAAGTCAGTGGTTGAAAAAAATTTTAGAAATAATTTGCATTTGAATTCATAGCATTGGAATCAACTTTAAAAAAAAGGATGAATAGACACAGAATCAAATGGAGATGTAGTCCCTGTCCTCAAGAAACTTGCAGCTAGAACAAATATGCTGTGAGGGAATTTATAGAATAAGAAAACAGTAGGAGGAGCTAGATTAGACAGAGTGGCAAATGGCATAAAGGAGAAAAAAAATGAAAGGAAAAGTGATGGTGGGAAATCCAATCAGTATTAAGAAAAATATCAGATTTTTAAAAATATAAAAAGTTATTTGAATAAAATATCTAAATTATTGGACTTGGAAAGGATCTATGTGGTTATCTAGATCAATTTCCCACCTGATTAAAAAAAAATCTCTTCTATAATATCCCTGACAGTTGGTTGGTCTATGTTTGAACATTTCTAGTAAAAGAAACTTCCTTACTCTTAGAGGAGATCATTTCATTGGGGACAGTACTCTTAAGGGCTACAAAGTTTTTCCAAACATTGAACTGAAACCTGCTTCTCTGTAATTGCAATACACTGGCATTAGACCTTGTCCTCTGGAACAAGAGAACAAGTTTACTGCTCCTTCCATATGACAGCCCTGCAAATATTTGAAAAGTTATCATTTCTTCTACAATAGGCTTCAACAGGGACTTCCTGCTGACAGTAACCCAATCTTGAAAGCAGAGAGGTATTATTTTATAAGGTGTCTCAAGAAGAGGAAAATATCAAAAGAATGTACCTATATCTGAGGGAGACACTAAAAACAGACAATGGGTTGGGCCAAGAACTGAAAGTAAGTATACTGGATTTTGTTTGGGAAACTGGACAGTGCTTTTAACAACCCTAACCTGCTTCCTGGTACAAATACCCACAACTGTTCTTCCGACAATGTGGCAGATTTTTCAAATCTTGGAACACTGTAGCCTCTGAAGAGTCAAAGTTGAGAGGCTGACCCAAAGGCCACTGAAAAATGCATAGTAGGTACAAGGAGCATAAAGGAAAATATCAAGAAAGTTTATGATCAGAAAAGGAGGTGGGACAGTCATGTGATGAGAGAGGGGATAATAGATGGATAGCCAGAACATCCCACTAGTAACCACAAAGCATAAAAAGACCTAGGAAAAGGCCCTCTAGGATGCTAAGTGGACTCATCCTCTTTGGAGGATCTTTCAGGGAAAAAAATGAAGAACCGAAGAGACAAAACCTCTCCTTTACAAATTGTATTGGCATGATTTGATGGCAGTTTTCCTGATGAGCTGTCAATATATATATATATATAGTCATGTCTATATCTGCATCATACTTTGCCTTGAGCAGAAGCTTCTTAAAAGTGTTTGCTAAACTGATAACAAACTGAAAATATAAGAGGTTATTTATTATTTAGGTTATTTAGGTTCCAATCTTGTGTTTTCTCTCTTTTCCTGTTCCCCAAGTTACACAGGCAGCCCTCTGCTTTCTAATCCCAGTTTTCTCATAAAACTGGTAAAGGAACTAATATTGGATTTTTATATTTATTGAAAGATTACACTATAGTTCAGTCAATGTGAACTAAGGTAAATCAGAGAATGAAAGACTTTATTTCAGTTAAAGGAAGACATGAATTTCAAGGAGAGGGTGTATTAAGGAAAACCTCTGAAATCACTATGGGTGACCCTGAAGTAAATCCTATTCAGTCACTTAACCCCCCGCCCCCCAAACCATTCAGTTATGGGTACCTGTGGAAGAAAGTGAGAAGGAAAGGTCTCCATTGGATTTTCTATTCCTCCTAGGAGGGGGCAAACTGTGCTGGACTAGACTACTGTGGCTACCAGAGCCTTATTTCAGAAAACTGCTCAGGGTAGAGGATAAGAGACTTCATGCCCCACCATCACTGGCTTCCTTCAGGTCTCTGAACCTTCCTGGAAGACCTTCTCTCTTCAAATCATCCCCCAAATCTCTCTTTCTTCTTTACCTCCAGACCACAGATTAGGGTACCTCCCTTCTCTTTGTCAAGACTGCTACATGTATATTATGTTTTCTGGAACTTCTGGTATTATTCTTTTAGAATTTACTGATATGTCTTAGAATAATGCATCTTTTCTGACATTATACTTTTGAATTTCTGGCTGTTTTTGGTCCAAACCTGTGATAGGGAAACTCTCTCTAAGGAGAAAGACTGAAAACTCATTTGTGATTTATAATCTTAAAACAAGGGAGTTAAGTAACATGTTTTAACAGCTTGAAGACTTGATCCCAGGGCTTCCTGACTCCAAAAAAAGAGCCTTTATTTACCTGATATTTATTATCAGTTTATGTTAAACATCAACTGCCACGACCAGTTGCAAGTTAGACTATATAGGTACAAAGAAACAATGTATCTTTTTTACTTATCACTTTGTATTTTATCAATCTGTTCATTTAAAATGGGCTAGAAACACCTGTACTTAATTTCTAATTGCCTTAATCTGCTCAGTCAGACATTTACCAGTCTCCAGTACATACTAAACAGTAGAACAGTAGAAAGTATACTCAGTCATTATTTCTCCTTACTGATGCTCATGTGCCATCTAGTGGGCAAATAAGTGAAGGTTTTTTATGCAAAACTACCGAGAAATCATTAATACAGTTGTCATCCTATTTCATTAAAATCAGGGACTACCTGTATTAGGCACAATCTCTTCCTTTAAGAAGCTTAAATTATAGTCTTATTTGGGAGAAAAAACATAAATTCTTGAAAAGTTAACTAACACTACAAGATAATAAATGACAAAAGGAAGCAGCTATAGAACAGTCCAAAGGCCTTCACTAAGCTTTGAAACTTAACTAGTCATTAAATTTCTGAATTTCAGTCTTTATTTAAAAAATTTGGATAATGATACCTCATAGAATAATTGTGAGGAAAGCAGAAGCAGTTATTTAAAGGTAAGTTATTATCCATTTAAAAATAATTTATAGGACCAATAAATGCTATTTGTTAAAGGAAAAAGGAGATCAAAGTAGGCTGGGTTAGGCTTCCTGGAGAGGACAGAAGTTTGGGAACAATCTAAAGGACAGTCTGGGAAGAGGAAGGTCTGCACAAAAACCTTGTTCAGTAGAGAACAAATAGACAAGTTTTGTTGCAGTAGAGGGTTTCAATTTGGGAGTATAGAGAGAAAAAGTTGGAGAAGCATGCTGGAGCTATATAATAGGGTACTGAATGCCAGACTAAGTAGTTTGTACTTTATCTTCTAGGCAACGATAGTTTGCATTTATATAAAACCTATTGTGTGCCAGGCAATGAGCTAAGTGCTTTACAAATATTTTCTCATTTGATCCTCACAATAACCCTGGGAGGTAGGTGCTATCATTACTCCCATTTTACAGATAAGGAAACTGAGGTAAACAGATATTAAATGACTTGCCCAAGGTCATGCAGCTAGTAAGTGTCTGAGGCCAGATTTGTACTCAGGTCTTAAACAAAGGGATAACATAATCATAATGGAGCTTTAAAAAGTTTTATATAATAGTTTCTTAGAATGAATTGGAAGAGAGTAAGGAGGCTATTATGGTTGAAGCATGAGGTGATAAGATTTTAAATAAATGCATCACTAAATCTGAGTTGGAAGGGATCCAAACCATATTTGAAAAAACAGGTGCTCTTAACCCTTTCTGTGTCATGTATTTCTCTGCTAGTATAGTGAAACTTATGGAACTATTCTCAGAATTTTTTTTTAAATACATGATTGAAGGAAATGCTATGTTTTAATAAAAAGGTTAATGAAAATAAATATATTTTTATTATCTAATTACAAGGACACCCTGAAAACTATCTGGGGTCTCCAATTAAAAATCCTTGATCACCAACATAACAGACAAATAGTCATCCAGGATTTGCCCAAGTCCTTCAGTGAGAGAGAATGCAGTGAAAGGGAAGGCAGTTTTGTTAGAAAGTTTTTCTTTAAATCAATCCTAAACCAGCCCCTGCCAATTCCATCTATTGCTCCTAATTCTCCCATATGGGGATAAGTACAAATTGAATTCCCTTTTCCCATACAGCCCTTTAAGAGACTTGAAGAGGGATATTATGTCTTTTGTTAATAGGCTAAAGAAACACCCCCAGTGCATGTACCATGGATGCCTTCCTCTGGGTGCTCTTCAAATGAGTTAGAGCTAAATTCAAAGCTCCAGATGTGGTATGACCAAGGCAGTGTATAAAAGAGTGATCACCTCCTTAGTCAAGGACTATCTGACTCCAGTAAGGGCAAGTGTGTATGAAAAGGAAGAAGACAAATATGAGATATCTTAAAGGCAAAGTTTATAGGACATGATTACTGAAAATAGAGTGCGGGAAAGAAAGGTGTTAAAGATGATTGAGATTTTCAATTTGGGAGACTAGAAAGTTAGTGGTATAGGAGAGTAATGAAATTGTTGAATTCAAAAATTAGGAACTTAAAAACAAACTCAAAAATATAAAATGTACTTTAAAGTCAAGAAAACAATTTCTGATCCTCCTGGATAATATTTTCCTATATTAGCACAACTCAAAGTTGAATCTAGGTTGTCAATGAAGGCTAGGAATTTGTTTTATAAAGATCCAAAAGTTTTGCTGGAAGTAAATTATTATAGTAGATATACATGCCTAGGGGGTAGGGAGATGAATAAAAATTCTTATAGATGTATACATTTTGGAGTTTTTATTTTATTTTTTAGTGAGGCAATTGGGGTTAAGTGACTTGCCCAGGGTCACACAGCTAGTAAGTGTTAAGTGTCTGAGGCTGGATTTGAACTCAGGTAATCCTCACTCTAGGGCCGGTACTCTATCCACTGCGCCACCTAGCTGCCCCTACATTTTGGAGTTTTATTTTGAAGGTTAATATAAAACCAAATGTTTAGATTTAATTTCATTCTTTTATAAACCAGAGGTTCATAATCTGGGGTCTGTGAATTAAAAAAAAATGTATTTCAACAGAATTGTTTTTCTCTGTAACCTTTGTGTTTTTTTTTAATTTTATGCATTTAAAATATTATTTTAGGAAGGAGTCCATAGACTTTACCAGTCAGTCAAAAGGCATTCAATGTGTCTATGACACAATAAAGGTTAAAAATCTTATGGAAGAATTACTTTATGGAAAGAAGCTACAGAGTTCAAATAAGCTATATCCTCAGAATTGAGATGTCAGAAAATCTGACCTAATGAAATAAAAACTATTAAAAATCAAAATAAAATGGATGAGATAAGCCATCTGCCTACATTCAGTTTTTCCCATACTTATTAAGTACCCCACTCCAGCTACAAAAATAATTAAGAAGCTACCTTTCCCTCAATGAGATTACAAGGAATGAATGAGAAGGCTCATACAAAGGTAAATATAATAAAATGTAGAACATAGCAATGACATAAGAAGTGCTATGAGATCAGAATAGGGGGAGATCACTTCCACATTGTGGGAGGGGGAAGAGAAAGAAATCAGGAAAGATTTTATAGAGAGATTATATTTAAGTTGGGCTTCAAGTCTGAAAAGCCTGTCAACAGGGGGAAAAATGCATTTCAAGGAGAGGGGAAAATATAGAACCATAATAGGATGGGGTAACTGAAGGTATGTGGCACTGAGATGACTTACATTATTTCAAAAGCATAAAAACACCTGAGTCTGGCACATAGTTAGCAAGACTAATTAGTTAAAACAGGAAGCTACTAGATACTGTATTTCGTCTGGTCATCTGCCACATTCCAGGTGAGCTTCTTCATCCTCTGGTCTCTTTCTCTCTCCAACTACTCAAATGAATGTCTTTAAAAAGTGGCTTGAGGATAGTTTTCATGCTGTTTCTCCTGGGTACTTTTTAAAGCTTTCTGAAGTACAAAATATGCTACAAAAGACTCTTTCTTTAACAATGTAAGCAACAGGGGCAGCTAGGTGGCACAGTGGATAGAGCACCGGTCCTGGAGTCAGGAGTACCTGAGTTCAAATCCGGCCTCAGACACTTTTAACACTTACTAGCTGTGTGACCCTGGGCAAGTCACTTAACCCCAATTGCCTCACTAAACAACAACAACAACAACAAAAACAATGTAAGCAACAGTGGGAACATATGGAACGTGCTTTGTATACAGCACCTAGTTCAATTTGGTTAAAATGGAGATTGAAAAAGGGGGAGGAAAGGTAGAATAAGAAGGATGAAAAGTCAAAGCTGGAAAATGGAGGGTTGTGAATGCCAGACTAATAAGTCTGGACTTTATTTAGTAGGCAAACAAGGGCCACTGAAGGTTTTTTAGAGAAATGTAGTGTCATGATCAGAGCTATGTATTATGAAAATTAGTCAAGCAGAGAAATGTACCATGGTGGACAAAGAACAAAATATTGTGTGAGATTTAAAATTGGATATTAGATCATAAATCTCCCCTACTTAACCTTTCCCTTAATTTATCTCCCAGACTAGTAAATGGAAGAAGCTTTTGGTTTTCTAGATAGACCTTTTATTGTTATGGTAGTCACAAGGTGATGTTGATTAGAAGGATAGGAAAGTAGAAACACAATACAAATCGTCTTAAGTCTAAGCTTAGTCTATATTCCTTATAAAAACTCACCAAAAGAGAAGGCCACCTTTGGAGAGAGAGAGATCGTCTGTGCAGCGCAGTCAGGAGACCAGCAGAGCAGGAAAAAAAGCCCCACTTCCGTTCTCTCCTTGCCTTTTAAGCTTGCACCCCGGAAGTCGAGTGCTCTGATGTGCGCAGCAGGCGGACTGTTGGTCTCCTCCCCAAAATGGGTGGCCCTTCAAAAACTGGCGTCTTTCAGTTATCCTAACCGACTGTTAAAAAACTTTCATATTTTTTTACCACAGTTGGCAGAAAGGACACAGGAATGTCCTTCCACTGACTTAACTATTTAGGGATGATGGCAGTGGTAGTGAGGGTAATGGGCATGGATTCTGGACAAATGATTTCCTTGGTGTAGGGAATTCACAGTATGGAAAGTCCCTCCAGTGGTGTCAACAATTCATCTTTGACTTATATATCTTAGAATTGCCTGGGAACCCTGAGAGATTAAACATGGTAAAGGTCACAGTGTTCGAATTTATTTCGCTCCATTGATGTCCAACTTAAATATTACCTCCTCCACAGTCTTCCCTTAAATTTGAACCATCTAGATTTTCTTAGAAAATTTTAATATTTTGTTAATTTATGGATGTTACATTATGTTATATCATATTAAGCATTATGGTTATCATGTTGTTTCATCTCCTCTATCATTCAGTAAGGTTCACTATGAAGATGATTAAGGTCTGATGCAAGGCAACTAGGTGGCTCAGTAGATAGTGCTGGGCCTGGAGTCAGACAGACCTCAGTTCTTTTTTTTTGTTTTTGTTTTTGCAGGGCAGTGAGGGTTAAGTGACTTACCCAGGGTCACATAGCTATTAAGTGTCAATTGTCTGAGGCTGGATATGAACTCAGGTCCTCCTGAATCCAGGACTGGTGTTTTAACCACTGTGCCACCTAGCTTCCCCCCCCCCCCCGCCCCAAACCTGAGTTCTAATTCAGCCTCGGATACTGACTAGCTGTGTGATCCTGGGCAAGTCACATTACTTATGTTTGCCTTAATCCAATGGAGAAATCCAGTATCCCTGCCAAGAAAAACTGATGGACAAGTACTGGCATGCTATAATCCATGGGGTCATGAAGAACTGTACCTGACTGAATGACTCAAGAATAACGAGTGATTCATAGAATGAATGAATTAACGATCTTGATTAGAATAAATAGGAATTTATATGTCAACATGTGATGGTAAGGAATTCTAGATTTGGATCTCTCTGCCCCTTACCTCTTGTGTGACTTTGGACAAGTCACTTACTCTTTCTAGTTTTCAATTTCCTAAATATAAAAACTGAGGAGGCTGGAGCAGAAGGTCTTTAAAATTTCATTCCAGATCTAGAGTTATGATTTTATATGAAAAAGGGCAGTGGCAGTGGGAATAAAAAAGAGGGAATGCAGAAGAATGAATGAATGAAAAAAATTTTTTTAAATGCAACCATGTACTATATACTAATTTAAGGGCTATGAGTACAAATACAAGCAAACACATAAAGGGAAGCTAGAGAAAGGTTGGGGTGGCATAAACATTTTTAGTTTCTTTTAGGAAGAAAGCAAATGTCCACCAAGATAAGATAGGGATAACAATAAAACCATATGAGGGATCTTCCCTCAGAGAAAACCAATGATTTTTGAGGAATGAGTTTGTGCTTTGAAAAGAATGCCTGGGTCCCAGAACTCAAATTGGAACCCCAGCTGTGCTGCTTACTCCTGGGACCTCGGGTAAGTCACATAACCTTTCTAGTCCTTAATTTCCTCCTTTGCAAAATGAGAGGGTAGGCCAGGATGACCTCTAGAGTCCTCCCTTAGGTGTATGAGCCCATATTAATTTTCTGTTTGGAAACAAAGATACAAACAATGGTTATGTTTCTGTTCTCTCTGACAAGGAGAATGCCCTTTGCACTGGAAAAAACAAAACAAAAATGACTATCAAGGAATTGATCCTCAAGATAAGTGCAGAGACAGGAAGGGAGCACTTAGCAGCGCTTGATGAAGTAAATGTAACCCACATATATAAACTGGGTAATGAAAGAACTGCTGCTAAACTGTTGTGGTTGATAGTTAAAAGGTTGTGGAGAGTGGGGCAGCTAGGTGGCGCAGTGGATAAAGCACTGGCCCTGGATTCAGGAGTACCCGAGTTCAAATCCGGCCTCGGACACTTAACACTTACTAGCTGTGTGACCCTGGGCAAGTCAATTAACCCCAATTGCCTCACCAAAAAAAAAAAAAAAAAAGGTTGTGGAGAGTGAGAGAGATACTGCAAGAACTGTAGAAAGGCAGATGCCTTGATTTTCAAGTAAAAAAGAAAATGCAATTTGTTAACTATAAGCCAGTGATCTTGACTTCTATCACTGGGAAAATAATAGAAAGTATTATTTAAGAAATAATTAAGCAATATGACTATCCAAAGAAAACAGATCATAAAGAATCATCATAGCTTCATCAGGAATGGGTCATGATAGACTAACATGATTTCCCTTTTTGACAGGGTTACTAAAGTGGTAGATAAGGCAAATACTATAGACGTGGTTTACCATTTACAAAGGCATTCTTGGGGAAAAGAGAAAAGGATGTCGGTTAGAAGATAGAACAATTAGAAGGATTCAGATCTGGGTGAATGGCCAGACTCAAAGGCTTGACACTAACAATGACAATTTGGCAAGAAATCTCTCCAATGGAGTGCCACAGAGAACTGTGACTGATTCTATACTGCTTAACAGTTTTATCAGTTACTTGGAAGGAAGTAAGAAAGGAAACAAGCACTTATTAAGTGCCTACTATATGCTAGGCATGGTGCTCAGCACATTACAAATATTATCTCATTCAATCACAAAATTAATGCTGTTATTACTCCATTCTTACAGTTGAAGAAACTGAAGCAAACAGGTTAAGTGACATTTTTTCAGGGTCACATAGCTTGTAAATGTCTGAGACCAGATTTGAAACTTAAGTTATTTTGGGACAGAGCCCAGGGCGCTACAGTGTGCCACCTCACCGCTGAAGAGGGATTGATTATATTTGTTCTGTTTGGCCCCAAAAGGCAGAACTAGATGCAATGGGTCAAAGTAAAACAGAGGCAAATCTGGGTCTCATATAAGGAAAAAACTTCTGAACAAGTAAAGCTATTCAAAAGTAGAAGGGACTGCCTTGAGAAATAGTGAGTTCTGTGTCATTGGAGGTCATCAGGCAAATGATGAACAGTTTTCCTGTGTCACAGTGGGACTGTTCTTTGGATACAGGCTGGGCTAGCTGGCACTAGGGTTCCCACTAAATGTGAAATTCTGTGCTTCTACAAGTCTCCAATAACTATGTGATATGACTAGAAACAAGTGCATAGGGAAAAATCTTCATGTCTTAGAAAAACTTCATTTATTCTTTAATTGAGAAGTCTTTGGCCAATGTAGGTGATATCAGGTAAAATATTTCTAAAACACATTTCCTGGATGTTTCTATAGCTATTTTAATTTTTAAAAGCTACCCATCCAGGGGCAGCTAGGTGGTGCAGTGGATAGAGCACCGGCCCTGGAGTCAGGAGTACCTGAGTTCAAATTCGGCCTCAGACACTTGACACTTACTAGCTGTGTGGCCCTGGGCAAGTCACAACCCCAATTGCCTCACTTAAAAAAACCAAACAAACATTAACAGCTACCCATCCAATTGCTACTTTGGAAAAATGTGGGAGGAATGTCACAATCAAGTTGGCTTCATTATGATAAGACATATCTAAGGGCATTTGTATAAAGGATTTTTAGATCACCAGCTTTTGTTTTTTTATTCTTTTAAAAAATTAAATACTATCCTAAAAATATCTAGCAATGATACACATTCCACATGTCTAAAGGTGTATGTGCTTTAGAAGATGTGATGCTTAAACCCATGACTGTCAAGCATATAACAGCACAGAGAGAAAATTCAAGAAAAAACATCAATTAAATTTAAAAAATGATTTTTAAAAATAAAGATAATACTTAAAGTCACACACAGTGTAAAAATGTGTTCGTATGTACATGGATAAGAGCTATTCATAATTATAAACAAGTCATTTGTGTGGCAGAAAGGCAGGCAGTAGAAACTAGAAGAGAAACCTGGAAATCAGCTAGCTTCATTGACAGAAAACTGAAAAGAAAAAAAAAAAGGCAACAAGAATGATACAGAAAGCAAGTAAGCTTTCTCGGCCTAAAAGAGATAATTACAGTGAATCAATCTGAAAATGGTTTCCCCCCCCTTTCCTTCTGTTTAATCATAAGAGGGTATTTTGGAGGTTTTGATGTTGCCAAGTCATTTCATCAAATACAGAAAGAGACTTAGAACAGGCAGTTATAGGAAGATCTCAGATAAAAACAGAAGTGTCAGAAGGCACTTAGATTCCGTCCCCCAAACTGTAAAATGACAGTTAAAATTAGGTAATAAAGCTGTGAATAGGAAACACCAACGGTATCAAAAGTTTTCCTAAATACAAAAGAAACTCAGTTAAACAATATCTGAAAATAGTTTAAGGACAAGGAACTGAACTATGCCCAAGTATTTACAATTCTTCAAATTTTACTTTATCTTGTACAGAACTTAAGTTTATAAAAAAAAAGATTTGATTTTATGATGTATCACTTATTAGTAAAGAGCTATTAAAATAAGAGCCACTTTCCAATAGCAAAGTAGTCTAAGATATGAAATCAGTTTTGAAAGAGATATGAAAACCATTAACAACATGAAAGAATGCTTTGCCACTAAGTATAAGGCAAATAAAGACAACTTAAATTTTACCTCAAAACTATCAGATATATAATGGCAAATGTTAGAGGGTCTGTGGGAAGACAGGAACACTAAAGGACAGTTGGTGGTTTAAAGGTACAAAGACTTTTGTCCTGTGTACCAAACTACATAGAGGGGGCAAGGAGTTTATCACTACAGAAAATTCCAGTTTTCGTATCTTAAAGTCAAATAATTTGCCAGAAGAACAGCTTTCAATTTGATAAGGGAAAAACAACAACTTGGGTTTTGATAGATGGGATTTTGTCTTTAAACATTTTTTTAAAAAGAAACATCTGTATAGTGAGGATATTTCATAATCTGAGTTTAACCTGTTATTGTCACTTTATCTAAGAAATATATGACGGCTGATAGAGTTCACATTTTGATTAGTAACACACAATTTAAATGTCATATAGTTAAAATCCAAAATAACAATTATATTTCCAATTGGACCTAAAATAAAATATTACATAAGAAATAAGAGTCTTGCAGTTCTTCCTTTCTCCATTTTCCTTCCTTCATTTAGCATATAACTCTAGGATCATCTTTCATAAACTATTGAATGACATCATTCCCTCTTTCAAGAACACACAGTGGCTCCTATCTATTGAATCAAATCTAAATTCTACCAAGCAGTCTAAGTCCTTAATCAACTAACCAATTCCTCTAACTTAACTCCTCCCCCCAAACCAATTCTCTACCTAATCTCTAGCTGCTTCCCAGCTAGACTGTTTCTTTTCTGCCACTCCAATCTTCTTACTGTTTCTATACTGATCTCCCCTAAGAAATGCCCTTCTCTGCTGGATCATGCCCGTTAGGAGCTATGGCAAGAGAGAGCCTTACTTTTTCTAAGAGGCTTTCCCTGACTACCCTCATGGTTACATCAGTCACACTATTATTTTTACATGTCCATATCTTCTGGACCATACTATCACACAATTGCTTTTATTCCCTACTTAGTTTAGGTGGCACATCTGGTTTCCCTAAGAAGACTGAACATTGCTCCAAAAGAAGAGATCACCTTCTTTGCTATGTTTCTTCTGCACATGGTGGTTAAACAGTAACTATAAGTAACTAATTCTTTTCTACTGACCCTTTTGTATTTCCCTCCCCAAATATTTGCCAAAGAACAAATTAGGTTGATATTAAATAGAACATTTTAATCTTTTTAGTAATTGGAGTAAAGGAAGGGTATTAAAAGGAATAAAGCATGTTAAATAGATTTAACATATTCAATACAGAAAGAAGTAAATTAAATATACAATAAACTTTTTTCAATATGAGTCTACACAAAATCGCTGAGTTAACCTTTCTTAACAACAATGACAAAAACAGAAATCATATATATTCTACTCTGATACCTCATCATGGTGTAGCAGTGAGCCTAGGTTTTCTGGCTATGCCAGATATGTTGCAAATTCTGGTAGATTCTATTAAGTTGGAAGGTCTTTGAATACACCTTCTTCTGAAAACAAGTCTAGATAAATTCATATAGACTTATTATTAAAAGATTGAATCTTTTTCTTCCAACAATTCATCAAGACTTTCTGTTAAGGCATTAAGGGTTAATAAAGGGTTGCTACTTGGGATGCTGAAAGCACTGATCACATCAATCAAATCATATGTACTATAAACCTTTGAATTTGAGGTTATAAATACAGGGTTTGTGTGTGTGGTTTTGAATTGGGTACCTCTAATAAAATCAGGAGGATTACCTCCCCTTCCTACTAGTTGGGAGATGGTAGTCCTAGTATGAGTCCATCAAAAATGGCACTGATTGGGGGCAGCTAGGTGGCTCAGTGGATAAAGCACTGGCCCTGGATTCAGGAGTACCTGAGTTCAATCTGGCCTCTGACACTTGACACTTATTAGCTGTGTGACCCTGGGCAAGTCACTTAACCCTCATTACCCTGCAAAAACAAAAAAAAACCCCAACAAATTCAATCTCCTAATTTCAAATGTCATTCTTTTCACTATTCCAATCTGCCTCTCATAAGTAAATAGCCTGGCATAGTTTCCTTAGCTAGTCTTGAGTCCATAGCTAGATCAATCAACAAACAAATATATATATTAATGGCGCTAATATGTATGTATATACATACACACAGGTATATGTATATAACTTTAAGGTTTGCAAAGCACTTAAAAATAACTCATTTTATCCTAATAACTATCTTATGAGGCAGGTGTTATCCATTTTACAGATTAGGAAACTAAGGCAGACAGGTTAAGTGACTTGACCAGGGGTCACATAGCTGGTAAATGTTGGAGGTGGCATTTGAATTCAGTTTTCCCTGATTCTAACTCAGACACTATATACCCTGCCATCTAGTTGCCTTATTAAGTATTTAGGTATGTGCCAGTACTATGATAAGTGCTGAATTACAAAGAAATAAGAACAGTCCCTGCCCAGATCTGGAGTTTTGGGCAACCCACCCCCTTGGGGGGGGGGGGGAAATTATGAGAACAGAATGTTATATGTGTTGTCACACATGTCAAACTGTCTTGCTGAACCATTTTTCTTTGTTAACAGGAGAGTATTCAATTTCGGGGGAGGAGAGTTACACATTCAGACATAACTGTGATACTAAAATAAAAAGCAACAACAAAAGTTTTTTTTTTAATAGAAAACCTGGGTTTTTTATAAGTCTGCAAAGCTCAATTGAGTCCGACATGATTGGCTTCACAACTACTAAACAATGTGGTTTTAACTTTACTAAAAAAGGCAAAGTGTCTACAATAGACACAATAGAGAAGGCGATAGTATAGTCATATTCTGTCTTGGTCATACCATATTAAGTTCTGGGTATCAAATTTTTTTTTTTTTGGGGGCAATCGGGGTTAAGTGACTTGCCCAGGGTCACACAGCTAGTAATTGTTAAGTGTCAGGCCAGATTTGAACTCAGGTCCTCCTGAATTCAGGGCCGGTGCTTTATCCACTGTGCCACCTAGCTGCCCCCTGGGTATCAAATTTTAAAGAGGATACTGACGAAACAAAATACATTGAGAAGACATCTGCCTAGATGGCCAGGGTATTACAAAATATAAGAATCAACTGAAAGAAATGGGATGTTCATCCTGAAGAAGACAGGGACATGGCAGTAGTTTTCAAATATCTAAGGGACTGTCATACAGAAGAGAGACTTGGTCTCCTTGGCTCCAGAAGCCAGAACCCAGGAGCAATGGGCAGATGTTAACAGAGCGAATGACTATAGATAACCATTTGTCAGGGATGCTTGATAGATTTCTGGGGGCATGGGTTGTTCTACATGGCCTCTAAGGTTCCTTCTAACTCATATTTTGTTATATGAAAATATTCCTAGGAAAACAAGGTAAATGCTCCTTTCTTAAATATTATTTGGTAACTTGGCTGAGGTTGTTTAACAGGAGATGAGAAAAGATATGTGTGAAGCTGTACTCTTCTCAAGTTACTTGCCTTTTCCTAATGATAGAACTCTCTGAAGCTCCTTCACCTTAAGTAGAAAAATAAAACTAGAGTGGGGTAAAAGTTAGTAGTCTAGTTGTTTTTTGTTCCAAGTTTGTCTCTAAATAGAGTACTTCCAAAGTCCTAGTTTGGATCCTTCAAAGTGATTAAAGCACTTCTGAAAAAAATATAAGGAAACACATTTCAGTGGTTATAAGATAAAATGCAATTCATATCTTAAAAGTCTTACATTTTCTTCTACTACTAATCACCTGAATAAACAAATAATTCCCTTCACTTTTCTGCTAAATTCAGATAAGGTTTATCTACTGCATTGACATCTCATGATACAAGGTAAAATGTAAGCTCTCAGTGGGATTAACTTTATCTCCACAAAGATGAAACAAAAAATTCTAATTAACAGTTATTTTTACAAAAGGGAATTCAAATTTAAAAGATCATATTCCAATTATTTTATCTTTTCATACTTAAAATCTCAAAAAGGTAAAGTACCACAAAGAAAAAAATTTTTTTTTTGCTTTTGGTTAGCCAAATTCTACGAGAGAGAGAGAGAGAGAGAGAGAGAGAGAGAGAGAGAGAGAGAGAGAGAGAGAGAAGTCTATAAGGAAAAGAACATTTGTAGTTCTTTATAATTTTAAAGGGGCAGGTAGGTGGCACAAAGGACAAAGGCTGGCCCTGGAGTCAGGGAGACCTGAGTTCAAATCCAACTTGAGACACTATCTGTGTTACAAAGAGTAAGACATGATTTTTAATTATTAAAAAATAAAGAGCACTAATTTAAAATATGCATTAGAATGTGCTAAAAATAGCAAATAGTTTGCTAGTGCTGAATTTCAATACTGTATCATCTATTTATATGTACAAAATACATTATGGTTTAAATAAAGTTTTTAAACCATCTATTAACCTCAAAATACAATTCTTAAGTCTTTAAAAAGTTAAACAATATGGAATAGTGAACTTTGGCTGGATTGAATCTACATTCCTTATCAAATTGATTTCTTTGCTTTGCCAATTTCTACCTTTAACAGTGGAGTTAGAAAAAAATCACAGTAAGAAAAGGTGGGTGGGGAAGGATAGCATCTATGGATATATCCATTATAGCTAGGGTATGAGGTATGGCTGGATACAAGGCAGTGTTAGGGGATGGTTCTTAAGTCGAATTTTGGTGGGAAAAGCAGCTATAGAAAAAAATTTCTCATTACTAGTTTGAATTGTTTTGTCATGAACTGAAAACCATTGAAAAGCACTTGCATGAATATTTTCTTCATAACTATCTTTTGGAGTAGGAATCCAAATATTGTAATTCTCCCTTTCATAAATGATGAAACTGGGTAGCTGGGTGGTGCAGTGGATAAAGCACTGGCCCTTGATTCAGGAGGACCCGAGTTCAAATCCGGCCTCAGACACTTGACACTTACTAGCTGTGTGACCCTGGGCAAGTCACTTAACCCTCATTGCCCTGCAAAAAATAAAATAAAAAAAAATAAATGATGAAACTATGGCTCAAAAAGGTTAAGTGATATGACTCCATGGTCACAAAATTATTAAGTGTTAAGAGTCAGACTAATTAAGACTAGAAATAATTCAAATACCAACATAGATGTATAGCATAGTAATCTAGTAAAGGATGTTGGATTAGTGCTAGGAAAAATTTTAAGGGATTTAGTGCTAGGAAAGTATTTCAGATAGCAAATGGGGGGGGGAGGGGTGAATGTTACTGCAGGAATTAGCATGTTTAGAATCTGGGTGCTATTTCCCCAAGGGACTTATAAAAGACATTGTGGGCAATCTGCACTAATCCTGTAAATAACCCAACCAAATATTAAAACCAATGATTGGGGCAGCTAGGTGGCACAGTGGATAGAGCACTGACCCTGGAGTGAGGACGACCTGAGTTCAAATCTGGCCTAAGACACTTAACACTTACTAGCTGTGTGACCCTAGGCAAGTCACTCAACCCTAATTGCCTCACAAAACAAAACAAAACAAAAACCCAAATGATCACATTGGTTCCTCTTTCTATTATGGTAATCTGATAGAACAGAATATCTTAAGATGTTAAACTAAGACTTTACTGACAACTGAGGAAAACAACAAAAATCTTTCAAGGGATAAATGGTTATTTTCCAGCACAAGTATAAGTTTGTGTCAAAAAGGAATTTGAATTTCATACTTACTTAAATAAAAGAACTGAGTACATTTGATATATATTACCTTTTTTTTTTAGTGAGTCAATTGGGGTTAAGTGACTTGCCCAGGGTCACACAGCTAGTAAGTGTTAAGTGTTTGAGGCTGCATTTGAACTCAGGTACTCCTGAATCCACTGCACCACCTAGCTGCCCCGATATATTTTACTTTTAACAAGTATCTGGAGGGGCAGCAATGTGGTACAGTTCTGGGTAGAGCACAGGCCCTGGAGTCGTGAGGACCTGAGTTCAAATTCATACTAGACACTTGACACTAACTAGCTGTATAACCCTGGGAAAGTCACTTTACTGGGATTGTGTGTGTGTGTCGTCCCCCCCCACCCCGAATCTGGAAAGTCTATTTTTCTTTACTACAAACTGAAAGAAATAATTAATAAAATATTACAGAACTATAGTTAAATGTTCTTCCTCTCTCAAATGATTAGTTTGAGTATTCACTCACCACCTCCTTCTACAAAAATCTGAAAACATGTAGTTAACCTCCCCATCAAAGTACCCTCTCTTCTATGAGATAAACAAATTAATTTCTTAAATTACTTTAATTATACATCGCCAAAACAAACAAATAAATAAAAACTCCCAGCAACCCCCAAACATTACAGATAGCCAGAAGGTACATAGTTCTGTGTAGATACTAGCACAAACTGAAAGACACACAATGCAAAATCTGAAATAAATTTATTCTCTATGGTGTAAAAAATATTCCAAGTTAGATAAATAATTTTTTAAAATATCCCAATATCTTTAAACTACACAACTGGTCAATAAGTTTATCTAGGTATGTTAAATTGAATTGTATACCACCTTATTTTTAAGTAGAAATTTCAAAGACTATGGCTAGAAATTTGTTGTTGTTTGTTAAGTATATCTTAATTACAGAAAAAAGAATACATATTTGGCAGTTAATGACTAGGGCTTTTAGTTTTGTTTGGTCCAATTTTGTAGAATATATGAATGGGCCTGTTGGTTATTTGATTATCTCTCTGCCTAGAAATCTGGAATAAGAACCAGCAACAAAGATCTCACACTTATTTGTTCAAGTCTAGGGGCCTCCAACTATTTCAGAACTTCAAAATCTATTAATAAACATACAGCAGAGTGGAACTGCCATCTGCTGACAAGACAGCCTAGATATTACAAATGTGAAGCTTTAATTGTACTAATCTTTGAATTTTTCACTAGAAATCTCTTACTGTATATTTCATTATTATACATAAGACCTCTGATCCATATATTATATGTAGTACTTAACTTATTACAGAGACAAATCTATGTAATCTCTTTAAGTTAAATGGAGATTATGTAAACTTTTTTTGGGGGGGAGTTACCTTTTCATAACCATTTCACAATTTCTAAGAAAATCAAATTAATATTACTGTGGAGTCCAAGACTACCTACAATCCTATATGATTTCAACAGTTACCAATGTAAAGCTCCTCTGAGCTGTAAACTTAATTTTGTTATTATAGTTGACCATTTATAACAAATACTTAACAAATATACAATGAAACAAAATAAAACAGCCATAAGTTATTTTAGTTTGTAATTTCTCCTATTCAACCCTTTAGCCTCCAAAAGGAAATGTACTATTCATTCATTCTATCTTCTTTTTATTGAAGTATTAAAATAATACAGATATAACAGTGTCAGATGCTGTCTTTGGGATCCATATTCTAGAGCTGCTTTATAAATTGAAACCACTTTAAATGAGGTCATTGTATTTTAGAAACTAAACTCCTTTAAGAGTATACAAGATAGATGTGCATCTATATGTAAATTCTACTCAATATTAAAGTATCACACGTTGATTTCAATATATAAAGCATCAAAACCCATCTCAGAAATTCTAAATTATTAAAATTTCTCTAACACTTGGCCCTGACTCAGGAATAACCTTACTATTCCACTATGATGCCTTCTTCTGTTCTAGCTAAATTCATCTATCTGCTGTCTTCCAGCAGGCCTGCTCAGTTTCTACCTCAATCTGCACTTGCAATGACCTTCATATTCTTCTTCATCGCTTTCTTTCTTTCTTTCCTCCTTTCCTTACTTTCTTCAAAACCCAATTCAAAACTCCATGCATGTGATCTTTGATGAATTGTGATGAGGAACCCACTCAACACAGAAATATTTGGTTTGTGGTATATTCACTTGCAGCTGATTGCTGAGATAAGGAAGACATATGAAGGGCATGATAGTTTTCTAAGAACTTGAAAGCTTTTATAGACTGATGTTACTGACTGCCTCAGGTGGTAGGCATTTACTTAAAGTTCACATAGAGTCTTCAAGCAGAGACTGGAAGGTCATTCTTTTACTGGGCGTGTGGTAGAGGGTATTCCTATTCAGTTATGAGTTGAAGTAGATGATCTCTGATCTCTTCCAACTCCAAGATTTTGTGAGGCTTTGTTCTGCACAACTCCAGCAATTGTTTCCCTTGTATGTATTCTATTTGCTCAAGTAGACTATAACTTCTTTATCAACAGAAGCTGTCTTATAATTCTAGTATAGTCTTCTGTACACGAAGTAGGAATTGAATAACTCTTAGTTAATAGTCTGCATTTTCCCCTGTTCTATGGAGATATAATTACAAATTCTGTATTAGGGATAGAATACAAGATTTAGTCATAAGATATGAGTTTGAATCCAGCTCTGCCCCTTACATACTATGACTTAAAAAAAACAACAACAACCCACCCTGATCCATAGGCATGGTAGTTACCTACTGTAAATTTTTAAAGAAAAAAAGATTACTATTTTTATAAGTGACAGCTTTTATTTTTGAAAGAGTAAGAATTTGGGCTTCAAATATGTTAAAAAAAAAAAGACTGACATTTCAAAAAAGAAATTCCTTTGAAATAATAAAGAACTTGTGCTATTTTTTCTTAAAGGTTCTCTGGGTTTTAATAATAATATGAATACGGGGCAGCTAGGTGGTAAAGTGGATAGAGCACTGGCCCTGGAATCAGGAGGACCTGAGTTCAAATCCAGCCTCAGACCCTTGACACTTACTAGCTGTGTGACCTTGGGCAAGTCACTTAGCCCCAACTGCCTCACCAAAAAACCAAAAACAAATAATAATATGAATATAAAATAGTATTATTATGCTTTGTTCATAAAATAAGATTATTTTCTTGTTTGTATTACCTCGAGTAAATAACAACCTGATCAACTTTGTTATCATAATCACACCCCCTGTCACCTACCTGGACAAACCCCAAACAATTAGCTTTATTACACTCTAGAAGGAAAAACTGAAGTAGAGTTGTGATTAAGGAAAGGATTCAGGTTTCCTAACAATAAATTAACTTTTTTTAAAAATTCTAGACCAAATCTAGATTATGCAGCATCTTTGCATAACTTTGTGCTCTTTTTGGCACTCTATGTATTGCATACAATGAAAAGAGTCATTACTATGAACAATGTATGAAAGCCACCAAAATTTTTAATTTTAGGAATTCCCATTTTATATAGTATGTTTCCTTTGCATATTCACATTCAAGCAACATTGTCTGATTTAAGAGAACAAAGCCTCACCCTACACAAGTTTCGTTTGTGAAGTGCTGTCAATACGATTTTTGTAAAATCAAAGAATCTAATTAGAGGGACTTTAGAATTTCTGTAGTTTAACCCTCAATTTAGAGCAAGAGAGGCTCAGAAAGATTAAATTGCTTTTCAGTCAAATAATGTGTAAACATTTTAAATGTAACTAGAGAGCTAATTTAAAAGTTTACTTTGTAACAAACAGTTTAAAAGCCCAATTCCCAATTTCTTTTCCCCTAACCCCAAGTCTTCTGTCAAAAGCACCACCATTCTGTGGGTAACCTTAGTCATTTTTGAGTCTTCCTTCTCGCTGGAAACCAACAATCCAAATGGTGTTGACTCTACTTCTGCAATATCTCCTATCATTTATCTCCTCAATTCATACTGCAACCATCTTTGCTCAGGCCCTCCCTTTTTACTCATTCATAAAATAAGGGACTTAAATGAGATGAAGTTTAAGGTTCCTTTAATCTCGAAAACCTTGGTTCCTAACTAAGACCTGACTTCTAGCCTATCCTCTCTCAGATTTGGAGTCAAAGGAGAGTCTGGTGCAAACCCCAGCCAGTACTGAACATGTCTCTGGGCCTCAGTTTCTGCATCTGTAAAATGAAAAGGTCGGACTAGATAACTTCAAGGTTCCTTTCGGCTCGAAATTACTAACTGGTTACTACCGTTGTGCGAATACAGCACTAAGTTTTAACCGGACCTTTATTAGAATTGGGAGGAGCAGAACTGGGAACCTGCCAGCAGCTGTAGGAACCGTCTGACCACAGTTCTGGAGATTATTCTTTACAGAGAGGGAAACTAAGTCTTCCTCTCGAAAGCCGGTTGTGGACCCTTCTAATCCCCAGCATAACGACACAAAGCACTGAGATACTGCGCCCAGACTTATGCAGTGAACGAGAAAAGGGAGTCTCGCCCCGAAGCAGAGGAGAGCGGGGAAAACTCAAAGGCCCCAGACTCCCTCCGACCTCCTACTTCCCCGACCCCTCTGTTGCAGCTCCAGCTCTAGACCCAGAGTCCAGCTAGACCCGGACAGACCCGTCTAGAGGCATGCAAAGAAGGAAAAAGGGGTCGGCACTCACCTCTTCCACCTCGATCTCCTTATAGTCGATTTCTTCGAAGTTGAGGACCTGCGAGGGGGTCTCGATCATCTCACCCGCCGAAGAGGAGGAGGAGGAGGAGGCTGCGGAGGCTGTAGACATGATTCCTCTCGGCAGCCGGGGAGCCCCGTCAGGAGGCCGCCCCGACAGTCCGGAGGTCTGTGTCCTCCGTCGTCCGGACCGACCTTCAGCCCGGACACCGACAGTCCGGGGACCCAGGGGCCCGGGGAGCCGTGGTGGAGGTAGCGGCCGAGGCCGTGTCCCGGCTCGGGCTCGACTGCTATTTCCGGTCCAGGGAGGGGAGGACCCGCCTTCTGGTCATCCGGTTCCGCTCTAAAACCGGAAGAAGGGGCAGCGGCGAGGCTGCGGGATTTTGCCCTGTGGTCCTGGCGCGCTGTATTCTGGGAGCAATAACAGAAAAGACAGGCTTCGGAGGGAGAGGGACACTTCTAGCCTGGACTTCCAGAATGAGTGTCGCGAGCGTTGGGCTGTAGACCCACGTCTCTAGATGGAAGATCCCGCGAGAGCTGGGGTACAGACCAGAATAAAACGCGCGAACGGCCGCATTGCTCTTGGCAAGCAGGTTCTACTGGGGAAAGATTGTACTCTGTGTTCCTGGACAAAGCGGGAAAGTTTTGGGTAGCGGAACCTGACCGACCCTTCCTAGTTGAACTGACCACCTCTTAGTTTCGCTCCCTAATTTGGGAAGAAACTTCCTAACCCAGCCCCTTGAGCACTCTGTGTATGTAGGGGGCAGCGGCGGAGGGAAGGAAGCCGAGGTCTAGGAGAAAGGGATCTTTCCTCCTGACTGCGGATTGTTGGACTCATCCCCGTAAACATGCGTGTCCCGCCCTGACCTTCCACGGTAATTCGAGCTGTGGCTCCTGGGAACACTGAATATGTTTCCTCCTCTTAATGACTGTGGCAGAAGTAGTAAACCAACTGGCAATACTGACCATCTGCCTTGTGGCTAACACCGTCAGATGCAAAGTAAGCCTATGCCCGTACTGCTGTGCCCAGGCAGTCAATGCTGGGAATAGTGGAGTAGGAGCTTTAGGCTCCTTTACTGCCTGCAAGAATACTTCCTCAAATTCTCATCAGTTTTGAGTGATCCTGTCCCAAGAGAAAACATTCAGTCCCTCAACTAGCAGTTGTCTGGTGAAGTGCCTGGAGCTAAGAAGTGGTTCAATTGTTTCCGACCCTATTTAGGGGTTTCTTGGCTAAGATGGCTGGAGTAGCTTGCAATTTCTTTCTCCAGATCATTTTACAAATGAGGAATCCGAGTCAAACAGGGTTAAGTGACTTGCCCAGGATCACACAGGTAGTAAGTGTCTGAGAACATAGATTTGAACTTGAGGTCGTCCTGACTCCAGGACCGGTGCATAACCTAGGTGCTCAGGAGCCAAGAAAACCTGAGTTCAAATCTAACCTCAGACACTTAACTGTGTGACTGTGGGCAAATTACTTAACCTGTTTGTCTGTTTCCTCATAGGGATAATAATAGCACCTACCTCACAGGGTTGTTGTGAGGATCAACTAGTGCGCTTGGCGCACAGTAAGATCTATATAAATCTTTTTGTTCGGCTTACTAGGTGTCAGGCACTGTGCTAAGAGCTCGGGATACAAAGTACTGCAAAAACTTCCTTCAAGTTTACATTCTAATAAGGAGAAATGTAAATAAGTAGGTACACACAATGCACATAAGCAGTAGATTGGATTGTAAAAGAAGAGAAAGATCTAGCAGCTGAGACAACCTGGAAAGATCAGAAGGAGGAGGTGATTAAGCTGATGCTTAGAGGAAGCTGGGTATTCTGGGAGGAAAGAGGACGTTCAGACATGAGGCAAGAAGGGACAGCAAGTAGGCTGGTATAGTAGTATTTAAAAGGTGGAGATTAGGACAATTGGAAAGGTAGGAAAGGAGACAAGTTGTGAAAAGCTTTAACTGTTCCTCCCCTTCCCCCAGAAATGACTTTATATTTGATCTTGGAGCTAATATAAAGCCACTAGAATTATTGAGTGGGGAGGAGGAGTGACATGGACCACTTGAACTTTCGGGAAATAATTTTGGCAGATGAGTAGAGTATGGATTTGAGTGAGAAGAGATAAAATGAAGAGGAAGACCAATTAGGAGGTTATTATAATAATACAGACAGGTGATGAAGGCTTAAACTAGGATAGTGTTTTATGTGAATGGAGAGCAGGAGACACACAGGAAAAATGTATAGTAAAAACCAGGATTTGGTAACATTAAATATGTGGGGTGAGTGACAGTGTGCAGTAGAGGATGACACTAAACTTGTGAATCTGGTAGACTGGGTGGTATGTGTGGGGGGGTAAAGATAAAGAATTCTTGTTTGGATATGTGAAGTTCAAGATGCCTTTGGGACATCAGTAAAGAAGTATCAGATTGTTCTCTGTGCCCTACAAATTAGACAACTTCAATTCTTCTGCATATTTGCTGGGGAGGAAATTTCAGAACTGGCCTATTTCTTCAGGCATAATCAAACCCTTGCCGCTACAAGTAGTATTATCCCTAACTTTCACAATTAAGAAAACTGTGGCACAGAGGCTTAAATAACTTGCCCAGGATCACACAGCCAGCAAATATCTGAGTTAGCACTGGAGAAAGCTTTGGGAACTGGAAAGAATTTTGGACAAACAGACTTCACTCAACTCTTCTTCAAAGCCTTCCCATTTTGATAGGATGGTCTAGGAGCTTACATTCCACTTGCATAGCCCTTAGAAAACACAAGATCACCATGCTTCAATGAGGACCCAGGTTAGGCCTTTAATTTGGTACTTTTACAAAGTTTTTTCTTCTCTTAAAACTCAAGTAACTATAGTAGTTATAAAGTTACATACATGCAATATTATCCTCATAAAGCAAAAGCTCCCCAACTGCCTATCTTATAATTCAGTTTCCATTTGCTTTTGTCTCTTTTTTTCTTTTGTGGCCCAGAATTGAGACCATGTGTTCCATTCCTTTTCTTCATATCAAGCTTCCCCGTGATCCCTGCTCTTCATAATTCAAGGACTTTTACAATCTGGTTTGACCTTGCTATTCCACCTTTTTTTCCACTGTTTCCTTTATGTGCTCAATGCTGCTGCCAAACTGCTATGTTATCCCCCACTAAAGTCCTGTGCTTTTCCACCTCTGTGTGTTTTATATCTGGAATGCATTAAAATATTTCCTATCCTATAAGTTTTAGCTCATTAGCCATTTCTTCCAAGAAACCTTTCCTAATCTTTAGGAACTTTAATGTTTTGCTTATGTCTCATGGAATTATATTAATATTCGGTCACTTCCTGTCTACTGGATGCTTCCTTACTGACTGCAAACATGCTCATGTCTCTTCCATCCTCAAAATGCCCTCACCTAATCTGTCCATCCTCATTAGCTGTCATCCTATATAGTTTTCCTTTCTGTGGCCATCTACTTCATTTCTTCTCTTCCTCTTCTTTTTTTTCTTTTTCTTTTCTTTTTTTTTGCAGGGCAGTGAGGGTTAAGTGACTTGCCCAGGGTCACACAGCTAGTAAGTTTCATGTCTGAGGCTGGATTTGAACTCAGGTCCTCCTGAATCCAGGGCTGGTGCTCTATCCACTGTGCCACCTAGCTGCCCCCTTCTCTTCCTCTTCTTAACTGTACTCTGGCTTCCATCTTCTTCATACAACCAAAACTGTTCTCTCCAATGTAACTAATGACCTCTCAATGGCCAAATCTAATGGCCTCTTTCAATTCACATCCTTCTTGACCTCTCTGCAGCATAACATTGATCTCCCTCTGTTGATCTCCCTCAATTTTTGGATACTCTCTCTAAATTGTAATGATAACATTGGTTCTCCTCCTTCTCAGTCCCATTTACTAGATTTTTAGCCAAGTTATTCACTGACAGTGAATGTCCCCCAGGCTCTCCAGTAAACATGTTTTAAGGTCTTACTCATTGTGATTGTTGTTGTTGTTGTTGTTTGTCCTTCATTCTCAAAGAGAATCAGGACATCAGGAGGTGATGTCATGACTTACAGTGAATTGGATTTAAGTGAGGGAGGACTGTATAAAGTCACTAGCCTCACTCTTTCCTCCAGAGCTATCTGGGTCCAGTGGCAAGATATACATCAGGACGACTGGAGATGGCCCTGGATGTTTGAGGCAATTGGGGTTAAGTGACTTGCCAAGGGTCACACAGCTAGTTGTAAGTGAGATTTTCCCCAACCCTTAGATATAAGTGATTTAACTGGGATAGTAATCAGTATAACAGACTACAAATGGTGATCTACTCATGTAAGTGTTCTCTAGTCTTTTGAGATAATAATAATATAGCCCAGAACATAGATATTATATAACTTGTTCTTAATATATATACTCTAAATATTCTTTTCATGGCTTAAGCAAATGCAGTAATATGTTCCTATGTAGCAACTTTACAGTAAACTTGTTTCTTGACCATCACCTTTCCATTGTGGAACCAGGGTACTAAAATAGTATCTCTTGAGAGAAAGAACCAATCAGCATGTGAGAATCAAATACTCCTGACTTCTGCGAAAAGATCTGAGAAAAACACCAACTTGGTAGACTGCCAGGCAGGATTCTGACCATGTTTCTGTCACTAAAGACCATCTTCATGATGTGGTCATGGTGACCATGTTAAAATGTTTTAATTCTGTACCATTTGCATTATGCTATAAGAATGTAATGGGAGGAGTTGGTTTAAAAATAGTAGTTTAGGGGCAGCTAGGTGGTGCAGTGGATAGAGCACTGGTCCTGGAATCAGGAGTACCTGAGTTCAAATCTGGCCTCACACACTTAACACTTACTAGCTGTGTGACCCTGGGCAAGTCACTTAACCCCAATTGCCTCACTAAAAAAAAATAAATTTAAAAAATAGTAGTATATAAATACTTTTAAACCCTTTGGGGGTATAAAACCCTGGTTAGCCCAAGGTTCAGAGTCGTTGGGTCCTAGACCTGAGTCTGGCTTTATTATGAGACAGGATTCCTCTCTCAATAAACCTATTATTTTTTACAGCTTGGAGACTTTGCTGCTTCTTACCTTCCTCAGACTTAGAAATTTTTGCACATAGGGTCAAGTGTCTGAGGCTGGATTTGAACTCAGGTCCTCCTGACTCCAGGGCTAGTGCTCTATCCCTGCACCACCTAGCTGCCCCACTCATTGTGATTTGCCTTGAAAGAAATACAATGATTAAAATAAAATAGAGTCCTTGCCCCAATTGGGTTTACAATCTAATCAAAGGATATGATAAAAATAGCTATGCTAGTGATTCAACTAGCATTTATTAATTGCCTACCATGTGCCAGACACTGGGTTAACCACTGGGATTACGAAGAAAGGCAAAAAACAAAAATCAAAACAAATAAAAAATAGTCCCTTCTCTCAAGGAGCTCATAGTCTAATGGGAGGCAAGTAAGAGATCCATTCATGCCATTTAAGAGAATTTCCAGTTCAATGACTGCACTGAAGGCAAATCATTGCCTTGTATTTAACAGGACTTTGTTTTCCTGGAGAACCACCTTTAGTGTAAAGCTGGAAATAGTTTGTCTTTAAATGCCATCTCTTAGTTTTCGGTTTTGTTGCACTTTAGAGGAACACTAAGAAACCATCAACAGCTTTAGCAATGGTGAATTTAACTTCAATTTTCTTGTTGAAGGCTTTACTGCTAATGATATTCTGGACCAGAAAATTGATGAAGTTTCTTCTTCTGAGGACAGAGATGCCTTCCATGTTGCTGTCCTTAGTGACATCCTAAAGAAACATCTGAAAGGGTACAAAACTCTTCCTTGAATACTTCCTTTTTATGCTGTTAAATGTAACAACAGCAGATCTATAGTGAAGACACTAGCTGTTATAGGAGCAGGATTTGATTGTGTAGTAAGATTGAAATACAGTTAGTCTTAGGGTGCCTCCAGAGAGGATAATCTATGGAAATCCATGCAAACAAGTGTCATAAATTAAGTATGCTGCCAAGAATGGAGTACAAATCATGACTTTTGATAGTGAAGTAGAGCTAATGAAAGTTGCCAGAGCTTATCCAAAGGCAAAGCTGGTTTGGAGGACTGCCACTGATGACTCCAAAGCTATGTCATCTAAGTGTTAAATTTGCTGCCACTCTCTAAACTAGTAGTCTACTTCTTGAACGGGCAAAGGAACTGAATATTGATGTTATTGGAGTCAGTTTCCACATGGAAAGTAGTTGTAATGATCCAGAAACCTTTGTCCATGGGGGCAGCTAGGTGGTGCAGTGGATAGAGCACCAGCCCTGGAGTCAGGAGGACCTGAGTTCAAATTTGACCTCAGACACTTAACACTTACTAGCTGCGTGACCCTAGGCAAGTCACTTAACCCCAAGTGCCTCACCAAAAACAAACAAACAAACAAACAAACAAAACTGATGTCTGGGGAAGCTAGGTGGTGCAGTGGATAGAGCACTGACCCTGGATTCAGGAGCACCTGAGTTCAAATCCAGCCTCAGACACTTGACACTAGCTGTGTGACCCTGGGCAAGTCACAACCCTCATTGCTCTGCAAAAACAAAACAAAAAACAGAAAACTTTGTCTAACCAGTTTCTGATGCTGGATGTATCTTTGACATAGGGTGGTGGGGGGGAGTTGGTTTCAACATGTATTTTCTTGATATTGGTGGTGCCTTTTCTGGTTCTGAAGATGTAAAACTTAAGTTTGAAGAGATCTCAAGTGTAATCAATCCAACATTGGACAAGTATTTTCCTTCTGACTCTGGAGTGAGAATTAGCTGAACCAGGCAGATACTATGTTGTATTAGCATTCACATTTGCAGTTAACAATATTGCCAAAAAAACTTCTATTAAAGGAACAAACAGGTTGTGATGATGAAGATAAAGCAAATGACCAAAACTTTATGTAATATAGCAATGATGGAGTTTATGAATAATTTAATTGCATCCTGTTTGATCATACACATGTTAAATCTCTTCGACAAAAGAGATACACACCAATTAGAAGTTTTACTCTTCTAGCATATGGAGACCAACATGTGATAGCTTTGATTGAATTGTTGAATGCTGTGATTTACCAGAAATGCATGGGAGAGATTGGATGCTGTTTGAAAACATGGGTGCTTGTACTGTTACTGCTGTTTCTACCTTCAATGGATTCTAGAGACCCGCTATTTCTTATGTGATGTCTGGGCCAGCATGGCAATTTGTGCAACAAATCAAGAACCAAGGTTTTCCAACAGAAGTGGAGGCTCAGGATATCAACACTTTGACATCGTCTTGTGCTTGGGAAAGCGGAATCGAACATCACTTAACCACTTGTCCTTCAGCTAGTATTAATGTATAGGTGCTGTTTATAGCTGTAACTTGCAAGCTTAGATTGCGTAAGAGCATTTGGGGGAACCATTAACTTAATTCTTGCTAAGTTTTAAAACATGTTTTAAGAATGGATTGGCCCAAATGCATCAATATGGAAAACTAAGGGACGGGGTCACACTTATCTGTGTTCCTATGGAAACTATTTGAATATTTGTTTTATATGGATTTTTATTTACTTTTCAAGTATGCTTTTAAAGATTGCTCCTCAGCTGCTAAGTAAGCATTTGTAGCTTACATAATAGCAGAATGGGATTGACTTTAGGGTTGTCACCTGTTTTCAAATAAAAGTATATTAAAATAATTTTTTAAAAAGAGATTGTTGGTATCTTGGAAAGAACAGTTTCAGCTGAATGATGAGGCCAGAAATCAGGCTATAGAGAGTTTAGGAGAGAGTGAGAGGAGAGGAGGTGGAGTTATAATGGTAAAAAGTTTTCTAAAAGAGATGAATGGAACAAGAGAAGGTTTTTTTTTTTTTAATTTTAAGAAGGAGGAAAGACATGAGCATGTTTGTTTGTTAGGCATCAGGTAAACATCCATTAGAGAGAACGTGAAAATAAGTGAGTGTAGGGTTGATAGAGGGGCAAGCTGCTGGAGAAGAGAAGAGGATCAAGAGTACATGCAGGGGCAGCTAGGTGGCATAGTGGATAGAGCACTGGCCCTGGAGTCAGGAGGACCTGAGTTCAAATCCGCCCTCAGATACTTAACACTTACTAGCTATGTGACCCTGGGCAAGTCACTTAACCCCATTTGCCTCACCCCCCCCCAAAAAAAAAGAGTACATGCAGAGTAGTTAGCCTTGTCTAAGAAAGGGGCTACTTCATTGTGTGAGACAGGGGTGAAGGAGGAGAGAGTAAAGAAGGCATTTGAATGTGAAATGAGGAGAGAAAAGAGAGCTCTTTGAGCATGATATAATTTTTTTTTTTCTGTGAAATATGATCTAAGGTTCTCAGCTGCAAGGGTGGGAGGAGAGAGTACCATGGGAAGTTTAAGAAGGTATTTTAAAAGACCTGGAAAAGCTGTTGTGGTAAATGGGATAGTGAATTGATAAAGGATATATAAAAGGATTGCCTTGCTGAAGTGAGGACACAGTTGAGAGATTATGTAACAGAAATTTTTAGTGGCTCCAGTCAACCTGGTTTTGCATTTTTCCCCAGCTCTCTTCAGGAGCATGTGATTAGGAGCAAAGGCAACAGATGGTAAGAGTAATCCAAGGTTGGGCCTTTGGAAATCATTGGTATAAGATAAGAGAGCAAGTGACTTGAGTAGAGACAGTAGTGTAGAGTTGATCTCGTTCATGAAGAGATTGAGTAAATGAAGGGAAGAGCATGTAACCAGTGCAGGGATGATATCTGGAAAAGAACTTGAAGGGTGGAGGGACAGGAGGGACAGAAGGTCACTGTGAAGACAAAGAACAGGGGCAGGAATCATAAGACAGGGAAAGGTGAGTGATTAGGATGAGATAAAATAATTTGAGAGTTAATTAACTAGCAAATTGCTAATTAATTTATGGAATAAGGTAATAGGGCCGTAAGGGGCGGGGTGCATCTGGGTCAAGTTGGGTGTACAGGAAAACCCAGTTCTTTGTATACTCTGAGAAAGGCCATGATAGCATATAGGGAGTAATACTTCAATCACACTTTAATAAGGCACAGAGGGTAAATGGCAACTGGTAAAGAAAGTACAGAGCTGAGTGACTTTGAGGGTTCAGAGGCAGCTGGTGGTGAGGTGATAGAAGAAGGCAGGCAACATGGGGAAGAAAATGGGGAAGGGGAGAGCCAGGTAATGGTGGATTAAAGTCGGGAGCACCCGAGCAGCATAAACCCTTAAGAGATGGAAGAGTGCTTAGGGGCAGGAGTTCAGGGTCTCATTTTTATAGGGTTTTGGTGGAGAACAGACTAACTCTTATCTGTGCCACCTTGGGGTTACTTCATTAATCTATGCATATCAACTCAAATTTATCAGCAACATTTGGTGTTCTGCTGGTATTACTGAGGATGTCTGAAGCTTATCTGAGGCTTTCAGACCAAAGGCAGTTGGTAGGACCAACAGGCCCTCTATAGTAAGACCTAGTTGGCTTTCCTGGATTTAGCATATAGTCTCAGGAGGTAGTTTTTACTTAATTTGTAAGACAATTTGCAAGTAACCATTATGTTACCTTTACCTGTGGGGCATTCTAAATGACTTCTAGGTTCCCTCTTGCATTCTTACTTCTGCTATTGTTATTTTATACTGGCTACTTTTAAACTTACTATACTAACTCATTGAAGAAAGAAGAGAGTATTCTAGGGGTTTGATACATAACAGGTACATGATTCTCAATGATACTATTGCAGATGTCTAATTAATCATCATTCACAAGGATAATTCCAAATTAAATGCTTTCTATTCAACATTTCTATCATGTATCCAATTTTCTGATCTTTTTTGAAGATCCTGCTTTTTAGACACAGCACCATTTTGTGCTGGTGAATGAATTAACTTTGAGAAAAGAATTTAGTCCTTCATTTAAATTCTTTGGAAGAGATACCATGAAGCAATAGAAAGAGTATTAGATATGGGGATCAGAGGACCAGGGTTTAGAATCTGGTTCTGCTGCTTATTGGGTGACCTTGGGCAAGTCATTTAACTTTTTTGGTCCTCAGTATCCACATATATAAAATGAAGAATTGGACTAGAGCCCTTTACGGCCCCTTATAGTCATAAATATATGAAATTGGAAAAAATATGAAAATAGACCTATGTCATTTTCTTAGAATTATCCCATGATTGGGGTTTGGCAGGATGAGTGGTGTTAGGACAATTGGGTAAGGAATTTAAGTGTAATCTGTCTTTGCCTCTACTTCCCAGGGAGAAGTGACTTGAAAGAGAGGACTACATTGTAGACTAGGGAGTTTATTCAGCGTTCCTAAGTTCTTGGTTCATTTCCTGACCTTTAACTGGAAAAGTATTTTTGCAAAGAAAAAGAGGAGGATGATTCTAGGAGACATTAGAAGGAATGTCACTGGAATAAATAAAAAATAAATAAGTATTAAGTGACTACTGTGTTGTTCAGTTGTGTCCAACTCTTTGTGATCCCTATTTTGGATTTTCTCAGCAAAAACACGAGTGGTTTGCCATTGACTTCTTCAGCTCATTTTACAGTTAAGGAAACTGAGGCAAACATGATTAAATGATTTGCCCAGGATCACACAACTTGAAAGTGTCTGAGGCCAGATTTGAACTATGGTTGTCCTGATTCCAGGCCCTGTGCTCTCTCCTTTTCACCATCTAATTGCCCTAACTACTATGTGCCAGGCACTATGCCAAGTGCTGGGGATACAAAAGGAGGAAAAAGAGCCCCTGCTCTCAAGGAGCTTAAAAATCTAATGGAAACAAAATGCGAACAAATATACACAAAGCAAGCTATATGTAGGATAAATAGGAAATAATTAATGGAAGAAAGATTTAAGAGGGGTTGAGGAAGGCTTCCAGTAAAAGAAAGGATTTTAGTTGATATTTAAAGGAAGCTAGAGAGCTCAGTAGGTACAGCAAAGAAGGGAGAGCATTCCAGACATGGGACCCAGAGAAAATACCTGAAGCAGAGTAATGGAGTTTCTTGTCTCTAGAAGGGCCAGGAGGCCAGTGTCACTGGATCAGAGTATATGTTTGGGATTGAGATGTATGAAGACTGGAAAGGTAGGAGGGGGCTAGGTTATAAAGGGCTTTGAATGCCAAATGTAGCATTTTGTATTTGATCCAGGAGGCAATTAGGGAGTCTCTGGGAGTTATCAAGTAAGTGTGTGTGTGTGTGTGTGTTTTTGTGTGTGTGTGTGTGTGTGTGTGAGAGAGAGTGAGAGTGAGAGAGTGAGAGAGTGAGAGAGTGAGAGAGAGAGAGAGAGAGAGAGAGAGAGAGAGAGAGAGAGTGAGAGAGAGTGAGAGAGAGAGAGAGAGAGAGAGAGAGAGAGAGAGAGAGAGAGAGAGAGAGAGAGTCAGTCACACCCGTGTTTTAAAAAAATCACTTGTGGTTGAATGGTAGGGAGAGATCCACCAGAAAGATATTGCAGTAATCAAGGCATGACGTTATGAGGGCCTGAATTAGATTAGTGACAGTGTCAGAGGAAAGAAAGGGGTATAGTCAGGAGATGCTACAAAGGTGAAATTGACAGGTCTTGACCATAGATTGAATATTGGGGTGGAGATGAGAGATAGTAAGGAGTTGAGGGCGACTCCTACATTGTGAGCCTGACAAACTGGAATGATGGTATTGCTCTCTACAGCAATAAGGAAGGGAGAGTTAAGGGTAGGTTTTGGGGGAAAAATAAGTTCAGTTTTGGACATGTTGAGTTTAAGATGTCTATTGGACATCCAGTTTGAGGTGTCTGAAATAGAGTTGGAGAGGTGAGACTAGACGTCAGCAGAAAAAAATGTGACAAGATAGGTAGATTGAGAAACATTAGCTTTGTGATGGTGATCAGATATGGGAGCTGATGAAATAATCAAGTGAAGAGGTCCCAGGACAGAACCCTGAGAGATACCTGTACTCAGAGGATGTGATCTGTAGGTTAAAGGGCATGATCTGGAAGATAATTCAGCAAAAGAGACAGAGAATTGATCAGATAAGTAGGAAGAAGACCAGGAAAGAGTGGAAGAGGGAAGAGAATATTAAGGAGGAGAGAGTGATCAACAGTGTCAATGGTTGCAGAGTAGTCAAGGAGAATGAGAATAGAGAAAAGACCATTGGATATAGTGACCAATAGATCATTAGTAATTTTGGAGAAAACAGTTTTGGTGGAATTATGAGGTTGGAAGCCAGATTGCAAGGAGCTAAAAAGAGAGTGGGAGGAGAGAAAGTGGGGGCACCTATTGTTGATGACCTTTTCAAGTAGTTTAGCTACAAAAGACAGAAGAAATATAAAAAGATAGCAGGGATGAGAATTTTTTTCAGGATGAGGGAGACATGGGCATGTTAATAGGCATTAGGGAGTGAGCCAGCAGATAAGGAAAGACTAAAAATAAGTGAAAGAGTGGAGATGACAAAGGGGACAATCTGTTGGAGGAGATGGGATGGAATGTGATCACTCGAATGAGTAGAGGAATTAACCTTGTAAAAAATAAGGGATGAAGGAGGAGATAGTAGCAGAAGACATCTAAATAACAAGAGATGAGGAAGAAGAGAGAAGAGGGAGCTCACAGTGAATGACTTTTTTTCCCTCCTTTAAAACATTAGGTAAGGTTCTCAGCTGAGAGAGTGGAGGAAAAGGGGTAGGCATAGGAAGTTTGAGGAGGGATCAAAAGTTTTGGGAGAACGACTCTGGACAGTGAGATAGTGAGGTGATAAGGTAGGTATAGTAGATTTCCCTAGCAGTAGTGAGGGTCCAATTGAGGTTGTGTAAAATAAATTTTTAGTGGACCCAGTCAGAATAGTTGTGTGATATTCTTCACCTTACTTCAGTTGCACATGCGTAGGAACAAAGGCAGCAAATGGTGAGACTGATCCAAGGCTGAGGCGTAGCTGGGTATAATTTGGTCATATGATAGGCAGTCTAGGAATTCAAGAGAGGAGGACCATGTAGAGTTGAATTGGTTCACAAAGGGGTCAAGATGGTGAAGAGAGGAGAGTAGTTAGTGTAGGGGATATGGCCTGGGAGAGAATTGAGGGGTAAAAGATTTGGAGGCCATGGTGTGGACAAAGTAGAGTTTTGTAAGGAAAGAAGGAGGAAAAAGTGGAAGTCTAATAGATTATTATTGCATAAGGGGATTTCACAATTCTTGATTATAGAGGTGGTACATTTGTGGATGATGGCAAGATACAGGAATTGCAAGAGATTGTGCCAGTGTGAGCAGAGAGATGATTTGGGTCAAGGGAATGATGGAGACATTCCAAGAATGAACTCTGGCTCAATTGAATCTGTACTGCTTACCAAAGCTGATTCTAGGAGGAACAACAGATGGTGCCTCTCTCCCCCTCACTTTCTCCCACTTCAGAGAGAAGCTAAATATCCATATATTATACACTTCTCAATTTCATTTGACCTCACTATGCTGTTTGACAGGCAGCTGAGGTTTGGAATCTTTGTTCTTTTCCCAATCACTTGCTTTCTACTTTAGTCATTAACTTGTGATAAAGATGTTAATCCATGAAAGAACTAGGCTATTTGATATGTTATGCCTAGCATTTCTATTACCTAATGTACAATAGCAATAAGAAGAGGAGGAATTCCCCCTTTCATACTTTTTTTTTCTCCACTAAAGCCTGACTGGAGGTAGGAATCAGAGTCATTAAATCAACAAGCATTTATTAAGTACTTACTGTGTGGGTCAGGATCTGTGCTAAATTGTGGAAAACAAAGAAAGACATATTGTCTTCAAGGAGCTCACATTCTAATGAGGAAGATAGTATGCATATAACTATGTACCTGCAAGATATAGCCACAGAAAATGGAAGGTAATCTCAGATGGATAGCAGTAGGCAAATGAGGTGAAAGGGACAGAGCCAGTATTCTCATCCATAAGCTTTGCAAAAGTGATAGAAAAACACCCAGGCCTTTCCCCCTTTCTCATTTGTAAAAGAAGGGCAAGCCAGAAACATCAGGTGCCTCATTCTGAGAGGCTTGGATTGGCTGGTTTTCCCAAGTGTTTCCAAAAGCATAACCATAATAGGAAAAAGCAGGGTGGGGTGGGTAGAGCAAGGATGCTATGGCAGTAGCTTAGGTCAGGGCATCAACTATGTATGTTTGATTGCCATAGCAGTGCTATCATATCATGTGAACTTGATCATAAACTTCTCCAGGTGGTTTCAGTCAAGGATAGAGTTCATTCTAGGAATGGAATAGTAACTAAAGGGAATGGGTTTTGAAGGGAAGGAAGATAGACCAGACTGAGAATGATAGGCTTGGAAGAGGAGAGGGGGGGTGAGGAAGAGGGAGAGGGAGAGGGAGAAGGAGAAGGGAAAAGAACGAAGAAAGAAGAAAAGAAAAAAAGAAAGAAGAGAGAAGAAAGAAAAAGAAGGAGGAGGAGAAAAGAGAATTGATCATAGGAACACAGACTTAGAGACAGAAGGGACCTTAGAGACCATGAAGTCCAACCATCTTTTCACAAATATGAAAACTGAGGAACAAAGAAGTTATGTGACTTGCCCAAGTGTTAGGGATGGGCTTCATGCCAGCATCCTGTTAGTTCAGGTTCAATGTTGGGACAAAATGAAGTACTTGTAGGTTGTTCAATGGTTAACAAAAAAGGTTTATTTAACCATAACAATAATACAATAGTCAACCATTGGCAAAGCAACTAAGCCCCTGCAACTCTTAATAGCTGCTTTGAGCTCCACTGGCGAGAGTGTCATTAGCACTCACCTTTTAGGATCATGATTGAAATCTACAAATAAGAGAAACTGAGTTCTAAGCATAATCAGCTTTTTAGCAAAGCTAGCAGTTGGCAATAAATGGCATCCAAGGCTCTTCAGTAAGGACCCCATCCTCTAACAGTCCAGTCCTCTTACAGTCATAAAAGAGGAAACTCAAAAGTGACACAATCTATGGCACTGTGAGTGTTATTGAAATAAAATTGGCTAGAATCAAAGAATGGAAAGTTTGTACAGTTTGGGGCAACAGCAACAACTTAGATTTCCTGGAATATCTTACATCAATGTTTCATGGAATACACTTAACCTTTATCATAAGTAAACTTCTCCTAAAAGTGAGTAGTGGGTGACTTACAAGAGTGAAATAGGGAACTGAAGTTGTAGGCATAAGTAGTTTAAACTCACATAATTAGGGAGAACAGTAACTTGATTGAGCCTTAATGAAAGAGTAGTATATATCAGATTTCAGTATCACAACTCCCTTCTTTGATCACTTATATAAACAATCATCTGAGGTATAAATCAGAATAAAAAGCATCAATATGTAATGAATCCTATATCATTCCACCAAATCTTTAGAGGTAACAATTACATACTCATAATGGTTGAGTAAAATCTATATTTACAAAGCTACTTTGTAATAATCAAAATTAATTAATTTTGAGAAAATCTTGGTACTGCAAGTGGTTCAAGAATTAATATAACAGTTAATATTATGTCGTTTGAAAATATATGGGGGTGCCTATTTCTGTCCTAAGTTTTAGGGAATTTAGCTGGGGTTCTAATATATTGCTACTTATAAATTAGAGGCTATAGCCCCAGTCTTTGGCATTAAGCATTTATTAAAGCATATTAAATGTTAGTAAAGAGAGAGCCCATGGCTCTGAAAGTTCAGAAGCCCTATATTACTTAGGATCGAGAGAGTTCCAGGGAGCCAAGTGGCTGCCTCCTCCAGAGTCCCGGGAGAGAGCGAGAGCGGGGGAGGGGGAGAGAGAGAGAGAGAGAAAGAGAGAGAGAGAATGAATGAAAGCTCAAATCAAAGCTAATTGGCTAGCATGAGGGTAGTCCATATTAAAATGAGCTGAGGTCAGAGTCCAGAGGATAGACCCTCTGAGGGGAAAGGCTTTCGGGTAGGTGTGATTTTAATCATTGTCTCACTTCAGAAGCTGAGGTCCAACCTTACTGACTCTGGGCTGGCCTTAAAAGAGGTCAGGCAAAGCTCTGGAGTTAGGTCCTTGAGCGGGGACCCTCTGGGTCCTCCAGAACCCCCCAAACCCATTATTTTCTCACAATACAGAGCCAGAAAACAATTTTGAGGCCTAAAGCAAAGAGAATATATTTAAGCAGTGGAGTAGTTAGTATGCTTCCTCCTAGCCAGGAAATCCAAGAGAACTGGGAAGAAGGAATTCTATCATGAGATGGCTGAGCCACAGTTTTCTGTTACAATTTGGTGAGTTTCATTCATTATTTGTTGGAGCTCATGAATATTTGTAACAATTTAACCTGACCTATTAATATAAGAAGAACAGGATTGATTATTGAGAGCATAGGTTTCTTCATGAGCATCAGTGAGAATATCTAACATCCAGTGGTTTTGTAAAACTTTCTGCTAGAGAATCCACTTCTCCCTGGATGGAAGAGATAGCATTAGATGTTCCAGAGATGGAAACATTAACTTTTCTCAAATTCAACAAGCAACCCTGAAGAAATATAATAATGTTCATTGTTTAACATCAAGTTATTCTGCATCTTAGTATCCCATCCTTAATGTCCATTTAATCAGCATTTTGACTTTTTGGTCTTATGTAGTTGTCTGGTCTCTGGATGTATCTCCTCTTGAATGTCTAGAAGTAGGTCTCATTCTCAGGGGACCTCTGAAGAGGAGCTTCTCCTAGTAGAGCTGATTCTCTGGCTCCTAGTCACTTGCTTTTGCTAAAATCTGGCAGTAGCAAAACTCGATACAATAGAGTACAATTTAATACATTTTCTCATACATGACTATAAGAAGCATTATCAAATTAGGAACCCATAATTTTCTTGACAATTTAGTAGGTAAAATCCTTAATCCAATTTTGAAGACTTGTTACTATAACATACTCAAAGCCTGTATGTCTCAATTAGAAACATTTTCCCCTAATTCTTAGAAAGAACAGTCTGATCCTATTGCTTTTTGAAAATTTACTATTCTCTTTAATTAGAAAACTTTCTTGGGACACTTGAAAACCTCTTGATAAACTTTTACTAATCTTTACAAATTTTTCTGATAATCCTTGTCTGATTCCCCCCTTAAGAGGATATTATCTCCATATCTCTGAAAGAATGAGATACCTAATGTTATTTGCCTTCAATTATGATCTTTCATATGAATCTATTAAACAATAGAATTAGCATTGTTCACTTGCTTGATTATAGAAATTTGCTATGAAAGGAAAAAGGAAGGACAAAATTATAACAGAGGGGAAAAAATCTCCTTTAGCTTTGTTTGATTACAAACAAGAGCTATAGTTTACAGCCAATAGTAAAGTTCTACCCTATTTACAGGGTATCCAAGTGAGTCTCAGAATTAGGTGGAGAGGGGGCAGCTAGGTGGCACAGTGGATAAAGCACTGGCCCTGGATTCAGGAGGACCTGAGTTCAAATCCAGCCTCAGACACTTGATACTTACTAGCTGTGTGACCCTGGGCAAGTCACAACCCTCATTGCCTCACCAAAAAACGAATTAGGTGGGGAAATGTCCTGTTCAGAAGGAAAACAGCACAATGGGGAACTGAGTCAGCAAGATTCTACCTTTGCCTTTGAAAGGTTGTTCCTTCAACTTTTCCCAGGGACAGACATACATTTATAACAGTTTTCTGACTGTACTCCCTTTAGGCAACACTTAGTGTTTCCCTTGAATGGTGGACTATTGGCTTAATGACACCTCAGACAAACATACCAGAAATCAAACTCAGATAACAATATCAAATTACAGTCCCATAAGATTTTACCTCAAGTAGCAAAACTTCACTAATTATAGCTTAGTGCTAGGTTGTTATTATTTCTCTCATGTTCCAACAATGGCTAACAATTAACACCAGCAAGGGCATTTCAGTTATCCTACATAGTACCTGGTAGTTGACTCAAAACTCCTGGAAGAATGCTGACTATAGTAAGCTGCCAATTAATATTGCCCTTTCACTTATAAGGCAAGGTTGAAATCTTTGAATCTAAAATCTAAGTTGGCACAAAGATATCTTTAGTACATATTATTTATTAACAATGTATTTCATAATTTTGATAAGTGATAGCCATATCATTCAGAAAAAAACTCACTATTATAAGCAGGTTCCCTAATGCACAGTCTTTCATGTGTGAATATAATGAGGGAATTTCCTCATTTTGTCTGGGAGTTAATTCTAGTTTTTCAAACTATAGTATTTTAAGAATTTTATTATAAGCAGTCAGTGGAGCTGGCAAGATCTTATGCCCTCACCCAAGCAGTGAGTGTCAAGGGGCTTAACAGATTCCTTTAGCAAAATATACTCAAACAAAAAATTAACACTTTAAACACATTATCAATTGTATTCATAACTCAACAGGATTTCTGATCCACTTATGTTGAAAATACATGAAAATTTAAATCTAACAATGAAAAAACATTTTGTATTATTACCACACTAGAGAAAATGTCTAATAATGTCCTTCCATTGAACTAAGCCCTTCAAACTGTACCTGACTTGCTTCTTTCATAATCTGATTTAACAACTCTCTTACTTTCCTCTATTTGGTTTCTTTTTTTTTTTCTTTTTAGTGAGGCAATTGGGGTTAAGTGACTTGCCCAGGGGCACACAGCTAGTAAGTGTTAAGTGTCAGAGGTCGGATTTGAACTCAGGTACTCCTGACTCTAGGGCCGGTGCTCTATCCACTGTGCCACCTAGCTGCCCCCTCTATTTGGTTTCTTAATAATTATATCTCGGAAGTTTTTATAGAACGTATTTTCCTCCACTAGATTTTATTATACAATACTTAATTATAATATAGATTTTTGGGGCTTTTCTCTAGTTTGCCTAAATAAGAGGTTACAAAGATTTTTCTAAATTAAATTTTATCCACCTTTAAGGTGCTCCATGGTAAGCTTCTTGAGGAAGTTTTTAACTAACAGATAAGAGTAATAAATTTCTCCTACTTCCCTTGTATTAAATGTTACTCTCTGGGAAAGAGTAATATGAAGTCTATGTACTTTTGATAGAGTTTTTATTCTTAATTTGCTCTTAAACAGAATGATACCTCAAAACTTACTAAGAGATTTTAACATTTATAAAAACATTCAGAATTACAGTGTGGCATTTCGCAGAATTATTTTCAGATTTCTCAACACCTTTGTTGAAACATTTAAATTAACTTTTAGTTTGCTCTCAATTTTTGGTTGCAAACCTATAAGACATATTGATGTTTCTAGCAGTTACAAAAACCTCTAAACCATAACAAGGAAATTTGTAGGAAACCTTCTGAATTAAATCTTACTTTCAAATTCTCCCATGATTAAATGAGCTTCTCTTCTTTCATGGTCAAAAAGAATTAATATCAGGTGGGGTTTTTTAAAGAACAAAAGCGAAGCAGTTTGCAATTTAAAATACCAGGTAAATTTTGAACTGCCAACTGATTTACCACGGAACTCTACTTCCACTTTTTGTGGCAATAAAAACATATAGTTCCTGGGATTTCCTAGCAAGACTTGAAAAGGAGCCGGAGTAATTTGGGCAGTGACCAATATTATTTTAGTTTACTCCCTAGGATTTTTCCTTTGGATTAAGTAGATCTAATCTTTATTTAATATTTAAATCTTGCCTGAAGAGGAAAGATGTCAGTAGGCTGTCCCTTGTCTTTTTGTTTTTGTTTTTGTTTTGGCAGAGCAAAGAGGGTTAAGTGACTTGCCCAGGCTCACACAGCTAGTAAGGTCAAGTGTCTGAGATCAGATTTGAGCTCAGGTCCTCTTGACTCCAGGGCTGGTACTCTATTCACTGCGACACCTAGCTGCCCCGTCCCTTGTTTTTTAAAAGAAACTTGATCTCCTACCCTAGTAGAAGAAGAGTAAGAGGGAAGAGCAGAAGAATCCAATAAAGAAGCAGAGAGAGATGGACCCTTTAAGGAACAGCCTATTGGACAGGGCTGCCCAGCACTCCTAATAGTTCATTTGGGATGGATGAGGTTGTTCAATAGCCAATCTTAATTTTAATCTCTCCCAATCCTAGATCAAGTTGCACACAGCATAATAGTGTGCTGTTTTGTCATTTGTCATTTCTGATTGAACTGGGAGTTTCACCTGGTTCCAAGCCCTATGAATAATTTTTAACAAAGGAGTTTCCCTTGGAATAATCTTGTCAGACCCTATTGTTCCACAGAGAAGTTGCCCTCACTGGAACTTTTCAGGAACATAGGGATTCCCCTTCTGTGATGTGTAAAATTGATTCTAAGCTACAATATTTTTGAATTTTTTTTTTGAGAGGCAATTAGGGGTTAAGTGACTTGCCCAGGGTCACACAGCTAGTAAGTGTTAAGTGTCTGAGGCTGGCTTTGAACTCGGGTACTACTGACTCTAGGGCCGGTGCTTTATCCACTGCGCCACCTAGCTGCCCCTATTTTTGGATTTTTAAAACATTTACTCTTAAATTACAGAGATCTTTAGAATCCAGCCAAAAAGAGGAAGTTATTGATATTATACATTTTGCTTCAAACCTCACTTCCTCTTTTGAAATTTTTTCTTATTTGAAAATTTAGTTAAAAGTTGGTGTGCACATTTTTTTTTTCTTTTATAGAATTAATTTCAAGGACTTTCTGCCAATTCCCCTTTTTATTTAAGGTGCCATATGGATTCTCCCACCTGTAGAAGAGATTGGTCTACTCACATTAGGTTTCTCTTATATGTGTGAGAGAAGTGATTCTCTTTCCTCTGCTCTAATCCTTTTCCTGGGGGTCCCTGTCCAAGGGATCATATAGCTTGACTGAGTCCCTCAGCCCTTGTTTTCTACTATGGCTCAGCTAAACTGGACAAGTAGATATGGCTGCCTTTGGGAGCTTAATCACAGACCTAGTCTTTGGCTTATGAGTCTAAATGAAGCTCAGGGGACTCTAACAGGGAGTTCCTCTTGGCAGTCCATGACATTCCAATTGGTAGCCCTTGCTATCAAGACTGCTGTCATAGTATGCTCAGGGTAGTCTTGAGGCAGTTGCTACCAATACTAGTGCCAGGACAAGTGACCAATTTATTCCTACAGAAAGGAACAGAGAACATTATTATACCTTGAGTCCTTCTGGTGAGGTTATCACTTTGGGGGTTATTTTAGATAGGATGAATTAGTAGTGAGGGCAAGAGGGAGTCCAACTTTCAAGGTACCCTTAGTGAAGAAGTCCCTTGGGAAAAAGTATCTACCAGAGTGCTCTAGTGGGTTCCTTGGATTAAACTGGAATCACATCACTCAGCCTCCTGGTTGGCTTGCTAATTGTTTTGATTGAACTCTTGAAATAAGAGAAAATAAGGCAACAAAGTTTGAAGCACAGTCAATTGGCAATAAATGGGGCCTAAGGCTCCTGGGCAACCAAGGATGCCCTCTCCCCTCCCCAAGAGTCAAGGCAGTTCTTTTATAGTCATAAAAGAGGAACCTTGAAAGGGCAAAGAAAGTGACACACTTTGTAGAAATGTGGGTATTACTGAATTACAATTGGCTAGAATCAGAGAATGGGGATTTTGCACCACCCTAGGCAAAAGCAACAACTTAGATTTCCTGGAATATCTAATATCACTACTGCATGGAATACATTTGTACATTATCTTAAATAAGCTTCTACTAAAAGTGAGTGGCAGGGGCCAGCTAGGTGGCGCAGTGGATAGAGCACCGGCCCTGGAATCAGGAGTACCTGAGTTCAAATCCTGCCTCAGACACTTAACACTTACTAGCTGTGTGACCCTGGGCAAGTCACTTAACCCCAATTGCCTCACTAAAAAAAAAAAGTGAGTGGCAGGTGACTTAAAAGAGTGAAATAGGAGACTAAAGCTATAGGCTTAAGGAATTTAAACTCACATAACGAGGGAGAATATAAAAATTCAATATCAAATAAGTCCCCTCAGCCAACTAAGTCTCCAAAAAAGGTCTCAATACCTTTTAAGGAAAAACTAGCTCAACTTGTATGGAGGGAGGGAGGAGTTATGATATTACCCCCATGCACACCAGAGTAACTGTAGGGGCTAAATTTAATATGGGGAGAGTTAATTGGGTGGCTCACTGTAATATTGGGGTTCAGAAAATAATGAGGGAACTCTAGGTCCAAAGTTTCCTCCCCTCCAAACTGCCTTTTTTAGTTATTTCTTCCTGGCCAATAAGAAAAGAGATTAACAGCCTCTTTTCTACAAACAAATCAGATTTTATTAATGGGAATAAAATACACAGCAAAGGTGAAATTAAACCAATGACAAGGGAATAGGGAAAGAAAAAAATGGATAAGCTCCCTGGCTCTAGCAAAGACTGATACAATCCCCAAACTTGCTTCCAGCTCAGCTAATTTAAAAAGCCAATAGGAAACAGCTGTGCAGCCTCTCAGCGGTCTGCTCCCAGAAACTCGCTGAACAGGAAAGATGAGCTCTCCTCAGGGAGCGTTCTCTTTTCACCTTTTACTCTCCCTCCCCCAAAAGGGAGGTCCTTCAAGATGGATGTCAGAGAGTGGTTCCCCTGCTGACATCACAGCATACGTCACTCAGGGCAGGCCAGGTGTGGCCCATATCCAATCATCCCTAGCTGGTTTCCCAAGCAGTACTAGATTATTCAGGTGGGACCCCTGGGCATCTGCCAAATTCCATTATTTTATCACATCACATAGCTAGTGAGTATCTGAACCAGGATTTGAACCCAAGGAATCCTGATTGGGGCCCAGTGATCTGTCTAGTATACTACATTCTCTTCCTACATTGAAGCATGAACACAGAAAAGATTCAGGAATATAGAAGAAGGATAGATGAAAGGATGAGTGATTGAGATTAGAGAATGGAATTTCAGCCTCTAACATTAGTATGTATCACCATCACTCCAATGCTTAGTTTCTTTGTCATTGTTTGTGCCATCATTTTTAGGTCACTATCAGTCACTTAAGCATTAAGTGCCTATTGCATGTACTATGTAGATAGTATTGCATTAAGGGCCCTGAACACAAAAGAAGTAGACCCTTATGCAGTATTTTTTTCCATATAAATATTTTATTATTTTCCAGTTACATGTAGAGATAGTTTTCAACATTTGTTTTTATAAAATTTCTTGTTTCAAATTTTTCACCCTCTCTCCCCTCCCTTCCCCCCTCCCCAAGACAGCAAGTAATCTGATATAGCTTATATATGTACAATCACATTAAACATATTTCTGCCTTATGCAGTATTTATAATTTATTTGATGAATAAAGGCCAATATACAAGAAACAACTGATAAACAGTATAGTATGGTGAAAAGAGAACTGGAATATCATAAGATATATCTTTTAATATTGATTTGCCCGTTAACTATAGTTGCTTGTGATCCTTGGACAGTCACTTAGCATATTTGTGCTTCATAGGATCATAGATTTAGAGCTGGGAGATATCTCAGAGGTCACCGAGTCTCTTTTCATACTCCTCTCCTTCTGCAATGTCTTGACCATTTTACATTTGAGAAACTGAGACCCAGAGAGGCTAAGTGATTTGCCTAACATCACTAAGTGATAGAATTAGGATTAGAACTTGTTCCTCTGAGTCCCAATTCAGCACTCTTCTGACTGGACCATACTGCCTCAACTTTCTTATCCATAATGGGAATAGAGTGGTCTAGAATGTCCTTTCCAGCTTTATCATTCTGATTCATAATAGAGGATGTAATTGAAAAAGCAAAATGCAGGTTTTATATAAATGCTGTGAGTACACATAGTGTGGAAAATTGTGGTAATTTCTGGAGTAGTCTTAGAAATGTAGCTACCTTTATACTCACTATGAATTTTGATAGTAATTCTAGTTTTCTGCAGAAAGAAATGTATGTAGTTAATTTGATAAATAAGGAACTGAGTATTCAAAAGAACATAATCAGAATGTAAGTTTCTCACAAGTAGAGATTGTTTCATTCTTTGTCCATGTATCCCAGCACCTAGCACAGTTCCTGACATATAGTAGGTGCTTAATAATTACTTATTAACTGAAGGAAAATTATAGAGAAGAAAATTTAGATTTTATATAAGGAAAAACTTCTTAACAATTAGAGCTATCCAAAAATGCAATGAATACCTTAGAGGTATTCTTCTTCAGAAGAGGTCTTTAAACAAAGGTCAGAAGATCGTTTGTCAAGTATGTCACGAAGTGGATTCTTGTCCAGGTAGTTTGGATTATATCACATCTGGGGTCCCTTATAACTCTAAGATTCTGATTCCATGAGTGATAAAACCTATAGAAGTGTAACTAATGTAATCAGCACTTGGAGGCGAAAGAGCTAAGAATGACTTTAGCAAGCACAATCATGACATATTTGCAAAGTGGAAGGACATGACAACTACTGTTGAGGGATATCACTTTCCAACAAGGTGTCAGTATCCCTTCCGGCCACGAGAGGATTCTAGTCTTGGAAACACCTAGTCCATTTCCATCTCCTTCCTCCCCAGCTTAAACTCATGCTACTACATTAGTTCTAAAGCTTTTACTGACTCCTGCCTGATTAGGTAAAAAATTAACCTGAGAAGAAATGAAACTTTGCTTAAAGTATTAAAATATAAAGTCTTCTATCTAGCTTTCCCATCTATTTCTCTCTCAGTTCACTATTACATTCATAGATTCAGAGACAGCATGATGTGATTACAGTTTATTGTACACAAAGGGAAAGGGATAGGGCCTGGACCTGTGACTTCATTGGTATAGAAAACTCTTAGGTAAAGAAACTCCCTCTTCCAATTTGGATCTGCACCTTCTCTGCAACTTACACTCATAAAACAGGACTCTTTAACCTGGGGTCCATGAACTTATTTTAAAAAACCTTTTCATTGCTATTTCAATATAAATTAGTTTCCTTTGTAATGTTGTATATTTTATTTTATGCATTTAAAATTTATTCTAAAAAGGGTTGTGAATTCCTATCTTAGAGAGTTGTCAGGAGTACTGTGAGGTCATATGCCCTGTCCAGGGTCACACAGCTAGAGGCAGTACTAGAACTTGTGTTGCTGGCTTGAGGCCAGCCCTTTATCCATCACTTCATGATGCCTTGCATTGTACACAGGATGAAGTGAAAATGAGACTAGGTTTAATACTCTTGTTTGGTCACATTTGCCTCTAACCATCTCTAAGCTATCTATCTGCCTCCTTCCCCTCCAGATCTTTAGGTATGAATGCTGGAATCCCAACCACTTTCACCTAAAGCTAGTGTTAAAGGAATAGGGGGAGTGACACTCTCCCCTAGTCTCAGGATCCTGGACTAGAAACAAAGGAACATAAGGAAGATATTAAGGGGCTTTCACCGTCTGTCTTATATTCACATGTCTGAAGAGAAATCACTTCCTTAGCTCACCAACCCAATGAGATGAACAGTATGCTAGTGGCCTCAGCATTTTATCTCCTTGAAGTTCCTAATTTTCACCTTTGTTTTAGAATTGGAACATCTCCTGCTTACAGTAGTTTCCATTTACCTTATTTTCATGGCGCTACAGTTTCTGGCTATTTCTGGTTGCATGTTTGTGTCTCTCCCTGTATTTCCCAGTCACTGTCCACTCACGTATATCTCATGGAAGTCCAAATTCAAAGATAGTGAAGAGAAGACAGGAAAAAAAAACAGAATACTGCTATGTACATACAGTGTCCCTCTTCCTGTTGAAGGACTTCTGCCCTGCAAGTGAAAGCTCACTAAGACCCCTGGTGAAGTGGGGGACAGCCAGCCACTCGCCTGTGCTTGCATCATTAGAAACTTCGGTCAAGCTCTCTTTTCATGAATCATCTCTCTGGGCCCAGCAGGAAACAATAATTCAAAGAAATAAAAGGACAAGGTAAATTTTCCCAAGCTACAACAATGGGGAAAAACAAGCAAACGAAAGCCATAGGCAGTATTACTACCAAAAATGTGATTTGAGGACATCACTTACTCTTTTTTTTTTTCTTTCTTTCTTTCTTTCTTTTTTTTAGTGAGGCAATTGGGGTTAAGTGCCCAGGATCACACAGCTAGTAAGTGTTAAGTGTCTGAGGCAGGATTTGAACTCAGGTAACTCCTGACTCCAGGGCTGGTGCTCTATCCACTGCGCCACCTAGCTGCCCGAATTACTCTTTTTGTTTGTTTTTGGTGAGGCACTTGGGGTTAAGTGACTTGCCTAGGGTCACACAGCTAGTGAGTGTTAAGTGTCTGAGGTCAAATTTGAACCCAGGTCCTCCTGACTCCAGGGCCAGTGCTCTATCCACTGCACCACCTAGCTTCCCCAGACATCAGTTACTCTTGACCAACACGCCAACTTTTCTATCTCAATAAAATATATGATCTACACACATGCCAAGTGTATCCTTATGAAAATATAAAACGAGGACAGATACATTTTCCCAAATAATTTTTAGCAGGTCTATATTTTCAGTAACAAAATTGGCTGAAAGGTTCAGAGTACAAGATCTTCTGCTTATCAGTTGGTTATTTTTTAAATCATTTGATGTGATAAGTAAAAATTCAAGCTTAGAGATTATGTACCATTATATCAACAAAGTATTTCTAGGCATATGTAAGGATTATACAAAATTCCTTGATAGTTGCAACTTTAGAGATAACCTTGTTAAATGATTAGTAATATTAAGTAAAGCATAAAAGGAGGAAATTTGTGTTCACCAAAGGTGTTCACTGTCATGGAGGATTTTGTTTCTGAATTCAAACGGAAGAGTGTTTCTTTATGAATGGTAAAATCCTTCAGATGTTTTTATTTGTGATTATTATTGTGCAGCAATTGTGCTTCCTTAATGAGATGCATAACCACCCAAAAGAAGTCAGTTTAATCATCCAGAAAGGAAAACAGAGGTGGATATAGTACATCTATTGTTCAAGCTGTGATATATAGCTGAATATCCGGGATAGATAGCTGATGGAGAATGAGTTACCCATAGTATTGCAGTAATTTTCAGTAGACATAAAAACTGAAATATTCATATGTAATTAGATAATGATATTGAGCACATTTGCTATAGAAGTTAGTTTGAATCTTGGGCTACAAAGCAAAAAAAGGGGGTGGGGTGGGAGGGTGTCTTACCATGTTACTGTCCTGAGAAATGTTTTTGCTGAGCATCTTGGGGAGCTTTCTTCTTTTGTGGGACCAGAAGCACTATTCATATGATTTGGCATGTGGTTATTTTTTGGAATACCAAAAAAATAGCATGGCCTAGTCCTCAGTCATCAGACCTCAAGTCAGGAAGATCTGTGATCAAATCCTACCTGAGATGCTTACTACTAGTCTCAGCCTATGGCAAATCGATTAACCTTTCTACGACTGTTTCATCTTCTGTGAAATGAGGGAGCTAGGCTCATTGACCTCTTAATTCCCTTCTAGCTCTAAATCTTTGATGCTACTATTTTTATAAATAGGCTATAACTTCACTGTGACACTATCATAGAGTGTAATTAGATGCTACCTCAGTTCATTTAGTTACTAAAAAAACCAAATGATCTTATTAGGAGACAGACTTGTTTTAAGATAGTCCCTGAAATGTATGATGAAAACATTGAAATGAAGTTCCAGTATAATGTGCTTTGTTACACTAGAATAGAACCAGCATTTGTGAGACTAGGCAAGGCTTGTAATCTATTTATTGTTCTTCCTATATTGGCAAAATGCAGTATATTATTGAAAAACATCAATTTTTTTTTCATTACTGTACTGTAGTGAAGTTTCCCCCTAAGCTATTGCTGTTTCTCTTTATTCTGGTGAATTATATTCACCTTGTGTATACATAATACACAGGGGAGTGCTCTGCCGCAAGTACTTAGCACTTTAAACCCTTTTCCTACAATGGTGAGTGTAGTGTAGGTCTTTTTCCATTGCCAAAATATCTGGCACTCGTGATAGTTTGTTGATACACAGAATGTACCTACGTTGGCTTATTTTATTTATTTAATTTTATTTAATTATTATTTAATTTTTTAATTTTATTATTTATTATTTAATTATTAATTTTATTAATTATTTAATTTTATTTATTTAATTTATTTAATTTAATTAATTATTTAATTTTATTTATTTAATTTTTTGGCATGTTGTGAGGAAGTCTGTTCATGCAAGGCAAACACTTCGTGATTATTTCATAGTCTTTGATCACATGTGTTTAGCCTCCTTTTCATACTAGGTTTGGAAGGGATAATTGCAGAGTTTAGAAACATGGTATTTCTTCGGCTCTTTTCCCCAACATTTAGTAGCAAATACTCTCTAAATAGATGCTTATACTTGATGCTTTACCACTAAAAACGGAAAGAGCCAAATGCATAATTTAGATAATCAAGCAGGATTCATTGAAGTATTTTGCATATTAGACTAGGGTTCATGATGACGGAGTAAAAGTTTAGAACATGATTGCTTCTGCTTTTCTCCCTGGGTCTGTGTGAGGGAAAACAATCCTCTTCTCAATAATTCTCGGGAACTCAGCAGTGATGTGACAAAGGCTCTTTTATTTCCTTCTCATGAGGAGGCACCCTAGTGTGAAGCTATTGGGTGCAAAGAAAGGGGGCTCGAAGGCCCTGTTCTGTATCCTAGTCCCTAATGCAAATGGACCCTCCTCTTTTTCATCATTGGTCTGATTACTCAAGGGTTACAATCTACCCACAAAAACTAGCTAATCAGAACACAGTATTCCCACCCTTCTTCCTTATATGGGTATAACTCAGGAGCAGACATTATTCTTCCTTATATGAACACAACTCCAGAGCAGACCTTATTGAGACCAGGGCTCCTTGAACCATGTGATTTTGTTAGCCTGAGGGGGAGGAGGGGATCTGAGACCTTTGTCCTACAAACAGGTCAAGATGAGTATGATTGACTGTTACATTCTCATTGAGAGGAGATAACTACCCATTTTTTCACAGTCTGTGATGAGTCTTCCATGTGTGATTAGTTCCAATATGGGGGTGGGGTGGGGGGGAGGGGCCAATAGTGCACCAGTGTATTTTTAACAACAATGCTTTTTGGCAGGAGTTATAATTTGAGTTTGGATTGTTCTTGTTTATACAGTGTCCCATAAGTCTTAGTGAAATTTTAAGCCTGCAATAGCTTTAATAGCTTAAAACTGCACTAAGACTTTTGATACACCTTGTATAGAGGGAAAAAAAACTTATTTTTTATATAGTTATCAGCTAAGTCTCATCTTCTATCTGTCTCTGAAGGCTTGGGAAGTTGATTAGTTAGGGTTCATATAGTAGAAATCATGTATGATATTTCTTAATTAATGCTCATTCTTTTTTTTAGCAGCTTGGCCTTGACATACTTTCATTCCACTCAGTGGTCTTAGATCCTGTTTGTTTTTTCTTTGCCCCACCCCCATTCCAACTTCACCTCTCACTTCCACGTTATCATAGTTTTTTTTTCTCTTTTTCACCTTCTAGAAATGTAATATATTGATTGTAGAGTTACATTTTACATATGTTGTAAAAATGCCCTATGATAATTTGTAAACAACTATATTCCAGCTAATTTTTCTTTTTTTTTTGAATTTTTTAAATTATAAAAGTATTTTATTATTTCCCACTTACAAGTAGAGATAGTTTTCAACATTTGTTTTTATAAGATTTCTAGTTTCAAATTTTCTCCCTCCCTTCCCCCCTCCCCAAGACAGCAAGTAATCTGATATAGGTTATATAAGTACAATCACATTAAACAAATTTCTGCATTAATCTTGTTGTGAAAGAAGAATCAGAGCAAAAAGAAAAAAAAACCTCAAAAAAGAAAAACAACAGCACCAAAACCAAAAGAAATAGTAAGGTACAATCTGCATCCATATTCCATTTTTCCAGATTTGGAGAGCATTTTCCATGATGAGTCCTTTGGAACTATCTTGTACCATTGGTATTGCTGAGAAGAATCAAGTCTATCACAGTTGATCAACACGTAATGTTGATGATACTGTGTACAGTGTTCTCCTGGTTCTGCTCATCTCACTCATCATCAGTTCCTGCAAGGCCTGAAATCTGCCTGCTCATTGTTTCTTACAGAACAATAGTATTCCATTACATTCATATACCAGAACTTGTTCAGCCATTCCCCAATTGATGGGCATCCCCTCAATTTCCAATTCATTGCCATCACAAAAAGAGCAGCTATAAATATTTTTGTACAAATAGGTCCTTTTCCCTTTTTTATGATCTCTTTGGGAAAAAGACCTAATAGTGGTGTTGCTGGGTCAAAGGCTATGCACAGCTTTATAGCCCTTTGGACATAATTCCAAATTTCTCTCCAGAATGGTTAGATCTAATTTTTCAAAATAATATTTAAGTTGTCCATTTTTTCTAGACTAAACAAGTCTGAAGTATTTTTGTTTTAAAAAATACCCCAAATCACAACTTATATTCTGCTCAAACCTGTGAGTATGATATTTTCTATATGGCCAGAGAAATCTAAGAAGGCAACAAAAATATGTTAAAAAAGTACTGTGAAAAAAACAGCATTTAAAAATTTTTCTGAAACAGCAATAGGCACAGGTGCTGGATAGTTCATCAAGGCAGTACCCCACCCTCCTGCATTGTTCACTTCTTCCCATAGGAACCTTCTTTGAGAAATCCTGTGTTTAAATTAACCCCCACCTGTAGACATCAGCCCTTGAGTACTTCTTTGAATCTGAATTCACTTCTCAGACACTTAAGTCACCTGAGATTGTACCAGACAGTTTCAATTAACTTTGAGGGGAGCCCACATTTTCACATTTCTCACAAGGACTAATTGCAATATTGTTTTTATATCTTAATGTTTTAAAGCATCCATGATCTTGTCAATGTGGGTACTACATCCATCAGTGCAGGATTCAACCCTTTGATGCCTAATTATCCTACAGAATTATTGTCTTTATCTTTCTATGAATCCCCCAGAGAAAATTATACTCAATGTGCTGAAGGCTTTCTTTTAAATATTCTTCCATTTCATGGAGCACTATGACTTTGCTTTGACACAAGTAACTCACCTCCTTTTTGGATCATACATTTTCCAATGCTATTTATTTCTTTTATTTCTTTAAATTTTTTGCAGGGCAATAAGGGTTAAGTGACTTGCCCAGGGTCACACAGCTAGTAAGTGTCAAGTGTCTGAGGCTGGATTTAAACTCAGGTACTCCTGAATCCAGGGCAGGTGCTTTATCCACTGTACTATCTAGCTGCCCCTTCCAATGCTATTTCATGCCATATTTTGGTTTTATGGCATCATTAGATGAAATCTTAATTCCTTGGTTTGTTGCATCCACCCATTAGTGTGTAAACATTCCTTAATGGTAGCTCTTGGGTCCTCTTATAAATACTTGTGCTCATTATATGTCTTATTTGAATTATGTGCATTTATGGCTTTTTCATGTATTTGTATTTTTGCCTTATCACCTCTTCTACCTCCCACATATTTTAGGAAGTTTGAATGCAAGAAACAGCTCATTGTAGTGTTTAGCAAACTGTGGTTGCCTAACCAAGGATGATCATTAGTTAAAATGGTTTAAGCTCAGTACCTTGGTCCCCCTCTTCTTTTGCAACCTTTTATATGCTCCTTCAGGGCAGGGGCTGTCTTTCTGTTTGTATTTATATTATATTCTAGGAACTTAGAACAGTGATTGGCACATAGTAAGTGCTTAATAAAATATTTGTTTATTGTTGACCGAGGGCCAAAATTTGATATACTGAACATTATAGGAGGGACCTTTAAGGTTTAACCCTCCCTTCTGAACAGCTCTTTTTAGATATTTCTCCCAGGTCAATAAGAAAGGAGCCTCTAAGCTTTAGTTCACAAAAGGATCAGATTTTCTTACTTAGGAATTAATTAAACAACAAAGGTGAAACTAATAAAAAAACCAAAGATAAGGAAATAGGAAAATGGAAATACAGATAGATATTCTTAACTCTAAGCTTAACCCAGACCCTTTCCAATTTAGCTAGTTCAAAGGAATTTAGGGTTTTCCATAAGTAACTCACTGAACCTGAAAGTTTACAGTTGCTGACCAGGGACAACAGTCACCTCAGACAGAGCACGAACACCCCAAGGGCCCAAGCAGAAAGAACAAGAGTGAGCTCACATACTGGAAGTAGCCCGACTCCCTTCCGGAAGCATTCAGTCTCCCCTCTCCCAAAAGGGGAGGTCCTTCAAAAAGCTGCCTTCATAACCTCGGGGTGCGCCAGGTGTGGCCCCTCTGAAATGAGTTAGCTAAAAACAGGAATATTAATCTTTACCACAAATAATTTTTACCACAACTGACACATGACTTTTGTGTAGTCTATAAGTCTTTGAACTCTTTCATTCTTTATTCCTGATCCATATTTCCCACCTATTTCTTGCCATCCTGACCTATTCCCACTTTTGCATTGAAGTTAATAAGTATCAAAATGCATATTGATTTAATTTGGAAAATTTTGTTGAGTTTTCCATAGTATTACTCTAGCTCTTCATCTTCTGCAACAGGTGATAGCACATAAAGTACAATTATTTTCAGTGTCCTTTTTCAGATACTTATCATGATCAGTATAGTATAAGATTACCAAATGTCTCATGAAGTGATGTTTCTTATTACTTTAGAGAATGTGATATGTAATTGCCAATTCAATGATTTGCTTTTTTAAGGTACTTGTAGGTCATCCTTCTATTTAGCTGCAACTTCTTTCTTCTAATTTAATTCATAGCAGGAATTTAAAGATTGTTATGATTCAATTCTTCCAAGATTAAGATACTATTTTAAAGATTGTCACTCCACATTTATTCCCCACTACAAATTATGATATTTTCAAATGGCAATGACATTTCAATATTTATTATATACATAGCACTGTGCTCAGATCTGGGGATGCAAAGATAAAGATTAAAATAGTCCCTGTCCTCAAGGAGGTTATAATGTAAGAAAGCAATAAAAAAATGTAATCAGGTAAGAGTAATACAAAATGATAGATTTGTGGAAATTGCTGCTATTTAAATAGAGTAACCAAGAAATGTATAAGTAAAACTGGCAATAAATGGCTATTTCCCCTAGAGAATTAGATGAAAATCTAAATTGCCTTGCCTGTCCTTCAGTTTTTGAAATCATAAATTTAATCAGATAAGAAGACAGTGCTCTTCATTGTTTAAAAAACATTTACTAAACATGATTCTCTGTTTTCACTTCAATCATAGACTAATATATCAGGTGTTCTTGAATGATCTTATCCAAAGGAAAAATCTGAAACTGAAATGCTCCTTTTATGGAAATAAATAAGGGTGTTTCATTTCACATAGCCTCAGGGAAACACAAATGAAAAATGTTGCCCCTAAATTGATGCCATCTACTGTTCATTATTTCAGTAAACAAGCCACTCCACTTTGCTGAAGTTGTAATCAGAATAAGCTATGTGTAGTGTCTAAAGCTTGTAATGTGAAGTTCTACTTTGCATTCATATTCCTAAGTAGCCTGATTCTCATCTTCCTCTGAGTTCTTCAGCACCCCACAGAGTTAGCCTAAGTGCAAAGCTTCATTAAGTAAATAGAAACTCTGTATTTAGAACCCATTTCTGGAAAGAGAGTGCTCCATGTAAGAAAATTAGCCCTATAAAGATGTAGATATTAATCACAAGTTCTGCTAAGTTTCTGTTGGGATTGTAATTAATTTAGCAAAAATTATTAACTATTTTAATTATGTCAATAGTTCAGGTTTACCACATGGTAGTGAAAAGGTAACAGAATCTTTAAATTATTTCCACAGGCTTTAAGGAAATTTGAGGGGAAAATAACCTATTAAAAAAGCCCTCTGAAATAATGTTTTAATTTGATCTTTTATGATTAGGTTTTTGTCCTGACTTGTGATTTCACCAGTGCAGGGAACTCCTTAAATGAATGCATTAACTGTTTTACAATTATTCTGCAAGTTTTAGAGAAGTTAAGTGATTTGCCTAGGGTCACATAGCCAGTATGTTTTAGAGGTAGGACTTAAATCCAGGCATTCGTGACTCCAAGGCAGACTCTACCCACAATGCAACACTGCTTCCTTTGGAACTTCCATTCTTATTTGGGAAAATCTTTGGAGGATGGGGAAAGTGGGCATTCCATAAAACTTACTTTCACCTGAAACAGATAAAAGAAGATTGAATACAACTAGCCACAGATATTTGGCATTAAAATACATTAAACTCAAAAGGAAAAAAGGGAGTGGAAAAAGACAAGGAATAGAGAGTGAGGGGGTCAAAAAAGGAATGCAGGATAGGTAAAAGAATAGTCATAAGCAAAAAAAAAAGCTCAAATATTGGAGGGAGGAATGAGAAAAGGAGATTACAAAAAGAGAAAGAAAAATGCCTGTGATTACATGTAAAGCAAGGAAGGGAAAGATCTACAACAGCCATAAAAAAGTGATTTCATTTATAAATCATAAAATTTATAAATCAAATTCCTTCTAATTTGTAATGAGGGGAGGTTGGGAGCAGAGGGAGGAAAGAGTACAGGAGGACAAGATGAAGAGAATGGCACATTTAATAATTAAAACGCTGACCGAATAAACAAATTAGAGGAGCAAGGAAGAAATGACCTTTCAGACCTATGAGTAGGAAGAGTTTATGATTAAATAGAGAACAACAAGCAAGATAAAGTGGACACTTTTTGCGTATATAAAATATTAAAAGTTTGAAAGAAAGAAAGCCAATGCAGCTAAATTAAAAGGGATACAGGTAAAAGGAGAAAAAAAATTGCAGCAAGTTTCTCTGATAAAAAAAATCTCATCCAGGATATATAAAGAACTGATTTAAATTTAGAAACTAAGATATACATAAATGTATAAATAGATAAATGGTCAAAGGATATTGATAGGTGGTTTTCAAAGGAAGAAGTCCAACACCTATAAGGAAAAAAGCACTAAATCATTAAAAATTAGAAAAATTCAAAGTAAAGGAACTTTAAAGTTTTGCCTCAAACCCATCAGACTGGCAAAGATTACAAATGATATAAATTTTCAATGAAGAAAATAGTAATAATGAAATAGTATACCAAAGAAGTTCTTAGGGAAAAATTTGCATTTTTAAAATGCTGCTATTAAATAGAGAAATAACAAGTCGATGTCTAGGGCACAGAATAAAAAAAACCCACAACCCTTGAATGATAACAAATAATAAGTCCCCAACTAAGTAATAAAGTAGAAATTCTTAAAATGAAGAAAACAGCTATTGAATTAATAAATAAAACTAGGGGCTGGGTTTTTTAAAGCTAACAAAATAAAACAAACAGTTATGTAATATAATTTATAAAAATGTGATAAACATTTTTATTTATTGCTTTGGGTTTCAATTTTTATCCCTCCTTCCCTCCCCCCACCCAGGCAGCAAACAATTATATATGGGTTATACATGTATGATTATGTAAAGTATTACTGTATTTGTTATTTTTTGCAAGGAAACTTGATTAAAAGAAAAAATGAAAGTGAAAAATAGCATTCTTCTGTCTGTTCCATCAGTATCAGTTCTTTCTTTAGAGGTGGATGGTATGTTTCATCAATAGCCCTTTGGGATTTTCTTGGGTCATTGTATTGTTGAGTATAGTTGTCATTCACAGTTCTTCATCAAACAATATTGCTGTCTCTGTGCACAGTATTCTCTTGGTTCTGCTCACTTCACTAGATATCATTTAATACATGTCTTTCCAGGCCTTTCTGAAGTCATCCTGCTTGTCATTTCTTATAGCACAATAATATTCCATCACCATCATATACCACAGCTTGTTTAGCCATTCCCCGATTGATGGGCATTCCTTTGATTTCCAATTCTTAGCCACCACAAAAGAGCTGCTAGAAATATTTTTTTACAAATAGATTTTTTTCTCTTTAGGGATGATGTCTTTGGGATATAAATCTAGCAGTGGTATTGCTGGATCAAAGGGCATGCACAGGTCTAAAGCCCTTTGGGCATAGTTCCAAATTGCTCTCTAGAATGGTTGGATCTTTTCAGAACTCCACCAACAGTGGATTAGCATCCCAGCTTTCCAACATCCCCTCCAACATTCAATATTTTCCATTTTTATTACATTTGCCACTCTGATAGGTGTGAGGTGATACTTCAGAGTTGTTTTAATCTGCATTAAAAAGAGAGGAAAACCAAATTGTTTTTATTGAAAAGTAACAACAATAAAAGAACTCCCAAAGGAAAAATTCTCCAGGACCAGGATGATCTAGAAATAAACATTCAAAAGATTCATGTCAATATTACATAAATTATTGTAATAATAATAAGAAAAGAAGGCACCTTTTCTAACTCTCTCTAATATATATGATATTTTGATATCTAACTGAGGAGAGACAAAACATAGAAAGAAAACTACAGACTAATATCCCTAATGAATATTGACACAGAATTTCAAATAAAATATTAGCAAGTAGCCTACAATACCATACTAGAAAGCTTATACACTATGGCTTTATGCCAAGAATGCAGGGTTGCTTTTAAAAATAGAAGACTATAAAGAAAATCAATCATTTTAGTACTACAAATAAAAAAGCTTATGATTATATGAACAGAGAGACAGAGAGAGCTAGAGATAGAGAAAGAGATGGAGAGATTCAGAGACAGAGACAGAAAGACAGAGAGAGAGAGATGGACAGAAACATTTTCAGGCATTGCTAACATGAGAAATTTGTTTTGCTAGACTATACATGTTCATGATGAGGTTTTTTTTTTTTTTTGTTTTGTTTTATTTCATTTCATTTCATTTTGTTTTTGTCCAATAGGACCTGCAGTGGGAAGGAAAGATTATAAATGCATATAAAATAAATTAATTAATTAAGATAATATTTGTAGAACACTCAGCATAGTGCCAAGCATGTAGAGGTGTTTAAATAGATGCTTATTTCCTTCCTTCAAAAACTAAAAAAGAAATTGTGCTGAGTACATAACAAATGAATGTTACCTAATCTCTATTGGACCCTCACAGCTATAGGGAAATCTTTTTATTTCTCCTTAATTGATTGCCTATCTTTGTCTCCACAAAAACTTACAAACCTTCCCTTCTTAAGTCCCTCCAAACCTCCTCCTCCCTCCTTTCTTAGCTAACAACCTTGCTTCCATGATCAAATACTGGGTGGCCCAAATGTCATAGAGGAATTTAAAGCCTTAATAGCTCTTAAATAGACGCTCTCCTTTTCCAGTATTCTTATGCCTTAATCAGCCCAAAGTACTCTGGGATCCATGATACTGCCCTCCTGGATCTTTCTCAAATAAGAAACGTCTTCTCTTAATTGTGTATCTTTTACTAGATCGTCTTTATGCCTGGAATTCTCTCCTTTCTTAACTACCTTTCCTGCCTTTCTTGGCTTCCTTCAAGTCCCAACTGAAATCCTACCTTCTATTAGAAGTTTTTCTTTATTTTCTTTGAGGCTAGTGCCTTCCCTCTGTGATTATCTCCATTTATCCTGTATATATCTTGTTTGTACACAATTGTTTGCATGGTATTTCCCCATTAAACTGTGAGAAGAGGGACTATTTTTTTTTTTTGCTTTGTTTCCATGCTTAGCACAATGCCTGGCACATAGTAAGTGCTTAATAAATACTTATTGACTGAACAACTTCCTAAGACAGTGCTCTCCAGCTACTCTCTGTGTACCTTTGTATTAGCAGTCCCAGGACTAGAATTTACCCTCTCCTTACTTCTACTTCAAAGTCTTTCTATCCCTTTAAGATGCAACTTGAGAACCATATCCCACATGATTCCTGATTCCTCCAACTGCTAGTGCCTTCTCTCATAAACTACCTTGTATTTAACTGTTTTGTAATTATTTGTGTTTATTTGCTTTATATTTTTGCTGTACTTAATATATATTTGTTGTCTCCTCAAATGGAATTTAACCCTCCTGCAAATAAGTATTATTTAATTTCTTTGTACTTGTATCTCTAGCACCTAGCATAATTTTGGGTTTGTAGTAGATTCTTTTTTTTTAATCATAAAAGTATTTTATTGTTTTCCAGGTAAATGTAAAGGTAGTTTTCAACATTTGTGTTTATAATATTTTTAGTTCCAAATTTTTCTCCCTCCCTTTCTTCCTTCCACCCTCGACAAGACAGAAAGCAATCTGATATAGATTACACACACACACATACACACACACACACACAATATCACATTAAACATATTTTGGGGTGGTGGTGGAGCTAAGATAGTGGAGGAAAGGCAGTGACTTGCCTGATCTCTCCCCAAGACCCCTCCAAATACCTTCAAGTAATGCCATAAGACAATTCCTGGAGCACTAGAACCTACAAAAATATGGGGTGAAATAATTTTTCCAATTAAAGACAATTTAGAAGGGCAGACCCAGTGCAGACCCAGCCCCATCCACAGCAAGCCATGAGCAGACCTTAGGAGCCTCTGAATCAGCTGCAGCAGTAATTGCTTCTGGAACTCAGCCCACAGACGGTAAGGGGGTCAAAAATTGGCCAAAAGGAGATTACAATGATCTCTTTGCCAGCACTGAGGCAGGACTCTATTCTTTTGCCCATACTCAGATCCAGGTCACAGTCTTGGGTGGCAGTCCCAGGTGGGGGAGGAGCACAAGTACACAAGAGCTTGCAGCCACAGTAAAAGAAGATTCTGTTTATAGTTCCAGTGCAGAAAAGCAGGCCTGTAGTTGCTTGCAGACCAGAGCACAGGCCAGGAGAGTGGTAAACACATCTCTCCTTAATTCATACCACCTTGGAAGAACTAAAAACTTACAAGTCCCTAGAATATGTCTAAAAACAGCTATACAAACCTCCTGAAGCTTGGGACAATGTACTCTCCAGCCCAGAAGTAGTGTTCCACTTTAACAAAGAGTTAAAAGTCAAGAAACAGGCTGAGAAAATGAGCAAACAAAAAATTCTGACCCTAGAAAGTTTCTATGGTGACAAAGAATATCAAAATATACCCTCAGAAGAAGATAACAAAGTCAAAGCTCCTATATCCAAAGCTTCCAAGAAATATATGAATTGGTCTCAGACCATAGAAGGGCTCAAAAAGGACTTTGAAAATAAAGTAAGAGAGGTGGAGGAAAAAATGGAAAGAGAAATGAGAGTGATACAAGAAAATCATGAAAAAAAAATCAACAGCTTGGTAAAGGAGACACAAAAAATACTTAAGAAAATAACACCTTAAAAAACAGACTAGGCCAAAGGGTAAAGGAGGTACAAAAAGCCAATGAGGAAAAGAATGTCTTGAAAAGCCGAATTGGCCAAATGGAAAAGGAGGTACAAAAGCTCTCTGAAGAAAATAACTCCTTAAAAATTAGGATTGAGCAAATGAAAGCTAATGACTTTCTGAGAAATCAAGACACAATAAAGCAAAACCAAAAGAATGAAAAAATAGAAGGCAATGTGTAATATCTCCTTGGAAAAACAACTGATTTGGAAAATAGGTTCCCAAGAGATAATTTGAAAAATTATTGAACTACCTAAAATCCATGATCTAAAAAAAAAAAAAAAGAGCCTAGATATCATCTTCCAAGAAATTGTCAGGGAGAATTGCCTTGATATTCTATAACCAGAAGGTAAAATAGAAATGGAAAGAATCCACCAATCACCTCCTGAAAGAAATCCTACAATGAAAACTCCCAGGAATATTATAGCCAAATTCCAGAGCTCCCAGGTCAAGGAGAAAATACTGCAAGCAGCAAGAAAGAAACAATTCAAGTACTGTGGAACCATAGTCAGGATACCACAAGATTTAGCAGCTTCTACATTAAAGGAACAGAGGGCTTGAAACATGATATTCCAGAGGACAAAGGAACTGGGATTACAACCAAGAATCACCTACCCAGCAAAACTGAATATAATCCTTCAGGAGAAAAAATCGGAATTCAATGAAAGAGAGAACTTTCAGGCATTCATGATGGAAAGACCTGAGCTGAATAGAAAACTTGACTTTCAAATACAAGACCCTAGAGAAGCATGAAAAGGTAAACAGGAAAAAGAACCCATAAGGTATATTAAAAGGTTAAACTATTTACATTCCTACATGGGAAGATGATACTTGTAACATAAGAACTTTCTCATTATTAGGGCAGGTGGAGGGAGTATATTTAGACAGAGGACACAGATATGAGTTGAATATGAAGGGATAATATCTTTAAAAAATAAAATTAAGGGGTGGGAGAAAGGGAAAGGGGGAGGTGGAATGGGGTAAAGTGTTTCGCATAAAAGAAGCAAGAAAAAGCTTATACAATGAAGGGGAAGATGGGGGGAGATGCTGGGGAGTGAGTTAACCTTACTCTCATCAGAATTGGCTCAAAGAGGGAATAACATACACACTCAATTGGGTATAGTAATTTATCTTACCTTGCAGGAAAGTAGGAGGGGAAGGGAATAAGGGGCAGGAGGTGATAGAAGGGAGGGTATGTTAGGGCAGTGGGCAGTCAGAAGCAAAAGACCTTTGAGGAGGGAAAGGGTAAAAAGAGATAGATAATAGAGTAAATAACATGTGGAGGGAGTAGGATGGAGGGAAATTCAGTTAGCAATAGTAACTGTGAAATAATGAGCAGGATGCTCTCAGAAAAACCTGGAAAGACTTACATGAGCTGATGCAAAGTGAGATATATTGTATACAAAGTAACAGCAATATTGTAAGATGATCAGCTGTGAATGACTTCACTATTCTCAGCAGTGAAATGATCCAATACAACTGTGAAGGACTTATTAAAAATGCCATCCATCTCCAGAGAAGGAACTGATGGTGTCTGAATACAGATTGAAGCACATTTTTTTAGTTTCTTTTTCTTAAATTTTTTTGTCTGTTTTCTTTTACAACCTAATTTGGAAATATTTTGCATGACTACACATGTATAACATATTGAATTGCTTGCATTCCTAAGGGGGGAGGGAGGAGGAAAGAGAATTTGGAACACAAAGTTTTTAAAATGGGCATTAAAATTGTTTATACATGTAATTCGGGGAAATAAAATTCTAAATAAATGGGAAAAAAGATCCAGCTGAAAAAATCACCATTATCAGTCATGTTGTGAAAGAGGAATCAGAACAAAAGGAGGAAACCTCAAAAACCAACCAAACAAAAAAAAACAACAAAAAAGTACAAACAGTATAGTTAAGTCTGCATTCAGATTCCACAGTTCCTTTTTCTAGATATGGAAAGCATTTTCCATCATGAGTCCTTTGGAATTGTCTTAGATCATTGTATTGCTGAGAAGAGCCCAACCTAGCTCCCCTCTTTTTCTTTCTTTTCTTTTCTTTCTTTCTGTCTTCCTTTATTTTTCTTTGTTCCTTTTTTTTTAGTAGTAAATTCTTAATAAATCCCCGGGGGGGCAGCTAGGTGGCACAGTGGATAAAGCACTGGCCCTGGATTCAGGAGGATCTGAGTTCAAATCCGCCCTCAGACACTTGACACTTACTAGCTGTGTGACCCTAGGCAAGTCACTTAACCCCCATTGCCCCACAAACAAAACAAAACAATAAATCCCCGATCAACTTTTGAGAATGAAACAATTACTAGTGCAAAGACAGTGAGTGAGGAGGTGGAGTGCATTATCTGAGGAAGAAAGAGAAAGTCTGCTTGGCTGTATCAAAAAATATAAAGGGGTAGTAAGGTCTAACGAAGCTAAAATGATAGATTGGGGCCAGGTTATGAGGGGCTTTAAAAATTAAAGAAGTTTATACTTGATCCCAGAGGTAATAGAAAGACATTGGAGTTGATTGAGGGGAAGGGGTTACATGGTGTCATCTGTCTTTAATGATAATTACTTTGGCAGCAGGATGAAATTACTAATGAAATTACAGATATTTGATATATTGAACTATTAATATTTTATTAGAAAATTAGGTTTTCCTTAAATAATAACATAACTATTTGCTATATTATTAAATTATTTAAAATATCTTGTTTCCAATTTTTTATAGTAATGGACTTCCTATTCTTTAATGGTAACTAATGGAAAAATATAATGTGATTTACCAATATGTAATAACTGTAGATTATTTTTTAAAGGATTTAACACTCTCTGAATGACTCCAAGCTTTCCCAAGAAACACAGACCCATTTTTTTTATTAATTGTATTCTACTGGTGTTATTGTATGGCTACAAGTAATGGAATACTATAGTTTCCAAAGTATTAAAATTAATATCACTTAGAGGACAATGGAGATATGTTAAGGGCATGTGAACGGTCTGCAACCCTTAGTAAATAAGAAATTATGAAAAAGAACTAGAGCAGGTGATATAACCAAGGAAATGTACGATTAAAAACAAGAGGATCTGTGCCCATGAAAAGAGCAAGAAATAGCCAACCTATGGGCTCCACTGTTACCCTCCTGATTTCAGGAGAAAATGAGGAAGGACCATAGAATATTGGGTTGTGCCTCTGTAATTTTACTGTTGTTTTTCTTTTGTGCAGAGGATCATGACATCAGGAGATGATGTCATGACTTGCAGTGAATTGGATTTAAGTGAGAGAGGCTGTACAAAGTCACCAGCCTCACTCTCTCCTCCAGAGCCATCTAGGTTCAGTGGCCTTTTAAAGTTAAGGTCTTTTCTAGGTTGTGCCTCTGTAAAGAATTTACAGAAAGAATGAAAAAGGATCAAAGTTGATAGGCAGGTGTGGATAAGTCACAATCTGCACCTAGCTGCCCGTTTCTTTCTTTTTTTTTTTTCCACATTGATGATATCTCACAGGTTCATTTGAGCATGTTTACTTCTCAGGTTATATTTTCTGTGCTTTGTATTCAAAGATACAGCTATTGAATGTACAGTCCAAAATGGAATGTTGAGTACTTCCCTATTGCTTAAAATTGTTATTAAACAAACAGTTAAATATTTTAAAAGTAAATTATAGGGGCATCTAGGTGGTGCAGTGGATAGAGCACTGGCCCTGGAGTCAGGAGGACCTGAGTTCAAATTTGACCTCAGACACTTAACACTTATTAGCTGTGTGGCCCTGGGCAAGTCACTTAACCCCAATTGCCTCACTAAAAAAAGAAAAAAAAAGAAAATTATAGGTGATTCTTACTTTATAGAAGAGACATATTCTTGAAAACTTTGGCTATTCAACAGAACCTTCTGCTATGTGACAGATAGAGAAGACAATGAAATAACTCTTTTAATTTTTCTACTGGAGTAAAGTGATGTGACATGTATGCAGATAAGTATAATATAAGGTAGCATATGATAATGTGAAGGTGAGAATCCAAGCAAAATTCTCTTAAAAATTAGAGGAGGAAAAGAACATTTTCAACTTCATGTATCAGGGAAGATATCATGGAAGAAGTAGTAACTGGATTTAAATTTGAAGGAAGATAAGGCTTCTGGATGAGTGACTTCTGGCTGGGGACATGGTTTATGCAAATATCAAAGTGGATTATAATATTTTAAGGTCAGGGAACAGCCAGTGGTAAAGTTTGACTGAAACATAGAATATATGAAATGGTGTAATGTGAAAGGCAACTAGAAGGGTAGATTAGAATTAGATTGTGGATGGCCTTAAAACCCAGGCTAAGAGTTTATGTTTTATATGAAAGAACATTTTGGGAAGAGAAATAATATGGTCAGACCTTTGTTTTAGAGAGAGACAGTGGAAAGAATGTTGAACTTGCAGTAATTAGCGGGTAGGGTTTTAATCCTTCCTCTCACATTTATTTATGTCACCATGGACAAATCATTAATCTTTCTGAAACTGTCTCTTTTCACAATAAAGGAATTACTTACATTGTATTGAAGAGCTTTAGCAATGTGACAAGAATTTTATTCACAAAGCATTTTAAGGTGGGTGCTCTTTGACTCCTAGTTGATGGTCATTTGTATGATTTTCAGCTTTGATTCCTGTCTGACTGATGCAGGGTTCTAATCTGTATAGGTACATTTAGCTTTGAATTGAATTTCTAGGCTGGGCATCAGACAGGCGAGTGATCTGTGATTGCATGACTCCAAAACAGGCTGTTTGTTTTGTTTTGTTTATGGGGTGAGGCAATTGGGGTTAAGTGACTTGCCCAAGGTCACACAGCTAGTAAGTGTTAAGTGTCTGAGGCCATATTTGAACTCGGGTCCTCCTGAATCCAGGGCCGGTGCTCTATTCACTGCGCCACCTAGCTGCCCCTCCAATAGGTTGTTTGTAAAACTAGGTTCATATAGTCTTCCTGGAGACTGTGGTAATATCTTATTGGTCCTTTCAAATCTTGTACTTTACCTATCTATTGCCACAGTTTTGCTTTGCTTGTGGAAAATTCACTTAGGGCAACATTGGCCAGTAAGCTAATTGAATTACTGATGGCTAGGTCCTGGACAGTGAAAGGATAAAATGACTGTGTGGGATTCCCCTACTGGAAAATTGAATATTTGAATGTTATAAAACAGCCATAGAAGAATGGTGCACTTAAGTTGTGCAGTAGATAAACATTGGGCCTGGAGTCAGGAAAATCTGTGTTCCAATCCAGCCTCAGACACTAGCTGCATGACTCTGGACATGTCACTTAACCCATTTTGCCTCAGTTTCCTCAAATGGCAAACCACTCCAGGATCTTTGATAAGAAAAGCTCATATGGGGCCATGAAGAATCAGACATGACTAAGATGACTGAACAACAATGACACATAGCAGAATATAAATGATAAGCATTGGATATCATAATGAAAGTTATTTGCCTAGTTTTAAAAAGCCTTTGCTTTCTTATCTGCAAAATAAGGATACTTATAGAATCTGTCTCATGGATTCTTGTCAGGATCAAATAAGATAATGTATGTAACAGTGCCTTGAATAAGCAGTCACTCATTAAATGCTCATTGAATTTAATAATGTATGCAAAATGCTTTGTAAATCTTGTTAAGTGTTATACAAATATCAGAGGTTGTTATTTTGGAGATGGGGGACAGTTTTTTGATTGGAGATGGTAGGGACTGGGGTCAAAGATCCCAGTTAGGTAGTGTGATGTTTAAAATCTAATGTGTGGTCACCTTATTCCTGTTCCAAGTGTAGAGAAAACCAACTAGAGTTTACGTATAAATTAGAAGCTTTAGCACCAGTTTTAGGCATTAAGCATTTATTAGTGAAAAAGAGAACACCTGGGTCAGAAAGCCAAGAAAAAGCCTATCTACCCTAGAGGAGAGATAAGAGTTCAGCCTGGCCTGCTTCTTCTCCCAAGTCCTCCACCACGAAGCTGTTCGAGACAGGAACTAAGAGAGGAAGCTCTTTCTGCATCCCCAGAAGAGGCAGTCCTTACACACTACTTCTAGATAATTGGCTAGCATCACCCAAATCCATTGGTTCACTGGACTTGAGGGTGGTCCTGTGTTGAGATCAGCTGAGAAAAATACCCTCTTAAGGGGCAGGCAGGTATGGCTTCCAATGAATTAACTTTAAATGGGTCAATCAGCAAAGTCAATTAATCTCAGTCAATCCAATCAGTCCCAATCAATCCCAGCTGGGGCCTTTGGGTGTTGGCAAAGCCCATCATTTTCTTACAGTATCTATTATAATAATTTAGATGAGAAGTGATAAAGACCCGAATTAGGGTGGCATGAATAGGGGAGAACTGTGAGAAATAATGTAGAAATAGAAACAATAAGACATGGCAGTATATATGGGAAAGGGCATTCTGGATCATTAAATGGATGTTGTTGGTGACATTTAAAGAAATAAGAAAGTTAGAAGAATCAGGTTTCAGGAAAGATGATTCCAGTTTTCGACATGTTGAGTTCGAGGTGCCTTTAGAACATCTAAAGTGGAAATTTTCAGCAGGTAAAGATGCAGCACTGTCATTCAGGGAAGAGATTAAATTTGGATGTATAAGTTTTGGAATAAGCTGCATAAAGACGATAATTGAGAGCAGATATAATCAACAAGGGAAATCACCAAGTGCAGGGAGAAAATGGGGGCAGCTTAGTATAGAGCCTTGTAGGACAGCCAAACAGAAGATAGGAGGTCACTAAACCAATGGAAGATGCTGGGAAGAAGCAGTCAGACAAACAGGAAAAGAACCAGAAGAGAGAATTGTCACAGAAGCCAAGGGAGGAGAATATCCAGGAGAATGGATTGATCAAGAGTATCAAATGCTGTGTTAAAGTCAAGAGTTATGAGGAACATGTATGAGCATGCATGGAGATGGGCCTGTGTAGGTCATCTTATATGGCATTTGTGGGTTTGATCTGAGTTTTCCTATCTTCTTCTTGGGACACGGGTACTTAGTGTTAAAGTACTTTGGGATGATGCAGTATTCTCTTGGATCCTGTAATAATAGAAGGAAGAGGGACTTTATCAAAGAGGACTGATAACAGAGTCTGGAAGAGCTACCTAATCAAAAAACTTTAATGGAAGAGAGAACTTTTATTTTCACTTTCTTCCTCTCTCCTGAGTTTTTATACAACTTGGAGCTCTCTTTGGGAATTGGAAGGGGGAAAGTACACTTCCCCCCTACCTCGGCAGTTTGTATATATGCCACCTAGGTGAACCTGAGATAAGATCTCAAGAACCTGGCTATCCCTTCTTTATGTTTCTTTTCCTGAGCATAAGGGACCAAATGGTGTCAATGAGATGGACATTTCCAGCCTTAGAGGCAACCTTCAAAATTTGAGAAGTGTTATTTGGAGCCAACTGGCAGCAAGATGAATTTCCTGCAATTATATTTTTTCTCAGAGAAGGTGACCACTGAAAGGAAGATGGGCCCAAGCTAAGGCCTGGCTTGACAGTGGTATGGACCCTCAGGAACTCTCTATATTATTCAGATAATATAGAGTCAAGGTGAAGGTGAAGTGGTTGTTCACCAATTCCATAAGTTGTTTCATATTTTGACGTTTTAAGTATCAACCTTCTTGGAGAATACCACAGGATTTATGGGTTACTTAGGTCTTTGTCAATCCATGCATGTAAGATTTTTGAGTTTTAAGCATTTCTTTTGTGTGTAGGTGTGTTGTATGTTGAGGACTTTTCTATTTCCTTTAGGGATGCTATAGACATGAGCCAAATGTATCCTTTAAGCAAACTTCCCTCAGGTTCTAGACATGGGGTATAAAGAGCCAGAGACAAGAAAGAGCCTAAATGTTTTTTTCAGAAGCCAGTAACTTTCATATATGAACTGAGTATCAAGATGAACCCACTGTTTTGATCCTTTAGATGACATCTCTACTTCACAGCAAAGATCTGTTGTTTTATATGATAGCAGTTTTAAAAGATTTCCTAAATTCAAGGGAAAGTTTTTGTTTTGTTTTGAGACTAGGGGAGACCTAAGCATATTTGTAGGCAGCTGGGAAGGACAGATAATGATTACAGATGGGTGAGAGAATGATTGATTGGGCATCTCTGGAAGGAGATAGGAATAGATGAGATTTAGGATAGAAATTGGAAAGTTTAGCTTTGCAAGGAGAAGGCTCATCTCATCCTCTAAACTTGGATAAAAAGAGAGAATAGGTAAATATCTTTAGGGGTGGAAGAGAGAAAAAGGAGGTAATGAAAGATGGTCTCAGTCTTCTCATTGAAGTAGGAGGAGAGGTTTTGTACTAAGAGAGAAGTCAGGGAGATGGAATTGAATACTTGAAGAGAGGGGAAAAGGCCAAGAACTATCATAGAGGGAAGAGAATTAAAGATAATTAGAAGGATTGCTGGATAGCTATTAAGGCCCTACTGACATTAGATAAGATGAATTTGTAGTGGACTCAGTTCATATAATTCTGTGATTTACACAAACATTGTTCCATAGCTCAGAATAGGAAAGAAGGAAAATGGTGAGGTTGAAACAAGTTGGAGGATTATTTTGTGAAGGAAAAAGGGTCAAAGGTAGAAGACTATACCTTATTAAAGCAGTCAGCTATAAGGTTAAGACTAAAGTAAAGAGAGACCTAAGCGGGGCTGGTAAACAGAGTACAAGGAAGAAGTAATGGACTATAGGTTCCAGTGAAGAAAATAATAGGTATATGAGTTGTGATGAAGTAGAATAAATAGAAGAACAGATGATTGTGATCAACATGGGAAATATCAGATTTCAAGATCTTGTGAGTGGAACAGTTTTATGTTGGTAAAGTCTATGCTTTTTTATCCTATTGGTGGTTGAGGTAGTATTGAAACAGGATTTTTGGAAAACAAGAGTCAAGATTGATTAATTGGAAGCTAGGCTATTCAAAGAAATATCAGTGTAAATATTGGAGTCACCAGGGGTTGAGGTGGAACAGAAAACTGTGAACAAGGTAACCAATTCATTAAGGAAGGAAGAAGAGTGACCTGAAAGTTATAGATGACAGCAACAAGGATAAGGTGATAAACTTGGATAGTGTGAACTCCAGAGAAGCAGTTGTTGAAAAATAGAGGCAGAGAGAAGGTCTAGAAGTGGCAGTAGAGGGGCATGCTAACTCTTGCTCCTGGCTCTGTATTTGGGAAACCTAGGGAAGGAATGGCCAACATTGTAGAGGGCAGCAGAAATCTTTGGTTATGACTATCTTTATCTTTCAGCTTATTTTTAGGTTTTTGGCACTCATTCCTTCACGTTTTCAGAAAACCTCTCCTGATTCTTTTGATAAAATTCCAGCTTCCTAAAGGTGCTAGTGCCTATATCCTAGATATAAACCCATACTTCCAGCTTTGAGAATGAAATGGGTAGCTCGACTAAGAAAAAACCCAAAAGAAAATCTTATTCTAAAGTTATATTAAAAATCTCTTGATCAATCCAAATGAGAGTAAGACTTGGTGGTCTTCAAATATTCAGCTATAGTAACAGCTTATTCATCAATATAAAGTATCTCCAATAAATGCAATGTAATAAAAGTTATTTTAATAGATTAAAGAATCTCTAAGTTTATTAAAACTGACAAAATAGGCTCTTGTTTGGTTTCAATCTAATATAAATATTGCTTATCTCAACCATCCTGCTCAGAATTGATTCCTTCCTTCATCTAAAGGACCCATTATCAACTTTAATAAGTCCCAAATTGAGTCCAGTTAGAAAAATAGAATATATTACATCTCAAGTCTTCATCTTGTCTTTGTAAAAAAAAAAAAAAAAAGCTTTTTGGAATGGACAATTCAACCCAAATTGAAGAGAATTATATTAGCATATATACAGTTCCCAATGGCAACAAAGTTGAACCCCAGAGGTATAATGAGATAAGACATTGGAATTAAGAATTAAGTACTTATACTCGAGGCAACGTTGAACTTTAAGAAGGGATTTTTTTTAGAGGCATAACAAAGAAGATAGGGACCAGATCTACAGATCTACAATGGTTCAGGGAGTATCCACACTAATGAAATCACAGATATTTTCAAATATTGGATTCAATAAAACAAAGAGATAAAATGAATAGGAGATTCAAGATATTTCTAGGCTATCAATTCACCATAAAATGTGTTTACATAGAGAAAACATGATATTTGGACTTTTCTGTATTATTTTATTCACCGTAATAATGCATTTATATGGAGAAAACGTGGTGTTCAAGTTTTGCTATATTATTTTTATCATAGGTTTTTATGGATATGAATAGAGTATATATAACTGTCACCTATAGTGGGAAAAATAATCACCCAGAAAGCTATCACCATTCTCCAGCTGTCAAAAATTGAAATTAGGAAAATAAGTTAAAATTCAGAGCCCAGACTTTACAAACTCTCCCCCAGAGTATGAGAGGAGCCAGTTTTCATTGGAGCATGTAGGAATATCTCTACCTATCTCAACACAAAGCCATACTTATTTCTACGTGGTCTGTTACTACCTTTATATCTGGATCTCATAGTCCACAAAAGATGCATGGCTTAGCACTGAATAGGAAGTGAATAGTTATAGCATAACTGCAATAGTCTTTCCATCGTCTTAAAGTCTGTCACGCTAAACACATATGCACGTATAAACACACATAAAGTGCCAAGCAAAGTTAAAGCATTCAAGATATTGTTACGGTAGTGGGGAGTACATGGAGAAAGGTGGGGATTCTTAGAGACAAAAGTGCATAGGCTTGAGACTATGAGCAAGGTATTGACTAGGATTTTTCTGCCCACACAGGGGTTGGGGAATACAGCTAGATGATACACTAGTTGATTTGGTTTTACCTTGGGTTTACTCTAGCCAAGGTACTTAAGGGAAAGAAACATGTTAAATATAATATGTCCTAAACAAAACCCACTATCTCTCCCTTCAAACTCTTTCTTCTTTCAAATTTCCCTATTACCACCATCCTCCCAGTCTGCAATCCAGGTGCCATTCTCAAATCTTCACTTTCTCTCACGCACTATATTCTACCTTTGGAAAGACCTATTGATTTCACCTTTGTAGCATCCTTAATATGTCCCCTTTTTTCCCTTTGGTATTTCCACCACCCTGGTGCAGGTCCTATTCTGCTGGACTATTACAAAACTACTGGTGGTTTTGCCTGCCACAAGTCTTCACTCTAGTCTATCTTCCATTTTGTTGGTCAAAATGCTTTTCCTAAAGCACATGTCCAGACATTTTTGACTAATGCTGCTAATTCCCCTTCCTTATCACCCTGCATCCCCTGTCCCATTAATTCCTTTGATGTTCTTCACCTTTTGGTTTTCCAGAACAATTTTATTCTTTTTTTTTTAGTTCTCTAAAGTAGCTTTTTGGTGGCTTGGATGATAATGACATTCAAAAGGTATATTCATTTAGGTAGTATTGTCCCTTTTATTACATTCTCTTGGTCCATGTATGAACAATGAATATTTCTCCAATTACTTAGATATAATTTTATTTGAGGAGCATTTTTTTTGGAAAAGCAGTTTAATTTCTTCAAAGGTCATAAATTTCTTTTTTTATGATGTTATTTTTTATTTAGAATTTTATTTTCCCCCAATTACATGTAAAAACAATTTTTAATATTCATTTAAAAATTTTGTGTTGCAAATTCTCTTCCTTCCTCCCTTTCCCCCTCTCCTTAAGAAGGCAAGCAATTCAATATAAATTATACATGTGTAGTCATGCAAAACATTTCCATAATAATCAGAATGTTTTCACAACAGACAAAAAAACCTTAAGAAAAATTAAATTTTAAAAAATATGCTTCAATCTGTATTCAGACACCATCAGTTTTTTCTCTGGGGATGAATAGCATTTTTCATAATAAGTTCTTCTTCAGAGTTCTCTTGGATCATTGTATTGCTGGGAATAGCCAAGTCATTCAGAGCTAATCATCTTACAGTATTGTTACTTTGTACACAGTACATTTCACTTTTCATTAGCTCATGTAAGTCTTTTCAGGTTTTTCTGAGAGCATCCTGCTTATCATTTCTTATAGTACAATAGTGTTCCATCATGATCACATGCCACAATTTATTCAGTCATTCCCCAGTTGATGGTTTTTCATCAATTTTGAATTCTTTGCCACCAGAACAGAGCTGCTATAAATATTTTTTGTACACATAGGTCCTTTTCTTTCTTTTTTTTTTTAAGTCTTTTTTGGGTACAGACCTAGTAGTGGTATTGCTGGGTCAAAGAGTATGCATGGCCATAATTCTGAATTGTTCTACAGAATGGCTGAATCAGTTTACAGCTTGACCAACAGTGCATTAATGTCTCGTTTTCCCCATATCCTCTACAACATTTTTCATTTTCCTCTGCTGTCCTATTATCCAATCCAATAGGTATCAGGTAGTACCTCAGAATTGTTTTGATTTGCATATTTCTAATCAATAGTTAGAACTTTAAAACAAATATGGCTATAGATTCAATCATCATCAGCATCTTACCTAACCCTTGCCTCTGCTTCAAAATTTTTTCACAATTACTATTGTTAACTGTTTCCCTCCATCTTATTCCCTTCCCATGGTATTTACTCTATTTTCTATCTTCTTTTACCCTATCCCTCCTCAAAAGTATTTTGCTTCTGACTGCCTCCTTACCCGCTCTGCCCTCCCTTCTTTCACCCCTCCCTCCTTGTCCCCTTCCCCTCCTACTTTCCTGCAGGTTTAGATAGATTACTCCACCCAATTGAATGTGCATGTTATTCCCTCCTTGAGCCAACTCTGATGCGATTAAGGTCTTTGAGCTAATTCTGATGAGTGTAAGGCTCATTCACTGCCCAACTGCTCCCGCATCTTTCCCCCCACTCCATAAGCCCTTTCCTGCTTTTTTTCATGTGAGATTTCCCCTCATTCTACCTCTCCCCTATCCCCTCCACCAGTGGATTCCTCTCCCCTCTCAATTTCCCCCCAAAGATGTCATCAGGGGGCAGATAGGTGACACAGTGGACAAAGCACCTGCCCTGGACCCAGGAGGCCCCAAGCCCAAATCTGACCTCAGACACAAGACACTCACCAATCCCAACCACCACCACCTCCCCCCCCCAAAAAAAAGATAAACAAAAAATAAAGGCTTAACAGATATCATCTCTTCATAATAAATTCCCACCTGTGCCCTCTGTCTAAATTTATTCCTATCATCTGTCCTAATACTGAGAAAGTTCTTATGAGTTAAAAGTATTATCTTCCCATGTAGGAATGTAAACAGTTTAACCTTTTAACATCTCTTATGATTTCTTTTTCCTGTTTATTGTTTTATGCTTCTCTAGGGTCTTGCATTTGAAAGTCAAATTTTCTATTCAGTTAAGATCTTTTTATCACAAATATCTGAAAGTCTACTTTTTTCATTGAAGTCCCATTTTTCCCCTGAAAGATTATAATCAGTTTTTTTGGGTAGGTGATTTTTGGTTGTAGTCCCAATTCCTTTGCCCTCTGGAATATCATATTCCATGCCCTCTGATCCTTTAATGTAGAAACTGCTAGGTCCTGTGCTATCCTGACCATGGCTCCACAGTATTCGAATTGTTTCTTTCTGGCTGCTTGAAATATTTTCTCCTTGACCCAGGAGCTCTGGAATTTGGCCATAATATTTTTGGAAGTTTTCATTTTGTGATCTCTATCAGGAGGTGATCATTGGATTCTTTCAATTTCTATTTTACCTTCTGCTTCTAGAATATCAGGGCAATTTTCCCTGACAATCTCTTGGAAGATGATGTCTAAGTTTTTATTTTGATCATGGTTTTCAGGTAGTCCAATAATTTTCAAATTATCTCTCCTGGATCTATTTTCTAGGCCAGCAGTTTTTCCAAGAAGATACTTCACACTACCCTCTATTTTTTATTCATTTGGATTTGCTTTATTGTGTCTTGGTTTCTCATAAAGTCACTAGCTTCCATTTGTTCAATCCTAATTCTTAAGCAATTATTTTCTTCAGAGAGCTTTTATATCTCCTTTTCCATTTGACTTTTCAAGCTGTTGACTTTTTTCTTGTGAATTTCCTGCATCACTCTCATTTCTCTTTCCATTTTCCCCCTCTACCTCTCTTACTTTATCTTCAAAGTCCTTTTTGAGTGCCTCTATGGCCTGAGACCAATTCATATTTTTCTTCAAAGCCTTGGATGTAGGAGCCCTGACATTGCTATCCTCTTCTGAGGGTGCACTTTGATTTTCCTTGTTACTAAATAAACTTTCTATGGTCCTCACCTTTCTTTGCCTGCTTATCTTGCCCCTCTTTCACTTGACTTTTAACTCCCTCTTAAAGTGGAGTCCTGCTTCCAGGCTGCACTGTCCCAAGCTTCAGGGGTTCCCAGGGGGTACAATTTAAGGAGGGGCCGGTTCTTCCTTTGCCTTGCCTCTGCTCTGGTCTGTAAATAACCCTAGGCCAACTTGCTAATTAACCAGGCAACAAAATTTTGTTTGTTGTGGTCGTTAGCTCTGATGATCCTATGCCTCTCCCCCGACTTGTGCCTCTGCCACTCAAGATTTCTTCCTGGTTCCCCGCTGGGGTAGGGTATACAAATTCCCCCTCAGCTCCCACAGAAACCCCTGTAGTCTCCCCTGGGTCAGCCTGTCAGCCCTCTCACCAGACCATGAGCTTAGTTCTAGAAGATGCCAGCACTGCAGGTGATATGGAGGCTTGGGGGTAAATTTCTTTTTTTTTTTCTTTTGGTGAGGGAGTTGGGGTTACGTGACTTGCCCTGGGTCACACAGCTAGTAAGTGTCAAGGGTCTGAGGCTGGATTTGAACTCATGTCCTCCTGAATCCAGGGCCAGTACTCTATCCACTGTGCCACCTAGCTGTCCCGGGGGTAAATGTCTCTGGTGTACCCTGCCTGGGGATGGATTTGTGTCAGCCTGACTGCAGGGTTGGACTGCACTCCCAGCCTAACACAGCAGCCCCCTCTTGCCAAACTTCTAAGCTGTCTTTGGCTGGAAAATGATCTCAGCCCATCTTTTTGTGGGTTCTGGTGCTCCAGGAGTTGTCTTATGGCTGTGTTTAGAGTTTTTTGGAGTAATTGTGTCAGGAACTCTGAGTGCTTACTGCCTTTCCTCCACCATCTTGGCTCTGCCCACTACTTAGCTATTTTTTTCTAATAGTTTATGCATTATTGGAATTGATTGTTCTATTTTTCTTTTAAAAATTCATAGAATTTGCTTATAAACTCATCTCATTCTGGATTTTTAAAAAATTCATTTATGTCTTATTCAATTTCCTTTTCTTTCATTTCTCACCTGGCTGCACTATTTTGAGACTTATTTTACTTTTCTACTATATTCCAGACAGCTCATTATTGGGAAAATCTAATCAGCCTGAAGATTGAATAAACTGGGAGCTATAGTCACAGCCTTGCCACATGGGCAGCCCTGGTCATAGGGTTGTCTTCTCATTGGACTGAAACAGCAGTGGATTTTGGTAGCCTGCTGGGTGTCTGATCAGACTTCTTAAGGATTGCACTGCTCACCTTCTGGTTGAGGATGGAGCTAGAAAAGGTGTCCCCCAAATTACCTGCTTCACCTAACTTTGACTTGCTTACTGGGGTAGGTCAGAATCCTACCCTGCAGTCAAAACACAAAAACATGTACAAAAACTTTTGTGAAGATGATTCTCCTCACCATTGGTAGATGGAAAGTGCATGTACTTATAGACAATAAGAAATCCAGTAGACCCGAAAGATGAATAGCTCTTGTGAGAGAACTCTGCAGGTATTGCATCCAAATAGCAAGCCTAAGTGAAACAAGGCTGGCAGGTGAAGGCCAGTTTGCCAAAGTCAGAGCTGGATACACATTTTTCTGGAGTGGCAAAAGTTATGAGGAATACCAGGAAGCTAGCACAATTTAATCTAGTCAACAATCTTGTATGCCTCCCAAAAGGAATGAGCAATAAATAGGTTATTGCTACTTGTCGGAAAGTGCCATGCCACCTTTATCACTGTGTATACTCCCACTATGACAAATGCTGATGAGGTCAAAGAAACATTTTATGAAGACACAAAGATATCATTATCAATGTGTAAAAAGAGGACAGGTTTGTAATTGTGGGTGACTTAAGTGCTTGAGTAGGCATGGCTGGAAGTCCTTGGGAGGAACAGTGTTGGAAACAGTAACAGCAATGATTACTTAGTATTGAAGATTTATATATCTCATGACCTTATCTCCAAAACTGTCTTCTATTTACCTAAATGCAATAAAATTTCATGGATGCACCCTTGCAGCAAACATTGGCATTTAATAGACTATGTCCTTGTAAGGAGAAGGGATAGACAGGAAGTAAGAGTGACAAAGATGATATATGGCATGGAATGCTGGATCAATTATAGACTTGTCCTCTCCAAGCTAAGTATTCCATTTAACAAAAGTGGTGGCCCTGAGGCATGATGACTATCAGAAGACTCAGTGTCAACAGATTAGAGCCCTTCTCCATGTGTGAACTTGGAAGGAAAGCTGAGCCAACATACTGTTGGTAACAGTGGAGCAGAAAAGGAGTAGGCATCTTTCAGAGCTTTGGTATACTGTGCCACATTTACTCATCTGGGCAAGAACACTTGCAAACACCAGAATTAATTTGCTGAAAATGATAGGAAATTTAGAAGCTACTAAATGAAAAACAAGATCTTTAGAGGGTCTATCAGCAGGATAGTTCTTCTGTCTCTAAAAAGGCAGTGTTTAATTCCATCAAAAATAAAGTGAAAGCAAAGCTTAGAGAGATGTAGGATTCTTGGCTTAGTAACAAGGCAGATGAAATTCAGTTTTACACTTATAGGAGCAATATAAAGTGTTTTTATCGTGCCTTGAAAGTTATTTAGGGGCTAACAGTCTTTGGTGCAGTTCAACTACTCAGCACTGATGGAGCCCCATTGAACAGTGGTAAGGACATGATCCTAGAGAGATGGGCTGAACACTTCCATACTTAGAATCTAACTTTGTTGGGAGAAACACATTATTCAATATGCTCTCCCTACTCTCCCTCATGCCTGACTCTTCCCAATCTGTTCAGGAAAACAGTTCCCTCCTCAAACTTAGTCATACTTCAGCACTTGCTTGCCCAGAGCAACCCTAAGAGCATGGGAAATGTTGGACATTGAGACCCAGACAGAGGTGGGAAACTGGTAATGGTGAGCATATAAGAGATAGATGGGAAATCAGGGTCTTCCAGGTTCTCAACATACCATCATTAACCAATGCTGAAACCCCTGACCATTTACCTCAGGTTGAAGTCAATCCGTCCCTAGCCTAACCTCAAACTAAGGAAGAGGTTTTGAATGCCAGTGAGTTTATTTCATGTGGCAAAGCACTAGGTGCTGATTCCATTTCAACAGAGATCTACAAAGGTAAGGGGTCTACTGCTCATACAAAAACTGGTAGAAATCTGGGTTATATGTAAGAGGAGGTTATTCCCCAGGAGATCAAGGATGCCTCTGTTGTCCATCTATATGATAAAGAAAAAGAAATAGGTTTTCCTGTGACAAGCACAGAGGGGTCTCTTTCTTAGTCTTTGCCAAGAAGATTCTTGCCAGATTTCTCCTTAATTGACTGACCTGGAAGATGGTCATCTACATGAGAGCCAATATGGCTTCATAAAGGGCCAAGGAATGGTCAATATGTTTGCTTCTTAACAACTCCAGGAGAAAGGCCACAAATATAACAGAGGTCTGTATACATTTGTTGATCTGACCTTTGATACTGTCAGTGGTGAGGACCTATGAAAAATAGTGGCAAAATATGGTTGCCCAGAGAAATTCACCAGTATTGTATACCAGTTTTGTGATGGAATGCTTGCAAGGGTTCTGGATAATGGACTGTGCTCTCATACTTTCCTAGTCACCAATGGGGTGAAGCAGAGCTGCATGTTTTCTCTCAGGCTCTTTAGCATAATGTTTTCAGCAATACTGTCAGACACCTTCAAAGGAGGAAAAAAATGGCATCAAGGTCAACTACTGCCACATCGATGGTAAATTATTTAACCAGAAAATGCTACAAGCTAAGACTAAAATTGAGGAAGAGTTGGTATGTGACTCTTTGTTTGCAGATGATTGTGTATTCAATCTAACCTCTGAGGCTGAGATGCAACAAAATACAGATGGACTCTCTACTGCTTGTGCTAATTTTGGCTACACAATTAACAGCAAGAAAACAGAGGTTCTCTGCCAGCCAGAACCACACCATCCATACATGGAACCATCAGTTACAGCAAATGGAGAAATTGTGGATGTTGTGGCTAAGTTCACTTACTTTGGCAGTATACTTTCCAGAAACGTACACATACATGATGAGGTTGATGCATGCATTGCCAGAGCTTGCTTATCATTTTGGAGGCTCCAAAGGAAAGTGTGGGATAGTAGAAGGATTAGACTGCCTACCAAACTTAAGGTCTACAGAGCCATTGTGTGGACCTCATTGTTGTATACCTATGAAACCTGGACAGTCTACCAGTGCCATGCCAGAAAATCGAACCACTTCCATTTAAATCATCTTAGGGAGATTCTGAAGATCACTTGGGAAGATAATGTATAGATACTGAGGTCTTTTCTTGAGCTAAACAGCCAAGTATTCAAACTCTGTTGCAGAAAACACAACTCCGATGAGCTGGCCATGTTGTTCAAATGCCAAACATAACATTTGCCTAAAATTTTATGTTATGGAGAAATGACACAAGGCAAATACTTACATGATGGTCAGAAGTGATACAATGACACTTTCAAGATCTCTCTGAAGAACTTCTGTATCAATTGTGAGACATAGGAGATACTGACACAGGCTCATGACATGCTCACATCAAAGAAGGCATTGTGCTTTATGAGCAAGGTAGAATTGTGGTAGCTCAAAAGAAACATGAGATGCACAAATTAAGAGACATTTCCCTCCCAAATGGTCATATGGACTATTTCTGCCTTACCTGTGGTAGAGCCTTCTGTGCTTATATTGGTACAATCAGCCATAGCCAGGGCACCCTGTACATTTACTCCAACATCATGATATCCTTTTGGACCTCTTTGAGTCTTGAAGGACTAACAGCAACACAGGGTTACTGTGAGGAGTCAGTGAGACAATATATGTATAGTGCTTTGAAAACCTTAAAGCAATATATAAACGTCAGGTATTATTATTATTCTCCTCCTACAGTTTTATGGTTGGAAGAATTAAAAAAAAACTCCTATAAGTAGCCTACAAATTTCTGATTGCTTCAAAAGGTAAATAAGGGAAAGAGAAAATGTGAATGTCCTTTATGATGGTTCCAGATGTATAATAGAGAGGAAACAGAATTTAATGTGTATTTCTTGGCTTTGGCAGACTAATGTTTTGGTTTTTTGAAAGCTAAGGCACAGTGATCTATACCTTCATTATATTCTGCAAAGTGGCTAGAGCTATTTTGTCATGCTATTGATGATAAGTTATACAAATTCTGTGTGAACTGCAACTCTTTGATATAATGAGAAAGACAACTTAAAAACTTTCCAGAAAATAAAATCAAATTTATCTCACATTTATCTAGCTAAGCATTTTCTTTTACAGGTTCAGCTCACCAAATAAAACTAAACACCAAAAGGACAAAATCTCAACTTGAAAGGCATGAGCCTTCTTTTAGAAGGTTTACTTAGTTTGAGATTTATAGCTGTGTGCCCACTACATGGTCTTTGGGTTCATTTACAAAATTAAAAACATAATTTCTCAAAACAATATACCATTATGTTTAATTTCTTACCACAGTCTAAACAGTAATTTTGATATACTCAGACTAAGGTTGTTTCAGAAACAATTACTGTGGGAGATAGAAGGCATTAACAAAATTATTCTCACAGATTTCAATTTTTGCTCTATGCTTAGTTGTTTTTATTTATTTATTTCTTTTTATGTAACTAACTATACCAAGGGGAAAATAACAATTAATGTGGAGGTTAAAGAAAAACATCCCTTCTTTCCCACAAGGTGGTGCTGTGGTTCTTTTACTGTTCCCCAAATCTCCATATAGCTATTTCACACTTCCCCTCCTCCGCTCAACCTTTCTCAGGTGATCCTCCAGCAGATTCTAGTATTAAATGAGAAATCATTTCAAAGGAAACTGGATACTTTCCGTTTTGAAGTAAGTTGCAAGCAATTCAAAAGTCTCTGTTTAGACTGCTTGAAATGAGTTTTTTCCTTAGGTTGTTTAAGAAAGATTTATTACTCTATACAGGGTTCAGTATAGTCACCTCCAGTGAACATTTTTAATGCAAAGCAAAGTTTTACAGTTTACTTTAAAAATGTTTCATGAAAATAACATATGTATGAGACTAATTTTAAAACAGAAATAACAAACAGCATATGGAGCTCAATCATGTATCTTAATGTTCTAATATCCTAATAAAAGTATAACCCAGTATCGTCAGTATATTTAGCCTCTCTCTGCAAATTGACTTTCAAAATAAAGGACTTTAATCTAATCTCAACATATATTTTATACAATCAATTCTCAGGCAGATAGTGTTTGATTTATTTAAGAGGTGACCCTCTTTTATTTTTTATGATAGTCAACTATCTCTGTAATTAATGATTCAGACAATTAAAAAAAATTACATTCTTTTGTTGTTATTATTTGCACATTTGTGCATTAAATACTGCACCTAATTTTCTCTCACCTTTTAATGGTTCAAAATGAATTCATGGAGCCATAATGTGTCAGTATGGGGAAACTTAACATGTTTGGGTAATATTTTCCTAGGTTTTGAAGACCACAGAAGGGAAAGCAATGACAATTCTGCATTTTCTCTCAAAAAACTTCTTTTTGTCATTCTAAGGAAAAAAATAATGTTGGGATGCATAGACCAGTTGTGGTGCATTTTGTGATATTTTGAAAAATTTTATGATGTACTTCTAAAGTCGTTCTAAGTTTTCTCAGGAGAGGCCTGAACACAATTCGTTAGGATTATACTTCCATGCTCAGGAAGAGGAAGAGAAGGAAAGGGTTTTTTGGAAAACCTTTTTAAAAAGTATATAATTCGATTGCATATATTTTTAGTCCCATTTGGCACGTTGCTTAGTTTTGTTGAACTGCTTTTTACTTCCTTTCTTTTAAAATCTTTGTTATAAGGGAAGATTCTTTGAGTGGGAAAGGGGGAAATGGGATATTTAAAAAAATGATGATGTAAAAACTAAGCAGCAATAATTCTTTAAAGAATAAGAATGATGAATACAGAAAGAAGGTGAGAAGGGAGGAATGAACTAAAGGGGACAAAAAAGGAAAAGGAGATAAAGAGAGAAAAGGTAGAATAGGGAAGATGGAGCAGAGGAGTAAAGAGAAAATAAAGAAGCAAGAGGAAAAGAGAACCAGATAAATGAAGGAGAGGGTAAAAGAAGAGAGGTTAGATGAGCAGAACAAAAGAGGTAGAATAAAAAGAAAAGAGAATGAAAAACAAGAAAGGTTTTTCTTTTTCTAATTAAAATTTATGAATGGGAAGACCCCCCTCCCCCCCACCCCCTCCTTCTCCCGCCCCACCGGAGGCGCTGCATTGAGGTGACTGGTTGCACTGCTAGGACCTGATGTCTTTTCTGACTGTCTTCACAGAAGCTTCTAGTGTTTTCATTTCTTGTTCGTCCCTGTTCTTATTGCAGGCCAGAACTATGGCAAATCACATATGACCATACCACCCCAGATATGAGAAAGGGTAGAGAGGAGCGATTGGAGAAGGAAATTAATAGAACCCAGGGAGACTAGGCATAGACATGCATTGGAAGTAATCTGCCATCCACCAGCCTCAGCACTTTAGGATTCTTTTTCTTTCAACATGCTCCCATACCTATCCTGTCACAAGTCTCTAGGGATTGGCTGCTCCCTGCACCTTTGCCCCGGCACTTACTCTATCACGGTTCTCATAAATGCGAACTGAACAGTCTTTTGGCTGCCTTGGACATTAGCTCTTCGCATCTTTTTCTCGCTGGTAATCTTAGGTTTCCAAACCCAAGAGTGCCCGGTTCCCTGGGATCATACTTTATATGACTGGGGTCAAGGGCTTGTCAAACAAATACAGAAAGCAGGGGGCGCCGAACACCCAGACGGCCACTACTGAGCAATTCAGCTACAAATAGCGCTGGTGAAGCAAGAAGGGGAGGTAGGGGCTAAGATAGTTGCTGTGTCTGGTTTCCTGAGGGTATCTTCCAGACGCTACGAAAGGGTCTTAACACAAAGTTTAGGGATAAGAATATCGATTTCTGTTTATAGATCCTGCTTACTCTTGTTGAAAATGGTTAATGGTGATTGTTGCAAATAAGATCTGTTGATACATGCCTTTGGAGCACCTGTATGGGCATTTTCAACATTTGTTAGGCATTAAGTAAATAAAGACTTGTTTGTGTTACTTGTTCAGGGATTCTTATAAAAACTTATCTATAGTAAGTGCCCATTGTGGATGGGTGAAAAATAATTAAGGAAACCAAGAGAATAAGCATACTAGACATGAATTTCTTTTATTAATGTCCTCCCTATAGAGCTAGTAACTTTTGTTAGCCCTTAGTGATTACTCAATAAATATTAATTGATAAGAAAGCTAATTTTCCTGGAAGAGATTTGGGTGTTCATATTTTTTATTGCTATGAGATAACTGTGAATTGAAGTTTCTTTGTTAGGAAGAACAAAGAAGAATCCAAATTACTTTGTAAAGAAGCTTCCCTAAGCTCACTTAGTAAATACTATTTGCTAAGGATAAATTCATGTACTGAACTCACAGTGAATTCTTCTTTGAAAGGGCAATTTGTCATCACTGTGGTGACACTGGACACTTAAGTCTAGTTCTGGGATGGATGCTGCTGTAGTTGGTGGACGGAGACATCAGCTCTCTTAGGACTCCGTTATAATCCCCAGTGATTGGGCTCTTGGCTTAGCAGTGAGATGAGTTACAGAGAAGAATGGAGAACCTTGGGCTTGGAAAGAAGCTTAAAGGCTATCTAAACAAGAATCCTTGGACCACTGCTTAATAAATATCTCCTGTAGTGTGAGTGTGTGTGTGTGTGTGTGTGTGTGTGTGAAGATTTGTTCATGTAAATCTAGGTTCATCACTTATCTCATTTGTAGAAGCCTCTTCAGGACACCTTAACACTGGGCAAATTAAACCCATTAAAAATTATCTACTTTGTAAGTCAGACAATTGGAGATGAAGACCTGCTTTTAATTTTTTTTTTTTTTTACTTTCTATTGCCGTCACACTCATCCTGACAGAGATCAGAGGTGGAAAAATATGTGATATAGAATAGAGTCATTAGTAAATCCATCTCGTTTTTTGTTTCATTTGACAGCAACACATTAAATTAATTCCTGTCCAAAAGAATCACAGTAAAGTAGCTGTCAATGTTAATCCCCAGCTCATTGTTACCACTGAGCTCAGGATTGACTTTAATAGGTCACATTGACATTTGTTCCTTCAGAAGCAGATCAGTGACTTTATCCAGACCCAAATCTATTCTTATCCAAACTATCTTCCACAAAATTACCTGAGGATTTTTTTTTTCTATTTGGATTTTGCATTCTTTAGAATGAGAGTTTAGGATCAATATTGAAAACCAAGGTTTGATTGTGGAGCAGCTTATTTATTCCTTTAGTTCAATCAAAACACTTCTGACAATAAGAAAAAAAAAAGAATGCTCAATGGGAAATAACTTTTTGAAAAATACTGCCACAGGATAATGCTACTATTGTTCTTATCTTTATTGTAATTATCTCCTATTACCTGTCCTTCTTGTTTTTTTTGTGCTTGCTTATTTTTTTCTCAGTATAATTTCACTCTAGTACATTTAGGATGGAAAAATAGAAAAAGTAAAGGAAAAGCTAAAATGTATAATGAAAGATAATAAAAAATTGAATAGAAAAAGGAAAAGATAGATAGGAAAAATAAAAGAACAAAAGCTCTGGTACAAAGAATGGGAGGATTTAAATAGAAATTCATAGTCAAGAATAAGCAATTAGGAAAAAGTAGGAAAGATAAGAAAGAAAACAGAAACCAAGGGGGGAAATATTAAAATGAAATGATCCCTCCCCCACATATTTATCTTTAAAAGTTAAACATGTCCTCCTTAAACCAACATTTAAAAACTATGACTTTAGAGGAAGATTTATTTAAACATCTCATGTCTCTGTCTCTCTCTGTTTCTCTCTCTATCTCTGTCTCTTTCCTTCCTTTACTTCTCCTCCTCCATTCCTCACTGACAGTCACATTTAATCTTAGCTGAGCTGCCAAAGTGAAGTAGAGGATTGATATAATCATCTGAATAATTTGTCTCCCTCAATCTGTTTTTTCCTCCCTTGAATTAATGATTCCATTGTGTTTTGGCTTTGTAAACCCATGTATAGCCAGAAAGTTGGAAGTGGATCCAGTTAGTTAACAATTCTTTATTAGAAGTAGAATGTTAGAGCTGGAAGAAAGTTTTGGGATCACGGTCCAATTCTTTAAAAAAATTTTATGAGTCACACTTATTTTACAGTTGAAGAAACCTAGACAGGTTAAATTCTCAAGATCATTCAACTAGTTAGTTACAGAACGAGGATTAGACACTAGGTCTTCTGACTCTTCTGTTCACTGTCCTATCATCTAAACCCCATTTGCCTTCTCTGAGTACTGTGCATAAAAGTATCAGTATATACTGAGGCATATATATATATATATGTATGTATATGTCTCAATTCATGCAAGAGATATGTTCCTAAATATATTCTGTTCATGTGGAATGTTATTGCTTGTATTCTTTTTTTTTTTTTTTTGCAGGGCAATGGGGTTTAAGTGACTTGCCCAGGGTCACACAGCTAGTAAGTGTCTGAGGCTGGGTTTGAACTCAGGTTCTCCTGAATCCAAGGTTAGTGCCTTATCCATTGGGCCACCTAGATGCCCCCATTGCTTATATTCTTAAGTGAACACTTCTAAAATGGAAAATAGTCCCTAATTTATCTATAATAAAATAGAATTCACACATTGGATTTATCTAATACAAAAGACACATGATTTTTTTCTTTTCAAGATTCCATCCTGTCTTATTCCCTCACTAATATAGTGATTTTTTTCTTCACTTTGCCCATTTTATCACCTCTGAATCATCTTCAGGCATGGCCACCTTTTGAAGTTCCTTTTTTATAGTCCCTGCAAGATATAGTCTCACCTTGCCATCAATTAAAGGATATTTCATTTAAAAAAATTATTGAACAACCAAAGTTTATTCAGAGGAAATGACATAGGGTTTTGATGCCCCATAGGATAAAGTTGAAAAAGAATAGGGAGTATGCCAAGAGTCTGAAGATACATCCAGGGAGTATGAGGAATAAAAACATGAGTTCGTAATATGTCAGTTGTGTCAAGACTTGGTTGACTTTTTAGAAACTAGTGGGAATAGGAGATATGAATAAAATGTTAATACTTTACTCAATGTAATGTGAACAATACAGTGTCCAGTGTCCATTAAAGTATCATGTTCTGCTCACAGGAGTTCCACAAATATCCCTAGAATGCATGAAAAAAAATACTAATGGGAAATAGAAAAGAGGGAGGAAGAGAGAGTCAGACACAGGGCCTTGGGTGGTAGAAGTGGGAGTAACTAGGGATTCTTTCTGTTGTTCCAGTGAGGCTTTTTCTCTATGTGGCTTAAGGGAAGAGATTGGGCCAATAAAAACAGTGCTACAAATTCAAGAACACATTATATCCTTGTCAAATAATGTTTATCAGGTATCAAACTACTGTGGGTCCTGTATTCATTGTATAAAACATAGAAAAGGTCCTAACCATCAACAAGAAAATAATAATAATACAAACTTAGATCCTACTTGTTTGGTGACACATTAAATTTAGGATTTACAATCTTGTCAAGAAATCCCTATCCTGTTTTCACTTCAACAGATTAATTTACTTACTATTTAATTTGATTATATATAAGTATTATATATATTAGATATATATTTATTTTCTACAGCATGCAAGATACTATGTTTGGTATTATGAGGAATACAAAGTCAAGTAGAACATAGTGCATAATCTCATGAGCTTACAATTTAGTTGGGAAGATAAGACATGCACACAAATAATTAAAATAAAAGATTTAGTAATAAATTGCATCGAGAGAGGTACAAAGTAGTTCAGAGCATGTAGTGGATACTTTTGGCAGGCATTTAATAAGTGTTGGATAAATGAATGCATGAATGAATGAAGAGAAGGCATTTTGGATGGGCTTTGAAAGATAGGTAGAAATGAGACTGAGTTGGCATTAGGGTGGGGCATTAGGGAATGGGAAGACATACCAGCAAAGGGAATAGCATGTAAAGGTAAAGAGGTAGAACACTGTAGGACATATGCAGATTAGACTTTTTGATTTATGGTGAGCTTTTAAATAAAAGAGGACTGTCCCTTATGTTATCAAATATCAATGATTGTAGGGCCTGGAATGGTAGTCCATGGAAAAGAGGGTTCATTTGAATAAAATATAGAACACTGAGTAAATGAAACCAAGAAATGCAACTTAGATAAGGATAAAGCACTGAGTGGTTGTAAAGTTAAATGAATCATGTGAGCTTGCTTTTGAGGATAGTGAGGAGACAATGATCCAAAACAAACTGGATGTTCATAGTGAGAGGTGAATGGCAAGTGAATTAGACAAATATTCAGACAACAATCCATCAAAATCCTGCAATGCCTTATCAAGGTGAGATGGTGACCCTGAATTTCCCAATGCCATGTTAATAAAGCATAAGCTCTGGTGGGTTTTACCAAGATGGAAAGACTTTGATTGTGACTTTAGTGATAGATTGTGTGTCAGGTCTGCCATTTGAGCATTAGCCTACCTGAGCCTCATAGGAGGATCAGGGTTAGTGGATGGCCTCATTAGAGAGCTGATCACTGGGTGATAAAATGTTGTGAAGCAAAGCAGTTTATGAAGGACTTGTCATCTACATCCTTGGATGGATGCCAATATGAATAAAATAGCCAATCTTTTGAAATATCAAGGGGGCAGGATGTGGGAGTAAGGGGGCTGGAATTCAGTCTCAGTAGAGGTTTAGGAACATTGAAAATCTTGGGGTAAGCTGCTGTTGAATCAGTGAATGCTCTTGTTTCTTTAGATTCTGGCTTTCTTTTCTTCCATAAAGGGTAACTAATTCTCTATGCCCTTAAAGCAAATTTCAGGAGGCAATAATTTGAAAAACTCTCCATTAGCCATAGGCATTTCTCAGTTTCTCATGTTGACTGTGTCTAGGGAGATAAAGCATTTGTTTGAAGAATTTAAAGAATCTGAAGAATCAACAACATGTGAATTACTAAATAAAATCACATTGACCAAATACAAACATAATGAAAAGCAAAGATTAAAAAAATGTAATGACAATTATACATTTATGAGAAAAAAGCTATAGGGACAGGTGGTAGTAAACTGTGTAATGCTTGCCTCTCCTTCCTTGCACCCTGGTAATAGATGGAAATACAAATTGGAGCTGATGCTATTTATTCTGGTGTAGAGTATAAGCTTCATGAAGTTAGTGGTTATTTCATTTTTTTGTTTTTGCATATCCAGCTCTGGCATAGAACCTCATACAGAGAAGAGAAGGGAATTAACAAATGCTTATAAAATTGAATAAAAGGATATCCTGTACCTTTAGTATTACTACTTGGCCCTGTAGTAGAGATGTGCTTTTTAAAAAATACTTTTAGAGGGCAGAGAATTTAATGGCCTTTAAAAAGGAGAGAGACTAAAAGTTTTAAATTAAGGAAGCAGTAGGTAGAGTTTTTGAAATTCTTTCCTTTGTTGTTTCTAATCCAATTCCCTCCTTTGTGATTTTATATAAGAAGAATTGGTTACTCTTTGTCAGTACTACAATGTACAGCCCATTGTATGCAGTAAGTATTGTAGGGTCTGGTCTTTGAGTTTTTTTGTTTTTGAATATTCATATAGTGGTGAGTGAGAGCTTACTTTAAATCATGGGTACCCTCTTGTCTGGTCTTCTTTGGGACTAATGGTATACATTTCACTTGTGCACTGACTGGCTGGGTTAAAGCTACGAAATAGAATAGTAGAAAACACTTCCTATTTTAATGCCTTAGACAAAACTGAATAAGACACCTAAAACCAGCTTTTTCTCAACTTAACTTATACCTTGGAGATATACCTTAAGTGGAAATCCATTGGGCAGAAATTCTACCCTTTTCTGTGCCTGGCAAAGCACCAAGCACACCAAAGGCATTTAGCAAATAATGATAATAATTTAAATCAATGGGAGATCTGAGTGTACAGAGAGATAAGCGATTGAGAGAATCTGGCCCACTAATAATTAATAACATCTCAGGAGGAGGTCCCACTGTTTTTGGCCATCAAAACCCCTACTTCAATTTCTTGCTGGAGTGGATTCCACACAAATAAGAATAATTTTTAATTTGATATTTAGTGACTTCAGTATATTTCAGTACTTTGCTAGTTAGGTTTGTACATTCTTACAAAAAAATTCACACCAGTAATCACCCAGATAACATCACTTCCTAGGGCATTTAACTTCATAAATACTAGATCTGAAGGCCAGATAGATGGTTATACAATAACATTATACTTTACCAAATGAGAATTTTATATTTCTCCATTTACTTCTTTTATTAAAAACAAAAGGAAATATTATGAAAACTCCCAATTAAATACATACTGAAAAGCCATGGAATTTATAGGTTGTTTCTACAAAAAAATAATATCCTTATCAGATGTAGGTATAATAAAGTGAAAAATCGAAGCGAATGGAGTAGTAGAAAGTGCATTGGAGTTGGAATCAGTAGAGACCAGGATGGAAATCCTGTCTTCAATACTCATGGTGTGACTAAGGGCCTCTCAGAGCTTCAGACACTTCACCTATAGTATGAGATTAATAATACTGCTAGTACCCACATCATGGAGTTATTGTAAGAAAAAGTGATATTGTTTGTGAAGTATTGTATAATTATCTATTGCTATTGTTGAATAGTGCTAGGACCATTCAGAAATATCTTAATACCTTATTTGCAGTGCATGGAATCATGATTTCACAATCCAGATGTTTACATCTGCCAAGAATTTCTCAGGGATACTCTGTTTTCAGGAAGAGATAGGGTTAACTCTGGGCCAAATTGTGAAATAGACAAAGTTGATCTCTAGTGCTACTAACATCTCCTTTGTGTACTATTCTCCCTTTTGCTGTCTCATCCTTGTCTCTAAGGCTCTGGTATCTGACAATGGTCCTTGGCTTCCTAGAATTCTTTCATGGTCTACCTGTATCTGTTCCCCCTTGAGATGCTTCCCTACTTTGGACATTTCTTCATTTCCATTAAATCTTACCTTTTCTGAACCCCATTCCTACAAGGTCATTTGTGATAAAGAACTTTAAGTATGTAATACTTCAAGAACTTAAGGATATGTAGTTTTATTGTGGTGTGTGCCCTTGGTATTATGAGAAATTCTATCAGAGTTGCTGCTTGTGTCCAGCCTGGTGATGAGCCTTTCTGGATTTAATTAGGCTTTTCTTCTGACAAATGCTACCTAGTCCATCACAGGTTCTACATTGGAAACCTTTCCTACATAGAAAGAACTACCAGAGTTTGTGTTCCATTAGCAAAGTGCCCTAGAGCCCAGGTTCATTTCCATGTCCTGATGATGAACTAGAGAACTTTAGTAGAGAATAAGAAATGATAATCTGGGATAGGGAAGCTTTCTGAACATCATCGTGCTTTTTGTATAAAGCAGATATGATAAAGCCTGGAATTTCACAATGGATATAACACCCCTTTTTAGGCAGTCTTTTCATGCCTTCAAGTCACAATTTCACTTTCATATTGGGTCAGTTCTGATTGTAGAAAAACCTCTCCCTCATTCAACATCCCTCCTAATGGAAGAAGAACCTCAACTTAGAAATGGGTAGAGATTCCCCCAGAACTGAGGTTAGTTGCACCTAGCAAAAGATTACATTAGCATTGGTCTACCAGTCAAGAACAGAAATAGACTCAGTGAAAGAAACCAAAACTCTGGGTGATTTATGTGTGCAGAGCTTATATTATTACTGTGGTCAACAACTTTTGAAATCTTTCTGTTGTTCATTAAAAATTCTTAGCTTTAATAATACATAATATCTCTTTTGCTCTTATTGTAATTATTCTTTTGGCATTGCATTTTCACATTTGATTTGTAGCTTTATGCAAGAGGAATGACAATTAATAGGCACATAATACTGTAATCCCTGGAAGGGCAGTGCAGGGCAATGGCAAGCATACGTTCAACCCTTTAGTCTATACCTGGATTTGAGTACTGGCTCTGCCATTCACTAGTTTTATGACCCAAGGCGACTCACTTAACCTCTTGAAAACCCAGTTTTCTCACTTGTAAAGTGAGGTTAATAATCCTTTCTCTTCCTGTCAAAGAGTAGTTTTGAGGAACAAATAAAATAATGTATATGAATGTGCTTTATAAATTGTAAAGTACTTCACAAATGTAAAATATATATGTATATACATATCTATATTTATTTACAATATTATGTTTTGAAATAGACACATCACTGCCTTGTTACAGCTATGACCCTACTAGCTCCTATGATCATTTCCATGATTCCCCCCCCCACTAATATTTACCCTTAGAAAATATCAGTATGGATTCCCTCAAATATATACAAAGTTTTCAGACTTTTGTCCTTGCTTTCTTCTTCATCCACAACTCTTAATAACTTAGGTTTCTATAGTGCTTTAAGTTTTAGAAAATATTCATAGCAATCTTATGAGGTAAGTATTGAAAGAATTATTTCCATTTAAATAGATGAGGAAAATAAAGTCAAATTAAATTTAATGACTTATCTAGGTTCATATAGTTCATTTAGTATCAGAGCCAGGATCTGAACTCAGGTCTCTCCTCTTTCCAAGTCTAGCACTTGTCCTTTTAGACTACTACATAGTGCCTTCTATTTGTACTAGCCTATCTTCTAGAGTGGAGGCACACAGGGGGCTCAGTGCATACAGTGCTGGTCCTGGAATCAGGAAGAGCTGAGTTCAAATCCTGTCACAACCACTTACCAGCCGTGTGACCCCAGGCTAATCACTGTTTAAAATTCACTGGAGAAGGAAATGGAAAACCACTCCATTATCTTTGCAAAGTAAACCCTATGGACTTTATTGGCATGCTATAGTCAATGGGGTCACAAAGAGTCAGGCATTACTGAACAACAACAATCTTCTGGAGCAGCTACTTAAGTATCAATTGTTTTACTCTTCACCTTTGTCTCCCTAGTTCCTAGGACAGTGTCTGTCTCATACCTGGATTTACTGGAGTGTTTCTTCAGCGAGTGAAATAACTCACCTTAGTACATTAATGATGCCATTTTGTTGTTGGGGCACATGATATCTATGAAAATGGCATTCTTCCATTCATCAAAACATGTTTCAGATAGCCTTTCTTTACCATCCTTTGAGGAATTTATCATGATCAATGTTGCTCCTTTGAAATGGAATGGGTACAAGAGACTGGTTTTATTAAGTGAATTTACTAAGAGCACTTACTAAATTCAGCTTGTTGATGATAGTGATGTTCATCTTTATATCAAATGAATTATAATAGGGTACAGGCATAGTACAGGCAGGTTGTTAGATAAACACACAATCTTCTGGATACCTAACACACTTGGTGCTCTGAAACTTATAAGATTGATTTCTCCTGAGTGAGAATATCTCTCAGCTATAGTAAAAGGTCTGTGTAAAGTCCCCCGGAGAATCTGGAAACACAAGAGAAGGTTAAACAGCTGGACAAACAAAGTGCTGCTTTTCTAAAACTACAGCTGGGAGTCAAAGTTAGAAACTGGAGAATGCCTATTAGCTTCAAAGGTAGCCAATTAAATTGCAAACACTATTGATAATACTTTTATTCAGAGCCTTATTATACATCATGCTGTCTGAAAACTGAAGAGGTCATATTGTCATTGTCCCATAATCCAAATTGAAAGAATCATAAATGTAACAATTATTTCCCCTCTCTTGTATCTTATACACTTTCTTGTTCTCTGTAGGATCCCTGTATTCTCCTACCACCCCCCTTAAGTCATTGCAACAATCAAGCTATTATGTTGTAAATTATATTTAAGATTAAATTCTCTGTGGATGAGAATAATCCCTATACCTTTTCACAGTTGTAAACTATTTTCATGTTATACACTTCCTTCTTTAAGGAAGAACTCTAATATTGCAAAGATCTGTGATATCAACCTGAGTATTCCTTTCAGCGATGCAGATCACACAGAACTTACTCATGCCTACTCAACCCATGTAACTTTTGTCTATTTCCTCCCCAAAATTTGCTACAGGGACTCCACCCAAAATTTTGGCATCTTTCATATTGTTTTAAGAATTTTACTGTAAATTTTAATTTTCAGTTCCAAATTATTTCCCAACCGCTACTCTCCCTCACCCAGTGAGGAGGCATGAAATACAATACCAACTATATATATATATATATGTGTGTGTGTGTGTGTGTGTGTGTGTGTGTACACACACATATATACATACATATGCATACATACATATATACATATATATATATATAGTCATGCAAAATATTGCCATCTTCACCATCTTTATACTATTTTCACATTTATGTGGATAGCGGTTGAATATACTGGTTATTCCTTGTACTCAATATGTAACTAGGCTACCATTTTCCCCCTCTAGTCACATATTTCTCTGATGCTATTATTCAGTTCTTCAAAATTCTTTAATGGGTTATAGACTGCTCACTCCTCTTGCATATCTTTCCATCACTCTTTGGGTTGATCTTCAACTTCATTTCTTTGGAAACTAATATTTCATGACTTGCAGTCTTATAATACCATGCAACAATTATTAATTGTTCTCTCTCCTTTTATCACTGAAATCTATCTGTATTGAGTTTTATGTGTAATGGGGGACTGGCACATGCATAAAGCCCCTCTGATGTTATTCCTCATATGGGGAGTACAGAGTAGGCTGGGGAGCCTTCTTTTAGAAGAATTAGTGTAGTGTAGAAAACACTGGACCTGAAGTCAAGGAAGACCTGAATTCAAATCTGACCTCAGAGACTTGCAAGCTGTTATCATCCTGAGAAGTCACTTAATCTCTGTTTGCCTTTGTGACTTTTGACCCATGTGTAATTTAAAATTCTAAATGTGGGTTCTAATCTGTCCCCCAGTTTTGGGGGGAAAACTGACTAAAATCACTGCTAAATGAGTTTAGGTTTTTTTAAGGGTTTATTGAAAAATAGTAAAAGAAAGAGAAAGATTGAGAACAGATTTCTTATAGCCTGAAATCCTTGCCTTCCTAAACTCCCCTGTGAAGTCCTGCCACCACGCCAATCTCTCCAGCCAAAAGAGGAAGAAAACTCTCCCCAGTGTCTGCTTCCTCCTTCATGTTCCCCTCCCAGAAATGGGAGGTTCTTCAAGCTGATTGGCTAGTGTCATTCAAATTCATTGGTTCACTGGACCTGAAGGTGGTCTCGATGTAAAGTTCAAAGTTTTTAGCTTCTTAAGTACTATGCCTTCTTAAGTACCCTGAAGTACCAGCCAGATGTGCTTACAATCTAGTAATCTCCAGGTGGGCCCCTGAGTATCTGCTAAATCTCATCTATCACATTCCATTATCTTGACACACCCACCTAGTAGAAACTGGGCTAAGAATGAGCCCATTCTCCCCACAAATGGAGGTATAGGGGAGAATATTTCTCAGAGATGTTGGGAGAGGGAATACTTTTATTTTTCCCCTTGCTATATCTTTGAAATAAACATTCCTTTGTAAAAACTAATTGATGTAAAGTGGTTAAATAGAACTGGGGCACTAGTCACTTATTGATGACTTATTGGGGAAACATAATCTGTTGGGACTTGAACTAATAGCATTAGTTAAGAAATACCCCATTCACTGAGGTGGGAGTGATATAGATGGTTTAACCCTGGTACAGTTAGTCCAGAGCATATTTGATACATACAAATAGCCATGTGATTTAATAACAGAAGACAAATATAATTAATTTAAAGATGAAAATATATGCTAACAATATTTCTATTTGTGAGAAAAATCACATAATCAAACTGGAAACCCGTTTTATGTTTAGAAAATTAATGATAAGAGATTCAAACTAAGAGAGTCCCATTTAATGAATTTTAATTTAACTTTATTGAATAGGGAAAAAATCCCAGTCTCATCTCTTGAAACTTAGAGAAATCTCTAGGTTGGATGAATTTTTACTGTTTAAAGTATAGCAATTTATTCACCTCTACATTAATTTGCTTTTTTTCCTGAGGACAATGTAATGCTCATAACATTAAAAATGAAAGAAAAAAGTATTTCTGGCTGCAAGTACTTTGACATAGTATCGATAAAAAGAGCAAATAGATTGTTAAATTTCAAACTTCATTGTAACTTGCAACAAATGTCATGTAGTTAGAGGATTCTGTTAGCTCTGTCTTTTTCTGAATTTGAAAAATTCAGGTCGAATGTTGTGTAGAGAAGAATGTAGAATGTAATGGATAACAAAATGTGGTCCTGTCAATATAGTGTTAATTCCATGAATACACATACAGGTTGCAGGTACTGGGGTGGAGGGAAGGAACTGGAAAGTTTATCTTTGTTAAGGGTTAAAATTCTAGCTAGTCTGTCTAAAATATCTAATGAGTGGTCGCCAATCAATTACAAGCTTTAGCAAGAGTTAGACTTTTAAGCATTTATTAAGGAGAATAAGAATTTGGTAAAGAGAGAGAGAAAGGCCTAGATTCCTATCTATTAAAGGGAGAGCACATTTCTAGCTCCCTTCTCCACCAGAGTCCAGAGGAAAGAGAGCCAGACCGAGCGCCAGTCTCTTCCTTCCTCCTCCCACTAGTCTGCGTCACTTCCTCCTCGCCAAAGAAAAGACTCCTGGTCTTGCCCTCAAAGACCTTCGCTTCATGGGCAGAACTCTTCTACAGTAAGTATCCAGCAGGTGGCGTCATTCCAATCGTTACAGTCCCCCCTGTTGTTCCTCAAGAAACAAAATGTTTCCTTGACGGAACAGTAAAAACAATATAATAACTATTGCTAACTGATAATATGTGAACAACAATATAGAAAAGGAAGAGAGGAAAGTTTTGTCCAGAGGGGCGATTTTTTTTTTTTGTCCTCATGAATCGACACTTTGACATTAGTCTTGCAAAGGGAGGGCCTCTGCAGAGAATACATGTTACAGATGGTGTATATTATAACAGAAAGAGAAAAAACAACAAAAACAACAAATCAAAACTGTTCATTTAAAGTCTCTGAAAGTCTTTTCTCAGATGTCCTCTAGGTGTAGTCGTGGAATGGAAGTCTTTTCAGGGGTTGATGTGTGGATGCTGGTAATCAGCCAGGAAAATTTCCTACAAAATTGAGCTTAACACAACTTTAAAATAGCTTTGTCAATAATCAAATCAAACAATGAAAGTTCTCAAAAACATGTCTAAGGGAATTCAGAATCTTAGTTGTTACACATGAAACATATAATAAAACAAAAATTGAAACATTCTTTAAAATTATAATATTACTATAGTCCCCCCTTATGGAGGGTAATTGAGAAGACAATTGCTGCGATATTAATTTTTAAAAATAATTTTTATCTTTGTTTCATCACTTTTTGCATCATCTGCCTAATTATCCTCATGCCATTATGAGAAATTAGAAAATCTAATATAATTGGTAACAGGTGTCAAGGCCAAATTCAACACTGTTATTTATCATGACACCTGAGATAATTATGGGGGTTACCATAAAAGAACAGAGAAATGATGGGATATGAGCATTCCCACACTTGAGCAATATGTACTGCCCATACAGTATGCCAGGCTTAAAATAGGTGGATGGAATATATGTCCATGCCACCGAACATATTGGAAGAAACTGAGTCAGACTTAATCAGATGCATGGGATTGAGATGTCCATGGCATCAGGCATATAGGAGGGAGCATAGAAGCCAGGTGTAGAAGTGAGATGGGTGGGATCAATACTTCCAGCCATCTGTACAATATTGTGGGGAAAAATAAAATAAAATATTAAACCAAGAGAATCCAACCTCAACATTTGTCAAAAGCCGTTCCCTCGGCCATACCTTGACTTCATGCATGTCTCCCCTCATGTGACAGTTCAGTGTCTGCTCTTGTATGTATTCCTCTTGTGATTGGATGGCATCTTGGCCAACTGGCATCTAATAACTCAGAATAAAGGCAATTAATGTCTTAAATGATAAGTTCCCATAATCCAAGTCTCATATGGATTTAAAAATTGAGGATAATAAATGATTGCAAAAAATGTGAATACATCTTGACTCAGAATATAATATATAATTATGCAACAATTTCAAATAATACCCTTTTTTTTTACTTAGTATACAATTACTTTTGTGAAAAATCAGAACATACTTAAATACAAGTTAAAGCACAACAGAATCTCAAAGAACTTTTTTTTTTGAAAAAAGAAAACTTTTACAAATGTTCCCCTCTTTTTTTTTGGGGGGGGGAATATGCTTATCAAAAATAATACTTCTAGAATCAATTTACACTTGCCATGGCAACCAATTTGCCAGGGAAATGCTTTAAAGAGTTTGATCAAATAATCAGTTGAGGAAAAAAAAAATAACAAAAACAAACAACTCAGAATATGGGAGCACAATACTCCTAGAATTAACATTGTATTATGAAATCAAAACCATCTCTCAAAATTAGATAGATGAATGAATAGAAGAAAATACATGTGGAATAATAAAAGACAATGAAATTCAAACTAGGGAAATCTAAATGAATATGAATTTAATATTAATAAGAGTCTTATAAAATATAAACTTGATCACATGACTATAAAAAGCTTTTACAAATATTCTCCTTGTTTTAAAAACTAAGTATAAGACACAATCTCAAAAGCATGAAAATCTCTATGAAAATAAACCTATACCATTAATTCCAAAATGTATATGTAATAGCATAGAAATCCTATGTAACCTCTGAACTGACATTAATAATCTGAGTGAATTCAGAACACTCTTGATTCCAATATCTAAAATCCCCAATACTCATATCAATACCTTGCTGCTTACTTCTACATTTCTGTAAAATATATACCCTTCCATGGCAAAAGAAGCAGAGTCTTGAACTATGTTGATTGTCATTCTTATTCAGCTTAAGTTTTTCTTCTTTAACCCCTCTATATTGTCTGTCGGGTTTTTCACCATACAAGTGCTTTATAAGATTACTAATTAAAGACAAAAGCAGGTTAGCAAAATTATGAACAAAACGAGCATATCTGGAATTTAAAGGGTTTTCTAAAGTTGTCTCAGAAGCACAGCCAGGCTGGGGAAGGGCTGAGCCTGAAGCTGCAAATGTAGTTAGAGAAAGTTGCGCATGAGCATTAGATCTCTGGACTTCCCAGGCCGGGGAAGCAATGGGCTTGGCCATGGGAGGAGTAGAGGGTGGAGTCTGGAGAGGGGGGGAGGGACCAGCGCAATTTGAATCAGACTTGATTTTGAACTCAGGCCTGGATTCCTCTTCCCCCACTTTGCCTCCAGGTGCTAGGGGATTAAAAGCTTCTAGAGGGTGGGTCTTTGCCTCCAGGCATGCAAAATTAGAGCAACAATTAGTGTTAGAACTGGGAAAAGCTGCGGGAATCTCTTCAGGTTTCTCTGAAAAAGCATGGTTGGGAGAGGGAGAGATATTTCCTTGTGTGAGTAAGTTGCTGGCTCTTTTAACAAAAATAAAAAGAAAAATAGAAAATCCACAAAAACAAAGCATTAACATGATCTTATCTCCCATTTGTCTGGTTAAACAGACTAAAATCAAAAATAGGATAATTAGGGAGTTTAAAAGGTCCATTCGAAAAAATTTAAAGGAAAACACAGCCAGTACACCAGTACTTAGCAGTTAAAGGGAGAGGGAGGGGAAATTTCTTACCCAACCAGAAGATCAGAAGAAGACTGAGGGTTAGCTTTCCTCTTCGTGGTCAGCCATCTGTTAAGGGTTAAAATTCTAGCTAGTCTGTCTAAAATATCTAATGAGTGGTCGCCAATCAATTACAAGCTTTAGCAAGAGTTAGACTTTTAAGCATTTATTAAGGAGAATAAGAATTTGGTAAAGAGAGAGAGAAAGGCCTAGATTCCTATCTATTAAAGGGAGAGCACATTTCTAGCTCCCTTCTCCACCAGAGTCCAGAGGAAAGAGAGCCAGACCGAGCGCCAATCTCTTCCTTCCTCCTCCCACTAGTCTGCGTCACTTCCTCCTCGCCAAAGAAAAGACTCCTGGTCTTGCCCTCAAAGACCTTCGCTTCATGGGCAGAACTCTTCTACAGTAAGTATCCAGCAGGTGGCGTCATTCCAATCGTTACATCTTCTTCCTCTACTTATACCCTTAGATTGATTCTGACCCACTTTACTTAAAGTGGGGAGAACAGGAAGATGTATTTTGAAACAGAAAAGAAGGAAGTGAGGCAGGAGGGTCTGTGAATGACAGGAGGGCTTTCATTCACTCTAAAGAAATGGAGCAAAATCAAATCTCTGTATTCCTCACCTCAAGCCCTGGTTGTCCACTGAGCATTGAACTAGAGTAGCACATGGTTGCATTATAAAAAAAAAATCCTAAATGAATCAACCATAGGAGGAAGCATGGCATAATAGAGAGTGTCAGTAATCAATAACTTAGTCAACAAGGATTTATTATGCATCAGGAACCATATTAAGCATTAAGATATACAAAGGAAAAAAAGCAAAACAGTCCCTGCCCTCAAGAAGATCACATTACAATGGGAGGGACAACATGTACATATTATATATATATATATATAATTGGCATATATAATATGCATACAAAACAGAAGCCAGGTAAACTTGAATGGGAAGATAGCAGTACTTGGGGCAGGGGTGGGAGTGGGGGGAGAGGGAGTCCTTATATAAGGAAAGTCCTTATGTAAAAAGTAGTGCTTGATCTATTTTTTTTTTTTAGTGAGGCAATTGGGGTTAAGTGACTTGCCCAGGGTCACACAGCCAGTAAATGTTAAGTGTCTGAGGCTGGATTTGAACTCAGGTCCTCCTGAATCCAGGGCCAGTGCTCTATCCCCTGCGCTACCTAGCTGCCCCTTGATCTAGTTCTTGAAGAATATCAGGGATCTCAAGGGGCACAGGATATGGAGTGAGAGCATTCTAGGCACAAGAGGCAACTATTGAAAAGGCACAGTCAGGAGATGAGTATTGTATATGAAGATCAACAAGTAGACCAGTATGGCTTAACCATAAGTGTATGGAGGGAGCAATGTATAAGAAAACTAGAGAAGTAGGTAGGGGCCAGGTTGTGAAGAGCTTTAAATACTAAACATGGGAGTTTATATTTGATCCTAGGAGGTAAAAGGGAGCCACTAAAGTTTACTGAATATTGGAGTGACAGAGTTGTGCCTATGCTTTAGAAAAATCACTTTAGCAGCTGTTATTATATATTGGGCACTATGCTAAGCTTTGGAGGATGGAATAGAGTGGGGAGAAGCTTACTGTAGAGAGATTAAATAAGATGTTATTACAATAAGACAATAGTCATGTGTCCTGGGAAAAGTCACTTAACCTCTGTTTACCTAACTTTTATTATCTGGAAAATGAGGGTATTAATAGCATCTACCTCCAAGGGTTGTTGAGAAGATAAAATGAGATAATATTTGTAAAGGGTTTAGTACAGTATCTGGGACATAGTAAGTATAAGTGCTATATAAATGGTATTATTATTATTATTATTATTAATATTATTAATCTAAATGATATGTGATAAAGGCCTGAACTAGAGTATGTGATGGAAGTGTGAGTAGATAAAAAGGACCATATAAGAGATATAATCTGGAGATGGAAATGATAAGATTTCGCAAATGACTGGAAGATCTGGGTTTATTTTGGACATTTGATTTCTTTCTTTCTTTCTTTTTTTTGAACAGTTTAGGTAATGCTTTGTAACATTTTGTTATTCAGTCCTTTCAGTTATGTCTGACTTTTTGTGAACCCATTTGGGGTTTCTTTCCAAAGATACTGGATTAGTTTGCCATTTCCTTCTTCATCTTATTTTACAATTGAAGAAATAGAGGCAAACAGGGTTAAGTGATTTGCTCAAGGGTCACATAGCTACTAAGTGTCTGAAACCAGATTTGAACTCAGGAAAATGAATCTTCTTGGCTTCAGGCCAGGTACTCTATTTAATGTGTCACCTAGCTGTCCCATGTCAATTTTATTATTTTTTAAAAATACTTCTTGGGTTTATCAGTGTGACAATTTTTATTTTAAAGTTTCTCTTCCTCATACTTTTCAAAATTACTTCTTTTGTACTTGTTTTGGAAATCCCAGTGCAACTTGAAACTAGGCCTACTTCAGCCTCACCTTCAATGCAATGCTATATGTTCCTGTTTCTGACACATAATAATGTAACCACATGAAAGACACTTAACTTCTTAATATTCCAGGCAAGTCTATAAAACGATATATAATTCATAGCTATATTGCTGATCTGAATAGGTGGAGAGAGTTTTGACACAGAGAGTTACCATATAAGGAGTTCTCTCTACCAATGAAATCATGTATAGACTAAAATAAACAACCAGCAATATCTGGAAAACACATTAGATCATTTAGAAATGGGGCAGAGTAGGGGGCACCTAGGTGGCACAGTGGTTAGAGCACTGGCCCTGGAATCAGGAGTTCCTGAGTTCAAATGCGGCCTCAGACATTTGACACTAGCTATGTGACCCTGGACAAGTCACTTAACCCCAACTGCCTCACCAAAAAAAAGAAAAAAAAGAAAAAGAAATGGGGCAGAGGGTACTTCTGAGGTGTGGGTTCCAGGTCTATAGAGATTTTCTTGAATGAAGAGGTTTCTGGGGTTTGGTGAAGTAGTCCCAAGGAATGTAGGCTCTTGGGAAAAGTTAAGGCAAAGTTCCAATGATTAGACAAATCTAGTAGGTCAAAATAGGAAATAAGTCCAGAGTCCAGAGAGGTATTCTGCAGCAGGGATCAGGAACATAGCAAAATTAGTGAAATGGGTATTGGGCACCAGCAACAAGGAAAAATCTTGATACTTAAACAGAATTCCTTAGTTCCTGTATTTTATGTGGTTCTGATAGAATAATCTTATCATGATCAAACCAAGGCTTGCCTGGGAAGCAAAGGGAAGAAGAATGAGGTAGCTCCTGGTGGTGGATTTGATTAATATGCAGATATGGTCATTGTTTCATGTTATTGGGGGCTGGAGTGGGAAGAAGAGATTTGTTTATGGCTATGTGGACCAAAGTTGGAAGTGGTTAAGGTCAAAGGGTTTCTCTTGTTGCACTGAAGAACCTTGGTTCAGCTTGTCTCTCAATCATACACCATTGAGCTGTGGGTGAGATTGAAATAGGTTTAATCTAAGGTTGTACTGGGACATTCTAAAATAAGCACAAAAGAAATCTTAAAAATTATGAGAAAGAAGGAAAATTTATGATAAAAATATGATAGCACTGATAAACACAACAGCTGATAAAAAGACTAATAAAATCTATAAACCATTAGCTAACTTGATCAAGAAAAAAAAAAGGAAGATCAAATGTCCAAAATAAATAATGAATAAAGATAATTTACAACAAACAGAAAAGAAATAAACATAAGTGGCAGAAACTACTATACATAATTATTTGTTAGCAAAATTGAGAATTTAAAAGAAGTGGATGGTATATGTACATATATAATGCCAAAACAGACTAAATAAAAAATAGAGTTCTCAAGCAACTCAGGTGTTGGTAGTAACTTGACATAGTAAACACCAAATAATACCACAAAGAATTATATTTTAACAAAAAAGGAAAAGACTGTATGATCACTGAGTCAACTATTTGAGTATAGTAAGAACATTAAACAGAGGTAAGATTAGAATTAGTACAACAAATGAACAAACTAAGAACAAAATGAGAAAAAGAAATGGCATATAATTCATACCACTTAATTGTTAGCTACTTAAGCAAATACATTTCAAAATTATAAAAATTAAATATACATAAAATTATGAAGCATTTAAAAATGACAAATGGGCAACATAAATGACATTGAAAAGTTTAAACACTGTAAAACTACTTTTGTGGCCACATGAAGAAGAATGAAAGAGTCCAAAAAATGACTTAGTCAGCAAACATCTATCTTGCTTAACAAATGGACTGACAAATCTGCCAAAGGCAACACCAGATTAGAATGCAAATTCACTTGTAATTCCTATCAAAAGAGTTGATGGAAGATAAGATTATGGGCTGTATTATCTCATAAAGGCAGAAGCACTTGAGGGTATAAACAGTCTGAAGAAAGCTTGGCAAGATATTCAACTAAACACAACTATACCAAGGGCTTTCCCCCATAGTCATAAGCTATCTTCATGTTATCTAGCTACTTTTTTGTTTTTGTTTTTGTTTTTTTGCAGGACAATGAGGGTTAAATGACTTGCCCAGGGTCACATAGCTAGTAAGTGTGTCAAGTGTCTGAGGCGGGATTTGAACTCACATCCTCCTGAATCTAGTACCAGTGTTTTATCCATTGTGCCACCTAGCTGCCCCTATCTACCTACTTTTTAAAGGAAGACATGCAATATTGCAAATATCTATTTCCTAGATTTCATTATGCATTTGTATGGATAAGCTTAATTATCTCCAATTTAACTTGTCTCTACCTTGTTTGCACAGTGGTTTGCATGTTAACTGTGAGATCCTTGAGAGAAGGTACTCTCTTGCCTTTTTTTTTTTTTGTATTCTAAGTACTTATCACAGTACTTGGCACAGAGTAGGCATTGGATACATACTTATTGACTGGCTCACCTGTATATACACACACACATACAGGTATGTGTAGATATATGTGTGTATACATATATACAAGTATATATATACCCATGTATATATGTATGCATATAAGAATGTATGTACATACAAAGTTTAGTCATTTGCTTCAAAGTGATTAGTATATTTACTATCTATTTCATTACTCATTCTCTATTAAAATTTTGTTTTAACTGAAAGGGAACATATTTGAAATATATTTAGTTCATTTAGGTTTCCTGTAGTACACATATTTACTACTTTGCCTAAAGAGACAGAAATCTAAATGAGAAAAATATCATTCTTATTCTGCCTAAAACAATGCCTTCATGTAACAGAGGTATCTACTAGCCTGGTAGACCACATAAATCAGTCTAAATTGTAGTCCTGATTCTACCACTGATTTGTATGATATTTGGCATGTCAACTCATGTAAAATGGGGGAAAAGAATCCTTACTCTTATTCAACTGGGAAATCATACTTTTAAAAAATAACAGTAATAAAGGATTTTCAAAATTATAGATATAGTATGTATTCCTACTAATTAAAAAAATTAGTCTACCTTTAGTTATTTTAAAGTTTCTAGGAAGTAAAACTAAGATATTCCCCCCTCTGCTTCAGTAAGGTTAAACAATATTATAGAAACCTAAAAGCAATTATAATTTTGATTATAAGATTTGAGAGGTGGTGTAGTAACTAAGTAAGAAAGATGGTCTTGAGGTCGGGGAGACCTGGGTTCAAGTCCTGCCTTTGCTACACAGTCTACATATTGGCTGTGTGTCTCTGGGCAAATCATTAACTTCTTATTGCCTCAGGCAACTGCCTAAGACTAAGGTTTGAAGAGTATTTGCTGATCTATATTGGTAAAGGGATTTTCCTCAAAGGGAGTTCTTTATACCAAAGAATTAATAGGTGCAGCCTCCCCTACCCCCTTCCTCTGTCCTGCTAGCCTTGAAAGAAGTTGATTAAAGCCATACATAAAACCTTACAAATGTATTTTTCTAAAATGGTAGGATTTAAATAAATATGTTTTCTCTTTTTACTGGGTTCTTATTAGACATGAGTTGTATTTTACAGCTTCAGTTTATATAATAAAAATAGATAAACTAGGCTATTCAAGGTGTCCTTTCCCTACTCCACTGGCCTTTCCCTGTTTAAATTCTCTGGGTTTGCTATCAATATTGGTCTAGTTAGCTGGATAATCGCCAAATCTCCACTTAATTCTTTATTATGCAGACAGAATGAGAGAACAAAGTCTTTGAATGAAATGAAGGAAAACTTGCTAACTTAGAAGATTGGTTACTTAACGTATTTGTGGAAGTTGTTTTCTCTTTGAAATGCTTCTGTTCCAGAATTAGATATGTGAAAAAGGAGAATATGTAGAAGTAATGAATTTTAAAAGGATGCATTTCTTAAATTTGGGAACTCTTCAAGTCTATATTGGAACTGATAGGACACACACAAAATCCATATTTAGCATTAGTGCATACAAGATTTAACACATCTTCTTCAGGATTGAAGACTATTGTTAACAATTGAAACATTTCATTATGGTCTGCTTAATATAGTTTTTCCTGCTCTATTGCATACAAAAACTTCCAAGATGTTCATTCTTATTAGGTTTTCTTTGAACAAATCTCTACTCTTGGCTTAAAGGTAGTGAAAGTATCCTTTAAGTAGATGCATTTCTTGTAACATCTTGTTTTATTTTTATGGTTGCAATTCTTCCACTTTAACCATTAGAGGGCACATTAGTTCAAGACAAATGACCAAAAAAAAAAAAAGGGTATATATACCCACTTCATAAAAATAAGTAGAAATAGTGGTAAAAAAAAAACCCATATGCATGCACCTATGTTCTCACTATTTTTATTTTTAATGGCACTATACCTTATCAGAAATTGACTTTTAGTTTCACAAAGAATCACAGTACATATAAATACATGAAATATATAACTTCACTTGTTATTACTCTATTCTAATCTAGGAAGATATCATTGTCATCACTAGATCTGATTAAGTTGCTTTTGATGTGGCCAAGGAGTCCAGGATAAATCCTGGCACCAGAAAAGTACACCTGCATCCAGCTATATGTGTACAATCAGTTTATTTTGAAGTACATATTGTTGAAGTACATGTTAAAACCAGTTACTAAAAAGGAGAATGTGTGTGAATGCATGCTGTTAAACTGTGCTTTAAACTTCAGTTAATAGATTTCCCTGAAAGTATTTATTACCTTTAAAATTTGATACAAATAATAGCAAGAACAATGGATGGCCCCAGAGTGAGTACAAGGCGTTATTTCATTGGAAAGTCTGGACTGAAGTCAAACTTCAAGTGGGCTATTCATGTGGCTTATGAATGGTTGCTGAGTCTGAAGAATGAGCTCATTTGTTTTCACCCTGGGCCTATCTCTTGTTATTTCTAATATTCACTTGTTGGCTTTGACCTTTTGATCTTTAAGGTTTTTTGACTAATGAGGATTCTGCTTCATACAGAATCTTTTTAGCAGCTTGCAATGATGTTTCCAGTGATGGCTGGTTAGTCATAGTGCTTTTCTGTGGTACTAATATAAAGTGTGTGTTCATTGTAGTGGTGACTTATAAAGAAATCAGAAAGAGCTATAATATATATTTTACCTATGTGGTGATAGGGGAGGGAAAATGGAGAAAAATTATTTTAAATAATTAGTTTGTACAACATTTAAACAAATAGTGGCCATGATAAATACAAAAAAGGCAAAATTAAAAAAAAAGAATCTGGAAGCTTTTGATTTTTGAGTGAACAAATAAAAATAAAACAACATTATTTTGGCTAGATACTGATAACAAATATGCACAAATTTCTCCTAGATCCTAAAGAGACCTGTAAAGTCAGGTAAACTTGTTGATACACTACTGTGCTGAGTTTAGGACCAAAGTACTGCTGTGGCAATATTTTTCTTTCAGAGTCAATTATACAATAAATTGTAGTAATTAGCAGCATAAAACAAGGTAATAATGTAATTAAAACCAAAATATTTACTTGCTGGAGTAGATACCTTTATGCATTCTAATGCTGCTCCTTGCAAGCTAATAATACTCTATAGGAATTTCTGTGTGGGTTTTACATCTGGTGGTAGTGAAATTAGCATGTACAGAGAGAGATCGGAATTATGCCTTCATTATGATTTGAATGATGATTTGAGCCCGAGCATGAGTTGTCAACAGAATTTTGAATTGGGGAAAAAAGATAAAGAATATTAATGGGATATATATGTATGTGTAAAAATGTATATATACATGTATATGTATATTTATACACATTATATATAATACAAATATACATACATAAATACAGATATATGTATATGAAACCACTTTCAAGTGCCTTTTGTTTAAAAAAAAGTAATTAGTGTTAGGATTTAATCGGTTTGAATTCTTGATGATTTGAAAGTTATCACTTGGTTGCTAAGATGAAGCCTTTTAAAAAATCACTATGCAGTATTCAATGACAGGAACATTTCAGTTAAAAGGTAGAAAACTTAATTGAAAAGGGAGCTTTTGAGTGCCTTCTTATCACCCTAATTGATAGCAGAGCCAGAAGAACTAAATGCTGCACTTCATTTTTTAAAAAGCATATTTAGATGGATTTCACATTTTAATAGACTGTTTCCCTGTCAGCATAATAGTAAGACCAATGTTTCGTTGTAACATTGGATTTCAAATGGAGGCTGGTCAGTTTCCATTAAGAAGTAGAAAACTGTCATCCCATTTAAACTGATGTTTATGAAAAATGAATCCAGATATAGGATGTGAATCACTATGTTAGTATTCCAATGCAAAGCTGCTTCCAAGTCCTGTAGCCTATATATGTATCTATGTATATGGATAAGGATATTTTAAAAATGGATGTTGAGTAAAAGTTTTAATTTCTGCTGGTTTTGTCAGGTGCGAATACTCAGAAGTCCTCTTTACTTACAACATCATTATAAGAGATAATGAAAAGCTAACAAAATATAAAAAGCTATTAGTTTTGCTAGAGCCACATACTAATGAATGGGAGAAGAAAATGCTGTAACTGAAGTAAAAGATAAGTAAAGTATCTAAATCTTTGCTTTGAGTATGGAGGGTTGGGGGGGGGGGGGAGGGAGGAGTAAATCTTTGAGATAATATAAAAGAATTATCTATAGAAACTGACCTAGACATAGGGAAAGAATGAAAGGACGAAATTCAAAATTATTCCATGTTGTGTGTCTAGTAGATCTGGAGGATGACAAAGGAATTGCTAATAGTGATTGAGAAGGGAAGGAGTAGGAGGTAGTAGTAGGAAAGTTGATGGCCTAGTCTCCTGTTAGGTCAGAAGGTATTATGTGTATACATGCACATGTACATATGTACATACATATATACAAATTTACACACACATATACATCTCCTGCCTCAAACACTTATTAGCTATGTGACCCTTGGCAAGCTGCTTAATCCTGTTTGCTTCAATTTCCTCACCTGTAAAATGAACTGGAGAAGGAAATGGCAAACCACTCCAGTATCTTTGCCAAGAAAACTCCAAAGGGGGTCACAAAGACTGGACACAACTGAGAAATGACTGAATATGTATGTATTTATTAAATTCCTGCAACATTCGACTTACCTATTTTATAAGTTCATATTGCTTTTCAGTAAGAGTAAATGTGTAATTGAACTGGTTAAAGATGCTTTTCCCCCCCAGTTTCTATTTTGAAGAACATGTTTTGGCAGTAGACTTTACCAAGACCCTAACCCCTACATGTGTGGGAAGGTACATCAACTACAAAGAATGGGACCACTAAATTTGAGAAGGTACCTATAGTCATGGCTATTCTGCTGATAGGAAAAAAAAAGGTCAGAACCATTCATCTTTTTTTTTGGGGGGGGCAATAAGGGTTAAGTGATTTTGCTCAGGCTCATACAGCTAGTAAGTGTCTACTGTCTGAGGCCAGATTTGAATTCAGGTCCTCTTGAATCCAGGGTTGGTGCTTTATCCACTGTGCCACCTAGCTGCCCCCCAGGACCATTTATCTTACAAAATATTATCATGCTGGCCTCACTACTTCAGGTTAAACAGGACTGATTTTCTTAAAAAAACAACAACAAAAAACCCCCTTTGTTAAATAGGGATTAACAGTGAAACATCAAGTTATACATTATACGGGTCATGGCAGCTTTATATGTGAGGCAAAGACAATCAAGAAGTTACTCTCATCATTGTAGTGACCCAGGCAGTAGACTATTACTATAAAATTTGCTTCTCATTCTTTCCCTTATTAAACCAGATGCTCCACTGGGTTATTTTATATTTTCTGCTTCATAGGCTGCCCTCTTCTGACATGTGGAAAACAGCATTTAACTACTAGTGAATAATCAATTTTTCATTACAGTTTTATTAACAGTAAGTAATCAGTCTTGCCATTTTATTTTGGATGCTGGTCCAAAAGTTGCTGCTGTAACTTTTTTTTTAGTCAAATGGGAATCTGTAAAATAATTGTGTTTCAATTGGGTCCTTTAACTGATTAACTGATATTTTTGAAAGAGGAAGCTTCAACAATTTTGTAATTAGCAGTGAGATCTGATTTTGGGTGACTCATTGCTTTATGTATTTTACCTTTTCAAATTATGCTGTAGGAAATGTTTTTAATGGCTGGCATTTTCTATTGATTTTTACAATTGTTCTCAATAATTTACATGTAACCTGTGTTTTTCAGTTGTGCTCAAGTGCACCTTAAATCAATGCATACAACACTGTCTTAAATAGACTACAACTATTCATTCCTTTCCTCTTCTCATCAAAGGACATAATTTATGTAAAATTCTTTGCAAATCTTAAATCCTATGTAAATAACACTTATTTTTGCTTCTGCTATTGTTATCTTGTTCTCATCCTTTTTGGTGGGGTTCTGATAGAAAATGGTTCTGAGATGAGTTGCTATCATGCTGTTATCCTTTTATACTTTAATGTTCTAGGGAGTATTAAATATAGGTGGATAAAATAACTGATTTTTGTAACTACATAAATGTACTGGGATGTAAGCACATCTTCTGAAGTCTCACTGAAAGCATCCTCAGTACAACTTTAAGAAACAGACAGGATAAAGGAAATGAGATACACTTAATACTTTCCCCAAATTATTTTAATTTCTTTTTCTAGGTCTCTATATTTTGAAAGCTTTTCGTCCTACATAACTTGGAGATTATAAGCATTTGTCATGGTAACACCTATCTATTATAAACATTATTTTGAAATTTTTATGGGTAAATGTTTTATTTAGGCAGTTGTAGGAAACAGCAGTGTCTGTGAAAATAGGAAGTTTTAGTACAGTTTATTTATTGAATTCTTGAAATTATTTATTTGCAATACAGGGCTTTGTTTTCTATTAGTTTAGAAAAACTAGAAAACTGATGTATAATTCTAGCCAAAGGGCCATGTCTTGTCCTTGTCACTCTCTTTTTTCTAGGTTTTTGTAATACCACTCTCACATGATTCTCTTCCTATGTAACTGCTCCTTTTCAGTCTACTTTGCTGGATCTTCATCCAGGTCACGCCCACTAACTGTGGCTACTCCATAGGACTCTCCTTATGATGATGATATCTAAACCTCCCTATCCAGCCCTAAGTTCTTTGCTGATCTCCAGTCTCTCATTTCCACCTCCCTTTCAATCATCTTGAAAATGAATGTCTAGTAGACATCTAAAACTTAACAGACCTAAAGCTAAACTCATTATCTTTTTTTACTATATCCTCTCCCCTTCCAAATTTCCCTGCTACTCTCAAAGGCACCCTCTCAGTGCCCCTCTCTTGCAACCTTCTATTATCATCCTTGACTTCCCACTGTCTCTTACCCTCCCATAATCCAATCTGTTGTCAATGCCTGTTAATTTTACCTTTAGAATGGGTCCCCATTTTTTTTCTGATCCTGACACCATTCCTGTATAGGCTCTCATTACCTTACAAGTAGAATATTGTAATATCCTGCTGGATGATCTTCCTGCTACAAGTCTTTCCCTATTCTAATTTGTCTTCCATTCAATAGCAAGAAAATAATTATTTTTAAAGCACTGATCCAACACTCATACTCAAAAAATTCCAAAGGTTCCCTATTACCTTCAGAATTAAATGCAAAATCTCCTGTTTGACATTCAAAGCCTTTTATAACTTGACCCCACCCCTATCTTTCTAATCTTCTTATAGTTTATACTCTGCCATGTACTCTTTGATCCGGGGACACTGGCTGCCTGGCTGTTCCACAAAAAAGATACTCCATCTTTTGTCTCTGTGCATTTTCTCTGACTTACTTCCATGTCCAGAATGTTCTTCCTCCTCTTCTTCACTTCTTGGCTTCCCTGGCTTCTTTCAAGTTCTATAATCCTACCTTGTATAGGAAGCCTTTCCCATTTCCTCTTAATTCTAGTTCCTTCTCTTTGTTGATTGTTTTCTGTTTACCCTTTATATAACTTGTTTGTACATGATTTGTTTGCTCCTTGCTTCTCTTAATAATTGTAAGTTCCTCAAAGGCAGGGACTGTCTTTGACCCTTCTTTGTATACCCAGTGCTTAGCATAGTGCTTGGCACACAGTAAGCACCTAATTAATGCTTATAGATTGATTACATCTTTTTCCATACTCTTTTTATTTCTAAGTCAACATATTGTTTGTTACTAAGTATTTGTAGATGTTGGGGATGATAAAAGTTATAATTTTTTTGTTTAAAGTACACAAAACAATGGATTGTTATTTGGAGTGGTCTCATTTTTTGGTTATAAATATATGTTGTTTTCTGCTAAGAAGGAAAGAATCAAAAGGAAAAAAATGAAAGTGAAAAATAGCATGCTTCAGTCTGTATTCAGTCAATATCAGTTCTTTCTTTGGAGGTGGATAGTATGTTTCATCATTAGTTCTTTGGGATTGTCTTGGATCATTGTATTGTTGAGAATAGTTAAGTTATTGCTGTCTCTGTGCACAGCATTCTCTTGATTCTGCTCACTTCACTATACATCAGTTCATAGAAGTTTTTCCATACCTTTCTGAAATCGTCTTGCTTGTCATTTCTTATAGCTCAATAATCTTCCATAACCATCATGTACCACAGCTTATTGAATCATTCTCCAGTTGATGGCCATTCCTTTGATTTCCAATTCTTAGTCACCACAAAAAAAGCTACTATAAATATTTTTGTACGAAAAACGTCTTTCACTCTTTTTGGACATATCTTTGGGATATAAACCTAGCATCGGTATTGGTGGATCAAAGGTTATGCACAGTTCTATAGCCCTTCAGGCATAGTTCCAAATTGCTCTCCAGAGTGGTTGGATCTTTTCACAACTCCACCAACAGTGGATTAGCATCCAAGTTTGCCCACATCCATTCCAACATCCAATATTTTCCTTTTTGTTATAGTTGCCACTCTGATAGATTTGAGGTGATACCTCAGAGTTGCTTTAATTTTGCATTTCTCTAATCAATAGTGATCTAGAGAACTTTTTCATATGAATATAGATAGCTTTGATTTCTGTGTCTGAAAACTGCTGTTCATATGCTTTGACCATTTTGCAATTGGGGAATGACTTGTGTTTTTTATAAATTTGATGCAATTCTCTATATAATTGTGAAATGAGGCCTTTATCAGAGATGCTTGTTTCAAAAATTATTTTCCAGTTTTCTGCTTCCCTTGTAATCCTGTTTACATTAGTTTTGTTTGTGCAAAAACTTTTAAATTTTATATACAAAATGACTAATATGGTAATGTTTTACATAATTGCACACATATAATCCATATCTGATTGCTTATCACCTTAGGGAGGGGAGAGGGGAGGGAGGGAAGGAGGGATAAAATTTGGAACTCAAAACTAAAAAAAAAAGAAGAAAGAAATTGAGGTTTAAAGAGATTAAGTGATTTTTGTTGAAGCCTTGTCCCCAGAGGACTCTGTTGAAATGCCAATATATTAGTCTAATTGAATTGGGAAAAAAGAAGGAAAAGTTCTATTTTTTATATCAGGAAAATGGTAATGCTTTGCTAATTTATGTGAAGTGTATTAGTAAATAATTTTGGATTTTCTTTAGACCCACTACTTTTCAGTTTTGTAGAGAATCTAGAGATCATCATTTTCTTGAATGTAACTTTCCTGTTTCTGTTTCACATTTGGTATAACTTGTATTTTCATTGTGATAGTCTTTGTGGGTTTTCTTTCATGTGTAATATCTTTGCTTCTCAATTCTAAGGAGGATAGTTGTTGATAGAAGTTAAATTAAAAAAAATTATATTTGCATTGCTGTCACTCTTTACATTGCTTTAAATTTTGGTTTTCTCTATAAATTATTGATTAAAAGTATTAAAACTTTCTGATATAAATTTATTTTCCAGATTTTATTTCATATTTCTTTTTTGTTACTTCCAATCTAACAATATCGCATTCAAGATCAATGGTATCAAACTCAAATAGAAACAGGGGCCACTAAACCACATTTCACTAAACATGATTATGTTTTAATCTAGTTGGGGTTGCACTCAAGAGTGTTGCAGGTCACAAAGGCTGTGTGTTTAACACTTCTATTCAAGATTATGTTGCTATACATACCAGATAAATATTTATGTAATTTTTCAATTTCTTTCCACAGGTCTTTAGTAGTTTTCTCAAGTTGCCTCTGCAATAATGGCATTAAATTTTGTTCTTAGGAATATTCCTTGGCAACTTCTCCTTTCCTCTGGTCTTTACTTTGACAGTACTTGCAACATATATTGTTTTGTGTAGGCCCTGACATATTTTAACAAATAGTATAAGAGAATGCATTAGTTAATGATGGTTATAGCTGATATTATAATATTATTATTTATATATTTTTTCTGATTACATATAAAAACAATTTTTTTACCACTCATTTAAAAAAAATGAATTCTAAATTCTTTCCCTTTCCCTTCTCCTTGAGAAGGTAAACAATTTGATATAGATTATACTTAGAAAGTCACACAAAATATATTTTCATATTAAACATATATTTTAAAAAAAACAGACAGAGAAATAAAAGTTAAAAGGTGTTCTTTGATTAGCATTCAGGCTCCATCAGTTCTTTGTCTAGAAGTAAATATCATTTTTAATAAAATCATAAATCTTTCAGAATTGTTTTGGGTCACTGTATTGCTGAGAATAGCTAAGTCATTCACAGTTGATCATTGTTACAATATTGCTGTTATAGGTACAATGTTTACCTGGTTTTCTCACTTTACTTTGCATCAGCTCATGTAAGTCTTTCCAGGTTTTTCTGACACCTGCTTTTCTCCCATCCTGCTTGTCACTTCTTAAAGCACAATAGTATTCCATCACAATCATATACCACAACTTGTTCAGCCATTCCCCAATTGATGGGAATTCACTCAATTTCCGATTCTTTTGCCACCACAAAAAGAGCTACTATAAATACTTTTGTACATATCGATCTTTTTCCTTTTTGACTAGTAGTGGTATTTCTGGGTCAAAGGGTATCCAAAGTTTTATTACCCTTTGGGCATAGTTCCAGTTGTTCACCAGAATGGTTAGATCACTTCACAATTCTACAAACAATGTATTAGTGTCCCAATTATCCCACATCTCCAACATTTGTCATTTTCTTTTCTGTCATATGATAGGTGTGAGGTGGTATCTCAGAGTTGTTTTAATTTTCTTTCCTTTAATCAATAGTGATTTAGAACTTTTTTTCATATGACTCTTCTTCTGAAAACAGCCTATTCATATCCTTTGACTATTTATCCACTGGGAAATGACTTGCATTCTTATAAATTTGACTCAGTTCTCCGTATATTTAAGAAATGAAGCCTTTAACAGAGATACTTGCTATAAATGTTTTCTTTAATTTTCTGCTTTTCTTCTAATTTTGTTGCATTGGTTTTGTTTGTACAAAACCTTTTTAATTTAGTATAATAAATTTTCTATTTTGCTTCTTATAAAGACATCTCTTATTATGTCATAAATTTTCCCCTTATTCATAGCTCTAATAGGTAAGATATCCCATGCTCCCCTAATTTACTTATGATATCATCTTTTATGTCCAACTCATGTACCCATTTTTACCTTGTCTTGGTATATGGTGTGAGATGTTGGTCTCTATCTAGTTTTTACTGATCTGTTTTCCAGTTTTCCTAGCATTTTTTGTCAAATAGTGAGTTCTTGTCCCCAAACCTTGGATATTTGTGATTATCAAACTCTAGATTACTTAACAATTGTTTACTATTGTGTATTGTGTACATATAATCTATTCCACTGGTTCAACACTCTATTTCTTAGCCTACATCAAATTGTTTTGATGACAACTACTTTGTAATACAGTTTATGATCTGGTCCTTTCTCCAATTATTTAGAACTGACTTTATTTGTGTGAAAAGTGTTTTATGTTCATATAAAACTGAGTTTGTCTTGGTAGGTAGATTTCCAATTGTTTTAATGTCTACAGTTATTTTGAATGGAATTTCTCTTTCTATCTCTTCCTGCTGCATTTTGTATGTAATATATAAAAATGCTGATTAACAACTTTGCTGAAGTTGTTAATTATTTCAACTAGTTTTTTAGTTGATTCTCTAGTATTCTCTAAGTATACCATCATATTATCTCAAAGTGTGATAGTTTTTTTCCTTATTGACTATTCTAATTCTTGATATAATATTTAAAAAAATTATTCTGTGTTGGTTTGGTTGTCCTATTTTAGTTAGACTTTTGCTATTAAAGTAAAGAAATGCTTTTTGGAATTCCATTCCAAGTATCATCATCTCCTCAAAAACATTCAAAATATCATTATTATATTTGCTATCAATCTCATTATTGTGTAGCACTTTTGGAATTTATAATGAGTGTAGTTTTTTTAATGCCTTCTGGCTTTTCAGCTTTCCCCTCTTCAACTTTAATTAGGTCCTCAATTTCTACTCTTTATCTAATTTGGGTTTAGGAATGGAGTTATTTCTTATGATTGTCCTGCATTCATCTATAATATTTCATTGTGTAATTTGGAGCTGTGGATATTATTTATAATGTTATGAAATTCCTGCCTCTGTAGCACCTTCTTGGAGATGTGTGATGAACAGACCTCCCCAATTTCAATTCAGAGCAGGTACTTAAATTTTCTGATTTCTTCCTTTTATTGATGAGGACTTTGTTAGTTTTCTATTAAACCAGAACTCTGTAGATAATTAAAGGTGCAATCTCTGCTCCTTAGGTTCTTTTTCTTTCTGGCCATAAGGTATAAGGACAACTCTCTGTGCTTTGGAGTCTGGGAGGGAAGATTCCCTCCCCGCAAGCCTTGAATCCTTGGCTTCTTAGGCAAATCTGTATATGGGGTGTGTCCACCTCCTATTCATATTTTTCTTTCTTTGGTAGAGTGCCTTGTGAGTTGGTATTTTCTCCTTCTTGGGTACCTGAGCAATGAGTATTTGATACTGGAGAAGTTGCCAAAGAAATAACAACAGTAGTAGACACTCAAAGAGAAAGAGTTGCTCATAGAGAGAAAAAACCATTGGCCAAAAGCAGTTCACTTGACTTTGATTGGGTTTTACTCAGTGGAAGTGAAATGCAAACTTCCTAATGAGTAGCCCATTTGTGGAATGTCCCCAAAAGGCCAAAACATTGGTTTCTCAACTAACTAATCATTCTGTGATTCTTTATTGCTTACCCCTTCTGTAAGGAAAAAGCAAACAAAACAACCCAAAACCTTGTTTGCTCCATACTTGATTCATGTTTGTGCTCTGGGTGTCTCTTTTTTACTTTCTCCCCTCTTTTCAGGAAGAGCCCTTTAGACAAGAGCTTAGTTTGTAGCCTAAATAGAATTGTTTCTCATGAATCTGAGTTGAGAGTGAGGTTGGAGTTCTGGGAAACACTAGAGCAAAGAACCCATGCCAAACTATGTAGTTTCAGCCTAGAGGTGACTCACTAGCTTTTGGGCTAGAGCTATCAGTGATGAGATGTTTTCAGTTTTCTTACATGTACTACTGACACATCATAAACTTATTCATATTGTTGTGGGAAAATAGTGTAGGGGAATAGGGAAAGGGCTAGGGGATAGGGGTTTGGGGAAAGGGTTAGTGGTTTGGGGTCCTTAGGAATTCCTCTTTAAAGAATTATACCCTCTTGCACACAAAAGCAATTAGAATAAGATAGTTTATTTAGGGGCAAGGGAAGGGAAGGGAAACCATGAGAGAAATCCTTGGACTTCTCATGGGTAGAAAGGCATGGCACAGAGCATGGCTCTGAGATACCAATCTCCTCCAGCAGGAGACAGGCAGGTACTTTTTTTTTTTTGTTGTTGTTTTTTTTTGTTTTTAGTGAGGCATTTGGGGCTAAGTGACTTGCCCAGGGTCACACAGCTAGTAAGTGTCAAGTGTCTCAGGCCGGATTTGAACTCAGGTACTCCTGAATCCAGGGCCGGTGCTCTATCCACTGTGCCACCTAGCTGCCCCGAGGCAGGTACTTTTATAGAGGACTGAATGGGGGGCAGCTAGGTGGTGCAGTGGATAAAGCACAGTCCTTGGATTCAGAAGGACCTGGGTTCAAATCCAGCCTCAGACACTTGACACTTACTAGCTATGTGACCCTGGGCAAGTCACTTAACCCTCATTGCCCTGCAAAAAAAAAGAAAGAAAGAACCACTTTATAGAGGACTGATGGGGGTGACCATCTGACTGTGGAAAGTTCCCTTAGTGAGAGAGGACCATCCCCCACTGGTGGTGACTGGAGGAGTTGGGTGAGGGGTGGCTACAGATCTCTCAAGCCATCTCTCTCTCCTCTTCAGGACACAAAGGCAGCAGCCACACCTAATCTTATCTCCCCAGGTGTGAGGGAGACTGTAATGAAGGGTGGTGGTCCTGGAGCTAGCTCAGTCAGGATCTGGTTCCACTTATCTCTTTAGGCATGTCTGTCCTTTGGTTTAGTTTCTCTAGGAGAAGGTTCTTTGATGTGCCCCAGAGAACTTCTGGGGTGCTAAGGGCCCATAACATTATCTTCAATCAATTACACGAACACTTGTGGTTTGTCCATGTTAATGGTAAGTGACATCTGAACTAAAGTACTTTCAATTGGCAGGATCTTGCTATTTCTTATTTGTTCTGATACATCTGGACTTCTTGTTATAACCTAACATGAAGGAATACATCTCATTCTCATGTTCTCTATGTCATCATAGGAGTTTTGAATAGGGCCAGCCTGCAAACCTAACTCTGTCTTCCCTCCCTTCTTCCCCAATTTATTTCTTAGATTCATAGGAGCAGTTACATCTCACTGATTGAGGTGCTTATTGAATCAATGGTATTACAAAAACCCAATTTGGCAGCATCTCAAGGCCTTTACTACTTCTATAGCAATCTTAGGGCAGACTCCTTAATGTGGAATGCAGAAAAACTGGGTTCAAATCTTTCCTCTGATGCTTAATAGGTGTGTGCAGCGAGTGGGTGCAAAGAAAGGGGGCTCCCAGGCCCTGTTTTATACCCTAGTCTCTAATGCGGATGGACCCTCCCCCTTTTCATCATTGGTCTGATTACTCAAGGGTTACAATCTATGTGCAAAAACTAGCTAATCAGAATGCAGTATTCTCACCCCTCTTCCTTGTGTGGGCATAACTCAGGAATGGACCTTATATGGACACAACTCCAGAGCAGACCTTATTGAGGCCAGGGCTCCTTGAACCAAGTGATTTTGTTAGCCTGAGGGGGAGGAGGGGATCTGAGACCTTTGTCCTACAAACAGATCAGGAAGAGTATGATTGACTGTTATATCCTCATTGAGAGGAGACAACTACTCATTTTCTCACAGCATGTAAGGGGGAAAAGTTTCTTTTGCTCAGAGTACCTTGAAAAAGGCCCCAAGTTAGAATGATTGGCAATGCATCACAGGGTCAGTGCTAGACAGGCTTTGTTTAGGAATTCAAGCCAAAGTATCTTGGGCTCAGGACAAGATTAATTAGGAGAATCAGAATTCATATGCTACTCTTTATAGGAGGCTAGGAAGTGAGAACTAGATGGTAGCAGCATTTAATCCATGCAACCTCAGAGCGTGGGAGAAAAACTGTATCATGGAAGGGAGAAGCCATAGCAACAGATCTGTCACTTCTGTAGCATAGATGGCTCTGAGATAGTGTGAAAGGTGGTGAAAGGGAGGGTCCTGGGTCAGTTCAGGGGAATCTTAGCTCCACATTTTAATTGGCTTCTGTATCTCCTATGCCTTTAGTCTTTGTTTATAGGTTAACCCTTTGTTTTCATCCATTTAAATCAAATTTTTATTCATTTAAATTAAATTGATTTAACTTATCCATTAAAAATTGAAAGCAGTGAATTCTCTCTGGGGCTGAGCTATGATTGTGTTAGGTCAAATATAGTCTAGCTCTTACTCATGAAATCCCCTATACAGAGTGATATAGGATAAAGGATTGCCTTTTTTTTAAAATTGATGATCTATATAGGATAAAGGATGTTAACCTGGAGATTAAGAAAACAATCAATATAGGAGAAACAAGGGCCTTAATCGGGGCAGAGGAACTATAGCTCATGGTATCACAAAGCTCAGAAGCTAGGAATATCCAAAGATGGGAACAGAGGACAGGGTTTTTATGGGGTAACAGAACAAAAAGGGAACCAAAAGATTGCTCCAGAGCCACATATAGCTAGTTAATGTAAATGAACCTTTAACAAAAGAAACAATAGAACTGCTCCTAAGTTAAGTATAGGAGCTACTGACTCTGAATAGAAACTACATAATGTAGATGGACTCTTTTACATAATAACATCAAGTCCAGGGAGTATGGTGGGGAACATTGGGAGGGGATTAGTTACTTGGGGGAAGGTCCATAAGTCCATCAAGAGTCTGGAAATGACAAAGATTGATTATCCCCAGGTAATACATTTGTCTGGGAATGAGGGGACTGGGTGGGGAATCCGTTCTCAAGGATTATATTTTTATTGATGAAGAAATAAAGTTAGAAATAGGAAAGAATTAAATAGTCTCCAAGGCCGGAAGGAAATTAGAATTCAGAATTCTGGCATATTTGGTTGAATGCTTTACATACTGAATTATTCTATAGTATTTATAGAATCACAGGGTCTCATAGTTAATAATTTCTTGGGCATTTGTTAAATACTGTTATATGCATAACACTGTGGTTACCTCTTCTCTCCCCATTTTTCCAGCCCTTAATTCAGTAAAGAACACATTCAGGCAAATCAATTTTTTGAATAAAGTTCAGGTAAGAGAATGTCACAGTCTGCTTCAGTAAGCCTTTATATTTATTATCTTGACTATTGCCATTCCACCACCCAGTTTCTCTCTATTTCTAACATACTCCTTCCTCACCTTCATTTCTTAGAATCTTAATGTCATGGGAGTATTATGGGCCCCGGTTATCCCAACAGTTCTCTGGGGAGTTCAAGGAACTTTTTCCTTGAAACCTCAGGGATTTTCCCTTGAAATCAAGTAGGCTTCTCCTTGAACTCAATCAAGGACACACACACCCAAAAGAGATAATCTGCAAGCATGCTCCAGGACCACCACTCTGCATTCCAGCCCTCCTAAGCACCTGGATGAGGTAATCCAGGAGAAGACCACCTGGAACCGCCCATCAGCAGACTGCTCAGACCCATCAGGACAAAGTTGACACCCACCACCAGATCGCTCATGAGAGGGATTCCTTCTACCCCAGCGCAACTCGGGAGGACCCCCAGTCCCTCACCCAATAAGAGACTCTTACCCACACCATCTAAACCCTATAAAATGGTGCTCCCCGAGCTAGTCGGGAAGGAAAACATTTTGTTCATGCAAAACCTTCCTCCCGGCCAGTTTCTTTTGTACCCCAATAAACTTGTTCTTTTATTTCTAATTAGGTCTTGTGGGAGAGTGTAATTCTTTACAGAGGAATCCTAAGGACCCACATGCTTTCTCCTGGTTTTCCCCCATATCATTTATCTTCTTATAGTCAATCAACAAACATTCATTACTCTGTGCCCAGTCACAGTTTCAAGTGCTGGGCAAGATAAAAAAAAAATGGCACCGTTGAGGAGCTTACAATCTATTAGCAGAGACATCTATATGTATCAATATATACAAATATGGTGAACAATTGGACCTGAGATTTCATTGGTGGTGAGAACTAGCAGGTGAGGAAATTCCTTCTAATAATGTGGGTCAGTATCTTTGCAACTTCAAGTCTCAGAGATTGCCTTGAACACTGAAAGATAGTTTGTTAATGTTCTCATATTCAATGGAATTTAGTTTAAAGTTCACTTCTTATAGCTTTGGAAGTGTACTGGAAATATATTTGAATGCTTTATAACTGTTAGCAAGACTTGAATAAAGCTAGCATGAACAGATGAAGTGAATGCCCATCAATGTAAATGTCTATTTTGGAGGACAGAAGTAGTCAGGGATTGGCAAAAGAAATACTTTATTCAAGTGTAATTTTATCATGGAATTTTATTACTGAGAGCAACACAATGATTTTTGCAGTTACTGGTGTTATCAGAAGCTTGGAATAGAATATCTTTCTAACCATGCATTTTTATTCTGTTTACAACAAATTAAAACTCAAGTAAGGCTAATCATGGAATTGGATGTGAGGGAATCTTGATTTTTCAGATGTAATCTGACATGAGCAATTTCAGAAATGTTTGCTTCTTTAATCTACTTTATTTGGTTCTATTGTTCAAAACATTTTTGTAATGTACCAGAATGTGGAAAAAGAATGTCTTTTCACCTTGTCAGGTATTAAGAATACCATCTTAATGCTCAAAGCAATGATAAAAAAGCAAAACCAAAAATAACACTTTGGCCTTTAAAAGTTTTTTTCCTCCTTTAAAAGTTTTTTTCCTCCTCTAGCTTCAAAATTTTTAGAAATGAAATTTTCTTATTAGCTTACTCTTAAAACAAATCGATATTTATTTGTAACTGGAGTTCCCTTTAATATATTTAATTAATATGCATGAAGTGCTTTGCAAATCTTAAAGTGCTCTGTTAATGTTAGATAATCTTATTATTATTATCTTTATCATCCTTCTTCTCTTTCTCTTCCTATCCATTTTCCTCAACCCCAAGAAGGAAGAAGTATATAATTCAGAGCAGAAAAACACTTGCACATACACATATTTATGTACATATATATTTGTCAAAGTTCCAGTTTGTTCCCTGATTAAAGTTTATTAAAACTTTCTTTATGTTTATCTTTAAATATCCCCTTTCTCCTTGCCCCATGGTCACTATTTATTTGCTAAACATTTGTAAATATTTCTATCCCAACTCTCTTTATGAACACCCTCAAATAATTATCTGGTTTTCCTTCTTTTCCTTCAGAATATCCCATCTAGACATTACTGTATAAAACTTCCTTATTTTAATCTATGGCTCCTTTCTACTATCACTTTTCTGTCCTTTGAATTAGGGTAGATATATCAGTTTTCATTAGTGATGGTAACTCCAAGAGAGGAAACTCCTTCTGCTAATTCCTATCCTGTAATTTCTAGTCTTAGAGAATTGCCTAGATCCTAGGGCACTGAGAAGTTAAATTATTGCCTAAAGTAACATACTCAATATCCAATGATGGTGGGACTTAAATTCAGGTCTTCCTGATTCCAAGGCTACCTCCTCTAGCCACTATACCAGACTCCCTCTTACTCATAGTTTATGGCCAAAATTGGGGAAATAAATGACTTTGTACGTATCATTCAAAAGACCCTCATATAACTTTTGCTCAGTATCATAATCTGATCAGTATGAGGGCAATGTTTCAAGATGGAAAGGAACTAACTCACCACTGATAGTAATGTGTTCTTTCAGATAATGGTTTCATTTTTTTTCTTGAGCAAATAAATTTGTAAATGCTCAGAAATCACAAATTTAAAAATTGGGCACATTTTTGAGGGAGTGGGATGATAAGTCTAGCAATTTAAAATAAAGTTGTAAATTACATCTTTCATTTGGAGTATAAATCACAGAACTCAAACACTGAACATTTAGGCTTAAGTCAATGGGTAGACTCTAATGTTCTTATAATCATTGTTAAAAGCAGTGCTAGATAGTTTTGGTTTATGTGCCATACACACACTTTTTCCATCCTAATGGGGGAAAACAAGATACAAAAAGGAGCTGAAATGTCGGGTGAGGAAAGCCATAAGTTCTGAGGAAAGTTCCAGGATAAGATGGCAGTAGAGGTTCAGTTTAACTCCATAAAGTCAGGGACAGAGTCAGGAGGGCAGATAATGTACACATATATAGAAATATACAACATGCATACCAAATAGATACAAGGTGATTTTGGGAGAAGGGTGTTTGCAGTTAGAGGGACGTGGGATCTGCAAAGGCTCCTGTAAAAGACAATGCTTGAAGTTGAGTCTTAAAGAAGTCTAGAGATTCTTAGTGGTGGACATGAGGAAGAAGTGTATTTTAGGTATGAGGGACAGTCAGTGAAAATGCATGGAGTCAGGAGATGGAGTGAGCAATTGTAAGAAGATCAGTTTTGCTGGACTATAAGGAATAAGAAGAAGGATAATATATAATAAGACTGGAAAAAATATCCTGGGGCTAGGTTGTGAAGGAGTTTAAATGCCAACAAGAGGAGTCTAATAGAGGTAATAGGGAGCCACTTGAATTTATTGAGTAGCAGAGTCACATTGTCACACCTGTGCTTTAGTTTCTAATCACTCTGTCAGCTTGTACAGAGGATGGATTAGAGTGGGGAAGAGGCTTGAAGAAGGGAGGTCAATTAATTGCAGTAGGAGAGATGATAAGAATCTGAACTAGAATGGTGACTATGTGGGTGGACAGAAGGTACAGATGCAAAAAATGTGGAATTAGAAACAATTAGATTTGGTAGAAACAATGAGATTAGAAACAATGAGATTATTGGATGTGTTGGGTGAATAAGATTTAGAGTTGAGGATGATACTGAAGTTTTAAATGTGAGAAACTAGAAGGATGATAGAGCCCATGACAGAAATAGGGACATTCAGAAGGCGAATACTTTATCTATCTATCTATCTATCTATCTATCTATCTATCTATCTATCTATCTATCTATCTATCTATCTATCTATCTATCTATCTATCTATTTATTTTGTTGGGGGAGAGAAATAACAAGTTCTGTTTTGAACATGTTGAGTTTAAGATCCCTGTGGGACATGTAGTTAGGAATTTCCAATAGGTAGTTCATGATATGGGCTTGGATTCAGGAGAGAGGCAATGGCGAGATACATAGACTGAAGAATCATGGAAATACATCAAAAACCAAAGATCACCCATTTCACAATTTTGCTTCACAATTAAACTCTGCCTTATATCATTCAAAGTTAAAGTTATGAACAGAATTCATGAGACATTAATATTGTGCTTAAAATGCACTTTTACATGTGAAGTTAAGTCTGAAATATTTAGAAACTTCATTATTAAAAAGTATATTTCCATTTTGTGGAAATTTATTCTTCCTATTTCCTAGAAAAGCTTTCTTATTATCAGGTTACTCAATAAAAACATATGCTATTTTAATTTAGTATTTCTGGATTCCATTATAAGTTTTGGGACAGTGCTTTGAGACCAGGGCGTTCATTACATTTTTCCTGTTGTTGTTCTGTAAGCAAAATATTGTGATAACCTCCTTCCTCGACCTCTGGTAAAATGCTGTCTCCTGTAAATTGGCTTTGGTGCCCCACTTTCAATATGCAAGAGAGCAGAGCCTGGGAATCTGTTCTCTGCATTTTTTTTTCTTATTCAGGTGGCTGAAAAACACTATGAAAAAAAGTGAAATTAAGCAAATGCAGTGGATTGACTACGAGGACATTTAGGGTGAACAAGATCTTCTAGTTTATACATGAGACAGCAAGGTAAATTAATAAGGGAAATTGACGATCATTTATACCTGCCAGCATCAGCAGGCATCTCAGTGAAGCTGCCAACAAAAGGTCACAGCTCATCCACCACTGAGACAACCAACAGCGAGGCTAAAAATTATTCATTTTCAAACATCGTTTAGGTACTTTGTTCACAGTGGTGGTAAAAGTGCTTCTCCCCTTACTTTCCTCCACTCCCCTCTCGACTCACCCTTCCTAACTCTCTCTCTCTCTCTCTCTCTCTCTCTCTCTCTCTCTCTCTCTCTCTCTCTCTCTCTCTCTCTCTCTCTCTCTCTCTCTCTCTCTAACATGCAGAAGCAATAAATCAGCCAGTTTAAGAAGACCCAGCCAACCCAACACAGATCGATTTCACAGGGAAGTCGATGGGCTGCTAATAGAATTACAACTACCTGTCAAAACAGGGAAAACATATCTGTGACAGTGACAAAGGGCAGATCAATTGAAAGAGAGATTCTTCTCCCCCTCACTCCTCCCAAACACAGATGTGGAGTACATGAGTGTCTCTAAGAGTCTGTAATTGTGAGTAAAAACTGTAGACCTGGACCATTACAACTAAGGTTATGTCATTGTTTTCTGGAATCCCATACTGACGGGTGGAGTAGGGTAGGGGAAATGTCGTCTGTACAGTTTGCTCTGCCATTCAATTTAACAGGAGAAGCTTTTGCCTGGGGATACATTTAATTATACATTTGGATACATTTGTTTTTTTTTTCTCTTCCACAAATGAGTTGGTTTTGTCCCTTAAATAAATTGTTGTATTCTTCCTGGGGAACATTCGGTTTTCATATGTTTTTGGTTGCTTGTGTATTTCAAAAAATGGAGCTATGTATTGCCAATGATATTTGGCAAATTTTTATCTTATAGTGAAATATGATCTTTTTTAGTAGTCTTAGAGAAAATTTGAGTTATTACATTTCAAAAAATGATTTATGTGTTCAGGATTAGTGTCTTATCAGAGGAATCTTGCCATACAGATTTAAGATGCACACTTCACAACCTAAACATAAGGTATATTAACATAATGCTCCACTAGGTCAAGGACTTTGTTTCTAAAATGTCATAAATCTACATCAATCAGTTAATAAACAAGCAAGTGCATACTATGTGCCAGGTACTGTGCTAAGCACTAGTCAACCCAGATACATGGGATTTTTTGCAAAAACACAATCACCTTTATATATTTGCTCAAAGCTGGCTTAATCAACAGAAATCTCTCTCAATACTATCATCGTGCACATGGAATAGCATGTAAACCAAATTAGGTAACAAAACTGAGGAAATAAACCATATTAACTACATCAGAATGTCTAATTACTACTTAGTCACTGGAAAAAAAAAGTTCAGACATCAGTAAGATTAATAATTCAACATTTAAAAAAGATATCTTTTTTATATCATTTTCATTTCTCAATCTATAACATTGCCTGTAACCATTCCCTATAACAAAGAATGAAAGGACAGGGTGGCTAGGTGGCGCAGTGGATAAAGCACCGGCCTTGGATTCAGGAGTTCCTGAGTTCAAATCCGGCCTCAGACATTTGACACTTACTGGCTGTGTGACCCTGGGCAAGTCACTTAACCCCCATTCCCCCGCAAAAAAAAAAAAAGAATGAAAGGAAAGAGGAAAAAAGTAAAAAAGGAAAGAGGAGTGGTGAGAATGATATGCAAGACAGAGAGGTGTATCTCATCTTTGGGTTCATTTTCTTTAATAGGTAGATATCTCATAGCCCTATCATTGAGGCAAGGAATTCTCTTCATTGCACTAATTATTTGTGTCACACACACATAACTGTGTGTAGCACACAATTACACTAACATTCACCCATTATAAGTGGGATTTGATTGAAGGAAACAGTACACCATATTAATTACTTTAAAGGAATGTTATATATTAACTAATGATATTTCTCTTGCCACTCTTTTCTTCTAAAGTGAATAGTGATCTGAATTGCATTCCATGAGGATTTTGTCATAAAACCATACCACTATTGGGCTAAAGAATGATTCCTGAAGATATGAGAAGTAACCAAGTTTGCTTCTGTGAATATCAGCTTACATTACTACAGTTTTTAAAACTTGTCAGACTCCACCCATGTCTTTCTCACATTTTCATGAAATATATCCTATGGAGCACAGGATCTAGTCTTGTTATCCAGATGTGTCTGGCAGAAAGAACCTCCAACTTGCATTAGCTATTGTTTCTGCTTCTCATTTCTCTCAATCTGTTTGGGCTAGTACTCCTAGGATCATTTAGACTTCGGTGATAATATTATAATAAGTCTGAGCTCCAAAAAATAATTACACAATGGTGCTGTAGAGGTCTATATTTCCTCTTTTAAAAATCAAGTTGGGGGCAGCTGCAGCTATGTGGGACAGTGGATAAAGCATAGGCCCTGGATTCAGGAGGACCTTAGTTCAAATCTAGCCTCAGACACTTATACGTAGCTGTGAGACTCTGGGCAAGTCACTTAACCCTCATTGTACCACCAAAAAAAATAGTTAGATAATGGCTTATTTATTAAAAATGTTTTTAAAAACTAGTTTTATTTATTAGTTTTTTTCTTTAAATTTTTAATATCTTCTTTGATTTTGGTATTTCTGTTTTGGCATTTAATTAGGGTTTTTATAATTTGTTGCTTTTCTATTTTATTTTTCCAGTTGTGTGCTTAACTTAATGATCTGTTCTTTCTCTTTTTTATTAGAGAAAATGTTTAAAGGTATAAATTTCCCCCTAAGAAAATTCCAAAAATGGTGGTATGTTTTCTCCTTGTAATTATTTTTAATGATGCTATCTACCATTTCTGTGATTTGTTCTTTGACCATTCATTTTATTTATTTATTTATTTATTTTTCAGTGCAATGAGGGTTAAGTGACTTGCCCAGTTTCACATAGCTAGTAATTGTCAAGTGTCTGAGGCCGGATTTGAACTTAGGTCCTCCTGAATCCAGGGTTGATACTTTATCCAGTGCACTACTTAGCTGTCCTCCTAACCATTCATTCTTTAGTATTATTATTTAGTCTTTAATTAATTTTAATAGTTTCTTTAGTAATCTTTTGTTGAATATAATTTTATTACATTGTGGTATGTAAAAATGGGTTAAATATTTCTCCTCTTCTGCATTTGTGATGTTTTTATGCTCTAATATATATTAAATTTTTCTAAAGGTGCAATTCAAAGCTGCAATATAAATGAGATATATGTATACTCCTTTTAAATTCCCATTCAATAATTACCAGAGGTCTATCATAATTAACTTTTCTAAAATTCTATTGGCTTCACTTTTATTTGATTTTAAACTCTCCACTGGGGGCTGGTGGGGTGGGGCTGCTTCTCGGCTCTGCTCCTATTTCCAGCTTCAGAAGGTCCCAGGTGTTTGCGTTTGATGGGGGGGGCAGGTTTTAATCTCACCTGGCCTGTTCTCTGGTGTGGAGATAACCTTAAGCCTACTTACTAAACAACCAACTAGCAAAGCTTTCTGTGGTGTGGTTTTTAGCTTCAATGAGCCTGCTCCCCTGCTCCCCTTCCCCACCTGGGTCTCCCACTGCTCAGGATTTCTTCCTGGTTCCCCCGCTGGGTGGGACAGTCAAATCCTTCCCCCCAGTCCACTGGTACCCCTGCACTTAACCTCCCTGGCCCCCCCCCCCCCCCCAGCCCCACCAGGCCAGCCATTCAACCTGACCGAGTGCTCCGTTCCAGAAGATGCTGGTGCTGTAGCTGATTCAGAGGCACTGGGGCAAATTCCTCAAGCGGGTGTCTGGTATGTCGGCCCAATTTTGGGGTTGGGCTTTATTCATGGCCCAGCACAGCTCCCTGAAATCTATCTATAGCTGGAGAAAACTCTCACCCCATATTTTTGTGTGTTTTTCTGCTCCAAGGGTTCTTTTATTGCTATTTTTGGGGTGATTGTATCAGGAGCTCTGTGCATTTAATGTCCTTCCTCCACCATTTTGGCTCTGCTCCCAGCATTCTAGGACTGATATTAATTCACCATCCATGTTTTCTTTCAGTAGTTCTCATTTATCACTTTAAATAAAACCTTTTTTCCCTATTATCATGTCTAAGAACATGATCATTATCCTTGCTTTCTTTTTGTTTACTTCAGTTGAAGCCTAATGGATTCTGTTCCATGCCATTGTTTTTAATCCATGTGAATCTTTATGTTTGAAGTGTATGTGGTTTTTTAAAAAACATATTGTTAGATTCTGCTTTCTTTTTTCTTTTTTTGGCATGACAATGAGGGTTAAGTGACTTGCTCGGGGTCACACAGCTAGTAAGTGTCAAGTGTCTGAGGTCAGATTTGAACTCAGGTACTTCTGAATCCAGGGCCAGTACTTTATCCACTACATCACCTAGTTGCCCCCGGATTCTGCTTTCTAACAATTTCTATTATTCTCTTTAATTTTATGGGTGAATTCATCACATTCACATTTACAGCAATGATCATTAATTGTGTATTTACAGATTTCTTTCATGATTTCTTGAATTCTGATGTCTATGGTTCTTTTTTTGATCATGACTTCAGGTGGTCCACTGATTCTTAAATTATCTCTCCTTGACCTGTTTCTTAGATCAGTTGTTCCTGAATATTTTTATTGTCCTTTGACTTTGTTTTAATATTTCTTATTGTCTTCTGGAATCATTATCCTCTATTTGGTCCATTCTAATTTTGAAGAAGCCTGTTGTTTGGGTAAGGTTTTGTTATACTTGTCTAAAGGTATTAATTCTTTTTCAAGTCTTTCTTCCATTGCTCTCAATTATTTTACATTTCTTTCCTCTAATGCTTTCATTTCATTCAGAAAACCATTAAAAACTTTAAAAAAAAGATTCTTTTCCTTAATTTCTTCCAGAAATTCTAGTTAACCTTGTGTGCAAGCTGTGCTTTTCTTTGAGGCTTTGCTTGTAAATGTTTTGGAAACATTCTTTTCTACTGAGTTTTTGGGCACCCCTATTACAACAATAATTCTTTTTGGTAGAGTTCTTTTTTGTTTGTTTATTTACTCATTCTTCCAGTTTTGCTTCCTGAATCTAGATTTTGTCTAAGGGCTAGGCTTTGTACAATTCTGCAGGGAATTTCTAGGTTATGGTTGGTCCTCTTCTGTGTTCTCTTGAGTCTTGGCTGCTGCTTTCTTTGAATATTGAGTTTTGTGTTTTTCAAGAATCTCAGGGACAGCTTAGGCTAAGAACCTGTATGGTTTCAGTATGCTTAAAGTGATCCAGTCCAGGGCAAAATGTGAATGCCACCTTCTTGCTCTGAGCTTTACAAACTCCTGGCCTGAGATTGAGATTGAGCAACAAAAAATTTGAACTTGCCTTTTGTTGGAACTCCAGTACATTGCTGCTAGATCTAAGTCACCTAGCTGAAAGGTGCTACAGATTCAGAATGACAAAGCTTGAGGTGAACTTTCATCTGAGCTCCCTGCCCTGGTTATTCCATTGGAGGCTTCAGATTAAGCTAGGGGCTGGATCTTTAGGGCACATTCCCCTCCTGAAAGTTGAGCTGCACAGCTGCTACTAGTTTCTGTTCCTAAGCCTTAATAACTACACACACACACACACACACACACACACACACACACACACACACACACACACACACACACACATCAAGCCTGTCCCTGCTCTTATCTCTGGCCCCCCTCCCCCCCCACCAGACATAGTTCCCTAAGACTGTTCTTCCACCTTCTATTCAGGTCCCCTCAGTCTTCACTGGATTTATGAGCCAGTTCTGGGCTTTGAATGGCATCTTTTGTTGATATTTGCATAGCACCAGAAAGATATAGTCATTGAAGTATATGTGGGAGCATCCTTTATCCTAGTTCATAGCTGATGACTCTTATTCAGTCCCCATACTGAAAGCCATGTTGCCTTTCTGACTAGACTCCATTCCCAGTGTCCATAAATCTCTTTGTCTCTCTCCCTATGCTAATCTGGACTAGAGAAATGATATTGTTACTTTTTTTTCCTTGGATTTATAATCAGGAGTCAGTCTGGTGCATTTTCTATGTCTTTGTGAAAGAGTTCTGAGGGGGCATTGGGCTAATCTACCTCCTCCTCCTTTGCCATTTTGGTTTTGAGAGAGAGCTGCTCCATAATGAACATGCTAATATATAAAAAAGGATTATTGTACAATGAAATTATAATTTTTAACAATAATTCTAAGCACATAAATGCACAGTAATTAAATGACCAATTCCGGTTTTTTGTCTAATGGGACCTTCCTGAATATCATCAGGTTATATGGACTTCTGTCCTCTAACAGAGAAAGTGGAAGGTCATGAGGTCACATTTTGGGTGACTGAAGTTCCTATGAACTCTAATCTCCATGTTCGCTGCAGGGATTTTTCTCTCTCTATTGGAGTATGTGCTGTTTGGGTTCAGGATAAAAATGTTAGTCAGTCTGACACCTGAGTTATAGAAAGGGGGAGGAAAAACTACATCACTGCAAGAGATTGAGAGCCCTTGATATAGGCTATTTAACACTGAATTATAAATGATGGCTTTAGGGAAAAATTAATAGCCATGACTATATAATTGGAAAAAAAAAAAAAGAAGGAAAAGAGAAATGATCCAGGTTAAAAGGCACCTGAGTTGTGTCCTTTTGGGACCTTAGTGGAAGTCTTGTAGTGAGGGGTTTTTCTTTTATTAAAAAATAACTGTAGAGATAAAGAGAAAAACTTGAAACAAGGAGTGAAAAAGATAAAGGTAGTTCCTGAGAAATAGAAGTTGTCAAAACAACATCTAGGCTGGATTTAGTTTCAGTGGCCAAAAGGGCTATGTTGATGTTATTGCAGAAATTGTGCCCCACAAACATTTAAAAAAAAAAAGGTTCATCTGGCCAATCCATACCTTTTCCACTTAATGTATTTGCATGGAATATAATAAACTGAAAGGCAAAAAAGCCCATGTTATGTCTTTTCACCTCTCTACCTCAGTTTCCTTATCTAAAAAATGAAGGATACGAACTAGGTGACCTCCAATGATACTTATATTTCCAAATCTCTGCTCTGATTTAAAAAAAAAAAAACGCTCTCTGTGAAATTACAAATACCTGGAGGAACTTTATACCTGTCCCTGACCACCATAACAAGTTGATTCTGCCAAACCAAGAAATGATCCTGTGACACTCCTGGTGATTTAGTTTTAAATTAGATCAAAGCATTATTTAAAAAATGAACTAATTTTCTTTTCCCATCTCACTTCAAAGCCATTTTCCCCTTCATTCTCTATCACTTATGAGCAACATACTTTAGACATGGGCAGGAACTCTGTGTGTGTCTGTGTGTGTGTGTGAGAGAGAGAGAGAGAGAGAGAGAGAGAGAGAGAGAGAGAGAGAGAGAGAGAGAGAGGGAGAGAGAAACAGTGTATATATGTGTTGTGTAAATAATAAAGTGTTTCATGAGTATTTTTGTGTGTGCTTATACTTGTGAATAGGAATGAAAGAAGGAAAAAACACATTTTTTCACACTTCCACTGTGCCAGGCACTGTGCTAAATGCTTTACAAATATCTCATTTGATCCTCACAGCAACCTTAGTCAGTATGTCGTATTGTTGTCATAATTTTAAAGTTGAGGAAATAGAAGATGAGAAAGAGTGACTTGCCCAGGGTCAGACAGTTAGAAAATGTCTGAGACACAGATTTGGTCTTCCTACCACCAGGCCCAGTACACTAATTACCTTTAACAAGGTAATAATCACCAACATGAGAATACAAGTTGGTTGAGGTAGGGTATAAAGAGGAAGACAAGCTGGAGCCCTCAGCCATGAATAGCTTGCTTAGTCAGAGCATGTGTATATCTTACAATCTTCAGAGGGAAGGGTCTGAATTTTAGGAAAGGCAGTGGTTTTGAGGTAGTAAAAGGGAAGGTTTTCAAAGTTTGGCCAATTACAGCCTATTATAACAAGCTCTATTTATCCTTGAAGGGACATTGGATTACAGACTATTTATTTTGCTATAAGAGAGTGTGCCCCTATCCTATGCAAACTTTAGGGCACAATCACAAATCTTTGGGCATTAGCTGCTGTGCAGGTAGAAATATTTAACAGAGAAGTACCCCTAATGTCATTAGCTAATGCTACTTTGTATTTTTGCCTAGACCTAGTTGTGGGTACAAGAACCTTCTCTGGCTAGAAATCTATCCTCCAATCAGTGATATGCCAGAGCCAGTTCATGAGAACCTATTGTTTTGTTTTGTCCTTTGTGTGTCCAGTGTGAGCATTTACACCTCCAAAATGGACAAATTCTTTAATTCTGAGCTTCCTTTATTGTTTTGTTCATTATCTAGATTTAAGAAAATGATACCTATGATATTGACCCTATGCCATTGGTACTGGTCTATACCCCAAAGAAATCAAAGAAAGAGGAAAAGGACCCATGTGTACAAAAATATTTATTTATAGGCTCACATTAGTAAAGATTTGGAAACTGAAGGGCTGTCCATCAATTGGGGAAAGGATGAACATTTTAGGGTATATGGATACAATGGAATACTGTTGTGTTGTAAGAAATGATGAAAGGGGATAGTTTAAAAACTGGGAAGACATCAACTGATGCAAAGTGAAGTGAGAAGAGTCAGGAATCAATTTATATACTAACAGTGATATTATAAAGATAATCAACTTTGACAGACAGTAACTCTGAACATTACCCTATTGTCTGCTTTCTCTGCTCTTCAGTTGAATATCACTGTGAAAAATGCAGAAAATTACAGACTTGCTTCATTATAAGTTCATGTTATCTACCTCAGCCTGGATTTTGATACTGCATATCAGGCATTTTCATTTATAGTTTACATTTACGTGACATTTTATTTTCAAATTTTTACAGGCATTTTAATCTCTCTGTCCCATGGCCTCCTCCCTGACTTCATGAATAACACTTTATATAACAAATATGCATGAATATAAAAAATTCACACATTGGCGATATCCAAAAACATATTATCTCCTTTTGCTTTTTAAATCTATCTGTCAGAAGTGATTTCATCTTTATTTCATCTTCAGTTCTCTGGACCCATGGTTTATCTTTGCACTGATCAATTTTAAAGTTTTTCAAAGTTGTTTTCTCCATAGTGTATTGTCATAAATTGTATAAATTGTTCTCTTACATCTGATCACGTCACTCTGCATCAGCTTACACTTTCCTGTTTTCTCTGAAACTGTCCATTTTGCCATTTCTTTTGAATAGTGATACTTCATCACATTGGTTTTTTTTTTCTTGGTGAAGAAATCAGGTTAAGTGACTTGCTCAGGGCCACACAGCTAGTAAGTGAAAAATGTCTGAGGCTGGATTTGAATTCAGGTTCTCCTGACTCCAGGGCTGGTGCTCTATCCACCATGCCACTTTGCTGCCCCTCATCACATCCTAATAGCATAATTTGTTTAGCCATTTCTCAGTAGAAGGGTACCCCTTTAGTTTACAATTTTTGACTACTATGAGAATAGCAGCTTATATAACTCTTTACTGTTTACAAAGCACCTTTCTTATCACAACTCTGTGAGGTAAGTAACGCAAGTATTATAAATGAGAAAACTGAGGCTAATGGAAGCTTAGGAACTTGCCTTATCATAAAGCTGATAAATTGAAAGCTGAGACTTAAGTCATATCTTCTAATTTCAAGTCCAATGTTCATTCTATCATACTACATACAATCCTTTTCTGGCTCTCATAGTCCTCACTTCTTATGTTCCTATTTTTTTGCCTCTGAATCCTGTTCTTAATTGATGATCATGTCTGCTCTTTTACAGAGTAGAGATTAAAAGTTTTCCTCCAACACCAGAGGAAGAGTCTAGAAAGGACAAAACAAAACAAAACTGATACTCAAGACAAGTAAGGAAATAGAAAAGAAAACTCTACTGCCCTTGATTAATTCAAGGCAAGCCACCTGATCCAGATATTCTAAATAGGATTATAGTTTCATAGATTTAAAGGAGAAGGATACTACAGAATTAACTTAGTTCAGTACTCCATTTTTATATGAAACTTAGACACAAACAGGTTAAGCAAATTTGCCAAGACAGTAAGTAGCGGACTCAGGATTTGAACCCATATCCTCTTATTCCAAATCCCTCCCTTTTCCCATTGCCTACCAAAAAATCATGCCAAGATATCCATATTTCCTTTTTTAATAGGATTACTAAATTGATAGATTAGGAATACATAGGAAATATAATATTTTATCAAGGCTTGTTGGACTTAAGCGAAGTGTTTGATAGAATATCTTATACTATGCTTGTGGAAAAGAGAGATGTTGGATAGACCATAGTATAATTAGATGGATTTGAAATGATAGGATTCAAGCAGTAGCTGTTAACTGTTCTATGTTGACATGGATGGATGTCTGTACTGGGGTGCCTCAGGGATCTATATATTTGAGAATCCTAGTCCTATGCTGCTTAACATTTTAATCAATTATTTGAATAAAGGCATAGATAGCTTGCTTATCAAATTTGAAGATAGAAAGCTTGAGTGATTGCTATCATACTGAATCACAGTCAGAATCTAAAAATATCTTGACAGGTTAGAACAATGAACTACATCTGACAAGATGAAATTTAATAGGGATAGTAAATAGTAAAGTTATGCTTGGGTTCAAGAAACTGGTTTTAGATATGCTAGAGGGAAAAGACATAAGGTAGCTGTTTTTTCTTGGAAAAAAGAGCTGAAGATTTTAGTGGATTTTACAGTCAATATGATTTAATAGTGTGCTCTGGCAGCAAAAATTAAACCCTATTATAATTTTGGTCTGCAATAGACACAGCTTTAAGGAACAGAGAAGTAATAGTCTTGTCTTCTGAACTAATGAAAGCACATCTGGAATATTATATTTAGTTCTAGTTGCTAAATTTTCGGAAAGACTTTCCTAGTCCTAAGAATATCCAGAAGAGGTTGAGCAAGATGACAATAGACCAAGGCATCAGTGGAAGGAACTAGGTATGTTTAACATGCAGAAGACTTGGGAGGAGGGCTGATATCTGTTTTCAAGTATTAAAAAAATTCCATATTGGAGTTTTCTCATTCTATTTGGCTGCGAAGGGAAGAACCAGGAGTCCTGGAAAAGGTAGAAGGCAAATTTAAGTTTGATATTAGAAATAATTTCTTTGACCCCATATAGCTACCACAGTGTTAACCACCATAAAAATGATCTACTTTTTTTTTTTGGCGGTGCAGTGAGGGCCAAGTGACTCACCCAGGATCACACAGCTAGTAAGTGTCAAGTGTTTGAGGCCGGATTTGAACTCAGGTTCTCTTGAATCCAGGGCTGGTGCTTTATCCACTGTGCCACCTAGCTGCCCCCAATGTGATCTACTTTTGCTGGCCTCCATCCCCTATCAATCCAGTCTATTCTTTAATCTTGGTTATCTAGCTTTGTTCCTGGTCGCTTTACTGAGCTATCTTTCAGAGGTCACTAAAGACCTAATTCTAATCAAGTCCAATCTTTAAAAAACACACACAAACCTCTAATACTTATTGATTGAGATATTTGATAATGCTAACTACTCAGTCCTTGAAATTGCTATCCTACTTGACTTCCACAAAAAAGTACTTACCTAGTTATCCTTGATAATATTTCTGTCTTTGTTTGTTACTTCTTATCCTTGTTACTCCAACTATTACATTCTCTCCCCTAAGTGTTAGGTTCTCCTTAAGGATATGTCCTTAGTCTACTGCTTTTCTCTTTCTACACTCATTCCCCTAGAGAACTCAAGTATCCCTGTCCCTGCAATAATCATCTCCCTGTAAATGATTCTCAGATTGATGTCTCTGTCCCTGTGTTTCCACTGTGTCTCAGTCATGTATTTCCAGTTATGAAAATAAATCATCAAGCCTAAAACAGCTTTATGTTTGGACAGCAAAACAAACTCTTCATCTTTCTACTCCAATCAGCTCTTCTTTTTAACCACTTCATTTCTGCCAGGTATACTACAGTTCTTCCAGTCTCCCAGGCAGAAAACATAATTTAAAAAATTTATTCATCTACTTTATGTTCTTTGATTCTTCTCTTGCCTTCACCCAACCTGTCACTCTCAGAAATGTGCTTTAGATTTTCCCTTCTTTTACATCTCTTTTGCCACTAGGTATCACATAATCTTTGGCACTTTCAGCTTCATTCATTGTTCTGGGTATCAGTCCCCCTTTCTTTCACTTGCTTCAGGTGTCCAGTGCAGAAAAGAGTCTGAAGGACATTCATGTCAAGGTACAAATGATATAACAAATGGTTACAGATTAATGTATTGTCCATTTTCAATATATTCCCTTATTAATAGAAATCTTTTTCATTACCTCAGCCTCTTGGAATCCCCAGCTCTCTTCAATACTTGACTTAAGTACTATCCCTTATAGTTATTTGTATCCTCAATCTCCCCAAATTATTTTGACATACTTGGTATTTATTTATGTATACATCTCCCCCATGACTAGAATGCAAGTTTGAGTCTCTAGGCTACTGTATATTTTTATCTTTGTATCTTTGGTACCTTCATTCTCAATACAATCATTCAGACACAGTACCTAGCAAATGGTAGGTGCTTAATAAATGCTTGTTGGACACATTAATTATGAAGGCAATACAACCTGGGTCAATCAAATGGTCTTTAGTCCAAAGAGCTTTGCTAATGGGCAATTTATCTCTTTCATCTGCTACTAAGCATCTTGTTTCCTTTTTTTCCTATCTTTTCCTTGACTTTGACTTAGACCCTTACTCTGTCCATGGTCCTGGTTCCTGTATATGCTCCTGATTATCTTTCTGGATCAAGACTTTGATTTTTTGTCTCTCTGTGTCTCTATCTCTTTGTATCTCTGTCTCTCCTTCCTTCTCTCCCTTGTTCCTTCTCTTCTCTTTCTCTTCTTCAACTCTCCCCTCAATTTCTGCATCCTCCACCTTCCTTGAATTTTACTCTGATTAGACTTCCTCGGGGCAATGGCTTAGTAGTATTTGTACTTTAATCACTTTTTTTTCCTACCACTCCTGGTTTCCCAAATCTTTGGGCAACCCCATGCAACCCCAGTAACATGAAATAACTCCAAGGGTCCTCCTCCAGCTTCTTACCTTGCTTTTTGTGCATCTGTGATTTTGCTTTTCTCTTTGCTGAGATGCTTCCATTATCTCACTTCCTATCTAAAGCCTTCTTCAAGACCAAACATAAATTCCACTTCCCTCATTAATACTTGACTGCTGCTCCTCATACACATCTGTCTTAATTGAATTCTTATTGAATTTATAGTCAGTATTAAGCAGTTTAGCACTTCATTGTTCTCTAATTGTGCACCTGTCTTCCCAGATACATTGTAAGTCCCTTGAGAGGAGCTTAGCCTTACTTTTTGCATTCCCCCCAAATTTCAGGCTCATTCATAGCAGGTACTCATTAAATACCTGTGGATTAAGGAGGGAAAGTGGGATAGTATAAAGAGTGATGGTCGAGTCAGGAGATGTCTGGGTTTAGATCCTTATATTTGATGCTAGATAAGCTATTTAAACTCTTTAAGCCTAAGTTTATTCATCTATAACATAGGGACCACAGGTTCATAGGACTTAGAGTTGGAGGAGATTTTATTAGAATTCCTCTAGTCTAAATCATTTATTTATTAGATTAAGGATGAGTTCCTGAGAGATTGTGACTCACCCAAGGTCCCATAGGTCACAAGTAGTAGAGCTGGGACTTAGTTCCAGACCCAAGATTCATTCTTTTCAGGATACTATGCTACACATTGTTGTTGTGAAGAAAGTGTTATGTAAACCTTAAAGTGCTAAGTAAGAGTGAGTTATGATTATTTCTTATTTTCCTAAATCAATACTAGTTGGTGTATTTGTTGCTGTTCAGTCATTTTTCAATCATGCCTAACTCTTTGTGACCCCATTTGGGGTTTTCTTGGCAGATATACTGTAGTAGCTTGCCATTTCCTTTTCTGGCTCATTTAATAGATGAGGAAACTGAGGCAAACAGGGTTAAGTGATTTTCCCAGGTCACATAACTAGTAAGTGTCTGAAGCCAGGTTTGAACTCAGGAAGATGAGTCTTTCTGACTCCAAACACAACATTCTATCCACTTTGCCACCTAGCTGCAATTGGTTTATACTTGAATTTTTTGCACAAATTCTTTTCAACATTTCTCACACACACACAGTCACTTATCTTTCCTCTATCACTGCCATAACCCTGATTTGGGCCCTTATCACTTCTCACCTGGACAATTGTAGTAACTTGATGGTTGCTCTGCTTGTCAATAGAGTCCGTTTTCCATTTTTTGCTGCCAAAGTGATTTTCCTAAAGCACAGGTCTGACCACATCTCTCTGTCTCTGTCTCTCTATCTCTGTGTCTCTTTCTGTCTCTGTTTCTGTCTTTGTCTCTGTCTCTGTCTCTCTCTCTCTCTCTCTCTCTCACACACACACACACACACACACACACACACACACACATACACACACACACACACACCCCTTACCCCCCATTCAATAAATTTGAGGATAAAATATAATATACTTTATCATTCAAAACCCTTTATAACCTGCCCCTCCCTTTGAAGACTTTTTATACCTTATTCTATCCTTCCCTCTTAATTACCCCGTGTGAACTTTATAATGTAATGATACTGACATTCTGCCTGTTTCTTGAATAAGATACTCCATCTCCCAACACTGGGCATTTTTGCTGGCCAGCTCCTTGGATTCCCTCAAGTATCAACTAAAATTTCACCTTCTACAAGAAGCCTTTCCCAATCCCTTTTAATTCTAATACCTTTCCTCTGTTGATTATTTAAAAATTATCCTATATATAACTTGCTTGTACAATTATTTTCATGTTGTCTCCCCCATTAGATTGTGAGATCCTTGACAGTAGGGATTGCCTTTTACTTTTCTTTGTATCCCCAGTGCTTAGCACAGTTGCTGGCATATAGTAGATGATGTTTATTGACAAACTGAAATCCTTCCTTTTTGAAGTGATAAAGCTATCTTCTCACTTATTTGATCATTACACATTTCACAACTGTGGCATACAATGGTCCAGATCATAGTAATCTGCCTGTAGGAGGCTGCCTATACTGGATTTTAAGGAAAAAATACTTATATATTACATTTTTAGGAAAAAATACATTTCTTAGCAGAAATGAATTGGGAAACTATTTTTCTTTCACTGCTGTTGTATGACTGTCATCACATTTAGATTAATTAGTAATCATCATTTAAAAATCATTATATCCATGTGTATATAGATTTCTGATCATGTGGTCCAATGTTATTTTAAAAAGACACTTGGGGGGCAGCTAGTTGGAGCAGTGGATAAAGCACTGGCCTTGGATTCAGGAGGACCGTTCAAATCCAGCATCAGACACTTGACACTTAACTATCTGTGTGACTCTGGGCAAGTCACTTAACCCTCATTGCCCTGCAAAAAAACAAAAAAGATACTTGGATGTCCCTACTTTATACAATATTTGTTTTGTTTTTCCAGATGACACTGCTAACACTTAGTAAATAATAAAAGTGTTTAGAGGTTTCTTGTCTGCAGCTCTAAATGATGACATGGGGGTTTAAAGAAGTTGGCAAATGAAAGCTTTTGAAATAGAAAATTAAATGAACGTATGACTAAGGGTTAGGCTATGTTGCACAGCTTTAAAGAAAAAAGAAATATAACTCCATCAACAAAAATAATTAAAATAATTTCTTAGCTTCTCACTGGTAAATTATAATGAAATGAATGAAGTTAGACAGGGGCTGCATGCCTAATATTGTTAATTATGGTGGTTGTGTTTACTTTTGTTTCTGTGCATTATAATTAATGAAGCTCTGCTGTTCTGTGCTTTGCCCTGGCAACTTCCACAGAGCTTTTTGTTTCCATAGGCAAAAAGATGGCTACAATATAACTGCATTTATTGTTCTAAAATTATTCTTTTTTTTTTTGCGGGGCAGTGGGGGTTAAGTGACTTGCCCAAGGTCACACAGTTAGTAAGTGTCAAGTGTCTGAGGCCAGATTTGAACTCAGGTACTCCTGAATCCAGGGCCAGTGCTCTATCCATTGTGCTATCTAGCTGCCCCTATTCTTTTTTTTAAACAAAGGGTAGTTCATTGCCAAGGGAATGAATGTGAAAATCCCAGCTAGATTTGACCTCTGACTGATGAGAGTAGTTGATTCCTCATGTAGGCCAGTCTTCTCTGATTCTTAAAACTGTATGCTAAATTGACAGCTGGAAAAGCATTTAGAGAGATATGGTGATGACCATTTAGTCCTACTGATCTAATTTGAGTCTTAAGAAAGACTTTGGAGTCAATGCGAAGGACAACCACCAATGAATGAAGGGATACTCTAAAATGCTATTTAGTTATGTTTTAGAAAAGAACATACATCAACCAATTGTGGGAAATTAACGGGCCAGGATGACAGAAGTTTTCTCTAAACTGGTGGTGTCAAACTCAAATAGAAACAGGGATCACCAAACTGCATATAGGGGTCATTAAAAGACTTAGAAAATCACATAATAACATTATCTATGTTTTATTGTATTTTAAATTAAAAATATTTTCAATTGCCAAAACAGCACCAAGGAGTTTTGTAGGCTGTATACAGCCTACTTCATGTTTGACAACCTTATTCTAAATAATAAGGAAGATCAATTAGCAACTCAAGTCCAGTGAAACTAATATTTCAGCCTTTTTCTATCAGAACCTATATAGAACGCTTAAATTGTATCTTTTTTTATATCAGGACCTTTGATTCCATTGGTATTGGGAACTCAGTTCTTTTCATTGCTGAAGGTCTCTTATTCATCTATGACTTTTAGTATGACAGTTGGGGGCCCTGAAAGGCTAAGAAATAATAGCTAATACTTATACAGTACTTTAAGGTTTGCAAAGCGCTTTACATATGTTATCTGATTTGACCTTTGCAGCAATCTATAAGCTAGGTGTTATTTTTATCCATAGTTTACAGATGAGGAAATCAAGGCAGAGGCTAAGTGACTTGCCTAAGGTCACACAGCTAGAAAGTATCACAGGTGGGATTTTAACTCAGATTTGCCTGACTCCAAACCCAAAGCTTTTCCCAATATACCACCTAGAGAGGTCGAGGGACTTGCTGAGGATTACACAGCTACTATCTATTAGATGAAAGACTGATACATGGACTAAAGTCTTTCTCAGTCTAAGGCGGCCATGTATTTGCTACTCTATGCTGCCCAGATCAGGTTCAGACATATTTCCCAGTGTTAATCCCAATCAAAATAGTATCAAAAAGGAAAAAAAAAAGGAGTGGATTGAAATTTTATGATATTGTCCCAAGGAAGACTGGCAGTTAACCTCCCCAAAGCCTTTGAAGACATCTGAGTGACTTTTGCTCTGCAGTTTGTGTGAGGCAATTGGGGTTAAGTGACTTGCCCAGAGTCAAACAACTAGTAAGTGTCAAGTATCTGAGGCTGGATTTGAATTTAGGTTCTCCTGAATACAGGGCTGGTGCTTTATCCACTGCGCCACCTAGCTGCCCCTCTCTGCAGTTACTTTAAAAGAGGCAAATTGGATACAAGAGTGAAAATCATGTTGCTTAATTTTCCCCTCTTGGTTCTATAGAAGACCACAATGCTCTTTGTGGAATGATAGAAAAATCCTTCCTGCTTTAGCCTTCCCAATTCTCCACTGAAACTAAGCTTATTGCCCAGTTTGAACTGAGAATTGCTGCCTGAAACCTGCCTGGTGTTTTTCAGCATGGACAATAGTTTTGATGCTTCATTCTTTCTTTACTCCCAAGAAGCATAAGGGAAAGTGATATAAGTCTGTGGGATTGGTTGTTTCCTCACCTCAGGCAGATTTCCAAAGAGGCAAATAAATAATGTGAATGAGAGTGAGAGTTGGCAGAGGGTGGGTCAGAATATTATTGTTCTTTTCAGACAAGGAAAGGATGAATGTTTTCTTCTTGCATAAACTTTCAGAGGGTTTCCTGATATGAATGTATGACTAACTGTCCTTAGAAATGTGGGGCATTGGGAACATTTTTCTATTTTTTAAAATTTTAGAATTTTGTTTCTCAGTATCAATCATGACAAAAATCCTGACTTTTTAGAGGAGGGGTCTTCCTACAATCAATAGTAAATATTTAACGTACAAATAAGAAACAAGATGGTCCCTACCCTCAAGGAACTTACAATCTATCAGAGGAATACAACATACAATTGGAAGCTGAAAAGTTGGGGTGGGGTCTGGAAGATATTTGACTTGGAGGCATGGTGGAGAAGTCAGTTAAAGGAGTCCCAAAGTTGCATACTAAAAGTCCTCAAATCTGTAATAACTTAATTGTTTTTGATCATATGATCAAAATGTCAACTGACATCATAGGACTTGGGCAGGTTTAACCAGTACAGATCTTTTACTTTTATTGGTTTCTTCTCATTAATTACTAATGGTTTCAAAGCCTTGTATGTAATGGGAAAAGCACTATCCCATAACTTTTGGACAGATGTGCTACAGGAGTCTTTTCATTTCCATCCTGAAACCCAAAGAATAATGATACTGAAATATCATGTGGTGAAAAGAGCAATAATTTGATAAACATTGTCTTTCCATTAGATTAGAGCAATTAATCTGATTCTAATTTGGCTGCGGCATTATCATACTAGAATCCCCAGAGTCCTGTGAATAATCTCTAAACACATTGACACACTCAGTAGACAAACATTATCTCCACTCATACTGTTCTTCCATATGGTCTCCTCCCATGGTGATGGAGGGCACCCTGCTGTTTCAATCAAATAAATGTCAATTATCTGAGATAGATTTTTAGTTTACCAGCCCAGGCTTGCAATTCAGCCAGAGAGTTTTACTTTGGTAGAACTGTTTGAAATTCTTTCCTATTAATGCCACTTGCTTTCTCTTAAGAATTCACACCCTTCTGCATTACCTAGAAATTCATGAGCTGTATATAGAGCAGACTGCATGGGTCCCTGAGTGAAAGACAGATAATTGGGAAAAGTTCAGGGTAGATGGGGAGAGAGAGAATGAGAAGGGGTTGAGAAAGTGGCAATGCCAGTGGATCAGGTGTCAGGATAGTTTGGGTTCTTACTCTGATACTTCCTAGCTATTGGACAATAGGAGAAGAGAATCTGCTTTTATATAGCATCTATTATGTGCCAGGCACTGTACTAAGTGCTTTCCATATATTATCTCATTTGATCATCATATCCCTGCAATGTAGGTAGTTATTGTTTTACATATTTTACAGATAAGGAAACTGAGGCAAACAGATTTGAAGTGACTTTCCCAGAGTCACACAGCTAGTAAAATTTTTGAGGCCAGATTTGAACTTGGTTTTTCCTGACTCTAAACCCAGTACTCTAGCCACTGTACCACCAACTAGCTGTTTTCTTCATGTATAAAATGGGGATGTTAATATTTGCCCTATTTACCTTACATAGTTTGTTGTTGTGAGCAAAACTCTTTGTTGACCACAAAATAATAAATAAATGTAAGTCGCTGTGATTTATCTCATTTTCCCCATCTGTGAAATAGGGATAATAATATCTCTAGTATTTATCCAAAATTAAAATGAGTGCTACCTGACCTAAACAAGTTGTTAATGTCAAAAATAGGATATGAATAGATAAAAGGACATTGAGAAGGATTATAATACTTTTTGACAGAAGATCAACCAATGTAAATTAATTACAATGACAAGGATACCAAAAGAGATTAGAAAATGCCTCCATAAACATATACTCTTATACAACTTGCCCCAAACTAAGTTTTCAATATAAAATTACTTATTAAATCTTACAAATAAGGATAATAAAAGATTTCAAATAGACTCATTACATAAAGTGGAAGAAATTGAGAGAGCTGGCCTTGGAGCTAGGAGGACCAGAGTTTAAGGCCCCTTTTTGACATATACTTGCCGTATGACCCTGCCTCAGCTCTCTAGGTAACTTTCTAAGACTAAGTTACAGAGATGGTACCAACCTCCATTAGTAGAAAGAATTATCTGGAAGTTACTAATACCAATGAAACCACAAGTCAAGTCATAATGGATAGTGTTCTGGGCTTGGAGTCAGGAAGACCTGGATTAAAGTCCCAACACTGAAACTTACTAGCTGTATGATTCTTACTATTTATGTAATGTCCAGTGGAGATTGAACTGTATGGCCAAAGAGGTCACGTCTAACCCAGTGCACATTAACTAACCTTCTATGTACTCCAGGCAAATCCTTATAATTTAGCTATAAAATTATAGACTGTTGTGGATCTTCCCCTATGGGAGGAGGTGCTTCTACTTACTGAATCACAGATCTTTCCTATATATGTGCATTTAGATATTATAATAGTTAATATCCTATTAACCATATTAATTAAAGATGTATGATATATATATATATATATATGTAATTTTTTTTTTAGGCAATGGGGGTTAAGTGACTTGCCCAGGGTCACACAGCTAGTAAGTGTCAAGTGTCTGAGGCCAGATTTGAACTCAGGTACTCCTGAATCCAGAGCCGGTGCTTTAACCACTGCGCCATCTAGCTGCCCCTTGTATGATATATTTTAGTAGAAAGAACCTGGCACTTGGAATTAAGACCTGGGTTCTACTCCTGGATCTTATTCTTATTAGGTAGGTGACTCACTGTGTCCCTTAATTTCTCTGAGAGAGACATAGTGGATAGAGCCCTGGATACTTGGAATCATGAAGACCTGAATTCATATTTCACCTCAGACACTAACTAGCTATGTGACCCCAAGCAAATCACATAATCCTTTTTAGCCTGTTTCTTCATTTGTAAAATGATTACATTTACCTCGTAGCACTGTGAGGAATAAATGAAAAAAAATATCTATGCATACACACATATATGTAAAGCACTTTGCAAAGTATAAATGCTATATAAATATGTTCTATTATTCTCCAAGGCTCAGATTTCTTATGTATAAAATAGGTATTATAATATGTGCACTCTCTACCTTGAAGGATTATTGTATAGAAGCAATACGGTTTAGTGGAAAGCTCAATATGTTTGTATCTAGAGTTAGAGGACTTGGGTTTTGAATCCCAGAGGACCTCTGAGGTGACTTCTAGATCTAAATCTATGATACTATGACCCTATTATTATATTCATTGAGATCTTACAAAAATTGATCTATGAACCACTGATGGAAACTTTACCATCTTTTGTTTTCCAGATGAATTAGTGTCTATTGTCCTCAGCTTAGCCAAAATCATCATTAAGATTATAAATACCACTGACATTATAAAATAGTAGCATTCTTCCTAATTGGATACAGGAGACCCTACTCACTTTGGATGCTTCTCCTCCTTTATCTCTAGAGTGGGGATAACAGTGCTTTGGGTAACATTTCCTATATGCACCCCCACATCCTTTTCCATTATACTTGTCCTACCTTACAGAGTTGTAGTGAAAACTCTGTCATTGTTAAAGCCCAAATTATTCAAGTTATGATTGTTGACCTTTATTTGCCCTTCCACTAAATGGTCCCAGATGCTTGTACTTTTCTAGTTGATGATTCTTCTACTTCCTCCCTTTCTGTCAATTGTCACTTTTGCTGTAGCTTAGGACAAAACAGAAAGATAGAAGGAGAAGAAAGATAAGCATGATTTGTCAAAGCATCAGCATTAATTTTATACAGAACACTAAGTCAGTAAACTCTGGCTTGGGAGATTGCTCCACATCACTCTTAGACACAGGGAAAGCATAATACTCTGGCAGAGTCACTTTCTTGGTTACTTAATTACTTGGTTTATTTTCCTGGTTAAGATGCTATTCTAGATGATTTAGCTTGCTGGCATGTGAAATGCCAGATAAATGGAACCTTCTTTTACTTGGTACTCATATAGCATCTTTATTCTACATATCTTAGGACTCCTACCTAACTCTATCACTTCATTTTATCCTCTCACCATCTGAATTATGAGCTGATGTTTTAGCTTTTAGATCTAAATCTAAGACTAAGTAGTCTTTTTTTTCTTGTGGTCTTTTGCCAAAGGGTAGGGAATCTTGACAATTGAAAAGCTATTAAAAGGAAGAGGGGGAAAAACCCATAGTGTCAAAAGAAAATGATCATTTTATGCAAATATTGCCTCCAAGTTCTTAACCACCTGTTCTTAATTGCGCTTACAAGAGATTAGTCTCCGATTCCAGGAGACACACTGTGAACGCTTAGGTAAACAATGAAAAACACAACAACATATGGATCAAAGACAAATACATTCCAAAAATGAGTGATAGGGAAATATTCCTATACTCCAGAATAGAGATAATAGAATAGAAGAGGGAGATGCATTTTTTCTTTTTCATTTTGTGAAATGGTTTGGGAATGGTATCCAGGGATCCAATTCTTGGACATTTTATCGCATTTCTTTCTTTCTTTATTTTATTAAACAAGAAAAAAACATGACATAATAGCAATCTACATAGACTTCTTGGGGGTAAAGATTTCTATCTCTGCTCCCTTTTGTACCTTAAGTTTCATCTTTCTCTGAGTCCTGCAGTGAAAGGGTGAATCAGTGAAATCCTAGGATGCATATATGCTAAAGTTTAACTGACTCAAAGATTTGCTTTTTCTCCTTTCTTCCTCCAGTCATTCATGCTGTGGCATGGTTAGAGTTAAGTTGTCTGGTTCCTTGCTCTCCATTCTTCATTCCTTATTAGGCAATTCAGAGTATACTCTCTTTCAATGGTCCATGCTACCACAGTGTTGAAGAGGGAGTCTCCTATTGGTGCCATGTTAGTTCTTTGTTTAAAAACTCTATTTAAGTTTGAACCCTAAATGATTCTAAATTTTTTGTTCAGAGTGTGCATTCTGCTACATGGCTGAGCCACCAAACATGTGTTGCTCATGTAATTGCAAGGTTATTCCAACATCAACACATCTAGGCTTTTATTTGCTATCTTTTCTCCTATAACTGCAGTCTTTATGTGTCTCTATTCAGGAACAACTCCACCCCCACCCCCCCAAACCCCACCCAACCCCCCACTTTGCAACCACTATTTCTCTCTTTGTACAGCAAAGAGATATTTAAAAAATAGAAGATAGCATAGAATTTACATCCCTTCTGGTCTCTGTCTATAGAAGTCATTGTATCTTTATTTCTAAAAATCTGTCCATAACTTTTTTGTTTGTTTGTTTGTTGGGCAATGGGGATTAAGTGACTTGCCCAGGGCCACACAGCTAGTATGTGTCAAGTTTCTGAGGCCGGATTTGAACTCAGGTACTCCTGAATCCAGGGCCGGTGCTTTATCCACTGTGCCGCCTAGCTGCCCCTGTCCATAACTTTTTAAGAAATTTCATGATAGCTTGTATCATGAAACTTGTGGTTTATGACTGACACAGGGTTTGTAGCCTCTGAGGACATGTTCATCAGTTAATTCACCAATGAACAAGCATCTTTGGATTGCCCACAGCCATGTCCTGTGTCAATCATGGTCAACCAGTCATTCCCATTTCTTTAATACACACTGTGTACAAAATAAAGAATTAGGCACTGACTTGGTGTCTGGAAGACCATTTCTAAAGGGTCTGAAGAACACATTTGTTTTCAGAATCTCTGGCAAGTAGAGCCATAGAGTTCCCTTTGAGTCAATGTGATGCCATGAAACACGCATGATCTTCTAGTGGTTCAGAAGTCTTGTTAATAGGGTCATGGATCTAGAAGGGACCTCATAGGCCATCTAGTCCATCACTCTAATTTTGATGGATATTTAAAGCCCCTCACAATTTAATGTCAACCTACCTTTCCAGGTTTATTTTACATATTTTCCTTAAGGTGCAACATTATCCAGCCAAATTTGCCTACTCGACTGTTCCTATTTCTTGGCATTTTATCTCCCACCTCTATACCTTTACACAGGCTGTTCCTCATGCCTAGTATCACACTCTCTTCTCACTTCTGCCTCTTAGCACTCCTAGCTTTGTTCAAGGATCAGCCCATGTGCCACCTTCCACTAGCAGCTGATAATTCTACTTGATAGCACTCTCTCCCTGCTTAAATTATCATGCATGCCTATTTATTGATTTATTTATTCCATGAATAGATTATCAGTTCCTTCAGGATAAGGACAGTTTTTCATTTTGTCTTTGTATCATTGGTGCCTAGCATAGTGCCCTACATGTAGCCGACTCCATTTAATAAATACTTTTTTTTTTGCATTGGATTAGTTTGGTTTAGAATTTGCTAGATCTTCTGTAGAACCCCTCCCTCTACCTTGTACTTATGTGCCACAGTTTCTGTCTCTTTCCCTTCCCAAAGTTGAGATGATTTTTCCACCTCTTGTTAAAATTCCTAGTTACAGCTTTGCTGTATGGCTTATTTCCTGTGCAACAATTTACGTAAAAGCAAAAAATAGTGGATGAACCTGACTGGGCAGCCAAAATAAACCCTACAGAAGACATGTTTACTCTGATGATACTAACCATTACTGTTTTTCATTGATAGAATATTGGAGTTTTAAATCTAAAATGCACTCCTGTTTAGATCAGTACATGGGAAAAACTGGGAAGAACTTATTGATTTCTTGAGTTCAATCTTTGAGTGCTAAGTCATCAATACACAATAATAAAGGATATTGAGAGTGTGTCGAGAATAATTAATGAGTCCCAATTACCCTTCTCTTCCCTGCCTCCCTCCCAACTACAAAGACCTCAAATAAATAAAAGAACTGTTACTGAATAGAGATCAAGGTCTTTAAACTTAGATTATAGAGTTTTTTCTTCCAACTTCCATTATACTAGTAAAATAAAGACCATAAGGTAGCTTCAACTGTCAAGAGATTTATTAAGGGATTCTATGACTAAAGCATGTAGTGCTTTTTGGCTGCAGCAACATTCTATTTCTGTGCTCTTTTTAAGTTTTATATGGTAAACTTCCCCATAAAGCTCTGGGTATTAGATGAAGAACTTTTAACAGTTCATTTTCTGACCTCTCCCATATCCAACAATTCACCAAGGCTCATCATTTTTTTTGTAGACTTGCATTTATTAAGCACATAATAGGAGCCAGGCATTGTGCTTAGCACTAAAGAAATAAAGGAAAAAAACAGTCCTTGCTCTTAAGGAGCTTGCCATTCAATAGAGGAGACAACATGCCCCCATTCCCTCTATTTCCATCATTACCATTCAAATTCTTTATGAGAATGTGAGCTTCTTGAAGGCAGAGACTGTCTTCTTGCTTCTTCTTGTATCTTTAGCACTTAGCACAGTGCTTAGTACATAGTAGGTGCTTAATGAATGTTTATTAAGTAGCTGACTAATATTATCTCACATCTAGAGCCATATGAGTGACTTCTCATTGATCTCATTGCTTCTTGTGTCTTCTAGCGTCAGATCTGACATGCGTGCAGCTATTGCTAGGCCAAAGGTACTCAGACATTATGTTCATATTATCACTCCTTGGTTCTGAAACTTTTGGGGATCCTCATTGCCCAGTGGAGAAATGTCAAACTCCCAAACTCTTGTTTTTTTTTTTTTTTTGTTTGTTTTACTGCATTATTTGGGAGTGAGTGGATGGGTTTATCTGGAGCTTGTGGAAATCACAGCCTTTCCTCCACCATCATGGCTCTGCCCAAACGCCCAAACTCTTTAGTCTGTCTCTGAGTGGAATCTAAACTCTATCCTGTCACTGAGAGTGGAATCTAATTCTTCTCTTTAAACTCCAATTCAATTCACGTACACAAATCTTTATTAAATATATATTATAAAATGTGTATTATGTATGTATATGTATTATGTAATGAGTACTGAGTATACAAAGATAAAGATTAAATAAGTTCCTTCCCTCAAGGAGATTACATTCTTCTAGGAAAATGTAGCAAGTATAGAGGTAACAAGTAATAATATACATTCAAAATAAATGCAAAGTAATTTGGGGAAGAAGGCACTAACAACATGTGGGGAGAGTTTAGGAAAGACCTTATGTAGGAGATGACACTTGAATTGAACCTTAGAGCTAGAGATTCTGAAAGGCAAAGAGAAAGAGCCTATAAGCAAATGATTATAGGTAAGTCTGATTGCGGTAAAAGGGACCTATGTCAGTTCCCAATTCAATCCCTGTGTAATAGTGATAGTTTTTTGTAGATCAATTTACATACTCTCTTCCTCAGTCCCCCTTTGTGAACAGGAAAACACATTTATTTGATGGTGGCCTCTAGTCTAAGGTATAATCAGTGACCATGGGAAAGAGTTGATGCATTTTGAGTGGAAAAAGGCCTCAGAAGTCACCGAGTCCAACTTTCCTTTTTATAGATGACGAAGCTGAGACCTAATGAAATAAGGTAACTTGCTCTAGGTCATGTAAGTAGTAAGAGACTATTCTTCAAATGCAGGGTCTCTGATTCTAAGACTATGTCTCTATGCATATCAAGCTTCCTCCTGAAAGAAGTCGTCTGGCTCATAGAAAGCATCTCTAACTCTGACTTGCAAAAGCATTTCACTCTAACTAAATGAACTGTCTGCATTCTATAAAACTTGTAAGTAAAATAGGATTGTTTGCTTGATGGATTTGGATGCTGCCACACAATTAATGTAATTAATAAAAGTATTGCTTACAGAATTTAATGGAACAAGATGCTGTTAACATTGTTCAATAAAACAATTAATGCAATCAATTTGACTTGAACTGTATTGCCTCTTCTAAATAGCTTGGCTGTTAACTCTCACAATGTCAAGATATTCTTGGTGTCCAATTAAACTAGATATCCAAGGTGCACACCTTATGTAAAGAAAAGCATCTAAAAGAGATCTTTCAAAGTGACAAGTTAAAAAGAAACAAAAAACATCTTCCCATTTCCCCTTTTGCACTCCCCAATTGTAGGAGTTACAATGAATGGAGGTAAAAGGAGAACTGGATCAATTATGATATTAAAAAGTGTAAGGTCCTCTATGTGCCAAATATTTCTATCTATACTTTTTGTAATAGCAAATTATTTGAAACAAAGTAAAAAGTTAGGTATGTATCTAAGGGAAGAAATGAAGAATTCAGAGAAGCACAGGAAGATTTACATGAAATGGTATAAGATCAGTAATTCAAACCAAGAAAACAATATAAAAATAATTACAATGTAAATGGAAAGAATGACAGGAAAACTATTTAAACTGAATGCTGTGATATAATAACCAAGCTTGTCCCCAGAGAAGAGATGTAAGAATATGACTACATCCTTGGGAAATAAAAAAGATATAAAAAAGAAAGCTATCAATATATTTTTTAAAGTTAGGCTTCATTCAATAAGATGAGAAGAATTTGAGAAAGAGATATAGTTATATCTATTTATGTATAACTATAAATGTGTATATCTATATCTATTTATCTATAGAGACATAGTTATAAAAGAGAAGAAAACAGATATCCATTACATTGAAACTGAGATATAAAGAAAATTTCACAGACATTCAGCATTAAAATGTCTTGGGTATATGGGTAGCTTAAAGCTCTATCTATAAATTGTCTAGTTATATGTTGCCAAATATTTTTAGGTGATAAATTTATTGCATGTCTACTTAAAATACTAGACTGCATATGATATTAAGATCATTTTAAATTTCTATTTTAATTATAGCACACTTGAAGTTTTCCATATGACCATATGGCACATAGAAAGTCAGCCTGTAGTCAAGAAAACCTGGATTCAAGTCTGGCCAATAATGCATATTGGCTGTGTGACCCTGGGCAAATCATTTAGTTTCTCCATGTGCCAGGTGACTGACTCTTTAAGACTATGAGTTACAGAGGAGTTGCAAGTCTGTATTGTTGGACAGAATTTACTCACTTAGAGTTCTCTGCATCAGTGAAATCACAGGTCCAGACATCCAATCTCCCACAAAAAAGACATCTAAGTAATAGGCCAAACTCCAAAGGATTGCTTTTTATGATTGGAATTTAACCCGTTTTCCTTGACATTTCAGATTTAGAGTTACCTATAGTTAATCCTTCATTTGGACTTTTTGTCAGTGATTATTTTCCTATGCATGATTAGTGAAACCATTGTTGCTGTCTGGTTACATTAACTGAATAGTGCTCATAAGTACAATTTTAAACTCTCATTGCTATTCAGCAGTACTTTTGCTGATTCCTTGTTAATTCCTTGGCTATTCCAAATCTTCCCTATGCTTTTTTATAACTTAATTTCATGGGCTCGTCCTCAGCCTCAAATGTTGATCTTGCCTTTTACTTCACTGACATCAAAGCCATGGGGTGTAAACTCCTTCTTATTCTTTTCTTTTCATCTTTAACTCTTTATGTTCCTTATAACTGCCTCCCATCAATAATTCTAAGAGAATAATGTGTCTAGTTTTTCTATGACAATGTCTATACCTGTGCTCTTGATAATACCCCCTTCTGTGTCTCTCAATTATTCCCCTTCTCTCTTAAAGATATTTAATTTCTTCCTATTTATTGGCTACTGCTCCCTTTGTAATCAAACATGAATAGGTCTCCTTTATCATGAAAACAGAACAAAACTTTGCTTCATTATTTATGGCTTTCTCTAACTAGTGTCTTATTTCTACTCTTCTATTCACTGAAAAACTTGAATGAGTGGATATCTACCTCCTTTTCCAACATGCTAACAATCTGCCAGCTCTTCTTACCATAGCACTAGAATTGTATCCTAAAAGGTGGCCTCGTAATCATCTAGTCCATTGGATTTTCCTTTTTAAAAAAAATCATTCTTCTTGTCCTGTTATAGGCCTTTGATACTATTGAACATCCTCTCCTTGATATACTCCTTTACCTTTGATTTTGTATGATTGCTTTCTCCTGGTTCTCCTTTTAGCTCTTGGACTTTTCCTTTGCTAATTCCTCTTCTCCCCAAGCCTCCTAATTATATATATATATATATATATATATATATATATATATATATATATATATATATATATATATATATATATATATATATATATATATATATATATTTGTGTGTTTGTGTAGATATAGATATAGATATATTCTCCAAGATTCTAGCCTTGTCTCTTCTCTTTTAACACTTTCTTCCTTGATGACTTCACCCATTCTAATGGACATGTGCATCTTTATGTGCATGACTTTAAATCTATATTTACAGTTTCTACCTCTTTCCTAAAATCTAGTCCCACTTTTACAATAGCTTCATATGTATTATTACCACCTGGATTGTCAACAGCACATAGGGATTCAAGGCAGTCATGCTAAATAATAGCACTTTCCCTCAAGGACCTTATATTCTATCAATGTATAAAAACCACAACTTCTTTCTGGTTCTCTCACATTTCTGTGCCTTTGCACTGGCTTCTCACATTCCTGGAACACTCTCCTTCCTCATTTCCATTTTATAGAATCCTTTTAAGACTCAGCCCAAGCAGTATTTTTTTCTGAAACCTTTCTTGATCCCCCAAATTGCTAGTAGTACCTTTCCTCACTAGAGAGCAGAGAATGTTTTTAGTATCCCCAAAACTTAGTATAATGCCTGGAATGTAGGAGGCACCAAATAAATACTTGTAAATTAATAAATTAAAGTGCTTTGCAAACTTTAAGGTCATACACATTCACACATATATGATACTAATGACTTTTTCTTTTTTTCTTTTCTTTTCTCTCTTTTTTTTTTTGGTGAGGCTATTGGGGTTAAATGACTTGCCCAGGGTCACACAGCTAGTGAGTGTCAAGTGTCTGAGGCTGGATTTGAACCCAGGTCCTCCTAAATCCAGGGCCAGTGCTCTATCCACTGTGCCATCTAGCTGCCCAACTTTTTCTTAATCCTCATCCATCTTGGCATCTCTGCAGGATTTGACTCTATTGACTATGTTTTCTTCCTTTTAAAATGGCATTCTGAGAAGGGGTCCAGGCTTCACCAGTCTTTCAAAGGGGCCCATGGCATCAAAAAACAAAAACAAACAAAAACCCATTAAGAACTCTGATTTGAAGTCATTTTTCATTCTGCTTGTCCCAGTTAGGAAAGTTTCCATTAGTCATGAAACAAGTTAGTTCCAGCTCTGCCTCTGGATAACTATTCCATGTTTTTGTACATCGAATTTGTCCATGCAATCTGGCTGCAAGCATTGAAGGAGAATAAAGGGACAAAGTGGGTATCTTATGAGGGGATGACCCCTTGTCCCCTTTTACTCCTTGGGTAAAGGCAGCATAGCATAAAGATCTGGATCTAGAGCTCTGGGATTTTGACACATCTGTTGAACACAGAATGAAGAGAACCCAATTATGACTCCCCATTTCATGACTGTCCCTCTCAGTGCCTAGAATCTCATCCATGTTTCAGGTGCTACCCAGTGTTGGTTTTTAACCAGAGGTATGTTACACCTTATCAGGTGCATTTTCCCAAGTGAAGAGGCCATTGCACTTTGTCCTAGAGTTGATATTTCTCTTTTTTTTTCTGTCTAAAAATCAAATCATTTCTAGTGTGACAAGATATTTATAATTTTAGTAGGGTTGGAGACCCTGTGCAACTAGTTGAATGTCAATGGAGAAATACCTTCTTAGCCTTCTGGGACTCAGAGTCCCAGAAAAAAACATTGCTTCCTTTCAGATGTCATACTCTTTGAGTGTTCTTAACTGGGTGTCTATGAACTTGTTTTTATAATACTTTGACAACTGTATTTCAATACAATTTATTTCCTTTGTAATCTTATGTATTTTATTTTATGCATTTAAAATATTATTCAGAGAATGGGTCTATAGGTGTCAACACAATGGAATTAAAGAATTCCTGCTCAAATCTTTCAGCCATTTACCCCAACCCTTCCCTCCCCTGAAACCCACAGCATCAAGATTCACTCTGTTTATGTAGAACAAAATTTAATCACTCTGTTCTCATCTCTGACTCAATGATAATTTGGCAATTTCTTCTCTTGTCTGCTAATGCTATACGTTGTCATAACTGAGTTTATAGACCATGCATTTGTTTGGGAAATTGAACTGGTTTTTCAATACAGCAAGCATCAATGTTATTAGTATACTTCAAAATAATATTTAAAAATTGCTTTCCTTTCCCTTCTTACTTAGAAATCTGGTTGCTTTTCCAACATACAATTTTTATGGAAACAATTTTCATTTAACCTCCAAATCTAGATTAAATTACTTTCTTAAAATCACAGCTCTCCCACAGTCTTCCTTTTTAAATTCCCACTTGCCCCAAGATTGTTGAAGAACCTTCATGTACACGTAGATATTCATAGATAGGGACTGAAAAAGCAGCCTTCATTCACATGACACAGTCTGTTAATGTGGTAAACACTGCCCATTTCTATTAGTAGAGCAGAAATAGAATTTTCCCCTGATGCATTTTCAAGACTTAGCATAATTAAGGAGCCAGCATAGCAAAGTCAGAAGTAGGAGGAAGTTAGTGGCTGGTTGGTCTCAATACTAGGGAAGCTGGAATTCAGTTCCATCATGATAGGTGTTGTATAGCCCAGTTCTCTCCTCTGTATTTGTACAACACCCCCAGGCAATCTCATTCTCTATTTGAATTATAGGGTAGCCAGTGAGCAGTTTAGGTATTGGGGTAGAGAAGCGTGAAGTAAGGTCACTGGCTCTATATTGGTTCTCTGACTGAATGGGAATAAGGAAATTCTCACTTGATGTTTCAATTCCCTTCATCTTCCCTACAGACACACCTCCCCAGTGCTGAGAGGAATTGAGTAGTTCTTCACTTCTAGATAGAGTAGCTTTTTACTTTTCCCTTCTTAATTACAAACCCTTGATTGCTGACTGGTGTAATCTTGATTTCCACTCCCCAACCCCACCTCCTGATCCAAGCCCCAAGTAAAAATTAAAAAATCAGTTTTTCTCCCACTAGAACGGCTATATAATGTCTGAATTTAAACACATTATCTTCTCATATTATGTCTTCTGACTGAGTACCCAAACTGAACTTCCAACTTCCTTTTCTTATTAAATTGAAAAAGTTTTAAGTGTCCTTGTTGCTGGAGGGCCATTGAAACCAATGAGCAGCACAAGTACTGGAGGCAGACAACGAATGGAGGGAAAATAAGGCTCTGTGCATGTATCACTCTATTTGCTTGTTTGGAACAGCTCAGCAGACATGCACAAAAAACACACCCTCTCCCTTGGTAATATAGTTGGGATCTGAATTCAAATCCACGCTTACATACTTTAAGTATATAAGGTGGGTTAAGTGAGGAAGGGACCTGATTATATTGGATAGAAAGCCTTAAATACAATAATTATTTTCAATAATCTTTTCCTTAAGTCAGGAGTATAGAAAATACTAAATGCAAAAAATATTTTCAAAAATATTTTCCTTAACTCTTACACTGAAAATCTTGATGATGTGGGGACATGATATTATGTTAAAAAAAAGAACAACTTTTATGCTTTCAAAGTACCTGAAGGGTTAATGAATGGACTAACTGGTTATGATGGAGGGAACAGACTCAGCTTCCTTAAATCCCAGATATGCAGCATGTACTATACCTCTCTGAGCAGTTTTGGCTCATTGTTGACTATTTGTCCATTTATATCATTATTAGACCAGAGAAGGGGTTCTTAACTTTTTTTTTTTGTATCATGGACCCCTTTGGCATTTTAGTGATGTCTATGAATGGACAGCTAGGTGGCACAGTGGATAGAGTATTGGCCCTGGAGTCAAGAGGACCTGAATTCAAATCTCACTTCAAACACTTACTAGCTTACTTGTATATGTGTACATAAATATGGATAGTCTTGCTGTTCGATCCTGGTCAAATCATTTAACCTTTTGTTCCTTCAGTTTCTTCATCTGTAAATTGGGGGTAATAACAGCACCTATCTCTGTGCATAGTTGAGAGGATAAAATGAAATAATATTTGTAAAGTACTTTGCAGACCTTAAAATGCTATATAAACTATTATGTATGAATATGTATCTCTCTCATCTCTCTCTCTCATCTATCTATCTAGATCTGTGTGTGCGTGTGTGTGTGTGTGTGTATGTGTGATATGTACTATTTAGGTATAGCCCTAGATGAAACTACCTTCTCAATCAGGATTCCAAATGTTTGTGCCAAGAAGTACTTGGAAGCTCATTGGGAAAACCTTACCTTGGATGGGCAGATATGTCTAAAAGTATATGCTTATGGGGAGACTACTTTTCATTGTTGTAAGCTTTGCTGAACTCTTGCAATGGTATACTTCCTTGTACCTTCTGGCTTGGAGGCTGGTTCCTTTGGCTGATAATTTGGTCTTATTTTCTCTTCGTGCTCTGCTTTTTCAAATTTCTCTTTCCCCTACTACTCTATATGGATCTCCTCTATCCTCTACTACTCAGAATGAACTTCCCTTTCCCTCTACTACTTTGCTCAGACCTCCCAAGCTGAGACCTTGGTTTGGAACCTGACCACACCATTGCTTCACTGCCAGGTACTCAGCAGGGCCCACACCAATGATTGAGTCAAGAAGCCAACAGCTCCCACAGAAGTCTTTTAGCTCTTTGACACAAGTATTCTCAGAGAACATTTCCTCCTGTTTCTTGACAAGCTTCACTTTACCTCCTCATTTCTTCAGAGGAGTGTACTATTCTTGAAACAACTAAAAATATAGCTCAGTAGGGAAAAGTGGGTTATAATATGGCAAATGTACCTTTTCAAGAGATCTGCTTTTGTGCTTTGTGCTCTGGGCTAAAAACATGGTGTATTCAATCTACTATTTTAACTTTCCTACTCTCTAGTTTTCTTATTTTCTATAGGGTCTGTCATTAGTGCACAGATACAAGACTTGTTCCCTTCCTCCCCATGCTCCCCTTATATGCTCCCTCTCATCTTATTTACCCCCAGAAGTCCTGAGAAAAAGAGATTTATGAGCAAGGCAAGGACTACATTGGATGTTTTAGTATCATTGGAAGCTCTGTCTAATTAATATCTTTGTGAAAACAGCTTTAATTTCAAGGCTGGTAGCTTCATTACTTTTATTAATACCTTCACTTTCTCCTCCCTGGACCTTTGGTATAGATAGTGGAAATGACATCTGTTCTAAAGGGGTCTCAGTGAAAGGCATTTTTGGTGACTTTAATGCCTTTTCATTTCAGACTCAGGCTTCAACTGCTGTTTTTTGGTCCCAGTTTTAAAGTAGCTAAATGGAATCCGTAAGCCTTCCATTATGCTAAGCTTCCCCCCACCCCCCAATCCTGTCTTTTTTCTAAAGAAATAATTCAGAGCACGTCAAGGACAAATGCTTGAGTTATGGAAACTTAAAAAAATTACTATAATTATTACAAAGCAACCCAAAAGACCTTTTAATTTCTTTGATTGTTTAAAGTGGCTCTGTGGAAACATGACATCTTAGATGTGGAAAGAGCTATAATTAAGGATAAAATTCCACGTGCCAGGACAATAGGAAGGGTTGCTGGGACTCCTAGGAGCTCTGCAAAGTGAAAGGGGTCAGGGAAGGTTTATTGGGAATTTGATAGGAGCCCCCATCCGACTACCCAGATAAAACTATAGCCAATTACTATTACTATAGTTTATTATGCCCAGGGAAAAAAATGCCACCAGAGATTTAAATCTCTCCTCCGGAATAAAGATTTGTAGCATAATGACCTGATTTAGCTACAAAAGAGAAATAAATCTGACAGCTGAGAACAGAAGAGGTATTAATCTCCAAAGTTCATGGGAGCCTTTGTTCCCCCTTTTCAGTTATTATGCAATAGGGGCAAACAAAGAACTAACTGGTCTGTTTGTATTTCAGCTCAAATTACATTGCTGAGGAGAATGAGTGAGCAGAGGTGGGGGAGTGGGTGTTAGAGTTGAAAGAAAGATTTCCCCCCCCATTATTTAGAGACAGAGCAACCAACAGAAAAAGCTGAGAGAAATGGAGCCAAACAGTTCATCTCAGAGTCTGCCGGAGGCTTAGGACAGAAGTAGGCTAACAGTGAGAGTATTCAGGGGAAGGAACACCAAGGGCAACTGGGATATTGTTTCTGATCACACACATAATACAGTGGGACATTTCTCAATGTGGAGTCAGAGAAAAGTGAAGGGATAATTATTACACTTTTCAGTTTCATGTTTGACCCTTGGCACATTCTGACTCCAGGTGAATACAGAGATGACTCTGTAGTCTACCCTAGGATGGTCTCTGATCTCACCTATCTGAAGAGGGCTCAGCTTCTGGAGATGTGACCTCTCGATTCTATTTCCTTGCTTTTTATGAGGCTAGCTGACCTTTGGCTCATTCCCCCCAGTTCTGTCTTTCTGCAGTGTGAATCCATGTCATAGATTTTGGGGTGGTTATAATAGTGCTGACTGCCTGGCTTTTTTGTGGATGGATGGGGGAATGTACTTTAGAAAAATAATAAGGTGCTGGTGAGCCTTTTGTATAGAAAAGAGAATATTGATTTCATAATTACATATAATCTTATAAAACAGAAGAAAATTTTAAAGAACAATGCTGCTATACCACTGTACAGTTCAGGACAAATAGCACTGATTCCTTTTGGGAAAGCCTGGGAAGTCTGTGAGGCTGCTGTGTCTTTGCTGATCTATGAACTTTCTGTGTCTGTTAGTGACAGTTTGAGTACTCTGGGCTGTAGGACTTGGATCCCTAAGCACATTCACCAGACTCCCACAGAAACAAGTGATAAAAATTGCCTTTATGTGTTTTTTTTTTTTAGTTAACTTCCTTTAGATTTCCTGAGCCGGGAGTCAAATCTACCATGAGTAAATATGTGGAACATTGCAGGAGATTTGTATTAATGGACTAGGGCCTCCTTTAAAGGTCATAAAGTATTTCTCTCACATAGGTGATGAATAGCAGCTTGGAATTTCCTTGGTTCTGCTATACAGTATCTTGAAATGGTGGTAATGTTTGTGAGGGAGGCATGTGTTAGCTCAATGAACTAAATAAAAGACTGTGAATTTAAAGGGTCAGAGCAGACTGTTCTGTTCAGGCAGACGGTTGTGTCTGGAGAGTCATTAGCAAAGAATAATTCAGAGAGCATCACAATTGCTAACAATATGTACTGGGCCGGAGCCCAGTGTTATTCTAACATTTTCATCAATGACCTGAATGTTGGAATCAAGACCATGCAAATGTACCTTCCAGATGATCCTAGCAGGTAGACAAAGCCTTGGGAAGAGAAGATCAGACTTCAAAGTGATATTAACAAGTTAGAAAAAGAGGTTCAAAATAGAAGAAATCTCAGTACAGATAAGAGACTGGTGCTATGTTAATGGTGGAAAACCAAGTGTGTACAAAAATACGAGGTGGTGTATGACTGGCCCCTTCGATATGCATTAAACCAAGATGTAGAGAGCTGACAAGTCAGCAAAGTAGTCTTTGTTTTTCTTGCTCTTCTTAAGTATTTCAAAGGCATATTAGAGGAGGGGAAAAGTCCTGAAGATTCATAAATGAATGAGTGAATGAAGCATTTATTAAGCACACAGTATGTATGAAACACTGTACTAAGTAGAGGGGATACAAACAGAAAAGTAAGACAGTCCCTGGTCTTAAGAAATTGCTATTCTAATGGAGGAAACAAGACATATGGAAGGTTTCAGATATGTCAGATGGAAAAGTCCCATGTTCCTTACAGCACAACAGAAAAGCAGTTGTTAACGCCTCTTTTAAGAGGCATTCCATTTCCATTGTTGAATTCCTATCAATTTCTGATGTTGAACTATTTGACAGTGCTAAAGACTTTGGTGTCAAGAACTTCCTTTTCTGGGTCTTTAGTAGTTGTGGTTGTAGGGCATGCAGAAGCAGTGTGCAGGTTGGATTTTTAAAGGAGTTGCTTCTCTGTATGATTTCTGAGGATATCTGGGCTGGAAGCCTTGATCTTCCCAAGACTCTTGGATTCAGAATCTGCACCCATTGCCATCAAGGTCTGAGGGAAGATGCTACTCATGGTGGTGCTTGTGGTTTGACTTACACATTCTTGCCTGGCCTGTGCTGTCTCCTGCCAATTCTTCAGTGGTGGGTTTTTTTTTTTTCTTCAGCTGGGCTGGTTTACCTGACCTGTGTGTGACAGTTGATTGGTAGTTGATGGGGATAGCTGGCCCCTTCTACATTGTAGTGACTAATTAAAGGAAAAAGAGTAGGGCTCATCAGACAATTCTTTTATATGGAATGCTGACCAAATTCTTCATGGAGCACAGTGACCAGTACTGGGTACCATAACTGTCACTATCTCCTGATACCCTGGCCTGGGGGAGTAAATCCACTCAGCTATAGGACCCCAACTCATGCCATTCTGGGGCTGGACTGTCCTGATTGATGAATGTACCATGCAATCTTCTTGCCATTTGACCTAATACTATTGTTGTAAGGACCTTAGTAACCTCCCTGCCCTGTTAAAGGAAGAAGGTCTGGGAAAGTCCAAATCTTCCAAATTGCCTAACTAAAGTAAGGTCTGAGTTAACTGACAAATGCAACTTTTCCCCATGGGTGGGGAGTTTGAATGTCAACCAGATGCCAATTTCTTGGTTGTTTTCCCCCAGTGCAAATCACTATCAATCCCAAAACTTTGATCTGTACTCCAGTTGCAGGTTCCCCATTACCTCCCCCAGTGTCTGATTCTGCTCAACTCATAATGATCTCATAAAAACCCACTAGAGTTTATTGGTTTTCCCTATTCTACCAGGGATCCTAGGTGACCTATGCTTCCATCTTTCATTACTGCCCCCTAGTATTGTATTTACCCTTAATAAAGCTTACTTGCTTTATTTGTTCTCTTCTAGTTCTTATATATTTTTTCTATATTCAATCTTGTGATGCTCCCCTTTCCCAGCTGTGCTAGTTTTCTCCTTTAGAAGCATTGGCCCTTGTTAAGGACTGGGAATAATGGTCTTGATAGCTACCCCTACTTCCCAAGTCATTATTAGACTGAGCCCTGTACCCTAATGATAAGCTTTCCCCACTTCTTCTGAAAACCAGTGCTAGGAGTCTACCCCTGAACCATACCCTGCTGGCTTGTTTTTCTGGCAGTAGAAGTGCCAGATAAGGGAGATTGCCATGTCTTTGGAACCTTACTCAAATTACATGAAGACAATTATACAAACCTTATTTTTCTCCTCACCCCTTCCCGCTAAATCTAGCCGTTGGGTCTCTTACTCTCAGAATATAATCATATCAATACAACCATTGCTTTTGGAAATAATGTGTCGATTAATTGCATTGCCCACACTCCCTGATATGAATTAACTCCTGGTATTAGGGCATAATGTTCTTGAGGATAGAGACTGTCTTATTTTTGTATTTGCATCCTTAGTGTTCAACATAGTATTTAGCGCATACTTAATAAATGCTATTCATTCATAAGTGAAAGAAGACATAGAAAATCCTAAGAGGCTTGGAAAGAGCCACAAAAGTCCTCAAAAGCCTAAAAAACATTTGTGGTATTGGGCTAGTGGGCATATGTCTATACATAGATACATGGTCTACATACATAACCAGTATATACTCCAGATCAACTGCAGTACTACAAAAGTCCACTTGAACTAGTTGGAAGCAAGGACAGTATTAATTAGTTAAGTTAATTAGTTAAAAGTCTGAATTATAGACATTTAAAAGTGAAATATATTTTGTGGAGGGTTTACTTAGAATGAGAACTGAGTTTGAATTCTGATTCTTCTGCTCATAACTTTTGTGGCCAAGGTGTCACTTAATATCTCCAAGCCCCAGTTTCCTCTAAAATGTGGGTCACTCTATCTACATAATAAACTTGTTGTAAGACAAGGGTCTTGAAAATTATAAGTACTATATATGAGTTATTATATTTCTTGTTATTAATATTGATAACTATATGAACAATGCCAGCAACTAATAAGTTGAAACTTATAAATAAGGAGGATTTGTGATTAACACATCAATATCTTGTAAGTATATACTATCCAAAAGTACTGATGGTCCTTGAAGACAGCTTATTTTCAGAGTGCATCAATACCATACTTTCCCAATAGTTACATTATTAGTATCCTCAAATGTGAAACATTGCTTTTTAATCCAGAAATAAAGACAAAAAATGGCCTTGATAACTGATACAAAACTTCTATGTGTTTAACAAATATAGTCAAAAGAATCAGAAAAAAATCCTTAAAGATGTGAAAAATTAGGTCTATTAATTTTTCACGCTTGTTTTTCTCCTTTTATTTTAGGCTACATGGTTAGCAAATTAAGAGCAATGAGGCACACTCCAAAGAGGGGAAACTAGATAATGCAACACTGAGAAATGTCTGCTAATAATAATAGCCAACCTCTATGGAGCACTTTCAGGTTTGCAAAGTACTTTATATACATTATCTCATTTGATCTTCACAATAACCTTATGAGGCAGGCATTATTATCACTCCCATTTCATAGATGAAGAAACTGAGACCAAGATAGGTTAAGTGATTTGTCCAAAGTCGCATACCTAGCAAATGTTTGAGGAGAGATTGTAATAAAAGTCTTTCTGACTTCATAGTCTACTGCTCTAACCATTATACAACACTGCATCCCTAATAGTAAGAAAGGAAACCACTGAATGACCACAAATATAAAGTTTTTTGGAGGCCTTTAGAATAGGGACAGAATACACACATCAATAGCCTTTGAAAGTAAAAGCACAATAATTTCATTTTCATAATGATTTCCCATGGCTATCAAGAAAAGTTGAAGTTATATCCAATATATTCTGTTTAATAATTTATTTCAAGGATCCATGATTTCATTGGTTTGGGTTTGTCCTCTCCCAACACAGATCACAAAGCTCTCAACTATTCAGTAGATGGGCCTTGAGGGTTGCTGTAAATGAAAAGTTTATCACCTTTCAGCTAGCCTGGCAACGAGACTTTCTTTTTTCTTTGCAGAGCAATGAGGGTTAAATGACTTGCCCAGGGTCACACAGCTAGAAAGTGTCAAGTGTCTGAGGCTGGATTTGAACTCAGCTTCTCCTGAATCCAGGGCTGGTGCTTTATCCATTGTGCCACCTAGCTGCCCCCACAATGAGCCTTTCTAAAAGCAGTTAGGCTGGTCCTTGGATGAAAGATAAACAGTCTCTTGCCAGGCTTGTCTTTGGTTACTTTCCAGCTTCCTTCAAGGACCCAGGGTCACCTCTATACCACAAAAAAGCTCTGAGGAGTACTTTTGTGGATGCCTTTGGTTTTTTTTTTTTTTAGGTAGGGCATTCTAGAAAGGTTTTTATTAGAAATGTTTAAAGTTGGGGCAGCTAGGTGACACAGTGGATAAAGCACCAGCCCTGGATTCAGGAGGACCTGAGTTAAAATCCAAACTCATTTGACACTTACTAGCTGTGTGACCCTGGGAAAGTTACTTAACCATAATTGTCCTGACAAAAAAAAAAAGAAAAGAAAAAGAAATGTTTAAAGTCAAATTTTCAATGAAGTAAAGAGGCAACTCTGTGTGGAATTCAGTTTGCATATACATTTATTAAGTACCTATTGTATGTATGGGCAACTAGGTGATCCAATGAATGGACTGCTGGGCCTGGTGTCAGGAAGACTCATCTTTCTGAATTCAAATCTGGCCTGACACTGGGTAAGTTACTTAACCCTGTTTGCCTCAGTTTCCTTATTTGTAAAATGAGCTGGAGAAGGAAATGGCAAAACACTCTAGGATCTTTGTCAAGAAAACATGCATGGGGTCATAAAGAGTCAGACCTGACTGAAATGACAGGACAACAAAACCAAAATTGTGTGCATAGTGTTGTGCCAAGTGCTGAGAGAGACACAAAGTTTAGATTTGCCAGTGCTTGAGCTTCTGCATGTGGCATCTAATCTAGTAGGGGAATACAAACAAGTGACAGAACAATTCATGTCTTTGAGATAGTGTTATGGGGGGCATTAGTGGATCTGTAATTTTTCTGGCATAGAAATTCTCAAGTGAGAAAACTCCCTTTACTGATACAGGTTGGCACTTCTCTGCAATTATAGTCAAATTGCCTAGCACACCATTAGGTTAATTGACTTGCCCACTGACATCCAACCAGTATGTGCAAGAGGCAGAATTTATATCCTGCTCTTCCTTTCTCAGAGACAGGCTCACTATCTATTACACTATGCTGTGTTATTGCATTTAATTTGCTTAGTAAACTTTTTCTTCATAGATAGTTCAGAGGTAAATTCTAGCACAACTTTTGCCCCAATTATAATAAATTCTGGAGGAAGAGAGCCTGGATAAATGAGCTTTTGTTGTCTAAAGTAGTTGAAAGGCAAAAGCAATTCAATTCCTTTCCATGTTTCAACTGTTTTCTACTGCTTTCCCCTTCTAATATGCTGTATCAAAAAATTCCCATGTGAAATTCTAAAGAATGCCCATAAGTGGGAGGAAAAAGTGTTTTAGTACAAGATTATAGTGGAGAGATTTACATGTAGAATGTTAAAATAGGGTGGAAATGATTCTCTCCTGGTGGTTAAATTATTTTGAACACTTACCACCATAAATGTGTTGTGTTTCCATATGGGTTACTGAGGAAAAGAATAAAAAACATGGAACTCCCATATTTTCAGGGGTGGGGAAAGGTTGGTATTTTTGTTGTAATTTTTTTAATGGACTAAGGACAAAACATGGGGGGAAACTGCATCAAACAAAAGTATTTTGAAAGTCTTTGGACATGTGACTTTGTTGTTGAAAATATCCACTCATTACATTGCAGAGAAAACCAATCAGTCACACACATCCATGTATAATGCTGTAGTAGCCCATTGAGCACCCTCTAAGCAAGTGAGCCTTCCCTGATATAGATACCAAAGAACTCTTAGTGAGGTTGGGGTTCAGGAAGGGGGAAAAACTCAATTTAAAACATTATACTTTATATCATGTTCTAAAACAACATGGCTTTGTACAAGGCAAGGGACTAAAGAAGACAAGTTCTGTGATACTGGTGGAGGAGACCATTAAAATTGAGTATATGTACAATAAAAACACTATTATTTTACCTCCATTTTAACTGTCCTTTGGGCAGCTGGGTGGCACAGTAGACAGAGTGCCAGGCCTGGAGTCAGGAAAACTCATCTGTCTGAGTTCAAATCTGGATACTTACTAGCTGTTTGACCCTGGGCAAGTCACTTAACCATGTTTGCTTCATTTCATCATGTGTAAAATAAGTTGGGGAAGAAAGTGGCAAACCACTCCAGTATGGGCCAAGAAAATGGTAAATGGGGTCATGAAGAGTCCGTCATGACTAAACAACATCAACAAGCAGCAACCACTATCCTTTTGTGAAAAAAAAATAGGCAAGAAAACCTAAGCCCAGAAAATCAAGCTCAAAGAAACAAAAACTGAACTGTTATATTGATATTTTTGTTGGAACTTCTTGAGAGACCCAGCAGCTCTGCTAGCCTCATTTTGGGGGCCACTTATGGAGACCTAAAGTGAGCTGACTGTTGTGACTAGGACAGAAGCCACTACCTTCTAATATCATAGATTTTGAGCTAGAAGGGTCTTTAGCCTTAGAGGTGATCTAGTCATAGGATCTGAGCAGTCAGAGGTCTATACCTGGCCTCACAGGCCATGGAGTCTAACTATCATTTTACAAATTAGGAAACTGAAGTCCAGAAAGGTGAAATTATTTTCCCAAGATGACATGGGTAGTAACTAATGGTACCAGGATTTGAGTTCAGGTCCCCTGACTCCAAATTCAGCATTATATCTACTGTACCACACTGCATTGTATTGTATCCTTGGACCTGTGGTGACATTAGGTTAAAATTCTAAGTTGACAAAAACAAGGGAAGGGAGGACCCCACAGTCTGCTTCTTTTAAAATGAGCTAACAGTCCTAGTGGATATAGCCTAAATATTCCATAATAATGGTTCAGCCTATAATTTATTTCCATGAGGTAGGTTGAAATGTTGCTAAAGAACCAGTTCTAATGTAAACTCTTTAGTAGAAGGAAGCAATACTTTTGCTTTATGCCCTCTTTGGGCGCATGTTCTTTGTGGCTCAATAAATATAAAATAATTAGGATCATAGCTGTGGAAAGAGAGCTGAAGGTTAAGTGGTGTTTCCAAGGTTATAAACTGCATTGGCAGGAAGTCTGGAATGGAAGTTAAAAGTTTTTAACCTCTCGTGTGGTGTCTGGATCACTAGGTCACTGGGTCTACTTAATCAGATATAACTCTTGGACTCTTTAACAACTACTAATTCCATGCTTAGGTGGGTAAAAGTTGGGATCCTCTGGGCAATGACCTGTTTTTTGATGGAAGAACATAGTTCCTGCCAGCTGGAATGTATCAAGGCAAACCATCATGCTTCTGAAACCAGTTCTTGCCAAAAAACTGGAAAATAACTTGTTAGGGAGTCCAACATCTTGGGAGTCACAACAACAGCTGCTCTGAATATAGAAAACACAGAATGACTGGACACTGTGAAACCGGGATGACTGAAACAAATGCAATGATAATTTAAGGCCTGACTTTGATCTTTTCAACTAGATGAGTAGTCAAAGGGATACTTAAATGTCTACATTTTCAGATGGCTTTAGATATTCTGATTTTTAAGCACAATTGTTTCTGGAGTCTTTGTGTTATTCTGTAGGCTGAAACTCCATTTAAAATAACAAAAGAGACTTATGATTGCATCTCATTTTTACAAGAATGACATTCATGTATATTTCAGACTCTTAATTAGGCTAAACAGCCACTTCAGGGATGAAAAACTAAGGAAAGAGTAATACGGTTATGGTCTTTGTGTAGTATCTAATTACACGGCAAAGCTGCACCATTCGGAGTGTGCCCTCCTCTCATTTCATTGAATACTGAGTGATTGTTAATGAGCTGGGTTAACGAGAAACAACATCCCCTTTACCAAGTGTATTAATTTGGATCATGCAGCTTTCACATAGTGATATTTGCTCACAAGTCAGTTGTCAAAAACATTTAGTAAGAGCCCTGTGTTAGGTGGTGTGTAGAGACATACTGAAAATATTAAAGGATTTATTCAAAAGAACTTTCAGGGTAAACCAAATGCTATTTAGCACCCAAACTAAATGTCTTATCATTATTCAAATATGAGAGACTCATACTTTAAAAAAATCATTCATACCTGGATAATTCAGAATATTTTTCTATTTCCTTCTTTTGATTTAATGGAATTTTACTATGTTTAGAAATCATCTATTGGTGTTCATATCTTTTCTTAAATTATTTGATTAGTAAAACATACACAGATGCACTCACCCCGCCTCTCCCACTCCCAACCCCATCTCCCACTGTCTCCCATGATTCTTCAGCTCTTTTTTTCTACTTGTAAGAAACTATATTCAGCCCCCTCGCCTTTCCTCCCCTGCCACTGATAGGGGGCTATTCAGAGTTAAAATGTTGCTAAAACATTAACATTTGCAGCTTGAAATGCTGTCCTTGTTGTGGGATACTCTGGATGGTATTATTAAGGTGCAATAGAATTGCAACAATTGTAATGTGGGCACATTTAGAACATAGAAATTCAAAATGGTTGAAATTGTATCTGATGTTCAAGCAATGAAGTGGATTCAAAAGAGTTAATGGAAATTAGGGATTGAAGTGCAAAGACTTTGGAGACAAGAGTTAAAAAAATAAACTACTGACATATGTAATTCCTTCAAGGGCTTATGGTAAATTTGAGGCAAATGGCAGTTTATTTACCTGAGAAGTGAATAGGACAAAAAGTAAACATAGAAGCATATGGATGTTCATGAAAGTCTCAAGTGACTTTTTCTCTAAAACACATGTAGAAGTTTATGATCATTTTGATCATTCGTTAAGAAACGTACTGTAAATGACTAAAATTGTATTTTTTATTACAAATCATGGAATTGAAGCATTTCAGAGGTGTCTGATCCAACAAGTACTTGAACAACAATCTGTTCTACAAAACCCAGAATAAGTGATCATCCAACTTTAGATTGAAGGCCTGTAGTGAGGGAGAACTTGCTATTTTGCAAGTCAGCTCTTTCTATTTTTGGACAGTTCTAAATTAGGCCAGGACAACTGGGTGGTGCAGTGGATAGAGTGCTGGGCCTCAAGTCAGGAAGACTCTTCTTCTTCAGTTCAAATATAGCCTCAGAACCTTATGAGCTATGTGAGCCTATGTCAGTTAACCCTGCTTGCCTCAGTTACCTTATTTGTAAAATGAGCTGGAGAAGGAAATAGAAAACCACTCCAGTATCTTTGCTGTGAAAACCAGAAACAGGTTTGTGAAGTGTCAAAGAGGGGCACATGATTGAAATGAGTCAACAACAAGAAGAATAGGACCTTTTTCTTTATATTAAGGCTAAATCTGTCTTACTGTAACTTCTATCCATTGCTCTTAGTTCCTCCTCAGAGGACAAGAAACACAAGTATAATCTTTCCTCTACAAGACAGCCTTTCAAAAACTTAAAGGTTTAAAAAAATGGTTTGAAACCATTTATCCCTTAAATCTTTTCTTTTTCCAGCTAAACATTCCCATTTCCTTCAACCAACTCTTTTATGGCAAGCTCTCTAGTCCTATTACCATCCTGAGTATCTTCTTGAACTTCTTAAAATATGACACTCAGCATTTAGCACAATAGTCTAGATGTGCTTTGACCAGAGCAGAGTAGGGCAAGGTTATCATCTCTTTAGCCCTGGACTCTGTGCCTCTCTTAATGCAGCCTTAGATTAAATTTACTTTCTTCCTGTAATGTCAGTCAACTCATATTTTACTTGCAGTTTCTTAAAACCTCCAGATCTTTTTCAGATGAACTGCCATCTTGCTATGATTTCCCTGTCTTGTATTTGTGAAGTAGCATTTTGTCTACCTATCCTTCTATGGTTAGGAGTTCTATTGTATTAATTGTCTTGTTGCCAGTTTAAGGCTTTTATCTTGAAGCCCTTAGAATGTAGGTTAATTAAATTTACCTACATTTTATTAAAGAATTCTGGATTATATGGGATGCTTTCAAAAACAGCTGTGATTTTAAAATTGAAAATAAATTAAATGTTGTCTGTGTCCTGATCCCTTTTTTGAAGTTGATCCTGAATAATACAGGACAGAATAAGGACTTTTGCAAAAAAAAAAAAGATGCTGAAACTATATATGGTCTCTTAAGAATGAGGTTATTTTCTCTACTGGCAGAGGGAAGAAATATACTTTTGCAAATCTTGGTGCCTTCTATATCAGCATGATGATAATTTGAAAAATTGCCAGAAAATACTCTGGTAGGATGGCTACCACCTAGTGTTTTTTCAATTAATTTTTTTTTTATCCTTGTGCCAGTTTACAAAGTGCTCTATCTGACTTTCATTTTTATTATTAAAAAAAAATCCCCAATGTTCCTCTTTGCCAGTATGGAAAAAACCTAAATGTTCCCAAAATTCAAATACAGAAGATACAGCAAAAAGGCAGGATAACTTCCACTCCACCTGTAAATAGATGGAGGAAACCTGAAAGCCACTTTAAAGTCACAGGCACACAAAAGAAGGTGAGTGACAAGATGAATACAAAGTGGTGACCTCTGAAAAGAAGAGTCTATCAAAGCTGCTAGTATTTCAGTGAAATACTGAAAAAAATATGGGTCTGTTAGCTCCCTGTATAGAGGAGTGGATTAATTCAAGTAGGATTTAAAAATCCACTCAAAATGCACACTAACACATTAAAAAATACATTTTATTCAAGGCTTTTGTCTTTATGTCACAAGCATTTCAACATCCTCCTTGTGACAAAGAAAAAAAAAGAAACTAGAACATCTTGTTTGCATCTGACTATATAGATAGTATTCTGTCCTACCCCTATCTCTTTGAAATGAAGGAGTAGGTACTTTTCATTATTTGTTCTCCAGGATGTTCACTGTATTTTTAAGTTACTCATAACCTAACTTCCTTTTTTATTTACATTATTATAGTCATTGTATAGTTTTTCCTCTTGGTTCCATTTATTTCAGTCTGCATAAATTCATACAAAGATTCCTGCATTTTCTATGAATTCCTAATATTCATTTCTTACTGCAAAATAGAATTTCATTATAGTCATATATATTGTGTATCATAATTATCTCAGGCAGTTGCTGGTTAATGGGCAAGTACTTTCTTTCCAGTTCTTTGCTACCAGTTAGTGGACCGTTTCCAGTTCTTGGCTACCACAACAAAATCTAACGTATTACTGGATATAGAATTTATAAATGCAGAGAAACTGGAAGCTACAAAAGAATTTCTGGGCATGTTCTCCAATGTCTGGATAACTAAACCAAGAATGAGAAACTCAATTGACTTTATAAGAGGAGATGGCTAAGCTGATTAACTGGCATTGGTACTTTTGCATAATGGATGGTTATTTATTCAGTTTCATCCCAGAATGTTCAATTTAGAGACTGTTCAAGCAATAGGGGAATGTCTCAATCACATCAAGAAATCAAAGGTATTAGAGTAGCTTAACTATACATATATATGTGTAAACCTATATATGTATATCTATCTATCTATACATCTATCTTCTGATTGTCTGTCTATCGTATGAAATTTCCAAATACCAATGTAAAAGAGAGTGTTCCTTACCTACTCACATGCTATCTTAGCTGGTATAGTCACAAATGGTCCAGAATGTAATAATGACATATAAATAAACTGTTAGATGAACTTAAATGTTTCCTGTGCCCTGATCCCTTTTTGAAGTATGAATAACTTTATGACTGAGTCAAGAAAGGAACAATTGACAAAGCAAATGAGTTACACCTCTGTGAACTTTAAATAGCTAAGCCCTAAGGAGCTCTAGGTGTTCAGGATGGAAAGGTACTGAGTGTTTTGAGAGTTGGAAATAATTATGGAAGAAGCCCTGTACATCTACAACCAGAGGACGGTGGTGGATAGAGGGGAGGAGGAGTAGATTTTTTGTCCACTTTTACCCTTCACCACAGACCATATTGTTGGAGCTACTGGACCAGGAGGCTCTAGTGAAGAGCAGAGAGAGATACAATAGATAGCTATTGGATGTTACCTGATGAGACTGAATCCTAGTAGCAAAAAAAGAGTAAAACTATGATCTAGCTGGTATACCTTCTAAGGGACCTTCATGATGATCCTACAAAAAGAGCAAGGACTTCTAGTTTCTGTAGGACCAGGAGTTGTTATTTGCCATTTTCCACACAAGTATCCCATATGTGTGCCTAGCTACCATCTTTTACTTTCAGTTTGAGAGCACTCTTCCTATGGATGCTCTGTTTATCTGTGGGAGAGTTTGCCTCAGCTTTATGCAGGGTATATTTTGTATCTATTGTTCTTATCATCCTATTTCAGCAAATGCCTTTGCTAAAGGCTAATTGTATCTTCTATTAATAGCAAACCACCGAGGACTCATAAGTTACAATGTTAGAAGGATAGCCTCACAGAGTTACTCCTAGAACTTGGGGTAGCATCTGTCCTCTGGGGACCTCACCTGTAAGTGTGATTTCAAACTGGGGAGGACTATTCCAGAGGAGGGATGCCACATTATGAGTGAAAATCTCAAACTCTACAAGACAATTTTTAAGTTTCTTAAAATTTTAGGGAGATCAGGCATTTAAAAAATGATTCATTTTGTATAACTCCTTTTGTGAAATGTTTGTTTATATCTCTTTTCCATTTATCCAATTAGGGAGTCAACATTTCCCTTGAATATTTTATCAGTTTCTGGTACATTTTAGATGCACACGGCTAAAACTAATTAAAGAAACAAACTAAATTCCTGCCCTTGAAGCCACCGACATAATAGGAGTCCAGGTGACTTGACTTAATTTTTATTTAATGAAAGAGCTTTGCTTTTGAGATGGCCAAATTCTTTTGTTACTCCATGCTTTTTGTTATTGTTTCTAATCAATTTAAACTATTTCATAAATCATAATATGCATCACTTCACCCCCCCCAATCTAATTCATTTTAAAAAGCATATGTCATATTTACTTTATCTGTAGGATGCTTCTCCTTTCCTGAGATATGTCTTATAATTTTTAGAGTTTTAATTTTCATTTTTTCTTATTGTTGTCATTAGGGGTGGAGAGTGGGAGGGTGGAAGTTGGGAAATCTTGTTCTCATTTCCTAATAAATCTCTTCTTCTTGAAAGGCTCTGTCATCTTTTGTGACATGATATTACCCTTGTTCTACTTCTATCACTTGTACCATTCTTTTTCTGTGTCATTTACTAGTTTCATTTATCTCCTAGGTAGGCTCAGCTATGTGTTTTATTTTTTTTCCTTGCTCTACATGAGTGGTTGACATGCATATGTCATGGTATATCAGTGAGTTCCATGTTTTAGGTAGGTGTGCTGGAAATTAACGTTTGCAATTGCATGGGCATATGTATGTCTGCCCTATCACTTGTGGTATGCTATAGTTCTTCATGGCAAAGAAAAATACTTTGTCATGAATTAAAATGTTTGAGAACTGCTGTTCTACATTCTTTCCTTTAGTGATGTCATTATCTCTGAAGACTTCAACCATCAAACAATAAAACTACAACATAGATAATGATGAGAAGCAATGTGATGAAGGAGATAAAGAATTGCCCTCCTAGTCAGAGAAGATGGGTTTATGTCACTATGACTCTGTGACCCTGGGCAAGTCACTTAACTTCTCAGTCAGTGCTCAGGGCTAAGACTACTTTGCAGAGAAGTTTCTGACCTGCATAAGTATAGGGAATTCTGAGAGTTCCCTATATCAATGTGTAGTTCCTATCCCTATAATTCATCATCATAACAATAGTAACAACATTAGATGATGTGACTTGTAGCACTTTACCTACATTATCTCATCTGGACCACACAGTAGCATTATGAATATAAGTCGCAAAAGTATCCTTATATAAATTTTACATATGAAAGGGTAGGGGGAACATTAAAAACATTTCATTCCATTTAAAGGTGAAGATATGTTAATTAAATCAAGGAGAATTTTGAATTAAGAATGGATAAAGCTGGGGCAGCTAGGTGGCGCAATGGATAGAGCACAGGCCTTGGAGTCAGGAGTACCTGAGTTCAAATCCAGCCTCAGACACTTAACACTTACTAGCTGTGTGACCCTGGGCAAGTCACTTAACCCCAATTGCCTCACTAAAAAAAAAAAAAAAGAAAAAAAAAGAATGGATAAAGCTGAGACATCTTAACCAAAGGGCAACTAGGTGGTGCAGTAGAGAGTGCCAGGTCTGGAGTCAGGAAAACTGAGTTTAAATCTGGCCTCAGAAACTTTCTAGCTATTTGAGCCTAGACAGGTCACTTAACTGTGTTTGCCTCAGTTTCCTCATCTGTAAAATGAGCTGGAGAAGGAGCTGGGAAATCACATCAGTATCTTTGCCAATAAAACCCCAAATGGGGTCATGAAGAATTGAACACAACTGAAAAACAACAGAACAACAACAAAAATTCCAACTGAATCAATTAATCAAGTGTATTTCAACTAATTGTGACAGGAGGTCCTTTGTGGAAAATTGAAGAGACTTAGTTACACTCTGTGGGGCTTGTAGAAATCAGTAAACCACTTTAGAAGTCAGCATGCAAGTATGTAGCAGCTTAGTGGTGGGAACAATTCCAATCAGGACCCTTAAAAGGCTAGGAGTTGTGGGGAGATGAGCCTCAGCCTTGGCTGAGGTCTTTGTCTCATCCTTCTTTCTCCTCGACCAGAAGAGAACATGATAAACTTTGGAGGATCAGAGGATTTTGGATTTCCTATCTATGTCCTAGTCTTAGCAGTGCCTTCATAACAGCAATGGGAGTCAAATACAAGCTAGATAAGATTTGGAAAGGTAGCTTCTACACTCTACGAGGAACCCAACAGAGAACATATACCATGCCCATGAGGAAGTTGGAATCTAAGTTGTATAAACAATAGAGTCAGAAAGATCTGAGTTCAAATGTGGCCTTACACATTTACTACCTATATGACCCCCAGAAAATTACTTGATCTCTATTGCCTCAGTTTCCTTAAAATGTACCTACTCTCCTGGGTGTTATGAGGATCAAATGAGATATTTACAAAGCACTTTAGAAACTTTAAAGCTCTACATAAAGGTGATAATTATGACAACAATGATGATATTCATGAGCATCTTACAAAGTTGAGAAAAGAACCTCTAGCAGCCAGGAGTTTACCCCTTTACCACATGTACTTTAAACCATTTTCTTCTTGTCTGTATACACCAGTGGGGTACTGTCACAGGCTTTTAGAGGCAATATATACTAACTTCTTTCCATAAGACCTTAGTTAAGTCTGGATGACAAATTGATATCAATCAATCAATAATGAGGCAGGGGGCAAGACTACTGTTAGAGGTTTATGAGCTATGGAGCATTAGGAAAATGGGAGATGTATAATCTACCCTCTAGAGAACAATCTTCCACCAAAAGTGGGATTTAAATGAATTACTCCATAGCCTGAGCTATACATAAAAGCAACCTTAGATACAGAGAGATGGAGTATATGGCCAAAGGTAGGAAACAAGTGAGAGATAGACCAGGATTCTGAATTTACTCTGTAGCCTTGGCTTCCCTCTGGAGCCTTAGTTTACTTTTTATTTTTTATTTTTAGCTGCCTGCTGGACATCTTCATGACACTCTTCCAATATGTCCATGACAACTCTATATCTCTCCTTCTCTTTTTCCTTCTTCTATTTCCTTTACTCATTAACATAGCGACACAAACTTCCAAGACTCTTCCCATCCTTTTTCTTACACCCAGTTGGTCAAGTCAAGTTGTTTTAGTTCTCACTTTATCTTGTTTACTTCTTACATTACTCCCATACTCTCTTCTCTTCTGTTGTCTCTCCTCCTTCAAGAGATGCTAAACAGATTAATATTAAACATTGTTTTGCCTAAGTCAACACTAATTCAAAAACCTTCAATGAATCCCAGTTATCTGCAAGGTAAAGTCCATACTCTTTTAAAGGCATGATACAGGGGGCAGCTAGGTGGCGCAGTGGATAGAGCACTGGCCTTGGAGTCAGGAGTACCTGAGTTCAAATCCGGCCTCAGACATTTAACACTTACTAGCTGTGTGACCCTGGGAAAGTCACTTAACCCCATTTGCCTCACTATAAATAAATTAAAAAAAATAAAGGCATGATACACTCATTTCCTGAACAATCTCATCTGTGATGCTAACTATTTGTGTGACCTTGGATAAATCACATAAACTCCTCGGGCCTCTATTTCCTCTTCTGAAAAAAGTTAAAATGTTGAAAACATTTGGCTTCTGAGGTCCCTTTCAGAGCTTTGATTCTATGATGCATACAGATATCCACTTCCTTGGATATTTGTGAGCTATTCTGCCTGTTTAAAGTCTTCTACTTTCTCCTTAAGTCCTACCATTTTACCTTCATAGTTGAGTTCAAATCCCAGTTCTTCCACAAAGCCCCGTTTTATTGTTTCAGGGCTAGATTACTTTCTTCTTTTATATAGCACTTACTATCAACCATTCACTCAACACAGCATATGTATATTATTGTTTGCCTTCTTTGTCTGGACAACCGGTCTACTCCATAGTTTGTAAGACTGTATTATAACTTTTGTATCCTCAGGAAATATTAGGGGTAGTGCATTCTGTGTAAAAAGCACTGAAAGAAATGAAGGTTAGAGGTCCTGAATTTGACTCCCAGCTCTGCTACTTATCTGTGCCTAAGAAGAAACTACTTTTCTCTGGGCCTCTGTTTCCTCAACTATAAAAAGAGGGGGCGGGACTAAATGATCTCTAAGGTCCTTTCCACCTCTAAATCCTATGTTCCTATAAATATCTCAATCCTTTCACTCTCTCTTGCTTGTACTTGAATTCCATTCTCTTCTCTTTTTCTAATTTTCAGTCTACTTCCAAATCTGAATCAATACCGATTTCCTGATGTCCAATAGCAGTTTTTAAACTACTTGTCCCTAACCCTGTCCCCCATTATCCTACCTTTTCCCTCTAGTATGTTCCCTTCTTCCTCCTTTTTCTAACTCCCTACAGTTTCAGGGGCAGGAGGAGACCTGTAAATCATTTTATTACAAGCCTTTCTCTTCTGTGTAATTAAACATCTCTTTGAAGCTCTTTGTGAAAATGCATACTAAATGACTTGTAAGAAATGAAAGGGTCCTGTCTTTCTGTCTTTTTTTATTGGGCAATATCCAAATGATATTCTTTGAAAGTGATTTTTGCAAATCTTGCCTCCCATTCTCATACTGGAATCAAAATTATCGCTTGATCCTTGATTGATACGTTAAACAAAAATTGTTCTACCTTTTCTGCAAGACATTCATTAGGAGTTTAAAAATTCTTCTTGGTACATTATGTCATATTCTCTGAGCAAGAAAGCAGGGCTTACCTCCACACCTCATTTGACCTCCACACCTGCCCTCACAACTGCACAGCAGGTCCAACCTCACTGCAAACATGTGGGACCCAGCTAGATAAAGCTACTGCATGACATATGCTGCTATAGGGATGAAGGAAGCTAAGACACTTCATTCTATCTGAGATAGACCTATTTGTCAGCTAGGCTATAAATAGGCCCACTGAATCTGAAAGCATCTACACACTTGGGCTTTGATCACACACACACAATTTTGCTCAAAACCTATTTGAAACAAAGTTCAACATGGTAAATCAAATCTTTGTGTTTATGTTTAGGGACTGTCTATATGATGCTATGTGATATTAAACAATAAATCAATAAATGACTGTTTATTAACTATATCTAGGTGGTAAAGGGAATGGAACACTGGACTTGGAGCCAGAAAGATCTGAGTTCAAATTCTACCTCAGACACTAGGATGTGTGACCCTGGCCAAGTCATTTCACCTCTGTCTGCCTCAATTTTCTCATCTGTCAAATAAGGATAATAATAGGAGCTACCTCCCTGTGTTGTTGTGAGGATTCTATGAAGTATTTCTGAAGTACTTTGCAAAATGTAAAGTATCATACAAATGCTAACTATTATTATGAGTGTATCCTAGGCACTATGCCGTCTGATTAGGATATGAATATAGAAGTAAGGCAGTTCTTGCCCTTGAGAAGTTTATATATTCAGTTATCAAGATGGTTTCATGGACTTTTCAATATTGTTGTTCTGGCCATGTAGGATCACCTATGTATGAGTCCTTTGACCCAATAGGAATTATTGCAGAAGTACGGGTATTGTGGTTTTTTTTTTTTAACCTGAGTTTTTCCTCTCACTCCAGGACCAGGTTAAGCATAATCAAATTAGATGATTTATGTGATACCTCCCCCAGCATCAGTGGGAAGCCCTTGCTTTCAAGGAGATTCCTGGAGTTGGAGAGGACACAGGCATCTTGTCTCCCTCTTGCATATCTGGAAGTTGCAGAGTTTCTGAATCCACCCTGTGCAAAGGTACAGAACAGAGCTGATTTATTGTGTAAATAAAATGCCAGAGGTAGTGGAATTTGAGAGCTACTTAACTCAGATTTATGTGATTACAAACTAGCTAAACCTGTACCTTAAGCAATAGCTATTATGGTCTGAATTATTCCACATATGCAACATTAGAGAAAAAATTGTTGAAGATCCAAAATTCCAAGATATGGAAAATTATCTCTGGCCTCTTTGTGGATGAAGAGTGTAATGAAAAAAGAAATGCTGCTTCTTTTCCACTTTTTTGGGGGAGGTGGCAATGAGAGTTAAGTGACTCACCCAGGGTCACACAGCTAGTAAGTGTCAAGTGTCTGAGGCCAGATTTGAACTCAGGTCCTCCTGAATCCAGGGTTGGTGCTTTATACACTGCACCACCTAGCTGCCTTCTTTTCACTTTTTAAAAATAGTATCTTTACTAAACTGGTTTTATGGGGCTTTGTAAATAAAACTATAATAATTAAATAAAAATTATATTCCTTAATTCAAGAAAGGGAAGCTCAGATAGATTCTTTGGCTTTGAGATTCATACTACAAATGAAGGGGAATCTAACCAACTAACAAATGATCCTTATTATGCTCCTACAATGTCCTAAGCACTTGTGCTAACTACTGGACTTTCAAGTACAAAGAATGAAATAATACTTGTAATGTGCTTACATTTTAATGGGGGCAACAACAAATACAATCAATCCTCAACTTTTGTCTGGGAAATGTTCCTAGAAATCAATGTGAAAGTCCAAAACACAAATGTTGACATACTGAACCTATGGGAAATAAGGGATTAGGTTCCTGAGACCACCAAAAAACCACAATCTTTTTTTAGAAATTGCTGAAAATATGCTTTTCTGCAGACAATTCTTTATAACAAACCATTAATTCTGATAATTTTCACTTTTCCTAGTGCAGTTTCCATGAAATAGCCCATAAAATACAGTACACAAAATAAAATTGGTAACATGCAAAACATTTTTTCTCAATAGTAATTCCCTAGAATTCTGTGACCTTTGGTGCTAACATCTCAATTAAAAACAAACGCATCGGGGCAGCTAGGTGGTGCAGTGGATAGAGCACTAGCCCTGGTTTCAGGAGGACTTGAGTTCAAATCTGGCCTCAGACACTTTACACTTACTAGCTGTGTGACCCTAGGTAAGTCACTTAACCCCAATTGGCTCACCAAAAAAAAAAAAACCAAGAAAAGCAAACAAAAAACCCCCAAACACATCAATTTAAGACAATATTGGCTTTTCATAACACACAAAATCTACAATACTACGAATATGATATAACAAATAAAATTCTTAAAAACTAAAACATTTTTAACCTGAATCTTACCTTTTGCTGTGTCAGATGGTGGTGTGAGGGCATTGTGCTATCTTTCATCCTACTGTAAATCTTTCTACCTTGGCTTCCCTCTGAAAAATTAAGGGAGAGATTTCTTGGACCTTAGTTGCTGCATCTGAAGATGCCTAGACTGGCGAGGTCTCAATATCACCTTAGAGCCCACTATGCTTTGCACTGTGCTTTGCTTTGGGAGCATAATTGTAATACAAAATATGATTTTTAAAGGAAGACAATGAAAATATGCAACAAATGCACAAGGAGGTCTTTACTCTAAAATGGTAGGGTGAACAAGACCAGTGAAGCACCTAGTAAGATACCACCAGCTTCATAAATTTGCAAATTGTGCTTCTCATTTTTTTCCTTTATTTATCAGAGCTGTGAATGTGCCCAGTTGCCAATGCAAAAGTGATAATGAGGTTACTAATAAAATCACATGAATGCATGAAGTCAGGAAAGTTAAGTGCTTAAATATTGAGGACTGACTGTACATATAAAATATATGCAGCATAATGTTAATAAATACAAATATATGCAAAGTAGCTAAATACAAGGTACTTCAGGAAGGAGGGCTCTAGCATTTGGGGGATTAGGAAAGGCTTCATGCAAAGATGATGCCTGAGTTGCATATTTAGAGGATGAGAAGAATTCTATGAGGAAGGAGGGAGTGCATATCAGGCATGAGGGATGGTACCATTTAAAGACTTTGGCATGAGAGATAGAATTCAATATCTGAGGAACTAAAAAAAAATGTCACTTTGATTAGATCACTGAGTAAAGGAAGGAGAATAATGTCTAATAAACAGGAAAAGATAGCTTGAGGCCAGGTTGTATAGGACTTTAGAAACTAAATAAAAGAATTTGTATTTTATCCAAGATGTAAAAAGGAGGTCATTGGGGTTGATTGAGTAAGAAAGTCATTAAATTTAATACAGTAACTCAAAATTGTGTGCATGTGTGTGACTGTCTATGCAATATTAACAAATAACTTAATCAATTAACATTTATTAAATGTCTACTACATGAAAGGCACTGTGCTAGCTACCAGGCTTAAGGAAAAGTACTTTGGCAGCCAGTACTTTTTGGAGGGAGGAAGGCCAATTAGGAGGCTGTTTCAATGTTCTAGCCTGAACTAAGATGGTAGCTGTGTGAATAGACAGGACTGTTATGAAAGCAATGTTGTGAAGGTAGAAATGGCCATTATTTGATAACATTAACATACTTGGAGATTTCCTCATTTTTTAGTCTTAATGAACTGAAAAATCCCAGGATTTGCAATCAATCAGAAGATGACTTCTGGCACTGTTACTTATTTACTACTTGTGTGACTTCGAACAAGTCACTTCCACTCCTGGACCTCAGTAAAATGAGGGGATGGACTCCATGATCTCTAATTTTAAAGCCATTTCTTCTATGATCCTAAGCCAATTCCCTTTCCTTGAGGGAGAAAAAAAGTAAGAACTATGGCCAGATTCACATCATGCTATGCATTGTCCAGAGTTCAATCCAATTTCAAAAGCTGTTTATTTACCCCCCTCCCATTCCAGCAATGATGGATTCCATAGCTCTTGGAACATGTTAAGGGGCCAAAGTGTGCTTGAGGGCATAGTATTCTGGGCATGTTTGCATGAAATGAAATTACTAGGAGGAAAACCTGTCAAGGCTCAATCTTATACTTGTTAAATCCATGTAAATAAGGAATATGTGAACTCAGGAGGTTTGTCAAGTTAGATGGAATATGGCAAACCAAAGGTTTAGACTCTAGATGTCAATACTGTCCCACTGACTAACTCTATGAGCATGAATGAGTCCCTTGACTTTTTGGGACATCAGTTTTAGCTTACATTGTCTAACTTGTAGGATTTTCATCGTAGGTCCCAGATGGAAGAAAGCTCAGAGGCCATCTATTTCAACCCCTTTATATTACAGACTAAAATATTGAGGTCCACACTTAATACATTGGTACTAAGTAGAAGGAAAGAATTTTGAAAACTTTAAGTGCTACATAGTCAATAAACATTTAGTAAGCATTGTCTATGTGCTAGGCATTGTATTCCTAATTTTAAATCTAAGGCTTGGAGTTTTCACATAAGGAGTCTGGTCTAGTGGAAAGGAAACTGCATTTGGAGGCAGAAGGTGTTGGTCCAGATTCTGACTCTACTACTTAAGTGCTGGGGATGCAAAGTAAAACAAAAGATAGTTTCTGGTCCCTAGGAATTCACAACCCAATTGAGACAATATAAACAACTATGCACAAATCATATGCAAGATAAATTTGAAATAATAAACAGAGACACTAGAATTAAGGGGAACTTGGAAAGGCTGCTTGTAGAAGGTAGGATTTTATATGGGACTTGAAGGAAGTCACAGAAGACAAGAGGCAGAAAGATAAAGAGGGAGAACATTGTAGGAATGGATGAGAGCCAAGGACAATGCCCAGAGATAAGTGGATTGTTTGTAGAACAGCGGGGAGGCCATATCACTGGACTAACAAGTCTGTGGGGGTGATGGGAGGGGTAAGGTATAAGAAGACTGGAAGGGGAGGAGCAGGTTACAAAGGGCTTTGAATACCTAACACAGACTTTAATATATTATCCTGGATGTGCTCGGGAGTCACTAAAATGTATTGAGTAGTGAGTGATATGTTCAGATCTGAACTTTAGGATTACTTTGGTAGCTGAGTGGAGAATGGATTGGAGTGAGGACAGATTTGTGGCAGGGAGATCAATGTGTGTTATTGTTCATATAACAAACAGAGGGGACACTAAATTTTCTTCCTCCACAAGATTCTTTGTCCCAGCACTGGATTCCAGTAGCTGAGAAGGATCCTGTATACAACAAATCTACTTACAAATTATTTGTTAAAGTGAAAACGCAGGCCAATGAATCCTATAGGTCAGTCCCAGACAGCAGAGAGCTAGGCTGACCCTGTACTATATTTAATATCCTCTAACCCCCAAAGTGTATTTTCTAATGAAAATAGTGCCAGAACCCAAGCAGTTTGCTGGAGGAAGGACAAAACTTCTTGTAATCAGCTATGATTAATATATGCAATAAAAACCCATTAGATGTTCCAACAGGCCAGTATCTCATTCCCTAAAAGGAACTTTTGAGGCTGAACAGTGGTCTATCAAGCACTGTGGCTACTGTAACAGATTGATGACTTGTCTATAAGTTACTCAAGGAACTCAAATAATTGAAGTGGGTAAATCTTGAAAAATCAAGTTTGCTAATTAAAGGGGGAAAAATGAAGAGGCAGTTGCTTATTAGTGTAGAGATGCCTAGGACAAGATCCTAAATTGCTGGCTTATAAAATGTCCTTTTTGACTTAGCCCTTAGTTTTGATGTTACACTGGGAGAAATCCAATGTATTTGTTTCTTCCTATCTCACTAGATGACTCAGTGGATAGAGTCTGGGCCTAGAGTCAGGAAGACTCATCTTCCTGAGTTCATACCTGGCCTCAGGCACTTACTGTGTGATGCTGGTCAAGTCTTTTAACACTCTTTGCCTCAGTTTCCTCATCTGTAAAATGAGCTGGAGAAGGAAATGGCAAATCTTTCCAGTATCTTTGCCAAGAAAACCCCAGATGGAGTCTTGAAGAGTTGGACACGACTGAAATGACTGAACAACATCACCTATATATTAGTTGCCTATGCATCTAGGGATCTTCTTCTAGTTGGGATCTACTTTTTATATTTGAATATATAGCCAACTCATGATTATATGTACCCTCTCACTCGGCCTCCACTTTTTTTCCCACTTTTTATTCTGTGGGCATTTTGCTGTATGTTAGCACTTCCATGATGGAGTGGGCAGAGGCAGGCAGGAGTGGTGAAATTCAAATCAGTCCATTTTGCTACTCCTTAAATGCTCCAAAAAATGATACTTTCTGTCACCAGCTTTAGAATACAATGAGACTTCTGTACTACCTACAGATCTCATTTATTCATGCCTTCCCTCGACCTCATTAGAGATGACTGTCTATAGAGGCAACTGGGGTGTGCTCTTCAGTTGGAACATACTACATAAAACATGAACACTCATTATATGATACAACGTCTAATACAGTTGCTTCTCATTGTCTTCCATATCCAATTTAAAGCACTTTCCTTCACTGTGTGGGTTTCCCATCACTGCATCCCTGCCCACATTCCCTCATCTCCAAATCTCTAGCTCCCTTTACTCTAGTCAAGCATGCCTCTCCAGGGTCTCTTTAGTTTCCCCTTTCCTTCATTCCTTTCAATTCTGCCTCCCTTCATTCTCCTGCACTGACACATACACCAACTGAGATAATAGAAAAAAATGAGATAATAGATGTGAAAGTGTTTTGAAAAGTTAAGAACTAATCAAATGTAAGGTATTATTATTACACCTGAAACAGCCTTCCACAGCTATTCAATGAAACCACCCCTCTCCTCTCAATCAAGATTCTCGTCAAAGTTCTAAGCAGACAAATAGAGATTCAGGCAGATATACTGCTCTCTTAATGAATGCCAGGTGGCATAGATAGCCACAGTGTAGCTGGATGATTTTGACTGATCTGTCAATTCGTGTAAAACTGTCAAAACTAGGTTCTGTACGAGGAGCCAGCCTCAAGCCTCCAGTAAGGTCAGTTTCTATGTAAATTTCACAGAGAAATTGTAGAGGAGAACACTGTATGACTTGAAAGATGTAGATGACTAAGAGGTTAAATAGCCTTTATGTGCTAAGAACAATGAGTAGGTTGAGGGTGACAGGTGATAGACAAGCTAAAATGAGGTGAATAAGAATACAAGAATAAATGACATTCAAAAAGAAAAAAAATAGAAAGGGAAAAAAAGAGCCAAATGACTCTGATTTCCAGAAGGAACAAAATATATGTGTTCAGAAAAAAATGTGCTGCCCAAGTTGAAACTGTCTCTTAATTTGTGTAACTGACCTCACAACTCTTTTGACAGTATTTTGGGAGTACTAAATGAGGCAAGATTAACTTCTCATGGTCAATGTCTTAGACAAATTTTCCAGGTTCAGAATGCATGTAATTTTTGATTCACCTATTTTTTTTAAACCAAACATATGCGTCCTCTGTGAATCATGCCACATGAATTACCATCTACATCTTCTCAAATTTCTCTTGTGGCCCCCAGCCATAAGCCAAAGGTATAATTTATGGAGTTTGTGATTCTGTTCCATATACATCATGATTTGCAGGCTGTGCAACAACAGATAGAATTTAATGACCTTTCAACATACCAATCTCTTCCCTAAGAGGCTCACCAATCTCATCAGAAATTGTGTCATTTCCTTTGTTTTGTGCCCTCTCTCTACTTTATGCTGCTTAAAATAGCAGTAGAGAACATGAAGTCTAAACTAAGAAAGGAATTAGAAATATCAATTAATACTCAACATTATGTTGTCATTTGCTGTTTAGTCTTTTCTCCATCATGTCTGACCCTCCGTTACTGCTTTTGGGGTTTTCTTGGCAAAGATACTAGAGTGGTTTGCCGTCTCCTTCAGCTCACTTTACACATGTGTAAACTGAGGCAAACAAAGTTAAAGGACTTTCTCAGGCACATATAACTAGTGATTGAGGCCAGATTTGAACTCAGAAAGAGGAGTCTTCCTGATTCTAGGCCTGCCACTCTATCCCCTCAGCCATCTACCTGTCTGACTCAACATTATAATGGAAGATAGTCCATTTCATAAAATTGCATTTGTTTCAAAGGGGGGCTATTTTAAATATTTTTTCAGCAGATTTGTTAATAACCATTTATTTAAGGGAGTTACTGGCATGGTAACATTCTGCATGTTGCTTTATAGTTAGGAATCACCTTAGGCAAGATTTTGAAGTAGCCAGCGGTGAATCTTTGTTCTTCTACCTTCTGTTTCTTTTGTGTCTTTTTTTTTCTGGTACCCTTCCCATCTCATATATTCTGCGATACAGTAAATCTCTCAGGACTGACCTCTTTCTTATTATCTTGCTGCCAGTTAGCTAATCTTATAGGAAATTTTTTTTCTGAAAAATTAATTCCCTCTGGAGTGTGAATTGTAGATAAACTTTCCTTCTTTAGTTCTTTTGTTCCTTCCTTCCTTCCTTCCTTCCTTCCTTCCTTCCTTCCTTCCTTCCTTCCTTCCTTCCTTCCTTCCTTCCTTCTCCCATTTCTAGGGGGCGTGTGCCTTTGAGGCTTCATCACTTTGGTGGCTATTTTTACATCAGTTGAATTTCTGTAAGAACTAGATACTCAGAGTAATTATCTTTAATAATCAGAGTCCATTTATTTACCTTTGTTCATCTGTGTCATTCTTCAGCATTAGCGGTTTATTTGAATTGGCCAGGTTGGAACTAAAATAAATGCCTATTCTCCTTTTTTCTCATGTTTGCTTCATCTTTTAATTTGGTTTTAATGTTGTCCTTTTCTCTAACTAGTTGATAATCTGATTGAACACAGAGAACTGATTTAAAGATGACCTCCATGTCAAAAGCCAGTTGTTCACTACTTGTTTAGTTATAATTTTTGGGGGGAGGGAAGGGAATAGGGATGGTGTTCTTCAGTGATCATCATGTTTAGTAGCTCCAAATTCTCTTCTTCAAGAAAGTATTAACAATTTATAGGAATAAAACATAAATGATACATAGTCCTCTGGCTTTATTCATTTTTTCATCCTGAAACACATTTTCTAATATATATTTCACTGTCATTCCATGTCCTCTTCTTCAAATTGATATTGTTGTTTAGTTGTTTTCAATTGTGTTTGACTCTTTGTGATCTCTTTGGTTTGTGTGTGTGTGTGTGTGTGTGTGTGAATTTTACCGATGAGAAAATGGAGGCAAATAGGGTTAAGTGACTTGTCCAGGGTCACACAGCCAATAAGTATCTGTAGACAGATTTGAACCCAGGTCTTCCTGACTCCAGGCCTGGCACTCTTATCCACTGTGCCACCTAGCTGCCCCATTGATATTACTCCTTGTCAAAGTATATGTTGATGTGGTTTGGAGGATCTTGCCAAGCTCTTTGAAGAGGGTTCTCTAATTCTTCATTCTCTATAATAGCATATAAATGGCAATTATTTTCAGTGACATCTTATTACTTATTCTGGTCATGAATACTGCTAGTCAAGATAGACAAATACTCCATCAAATTATGTTTCTCATTGTTTTTATGTCCAAAATACAACCAACCTAACCAATTTGCCTTTCCCTGGAGAACTTGTGACCCATTTTTCCTTATAGCAACAATTTCATTTTTTAAAAAATAATTTTGTTATGCAGCAAGAATTTTTATATTGATGTGGTTGGGTTCCTTCAGTTTCTAACAGATATCAATTCGTTAATAGCTGGTAATGATTTCACATTCAGGAGGTCAATGGTTAAAATAATATTAATTGATGTCTAAAAGCTGTGAACTTTTTTTTTTTTTGGCGGGGCAATGAGGGTTAAGTGACTTGCCCAGGATCACACAGCTAGTAAGTGTCAAGTGTCTGAGGCCTCACTTGAACTCAGGTCCTCCTGAATCGAGAGCTGGTACTAGCTGCCCCTGTGAACTTTTTTTTCTTTCTTTCTTTTTTTTAATTTTAGTGAGACAATTGGGGTTAAGTGACTTGCCCAGGGTCACACAGCCAGTAAGTGTTAAGTGTCTGAGGCCGGATTTGAACTCAGGTACTCCTGACTCCAGGGCCAGTGCTCTATCTACTGCTCCACCTAGCTGCCCCTGTGAACTTTTTTTTAATCATTGTATCACCATCACTATATAAGTAAAGGGAGCACCAGATAGAATTGAAGATGATTTTATAACACAGGAGGACTGAGTATGATTACACACACACACACACACACACACACACACACACACACACACACACACACACATACTTGCACACAAAACATCTATATATTTTTGTTCTTTTTGTTGTTGTCAATCCATCGATCAAACTAATTAATCATCTAGGTACTAGTCTACTACTGATGAGCCTTTCAGTACTTGCCTAGGCTAGTCCTTGAACTGCCTTCTCAATCTGTCACTCAGATCACACTTAAAGTCTTTCCATTTTAGTAATACCTGTCAGATCTTGTTTTCCACCAGCATAACCTTTAAGAACATAGGTCACCTCTATGCTACAGAGAAGCACCAGAAAGGGACTTCTGTGGAGGAATAGCTCCTGAGAGATTTTTGGGTAGAAGGTGTTTTATGTGGCATTTTGAAATCAACTCATAGCTGAACAAATGATTGCAGAAAGACTACATAGCTGAGATTTTCCTTTTCTGCTGATTAGAATATAATGCTCTCCAGTGGGGTGAAGGGAAGCACTTGGAATGATATAGTTTAAGACTATGACCTCTGGAGGTGTTTAGCTGCAGAGAAAAAAAGTTTCAGTTCCATTATGTCACTGACCTTGTAAAATTAAGATAGAAGCTGTAGGACTTGGAATCTATATCTAGGAAAGAATATATTACAACAACCTGGTAAATAGGTACAAAAATTTATTAGCTCACACACATTTGTTCTTTTTTTTTTTTTGAAATACAGCTTTTCTTCCATAATTTCCATGGAAGTTATGCTGGAGATTGAGTGAACAAAACCAACATCCTTTTCTACAGCCTGGTAGAAATTGTTTTTCACCCTGACTAAGAAGAGGAGTGAATAGAGAGGCTTGTTGCACCTTTATAGCAACCTTATGAATAAAAGAGACATTTACCTACTACTTATCCATTGTTACTTTAAAAGGAGTGTTGACCAAAAAGTTTTAGGATATAAGGGAAGTTGTCAAGAATTGACTGACTTTTCCAAAGGGCAGAGTGAAATGGGCTAGGAGAGAAGAAAAGTAGGTTGGATTGAGCCCAGAGAGGAGTAAGGTTAATCAGAATTAGAGTAAATGTTCTGGAGAAGGTATTAAGAGCATGATGATTGAATATATGGCACTGAAACCAGATGACTAGAAATGCACCTCACATGTTGGACCTCAGTTGAAGTCTGGTCCTGCGTCTTACTGTCACCATGTCAGGGCAGAGTGAATGGTGCTACATGAGGTTTCCTATTCTTGAGAAATGGAGGAGGAAGGGTAGCAGTAGTAGTCTAGTATGGATGAAAATAAAGAGAAATTCCCTAAATTGGAGCCAGTTATGGGAGGCAACATCAGATGGAAGCAGGGTGAAAACTAGAAATTCATAATAATATCTTAAAGGAGAGCTGGCAAGAAGCTAGGTCTGTGTTTCAGGATGGAAGATTCATAAAACCAGCTAGGTAATGGGTGAAGAATCGAGGTAGGCAAAGAGTATATGTATAATTTGTCACACACCAGCAGTTGAGGGTTTTAACTCAGTTATGAGTTGGATTCCCATTTAACATTAAAGCATATGGAAGGGTCTATCAGATGGTTACTATTGCATTCATTAACCACCTTGAAATCTATAGGGTAGTAACCTTGTTCCTGCTGCTGTCATTGGAATGGTGTGCTGCCAACAGAAGAGGGAGATTGCTTATTTGGCCAAATTTAGACAATAAAGGAACCTGTAAAGTTAACCTCATCCCAAAATTCTACAGTGAAATCAAGAATCCTGTTGTCTCAGGAGTTTGCCTGCCTCACTGATGGTAACCCTAAGGCTTCTTGGTAGGAAACATAGCTGAAGTAAGTCTGTAGGAGATCTCACCCGCAGGTATTCCTGGGCCTCTGTTGATGGAGGCTTATGTTTCTAATGACAAAATGGCAATTGCTTTAAAAATACCTCACTAATATTGTTGTATTTCTTACATGGAAATAAAGAATATAAGACATTGAAGCCAAAATGCCAGAGGAACTGTTGACACCATGCTGCTCTGAAACCACCATATGCTCTAGGGAGAGCTTTAGAAATTAAAGGGAGGGGGGGTGGCTAGGTGGCGCAGTGGATAAAGCACCGGCCCTGGATTCAGGAGTACCTGAGTTCAAATCCAGCCTCAGACACTGGACACTTAACTAGCTGTGTGACCCTGGGCAAGTCACTTAACCCCCATTGCCCCGCAAAAACCCCCCAAAACAAAACAAAACAAAAAAAAAGAAATTAAAGGGAGGGGTGTTAATCATTTTAGAGTTTTAAAACTGGATTTAAAATAATTTTAGATGGAAGGATGGAGTTATTAAATTGTACTTAGGTACTTTAATAATCTTCTTACAAATAAGTATCATCTTTTAAACAATCTTCTTTTTAGTACCATTGGGTTATTTTCAGTTATTTTAAAGAGTTGTTCTTATAAAATATAGAAAAGTATATTAATCTCTGAGTTAGAGTTCAGTAAAGTACTAACAAGGTATCATGATCTCCTTATGAACGAGAAGAGGCGTGTGCTAGGTGGCAGTACATTTAGGTGGATTTGGTTTACTAGAATAGCCACTAATGGGTTAATTTCAACTTGGAATGTCCCAGAAATCTGTCCTTAGAGTTGTGCTGCTTCATGATTTTATTAATGAATTGAATGAAGGCATATTTAGCATTCTTATCAAATTAGAGCATAAAATAAAAGTGGGAAAGATAACTCAGATGACTATCAAAATCAAAGAGTATTTTAACAGATTAGAAAGATGGGCTGAATCAACAAGAAGAAATTTATTATAGATATATGTGAAGTCCCATGGCATAAGTGTAGGATGGACAAGGAAGGATTATATATTTGAGTGATTAAAAATAAGGGCAATTTACTGAACTACAAGCTCAATATAGACACCAATATAATATGGAGGCCAAAACAGCTGGCATGATCTTAGGCCACTTTAAGTAATCTCAGCGTCTGGAAGGAAGGAGGTGAAAGTCTGGCCATACCCTCCTCTGCTCACAACACACTTACATATTGTTTTCAGTTCTGGAAATCATATTTTAAAAAAGACATTGACAAAGAAAAGTGTTCTCAAAGGAGAACAATCCAGATTGTGAGGGTCCTTAGCCCACACTAAAGGATAATCAGTTGGAGAAACTGGAGATGGAGTTAGGAGTAAATCATGAGAAAGAGGCAGAAGAATAGATTTTGGCTTGATATGAGGGGAAAACTTCCTAATAATTAGAGTCTAAAAGTGAAATGGGCTGCTTAAAGGGGTAATGGCTTTTCCATCACTGGAACTTGGCAAAGGCTGGATTTGTCTGTTAGTCAACTTGTTAGTCAACAAGCATTTGAAAATCACTTAGTATATGACAAGCACTGTGCTATGCACTGGGGATTCAAAGAATGTGAAACATATGGTCCCAGACTTCAAGGGCTTCACATTTTAATGGGAGAGAAACAACTATGTACAGACAAGATATGTAAAAAATAGAGTAAATAGGAATTAATCTCAGAGAGAAAGTATTAGCAGTATGGAACACCTCTTCAGAATGGACATTGCCTCTTCAGAGTGATATTTAACCTGAGTCTTTTTTTGTTTTGTTTTGTTTTGCAGGGCAATGAGGGTTAAATGACTTGCCCAGGGTCACACAGCTAGTAAGTGTCAAGTGTCTGAAGCTGGATTTGAACTCAGGCCTTCCTGAATCCAGGGCCAGTGCTTTATCCACTGTGCCACCTAGCTGCCCCTAACCTGAGTCTTAAGGAAGCCAGATTATCCAGTTGGTGGAAGTGAGGAGGTAGAAAATTCAGACACAGACTGAGTAGACAGAAAGTTAGCCTTAGACTTTACACAAGCATCTGGGGGCATTGGGAAAAGTCTCAGTCAGAAGGTGGTGCTTAAACTGAGTTTTGAAAGAAGAAAGAGATTCTAAAAATAATGTAGGGAGGGAGACCTTAAGCATTAGTCCATACAAAAGCATGAAGATGAACAAAGAAAAGCTTTTTTAAAAAATTAATTTTGTAAATATGAGAGAGGCAGCATGCTATAGTGAATAGAGAACTGGCCTCAAATTCAAGAAGGCTTAGATTCAAGTCTTGCTTTGGATACATATTGGTTGTTGGTTGTGTGATTCTGAGCAGGTCGCTTAACCTTTTCAGTGCTTTAGGCTGTGTGAAGTAAATCATTTGGACCCCTACTCCATTCCAATCATTATTATTCAGTTCAGTGTGATTCCATAACGGGTAATGATTATTAGCAATTATTAAGTGACAAACTCATCTAGCAATGTACATTTAGTCAGTCATCTAACAATATTATGAGAATAAACATGTACTAATACATATTTTACATAAATCATATAGGGATAATTAGATAAGATAGGTGATAAGATAGGTAGGTCTTTTCAGTAGGCTTCAGACTTTAATCCAACATTCACCATTTATAAAGCTCACTTCTGCAGCCACAAGAATGCTGACAAAGATATCTCCTTCCTGTTTTGCTCAAATTCCATTTCCAAGCCTAGTGTGGGTTGGAAATTTTAGCATAATATGGAAAATCCCCCAACTAATTTTTGTATATGTGGACCACTCTGTTATGTTTAAAATCTAAATGTGTTTTCTAAAAAATCTAATGTGTGGTTGCCTAAAATTAGAAGCTTTAGCACCAGTCTTTGGGCATTAAGCATTTATTAAAGCATCCCAGATATTCATGTGGAGTTCAGAAAGTTAAGAAAAGGCCTATCTAGCCTAGAGTTCCAGCTTGGTTGGGTTCTTCCTCAAGTCCTCTGCCATGAGCCTGCTTCTACCAGGGACTCCCCTCAAACTGAGTGTGGAAGCTTTTTATAGGTCTGGAGCATGGGCGGTCCTTATACACTGCTTCAGGCTGTATTGGTTAGTTTCTTGCAAATCCATTGGTTCACTGGACTTGAAGGTGGTCTTGAGTTGAGTTCAAAGTCTTTAGATTCTGAGAACAATACCTTCTTAAGGTCTAGCCAGGTGTGGTTACAATCTAATTAATTTGAAGTAGGCTAATCAGCAGTCAATCACTCTCACTTAATTCAATCAATTTAGATTAATCTCCAGGTGATCCTTTCAGTATCTGACAAAAATCCCATTATTTTCTTACAACCCTCTCTTGTCCAACACAAGTAGGTGACCATTTTATGACCACTTAGTCACTGGAGATGACTATTGCCTTGTTTATCTTATGACCACATGGTCATCAGTGATGACTATTGCCTTGTCCATTTTGTGACCACCCACACTGATGTATCATTTCTGGCCCTCTTGGAGAGTCAAGAGCAAGGCCTATCAACCAGTGAGGTTTTGTATTTTACTTTGCCTTTCTTTAGTGTATGGGTATCAAGCTTGTAAAATAAGGTCCTGGGGACCAGGGAACATCTCAGATCATGAGAAGGATATGAGGTCCACTTCATTAGAGAAGACCATGAATCATTTAATAAAGTGCTATTGGCTTGAAGCTCTGCCTCAGTGTTTTTTCTTACAGATTGGACAATTCTGGACCCCACAGGGTGTAAGGGCCAAATTTAGTATGTGAAGAGTTAATTGGGTGGCTCACTGTAGTATTGGGGTAAGAAAGGAAATTAACAGCCTTTTTCAAAAAACAAACAAAACAGGTTTAATAGGAACACATTCAAAACACAAATGAGGTTAATAGAGCTAGGGACAATGAGAAAGAATCTAAATCTCTGGGCTAAAAAGGCCCCAGGCAATCCAAAAGTGCCTCCAGCCCAGGAGCTAGCTTTGCCTCAAAAACACAAACTCACTACCACCTGAAATCTGTAGCTTTAAGGAGAATTAGCTTGCAGTCTCTTCTGTTTTGGCCTGAAGGTCAAACACCAATAGCTCCTGTAACTTTCTCTACCTTCCTTCCCCTTTTCCTCTCAGAAAATCTCTCCTCTCCCTCCAACTGCCTCTAACTGTCTCTCCCACAGGAAGGGGAAGTTCTTAGTCATGCTGAGTCTCCAATTGGCTCAGCACATCCACTTGTCCTGTCCCCATTATAATCTGGCCAGGCCCATGTGGGCATAGGGGAACTATTAGGGGAGGCTTAGTCACTTAGTTTCAATAAATGTTCCCTCTTGTCAGAGTTCCTCTTGTTTGTTCAATTATCTCTCAAAGTACACACCAATCTTCTCTTAGGCTTTTAAGCTTACATTTTTTTTTCAGTCTAACCATAATGAAGCAAAGATAGGGTTATGAAAACCCTAAATCACAATTAGTTCCATACAAAGGCAACTCTTTAAGACTGTAAATTGTAAAGAAGGTGCTGACCTGTATTGGCAGTAGGATTTCTTCACCAGAGTTCCCTATATCAATGAAATATTATCTCTACTCCCTCCCTAATAATTTTCTATTTTTATCAGCTATAAATAAATAATAATTTTTATAGCTATAATAACTTTCTAATTATTATAGCTCTTGGAAATTTTTATCTTTGCCACCATAAGAAAGTTGTCTTATCTAAATGGTAGAGAATCCCGGAAATCTAGGCATACAGATTTTCTTTGTCTCTCTTTTGGAGGTAGTTAGTAATCAATAGCAAGTTCAAATTATTTCTGCTTGGGCTCCTCCTTAATTAATTTCCAGCATTTACACTAATTATTGAGAGATAGAATGGTATAGTGGATAGAGTGCCATCCTTGGAATCAGTAATATCTGAATTCATGTCATTCCTCCCATAGATACCGGTTGCATGCTCAATGCCCCTGGTAACTCTCTAAGATTATAGATTCCATTTTAATTACTGATCTGCACCAACAGATACAGTTCCTTACACTGGTGAATATCTAAACAAAAATAATTTCAAAAAAATACAAGGCATCAATTTGGAAACTACTTTTCAGATTTAATTAAAAAGGTGAATTAAATATAGGTGTGCTGATTGCACAAATCCCCCATATTCAGAAGCTTGTACTTTATACACTGAAATAATAGGATTGGCCTTTTTTCTTCTTGTTAGTTATTAGAATGAGCTAGTATATGCTGCTATGGAAGCTCAAAAGCTCCCTCTTTTCTTCCAAAAAACAGTGCTAACAAGCAAAGTTTGCTCCTTTGCTCAGAATCACTAAGGTAGTAAATTAGCCAGGGCTTTGATACTGAATCTGCTTCCTTTAAGGGTCCAGTTCTTTAATAATACTCAATCATGTTCCCAACACAAAGTCAGCCAGTGGCTGGTTGAGTTAATCACTGGACTATTGCAGCAGAAATGTCGAAGGCCATCTTCATTGTGTGGAGACAGTAATCTGAATGCAGGCTGGATAGCAGATTATCAACTACCTAATGAGTTTGCTCCCTTCCAATTGGGATCTCTGGTGCATTTACTCATCTTCAACCAGTGTAATTAAAGATGAAAAGTATAACACTGATGTATCCTCCTCAAGGGAGGGAGTTGTTTTAATTGTAGACCCATCAATGTAAAGGGACTATGCTAGAAAAAAAGGATCAGACTTAATTACACACCTGTTGGTGGCATCCAGTGAAACTGTTGCACTCCCCTGGAACAGGGAAAGCTGCTGAGATAAACTCAGCTGTTTGGCAACTTCCAAATGTCCCTCTTATAGGATTAATCATTTCTGCCATGAATAGGGTCAGGTAATCACAGAATTTGAGATTGGGCCATGAAAATAATTTTGTCATAGCATGTCAGATTTGGCAGGGAACTTAGAAATTATGGAGTCTAGTACCTTCGTTTTTAGTGAAGGAAGCTATGCTGAAGGTCACACAAGTTACATACTTTTAAGAGAATTAATGATGCTTCTTCTAGGCCATTTCTACTTCCTAAATTCCTACTGCCTAAGATCTGTAATATTTTGGAAAGGAACATAACCTAGGTTATATTGTCTAAGCTAAGAAAATTGTCCTCAGAATTCAGTTCCCTTAGCCTTTGTCTCTTTTCTTTCTACACTCTCCTTCAGAAATTTCATACAACCCTGATAATGAATTTAATAACTATCATGTTTATGTGTATCACAACTAAATAGATATAGAATTTATGGTATGGTATGGTATAGAAGCTATGGTATGATATGGTATCTACCACTTCTTTATGAACATTTCTACTTAGATGACCTAATGTCATCTGAAACTCAATATGATTAAAAAGTGTTTTCTTCCTATTCACCTCAAAACTGGAAGTTTCCTGATTTCCCTACTTCCATGAGAGGACATTGGAAAGCTAGCTCTTATATTACAGATACACAGGATTGAAATTTTGGAGTTATTTGACTGCATTTTCTTTCATAATATGTTTCATGACTATTTCTTTCTTTCCATTCTAACTTCTGCCAATAGGTCAGGCCCTTATTGCCTCACACTATAATTAACTATATTACACTAGTCTCTTCACTGGTCTTTCTGCTTCTGGTGTCTTGCACCTCTGTGTTCATGTCACCCTGCATATGACCACCAGATTAATCTTTCTTAAATAAGGCTCACAGATAATAGGATCATAGATAGAGTTGTAAAGAACATTAGAGATCATTTATTCCAACTCCCTCATGATGTAGATACTGAAATTAAGGTCCATTGGTTAAGTGATTTGCCCAAGGGTATGCAGGTAGTTAGTATTAGAGGCAGAAAAGGGAAATAACATGATTTTGACTATTTATGGACCCTATGTGAGACCCTTGTACTTTGAATTTCTGTTGGGTGACATAAAGATTATCCTGCAGTTGGTGTTTTTGTTAGCCTGAATAGTTGCATAGAAGCTAAGGGACCTTTACCTTTTGGTGGAGTAGTAATATATTCTTCTCAGAGGAAATCTTGGGTGAGGAAGCCACCACATTATATTAACAAGGGCAAACCCTAGTTGGGGGAATGAGTGATTTGAGAGAGTTGAGACAGGAAGAATAACAAGAATGATTTGAAAGAAACATCCAACATTTTTTCAGCATTTGGTTCTGAACCATGAGTTGTACATGTGAGGTATTTGATTTGATGGTTTTGATAGGCAGAGTCTACTTTCCACTTGAGCAGGAGTTTATTTACTTTGCTTAGTTTAAAATTCTTCTATTTTTGCCAGATTGATGGATTTAAGTTGATAATTCAGGGTAGCTTTATTTTCATGATGATTAGCAATTATGGATTTTTCAGGTTAATACTATGAATTGGTTTTTCTTCTTTTGAAAGCTACCCATGCCCTTTGATCAAAGCAGTTAGGTGGAATAATGAATAGAGCACTGGTCTTAGAGTCAAGAGGATGTGGGTTCAAATCCGGCTTCAGACACTTGACATTTACTAGCTGTGTGACTCTGGGCAAGTCACTTAACCCCGATTGTGTCAAACATCTGGGGTCATCTCTAGTCCTGATGGCTCTGGAGGAGAGAGTGAGGCTGGTAACTTTGCACAGCCCTTCCTCACTTAAATCCAATTCACTGCAAGCCATGACATTACCTCATGATGTCATGGTCCTCTTCAAAAAGGAAGGACAAACAACAACAATGATATCCTTTGGCCACTTGTCTATTAGGGAATGGTTCTTAATCTTACATATCTGAGTTAATTTAAAAAATCAATTCAATAATAAATAAATAGTCACTATATGCAAGACACTGTTATAACCACTTTGGGGATACAAAACAAAAAGTGGAACTTTTTTTAACCTCAGGGACTTTATTTTCTACAGAAGGACACAAAATGTCAAAGTTGGGCTACAATGAAGGGAGTGTTGGATTAGAGGATCTATCTTAGAATCTACCTGGCTTCTGTGTGACTGAAGACAAATCACTTAACCTATCTGGTATTTAGTTACCTCATATGTAAATTTAGCTGGTTTGGTTATAGATTATGTAAATGGAATAATACAAAAACAAAAGTGGGGTAGAGGGAATAGAAGTCATGATGAGGACAAAGAATAGGTTTAAGAGGAGTGAGGCAGAGGGATAGATAGAAGAAGGTTGTGATTAAACAGAGGAATTTGAGTCTTAGGTCATGGAAATAGTATGGTTATAGGTAAGGGTGAAATTAAATATGACCAATCCTAGAGGTGACTTGAGGTAGAATAATTTGAGAAGGTTGATAATAGGAGGTTGTATATATGGATTTCCTAGTAGTACTCACAAAATTATAGACTTTTCATATATTCTTTTGTCTAATTTGGTATTGATTTTAACCTTTACTTTAGCAAGTTGATAGTTTGACTGTACACAGACAGGTAATTTAGAAATAACTCATATCATTAGGCAGAGGGTTTTTCCCCTTCCTCTTAGAATTTAATAGATTTCTTTATTTTTTTTTCTTTTTTCTTTCTATGATTTTATTTGGTGCTGACCATGTCCAGAGCATCTGCACTTTTTTCTTGAGGAAAGTGTCCATGATACATAGGTGTAAAGCTTCTGTAAAGATTACAAACCTTTTTATTCTCTTTTTCCTTTATTTCTGAACCACATTTTTCAACATATTTTTAGCCATACTTCCTTGGTTCCACTTTTGCACTGAAGTCATCAAGTATTAAAGTATTCTAGCATATGCCTGTCTTCAAGTGGGTGCTTCTTTATATTGACTAAACTTTTATAATTGGCGTCTATCCAACTTCAAGGTCATTTAGAATATAGAAAATTCCCCTTCTTTAACATTGATTTTAAATCAAAGTTTGTATGTTATTTGAATTATTCATATTCTCCCTTGAGCACTATCTCAGGGCCAAAGTAATTAGACATTGCATTTAAGAAAAAACATGTTTTACATAAATGAAAAACCAGTGTTTACAGGGTACAGATGCTTACCCAGTCCTTGCTTCATGCATGTATGCTTCTGAATGAATGGAGTATGTGTTAATAAGGAGAAAGTATAATGAAGGATAATTCCTTCTTCTCCTCCTTCCTTTCATATTCTCTGAGACAGTGATAGCTCCAAATATGAAAACAGAGGAGAGATCAAATCCCACTGTTTACCAAACTAGAGAATACTGGAAGGTGCTGTTTAATCTAGGGTGGGGAGAAGAGAGAGGGAGCAATGAGTATAAATTTGAAAAATAAGGTCTAGTATTTCTCAAAGCTCAAGGAAGTCCCAAGTCCTTACTTTTCTGTGTATAATGGCTACATAATTTGTAGCATTGACCAAATTATTTATTCTACAATATAAATTCAGACATGCCCCAGGAATCAAGAGAGCAAAGGACCAAGTAGGTTCTAAATTAATGTTTGTTGAACTAAATTGAATAAAGAATGAAAGCGAGAGGGATGTTATGGGTCTAGGAGTTGGCATATGCAGAATGGAAAGTGATAGGTGAGGTGATGATTAGGAATAAGGACAGAAATAGGCCCTGGGGCCTGTGATTTTATTGGTAGAGGGAGCTGAGGAGGGAACTCCTTCTACTAATGCAGATTGGTATTTTCTCTGCAACTAATAGTCTTAGAGACCTGCCCGGCTCAATGAGAGATTAAATGATCTACCCAGTTTCACATATGTGTAAGAAGTATGTGTAAGCTGTGTGACCCTAGGCAAGTCACTTAACCCCAATTGCCTCACCAAAAAAAAAAAAAAAAAAAGAAGTATGTGTAAGAAGTGGGTCTCAAGGAGTTTACCTCAAGGAGCTTAAATTCTAATGGGGGTGTGTGTGGAATAACATGTAAAAATAGTTACATACATGATACATAACCAGTAGATGAAAATAACCCTAGAGTGGAAGCCATTAGCAGCAGGGGGACTGGGAAAGGCCTTCCAAGGGAATGACTGGCTTAAGGACAACAAATAATTCAGTTTAGCTGAGTTGTGAGGGGAGGGAGGCAGCAGCTGTGACCAATAGTCCCTTAGAGAACACCTACTTCTTTTTCCAAGTTAGGGTTGCCTTCAGGTCACACATAACAGCAGGAAAAACTAGGGTTTTCTCCTGGAAAGACTCATGAACTGATGTCTAGTGAAGTGAGCAGAGCTGGAAAGACATTGTGCATAGTGACAGCAATATTATTCAATGAGAAATTGTGAATGACTTAACTACTCTCAGCAATACAATGATCCAAGACAATCCCAAAGGACTGATGATGAAGCTTATTATTCACACCCATAGAAAGAACTGATAAAAAGAGCACTTGTGGATTGTACATATATAACCTGGTTGCTGTCTTGTGGAGGGGGAAAGAAAGGGAGGGAGGGAGAAAAATTTGGAACTCTAAATCTTATGAAAATGAATGTTGAAAACTACCCTTACATGTAACTGGAAAAAATAAAATAAATGTTTGTTGCAAAAAACAAACAAACAAACAAAACCAGGGCCTGTGAGCCCCCTTTTTTTGCACCCACTAGCTACACACTAGGGTGCTTCCTTCTCATGAGAAGGAAATAAAAAAGCCTTTGTCACATCAAAACAAAACAAAACAAACAAACAACAATAAAAACCTAGGGTTTTTTGTCTGTTGGTATCTGTGACCCAGTCATACTATCTATGTGGAATGCCTAATGGGACCTCAGTATAGTGGAGCAGGGATCTGATAGTCCTGGGTGTCTTTTCTGTTGTGTCTTTGGGTTTCTTTCCCCCATGATGCTGTTCGTGTGTGAATTTTTCTATCCAGAAACATGATCAGCTTCTTGTTCAAACAACACAAACACCAAAGGGACATGGCTGTGATGAACCTGGGTCACAAATCATTCCACGTACTTTTAAAAAATTTTTTTGGTGAGGCAATTGGGGTTGAGTGACTTGCCCAGGGTCACACATAAAGCTAGTAAGTGTTAAGTGTCTGAGGCTGGATTTGAACTCAGGTCCTCCTGACTCCAGGGCCAGTACTCTATCCACTGCACCACCTAACTGCCCCCATTCCACATACTTTAATATCATGTATCAGGGTCAGATATAAAAGAACCCTCATGAAAATTCTATTATGATCATTTCCATACTACCTACCTATATTCCTAATGTTATGGAATAATTGAATATTGGAGCTGGAAGGGGCCATAGAGGTCATCTAGTTTAGCTTCTTTACAGATAAGGAAACTGAGGTCTTGAGACATTAAGTGACATGTCTAAAGTCCTACAACCAGTTAGTAGCAGATTCTAATTGATATCATACACAGTTTGAAGAAATAACTATAGGAACTACATTCATTCCTCTCCAGATTCCACTCCTGATTCTCTAAATTTCCTCTAGTATGCCAAGCATAGTGGAGTTCACTCAACACTTGGCCTTCTCACTCTGGAAATACGCTCAGTCTCTGGAGCTCCTTCCTTTGATTGGTTGGTTCCTTCAAGAACCTCCCTTTTTTTTCCCTGGGCTATGGGGGTTAAGTGATTTGCCCAGGTTCACACAGCTAAGTAAGTGTCAAGTGTCTGAGGCAGGATTTGAACTCATGTACTCCTGAATCCAGGGCCGGTGCTTTATCTACTGTGCCACCTAGCTGCCCCCATGAACCTCCCTTTTAAGAAAAGTACACAGGCCAGCCATGTCTTCATTCCCTTCTGGGATCTACTCTTGACTTTCTGGACTTTTAAAATGGTGCCACAGTAGTCTTCTCAAATTAGCAGGACATAGCCTCTGTCCTTCTCACACTAGAAATGAATTCTGCCCCTGTGGCCTTTCCTCCGATTTGCTAGTTTCTCCCAGAATCTCCATTTTGAGGAAAGTTCCCAAGTCAGCCATGTCTTTATTCCTCTCCAGGTTATATTCCTGACTCACTGCTCTTTCCTATCCATCTCTCCCCTTCTGTTGTTTTCTCCCCTTCCGGCCACCATTTTTAGCTCTCTTTTATGTGTTGTCTACTCCCATTAAAACATAAGCACCTTGAGGACAGGTACTGTCTTTTTGTTGTATTTGTGTTTTTAGTGCTTAGTACAGTGCCCAGCACATAGTAAGCACTTCACAAAAGTTTACCCATTTGATTTGAATACAGGGATGGATGCCCAAATTATGGGGCAACATGAGGACTTCATACCTGACATCATGTGGCTTTGCTAGCAGTTGAGTTCACCACTGTATTTTCATAGTTCTGGAGTGAGAATGAACACTGATTCTCTTAGAGAAGTATGGTCTGTTATTTAAGACTCACCTCTTGGGCAGCTAGGTGGTTCAGTGGATAAAGTACTGACCCTGGATTCAGGAGGATCTGAGTTCAAATCCTGCCTCATACACTTGATACTTATTAGCTGTGTGACCCTGGGCAAGTCACTTAATGTTCATTGTCCTGCCCCCCCCCCAAAAAAAAGACTCACCTTTTTACCTTTGTAAAATACTAGCTAGTGCAAGGTTTTTTTTCCCTGCCAGGTTTGGGGTAGGGAGCTTTCCTTACTATTGTTGAATTACTGATAGCTCAAGATGGAATTTTTAGTTGTCTTCAGATATCCTTACCATAAGTGTGATGCTACTATGGCCATGATGGGAATATAGGATTATAGATCATGTATCTTGAGATGAAAGGGCTGTCAGAAATCATCTAGTACATTCTTGTTTTATAGATAACCAAGACTCAGGGAGCTTAAGATACTTGCCCAAGGTCACACAGGTAGTAATCACCTGAGGTGGGATTAAAATCTAGTATTCAGAACCTGTGCTCTTTCTATTGTGGTCTTGCCACACGTAGAGGAATTACAGTGAATAACCTGTGGAGAGTGCAAAAGTCTTTCTCTTGTGCTGGAATTCTAGTAACCAACGTAAAATCAGGGCCACATTCCACCTGAATATATTAATGAATTCTGGGGACTTTCTTCTGTTTTGGGATAGAAGGAAGAGAGATGAGTGGAAATATTGAAAAGAGACAAATGTAATATTGCAGGACTAAGTGGGGCATCTGCCTCATAGATATGTTGATACCACTGAATGAGTAGTACGTATAGTATATAGGAAGAAAGGGTGGTTTCAGAGTCCTGAAGAGTTAAGGGAAAACTGTGGATTGGCAAAATCAATGCAGCTAATGGTCAGCTAGAGATTGCAATATACTAGGGATTAAAATATCACCAAAATAACCCATAGTTCTGGTAAATGGTTCCAAATCATTTACCCTGGTGGTACCAGGGAATTCCAGGGCTACATTGATAAAGATAAGCCACTAGGGAGGCAGAAGAGTCCTGACACTAAGGGTTAATCTGAGACTTCTATATCTCAGGTATTGCTATAGGATCTGCCTTCTAGCACAGTGGTTCTTAGTACCTGTCTTGGGAGAATCAATGGCAACCAAGATGGAGGGTGGGGTGGGATGGAGGACTCTTGCCAGCTACAAAGAGGACAGTCTAAAGGGTACAGAAATATTTTTTTTTCTTTTTATCATAGGCCAGAGGTCTATGGAGACAAGTGTAGGTCCTGATAAATTTTGCAAACTGGAAAGTTTGTGACCCATAGCTTAGTGATGAGTTGGAGGGAGCAACTGTCATCAATAGTTTTGAGGAATGTATCACCTTTTTTCTATGATAGGGTACCTGTAGCCAGCATCTAAACCTCTGGATATGAATATTAGGCTTTTCCTGGTGTGTGTGTGTGTATTTGTGACAGTGGGGGAGGGAGGGAGGGAGGGAGAGATTCTTCTCATACTGCTCATGTAGAATCTGATAATTCCTGGAGGAGAGAGAGTAGGAGTAGATGATGCTTTGATTTGAGTCCTGTGGATTTGTTAGTAATTTTAAGTAGCCAGATATCTTCCTGAAAACACAAAAGGCAATAATACAGATAATGATACCTAGTGAAAGGACTAGCAAGACCTAGCTAGTGACCCATCTTTTTATGTTGATTTTCCACTGTTCCAGAAAGAATGAACTCAAGGTCAAGAGTCACTATAGACCAAGGAATGCTTACAGATTATAAATGTGAGCAACACATAATCTTTGATCTAGTGACACTGGCCTCCTGGCTGTTCCACAAGCAAAACTCTCCATCTCTTGGTTCAGTGCATTTTCTCTAGTTGCCACCCATGCCTGGCATTCTCTCCCTCCTCCTCTCTACCTGCTGACCTCCTTGACTTCCTTTAAGTCACAAGTAAATCCCATATTTTACTGCAAACCTTCCTTAACGCCTCTTAGTTCTTGTACCATCCTTCCTACTTATCTTCTATATAGCTTGCTTTGTATATGTTTGTTTACATGTTGTCTCCATTAGAGTGTAAATTTCTTGAGGATGTGGGCTCTTTTCTGTCTCTTTTTTCTTCCCTAGTGTTTAGCATAGTACCTAGCACATATTAGGTACTTAACAAATATTGATTGAATGATTGATTGATAGAAGTCTAATAGGTGACTTTAGGTGGGGGATCCTTGTGTGGTCTCTGCTCTTCTTTTTGAATGCTGCCATATGACCTTAGCCTTTGAAGTGGCACTAGCAAGCTTCAGCCTGTAGGTCTTCATCTTGTCCCCTTAATTTAGTCAGATACTCAGGCAGAATGTAGCATTTACTGATTTATTTTATTTATTTATTTTTTTAGTGAGGCAATTGGGGTTAAGTAACTTGCCCGGGGTCACACAGCTAGTAAGTGTTAAGTGTCTGAGGCTGGATTTGAACTCAGGTACTCCTGACTCCACAGCCAGTGCTCTATCCACTGCGCCACCTAGCTGCCCCTACTGATTTATTTTTAAAAGTCTACTATTGAACTTGATCATGGAAAACAGCTTTCAAAATAGTCCTAGGGAAAAAAAAAGAGTATATATGCTTGACATTGTACTCAGATGCAGAAGTAATGAAATGAAGAGGATCAGCTTTATTTCACGAATCATTGAATTATTCTGTTTTGTACAGTGTAATTTATGTAAGCTTAATCAAATTTGTTATCTTTGGCAACAAGGCAAATGCTCTGAATGCTAATTTTTTAAGACAAAAGACATAATTAATTTTCCAACTTTGTATAAAAATGCTTAATGGTCAGTTCTGCCGCTTAGATTTATTTAAACATACGTAAACCTGGCATTCAAGGTAGCAATTAATATAGTTGCTAGAATTTTCATCTCCCCTCCTCACTTTTTTTTTTCTTTCTGACGTAGTACTAGTTTAAGCATTTATGTGATTACTTCACTTTTCAAAACACATAGGGGAGGAGGGAAGGTCACCTGAAGACATACATGTACACACACATATACATATGTATATATATACATATCTATGTATATATATATGTATATATTCCTTAATTACCTAAATAAAGATGCATATGCTCTTAGGACACTGCATATCTGCATTGGGTTTAAATGATAATTGACATTTAAAAACCATGTAACATGTTATTTTATTTTATTTGAGTCTTTTATCAACCCCAGAAGGAAAATACTATAATCTGCATTTTCAACTGTAAGGAAACTGAGGCTCAAATAAATTAGCTACTAAATGTCTCCTGGTCCAGGGCACTATCCACTATGCTGTTCTGTTTCATTGGTCTGATCATTGGTTTTATATACTTAGCACTTAGCACAGTGCTTGGCACATTATAGGTGCATAATACATATTTATTGACTGTCTTGAATGATTATATCACTGCTGACAATTTTTGTCCAAGTGAAAATAATTTAATTAGTTGATCCCACAATACTCTTTCTCAATCTGATTTACCTTCCATGTACTTTATAGTTTTACTAAATGAAAAAAATTTGTTTTTTAATCTTTGGTTACCATATATATTCCCTGTAAGTGAATGGAAAAGGAATTAGATTAAACATTTTGTTATTAAGTAATTTAAAAACACAAATTCCAGCAGGGGAAACCTTAGACTTATTTGTCGATTCATTTTATGGTTTTTCCTGTTACGTTTGTTCATAGAAACAGAATCCTGCAATTCTGAGCAGTGATTAGGGAGCTATTGCATTTCTCCTAGAGCTATCCATTGCCAGGCAAAAGGTTATCAAATTATTTAAATGTTCACTCTTATACCTTATGTATTGTAAAGCATTAAACATTCTTGAAAACCCGTGGCCATTAAATTTTTAGACCACAAGTCATTTGTAACATATTGTGCAATTTTGGAAAAGTTGATGAAAATAAAATATTATAAATCTAGTGCAAATGCAATATTTTGTAGCTCATTAAAATTGTAAGGAAAATACCTTGTAAATTTAAATGACTGTATTTTATCATGACCCTGCAACGTGCTTTGGGAAATGCTTTCTGCTCATGGGACAGTCACATGGTTAAAGTAGTTTTTAGTATGGATAGGGATGTTCAGCTCTCTAATATGTAGTTCTTATGTTAGAAACTCTCTCATAAAACAAAGAGGCTAGGTCTGCTCTGGGAGATTTTGTCTCTTTCTTGGCTTTGAATCTCCATCAGGGAACCCTGGGAATGTGTTTGAAAAGTAGCCTCTAGAACACTGAGACCAGTTTGCAAACTATGAAAATTTTATTAGAAGGAGAAAAACAAAAGAAACCCTAGATTATGAGACCATTTGACCTAATGGAACTTTAATTAAAGACCTCAGAGTGACTTATAGATCGAAGGATGAGGACCCCTCTGCTAGAAGCCCTTCACAACTTTCTCAATATTTCCTTCTTCTTCTTCTTCTCCTCTCTTCTTGCCAGCCTCATGACTTCATAGCACAACCAGGCTCCCAATCTTCCAGGTTCTCAGACCAAGGTGCGGTAAGTTTCTATAGAGTCTTTGAATTTTGTAATGGATCTCTCTTGTGTAAGCTTCATTTCTATTCAAAACATATTCATTTAGCACCTACAATACACGAGACACCATTAGGCACAGGAGATATAAATGAGAAAGACAAAATACCCCTTGAGTCTCTTACAGTGTTTCTTTGAAAGCTCTTTTTCAGATCCTCCCTTTTAGTAGCTCTGCCCATCATTATGCTAATCCTTTACTCTCAGAACAACTACATATTTTCTTCCTTAGTTACCAAAATAGGAAAGAGAGAGAGAAGGAATACATATGCTATCAATGACTACACATATACATACTTATGTATATACATGCACACATACATTGTATATCTATATATATGTGTGCGCATGAATATACAGATAATATGTACACATACACGTACAAAACATATAATGTATATACACAAGCACACATATATACACACATGCATATACATCTACATATAGGCATACATACCTACATGCACATGTACAGTACAATATACATATATGCATGTACACACATATACATAATGCACATGCACAATGCAATGCACACAGATGTATTATATATACAATATCCATATGTTTGTATATGTGTGTAGATATGTATGTGTGTGTAGGAAAACCTAAGTGTGATAGGTCTGAGCCAGAGGGGAGTTTACTTTGCTTCCTTTCTCCCTGTTCCAGTCTCATCTTCAGTTGGGTTTTGACTGAAATAATTCACCCTGCAGAAGCTTTCTTGGGTTTGAGAGGTGACTGGCAGAAGGGTGATTCTGGAGAATGCATTTTACTTTCACAAGAGAAGTCTTATGCCTAACACTTGACTGACTAGTATGTTTTCTGGCCCAGAGGTTTCTTCCTGTAGTCTGACCCCACCTCTACTTTGTAGGAACAAAGAAATCATCATTGGTACAACTAGATGCATGTCTCGATCGGTACATATAGAGGGAACTATTCTCTGCCTTCTTCTTTCACTGACATTTCTAATGTAAATGGGATATCTCTATCTCTACCTCAATACACACACATATATATATATATATATGAATATGTGTTTATGTATATATGTGTGTTTATATGTAGGTATGTATGTGTGTGTTTGTTTAGATTTTCCTTAGAGGAAATAAGGTTTAACAGCAAGTTAATATACCCTCTTAGGAATTTACTATCAATGAATGTAATAAAGTATAATAATTACAAAAAAAGTTTTAAAAAGTGAGTATACAATCAATTTGTGGCCTAGTTTTCATTTAATTTTCTCCTTGCCTAAAAGAAAACACCATTTTGAGATTAGAAACAGCTAATTCTTTAAAATCTATTCATGCTTTACCTGTGGTTTCTAGGAAAACAAAAAGAACTTATGTTTAAATTATCATTTAAGGCTTATGGAAATTTTTCCAAACAGTAATCCTGTGAGGTAGGTACTCTCTATGCTATTATCTCCATCGTACATGTTGCACCTGGGACACTCCCTCATATGTGGGCTTCCAGAAAATCTCCCCCAGGTTAGAGGCACAATATGGATCAGCATTCACTTAAAAACTATGGCTTATGAACCCCCCCCCATGTGTTTACTTTTATCAGTCAGATGAAATATGAATAAATAACAAAATATACTTAATTACATAGTAGAGCTGATAAAGCAACAAAAAAATTTCCTTTTAGGCACACGTGGGGTCCTCTTTCACACAAGTTACTATATCACCTGTTGGTAGGAAGGGCATTTATATAGAGAAAATGAATGACCAGGAAATATGTAAGTAGGGAACACATGAAGAGTCATTCACCAGGAACCCTTGTCGCTAAGTATATTCATGGATGGTATACTCATCAGGAACCTGGGTCAGTAGTGGTTAGAGAAAATCACATTCAATGCTGCAGAGCTGGTGATGTCCCCTAATTTATCCTATAAATACATAGTTGTTTTCATGTTACTTCCCTCTTTAGGCTGTGAGGTCCTTGAGATCAGGGACTGGTTTTTTTGTCCCTCTTTTTATCCCTAGTGCTTATAACAATGCCTAACACATTATAGATGCTTAGTAAACTAATTGGCTGCCTAATAAACTAATTAAGTCTTCTCTGTTGAGAATCACATCTTCATTGAATGTTATGCCACCTTTTCTGGTTGTAACATTGTAAATCTGCATTGATTTGTCCCTGTTGGGGATATCTGCTGGTCTTATATTCATAGAGCACTTCTATCATTTGCTGGGCTTCGGCTTTTCAGGACCATCTGCTGTTCTTTGCTCCCATATGCTAATGTACAAAATGTAAAAAGCCTCTTTTTGACAAGGACAGGCTGATGTTCTTTTAGTCTTATGCCAAGGCTATGAACCATAACACCTATCCAAGAAGCTAACAAAACCCAGCAGAATGCCTCAGGTTGAGATTAATTCTCTTCTTTTGAGTGCTTTTGTTTGGTGCTGATCAAAAGTCCATGGTTCCAGACAAGTATCTAATTTCTCTGTATAGAATAATTTTACACACTCACACACACACACATGCACACACATGTGCAATCACACAAGCAAACACACATATGCATACACAAATACAAATATATGCAAACACATGTATAATTATACTATATATATACACATATGCAAACAGGGGTGGGGATGGAAGAAAAAAGAAAAAATTATATGATGACTTTATTATATATTTTATTTTTTTGTTTTGTTTTGTTTTTTTAGTGAGGCAATTGGGGTTAAGTGACTTGCCCAGGGTCACACAGCTAGTAAGTGTTAAGTGTCAAGTGTCTGGGGCCGGATTTGAACTCAGGAACTCCTGAATCCAGGGCCGGTGCTTTATCCACTGCGCCACCTAGCTGCCCCAGTTTTTTTGTTTTGTTTTCTTTTTTATTATATATTTTAAAGGAATAGCAAATTGTACATAATAGACTTGTAGTTTCATGGACAATCATTCAAACCTTACAGGAGCAGTGTGAGGACTAGAGCAGAGACAGTTGTGGAGCAGCTTGAATCTCACTGATAAGATCCTTTTGTAAGGGACAAATTTAGTATGGGGAGTGTTAATCGGGTGGCTTGCCATAATATTGGGGTAAGAAAGGAGATAGCCTCTTTTAAAAAGAAACAAAACAGGTTTTATTAATGGGAACAAATCTATAACACAGGTGAAGTTAATAGAACTAAGGACTATGAAAAATGGGATAGGTAAACTCACCACCACACCAGCATCTCTCTCCTTCTCTCCCTCATGCAGGAGTGAGTCCTCTCCTCCCTTTTCTCTTCCAGAAGCCCCCTCTCCCACAGGAAACAGGGCTGTCCACACACACAGCCCCAAGCTAATTGGCTGGAAGCCCTGATTGACGGTACTAACAAGCAACTCTACAAATGCAAGTTGGCCAGCTTCCAGATGCTGAAGACCACCTGACTTGTCCTAACCAGGCTTCTCATCATGTCGGGGTTTCCCTACAGTATAATTTGGCCAGGCCCATGTAGGCATGCGGGTGTCCAGCATGAAGTCAGTATGCATGGACACGTGCTGGGGTTTCTAATCTTAGCCAAAGATGGGGTCATAGAAACCCTAAATCACAATTAATTCCTTACACTATTTATCTGGTATGTAAATTAAACCAGGTGAAGCAAGCAGGCTACACTTTCCTTCCTTAATTATGCATATCTACCAGGAACAAAACTCCTGACTTCTGCTCTGCATTTTGGTCAGAACAAAATGTTTCTGGTCTCCTTTCTGAGTGTTCTGTTATCATTAAAGTTGCATAGAAGAAGAAGAATAGGATGGGCCAGTCAATGATGAAAGCATTAGGCACTTTTATCTGGTATGTTTATGAGAAAGTCATGGATTCAGTGGAGTTAAGTGGTTAAGTGACCTGCCCAGGCTCACATAGCTAGTAAATGTCAAGTGTTTGATGCTGGGTTTGAACTCAGGTCCTCCTGAATCCAGGGCTGGTGCTTTATCCACCTAGCTGCCCACCTTGGTTTTATTTACTTATTTATTTATTGATTGATTTGATTTTAATAAATACATTTTTAAAAAGTGTGTGTATATATGTGGGTGGTAGTGGAGGTGGGTATGTGTATAGGTATTCCTGTTAGATGGGTTATCTATTTTTAAAATGGAGACCAGAAATTGACTATTCCATGTATTTAAAAAATATTGTTTATTTGCTTTTTTAGTATAGTATTTTTTTTAAACCACCTTCTATTTTGCTACATTTTCTTCCTATGCTGGTGCTTAATCATGCATGCTTATTATAAATTATGTTTTCAATTTATTTTTGTTGACATCCAGTGGCCTGTGAAGCTATTCTCTACAAACTACTATTATGACTAATTCCCTCAATAATGCTAAAATAAAATAATACCAAAAGAGTATGTACCTTCAAAGAATTTCTGATCTAATTTAGCAAAGACAGGAACAGAAGTGAATGTAGACCTAAATAAAAGCAGCCAGTACAGTCATAAAGTATTTCCTGAGAACATGTTATGCATCTAACACTCTTCTAGGCACTGTGTGGGGGTTGAGGCAGTGGGAGGTAGGACAAAAGAATAGAGGATAGTTCTCAATCATTTGCCATCTGGTTGGAGAGAAACAATTTCTATGCCTGAGTCACCTGGACAATAATAAAAGACTTTATGATTAAATTCTAGATTTCATGGTATATGTTTAGTGTTATAAGGCTATAGGAATTCAGAGAATGGAAAGGTGATTATAAACTGGAGTAAGAGAAATATCTGGAACTTTAGCTGGGCCTTGAAAGATATGTAGGAGTTGGAGCGGTGTAGAAAGTGTGTGTGTGTGTGTGTGTGTGTGTGTGTGTGTGTGTGTGTGTGAGAGAGAGAGAGAGAGAGAGAGAGAGAGAGAGAGAGAGAGACTTCATGCAGAAGAAGCTGTATGGAAAAAGGTAGAAGTTTATAATGACTGATTACCACATACATGAAGGATGGTTAAAGAATGTGGCTAGGCTAATGTGTTAGGTATGTCACTGGAGATGAGAGAGGCTGACAATTGGGAGTCCAATGAGGAGGCTTCATCTAAAATTCAACATATCTAAAATATCACTCATTGTTCCTTCCCTGCTCTCAACCTCTCTTCTCCTCCAAACTTCCTTATTTCTGTCAAATCATCCTTCCAGTCAACTTCAGTCTTCCCTCTCCTCCTTGTGTCCCCCCTCCCTATATCCACCGAGTTTAAAAATCTTTTAAATTCTTCTACAAAACCTCTTGGCATGATCCCCTTTTCTCTCTTCACATAGCCATGACTCTAATTCAGACCTTCAACATCATTGCTTGGATCATTGCAATAGCTTCTTTTTTTTTTTTTTTTTTAGTGAGGCAATTGGGGTTAAGTGACTTGCCCAGGGTCACACAGCTAGTTAAGTATTAAGTGTCTGAGGCCGGATTTGAACTCAGGTACTCCTGACTCCAGGGCCGGTGCTCTATCCACTGTGCCATCTAGCTGCCCTGCAATAGCTTCTTAATTGGTGTCTCTATTTCCAACTTTTCCCCTCTCCAATTTATCCTCTACCCAATTAGGAATCTTCAATAGGTCTCTTTTGATTGTAGGGTAAGATACAAACTCCTGAGTTTGGCATTAAAAGTCCTTCACAATCTGGCTTCAAGGCTTCCTTTACAGACTTAACTTCGCATTACTTCTCTTTTATTACTTGGATGTTACTCCAAACAGGCCTGGTTGCTCCTCCCCACATTTGGCACTTCATTTCCCTTCTCCAAACTCTTTGTTAGGTCATGCCCCATGCCTGAAGATATATTTCCCTCTTACCACTGCCTCTTGGGATCCTTAGTTTTCTTTCAGGGAGCCACCTCCTAATGGAAGTCTTTCATGATCTTTATTTGAATGAACGTTCTCTCTGTATTCAAACTATTTTATGTTTGTTTAGGTGTTTTGATACTGTTTCCTCAAGTAGAAGTTAAGGTCATTGAAAAGAGGGACTTTTTTTCTTTCTTGGTTTTCCATGCTTTGTACCTAGCATGGTGCCTAATTGAATTGAAATGTTCTAGTCCTCTCATAGACTCCAAAGAGTTAACAAAAAAAAAACCCTAAAAATTTAAAGCTCATTTCTTTCCTGTTCTGCTATCCATACAGACATTGGCATTTTGCATGTAGCAATCTCCAAAGCTGATTAGTCTCATTGACATAGGTCCTGATTCTTACCACTCCACATGTAGAAAAGCTAAGTGGAGAGCGATGGGAAGCACATAGTGATTTGTAACTTTTAAAATAGGCTCATTAAGCACAACGTCAGCTCAAAGACAGCACACTTTGTAACTCTATGGCAAAGCTGCTAATTATTCCCTGCTGGCAAGATTAGCAGTCAAAGAGCAATCCAATTCAAGGAAAAAGTTGGGAAGTTGTTAGAAAAGGTTGCTGATGAATATAAATCTACACTTGGTTATAATTAATTTCTATGTAAGCTAATGACTAATTCAGAGGCCTAATTCACTTGGCCAGAAATGGTCACATAGTACCTAAGGTAAGGATAACATTGCATACCATTCCTGGTAGTGACATTCAGTCCAAGGATGGAGTCAACCTGGTTTTAGGCTTTCATGTAGAAATGGACTTTGAAGCCCCCTACTGGGTCACTCATGTTTCAGAGCCATTTTACATGAATTTGTCCATCAAATATTTTCAGTGCACTTACTAAAATCAGGGCTCTGTGCTGAGATCTGTGGAGGAATAGAAGCACCAAATTTCAGTCTGAAGGGATTTCAGGAGTACAATTTGTACCAGAATAAAAATCTTCTTTATAACATATCTGACAAGTAGTTATCTAACCTTTGCTTGAAGACCTCCAGTGAGGGTGAACATTGAATTGTCTCATTACACTCTTGGATAGTTCTTATTATTTAGAAGCTTTATCAAGATGAAAAAAGCTTTCATGTCACCTTCCCTCACCACATCAAATCTCTTTTAGGCCCAACACCCCTTTTTCCTTCAGCCAATCTTTCCATTGAATCATTTTGATTGAGGGCACTCCACATTATAGTTTCTCTCTTCTGGAAGGTCTTCAGGTTATCAATGCACTTCTTCAAATGTGCTGCCTGGAGCTGAAAGTAATGCTTCACATATGATCTGAATAAAGTACAATATTCTATCAATACTCTACCATCTTCCTGATACCGAACATGAGGCCTCTCAATGCAGTCTAAGCCCACATTAACTTTTTTTTAACTGCTATATTATACTTACTATATTTGCTCCTTTCCAAACTTTGTACTCCATTTTCTTCCTCCAAGCTCTTAGGCTGCAATCCATGCCTGAAGACATATTTCCTCTTGGAGATCCTTAGTTTCTTTTAAGACCCAGCTCAAGAGCCACCTCCTCATATTGAGCTCATAGTCACTTAAAACCCACACAACTTTTTAGGCAAACTTTTGTGTACCCATAACTCCCCATCTTCATTTAATATTTAAGTTTTGAAGCTCAATTTTGGATCTCAAGTGTAAGATTATATTTATCCTATAAAAATATTGTCCCCACATCCTTAGCTTACTAAAGTCTTTTGGACACTGTCATTTGCAAAGTCTTCTAGGAGTATAAGAGCCAGAGAATTTGAGAAAAGGAGCCTGACTTAATTTTTTAGAGAAAAGGCTGGCCAAGGCATGAACTACATGTAGATCCAGAGCCTGGGACCATTTTAGAGGTAAAGGGTGGGTACATTACTCATTATGGGACCAATGGAGGTTCTGTCTGGTTATATACATTTCTGTTATTAGCTCTATTTCTTTTCCAGTCACTACTGTTTGTAACCCAAGAATCATTTTGACTTTTCTTTCTTCCTTTATATCAAATCAATTGTCAAATCTTATTGATTCAACCTATTAAATATCTTTCACATTCCTGTCTCCTTTATATCTCCTCTACTGTCATGCCAATATAACTGACCAGGGGACACTGCTACCCAGTTATCTAAATAATCCTTTTTGTGTTGAGGACCCAGACTGGCTGTCCATAGTGTTTATCTCCTTTTCCCAATATAACCGGGTATTTGGGAGAGCCACCTAATTCTCTGTGGTCTTCAGGGTGCAGGTAACATGTTTTCTTTGGCTCTGCTCCATGTATAGTAGTGTTTATCTTGTTATTCTGTTGCTCAGTATGACAATCAGTGAATCAACAACTACATTTATATAGTGTTTTAAGGTTTTCAAAGTGCTTTGGGATAAAGGGAAGGACATAAGCATTTATATCATACCTACTATCTGCTGGATACCGTGTTAAGCACTTTACAAGTACCTCATTTGATCCTTACAACAACTCTGCAAGGCGGATGCTGTTATTATGTCCATTTTACAGTTGAAGAAACTGAGTCAAACAGAGGTTAAGAGAGTTGCCCAAGGTCACACTGCTAATAAGTGTCTGAGGCCACATTTCAACCGAGGGAGGTGCGGACTTGTAAATTGCTAGGACAGTACAGATCTGGGGTAATTGAATCCACTTAGTCTCATGATATGCTCTTATCTCTTTGGGAGATTATGATGATGATTTAAAAATATGTTATATACATATTAATCTATGTTTATAAGTCTTTTGGGTTTTAAACATTTCTTTTATAAGGGAGAAAATAGCTGTTCTACATCTGATACCTATTTTGTATGTTGCATACCCTTTCTTTTAAAAAATATTTTTAATTTATTGAATAAAAAAGCATTTCTATAACAGCACAGTAAAAAGATAATTGAATATGAAACTGTAAATTTGTTCTGTACAACTTGCTGCTCCTTTAAAATATACAACAAAATTATTATGTAAATTTCTTTTCTTTTCTTCCACTCACCTCCACCTTAGAGATGGTTCCCATTAGACACAAATAGGTATGTATGTGTGTGTATATATATATATATATATATATATATATATATATATATATATATGTGTGTGTGTGTGTGTGTGTGTGTGTGTGTGTGTGTGTGTGTGTATGTATGTATATATGTAAAATTATTCCATATATACTTCTCTGTATTAGTTCTTTCTCTGGATGCAGATAGCATCTTTCTTTATAGGTCTTTTGTAGTTAATTTGGGTATTTATAATAGTGAAAATAACTTATTTACTTAAGGTTATTCTTAAAACAATATTGCTGTTACTGTATACAATGTTCTCTTGTTTCTGCTCATTTTGCTCTTCATTATTTCAGGCAAGTCTTTCCAGGTTTTTCTAAAATCATAGAGCTCATCATTTCTTTTTTTTTCTTTTTTTCTTTTTCTTTTGGCAGGACAATGAGGGTTAAATGACTTGCCCAGGGTCACACAGCTAGTAAAGTGTCAAGTGTCTAAGGCTGGATTTGAACTCAGGTCCTCCTGAATCCAAGGCCAGTGCTTTATCCACTGTAACGATTGGAATAATGCCACCTGCTGGATACTTACTGTAGAAGAGTTCTGCCCATGAAGGGAAGGTCTTTGAGGGCAAGACCAGGAGTCAGGAAGTGACGCGGACTAGTGGGAGGAGGAAGGAAGAGACTGGCGCTCAGTCTTGGGCTCTTTCCTGAGGACGCTGGCGGAGAAGGGAGCTAAAAATGTGCTCTCCCTTTAATAGATAGAAATCTAGGCCTTTCTCTCTCTCTTTACCAAATTCTTATTCTCCTTAATAAATGCTTAAAAGTCTAACTCTTGCTAAAGCTTATAATTTATTGGCGACCACTCATTAGATATTTTAGACAGTTTAGCTAGAATTTTAGCCCTTAACACCACTGCGCCACCTAACTGCCCCCAAGCTCATAATTTCTTAAATCACAGTAGTATTCCATCACAATCATATACTGCAACCTGTTTAGCCATTCCCAAATTGATGGGCATCCCTGCAATTTACAGTTCTTTTGCCACCACAAAGAGGGCGGCTATCAACATTTTAGAACATATAGGTTCTTTTCCTTTTCCCCTAATTATCTTTGGAAATAGACCAAATAGTGGTATTGCTGCTAGGTCAAAGGGTATAGGTAGTTTAATAAGTCTTTGGGCATAATTTCAAACTGCTCTCCAAAATGGTTGGCTCAGTTCACAATTACACCAATAATGAATTGGTGTCCCAATTTTTCCCCATTCCTACCAGCATTTGTGACTTTCCTCTTTGATCATTTTAGCTAATCTGTAAAATGATATCTCAAGGTTGTTTTAATTTACATTTCTCTAATCAATAATGATTTAGAACATGTTTTCATGACTTTAAATTGTTTTTATTTCTTCTTTGGAAAATTGTCTTCATAGTCTTTGACCATTTATCAATTGGGGAGTGACTCATATTCTTATAGATTTGACAGAGTTCTTTATATATGTTAGATAAGAAATCTTTATTTGATAAACTTTCTATAAAATCCTCCCCCCCTTTTCTGTTTTCCTTATGATCTTGGCTACATTTGTTTTATTTGTACAAAAACTTTTTCATTTGATGTACTCAAAATGATCCATTTTACACTTAACTTTGCTCTCTCTTTCTCTTGTTTATTCATAAATTGTTCACCTATCCATAAATCTGATAAGTAATATGTTCTGTGTTCTAATTTTCTTGTAAAATCTCTCTTTAGTTCTAGGTCATGTATTCACTTTGACTTTATCTTGGTAAATAGTGTAAGATTTTGGTCTATGTCTAGTTTCTGCCATACTGCTTTCCAGTTTTCCCAACAATTTTTACTGAATAATGAACTCTTATCCCAAAATCTTAAGTCTTTACACTTGTCAAATATAAGGTTATTATGTTTATTTGCTGCTATAAATTGTATCTATACTTTTTCCCATTGATCTACCTTTCTTTTTCTTAACCAGTACCAGATAGTTTTGATAATTATTGCCTTATAATATTGTTTAATATCTGGCACTGCTAAAACTCCTTCCTTTACATTTTTTCCCATTATTTCCTTTGATATTATTGACTTTTTGTTTTTTCCCAAATAATTTTGTTATTTTTTTCTCATTCAGTACTTATTTTCTTTGTAATTTAATTGAGATGGCATCCATTAATCCCTTTTTGGGGAGATCCTAAGCATTAGTGATACCTAAGCTTTGTTTTGGAGATTTTTTTTTCCCTGGAGTTCTACTTTTGGGTTTGGCAAAGAAGACAATAGAAGCCTGAATACCCTCTTTAGGATTAGACCTCTTCAAGATGATTTTAGCTCTGCTTGATCACAAAGCCAGAGCTTCTTTTGTGAAGGGTGTTCCCTGGTCTGTGGGTAACACTATATAAATCATGGAGTAGCTTTTTACCAATAATTATGAAATAACTGTGGACTCTGTGGTTTCCCAGTTGTTTAAACTCTAAATCTTTCCCTTTTGCTCATGTAAATGAATGGGTGGAGAAAAGGTACAGAGGCAAGCAAAGGCCAGAAGGCAAGGTTGTTCTCAATTTTCCTAGTCTAAATAATGTACATTTTAAACATTATCCTTTTAAATGCTGGTGTGACCAAAGACTGGGTCTTGGGTTCTGCAACACATTTGTATTTCCTCTTTCCTAGATCTGCTTATTGTATATAAAAGGTGCTTTCATAAATATTTGTTGAATAAAAGGCCAGGTCATTGCGAGGCCATAATTCTTTCAGTAAGTGATCCACAGGGAGTCATTTCTCAGTGGTCCCAGCCACAGCTATCAATCATATACAGGTTACTCTGGAAACTTTGGAATTCCAATTTTCTGAGTATCTAGAGGAGCGTGCAAGTTTCCTGGGGCCATTCATGGGGGCATCAGAATCCCAGAGAGAGATAGTTTACAAAAATCATAGGAAACTGCGGGAGAGATAATGTAGAACTACTAGAGTCAAGGAAACAGAGATATGGGGATTGACCTGCATCAAAGAAGAAAATGCTGAAACGGTTATGGAGTAGGTTGGGGTAGGAACAAGCAAGCCAATCAATTGCATCTGAGTCAGTGGTCACAAATTATTTAACAAGGGCAGCTAGCTGGAGTAGTGGATAGAGTGCTGAACCTGAAGTCAGGAAGACCCGAGTTCAAATTGGATCTCAAACACTTACTAGTTTGTGACCTTGGGCAAGTCACTTAATATCTCTTTAAGTTTCCTCCTCTGTGAGGATAAAATGAGATAATATTTGTAAAGCCTTTTGCAAATTTTGTTGTGTTAAATCATGTCTGACTCCTCCTGGCTCTATTTGGGTTGTTGTTGCTTTTGTTTTGTTTGTAAAGATACTGGAGTGGTTTGCCATTTCCTTTTACTGCTCATTTTATAGATGGAGAAACTGGAGCAAACAGGGTCACACAGCTATTAAATACCTGAGACTGGATTCAAATTCAGGAAGATGAATCTTCCTGACTCCAGGCCTAGCACTCAATCTACTACACCACTTAGCTGCCCAAATACACTATGGAGAAAGTACTATATAATGTTAGCTGTGATTATTTATAAACCTAAATTCTAGAAAAGCTCTATACCTGGTCTGCTTAAGTGAATTCTCTGTCTCATGATACTGGATGAGATGTGATAGAATTCATACTTTAGTCACTTCATTATTCTTTTTTCCTTTTAGGTATGACTTCATTATTATTATTATTATTTTTGTTGGGGAGTGGGGGTTAAGTGACTTGCCCAGGGTCACACAGCTAGTAAGTGTCAAGTGTCTGAGGTCGGATTTGAACTCAGGTCCTCCTGAATTCAGGGCCGGTGCTTTATACACTGCATCACCTAGCTGCCCCTGTGGCTTCATTTTCAATGTGTATCTAGGACTGGGCCTCCATAATGCCTGGCACAGGACTTTGCACACAGTTGGTTTTCTCCCTAGATGTCTGTTGACAAGATAAACCTCATGAGATGAAACCATCCGCTTTTAGGGTACCTCCAAACTGAAATGGAACCATTCTATTCTAGGACCAAATCCCCAGGCTCTCTCTGACCCAGACTTTAGCTGAATTTCCTAGATTTCCCCCACCACATCAACATTCCCATCTGATGTTGGGAATTGCTCTGCCCAGTGGCTCAGCATCTGCTGGATGGCCTTTCTTAGTGGTTTGTTGTCTCCTGTGGGTAATATGATTATTGTTTCATCATCATTTCTAACAAGTGGGTATTCTCATGTAGATTTTAAAGAAAAAAAAGGGAAACAGTTAGTATTTGGGCTTGATTTATCATAGAGCAGCATGGATATAGTACTGCTTCAGGTAGATGTAAATCCTCTCACCTCCATATGGAATCATATACTATTAGAAGGGTGTGTTGACTCTCACATCAGTGGGATGCTTGTCAAGTCTGAGGGGCCATTTCTCCCAATTGGCTAGGCTTTTCATGCTTTAATTGGGCAAGAAGTTATAGCACTGGCTGCTTAAGCTTTTTTCTCCTAGACTTATTAAGTCTTAAGGCCAATTTCCTTGCCCTAGAGTGATAAACTAGCCTAGTCTACATGGGCATGCAGTAAATATTGTTCATTCCAAATTAACTGATTCTTTCTTTGTAATTCTCTAGTGTACTGCTTACATAATATTGGGTGCTGTGGTAATCTTTTTTGGTGTCTTTTTTGTTTATTTGGCTATATGATTACATCATTGTGGGGGATTGCTATGGTAGAAATTCCCTTTACAAATGTAGAAAAATAACTCTTCTCATATATATATATACACACACAGAGCTAGTGAGTGTCAAAGAGTCTGGGGCTGGATTTGAACTCAGACCCTCCTGAATCCAGGGCCAGTGCTTTATTGTATATAAAAGGTGCTTTCATAAATATTTGTTGAATAAAAGGCCAGGTCATTGCGAGGCCATAATTCTTTCAGTAAGTGATCCACAGGGAGTAATTTCTCAGTGGTCCTAGCCACAGCTATCAATCATATACAGGTTACTCTGGAAACTTTGGAATTCCAATTTTTTTGAGTAATTTTTCTGAGTATTCCCTTATTTATATTTTTAAAAAGTTGACCAGGGCACTGAGAACTTAAGAGATGTGCCCATAGCTAGTGTGTATCAGAGGCCTGAAATGAATTCCATGTCTCTTTGATTCTAAGATCTTCACAAAGCTAATGTTTAATAAATTTTTGTTTTGAATGAATTAATGAACTGACCAAGTTTTTGAGCAAATTGAATCTGAGAGAAAATCCACTGTTTTTCACCATTAAGGGCTTTTTACAATGTCTTGTTTCTTAGAATTTTCATTAAGGATGTGCTGGTAGCACTGGGTCATCAGGGCTTTTCTCCTAGAAATTTCAGTGTTAGAGTGGACTTCTCTAACTGGGATCCCATAGTATTGAATTGCAAATTAGTTACAGTCTTCCAAGGTCCCAGCCCAGCAGTTGGAAAGCCTGTTTTTGAGAGGATTGTGGATATATAATCACTTGATCGTTACCTATCCTGATGTGTATTATACTTGTCATCAATTACCTGTCAGGCTTCATTTCTGGATCTACAGTCTTAGATGGGTCTCTGCACACTGATGAATAAGCAATTCCACACAAATTTTGAGGCTTAGGGAGTTTGTGCAAACTCCTTGGCATACCAACAAGTAATTTTTAGATGGCTGTCAATACCTATTTTATTATATCACATCACTGATAGTTATTTTCTTTTTATTATCCTATCCCTTCCCCTGTCCATTAATTGGTGATGGAGAAGTCTCTAATCATACTTATCAATTTGTTTAGTCCAGCTGCTGACGTGGCCCCATTTAACCTTCACCCACCCAAGTGACAGTTATTTATCCCACCCTCAGAAGCATTGATGCATGGAACTTTAATCATGGATATTCATTTCTTTTCCCTACCCATGACACATACCCATTTCATTCACATGTCACTGAACAATATTTATTTCATGGTTACAAGTAATGATGCATAAAAATATAACCAGATTTCCATTTTCTTTCTCTTGTTCTAAAGGTGCCCAGTAATTCCCTTGCTACACCATGCAAACTTTGAGGCTTCATCCAACTCCAGGAGTGTTGAGGACTTGATATTTAAATCCTGGAGGAGTGATGGAACAAATGTGGGGATAGTGGTAATGGAAGAGTGCTAGGAATTTCCAAAGTGTCAAATTTGATGATGGTATTGTAGGGGCAATTTTAATATGGGGAGAGTTATTTGGGTGGCTCGTGATAATATTGGGGTTCAGAAAATAATGAGGGACCTCTAGGTCCAAAAGCTACCTCCCCTCCAAACTGCCTTTTTTAGTTATTTCTCCCAGGCCAATAAGAAAGGAGCTTAACAGCCTTTTGACAATGTCTACAGAGGGAGGGCCTTTGCAGAGAATACATACTACAGATAGTGTATATAATAACAGAAGGAGAAAACCAAAACTGTTCATTTAAAGTCTTTGAAATCTTGTCTTCTTTGAGTGTTGAGATGTCATCAGGGACACTGGACTCTGGTCTGGACTTTGGTTGTCTTTGGACTAAGACATACTTATAATATATACAAATTTTTATGGCAGCCAGTCTGCTCTGAAGCTCCTTCAAGGTCAGAGAGCAAGTGAGAGTGTGTTACTTCCTGTTGGGGTCCCCCTTTCTACCGTTTTCTCCCTCCCCCAAAGGGAGATCCTTCAAGTAGTGTAGCTGAGACTGGATCCCTGTTGATGACACAGTCCACAGTCTCTGAGGAGACTCCTTCTCAGGGTTGGCCAAGTTTAAAGTAGGTGGCTAAAAATCTAATTGTCTTAAGTGGGTACTTAGTAGTTTCTCATTCACACCCAATTCAAACACTACTAAGTCAATCAAGTCAGACCCCTGTGCATCTGCCAAATTCTATTATTTTACCACAGTATGAAGGGAAAGGAAAAGTACCATGTCTGTAGAAGATGAGAGTGGGATATGGAGAGGACCATTTCTGTATATCTCAGAAGAAAACAAAAAGGTGAAAACATTTTCTACCTATCTCTAGTCTCTCTTAGATCTTTGATTTAAAGTTGTAAGAGACAGTAAATATTTTTTATCTGACCCTTTTTTCTAATGGAGATGATGATGATGGTGGGCATTCAGTTGATCAATAAGTGTTTAAAAGAACTTACTCTATACCACCAGGCACAAAGCCAAAAATAAAACAATTGCTGCCTTCAGGGAACTTACATTCTGTAGTAGGAGACACATACAATTATAAGTAGCAATCAATCAATCCATAATCATTAATTAAGCACCTACTAAGTGCCAGGCACTGGGGTTACAAAGATGAAAACAAAATAGATTCTGCTTTCAAAAAGCTTATGTTGGCTCTTATGGGAGTGTGGTACAATGGTAAGACCACTGACTTTGATGAGAGAAGATATAGCTTAATTATTTTTTTCTGTTTAGAATTTATTTTCCAAATTACATGTAAAAAATTTTGACATCAATTTTTTTAAAACTTTGTGTTCCAACTTCTCTTCCTCCTTCCCTTCCCACACCCCACCACCAAGAACTCAAGCAATTCAATATAATTTATACATGAGTAGTCATGGAAAACATCTCCACATTAGCCAGGTTGTGAGAGAAAACAGACAAAAACAAAACTTCAGATTAAGGAACTATCAAAAAAATATGCTTCAATCTGTTTTCAGATACCATCAGTTCTTTCTCTATAGATGGATTGAAATTTTCATAAGTCCTTCAGAGTTATATTAGATCACTGCACTGCTGAAAATAACCATGTCCTTCCCAGCAGATCATCTTACGCTATTTTTTTTTGGTGGGGCAGTGAAGGTTGAGTGACTTGCCCAGAGTCACACAGCTAGTAAATGTCAAGTGTCTGAGGCCAGATTTGAACTCAGGTTCTCCTGAATCCAGGGCTGGTGCTTTATGCACTGTGCCACCTAGTTGCCCCTTCATTTTACACTATTGCTGTTCTTTTGCATGTCGTACATTTCACTCTGCTTCAGTTCATGTAGGTCTTTCCAGGTTTTTCTTTTTTTTTTTCTTTTTTTTTTCTTTTTTTTTGCAGGGCCATGGGGGTTAAGTGACTTGCCCAGGGTCACACAGCTAGTAAGTGTCAAGTGTCTGAGGCTGTATTTGAACTCAGGTACTCCTGAATCGAGGATCAGTGCTTTATCCACTGCGCCACCTAGCTGCCCCCTTTCCAGGTTTTTCTGATAGCATCCTGTTCATCATAACTTTATATAGTGCCTTAAACTTGACAAAGAATTTTCTTCACAATAGTCCAGCAAAGTAGGTACCATACATTTTGCCATTATAATCAATCATCATAACTGTTTCCCTCCATCCTATTCTCTTCCCATGATATTTACTCTATTTTCTATCTTCTTTTACTAACCCTCCTCAAAAGTGTTTTGCTTCTGACTGCCCCCTCCCCCACTCTGCCCTCCCTTCTTTCACCCTTCCCTCCTTATCCTCTTCCCCTCCTACTTTCCTGCAGGGTTAGATAGATTACTCCTCCCAATTGGCTGTGGATGTTATTACCTCTTTGAGCCAACTCTGATGAGATTAAGGTCTTTGAGCTAATTCTGTGTTCTAAATTTTCTTACTCCCTCCCTCTTCAACCCTCCCTATGAAATCAAGCAATTCTATATAAGTCATACCTGTGCAGTTATGCAGAACATATTTACCTTCCTTGAAAGTGTTTTGCTTTTTACTGCTCCCTCCCCCAATCTGCATTTCCTTCCTTCTCCTCTCTCCCCCTTATCTCCTTCCCCTCCCATTTTCCCTCAGGGCACATTATATTACTATACCAACTTGAGTGTGTATGTTATTCCCTCCTTGAGCCAATTCTGATGATAGTAAGGTTCACTCAGTCCCCGACTCCTTCCCCTCCCCTCCATAATCTTTTTCATATTTCTTTTATGTGTGCTACTTTCCGCCAGTCTTCTTCTCCTTTTCCCTTTTTTCTAGTGCATTCCTCTTACCCCTTAACTTACTTACTTTCTTTCTTTCTTTGGTGAGGCAATTGGGGTTAGTTAAGTGACTTGTCTAAGGTCACATAGCTAGTAATTGTTAAGTGTCTGAAGTTGGATTTGAACTCAGGTCCTCCTGAATCCAGGCTGGTGCTCTATCCACTGCACCACCTAGCTGCCCCCCCCCCCAGCCTTAACTTTATTTTAAAGATGTCATCATGGGTTAGCTAGGTGGTACAGTGGACAAAGAATCAGCCCTGGACCCAGGAGGCCCTGAGTCCAAATTTGGCCCCAGACATAAGCTACTCCACCCTACCTGCCCCACAAAAACAAGGATAAACAAAAAATAAATGCTTTACAGATATCATCCCTTCATATTCAGTTCAGACCTGTGTCTTCTAAGTGTATTCCTTTCAGCAGCCCTAATACTGAGAAAGTTCTTAGGAGTCAGTAGTATTATCTTCTCATGTAGGAATGTAAACTGTTTAAATCTTTTAATATCCCTCATGATTTATTTTTCCTGTTTACCTTTTTATGCATCTCTAGGGTCTTGTATTTGAAAGTCAAATTTTCTATTCAGTTCAGGTCTTTTCATCACAAATGCCTGAAAGTCCTATTTTTCATTGAAGGCTCAATTTTTCCTCTGAAAGATTATGAACAGTTTTGCTAGGTAGGTGATTCTTGTCTGTAGTCCAAGTTCCTTTGTCTTCTGGAATATCATATTCCATGCCCTCTGGTGCTTTAATGCAGATGCTGCTAGATCTTGTTTTATCCTTACTGTAGCTCCACAGTATTTGAATTCCCTTTTTTCTAGCTGCTTGCAATATTTTCTCCTTGACCTGGGAGCTCTGGAATTTGGATATAATATTCCTGGGAGTTTCCTTTTGCAATCTCTTTCAGGAGGTAATTGGTATATTCTTTCAATTTCTATTTTACCTTCTGCTTCTAGAATATCTTGGAAGATGATGTCTAAACTCTTATTTTGGTCATGGTTTTCAGGTAGTCCAATGAATTTCAAATTATCTCTCCTGATTCTATTTTCCAGGTCAGCTGTTTTTCCAAGGAGATATTTCATATTGCCCTCTATTATTTTTTAAAATTCATTTGGATTTGTTTTGTGATGTCTTGGTTTCTCTTAAAGTCACTAGCTTCCATTTGTTCAATCCTAATTCTTAGGCAATTATTTTCTTCTGATGGCTTTTGTATCTCATTTTCCATTTGGCTTTTCAAGCTATTGACTTTTTTCTCATGACTCTCCTGTATTGCTCTCATTTCTCTTTCCATTCTTTCCTCTACCTCTCTAAATCTTCCTTCTATTTCTCCTACTTTCTCTTCAAAGTCCCTTTTGAGTACTTCCATGGCCTGAGACCAATTCACATTTTTTTGGAAGCCTTAGATGTAGGGGTCCTGAGGTTCCTATCCTATTCTGAGGGTACATCTTGATCTTCCTTTTTGCTAAAGAAACTTTCTATCATTCTCAATTTCCTTTGCTTGCTCATCTTGATGTCTTTTACTTGACTTTTAACTCCCTCGTACAGTGGGGCCCTACTTTCAAGCTACACTGTCCCAAGGTTCAGGGGGTCCCAGGTGTTTCAGTTTGAGGAAGGGCAGGTTTTTCTCTCACCTGCCCTGCTCTCTGGTCTGAAGTTAGCCAACTTGCTAATTAATCAGGCAGCAAAACTTTGCGTGCTGTGGTTCTTAGCTCTGACAAACCTGCACCCCTCCCTCACCTGGGCCTCCCTCCACTCAAGATTTCTTCCTGTTTCCCTGCTGGGGTGGAATAGCTGAATTATTCCTTAGGTCCTGCAGACATCCCTGTATTTTATCCCCCCCCCCAAGCCAGACGTTCAGCCCTCTCACCTGACTAAGCTTAATTCCAGAAGACACCAGTGCTGCAGCTGATTTGGAGGCTTAGGGGTAAGTTTCTCTGGTGCAGCCTGCCTGGGAACTGTGTTGGTGGAATTGTGGGGTTTGACTCTTCTTGCAGACCAGCATGGCCCCATCTAACGTGTCTTTGACTGGAAAATAATCTCGGTCCATCTTTTTTGTGGGTTTTTGCCACTCTAGGGGTTGTTTTAGGGCTGTTTTGGGGGTCAAGAGGATATAACTTCAAACCCAATCTCCAACATGACCTGTGTGACCTAGGGTAAGTCAATTAAAACTCTCCAGGAAATTAAAATTAAATTAAAACTGCCTTCATTTCCTCATCTGTAAAAAGGAAGGATTGGACTAAATGCATTCCAAGGGCCCTTCTAGTTAAAAAACTATTATTCTATATATATGTTCACATATATGTATATATGTGAGTGTATATATACATATATATGTATGTATATGTGTGTGTGAAAACTCTCTTTACTGATGCAGGAGGTTACCTTCTCTTCAAATTATGAACTTAGTTTCCCAGAGCACTGAGAGATTGTGACTTGCCCAGTCATACAATTAGTATATTTGAGCAGCAAGACTTGAATCCAAGTCTTCCTGGTTTCGGTGTAAGCTTTCTCTATCCACTATACCATAGTATCCCCATGATCCTTTTGTTTGTTTTTGTACCTGTAAATGCAGGTACATACGTATATGTATGCACATGATCACACAATACACACACATATATATATACACATGTTCACAAAATGCATATATTCATGCATACTTATACGTACATATATACCCATAAACATATAGACACACATTATACATATATGTATATACATATCCATATATATCCACATATGCATCCACAAACATATATGTATATGCTCTATATACTTACACATACATGCGCACACACAAAAGAATCATGAGAGTTAACATGGTATAAGAATATGAACTTGAAGCTAGAAACACTTGTGTTCAAGTCTTGCTTATGAAACATACTAATTGTATGACTTTGGGCAAGTCACAACTTTTCAGTGCTATGGGTATCTAAGTATCTAAAATCTTAAGGTAAAGGGAAGGTGACCACTTACACTGGTAGAAGGGCTTTGCTAACCAGGAAATTCCCTGTACCAGAGAAATTTCAAGTCCAGTCCTTATCCCTCCATAGAGAATAAATACAAGGCAGTTTAGGGAGTAGTTGAGTGACATTGGCAAGGCTTTAGGCAGAAGATGAAGCTTGAGCTATTTATTTCTTGAAAGAAGTGGAGGATTCTATGAGATGGAAGTGAGGAGGGATAGCATTCTTGGCACAGGGGACAGTCAGTACAAAGATTATGATGATAGGTCACATGGCATAGCAGATAGAGAGCTGGCCTCTGCATCAGAAAGTTGTTGTTCAATCACTTTCAGTTGTATCCTACTCTGTGACCCCTATGGATTTTCATGGCAAAGATACTGGAATGGTTTGCCAGTTCCTTCTCCAGCCCATTTCACAGATGAAGAAACAATGTTAAGTGGCTTGCCTCAGGTCACACAGCTAGTAAGTATCTGAAGCCAGATTTCAACTCAGGAAGAGGAATCTTCCTGACTCCAAGCCTGGCACTCTATGCACTGTGTCACCTAGCTGCCCACTTGACCCTTACAAGTACCCTATGAAATAGCAGCTATTATTACCCCCATTTTAAAGAAGTAGAAACTGAGGCAGATAGTGGTTGTGATTTGCTTGGAGATTACACAGCTAATATGTGTCTCATGTAGGATTTGAACTCAGGTCTTCCTGACTCCAAGTCTAATGTTCTAGTCATTGTACTGCCTAATTTATCTCTTAATAGCTAACATTTATATAGCACTTTAATCTACAGTGGGTTCCACAACAATCCAGGATATATGATCCCTTTTTTATATCACACAGAGACTAAGTATTTTATTTATTTAAAGGTCTAGGGTCAGTATCTTAACTCTATGCCTCTCTTATGCAGACTACCTCAACTAATGGGCAAAGGATGTTGATCATATTTAATCTGATCTCTTTAAATCAGGTTTATAGCATTTTTTGGAATATGAGTAATGAAAAATAAAGAAAAGTCACTGTATATGTGAGGCTAAGGACATTTTATTCATTTTTGTTCCTGTATAAGTTAGGGACAATGGGGACCTCTTAAAACTGGAAATTTTGGATACCTCAGACTCCCTTATTTGGTTAAGCCCTGTATAGTTTTAAGTGTCTATCATAGCACCCCCAGTAAATTTTTAATCAAATAAAATTTATAACACCGATGATCATACAGCTTACATGGAAGTTCTCACTGGGAAAACAAAGGGAAAAAAGGAATATCCTTAAAAATGCCATCACAGAACCATCCACTATGAGTTTTTGTATTTTTATTAAAACCCTGATAAGCTAGTAAAGAACTAGTTGCCATTCATTAGTAAGGGGTCTTTGACAATGAACCCATTCTCAATTGCTGTCTCCCAAAGTTTCTGCTTTAATGGGGGGAAACAAGTGAACACAGGGAATTGATTATCCTGAGGCATGAAAAATTAGTGGCTCTAGCTTCTTTTGAAAATGGGAAGGGGTATTAAATTGCTTATTTTTTGTTTGTAGAAAGGGAAGTAGATTAGAGATAGGGGTAAAAAATGAACCCTTAGTTTTGCTGGAGAGGTTATAATAAAGGCAGAAACTAGATTTATAATGGAAGTTAGCTTGAAATGTTTACCAGGGATGCAAGTAGGGCCAGTGTATTTTCCTTTTTATATGCTCATGGGACCCTCCCCCCCCCCCATTGTTGATTTCTTTCACAGTATTACATATCTTCTGCATCCAAATAACTCCCTTTGGAGTTTCTGAAAGACCTGTGGAACTATACCATAAGTCATGTATGTTTTCCTAAATAAACCCTGCTGAATGGATAGCTTAGCCTTGTAATATGAAAAGCCCTGGAAATGAATGCATGATCTCCAAGGTCCCTTCAAGCTCTAAATCATATGGTCCTATGAACTGCAGTTGTAAATATTGTTTGGGTATGATCAAAATCCCTGTAAAAATAACCATTCATTTTAGATAATTATGGCTTTAAAATGACATAATTACATGTTTTCCCTGAGGGTCACCTGGCTTTGTATGGTGTACTTAATTGATCTAACAGTTCTTCTGGAGAAGGATACATGACAAAATTAAGAACTCTAGCTTTAGACATTCAAAGCAGTGACATGCAGAGGTTGTGGAGATAACCCATTCATTTATAGTCATTATATTTTTGTGGTTAAAGGAATTTAAAAGAGAAGAAAAGTGTTACATTTCTTAGTGCTGGGGTTTATTGAGTATATTCTTTCCCTTCTAGATAAACACAAATCCAGTGCTTCTGAAGGGACTGGGGAAGAAGGAGGCGGGGACTGGTTAGAAGGGGGAGACAATAGTAAAGTCTGTGGGATGAAGAGAATCATGGCCTATTCCAAAAATGAATTAGAAGGCTGTTTTTTTTCCTACTTGACTTGAAAAATGCTTTAGCTGGCCATGCACTATGTTGATCCTTGTTAATCTAGACACTAGTATGTTGTTGTTGTTCCTCCTCTGTTCTCAAAGAGAATCAATGACATCAGGAGGGTGATGTCTTGACTTGCAAGTGAATTGGATTTGAGTGAGGCAGAGCTGTGCAGTCATCAGTCTTATTCTCTCCTCCAGAGTCATTGGAGTGCAGTGGCAAGACATAGGTCAAGATGATTGGCAATGGCCTGTTTTTTAAAAGTAATAAACCTTTTTATTTATAGTTTTGAGTTCCAATTTTTATCCCTTGTTCCCTCCCTCCCCTCTCCCTTCCCTGAGGTGATAAGCAATGAGATATAGGTCATATATGTACAATTATATAAAACATTATAATATTAATCATTTTGTATAAGAAAACTTGAATAAAAGGGAAAAATGAAAGAAAGTAAAAAATAGCACGCCTCAGCCTGTGTTCCATCAATATCAGTTTTTTTCTTTGTAGATGAATAGTATGTTTCATCAATAGTCCTTTGGGATTGTCTTGGATTATTGTATTGTTGAGAATAGTTAAGTCTTTCACAGTTCTTCATCAAACAATATTGCTGTCTCTGTGCAATATTGTGTCTCTGTGTCTCTTCACTCTGCTCACTTCACTATACATCAGTTCATAAAAGTCTTTCCAGACCTTTCTGAAATCATCCTGCTTGTCATTTCTTATAGCACAATAATATTCCATCACCATCATAAACCACAGCTTGTTCAGCCATTCCCCAATTGATGGGTATTGTGAGATTTAAAATTGGATACTAGAGCATTAACCTCCCCTTTCTAACCTTCCCCTTCTTTATCTCCCAGACTAGTAAATGGAAGAAGCCTCTGGTCTCTAGTTAGAGCTTTTATTGTTTGGTAGTTACAAGGTGATGTTGATTAGAGGGATAGGAAAGTAGAGATACAAAACAAATAGTCTTAAGTCTAAGCTTAGTATATATTCCGTATAAAACTCACCAAAAGCCCAAGGTCACCTTTGGGGGGGAGAGCCGTGTCAGGCACGTGCTGCTACGGCGAGCCGGGCCAAGTCGAACTCCAGTCAGTGCCAGTCATCGGACCAGGAGAGCAGGAAAAAGATCTCACTTCCATTCTCTCCATGCCTTTTAAGCTCGCACCCCAGAAGTGGAGTGCTTAGCAGTCGGGCTGGCGTGCATAGCCCATGCACGGCCATCAGTCTCCTCCCCGAAAGGGTGGTCCTTCAAAAACTGGCATCTTTCTGTATTCACTAATCGACTGTTAAAAACTTTTTACCACAGTATTCCTTTGATTTCCAATTCTTAGCTACCAGAAAAGGAGCTGATATAAATATTTTTGTACAAATAGGTCTTTTTCTCTTTCTGGGACTATCTTTGGGATATAAACCTAGCAGTGGTATTGCTGGATCATAGCCTTTGACATACCTCTCAGTCACTTTCTCCAGTGCCAAATAAAAGACCATTTTAATTCTATTTGGACTGTGTGCAAGAATATAATTCTTCACAGAAGAATACCTAAGGACCTCCACCTACTTCCCTCCATGGCAAAGACTTCACTTCTGGGGAGGGGATGGCTTAGAAACATCTTCCTCCCAGAACAGAAGAAAGGCATGGATGGGGTGACCACCTGAAAATGGAAAGTTCCTTTTGGGGGTGAGGTGGGAAACTTGGATGCTTGTAATTCCTGAGAGTCAAGGGGGATTATTTTTTTGGGAATGATGGTCCTGAGTTAACTCTGCTTCCTAGCTCTGTCAAGTAGTAGCCACACCTAAGTGACTTTCCTGTTATAAAATTTTATCCTCCCTTACTTCTTAGGTGTGTCTGTCCTAATATCTAGTTGACCAGTTTAAAATTTAATAGTCCTTTAATTCCTTGATATGTCTGCCCTGTTATCTGCTTATCCTAAACTCCATGTAAATAGAAATATGTGCTGTGCTTAATATTTCTGGAGTGAAGGGCCACTTGCTATGGACATAGTAAGCACGGTTTATATAATAAGCACCAAATAAATGTTGCATGACACTGAATGGTCAGAAGGAGTTGGTTTCAAAGTTTTTTCATTTTGAGGCTGGACATAGAAAAGGACTTTGTCTCAAGACGAATTCTATTGATTTTATTTTCATTGTTATAAAACTAGATTGTTTTTTTTTAGGTTTCAATAATAGGCTTTAATACATTCTATTGCCAATCATAGGCCAAAGGTTTAGCTGCTCCCCTATGTGGGCCTTGAGTAAGAAAGATTCCCCACAGACTTAAAATCTTGTGTTTTACCAATTTCATAAATCCCCAATTTTTACATAGTATTCAACTGACTACATATATTTTCCTTGTATATAAAAATCATGCTGCCCCAAACCATACATTCCACAAGGACAACTCATGAAAAGGTAAAATAAAACAGGGCTCAGGGCTGACCTTGTGGAAGACCACTTGTTTTTACTCCCACAGGCTAATAGTAATTCACTGAAATAACCACTCTCCAGATACAACTCTCCAGTCAATTGTGCAAATAGCGTAATAGTTGTGTGGTCTCAATGAGACCATCCTCTCTGCCTTTATTGATGAGTATAATCCTTCATAGCTATAAGTTACTGGACAGCCAGTTAATCTTTAAAGATATGGCTTCTTTGATTGCATGGTATAACATTACTCTGGTAAGTACCATTTTCTAAAGGGCTTCTGGAGTAATTTAAAAAGCCATAAATTGCCTTCCATTGCTAGGAAAGGGCATGCGTCTATTTAAGTGTCTAAGCATCTTCAGAAGGCTATTTGTGATTGAGGCATTTTCAGACTCAATCTAGCCACATAATAAGGAAAACCCTCTTTAGGCATTTGAGTATCTTATCACTGTAGTTTTGGGGCACATAGACAAAGATAAAAGATACACTGAAGAGTGAAATGTATTTTTCCCTGAGAGGTAGAATAGGGAGTATGAGTGTTATAGGACTAAGAAAGGAAATAATGACCAGGATTTCAGGTGTTCTTGAACTAAGTATTGGCTGAGCACAAACTGAAAGACTTGTCATCTTCTGAGAATGTGAAAAAATGAAAAAATAATTGTCCATGCAACCCTGTATTGCTAATTTGAATTTTATCAGTGTACTGTGAAGAGTTGGAACTTAATACATGTTTGATTAATTAGATTAAATTGAACAATGTAAGTTATCCTGTCATGGAATTGGAAATGAAAATGACTAGTCATATCATTGTATTCATATTTCAGGTGCCTTGTTTCAGGTTTTATGTGAGATATAGACCACACATGACAAATATACACACCACACACGTACATATACACACACATGTTGCACACATGCATGTAGCATATAAACGAGTGCGTGCAGAAGCGTGGTGTTATGGACAGACTCTTATGATCCTGGAAGTCAGGAAAAACTAGGATTAAAATGTGCTTCTGATGTAATAGCTGCATGATTTTGGGCAAGTCACTTAACTAGTCACTACACCAGAAATCTCTCTAAGATGATACATTGTGTAAGAGTTGTTAATTTATATTGGTAGAAGGATTGTTCCTTCTTGTGAATTTCCTATATCAATGAATTCACAGGACCATACCATACCAAAAACATCTGTACTTGTGTCTCCTGGTGTGGAACTCCTAAAAATGAAAACCTACAATTCTATAGGAACATAGAGGATTGCACAGTTGTCTGGCGTCACTGAGAGATTAAATGTCTTGCCCATGGTCATGGAGATAATATGTACCAGAGGCAGGAAGTGAAACCAGATCTTGATAACTTCAAGACTGGCTCTCTATCCATTACATTATCCATATATACACATGTATGCATACATACACATACATACAAACATGGTATTTGCAGTTACAAAATTCTAAGGAACAATATTTTCCATGTCATATATGTTGCATACATACAAACAAACATATATCATAAGAAGGTCCAGAGAAAGGGAATACCAAACTATATGAAATGAATCCTTGAAGTCATAATTGTGTTTGCTCCGGAATATCTGGACAAGACACTTACCTTCTATATACTTCAGGCTATTTCCTGGGACTTCTTATATGACTTTGGACAAAACATTTAACCTCTCTTTGCCTTAGTTTCCAGATCTGTAAAATAATTATTGTAGTAAATGTCCTTTAAGGTCACTTTCAGGTACTCACACACACACACAAACACACACACAGACATGCGCATACAAACACACAAAGTATATAAAAGATTGTAGCATAGTAGATACAGAACCGTTCTCAGAGTCATAAAGATGTGTTCAGATTCAGCCTCTGTCACTTAATAGCTGTGTGATCACGATGAATTATGCCTGCTCATTGCAGTGATTTGAATGAAAGCTCTTTTTTTGGTGAGATTTGAAAAGTGGCAACTTATAGGTTCTCTCACCCACATATCAGCTTCTATATTTGGTAACAAAGGCCTGTCTAAATGAGAGATGATGTTAAATCAGCAGCCTGAACTAGGAAAGAGAAAAGGAAGCATGACATGTGCAGTTATAAAATTCAAAGAAAATGTTTATAAAACATATGCTTTCATATGAGAGTTCATAGAAAAGAAAAAAACCACAGAAATTATGAAATAAATCATGGTATCTATAATTTAGTCAACTCTATAACAGTTATGCAAGGCGCTTAACCTTAATATTCTTCTGGCTATCTTCTGGGCCTTACTACCTATCTTGGGTAGGTCATTCATAACCTGTCTGTGCCTCAGTTCCCATCTCTAAAATGAAAAGTTTACAGTAGGTTTCCTCTAAGGTCACTTCCAGTTCTAAATCTATGCTTTTGTCATCTTTGGACTTATCTATTAAGTCACAGACAATTTAGGATATGGATTGATAGAGGAAGTTCTCACACTGGAAGTCCCTGACACTGATAAAATCACAGAATAGTTTTTGAATACAAGTACAATACACATAGGCAAAAATACATGTATTCATATATGAGTACTTATTGTATGTATATATGTGTGTGTATGTTCCCAAGAGCAATTCAAAGCACCCTTACTTCTATTTAATTCTGACCCCACCTAATATCCATTTGTGAGATACACACTCACTTACACATATGTGAATGCACACACATACATATATACACACACATCTATCTCTATCTCTATCTCTATCTCTATCTCTATCTCTATCTCTATCTCTATCTCTATCTCTATCTCTATCTCTATCTCTATCTCTATCTCTATCTCTGTATGTTACTTATGGACAAACTCTATGAAGTACTCATCTAATTACATATAGCAGTCTGGACAATAGACATCCTTACTCTACTTTTTTTTTCCAGTGTAGTTAGTTGTTTGGGCAAAACTCCTTTGATTCATTAAGTATTTTATCCTAGAAGCTCTATAGTGTTCCACGGCTTGGTGCAACCAACAAAATGTCATCCAGAAACAGGAACATCTGGAAGACCTTACCATCCATAGGGGATTCCTATTCTACTTGGAATCTGAGCTGGAACTTCTTCAGGACAGTGGTAAATTCCTTTGGCAAGCATATGTCTGCCTCCCTTTTATTCCTTGCCTGATATTAATGATCATGACTTTCACCCTGAAAGAAAATACCACTTTTTTTTGGGGGGGGGGCAGGACAATGAGGGTTAAGCGCCTTGCCCAGAGTCACACAGCTAGTAAGTGTCAAGTCTCTGAGGCCATATTTGAACTCAGGTCCTCCTTAATCCAGGACCAGTGCTTTATCCCCTGTGCCTCCTAGCTGCCCTGCCCACCTTCTTTTAATACCAGCGTTCTCATGGTGGTGTTCTATGGCTGCGCATTATGGAAAATGATAACATTTAAAACTCCAAAAAAGTCTATTACTGTGTACAACATATGTAATAGAGAGATATTTTGTGAATGTAAACAGGTTGCAACATATTACAAACCAGGAATTATGAAGGAGAATTGCAGTGAAGAATATCTTCAAAGGAATGTATGAACAAAAAAATATGATGAGTTATTCTTATTATGTGAGGGATAGATAACCAGTGAACAGCTCCTGTGCTCCATGGCAGTCATTCCTGCCCTCAAGGACTCCCTGGAATGAACTTATAGGAGGACATATACAAAAGTCACATAGGATAAGCCAGCATGGGTGGGTTGAAATCCACATAAGTTAGAGGGATAGCTATACCAGGAAGATCATAGATCTATTGGACAATTTCAATATTTGAGTGTAGACACACACTCAGAATTATTCACTTTCATATGATGCTTTTAGGGTTTGCCAAATGTTTTGTATATATTATTCTATCAATACTCCTAAATTATATCAGTTTTATAGATGAGAGAATAGAGGTTCAAGAGGTCAGGTTACTTGCCTAAGGCCATACAGAGGTAGTTGGTGGAAGAGCTGGAATTAAAGGCTAGATCTTTCAAACTAAATTCAATTCTAATTCTCCTATATTTGTTTATATATTTATATATTTGTAAAAATCACTCTCACACACATATATATCTATTATATTATATTATAGGGACATATAAAATATTTTTGTCCTACTAGGTAGTCTATCAAGGAAAGAATGTACTATCATTTTATGTGAACATTTAACGATTTAGTTGTTTTTCAGTTGTTTCAGTCTGACTCTTTATGACCCCATTGTCATTTCCTTCTCCAGTTCATTTTATATATGAGGAGACTGAGGCAAACAGAAATAAGTGAATTGCCCAGGGTTACACAGCTAGTAAATGTCTGAGGCCAGATTTGAACTCAGGAAGATGAGTCTTTCTGACTCTAGGTCTGGCACTCTATCCACTGCATCACCTAGTTGCCCCTTACTGAATAGTAGATAGTAAACCTGTATAGTTCAGGGGCACAGGTTCACTAAAGCAACCTACATTTAACTAAAGTTAGATAAGGAATGTTTCAAAGGTAGCATCAACCTGATTTTCTGATATATGGAAAAGATTGTATGTTAGTACTAAGTGACCCTCTTAGACATAAAGTGGGAAGATTTTATTTCCATTCATATGGGAAAGTTTTATTGCTAAGGAAAAAACAGAACTCATTCCCCAAGGAACTTAGTGTCATCCATCTTCTTATGACAGTTTGTCCATTGATAACCAGTTTATAGTTACAGATTTCCAAACAACTGTGTTCACTTCTTGGGTTCCATCATTAGCCCATTTAAGAAGTGGTCTAATGCATAATCTTCCCCTAACTAAAATCCATATATAACATGCTTGGCGTAAAGAGATTAGAAAAACCATGATTCTTTAATCAAAACAACTAATTTATTGGATTATGAAGAAGCTGGGCCCTTGAATACACTCATATCAGAAAAAAAGACATTGTTGAATTACATAAGAGAAATAGAAGACCATATATTTCTTGTATCTTATCACTTAATAAGTTTAAAAGATTATGGAAAGCAGAGTAATGGGAGAACCTGATATTTGTCTTTGAAATTCATGAGAATCTTTTGGACAGTTCATCTAAATCACTTTAAAACACCTAAGAACCTGGTCTTATAATGCAAACAGAACCACTTTTATAAATCAGACCATGGAGCCCATTCTTTAAAAAATACATGACATGACTAGAGGCCAAAGGTTCTTCCATTTCATTATCTAACAATGACAGTAACTTAATTTAAGTGTATGATAACACAAGCCAGCTATCCATAGAAGCAAAAATTTTATAGTAACCTTAACTGGAATGCTGATATGAATTTCCCAAGAAGCCATCGCAGGGATTCAGTTTGCCAAACAGTTGGCCTTAATCTTTAATGTTGGCAGTAGGGGGCAGATGGGTATATTAGCATGGCTTGACTTCTTATAAATAGTATTTAATACATCACATTCAGTTCAAGTTAGGCTAAGTGTCTTACGTGAAAGAGCTGCCGAATTTGGGGAATAGCATACACTTTTTTTTTCTTCTTGAAAGGCAAGACACGGTGTTTGCATTCCCATGATGGGAGTTAATAGGGTTTGTATATCAATGAAGTATGAAGGCAAAACCTTGAACATGCTTCCTTAGGGAATGGTATGGTTTCTTGACATAAATTCAAACTACAATAAGGAGAAACCTATTAAAAAGAAAATTTCTCCATTAAACACGGGCTTCATTAACTTCATTTAGTACGTTGCCTCAGTATCATGGGTTTTAATTTGCTCTCTGAATATGCAGGTTCAAAGACTTGTTATTAGTGGATGAGGAGTACGCACACCTGGACCATGGACCTTGCTCTGTCCTTTATTGTTGAAATACTGCCTTGGCTAGCATAGAAAGATCAGAGTGTTTGATTTCCTTCTCTTCAGCAAAAAAGCATTCCATCACATTTATATACCACAACTTGTTTATCCATTCTCCAATTTATGGCTGCCTCCTCAAATACCCCTTTGTTGCCCTCCCTTCAAAAGAGCTATAAATATTTTTGTACATCCTGAGAGTTTGTTTGCTTAGGACTAAACCATTTTTTCATCTTTTTTTCCTCTAATTACCCTTCTACCTTTCCCTCCTATTTCCCCATAGAATGACACTTATTTTTGCACCCAATTCTTTATGCATGTGTATATTTGTCTTTCTTTTGACCAGTTTAGATGACAGTGATGTTCAAGTGTCAACTATTCCCGCTCCTTTCCTTCCTTCTTGTTTGTATAGATGTCTACTTGTGCACCTTTATTGCATGAGATTATTTTCATAATGTTTCTTTCCTTCCCCTATCCTACCATCAATGTATTCCACTTTACCTCTTTCCATTCTTTTCTTAACATCACCAAGTCATAACAGATCCACTCCCAAGCCTTGTGTAATTGGACCCCCTATGAACTCTGTTGATGATAGGGTTCAAAGGGGATTCATGTATCAAGCAGATTACACTTGTTCAGTCATATATCATTGTTCCTTCTTATTTACCTCTTTATTTTTCTCTTCACTCTTGTCTTTGAACTTCAAAGTTGCTTCACAGCTCTGGCCTTTTCATCCACATTGCTTGGAAGTACATTATTTAATTTCAAGTCCACTTTTCCCCTCTGTAGAATTATGCTCAATTTTCCCTGAGTAATTTATTCTCTTTTTTGGCTTAAAGACATTTACATTTATTGAGTGGCAGCATAATTTAGTGAATAGAGAAACATCCAAGAAGACCTGGTGTCAGATCTCACCTCTGACAATTATTGGCTATGTGACCCTAAGCAATCCACTTAAATTCTTTTTTTTTAATCATAAAAGTATTTTGTTATTTTCCAGTTACATGTAAATATACTTTTCAACATTTATTTTCATAATATTTTTAGTTCCAAATTTTTCTCCCTCCTTCCCCTCCCTCCTCCCATCCCCAAGAGAGAAAGCAATCTGGTATAGGTTATATATGTACAATCACATTAAACATATTTCTACATTAGTCATGTTGAGAAAGAAGAATCAGAACACAAGGAAAAACCTTTAAAAAGAAAAAAAACAACCAAAAAGTAGAAACAGTATGGTTCAATCTATATTCGGAATCCACAGTTCTTTTTTCTGGATGTGGAGAACATTTTCCATCATGAGTTCTTTGGAATTGTCTTGCTTGGATCATTGCACTGCTGTGAAGAGCCAAGTCTATCACAGTTAATCATCATACAATGTTGCTGTTACTGTGTACAATGTTCTTCTGGTTCTGTTCACTTCACTCAACATAAGTCCACTTAAGTCTTTCCAGGTTTTCTGAAATCTGCCTACTCATCATTTCTTACAGCACAATAGTATTCCATTACATTCATATACCATAACTTGTTCAGCCATTCCCCAATTGATGGACATTGCCTCGATTTCCAATTCTTTGCCATCACAAAGAGAGCTGCTATAAATATTTTTGTACATGTAGGTCCTTTTCCCTTTTCTATGATCTTTGGGATACAGATCTAGTAGTGGTATTACTGGGTCCAAGGGTATGCACAGTCCCATAGCCCTTTGGGCATAGTTCCAAATTTCTCTCCAGAATGGCTGGATCAGTTCATAACTCCACCAATAATGCATCAATGCTCCAATTTTCCCCACAGCTTCTCTAACATTTATTATTTTCATTTTTTGTCATATTGGCCAATCTGATAGGTGTGAGCTGGTATCTCAGAGTTGTTTTAATTTGCATTTCTCTAATCAATAGTGATTTAGAGCATTTTTTCAAATGGCAATTGATAGCTTTGATTTCTTCATCTGAAAACTGCCTCTTCATATCCTTTGACCATTTCTAAATTGGGGAATGACTTGCATTCTTATAAATTTGATTTAGTTGTCTATATATTTTAGAAATGAGACCTTTATCAGAAACACTGGCTGTAAAAATTGTTTCTCAGCTTTCTGCTTCTCTTCTAATTTTGGATACATTACTTCTGTTTGTACAAAACCTTTTTAATTTAATGCAATCAAAATAATCCATTTTGCATTTTACAATATTTTCTATCTCTCATTTGGTCATAAATTGCTCTCCTCTCCATAGATCTGAGAGGTAAACTATTCCTACCTCTCTTAATTTACCTATGGTATCATCCTTTATGTCTAAATCATGTACCCATTTTTACTTTATTTTGGTACATGGTGTAAGATGTTAGTCAATGCCTAGTTTCTGCCATAGTCTCTTCCAGTTTTTCCAGCAGTTTTTATAAAAAACTGAGTTCCTATCACAGAAGCGGGAGTCTTTGGGTTTACCAAACAGTATGAGTAATTTATTCTTGGCTGAAAACTCATATCCTTTGCCTTCTGGAATATCACACTGCAAGTTTCTCCCTCTTTTATAGTTGTGTTTGCTATGTTGTGTGTGATCCTGACTGTGGCTCCTTGATATTTGAATTTTTTCTTTCTAACTGCTTTCAGTATTCTTTGACTTAGCAGGTCTGGATTTTGGCTCTGCTTTTCCTGGCCTTTTCATTATGAGGTTTCTTTCAGGAGGAGACCTGTGAATTCTTTCTATTTTCATTTTGTTCTCTAGTCATAAGAAATCTAGGCAATTTTCTTTTAAGATTTCTTGAAATATTATTTCTAGGATCATTTTTTTGTTCATGGCATTCAGAAAGTCAAATTATTCTTAAATTTTTCTCCTTGATCTATTTTCCAGGTCAGTTGTTTTTGCTATGAGATATCTTATGTTTTCCTCAATATTTTTTGACTTTGCTTTAATATTTCTTGTTACCTCATAAAGTCATCAACTTCTATTTGGTCCATTCTGATTTTTCAGAGGGGGCTTCCAAGTGGCTCCATGGATAGAGTATTGGGCCTGGAGTCAGGAAGACTCATCTTCCTGTGTTTACATCTGGCCTCAGACACTAGCTGGGTGAAGCTGGGCAAGTCACTTACCCATGTATACCTCAGTTTCCTCATCTGTAAAATGAGCTGAAGAAGGAAATGGTAAACTTTGGTATTTTTCCGAGAATACCTCAAATGGGGTCACACAGAGTCAGAAAGGACTAAACAACAAAAAGGAGGAATAAGCATGCCCCAAGAGGAGGGTTTGTTTGGATAGGGGAGGAAACAAATGTCAGGAGGAGGCCATTGCTAGTCATTGAGGTAGGGGTAGAAGTGTGTCCTGAGAAAGTTCTCCCTGCATCTTTTAAATTTTCCACACCAGGGGAAAATGCTGATGTCACCTTCTTAATTAAGGCTTTCATTATTATTGCCACATTATTTTCTTGTTCCTCATTGCTTTCTTGACTTTAACAATAGCCTGATATCCAGTATCATCTACAAATTCCTTCTCATTAAGCCTTCTCATATCAATATGTATAAGTAGTTTGACTAATTTGACTGAATTAATAAGGAATCTATTTATGCCTGAGAATATAGCTTGCCTAAGTGGAAACCAGATATAAATATTGCTTTTTCTCTTGTCAACCACAGAGATGACCATCTTATCTACCACATCTCATTCCACAACCTAATCACATTAAATAAAGCTTGCAATCTAGCAGTTATCTATTAATTTTTAACTTAACTCTATGATTCAACTCAATTGACAAATATTTATTGACCCTGTAATATATGCCCAGGGGAAGAGGGGGGACACAAAGGAAGTGTGAAATTTCTACTCAAAAAACTTACACTTTACTTAGAGAAATAGTGATAACCAAAATTGAAGAACTAGATAACAAGAACCTGACTTCAAATCCAAATCACTGACCCTCTTTGTGCCACAACTTCCTCATCTATAAAATGAAGGAATTGGAACAGATGACCTCTGGGGTTCCTTCCAGTTTTAGCTCTATGTTACTATAAAAAAGTTAGCTTTTATTATATTCCTATGGTCCTGAAAAAGTATTATATCTAATCATGTGCTAAGTGTTGTGACTGTATTTGCAATGAGAATTAAGAGAAAGATGTATGGAGTTTGGAACAGGCACAGAAGACTTGAAAGAAATAGGACTGACCACATTTACTGTGTAATTTATTTGTTTGAGTGTTTACCAAGGACCACTTCTGATTATTTTCTGTACTCTCCTTAGCACAGTACCAGACCTTTAGGGAACACTGGGTGTTCCAAAAGTTTTAATAGCTTAAAGTGACTGTAAGACCTTTAGGATATCCTGTAAGGCAAAGAGGAGGTATATGAATGACATTATGGTACTACAACAACGACAACAACAACAACAGTAATAGTTATAATCAAAGTAACATGCATTTAGCACTATGTGGCTGTCACTATACTAAGTACTAATTTTAATTTTATTGTCACAAAACCCCTGGGAAATGGGCGTCATTATTATTCTAATTTTACTGGTTAGGAAACTGAGGCAAACAAGTGACATGCCAAGGTTCACACAGCTAGTAAGTATCTGAGGCTGGATTTGAAATTGGTTCTTTCTGACTGCAAACACAGTACTCTGTCCATTGTGCCACCTAACTGTTCCTGTAGTAGAAATAATACTGATTCTGGAGTCGTGATCTAGAGTTGAGTCTCAATTCTGTCACTTACTAGCTGTGCGACCATAAGAAAAGCATTTAACCTCTGTTAGCCTCATTTTTCTCATATATAAAATGGGGATAATAATACTTCTACCACTTATCTCAGTTGTTACATGAATCCAATGAGCCAGAGTATGCAAGAATATTTTGTAGACAATAAAACATTATGCAAATACAAGCACATATTTGATAGTTTTGACCTAAAGGAATCAAGGTGAGCAAAGGTGTGAACTCTGATCCACTTCTTTTGAAGAGGAGGAGTTGAAAGATTACTGCATCAAGTTCTCAGGGATGACATATGTATGTATGTATGTATACACACATATGTACATATACTTATGAGCTAGAACTAGATGTGTAAGAATATAAACACATTTATATATGCATATATACATACACATATATACATACTTAAACACACATATATGTTTCACAGGTTCTTTTATTTATTTGCCCTGCTAAAAAACTGGACACTAAAAGTCTGGAATAAGTCTGAATTCTCTTTTCCTTTCCACTCCAGTTCTCTTCTTGGTTAAAAACACCTGGAAAGAAAGTCAAAGGTCTTTTCAGCTTTATTTTTCCTGACTCCAGCCTTGTACTGGTCCTGAACTGTTAACTACCATGCTGAGATAGTATGAAATAAAACAGCCTCACCATGAAAAACTTTGAGAGATTCAACACCTCTTTATTTTCCTCTCTGTAGTGATCATTGTGGTCTACAATGATTTTTGAGGTTATAGGATAGGGAAAAAAGTTCTATTAAAGTCAACCTTATTGATCTTCTTGCAGGAGGGCTGATCACTATGGACATGAGCTGTAGATACCGACCTGCCTCTTACTGGCCAATGGGAGAGCTAGGTCAGGGAGTGGGGAAAAAAGGACTTATGATAAATCCATACATCAGGGATATCAGAAATTCAAACTGCTTGAAAATATGGATTTTTTCACAGCTCTCACTTTGTGATTTTTCAATCCTTTCATTGGATTTCAGCAACTTTAACATATAATTCTTTTTCATGACAAACTGTCCTGGGCACCTGCTCCTTTGCATGTGACATTCACTCTCTGGCCTCCCTGCCTTTTGTATAGGCAGTCCCTGGGGTGTGGAACTCATTCTCTTCTAACCTCTGTTTTTCAGAATCCTTATCTTCCTTCAAAGCACAGCTCAGGTGTCTCTACCTCCAAGAGACCTTTCCTGTTCTTTCTGGTTGTCGATTCTCTTTCTTAATGTTACTTTGTTATTGACTTCTACATTTTGTATAGGTATTCTTCCAGTAGAATGTAAACTCCTTGAAGGCAGGGACTATTTAATTTTGTCTTTGTCCATAGCCTTATTTTTTGTGGGAGGAGAAGGAGTAAAAGACCCATGATTTTATGGAGTGAGAACTCCTGGTGCAGAAAATTCCTTTACCTTGTAGATAGGCTTAGAGAATTATTTGGGAGCATTAAGAAGTTTAGTGACTTACCCAGGGTCACATAGCCAAAATATATCAGAAGAAAGATTTTAATCTCAGTCCTTGAGTTGGAGGTGCTCTATCCACTAAAACATAGGTATCAAAAATCCATCACAATACTCGCTACTGCCTAACCAGATTAGAATGTAATTGGGAAATATATAACAAAATAAAAAAAAATACATCAAAGCATAGATAACGTGTGATTTTTCTAACTAACTATATGGCTTTAGGGATCTTTATGTATGGTTTAGTGACCCTATTTCTATTTTACTTTGATACTACTGCAGTAAGCCATATTGCTTTGTTGTATTTTCCCATAATCTCTTCCACATAGTAGGTAGTTGATAAATATTTTTTGAATTAATTTAGAAAGAAACAGAAAGGAATGGAAAATAAATTCTAGATTATGCCAGTTGCCTTGTAGGCCATGGTCAACAGGAGCCTTGGTATTTAGTGAGTTCTCTGAGGTTGCTTTTTGCATTATGATATAATTTGATTTATCATAACCATGGCCTTGGTGAGTTTTGTGCTTGAAGAACTTTGATTAGTTTTCTACTTTTAAAAAATACATTCCTTTTTCTCTTCAAACTCCAAATTTGTTTTAGGTTGCTTCAGTTTTTGAATCGCCAACTTTTTTGGGGGGAAATAAAAGAACAGGATGATGTAAATTTGTAATATCTCTAACAGTAAAGCTTTGAGAAAATTAAATGATCACATAATGATGATTAAACACCCAGGTCTGCCTCCAATAAAGAAATGAGGTATGGCCTAATTATTGTAGTTTGCTAGTAAAAATCTATTCATTTATCATTTCACTGAACATTATGATCAGAGTTTTACAAAAAGAACATTTTTCAATCTATAATTTCTGTCCCTCATAAACCAAGGTTTCTCTTCAGTAGACATGAAAGATTTCACTGACATTAACAGGGGTGATCCCTTTGGCTTCCACAACATATCACCTGGGGAGTCTAATACCGATTTATATGCCCCAAGCCTCTGGAGCAATTGACCTGAAGATCTAAGCCTAAGCATCTATCAGTCATTTTCTCATTCTTTTTCTCACCTGGGATGAATCTTCCTTCATGTATAAATAGACTTTCCTATTGGTTGGGACACTAGTGAGAGCAACCAGTCTGAACCAGGAAGATTCGGATAGCCAATCAAGGTGGGATTTTCTGAATCAAATTGGAAATGAAATAGGTGTATCTGAAGAAGGAGAATGTGCTTTGAAGGCACAGGTGGAAGTAGGGCATCTATTTTGTTCAGTGTCTGCTTGCCTGCCGCTGTAGGGTTATTCTCAATTCTGTGTTCTCAAGGGCCTTAGCTAGTCTAGTTTGAAATGATTCAGTGATGTTTCCTTTTGTCCCTCCTGACAGGCTAGTCACCAGCCTAATAAATCCTGACAACAAGAAAAAGTTTCCCAATACAGTGAACTGCCAGTTATCTTAGAACTAATTATAAATTGTGGCTTATCCAGACTCTTCTTTCTTCCTCTTGCTGAGTGAATTTAGATCATTTCACACCATGAATTTCACCATTACCCACAAGTGTTTTACTTAACCCAAAACTTTAACATTCCTTTATGTGACCTAACATATAATTTTACGACTCCCTATATCTCACCTTTTGGGAACCTAATGTCAATCTCCAGTCACTCTGCTCCACTTTCTTGAAACTACTTCTTGGACTACTGCCTCTGCTCTGTCTTCACAGAATCACAGAATTTGAGAGTTAGAAGGGACCTCAGCCACCATCTAGTCTAACCATATAGGAAGGAATTATTGATAGAATGTAACCTACAAGAGTTAGTTAAACCTCTGACTTAAGACTTCCAAGGTTGGGGAAACCAGTGCTTCGAATTCAATCATTCTATGTTTGGCCAGCTCTAATTATTAGGAAGGTTTTCCCAACATGGAGCTTAAATTTACCTCTCTATAATTTTTTTTTTACTTCCTCCCCATCCACCATTGCTCTAGATGGCTTTGGGAACAGATAGAACAAGTCTTAGCCCTTTTCCACATTCAAATACTTGAACATGACCCTCCTGAATTTTCTTTTCTCTTGGTTAAACATGCATAATTTGTTTAAACGATTCTCATACATCATGATCTTAAGAATCTTTACATCCTGGATGTCTTTCTCTAGATATTCTCTAGCTTTTCAATGTGGTGATTAAACTGCAGTACCCAGAAATGAGTATGATACTTCTTTTCTCAAAATTGACACTAAAGTTAATAGTGATAATGAATAGCATTTATATAGTGCTTTAAGGTTTGCAAAGAACTTTACAAATATGTGTTATTTCATTTTATCTTCATGACAACACTGTAAGTTAGGTGTTATTATTATTCCTATGTTACAGATGAGGAAACTGAGGCACACAGAGGTTAAGTGACTTGCTTAGGGTTACACAGTAAATATCTGAGACCAGATTTGAATTCAGATCTTCCTGACTCCAAGTCCATGGCACCACCTAGGTATTAATAAATTCAGTTCTACACCAATCTCTACTCTTGACTCCCTTATCCCCATGTCATATTACTTTTAATCCCTTGCCAAACCCTCATCTTTATCTTCCTTTCCTGCATCTGCCTCCTCTGTACCTACTCACATGCTGCTGAACTGAGCAAAAGGAAGCCATATAGCTGTCCTGATTGGGTATACAATAAATTCATATTATCTAACTTCAGCTGGACTCTCACTGAAGCAAAGAAATCCTTTTATTCCTCCCTAATTAATTCCCTAATTCACTTTCCACAGAAGGTATTCCATACCTTTCCTGTCTTTAAGCCTCCCACACCTTCCCATTCCCTTTCTCAGCTAAGGAACTCATTTTTTACTTTACTGAGAAAGTTGCTTAGCTTTTCAATATGATCTCCCTCTCCTCCCCATCTCTTTATTTCAGAACTCCTTGACATCACCCTTCCCACCCTCACTTCCTTTCTGCCACTTTCTGATGATGAGATGGCTTTTCTCTTTGCCCAGGACAGCCCCCTTACATAGACACTTGATCTCACCCCCCTCTTATCTTCTCTAGCAGATTGCTCCTCATTCATCCCTCCTCTCTACTCTTCAACCTTTTTCTATCTACTGCCTCCTTTTCTACTGCCTTCAAATATGCTCATCTTTCTGTAGTTTAAAGAATAAAAAAAAACCCAATTCACTACATTCTACAATCTCTTCAATTGAACATTCTATCTCTACTCCCTTTCTTAAGCAAAATCTTTAAAAAACCCACTCCCTATTATACACTGCCTCATATTCCTCTCCTTTCACTCTTCAGTCTTTTGTGATCTGATTTTGAGATCAATGAAAACTATTCTTTCCAAGTTACCAATTATCTCTTAATTGCTAAATGTAATTAATGTTTTTTCCTCTTGTTCTTTAACCTGTCTCTGCTGCAGTTGAAACTGTTTAACCACTCTCCATGAGACTCTCTACAGGTTCTTCTGGCTCATAATCCATCATCTCCCAACTATGACCTCTCTCTCTCTCTCTCTCTCTCTCTCTCTCTCTCTCTCTCTCTCTCTCTCTCTCTCTCCCTCCATACCTCCCTCTCTCCCTCCCTTCCTCCCCCCTCTGATTTCATCCATTGCCATTCTGCTGAGCTTCAAGTTCACATTACAAATTGCCTATTGGAAACTTTAAGTTGAACATCCTGTGGACATCTCAAACTCAACATGTCTAGAACAGAATTCATTATCTTCTCCCTCACTCCACTTCTGCCCTACTCATTCTACTTCCAAACTTCCTAATTGCTATTGAAGGAACCATTATTCTTCCAGTTTCCTAATTTTATAACCTCAGGGTTATCCTCAACTCCTCACTCACTTTTCACTCCACACATCTACTCAGTTTCTAAACCTTGTCATTTCTACCTCTACAACATCCATCACATTCTTCTTTTTCTCTCTATGCAAAAAAGCTACTACCTTAATTCAGGCCCCTATTACAACACAACTAGATTATTGCAACAGTATCCTAATTGGTCTCTTCGTGTCTCCCCACTCTCTTCCATACTATACTGTCAAAGTAATTTTCCTTTAGAGCAGATATGGCCATGTAATTCTCTACCTCAACCAACTTCAGGGCTTTCCATTGCTCCCTGTTTAACTTCTCAAGTTCTTACACAACCTGGCCCTAATTTATCTTTCCAGACTCATTTGATATTACTCCCCCTACTACATTCTGGGATCCAGCTAAACTGGCCTTCTCTCTGTTTCTCACACAGGACATTCTATCTCTCATCTTTGTGCCTTGGCAATAGCCATTCAGTATCATTCTTTGAATTTGTATCTCCTTGGAATGGCATAGTTCTTAGCACACACTGGGAACTGGAATAAATGCTGGTAGAGTAATTGTTTCATTTTATTGCACCTCTCCAAAACAGTGGGGGTAGGGTGGGGAAAGGAACAAAATTTAAGCCACTTGCTACTTTAAGAAATGGTTGTCATATCTTCCTGTTGGCTTTGCCTCAGTTCCTAAAATGTTTGTCTCCAGAAAGTTTCTATTTTTAAAACAGCTGTGTGTGTGTGTGTGTGTGTGTGTGTGTGTGTGTGTGTGTGTGTGTATGATGATAGTGGAGTGTCCTTAGAGGATGAGGGCTGGATCAGGCAAAGAAGGAAATACTTTACTTACTTGTTAGGACCCAATGAACTTATTAAAGTGGTTACAATTTAAAAGAGATTATAGCTCTGCCCAATGCAGATGGTGGGAAGAGGGTTAGGGATAAGTATGATGGAGGAGGCTAAAAAGGGTTAACAGACAACTTAAGATCTGTACGGGCCAAATTTAGTATGGGGAGAGTTAATTGGGTGGCTTTCCAAAATATTGGGGTAAGAAAGGAGATTAACAGCCTCTTTTCAATAAACAAAACAGGTTTTATTAATGGAAACAAATCTATAACACAGGTGAAGTTAATAGAGCCAGGGACAATGAGAAAGGGGATAGAGAAAGCAAAAACTATGTCCCACTGTCTCCAGCTCAGCTAGTTCCAAAGAGCTAGCTTCACTTCAACAACATAAACTCACCACCACCTAGAATCCACAGCTCCAAGGAGCAGTGTTCCCTGGCCCAGTCTGCAGGTCCAGCACACCAGTGTCTCTCTCCCTCTCTCACTTGCACCCAAGTGAGTCCTCTCCTCCTTTCTCTCTCTCAGGAGCCCCCTTTCCCCCAGGAAAGAGGGCCATCCACACACACAGCCCCAAGCCAATTGGCTGGAAGCCCTGATTGACAGAACTAACAGGTAGCTCTACAGATACAAGCAGCCAGCTTCCAGACACTGAAGACCACCTGGCTTGTCCTCACCTGGTTTCTCGTCATGGCTGGGCTTCCCTACAGTATCTCTCCAGCAGAGGATGGTATTCCAATTCTCACAGATCTGACCTCTAACTAAGACCCAACCTCTAAAAGGGGCTAATAGATAACCTATCAACTGTTGCTAAAAGGGGTTAACAGCTAATGTAAGATCAATAGTACCTAAAAGGGTTAATAGAGAAACTAAGGTTTGTGTTCTTATCAACAGTACTCTAACTAAGAAGGTTCAAGTCCCTATCGACCAACACCATCAACAGAGACAGTAACTAGGTACCATTTATAGCCATTAATATTCCTAGATGACAGGATACCTAGAAACCAGATCTTAAGTAAAGTGATATAAAAATCAGAGACCCTCTGCTTCTGACAGGTTTAAGCATGTCTTTAGGAACATGCACAGAAAGGGTCAAATGTGTCCTTAGGTTCACCTTATGACAAGTAAACCCCCAAAACATACCTCCAAGGACAAAGGCACCCACTTAGGGGCTGTAAGGGGCTAAAATTCTAGCTATACTATCTAAAATCTAATGAGTGGTCACCAATAAATTATAAGCTTTAGCAAGAGTATTTAAGTGTTTAAGTATTTATTAAAGAGCATTAGGATCAGAGAGAAAGGTAAAAATCTAACTATTTCTAAGGGACCCCATCATCTGACCCACCATGGCGAGGTCAGGAACCAAAAGAGGAAAAACCCTCTGCCAGTGTCCACTTCTTACTTCATGTCCTCCTCCCAGAAATGGGAGTCTCCTCAAGTTGATTGGTAGCCTTGATAGACAGTAGTAGGCCTCTGTCAGTCACGGATGACCATGGATCAGCGCCTTGAAGAGCCACAGGCCACAGTGTGGCTGTGCTGGAGTGTCCTCTCCAGGGCTCTTGCCTGAGCAGATCAATATAGAAAACAAGCTGTTGCCCATGCAGCAGGTTTTCCCTCTCCGCGACATTGGTGGATTCAAAGGAGAGGCAGAGCCAATACAGTTTGGCACCAGTGCTGCCGCAGGAGTTGCCAGAGGGATGTAATGTCCAATATCCAACTGCCTAAGGGACTCCGACTCCTGATTTTTTCTCAGGGTTAACTCCTGAAGCCTTTCCCATATATGGGTATAGCTGCAAGGCAGAGGAGGTTTAAAATCAGGGTTCCTTTCCCTAGGCGAGTTGCTTGTCAAGGCTGATGAGCCCTACCTGCCCAAAGCAACTGGTTTTAAGGTGCCAGTGACTTGCCTTCGCCCCTTCTCCTAGATGGACAGTACCCACAAGCAAATGTCACTTCCTGACGCCAAGGACCTTGACCACATGGCTTGCCCTCAGATGTCTTCTCATGGCGGAGCTTTCCTAAAGTAGTTCTCCAGCAGGTGGCATCATTCCGGTCATTACAGGGTTTTCTTAGGACCCCAGGAAGTCCAAATTAGGATAAGACCTCCCATGTACCTCCTTAAGGAGGAGATTAAGATAATGAGGAAAAAAACTACTTTTCTTACTATAAATATAAACATTTTCATCTCCCAAACTGAGACACTTATCTCCTTGGTGTCTTCCTGTGGCCTCACAGTATTTTAATAAAACTTGGGAAACCAAGTCACTGAGTCTTGTAATTCTTTGGAATGCCTCATGATCAATTTGATCAATTAAATCCATCCCCACTACAAGTATAGATCATGGGTCTTTATTTGAGGAAGCCAGACCTGGATAGAATGCTTTAGTCGGGGGAGGGGGACAGGGCAGTAGAATATGCTTCAAGAAAAGAATTACCTTGGAAGAACAGTGAACAACTAAACTCAATAGTCATTTACAGAGTCTCTTATATGCAGGCACTGTTGTAATTGCTAGGGATACAGAGATGAAAAATGATGTAGTCCCTGATCCCAAGGAGCATGCCAACTTCAGTGACTCCTTATTGCCTCTAGGAACAAATATCAACTCTCTCTCTGGGATTTAAAGCTTTTTAGAACCTGATTCCTTCCTATTCTACCAGTTGTCTTCCATGTCACTGCTCTCCATCCACTGGCTTATTGCTATTGTTCCTCACTATGACAACACATCTCTTGTCTCCTGGCCTTTGTGCTGGCTTAGCCCCATGCATGCAACACATTGTAGAATTCCCTCTTTGAATCCCTGGCTTACTCCACAACTCAGTTTAACTTCAACCTTCTGAAAGGGGATTTACCTATATCCTCCAGTTGTAGTGCCCCTTCCCCTTGCAAAAACGACATTATATTCTTTTTGTAAATATTCAGTATATATTTGTCTTCACCCTATGGTCTTCTGGAACCAATCCTTGAGGCTTAAAGACATAACCCTTTTTTGATTCTTTCCACAGGTAACTCAGGTGACCTGGCCTGAAGCTGACTTTCTGTGGCCCCCAGATAATATTACTCATCATAGAACCAACCCAGAAGAACAAACCCCATAAATAATTCATTCATCAATAAGCATTTACTAATTACCTCCTATATGCCAAGTGCTGTGAGATAGTTCATGCCCTCAAGGAGTTTACGTTCTACATAAAAACACTGGTGAGTAAATGGGAAGAAAACCTGCATCAATCATGGGAGTGACACTCCCATTTTAAAGTGCCTATAATTTATAGTCCACTAAAACTGAACAATAAAGAACTGATGACTGAACAACAACAAAAAATTGTAGTTGGAGAGAAAAAAGTATGCTTCTATAGTAATAACTGACATTCACATAGGATTCATTTACCTATAAAGTACTTTACATAGACTTCTCCACAACCTTGTGAGGTAGGTAGAATGGGTATTATTACCTCTGATTGTTGACATATTGCAAGGAGACAGTCTTACCCTTAGATAACAATAGCTCTTCCCATTTTTGGTCCATCGGAGGGCTTGTAAAAACCCTAACAGTTTAGGGCTAGTTCATTCTAAAAACTCTGAAAACCCTAATTTCTTTTTTAAAACAATATTTTAGTTTTTCAAATTACATGTAAAAATAATTCAAAACTTTTTTTTCAAGGCAATTGGGGTTAAGTGACTTTCCCAGAATCTCCCTTTAAAGTACTATATAAATGCAGTTTACTATTAAAAAAAAGAAAGAAAGATGAGCAGGATGCTATCAGAAAAACCTGGAAAGACTTACATGAGCTGATGCAAAGTGAAATGCACTGTATACAAAATAACAGTAACATTGTAAGATGATCTACTGTGAATGACAATTATTTTCAGCAATGCAATGATCCAAGACAATTCTGAAGGATTTATGAAAAATGCAGTCCATCTACAGGGAAAGAACTGATGGTTCCTGAATACAGATGGAAGTATATTTTGTTGTTGTTATTCCTTTTTCTAAAGATTTTTTGTCTCCTATATTTTGCATGACTGCACATGTATAACTTATGTTGAATTGCTTGAGTTCTTAAGGGGGAGATAGGGAGGAAGGATGAGAATTTGGAACACAAAGGGTTTGTTTGTTTTGCGGGGCAATGAGGGTTAAGTGACTTGCCCAGGGTCACAGAGCTAGTAAGTGTCAAGTGTCTGAGGCCTGATTTCAACTCAGTTCCTCCTAAATACAGGGCCAGTGCTTTATCCACTGTGCCACCTAGCTGCCCCAAAGAACACAAAGCTTTAAAAATTGATGTTACACTTTCTTTTTACATGTAAAGTCGGGGGAAATTCCAGTAAATAAATAAACAAACAAATAAACAAATGAACAAATAATTAAATAAATAAGTGAACAAATGAACAATCAAGCAAATAAACAAATAAATAAATAACTTCATAAATGAATGAATGTAAAGTGAGTAAATAAATAAATAATTTAGGTGACTTTCCCAGGATCACATAGCTACTATCAAGTGTGGGAGGTCAGATTTTAACTTAGGCCCTCTTGACTCCAGGGTTAGTGCTCTATTCACTGGGCTACCTAACTGCCTCAACATCCATTGGAAAAAAAAAAAGACCCAATTTCTTAACCCAGGTACTGTGGCAAAGCCAATAGGAAGATATGTTTATGTGTGGGAAAATGAAGCTAGGGAGGCAAAATGATTTGCTCATGGTTACACACACAGCAAGTATCTGATGTAGGCTTTAAATCCAGGTCTTCCAATGCCTAGTATGCAGCAAGCACTTAATAAATGCTTGTAAAGTGATTCCGTGTCTACCATTCTATCCACCATGAGATACTGCCTCTCATATCAGCAGATGGTATGAGACTTCTGTGTCTCTCTTTTCCCCTCTAGCAAACTCCAGTACTATCCAGAATAGGTTCTTTAAGATTCATTGGATATTTTGTGTGTGGAATTGAGTGCACAGTTGGGCACAGCACTCCACAAACCTGATTTCCTTTCTAATTGCACAAGTGGCTTCAGGGATTCTCAGAATGTAGCTCAGTACTTTTTGTCCTCTGAAGTTCCACAATGTATTTTAGTCTGGGCCTTAAACACACTCTTTGAAAGTTGAATCAAGTGACTGGGTCTCATAGGGTTTTTACAATGGATAAGCACTCAAATGGAGCAAAGCTGGGGAGAGCTGCTGTAATCTTGGGGTGAGGCTGTCTCCCTGCAATCTTCCAATATTCAACTGGCTTCTGAGGTAATTCTGAGATATAATTTTTATGGAAGAATGCAGCAATAAGTAGAGAGAAAGAACACCCAAGGTGATCATTTGGAAGTAATTTCTAGGTCAGAGTAAAAGAACATGTGATTTGTTTTATATTATTCCAAACACCATATCAAGAAGGGGCTCAGGCTCCCTAGGAATTCTCTACATGGGGCATTTATTTAAAAAAGAAGACAATTCAATAAAATCTGGAAATGGTATTAAGTTTCTTTCCTCTCTTTACTTCATACATGTTTTGGAGTAAAATGAAGGAGACTTTCCAGTCAGATAATTTTATTTCATCAAATGCCATAATTTTCAGTTTCTGCAGATGATTTGCTGATTCAATATAATGTATATTTTAGGGACTAAAGTATGTACTTATATATTTTATTATATTCATTCTATTATGAACTCTGAAAATATTACCTTTTAAGACTGGTTAGCTAAAAAATGCTCTTTGTTCCTCATGGGCCACAGAATCATTGAAACTAGAAATGGAAAAGATCTCATGGGTCCTTTCTGTATTGGCTTGTGCTATTTTTTTTCTGTAATACAACTTTGATTGCATTTATTCATTCAATAAGGAAAACAAGTGTTGTTAGCCCTTAAACTTTATAAAAAGTTTATAAAGTTTTTTTGTTTTGTTGTTGTTGTTCAGTCATTTCATGTTGTGTCTGACCCTTCATTACCCCATGGACCATGGATCATGCCAGGGCTTCTATGCTCCACTTTCTCTCAAAGTTTCTCCAGGTGCATGCTCATTGCTTTCATAGTATTGATCCATTTCATCCTCTGCCATCCCCTTTTCCTTTTGCCTTTAATCTTTCCCAGCATCAGGGTTTTTTCTGATGAGTCCTGTCTTCTTATTATGGGTACAAATACTATCTCATTTGATTTTTACAACCCTGGAAGATAGGTGCTATTATCATTTCCCTTTTACTAATGATGAGGCAAATAGAAATTAAGTGACTTTGCCAGAGTCACACAGCCAATAAGACTCCAAGGTAGGATTTGGACTCAGGTTTTCTTAACTTTGGGTCCAACACTTCATCCACTGCACCTCCTGTATTTGTCACAAAGATAGGAATAGGCATTAGATCTTGTCTAACTTTTCATATCACAAAACACCTAACATGATGCGAAGAACACAAGAATCACTTAAATATTCGATGAATGAAATTGGCTTATATCAGAGCTCCTTAATGCTGAAATGGGTTCCACAAGATAGTTCCAAAAGAATCATGATGGAAAAGGCTCTCCAAATCCAAAAAAAAAAAAAAAAAGAACTGTGGAATATCGATGCAGATTGAATCATACTATTTCTTTTGTTTTGATTGCTATTGTTTTTCTTTTTTGAGGTTTTTCCATTTTGCTCTGATTCTTCTCTTATGACATGACTAATGCAGAAATATGTTTAATGTTATTGTACGTATATAACCTATATCAGATCACTTGCTGGATTGGGGAGGGGGAGGAGAGAGGGAAAAAATTTGAAACTAGAAATCTTATAAAAACAAATGTTGAAAACTATCTCTACATATAACTGGAAAATAATAAAATCCTTTTATAATTAAAAAAAGAATCTTCGTGTTGAAAAGGACCCCAAGGCCCAAATTGTTCAACTAGTATCTGGAAAAGAAACCTTCTTTCTGACTATCTCTAACAGTTATTCTTGAAGATTCTACTGAGTCTAAACACTACTGAGATAAACCCCACTATTCCTATTCCACTTTTGGGGAATCTTCATTGTTAAGAAGTTGTTTCTTAAGTGAAACTTAAGGCTGTATCTGCCACCTCCATATACAGGGTATCCCAAAAGTCTTAGTATGGTGCTAAGCTATTAAAGTTTTAAACTGCACTGAGAGATTTAGAACACTCTGTGTAAATTATTATTAATTTTACTTTTGGGGGGGCTCTGCAGGACAGTATAATCCCTTCAAACACTATGAAGACACATCCTCAGTATCTTCATATTTTCTCCAGCCTAAATATCCCATTTCTTTCAGTTGATCCTCTATGGATCCAAAAGGGAGGCTTCACTGAGCCTGCTGGACATGGAACTCATTGGGCTTTCATGGTCAATACTGGGTTATAGGTAGTGAATCATAGAAATTTTGTGCAGAGTTAATTCAGACTTGGCAAGATAGAGCCACATGGTAAAATTTCCATAGAACCACTAATATTCCTACTAGCTCCAGGAGTGCCTTTTCATTTGAATAGCAGAAAGTCCATCCATTAAGCAATACGCATGTGAGGTGACAGGGCAGCTGGATACCTCAGTGGATAGAGCACTGGGACTGGAATCAGGGAGACCTGAGTTTAAGTCTGCCTCAGACACTGTGTGACCTTGGGCAAATCACTTAACCCTGTTTGCCTCAGTTTCCTCATCTGTAAAATGATCTGGAGAAGGACATGGTAAACAACTCCAGTATTTTTGCCAAGAAAATCCCAAATTGGGTCACAAAAAGTTGGATACGACTAAACAAAAACAATGTGAGATGAAATCTTAGTCAAAATTAATATTACATATAAAATCCCAGATCAAAAACATATGCTGAACAGGATCAAAGGGAAGGGCTTACTCAGTTTAGCAGCTTTGGGCACTGTGCTTCGTTTTTACTCCTCTCCTGACTGACTGGCTAACCTTTTCGAGCTTTCAGGCCTCCCTATTCAGCTTGATAAATCACACCTGCTATTCCAGGTGGCAGCAGACTGGCTAGTTCTGCAATAACTGACATATATTCATTGCACACCTGTAGACTATGTCGCCACAGCTGGACTGTAGCATCAGAACATATGTAGGATTTTCACTAGCGGCAAACCCTTTACTCTGCTTGTCTTCACCTTCTATGGTAAGCTTAATGCTGTCCAGAGGGAAAGCCCAGAATGTTTTCTTGTGAAAGTCTATTTTTCTCTAAATAAAAATGTTCTAATATGACTAGATCAACTCTAAAACATTTGGCAATTTTTGTATGTGTATTTTGTATGAATGGTTTGAGAAAATATATCATATTTTTCAATGTAGTTAATATTACCAACCTGTAATACTTCAGATTGGGGCAGCTGGATAGCACAGTAGAGAGAGTGCTGGGTCTGAAGTCAGGAAGACTCATCTTCCTGGGTTCTCATCTGGCCTCAGTCACTTACTAGCTGTGTGACCCTGGGCAAATCACTTAACCCTGTTTGCCTCAGTTCCTCATATGTAAAATGAAATGGAGAAAAAATGGCAAACCATTCCATTATCTTTGCCAAGGAAACTCCAAATGGAGTCATGAAGAGTTGGATGTGACTGAACAACATTACGACAGATTATAGTCAAACTCATGTGCTTTTTTTTTTTTTGATGATTCACGAGTCAGAATATCTGCTCATCCAAGGTTCTCCACCTACAGTTTAATTTATGGAACTTGCCAGCAAACCTCAGCAGCCAAGTTTTGATTTATAAATCACTCTTTTAAAATGGCAGCTGTAGACAAACCATTTTCTTGTTTTGTAAGATAGAAAATGAATTTCCATATCCTTAACTGGGCTTACAAATCCTAAAATAGTTTTACAAGCCCTAAGAAGAGATTTACAAATCATGCCAATAAATCCCATATAAAAAGATTTGATTTACAAATCTAGACTTTGCACTTGGGTTTCCAAAAAGTGATTTACAAATTAAGGCCTCAGAGCACAATTGTCAGAGGGAGCACCAACAGTTAACTCTCCATGAAGATCTTCTCTTCACATCTTTAAGTCTCTGTGGTGATTTACAAGGCAAGGCCAAGATTGCTGTGGTTGATTTGCTCCTTTGGCTCTGATTTACTTATTATGACCCTCATAAAGAGCTATATACAAGATAGTTGGAATAGGATGGCAACCTGTCAGACCTAAGACAGCAAAACATTTATCTTTCTCAAAGCAAAAAAGGAGCATCTGGACAGCGAGTGCTCAAAGTGCTACATGAGTCAAAAGATGAGTGAAATATGGTAGGTGTTCAGTGCCTTCCTATTCAGCATCCAACCTTAAATCAGGTAGGATCTTATATAGCCTTAACTAACTTCTTTGTAAAACATGGCTTCTTTGGAGGGGGGATTTGATGGGGAAAGTATACTTTTTCTTTTTCTTCCCCTTATAGATTAAGATACTTGATCAGGAATGAAAGGGTTTCCCCTTTCATTAATAAAGGAATTATTAGTATTTAATCATACTATTTATATTTAATGATAAGAGGTAAAAGCTGTATAGGAGCAGCTAGGTGGTACAGTGGATAAAGTGCTGGGTCTGTAGTTAGGAAGACTCATCTTCATGAGTTCAAATCTGGCTTCAGACACTTACTGGCTGTGTGATCCTGGGCAAGTCACTTCACCCTGTTTGCCTCAGTTTCCTCATCTCTAAAATGAGCTGGAGAAGGAAATGGCAAACCACTCTGGTATCTATGCCAAAAAAATCCCAAATGGGGTCACAAGAGTTGGACATGACTGAAAACAACTGAAAAAAAAGTTTTAAAGGTACTATTTCCTTTATTTTGTGGAAGAGGGAGAGGGAATAAACATTTATTAAGCACATACTATGTGTCGGGCACCAGGCTAAGCACTTTACAAATACCTAATTTGATTCTCACAACAATCTTGTGAAGTAGGAGCTATTATTATCCCATTTCTACAGTTGAAGAAACTGAGGCAAACAGTGGTTATATGACTTGCCTAGGGTCATGCAGCTTAAAAAAATCCAAGGCTGGATTTGAACCCAGGTCTTCCAGATTTTAGGTTCAGTGCTTTACTGCTCTTTCTGAGATTCAGAAAGGTTGAATGATATGGTCATGCACCTTATGGACACCATTCTAAATTCCTTATATTTCAACTCACTTTCATTCTATCCTATTAATTCAACAAAATTTTCTTAAGCACTTACCATGTACAAGGCTCTGTGTTAAGTGCTAGAATTAAAAAGACAAAAATAAACATTATCTGTCCTCAAGAAGTTGACATATTATTTAGGATAGGGGACATACAACACATCCAGCAATAAATATAATGCAAAGTGACTGTTGGAAAAAGACAGCACATGAGCAACTGAGGTAATCAGGAGAGGCTTAATAGATGAGATGAGGTAGACCTCAGACAGTCAATCAACATTTATTAAGTACCAACTACGTATCTATACAAAGAAAGGCAAAAAACCTTTTGCTCTCAAGAAGCTTACAATCTAATAGGGATGACAACTACAAACAAACAAGCTACATACAGAATAAATAGGAACTAATTAACAAGAGGAAGGTACTAGAATTAATAAGGATCAGGAAAAGCTTCCTGTGCAAGGTGAGATTTTAACTAGGATTTGAAGAAAGTCAGAGATGCCAAGAGGCAGAGATGAAGAGGAAGAGTATTTCAGACATGGGAGACAGCTAGAAAAAGAAAATGTCCAGAATCAAGGGATAGAGTGTCTTGTTCGAAAACACTAAAGAGGCCAATACTAGTGGATTGAAGAGTAAAGTATACAAAAACTGGGTAGGCAGAAAAGGACTAGATTTTGAAGAACTTTGAATGCCAAATAGATTATTTTATATATGATCTTGGAAGAGATAGGAAGCCCCTGTGGAGTTTATTGAATGCTAGAGTAATATGGTTGGATGGACATGAGCTTTAGGAAAATTATTTTGGTGACTGAATGGAAAATGAACAGGAGCAGAAAGAGAGAACTGTGGTAGGCAGACCAGTCATCAGGCTACTGTAATAGTCTAGGTATGAGGAGATGAGGTTAGAGGAGAGAAGGGTGGCATATTTGAGAGATGTTGGAAAGGTGCAATTAATAGTCCTATGCAAGAGCAAAAGTGATAGTAAGAAGTTGAGGATGACATTTAGGTTGCAAGCCTGGGGGACTGTACACCTGACAATAATACAGAATTTAGGAAGGGGTAAGAGTTTGGGAGATTATAATAAGTTCAGTTTTGAAAATGTTGAGTTTCAGATGTCTATTAGACACTCAGTTTGAGATGCCTAAAGGCAGTTAGAAATGTGAGATTGAAAGTCAGCAGAGGGGGCAGCTAGGTGGCACAGTAGATAAAGCACCAGCCCTGGATTCAGGAGGACCTGAGTTGAAATCCAGCCTCAGACACTTGCCACTTACTTGCTGTGTGACCCTGGGCAAGTCACTTAAACCTCACTGCCCTGCAAAAAAACCCCATAGAAACAAAAAACAAATAAAAAAGTCAGCAGAGAGATTAAACCTGAACTAAACCTTGCAAGAAGGTGAAAATTATGAAAGGTGGTGATGGGAAGGCAATGCCTTCAAGGTATGGGGACATCCAGCCGTTGTAAGTGCACAGTGCTGGGAGATGGAGTTCAAGACATAGCTAATAGTTCAGTGTGGCAGGAATATGGAGTGTATGAAGATGGGAAACATGAAATAAAACTAGTAAAGGTTAAGTTGGAAACAGACTGTGGAAGAACTTAAATGTCAGGCTGAGGAGTTTGTATTTTATCTTAGAAGTAATAAGAAATGCCACCTAGCTGCCTAAGTGATGATGGATCTTAGTGGAATAGAATGATCTCATGAAGAAAGAGGCTTTAAAGGAGAAGATAACATGTCAGAGGCTTCCCTCTCCCTCCTTCCCTCAGTTTTTAGTTTATTCCAACTCTGCCTATAGACACAGCATGTCATACTGGGTAGAAAGCTGAACTGTAAGACCTGTGTTCATGTTCAGCCTCTGGCTATGTAACTCTGGGAAAGTCATTCAACCTCTCTGTCCTCTAGGCAACTTTGGAAGCTGACAAGTTGTAGAGAAAGCATCATTAGTAGAAGGAATTTTCATACCTGATTGTTGTCTAGAATGGTGTAGCGTCCATCTAATTCAATCTAATTCCAACAGGGCATCTATGGGATGGGAGTTTCTTAGGGAACAGAGGCATGCCTGGCTCCCTGGTTGGGGAAGGGCCTGGTAAAACCATCAACATCAGGTTAGAGAATGAGACAACTCCAACTTCTCTGTTCTCTGCTTACTTTTGACATAGTGCACCTTCTTATTTAAAATTTTTGGCATATGAGAGGCACCTCTACATAATTGATGACTTTCTGGAAATATGCAGAGCTCATTTTTGCCAAGAACAGGAGACTCATTTGGGGAGATGGTCAGATTAGAAATTCAGTTTCAGTTCCAAATGCCTTTCAACCTGCAACCTTCTGTCATCTTGGAAAAAGGGAGTCCAAGCCTAGTCAGCACTTGGAGAGGAAATTACCTTGTGGAGAATTTTTAAAAATAGCACTCAAAGTACCAAATGTCACTCATTCCAGTGAAATAAAGGTAGTTTTAGGGATTATTGTCACTACTACTAGCCATGAGCTGTATACAGCTTTACCATGTGATAAATAATTTTCCAGATGAAGTACAAGGGCCAAGGTTCCTGGCCCAAGATTATTGCTTTACATCTTTGTTCTTCTTGACAAATTTATCTCTCAGTAGCCATGAAGCTCTACAGATCTCGACAGCTAAAAGTTGAAGTGCTATTTATAGCTAATGTGTTGAAAAAGTCACAAAAGTAATCTCCTCCCTTCATGCATAAATCCCTGGCACAGAACTGTGGGCAACCTGAACTCATGCTTTTTAAAATTCTTGGATCTTCAAGTCATATTGGATCTGCTCTGTCAAGAACCTGCCCTCCTTTGTATTGTTGTTGTTCTTTGTTTTTTCTCTGGCCCAACTGTGATTTTTAATCCTGACCTTCAATGTTTATACCCAGTTAATTTCCAAATTCTAGATTTAAAGCCCAATCAGACAATCCAAATAGAGTTTGCTTAGAGAACTGTGTTATTAAGAAATAGAGTAATGTTTACATTATAGCTTGTCTCCTGATTAGAATGTGAGCTCCTTGAGGACAGGGAACTTGTTTTTGCTTTTCTTTGTATCTCTAGGAGTGCTTGGTATGTAGTGGGTGCTCAATAAATGCTTCTTGACCTATTAACATATTTTCACAAGTTACTGAAACAGATGGTTATAATTTTGGCCCAGTTTTGATGATTATTTTTTAAAGAGCAAAGTCTAGGATCATAATCAGTATCAAGGAAAAATGTGATGAAATACTTTTAATTATACTTACTTTGAAATCATATGTTTTATGGCATAATCTTTTGCCTTCACAGTCATGGTAGTGCGGGGGAGGTCTCTAGATTTGATTGTATGTTCATTTTTCAGTCTGTTAGTGTCTCTCAATTTACTAAAAGGAGGCACTAGTGGGAAGATGTGCATAAAGAAAATTTCAATGGTAATCTCTCCCCTGCTAAGGTTTCCATTATGTCTGCAGCATATTGTATACTATTAGGATTACCTGATTTATTTGTTCAGACTGGAGCGCTCCTACTTGGCATGCTGCTGTGTTCAGTAAATGGCTTCTGACAACAAACAAGGATTTAAATAATTATTTTGTAATCATCAGACTCCAACAAATCACATCCTAGTGCTGTAAGCCCAGGTACCAACTGGTTGAATCATCTTTGAACAAAGCACCCGGTTCATTCTGATAATCTATCCTTTTGAAAATCAAGAACTGGCTTGAGGCTTTTTTTTTTAGGATTCGTTTAGAGCAGCCCCAAAGTGGATGCTCATGTCAGAGGTTTCTGGGCAAATGAATCTCAAAGCAATTATCAAGCCTTCTAACATGATAGGTACTGAGTTCCCTGGTCCAGGTGGGAAGGCCTGAGGGTGGGTCTTGGGGAGAACTAGTGGGTAGGAGAGGTCAGTAATCTTTGGAATTATGATCATGTCCAAGGAATTTCCTGCTGCCCAAAATTAAAAGCCTAGGGTCCTTGTCAGTTAAGAAACCAAGCTGAAGGCCAATGGAAGACAAACTATCTGTATACAAATTAAAGTATTCTCAAAAAGAATCAGAACTCCAGAGTTGGAAGAGACTTCTAAGACCATTGAGTCTAATCCATACCTGAACAATCCATCTGGGGCCATCTCCAGTCATCCTGATACATATCTTGCCACTGGACCCAGATGGCTCTGGAAGAGAGAGTGAGGTTGGTGACGTTGCTCACTTAAATCAGCCCTTCCTCACTTAAATCCAATTAACTGCAAGTCATGAAATCACCCCAATGTCATTGTCCTCTTTGAGAATGAAGGACAAACAACAATACCTGAACAAACATCCTTATGACATAGTCACAAAGTGGCCAATGTTTGCTTGAATGTTTGCTTTGATTATCAGTAAGGGGGAACCCATTACTCCAGAGGCAGCCCTTTCCATTAGGAATGTTAGCAAGTTTCTCTTGTCATCAAATATGTGATGTTAGAGATAACCAAACTGTTCTGGGGATTCAAGTCTAAGATAAAAAAAATCAAGGCACGTAAGTAGTTAAGTAAAGGAGGTTTAGTTAGTCATAGTAGAAGGACACATGTTGGAGGATGGATATTCATTGAAGAACCAACTGATTCAGCTGACCAATGTTTTCCTATGGTGATTTTGATCATGCTGCTGGTCTGCAGGTCGAAAATATGAAGGCAAAGATTCAGTTCCTTGTATCCAGGCTGTTTTTGTACTCAGGTGACCAGGAAGATATATTAATGAGCTGAATCTCTTAAATCTTAAAGAAAATGCCAATACCTTTTAAGTAAAATTAGCTTAACCTGACTGATAGAACTTGGGACATTACTCTTGCCACAAAGCCTAAATGTATAGTTCTTATTCAGTCGTTTTCCATTGTGTCCGACATTTCATGACCCCATTTGGCGTTTACCTGGCAAAAATACTGAAGTGGTTTGCCATTTCTTCTCCAGCTCCTTTTACAGATGAGGAAACTGAGGCAAACAAAGTTAAGTCACTTGCCCAGGATCACATAGCTAATAAGTATGTGAGATCAGATTTGAACTCAGGAAGACTCATCTTCCTGACTTGAGGTCTAGTACACTATCTATTATAATGCCTACATACCTAAATTTATCCCATTTCCAATACCTACCCATTTATCTTAATTCTCTTCTTTGTCTACTTCTATCCTTGTGGCATGGTATTTGTGTTCTTTCATTGGCCGTCATTAATCTTTTATATTTTTGGAGTTCTATGAGTTCTTTTCACTAAACCTCTAGGTATGATCTGGTTCATGGAAAACATTAGAAGCAGAAGGTCATGTTAGTTTCTCCTGCCACACTGGAGAAGACTAAAATTCACTGGGAGTAAAGCACATCATTGTGTTGGTTAAAAATAGATGATTTGTTTTTCTCTCTCAACTAACATTCCCCATGAGGGCACAACTGAACATCTGGGTGGTTTCTTAAGGAGAAAATATATATATTTTTAGAAGCATATATTTCATGAAAGAATGAAAATGCACATTTTACAATCAATAAATCAATTAAGATTTGCCCACTATGTTCCAGGCAGGTACTGGAGGTAAAAAGGTGAAAATGAAATATCCCCTGCATTCAAGGAACTTATATTCAGTGGGGAGGGAGCAACATATATGTATATGTGTGTGCACGTGTATATGTGTATATGTACATGTATATTTATATATCTTTGTATATATACATATATAGAATTTATTAAAAGTAAATATGAAGTAGATTTTTTTCTTGGTTAGGAAGAGTATTAATTATTGAAAGGGAACCTTCATCAAAGGCTTTGTGTGGAAAGTGATGCTTGAGTTGAGCTTTGAAGTTCAACTTTGATGTAGGGAGGTAATTCAAAGGTGGAAGACAGGAGATGGAGCACTGTGAGTGAGGAAGAGCAAGAAGGCCAGTTGATCTGGACCATATAGTTCAGGAAAGGGAATAATGTATAATAAAATTGGAAAGCAAGGTTGAAGACAGGCTGTGAAGCGCTTTTAAAAAAATCACTTATATTTGATCCTAGATGTAACAGGGCAGTTAGGTAGTAAGGTGGCTAGAGCAGGGCTTGAGTCAGGAAGACTTTTTCCCGAGTTTAGATCCAGACTCAGATACTTACTAGCTGTGTAACCCTGGGCAAATCACTTAACCCTCTTTGCCTCAGTTCCTCCTCTGTAAAATGAGCTGCAGAAGGAAATAGCAAACTACTCCAGTGGTTTCCTGACAAAGATTGTCAGGAAAACAAAGAGTCAGACACAACTGAACAGCAACAGAGGCAATAGGGAGGGACTGAAATTGATTGATTAGGGAAGTGAATAATCAGACATAATACTTAGGAAAATCACTTTCGCATCTATATGGAAGGTGGATTAAAGAGGGGAAGTATTTGAGGCAGGGAGACCAACTAGGATGCCACTGTCATAGTCTAGGCAAGATATAATGAAAGTCTAAACTACAGTGGTGACAGTGAATAGAGAGAAGGTGACAGATACTAAGGTTTGTGAGGTAGAAGCAGTAAGATTAATGCTAAAGAGCAAACTAGAACAAACTTCTCTCCTTCAGTATTACTGGCATTTTGCATCATAATACAAAGTGGGGAGAGCTTTTCTTCTATAATTTCTGAAGGGTTGTTGATTGTCGAAAGCCCTCATGTTTCTGCTGCCTGGGTGGTAGATAGTAAGTCTGGTGCTATGACCATTACATTCCATGAGGAATTAAAAAAAAACCCCACCACCAATAACAACAACAACAACAGAAAAAACCTCAACAGACTTTCCAGATGACTGAATTCTCGTGAGTGAATTAGAAGAGCAATTTGATCACTTGGAAAGTGCTCCTCTTTCAATAAATGTAAAATACGGATTCTTGCTGAGACTTCCAAGCAGTTTCATCTAAATTATGTGCTAAAGTAGAAAAACAGATGCTAACTATGATTAAAACCAATTACAAGGCTCACAGTACAATAGGGTGTTTTACTTCCATTCATCTCTAGGCTAGCTAAAATGCCATCCATTTTGCCTCTATCATAACTCTAGGGTAAGTAACAAAGAGTTGTAGGCAGCTGTTCTGGCTGGAGCCTGACAGCAATATACAGATGTGTGTAGAACTGCTGCAGCAGGTATCTGAGCATCTGACATAAGGCTGGCTGGGGGAAAGAAGTCTTGATTCTGCATATAAAGCAATTTATCTAGTTGTCCTAACATGTCAGCACTTATGTCAAAACTGAACATTTACTCAAGACTGGATATTTTTGTCTTTCTGATCAGCTTGTTGTTCTCATCAACACCTCTCAATTATAATAATCCACATGTATATAACACTTTATCATTTATAGCACACTTTCCTCTTTCTTTATAATCCAGAAAAATGAATTCCTGTATTAGCATTGTCAAAAATGTGTGTAGCATTCTGCATTTTAAGCCCATCACCTTTTTGGAAGGAAGTGGTTGCTTCATCTTCAGTTATATGGTATTGTGGTTTATCCTTGTATTAATCATAATTTTGAAGCTGTTCTTTATATTGCTGATATTAAATATATCTTTCTCCTACTGTTCAGTTCACTCTGTTTCAGTTCATAGAAATCTTCTCAGTTTCCTCTGAAACTGTCAATTTTTTATTTTTATAGCACAATAATATTCTATTATATTCATTGTTTGACTATTCCTCTATAGGTAGATGCCTCTTTAATTTTCCTCTTTGACTATTATGAAAGATCTGTTACAAATATTTTATATGGGTCCTTTTCCTCTTCCTTTGTTCTCTTTGGGATATAGTGTTTAGAGTATTGCTGGGTCAAAGGTACAGATAGTTTAATGACTTTTGAGGCAACTCCAAATTCATCGATCTTTCTACTGACCCATGCCCTGTTAATAGTAAGGGAGCAGAACACTGTTCTTAAAGAAACAATTGGTCTTGTTGACCTTCTGGTTAGAAGCATTGATCTGTTCATGTGAGTTCAGGGATGAGAGATTTGTAACTAGACCAAACACACTTCCATATCGTCATTTCAAAATTCAGTGACTAAATGAAGCAAAACTTTCTTGTTTAGATCATATCTTATGTTTATAATATTCACTTTAACTGCTTTTTAAGTTTTTAGAACTTGAAAAGTCAGGAATTTAATTCAGTGGGTATAGAATATCTATTGTGTGTCAGGCACTGTACTAGGAGCTGGATGCACAATGACAAAAAAAAAAGTGCCCATATTCAAAGAGTTCACATTTTACTGGATATTTAAGGTAACATACCCCAGAATACTTTTAAAATCTACAAGCAGTCAAAAATTCTATTATCTTGTCTTCCTTTTCCTTTACTTTCCCTGCCTTATGTAAATGAGGCCAATATGGAATCCATAGAACCACAACTTAATTTAAATTTGTTCCTTACAATTTGTTTCTAATTAGACATATCATCCCAAAGTGGTATGGGCTATTTCAGGATGTAGAAGGTTCCCACTCCTTTGGGGGCTTTGAGGGAAGTAGATAATGACTTACCTAGACTATTATTGGGACATTCTTTTCAGGCATTAGTAGGCATGGATGGGCATTGAGGTCCTTTCCAGGCCCCAAATTCTGTGATTCTTCCTAAGCAAAGCATTGAGTAGTTTATAAGTCTTTATCTTCTAAGATCATGTATTTTTCAAAATCTACTTATATGTCAGAATCACATAATTTGAGAGTTGGAAGATGCCTTAGAGCTCAGCTAGTTCAACACATAAGAATGGAATCCCAGCTATAGCATACCCAACAAGTAGTTGCCCAGTCTCTTTTCAAAGACTTCTAAGGAAGAGAAATCCAGCAGGCCTTAAAGTGGCTCATTCCACTTTTGGCCAATCTTGAATTGTTGGGACATTTTTCTTGACAGTAACTCTAATTTCCTCTTTGAAACTTCCACCTATTGCTCCTGGTTCTGCCCTTTGGGACAAAACAGAACAAGTCTAATCCCTCTTCTACTTAACAGTCCTTCAAATACTTGAAGAAAACTATCATGTCTCATTTGCAAACTTAGTAGAAATTAGATCCAGAAACTTTGGAAAAATCCTCAATAACTACAAGTCTTTCAGGCAAAGTGAAGTGTATAAGGGTAGGGAGTGATTTAACAAGCATTTCTTAAGTACTTAATACATGATTCTTCTTCCCCACTTGAGATGGATAGAAAAAGAGTGTTTCTATGCCATTCCAAATAATTATAAAATGCATAAAATATCTGGAAATGAATCTACCTAAGCATCCAAAATACTTTTATGTATTCAATTTCAGAGTGCTCTTTAAAGAAATAAAGAACAACTTAAATAGAGGACTATTCAGTATTCATGGTCAGTTAGTGCCAATAGAATAGAAAGGGAATTACTGCCAAATTTAATTTGAACTTTTAATGCTTTTATTAATCAAATTATCAAAGGGATGCTTTATAAAACTTGATAAAATAATAAGAAAATCTATTTGAAAAATAAAAGATTGGGGTGGGGGAGGGAAGCTAGGTAGTACAGTGGATAAAGCACTGGCTTTGGATTAAGGAGGACCTGAGTTCAAATCCAGATCAGACACTTGACACTAGCTCTGTGACCCTGGGCAAGTCACTTAACCCTCATTGCCCTTCAAAAAAAGTTAAAGAAAAAGAAAAAGAAAAGATCTAGAATATCAAGAGGAATAATGAAAAAAGATGGGGGGGAAGGAAAACATTATTCTCAGCTGTCAAACTATAGTATAAACAAGAATTCATCAAAACCATTTAATTTTGGTTAAAAAAATAGAGAGGTATACAATATAACAGACTGGACAAGGGAGAATAAGAAACAATGGAACTTAATATTTGATAAACGAAAAAACATAAATTACTAAGGAAGGAACATCATAGATGATAAAAAATATTCTGGGAAAAATGTAAGAGTCTGGCAGAAATTAGGCTTAGATCAATGATTTACACCATATTCCATTCTAAATGGATACATGATAAATATACACAATATTTCTAAATGGATATGCACATCAAAACAATCCTGAGGTTTTATGTCACACCCTGCCAATTGGAAAAGATGACAAAAGATAGGAATAATTAATGTTGGATATGGTAAGAGAGGTACACTAGTGTAGGGCTTCGTAGTTTTTCCACTTACAACCCCTTTTTGCCCAAGAAATTTTTATGCCAAAATTTTTGCAACCCCCACATTCAGTTACATGACCCCATGTGGGGCTGAACCCACAGTTTAAGAAGCTTTGCACTAGTGCATTGTTGGTGGAGCTGTGAATCAGTGATTTTATAAAACAATTTGGGATTATTCAAATAAAATCACTAAAATATCCAACTGTTTGGCCCACAAATTTTATTATTAGGCTTAAGTCTACTTTAAGCCTTATAAGTCATGAACAGTTCAACGTAATTCAAAATTGTACATTTGTATGATATGGAAGCAATATAATGTACATCACAAACATACTTCTCTCCTTCCATGATTTTATTAGCCTCCATCATTATAAAATGGCATTGTGGTAGAGTGGAAAGAGTATAGACTTGGAAGGAGAAGACCTGTCTTCAAGTACTAGCTTAGCCCCTCATTACCTATGAAATGTTGATGTCTCACTGAAGAGAGTGTAGGGTCTAGAGTTAGAAAGCCCTAAGACCTTCATTAGTTATGTGACTGTAAAGTCACAACCTCACTCAGTCCTCTGTTTCCTTATCTATAAAATGGGGACAATAATAGCATCTATAGCATAACATTATTGTTAGGATCAAATGAGATAATGTGTAAAAGCACTTTACAAACCTTAAAGCTCTCTATAAATATTAGCTATCATATTACTATGCTTAGTGGAACTTTCTTTTTATCTACAAAATGGGAATAATAGTATTTGCAGCACTTACCTCAGAGAGTTTTTGCAAATCTACAGAAAATACTTTGTGAAAGTGAACTAACTTTTAGACAGGAAGCTCCATGAAAAGAAGGTTGATGTATTAACTAATCTTTTTAATCCCCTTCAGTACCTAGCATAGGTATGTTTGTTTTGTTTTGGTTTTTTTGTTGTTTTAACACATGGGAGGTACTTAAGTGTGTTTTTTTTAATTAAATTGATAAATGGAATTTAGTGGATACCCAGTACTTATAGGATATTATATGCAACAAACAACCAAAAAACCCAACAATAATACATAGCAAAAACTTATATATATTTAATGTTTTCAGAGTGCTTTATACATTACCTCACTTGATTGGACACAAGATAGTCTTTGAAAAGTTTGTATACTAATGATACATTTAGGGAACTTTAGTGCATCTTATTTCACAAATGTGGTAATAAAGTGTCCAACCCATAGTGATACACAACTTATGGATACATAGCTTACTTAAGGTTATCTGAAAAGCCATTGACCCTGAGTATAGGCTTCCTGAATCCTGGTCTTGTCCAAGTTGCTGAACCTTGTTGCCTACCTTTCTTCTATCAAATTCTCTTTCTCTTGCAATTTTATGCTTCTGATTTAATTTGGGAATTGAATTCTATCCAATCAAATTAAATTCAGCATACTTCATTCATATTTACCAATTGGACTAAAGAAGAGTCTTTTTTTAGAATTTCTGAAATGTTTTAAAAATATTCATTATTGAAATCTTGTTTTGCCATGATTTGCATGCCACTTCATGTGTGCTTGCTTTCTTCTAATAGATTATAAGTTCCTTAAGAGCACAGATCTCACATTTAATTTAATTTAATTAATTTTTTGTTGTTGGTGGTCCAACTGTACTTGGCGTTTGCATACAGGAGATAATCAATAAAAGTTTGTAACTGATGTAAGGGCTACTCATAAAGCTCTTCAATTGTGGGGAGTGGGAGGGAGAAAGAAAGGAGATGGCTTTTTACATGGTCATCTGAACCCCCCCCCCCCAATACCTATCAGGTCTTTTTGTTCTGAGGCCTAGAATTTACAATTCCTTTGCTGCTACTGCTTCATTTCTAAAGTTCACCAAAGTGTGGGACTCAGTAGACTCATAGATTAAAACAGGCCCCTTCTTGTAAAATTCAGGAGTTGAAAGGGCTGGATATTGACTCAAAACATTGCAAATCTTATAAGAATATGTTCCTTTGAGACTTCTCATAAACATTCCAAAGATTTAAGAGATAAGCACCTCAACTTTGAGAAGATGTGCTTCAGCTTAAGTGTTTCCTGTTCAGTGTTTGCCCACACCTATTAAACATGTTTCTTCATTCCAGTATTTGGGACAGCTTACCTGGAAAGAATGGTGCTCCATTTATACTGACTTCCTCTATAATTAGGAATGGGCAAACATTATCACTTAAAAACAAAGGAGCTCTTCAGAGTATTTCTGGATGATTCCTAGTATTTTGGACAAGATTCTTCTTATGTGATCCAAAGTTTTCTTCAAAAGCTCCCTAATTGCCTTTGCTTCATTTCATGTTATTAACCAAATTCTGGGAGATTTTAATCATCTTTTTTTTCTTGACTCCTTTTCATCATTAAAACTCATAGGGTTGTGCATCTGAGGAATAACTTTGAGAGTGTCTCTGACCCTTCAAATCATCACAACAAAAATACTGGAATATAGTTGTCACGTTCTTGGCTATGAAAGCCTTGGTGAATCTCCACTCTGATTGAAAGAATTGGGGAGGTTAGTTGAAAGCAGGTGGCAGATACAGAAAAAAAAAAGAATGGAGAGGGTATCAAGAAGGAGTTATTGGGGGTAGCTAGGTGGTGCAGTGGATAGAGCCCCGGCCTTGGAGTCATGAGGACCTGAGTTCAAATCCGGCCTCAGACACTTAACAATTACTAGCTGTGTGACCCTGGGCAAGTCACTTAACCCCAATTGCCTCACCAAAAAAAAAAAAAAAAAAAGGAGTTATCAGGGATTGGGATTTGTTGGGTTCTTATTTGGGAGTCAGCCATCCAACAACTTGTAATTATGGACAGGCAATAATATATACTGAATATTCAGCAAAGAGAGAATGATCATATTGAAAGAGTGGAGAGAATTAAGTGGTTAAGAAACCCCAAAGTGAACCCAAACCTAGCAGACAAAAAAAACCAAGCCAAAAACCTTTGGCAAGTTAGGATAAGGCTAATAACCTTTTAATGACTCTCTTATTATTTTATACTTCTGTGATTTATTTACTATGAAAACTTTCTCCAAATATTTTGAAATTTACTTAATTTGAGGGATTAAGCTAGCCCATATCAAGCTATTTTATTGATGAATTTTGGTTTGGGTCTTCCTTCCACCAAGGTGGCACAGGCATTTACACTAATGCCTTTGGCATCCTTGCCCCTTTCCCTGGCAACTGCATTTATTCCTTCCAAATGAGTAGAATATGTGGATCCACAGGAAACTTATTCCAGGTTTACGTTAGTGTAAATGATGCTTCTTCTTACTGTGAACCAGCAAAGATAAAAATACTATTCCACTACCATCTGTTAAGTATATTCTATACATATAGGGAATGTATTAGAACAGTGCTACGGATATTGAATTTATCTTCATGAGATAGGGGTGGCCTCATCATTCTGAAGTGTCATAGCAAAGCAAAGATTCAAGTGAATAATGAAGCCACCCTTATAGAGTGCAGATGAATTCAATTTCCTCTCTATTGTAATGTCATATTTGATTCTCTTGCTTCTTATTTTTATTTTTAAAGGTTGCCGACTGCTTCTAGCCCCTTCCCCTGTCACTAGTAATGTGATGGATTTCTCAGTATTATCCAGTTCTGGGCCTATTTGCTTCATTGGGCTTAGTGAAAAAAGGTGAATACTTAAATGGAATACACAGATTGAAAATATTTTCATTCCATAAACATCTGGACCCTAAATGATGACATTGAAAATCAGATAGGCAAATTTTATCCTTGAAGGGATTGTCTGTGGTTTTTGTTTTGTCTATCTTTGTGTCTCCAGATCCTGTAGGATCTTCCCATTGTATAGCTGGTTCTTTAAATGAGAGATAGGGCACCAAAAAGTCTGAATTTCAACCCAATTAGAGAAGTAGATGATTGTGGGGGGATGAGTCTCCTGTCTTCACTGGCTTTCTCCTCAGAGGAACAAGAAAACATTTTCACATCCTATTTACCTAATAGATGAAACTCAGTCTATTAGATGAGATATAAAATAAATTAAATTCCATGGCAGGTGAACACCCTGAGGGCACTGTGGTTTGTAACACTATATTAATATTCTCCAAGACCACTGCCTGAGCTTAGCGGAGTTAACTTCAAAATTAGCTTTACAGGACACCTGCAGACTTTTCTCTTTTGCTCGGGTAATCAAAGTCACCATCCTAGGTAATTTAACAAAATATTAAGCAAATAATTGCTTCATAATATTTCAGGTTTAGGGACATAAATCGTATTCTCTTTCCACTGGGTGGGGGGGGGCGTCCTAGAAATAAGAAGCAGGGAACCTTTAGCCCTGCAATTTCAGTTTCTGGTAAGCCCCTCTCCTTTCCATTCTAAAATATCAAATGCATCTCAAAGAAAGATGTACCAAAATCTGTGGTCAAATTATATGGGGAAGAGGATCTGACTTCAGGGGTCTATACTGAACATATTTAGGATTAAAAGTGGTTAATAAGTTTTAGGATTTTGGCATGTAGCCATGTGTATTTGTGAACCTGAGTTGATTTTTTTCTTGTTCAGTTTTGTTATGTTCTTCCAAACTGGTGACTACTGAACCTTAGCTCCAAGTGAGAAAATAGAGATTTTAGAGTGGGAGTAACTCATAGTTTTGGTTGTGGATAGTGGAGACTTCATCATTAGTCTCTGCATTGCAAAGTTTGCAATTTCTGTAGCAAAGGAAATTCATAATACTAACAACAACAGGGTGGTTGAAGGGGAAAAAAGCACGATTACATTTTGATGTAATATTTGCTTTTGAATATAAATGCTTTGGAGAGCTAGAGTTTGGAAAGCTGTTCAGTAAATATCACATTGGTTATTTCCAGAAGATGTAAAGACTCTTTGTGATTATGCAATCTCTTCCCTTCTTCAAGGCACATCTCAGGTGCTGCCTCTTCCATGAAGCCTTCTGTAGTTTCCAACTTGTTGACATGACTGATCTACACCCCCAGAGAGAAGTGATGATTTCCTCAATTAATCTGTTGGAACACTCTAGAAAGAAGTCTGTTTGACTTTTCCTTTGCTCTTAAAAATAGACTAATTTTCATTATACTACCTAATGATAGGGAAGATAAGTGATTCCGTACCAATGGTGAGCTTCTCCAGGTATTCCCATTTGCAGATGACACTGTTGATATTGCAATTGTTGTTTGTAATTGAGACTGATGATTACTTTCTAGACTTGGGACTCTACAATGTCTCCTCAACAAGATCTATACCCATTCAAAGGAAATTGGTCTGGCTATTTGGACTAGGAAAACAAAGAGGAAGAAAACCACTTATCTTTTTATTTTTTAATTTAGTATTTATTTTCCTCAATTACATTTTTTTTGGTGAGGCAATTGGGTTTAAGTGACTTGCCCAGGGTCACACAGCTAGTAAATGTCAAGTGTCTGAGGCCAGATTTGAACTCAGGTCCCCCTGAATCCAGGGCCAGTACTCTATCCACTGTGTCACCTAGCTGCCCCCTCCCCCAATTACATTTAAAAACAATTTTAAGATCCATTTAAAAAAAAACAACAAAAAAATTGAGTTCCAAATTCTCTCCTTTCCTCCCTGCCTTTGAGAAGGCAAGTGATTTGATATAGTTTATATATGTGTAGTCCTGTAAAACATATTTTCATATTAGTCATGTTGTGAAAGAAAACAGACAAAAAATTAAGAAAAATAAAGTAAAAAAACCAACTCTTCGGGGGCAGCTAGATGGAACAGTGCATAAAGCACTGGCCCTGGATTCAGGAGAAACTGAATTCAAATCTGGCCTCAGAAACTTGACACATACTAGCTGTGTGACCCTGGGCAAGTCACTTAACCTTCATTGCCCCACAAACAAACAAAAAACCCCACTATTTTTCAACCTGTATTCAGACACCAACAGTTCTTTCTCTGGGTATGGATAGCATTTTTCATCATAAATCCTTCAGAGTTGTCTCTGATCATTGTATTGCTGAGGATAGCTAAGTTGTTCAAAGCTGATCATTTTACAATATTGCCATTACTTTGTACACAGTACAATTCACTTTGAATCAGGTCATATAAGTCTTTCCAGGTTTTGCTGTGAGTATCCTGCTCATGGTTTCTTATAGAACAATGATATTCCATCACAATCACATACCACAATTTGTTCAGTCATTCCCAAATTGATGGACATCCCCTCAAATTCCAATTCTTTGTCACCACAAAAAGAGCTGCTATAAATATTTTTGTACATGTAAGTCCTTTTTCCTTTTTATGATCTCTTTGGAATACAGACCTAGTAGTGGTATTGCTAGGTCATAGAGTATGCATGGTTTTATAGCCCTTTGTCCCCACTCTTTTTGATGAAGAAATTAAGAGGCAGGAGAAGTCAATCAATTTTCACAACTTGGTAAAGGCAAGACTTGAATACAGATCCCTTTGCTCTAAATCCAGCATTATTTCCAGAATTCAAAAGGTGATCATAAGATCATCAATTTAAAGCTGGTATGGACCTAAGGGGCCATTATTCTTATTTTACAGATAAGGAAACTTTGTTTCAGTGTCTTGTCCAAAATGACATTGGTGGTTGGAAGTTTGATTCAAAACAAGGGCCAATTCTCTTTCCATTATATCATGCTGCCTTCTCCATACAGGAAACTAAATTACAGACCAAGATTTAGTTTAATGAGCATAAAGTTAAAGCAAAAGTTGCCAAGGCATTTCTCATAAATATCATTTGTGTTTTTCCAGTTTGGCAATATTCTTGTGTTAATAGCTATCTTGTGTTTGGATATGACCTCTTTTAGTCCCGGGCTCTCATGGAAACGACACACTGACAAAAACTTTTTTTTTTTTTAGTGAAGCAATTGGGGTTAAGTGACTTGCCCAGGGTCACACAGCTAGTAAATGTTAAGTGTCTGAGGCCGGATTTGAACTCAGGTACTCCTGACTCCAGGGCCAGTGCTCTATCCACTGTGCCATCTAGCTGCCCCTGACAAAAACTTTTTTGCTTGCCTTTTTCAAGACTTCATGCAGACTACCATGGCAACTTACCAGCCTAACAAACTAGATCACAGTTTATCTCAAAATTTTCATATTTTAGTTTTCTTTATGATAATCAGGGACTACCTGAGTTTAGTAATGAAGCTTTAGAAGAATCATGGGCTCACTTGCAATACTTTTTTGAATACTGGATCAAGGTGAGTGATTTCCACAGGTATCTTATTCCATCTACTTGAAGTAGAATAAGAATCAGCATGGAACTTCATTTTGCCTTCAGTAATCAGAAAGACTCCCCCCCCCCCAATTCCACAAATGAACCAGCCTGCTGGTTCCTTATTGGTTTCAGTTGTTAAAACCTTTCTGCCATAGGACACTAAATATGTTGTTTTTTGTTTGTTTTTTCTTTTAAACAGCTCTGGATGGGATTTCTGTTTGGAAGGAGTTTAGTGTGAAGAAATCTAGGAATTAGGGAGATGGAACTATGAAATGTCAATGCCAAAATGGTAGACAGGCAAGGTAATCAAGGCAAGATCTGAGTTTAAATAGATGAACTCTTCAGTAGAGGTTAGAAAGGGAATTTGCATATCTTAGTTAAGTTTTGAAATTTTCATCCCTATTCTATCTGTGCAAGGGCTGCTGTTCTGTTTCCTTCTCTCTCCACTTAGCTTCTGAGGCTTATGAAGGGTTAATAATTTACACTATCCATGGTGCTGATTGAATCTTCCCACATTTGTGGAATAAGGAATGGGAGCTGTAGACAGCAAAATCCTTTGCAAGAATGGATCAGAAATGTAATATGAACAAGCCAAGTTTAAGAACTGGGCAAAGTTATTTTCTTTTTCTTTTTCTTTTTTCTTTTCTTTTCTTTTCTTTTCTTTTCTTTTTTTTTTTTTTGGTTTGTTTTCAGCAAAGCTGGAAGGGAAAGAGGTGAAAGCCATGTTGAAGTGGAAGCTGGGTCAAAACCAGGAATCACACACCATTTGAGAGAGGGGTCAGTGAAAGGTAAGATCTAGGTTTTAGGCTGTAATAATTTAATTCCTGGCTAGTAAAAGAGGTGTCAAGTTTTATATGTAATTATCTCAATTCCTTGCACATAGAATGTGGACAAGTCCATGTTATTATACTCACCCCTATGAAGTTATCTCCCCCCTCCAATTACTTCTGAATTTTCTTTAGCTGGAGAGGTCCTGCCACCCCTTTCCCCATTTTTCTTTATGGTAACAATCAGATTTACACATAATTTTTCTACTCTTTTCAAGTCATGTACTGGGAACAATAAGAATCTATTCCTGTAAGGAAAGATTACGTGAGGATGATATGAACATTTTTTGATATAACTATTAGATGAATGAAATCTTATGGGAAAATTTTAATCTGAGAGGAAGAGGAGTTTTGAGGGAAATACTGGGGAAAGAAAGGAAGAAAGGATCAACTCCCTGTTAGCCACAATTTTGTAGTAGGCATTACTTCAACCTGTTTCTCACTGGTGATTTCTTCTTTATCCTAGTTCTAAAAGTTAATTTTCATAAGTACCAAGCAAACTCAATTGGTGTCATATTAAAAAAAAAATCTTTGGCAGCTGTATTTTGTACTTTCCATTTTATAAAATCTCTATCTCTCCCCAAAGAACATTTGCACATTTATTTCATATTTCAATGCTATACCCTATATTTGTGTTTCAAAGACCCAGAAAAAAACATTATGCAGATATCCACTTGGAAAGGAATCGAGAAAGAAAGGAATTTAGGGGTAGATGTTATAATACATTGTTGGCTAGAGTGATCTCATAAGTATGGTAATGAAACAAATGATAACTTCTGGGTCAAATTCCTACTCTAATTGGATTATTATCATTGTTTGAAACACTGAAGAGTCTATGAGGAGCTAATTGCTTCAAACTGGTTCATATGCAAATTTCTAGTTGTTTAGGGAAATTTAAAATGTTCTCAAGTAATTGGACTCTTCTGTAAAGTAGCCTCAGGTATGGCTTTTAAGGTCAAATTACTACTCTTACATCTAACAGTGATGGAAATTTAAACTAGTCACCCAAGTCTTCTTTAAGTAGGTAGTCAGTACAGTTACAATTGACCCCAGTGGAGAAATGCTCTGATCAACTTGCCAGGCTGTCTAGCTGGGTTCACTTTGGGTCTTTTGTGTCAAAATGAAGTTGACAACAATAGTGAAAAAGTGAAAACTGAGAAAGAGTTGAAAGATATATAGCTTAATACATTAGACAACACAATAAGGACTCTAACCAACTTTAAGAATGGGTTAATTCTGGTTTGATGGAATCTAATAAAGATAAATGTAAAATCTTTTACTTGGGTTAAAAAAATCAATTTCTCCAGTATAATAAGAAGAATGGATGCCAAGGATTTTTATCAAAATTCTCTGCACATTTTTGTAGACGGGAAGTTCAATATGAATCAAAAGTATGACATGGCAAGCAAAAAAACAGTTAACAGGATCTTAGGCTGCATTAAGATAGGGAGAGTACTCAGAAAAAGAAAGACCTACCTTACTGTGCTCTTGTCAGACCTCATCTGAAGTATTGCAATTAGTTCCAGGCACAGAATTTTAGACTGACTTTGACAAGTAGGAATATTTACAGAGAACAGAGACAAAGGTGGTGAAGTTATTTGAAATTATGCTCTAGGAGATTTGACTGAAAGAACTGGAGATGTTTAGCTGGGAGAAGAGAAGATTTATAGTAGAAGTATATGTGTATATGGAAGGGCAAGGGAGGGCCTACATGCCTTCAAGCATTTGAAAATTTGCTGGAGAAGGAAAGATGATTAGACTTTTTAAAAAAATTTGGTCCCAGAGAACAGAATTAAGAATAATGTGGGGCAGCTAGGTGGCACAGTGGATAGAGCACTGGCCTTGGAGTCAGGAGGACCTGAGTTCAAATCCAGCCTCAGACACTTGATAGTTACTAGCTGTAAGACCCTAGGCAAGTCACTTAATCCCAATTGCCTCACCAAAAAGAAAAAAAAAAACAAACGAAAAAAAATAATGTATAGAAGCAGAAGAAATGTAGATTTAGGTTCCAATATGAGGAAAAACTCCTAAGTAATTAGAGCTGTTCCAAAGTGGAACAGAATGCCACAGAGGTTGTCCCTCTCCTCTCCCTTAATTGGTCATGACATCTAACAGTGATTTGACCAAAGGGAGAAATTTGAAGAAGTTTAAGAGTTCATAAGTTTAAGGCATAACTGAGAGAAATATTCAAGGGAAGGATGGATGACTATTAGTTGGCCTCTTTAAGTTCCTCCAACTCAAACATTCTATGATTCTGGGTGACGAGACATTTTTAAAATCTAGAGAGAATCTTGGATTTAAAAAGCACGCAAAAAAGGTCAAGAAAAAGAATAAAAACAAATTTGGTGCTTAAATCTAACATGGCTTGTTGGAAATAGGTGTAGCACATCCTCTCGCTTTCCTTTTGGCATTAAATATTAATGTGCATGAAATAGACAAATTCTGGGGGAAGGTCCTACCTTGTTCTTTATATAACACATTGACACAAGTGTAAGTGATTTAAAGGAATACAATCAAAATTAAAGGGAAGAGCTATATAAGGAACAGGGTAAAAGAACAAAAAGCCAAATTCTTAAATGTCAAACTTCAGGATTTTCTCCTTTTAAAAAAGAGGAGATTGTTAGGGATTCTTAAACTGCATTGTGAAAAAAATATATACAGAAAAAGCCCCTTCAAAAGTACTATATTGTATGGTTTGCTGAATGAAAGGCAAGACCAATGGAGTTTCCATGGGTTCCCTCCTTCATGCCTCTGTCTTCAGTACCAGGCCTTGCCTAGTTTATTTATTTATTCTCACTCTCTGAAACTCTCACAGGTTCTCAATATTTCCTTATCAAGTTTGATCACAAGCTCAATAAAAGATGACAGTGGGCCATAAATGTCCCCAGAAACTAATGTAATCTTAGGTTGGTGGCAGGTAGGTGGTACAATGGAAAGAGCACCAGGCCTAGAGTGAGGAAGATATGAGTTCAAATCCTGTCTACCTCAGTTTCCTCAACTGTAAAATGAGCTAGAGATGGAAATGGCAAACCACTTCAGTATCTTTGTCAAGAAAATCCAAAATAGGGTCAGGAAGAGTCAGTAATGATTGAAATGACTAAACAACAACAAATCTTGGGCTACAGCAATAGTAGTATAAACTCCAGATCAAGGCATAGGACAGTTTTGTTGTACTCAGCTATTGTGAGGCAATGTACATTCTAGGTGCCTTGTTATACAAGGAATGTTGGTGACTTGGCTCATGTTCATTAAAGAAATGTGAAAAAGTTAAAGAGACTTGCTGTGTGTGTGTGTGTGTGTGTGTGTGTGTGTATGTGTATGTGTGCGCAAACACTCTCCCATAAACTAGAATTTGCAGGCTTAGTGTCTAGAAGGTTGTAGCTACTCCCACAGATCCCAGAGTACCCTGAGGGTCTTTGTTCTTACTAATATAACTCATAAACCCCCATCAGTGTCCTCATTAACAATTAGATAGTGCATAATTCTCAGCAGAGAAATAGTAAAAACAGCAGCTCTGAAACTTTTCCCCCAATAAATGTGGGGTACAGTCTCCCACAAATTTACATAGTATTAATTGGAAGAGTAGACAGTGTACACTTATTGTAGGGCACATATGTGGGATACCCAAGTGCAAAGGCAATTCATAATTCCTGATACAGCAGTGTCTGGAAGTTCTTTTCTTTCTTTTTTTTTTTCCTCTTAGTAATTCTTTTGCTTGGTTTCTTTGGTCTGAACCTCTCCATAGCCAATACTATTCTCTGCTGCCAGCGGTACTTTTCCTTCAATCTACTTCCTCCCTTAAAGGAATATTTCTCTGTTTTGGTATCTGTCTGGAATATGTGTTTGCTCTCTCATTTGTGTCTCAAACTTTCTTAACCCTAACTCTAACTTTTGGTTGGAGTTTCTGCCATTGGGCAGATTGATGTAAAATTTTGTGCCCAATGAGAGGAGTGAGACATCCCTGCATCTTTTTAAAAAAAATGCTCATGAGCCTTGAATTCTGGTTGCAATCTTCCAACACTCCAGGACTTAACTATTTCAAGACGTGGCTAATTAGTTTACTCAGCCAATTGAATTGATGCTTTTTTGGGGGGCGGCAATGGGGGTTAAGTGACTTGCTCAGGGTCACACAGCTAGTAAGTGTCAAGTGTCTGAGGCTGGATTTGAACTCAGGTACTCCTGAATCCAGGGCCAGTGCTTTATCCATTGTGCCACCTAGCTGCCCCGAATTGATGCTTTCTTGATTCGGTCAGAGAGGTATATGAATCCCATAAAGGAATCACCAGGGTTGAGCTGATTTTTACATCTACACATTTTGTAATTATATTATGTGATTGTATTATAGGGTTTCTCGGCTTAGTCAAAGACCAATTTTTCTACATGAGGAAGGGTTGAAATAAGAGGGATGTTTAGGCTGATGAAGATACAACTTAGGGGAAATGATAGCTGCTTTTATTTTTAAAATTTCTCTTTCTTTTTCCTTCCTTCCTCCTTCCCTTTCATTTCTTCCTTCCTTCCCTCCTTTCCTTCCTTCCCTCCCTCCCTCCCTTCTTTTTTTCTTTCCTTTCTTGCTTCCCTCTTTCTTTCTTCCCTTCTTTTCCACCCTCCTTTTTCTTTCATTGGTTTTTGGAGTTTTCATTGAGGAATTTCCTCTACCAATGCAAATTCTACATGTTTTGTACAACTTGTAGTCCTGAGAGTTGCCTTGGGAAACTGAAAAGTTCCCCCAAAGTCCCACAGTCAGCATATGGCAGAGGCAAAAATTGGAAGCCAAATCTTTACTCTGTAGCTACTTCCTTCTCTACTTTGCTGTGCTGCCTCTCTGAAAGTGGCCTTTAAGTATTCAAAAGATAATCATGTAGAAAAGTGATTATACATTCTGTATTACTTGTTCTATGCTTCTAGTGCAGCTTTTTCAACCTTCTAGGAACTAGCCTATCCCCTTAGGGTGAAAACTAGCAGCCACTGTTCCTGGAGCCCATGTACATTACACAGCCCTGTCCAACAATCATTATCAGACTACAGTACTTTTCCCCTTCAAGTTATGCTCCAGTTTACTCCCCAACCTCCTTAAATGCCTGTCTATAAGATTCCTCTAAGATCTCTGCTCATTTACAGGGTGGAGATGTTTATTAGGCTGAGAGATTAGTAAACTGGCAAGCTCAGGCTACAAGCTCTGCACTCCCTCAGGCCACTCAATTGATCATTTTCCTCTCTTTATCTCCAGGGGAATTTTTTATTTAACATTTTTTTTTTATGATCCCACAACTATACTTTTAGAGTAGGAAAAGGTACTTTACACGGACAGTAATAATAACAGATAGTCTGTACCATCAGGAAAAGGAAGGTTTGGTTTTTTTTTTTTCCCCTGACCCTCTTATCATCTGTCAGGAATAAAGAAAATTTCTACAGTGAATGGGAGATTGCTCTGGATGACCTCTTAGACTCCCTCCCAACACAACCAACATAAATTCTTTGCTTCTCAGCCCTCCCAATTTGCCCCCAATCATCTTGATCTCTCTTTTGGGCTCTATTTCTCTTTCTTTCCCCTTATCCTTTTTTTTTGGCTTTTTTCTTTTTAGGATTTAGGGGTTCACTATGTAGTTTCAAAGAATCATTTCTGCAAATAATTCTTGTCAGGCAGATCCACAGTGGGGGTACAGGTAGCTGTTCGATTTCTGTAGTCAGACTCAGAGGAGGGCAGCAATTATCAGAAAATATCATCATTGACTAGCTGGCTCTGCCCAAATCTCTCTCTACCTCACTTTGGCCTCCTGGAAAAATTGTTTGATGCCTAACCACTTTACAGGTCAAACAAATAACAGAATCATAAAAGTTTAGGATTAGCTAGAAAAAGAATACTAGAGAAGATAGAGGTATTGAGCTGGAATTTTTAAAGCCTTGAAAGTGACTTTGCCATCTCTGTTTTAGTACCCAGGAGCCCATGGAAAGAACACTGCTTGGAGTTAGGACAGACTTGGCTTTGAATATTTCTTCTGACACTAGCTTTGTGACCTTGAACAGATCATAGGGACAGAGATTCAGAGTTGGAAGGAGCCTATAAACTTGTTGCTTCCAATTTTTCTCCTCCCATTCATGAATTAGCCCTTTGCAATCTGGTTTCCAATTACTTCTCAGATGAAATTCCTCTATCCAGGATTATTAATGAGATTAGTTTCTAAATGTGGTGGTCTTTTCTCAGGTTTCACCCTCCCTGATATCTCGAAAGCATTTACTGTTAATTACCTCATCCTCCTAGATATTCTCTTCTCAATGGGCTCCCATAATATTGATTTCTCCTGGTCATAGTCTTCCTTTGTTGAAACATTAGTCATATCCTTCCCCTTAACCAGGGCCGTACCTTGAAACTGTTCTAGGCCCTCTTTCTTGGCAATTTCTTCAGCTCATATGGCTTTGATTATTGTCTCAGTACTGATGACCCCCTTATCTAGCCCAATTCTCTCTCCTGAGCTGTAGTTCTGTATTGCTCATCTTCTATTACATATTGCACATCTCCAACAGGATGTCTCATAGACATCTCAAACCTGTCATGCCTAAAATAAAACTCTTTCCCTTCTCCCCTAAACCAACTCCTTCTCCCACTTCTCTATTTCTGTTGAGGGACCCATCATACTTCCTGTCACCCATCTTTGACGGTGATAAGCATCACACTTTACTTCTTTCTCCTCTATCCAGTCAGTTCAATATCTTTTTGCATCTTGCTCATTGTATTTATTACCTTATCTCTATTAACATAGTCACTACTCAAATTTAGACCTCGATCACTTCAAGCATAGTTTTTTAAAAAAAATTAAGACCATAAGGTTTTTTTTGGGGGGGGGGCGGCGAGGCAATTGCGGTTAAGTGACTTGCCCAGGGTCACACAGCTAGTAAGTGTCAAGTGTCTGAGGTTGGATTTGAACTCAGGTCCTCCTGAATCCAGGGCCAGTGCTCTATCCACTGCACCATCTAGCTGCCCTGACCACAAGCTTTTTATTAAGTGTTCATTTGCTAAAGACTATGCTAGTCACTGGGGATATAAATACAAACTAAAAGAAAGTCTTTGCCCTCAAGGAGATTATATTCTTTTTTTGGGGTGGGGTGGGGTGGGGCAATGAAGGTTAAGTGACTTGCCCAGGGTCACACAGCCAGTAAGTGTCAAGTGTCTAAGGCCACATTTGAACTCAGGTCCTCCTGAATCCAGGGCCAGTACTTTATCCACTGTGCCACCTAGCTGCCCCAAGGAATTTATATTCTAATGGAGGAAAAGGACTCACTGAAAGAAACTGGAAGTGGGATGTGCTAGAAGGGGGGACGGAAGGGAGAACAGGTTCCCCAGGGGTAGGGGGGTGGGGAATGACAATACAGACACTTTGATCTCCTAGGCAGTGTGGCATCTATGTCCTTTTCCCTAGCTTATTTCAATAGTTTTCTAATTAGACTCCCAACTCCCAGATTCTCATCTCCATTCTTCCCACAGCTGCCAAAATCATCTTTCTAAAGCACAGAATCTGATAGTGTCATATCCTTGCTTAAATATCATCAGTAGTTCCTTATTACCTCTAAGATAAGATGTAAATTTCAGCTCAGCATTGAAAGCTCTTTATAGTATAGCTCCATCCTAATTTCCCAAGAGGTATCTCTTTTTTTTAAATATTGAGGAAATTGGCCTACTTGGGATCACACACTTAAAGCTTAGAGGTTATTAGTGCAACTCCCACACCCCAAATTCAACAGGCAATTGAGACTTATCCAGAGTTACACAGGTAATAGGAAGTGGCATAGCTAAGATCAGGCATTTCCAGAAGAAGGCATTTAATCTCCAAACTCATGCTTTTACACTGTCATTCTTTTTGCCTTCTCTTTTTTTAGAATCTTTGGTTTCTTACACCTTTTCTCATGGGCAGATTTTTTCTGATTCCCTGTGGTAGTGGCAATCTTTCTTCTTAAATAATCATTTATATACTTATCTGTTTGTATGCTATTTCCATATATGAGAATATGAGTTATTCAAAGGTAGGGACTTTTTCATATTGTCTTTGAATTCTCAAAGCTCAGCGGAGTGATGAGCCCATGAATAGGTGTTTAAATATAGACTGGATTCATTTGAAGTAGAGGTCATCTTGTCAAGCCCTATCACTTAACAGATCAGGACATTGAGGCAGAGAGGTTGTGACTTGCTGAGGTCACATAGTAAGCATCAGAGACAAGATTTGAACCCATATCCTCTGACTCTATCCAGCACTTTCCCAACTACATCAAGTCATCTTTCCCTCTCTGATTCTATTTCCTCATCTATAAATTGTGGAATAATAAGAAATATAAGACTTAGCTCATATGGTTGTCTAAAGAAACCCATGAGAAGGTATATGTAAAGTATTTTTGAGAATTTCATAGCATTACATAAATATGTAAAATAAATAATGATGCTTTTTATTAATACTATTTGACTATATTCAACATTTTCTGAAAAATGCAACACTTCCATCTTTAAACTTTGGGGGTGAGGGAGAGGTCTTTTTAATTTATAAGAGCACTTTAAATAAATTCTTCTCTATAGAATGAAGGAGACTTAGATAAGCAATGAATCCAAACCATAGGAATTTGGTCATTTGAGATCTAAGGAACATATCTACACTATGGTTATATTAAATTCATGCTTTCTTATGGAATGAGAGAGCTTTCTAATCCAAACACTTTCTAATTGGCAGACCACACACTATATACAAAACCAGGAATAGATTAAGGGAAAGCTACCTTCTTGGGGAGCAAAATAAAATATACATTTAAATATTACTTTTTAAAAATCATATTGTTAAATGCCAGAAAACTCCACTTTCCATGACATTTAGAGTTTACTTTCACAGGGCACACAATTACCAACCTTGACCAGAGTCAAATCAAAGCAACAAACATTTACTAATTGCTTACTATGTACCAGGCACTATGCTAAGCAACACAAATACAAACAGAAAGAAGGATCTTATAGTATAACGGAGGAGAACAACACAAGATAGGAAGCTTAAAAAGGGAGAATAAGGCAGGGAGGAAGGAGAGTGTACCCCAGTGGAGATGGCTAAAAATGCTCTGTATTAGCTACTGCTATGTGCTTTGTGTAAATGATCAGAAAATCTTATTTTTATACAGCATATTATGGCCACAGACTACCTTAAAAATATTCTATTTGAGCCTCACAATACCTTTTGAAGTGTGTAGTACAAGGTATTATTATCCCCATCTTTCAGATGAAGAAACTGAGTTTCAGTCAGTGAACCTGGTATATACAGTGAACTCAGATATAGATTTTCATATTTGAAGGCTGGTTCTCTCTCCTTTACAGTTTTGTTTCATGATAAAGTGTCAGACAAGAGAGATGAAAACTTTGAATCCATTTTGATAAGAATTCATTTGAGGGCATTAAAGACACAGTATCTTCACCTTGACTCTTAATCATTTTAGCACACAGTTTCATTTTAATTATATTCTCTAGTTTTAATATACTTTCTTGAGTTCTCTAAGGGAAAAAGGCAACAGGAGGTCAAATTTTACAGTATGGTTAAAAAGTCTTGCCTCCAGTGCTCATACCCTTTTTGACATTTTAATAAATCAACCAATCTAGAAGTATTTGATGGGCATTTGTGATGCATCTTGATCAGTACTGAGCTCATTTCAGGCCATATTCTCAACTATGAAGCTGCTTGGCAGTGACAGGGTTGGGCTGGCTTATCTTATTTATTTAGAATATATCTGGGCAAGAGAAAAAGGAACTTTTCTTTCTCCTCTGTGTTAAGGGCTACATTTTTCACTTAATTCCTAAATACTTAGACAAATATTAAACATGCTAGCAAAAGTAATTATTCTCATTTTTCTAAAGCTTACTCTCATTTGTTTCTCCTTCTGAAGAAAATGGGAAGTAAAAATAGAAAGAAAGACAGAGAACATTTATGCAACTAGGTAGGGCAATGGTTAGAATGATGACTCAGGAAGATCTGACTTCCAATCCAGCCTCAGACTTTTAATTAGCTATGTGACCTATTGCGAATCACTTAATTTCTATCTGCCTCAGTTTCCTCAGCTAGAAAACAGGGATAATAATAAAACATCTCAAGGTTGTTGTGATGATAAGTACAATATTTTTGAAGAGATTCACAAACCATAAAGTACTATTTAAATACTAAATATCATTATTATTGTATTTATGAAGCAATTAGATTATTTTCAAGAAGATTTAATCACTGAGGCCAGTTCTGACATGAAGAACAAGAGAGTGATACTTATTGGGTTTTTTTTTTTTTTTGCTGGATTGGAAGTCTTGACTGAATTTGGACTTTTATTTTGTCTCTTATTAAACTGAATTTAAAAAATAACTACTTTGGGGAATATCCCCAAAGTCATAACAATTATATTATGTCATAGCAACCCATAAATATTCTTGACATCAAAAAAATTCTACCCTGAATAAAATTAGATCTATATCTTTATCTCCCTAGTAGCTCATTTCTTGGTTTTAGGAGTATGATGAAGAAACACAGCCATTGAGCAGGTATTCACAGATCTAATAGCAATAACATTATCACCAGTTTTTATATAGCTCCTTTTATCTGGTAATCTCAAAATGTATTATATCTCCAGCATCATCTGTCTGCAGTGCCCTGGTGAATGAGTTGAGAAAATATTGTTATTGCTTTAAAAAAACAACAACCACAATAAATAGGGGGTGGTGAAGCAGATAGGTTCAAAGTGATCTCTTTGAGGTGGCACGGAAATTAAGGACGAGACCTGGAAAAGAATCCAGTCCCCAAGTGGTGGCTGTTTTAGTGTACACACCATACTTTCTCTCCTGAACTTGGATTAGATATTGCAAGACACAGACATGATATAAAGCAGTAAAAACCAGTTATGTCAATACCTTTTCATGAAGATTAACTGGAAAATACTTAGTCATAAGATCAATATCAAACGGAGAGAAAATCAGGAAAAATGGACAAGGGAGAGAAAAAGAACCACTATAACAAATGAATAGAATTCTTTTTCCTACATGCTAGGTTGAGTGAGGAAAGGTAAACAATGGCTATTTGAGTGCATGCATGTCTTCACCAGGCAGACTTGGGTCAACTGAGTTCAATAGAGGGGAGAGAGAAATAGATTTCTGGGGCATAAAATAAAATTTTTAGAGAGTTTATTTGAGCATTTTTCATCTTGTGTTCCAATGTGAAATTCCTACATATCTTCATGTTATTGCAGCTTGTGAGTTTGTATGTAGCCCCAGTATACTTCAGTAAACTACAAAAATGTGCTTTCTCACTTTTCTGCCTGAGTGATTACAATACTGCTCTCTGGGGACCAATTTCTCTAATGTCATGATCTAATTCAATTTTGTGCTCACTCAGTCTGGAGGAGAGGCCACTAAACATGTTGCCATAGACAGTCAGTCTATTTGGTGGATTGAGATGTAGACTTCTATTCCAAGGGGGAGTGGAAATTGCAGATATATAACCCTTGGATTTTTATATTGGTTGGGAATCCCTCTGCTTTTGTTCCTTGCCTCTAATGCTACTATTTGGGGTTTGCCTACATTTTATCTGATTTTAAAATAATGGCATTTTTGTTTTTTGCTGTTTAGCTGCCCATATGCATTCTAGTTTCAAAATGGCTTATTCATCATTTGAGGGCTATGTCTCTAATGGCAGGGTTGAGTTAGCTGCATTAGAGTTATGAAAATTTTCAGCCATAACCATCAGTTACTAGATAATTGATTGGATCAACTTTGTTATTAGCAAATTATTTGTATTTGCTTTGAATATGTTTTGTATTTGCTTATTTGTTACATCTGTTGTCTGTGCTCTCCCTCAACCTCCATACAAAGTAAACTTCTTGAGGTCATGGATTATTTTTTTTTCTTTTTTCTTTTTTTTTGTACCCCTAGAACCCACTGCAAAACTTTGCATATAGTAGATGATTGATAAACACATATCGAATTGAATTGAGATTAATATTAATTAGGGAAATTGTAGGAAGTCAGAGTTGGAAGGGACCTCTCGTCCAACTCATACCTAAATAGGAATCCTAATATCAAGTCACTGCTTGAATAACTCCAGTGATGGACAACTCAATATCCATCAAGATGAATAATTGCAAATTTGGATAGCTTTAATCATTATTATTACATTTTCCCTTATATTGAACCTAAGCTTGATGTTTTGCATTTTACATTTGTTACTCCTTACCTTGTTCTCTGGGGCCAAGGAGAAAAAAAATCTAAATATCTCATAAAATACTTGAAAACAACCAGTATGCCCTCTCTAAGTCTTCTCTGGGATAAATATCTCCAGTTTTTTCTTCTCTTATGAAATGTATAGAGACCCCTCATCATCTTGAACACTCTCCTCTGGACACTCTCCAGCTTATCAGGGCCTTTCCTAAAATATGGCAGCAGATAGAAAGACTGCTTCAGATGTGGTCTGACTAGAGTGCTGTACAGTGAGATTTTTCATCTTATTCTTGGGCAGAATGCTTCTCAATTCAGAATATGATTATGTTAGTGGTTGAGCTTTCAGACCACTAAAATCCACAGATCTTTCAGAAGAAATGTTTTCTAGTCAAGCTCCCCCTGTCTTGTATTTATAAAGTTGATTCTTGGAACCTCATTGTAAGACTTTCCTCTTATTTCCATTACATTTCATCTAGTTAGATTTGACTTAATGTTATTATCATCTGTTGAAATATTTTTCAATGTCATCCAACATGTTGGCCATATCTCTCATTTTTGTGTAATCTTTGGATTACAGTAGCACATCATTTATGCCTTGTCACTAATAAGGTTAAGCACTATACGAGTAGACAGAGATCTCTGACTTACCCTCCTGGAGATTTCCTGCCAAAGTAACAATGCACTACTCTTTATGTTTATACATTTAACCATGTCTCTCATGTGGTCCAGAGGCAGCTAAATGACTGAGTGGATAGAGAGCTGGGTCAGGAGTGAGGAAGACTCTTCTTCTTCAGTTCAAATCAGAATTCAGATACTTACTAGCTGTGTGACCCTTGGCAAGTCACTTAACCTCTGTTTGCCTTAATCCACAAGGGAAGTAAATGGCAAATCACTCCAGTATCTTTGCCAAAAAAAACCCATGGACAGTATTGGTATGGTATGGTTCATGGGATCACAAGGAGTTAGATACGATTGAACTGAAAACAACAACAAATTATGTGACCCATTTTTCTTTATTATGTTCACAAGAATAGTGTGGGAAACTTTGGCCAATGTTTTGATAAAATCTAGGAAGTACAAATCATTTCCCTTATCTACTAGTCTAGTAATACTGTGAAAAGAGGAAATGAGATTAATCTGGTATGATATTCTTCATAAATTCATTCTGTCTCTTTGTGATCACTGTTTCATTTTCTTAATGTTCACAAATCATGTTCTTAATAATATATTCCAGATGTTTCCCATGAATCAAAGGTAAATTCAATAATCCATAGTTTGTAGATGCCATTCTTTCCTCTCTTTTGGAAAACTGAGGCACTTATCTTTTTCCTAATTCTATAGCACCTCTTCTGTTTTCCATGGTATTTAATAATCATTGAAAACATGTCAGTAATCACATTCACCAATTCATGCAGAAGAGAAAGAAAAGAAGGGACGCTGAATTCTTGCACCTAAGAAATAGGTAAAAGAGAAAGCTTTTCCTGTCAAGGAGGGAATTAGATGTTCCCAAAGACAAAGCAGCTGCATGTCTTCTAAGGAATGATGACATGAATCTATAGGTGTTTTCAGATAAAAGATTATCCAGACAGGGTCAGAGGAAAAAGAGATGAGTAAGGGTAGTTTGTGATAATGGGATAACTATTTTTCAACCTGGTCACAATACTAGAGGTTTGTTGTTTTCTCAGATCATGTATCTAAGATGTTACAGAGAAGCTCCCAAGGCATTGCCAATTACACATTTCAGATATTTCATATAAGCAGATTTGATATTGCCAGGATGAATGTAGAAAACAGTGCTAAAGATTATAAAATTTGGGGTAAGAAACTGAAGATATTGGGTCATAGGTTGTATTTTCACTACTGCTACCCATCAAAGGGCAAAACTTCTGAAAAGAAAGGTAGATATGAGCAGTTCACAGATGGTTCTACAAGTGGAATGGGTTTTTCTGGAATATGGCTTAAATATAGAAATAATAGATGCTTGACTGGGAATGGGGTGTGGCAATGAACATAACAAGGCTATATTTGCCTAGAGTAATTAAATTCTCATCTAAAGGGCACTAAATTAAAAGGAACAGGGTAGGGGAAATCATCTAAATATATTGAATTTGACACCAAAGAAAATAGATGCAATTTAAGAAAAACAGAAGAAATACTCACATTTAAAGGATGTAAAAACCTACAAATGAGCCAGTAGCAAAGTCCAATGTACAGATAAACACATATGCATGTACACACATACACACATTTATGATATGTATATACATTATACACACATATATACACACATGCACAGGACATATGTGACAAACTAGGTATATGAGAAATTCTAATACATGATTTATAAAAAATCCTAATGTAAAAGGAAAATTTTGATCTCAATATCATTAAGATGTAGAAAAAAATGAAGCTGATGATTGGAATATGATTCTAGAGTGGAAAACTTATTCAAAGGAAAGAGGATAAGTGAGAATTGAAGAGGCAGAGTAGTTATTAAGAAGCTATACCCATGTGGGGAAATCTAAGAACTGTAGGAGATGATATAGTAGAGAACCTTTACATGAAGATTATTGGAAGCATGAATAGAAACAATATTTTAATTAGAATATACTATAGGGGGGCAGCTAGGTGGCACAGTGGATAGAGCACCGGCCCTGGAGTCAGGAGTACCTGAGTTCAAATCCGGCCTCAGACACTTAACACTTACTAGCTGTGTGACCCTGGGCAAGTCACTTAACCCCAATTGCCTCACTAAAAAAAAAATAGAATATACTATAGGTAGAAAGAAGAAATACATGAGGAATTTGGGAATCAGATTATAAACCTGGTGTAAAGTTATGATGTAGTATAGATGGGGAACTTCAATTATCTAGATATCTATTAGAGTTCTCTTTCTGCCTAAACCAGCATAGATAATATCTTGACTTGTCTTAATCATAATTTTTCCTTCAAAAAGTGGACATGCCACCAAGGAGAAATGCATTCTGGTCCCAATTCTAACTAATAAGGAAGAATTAGGGGAGGCACCTAGGTGGCACAGTAGATAAAGCACCAGCCCTAGATTCAGGAAGACCTGAGTTCAAATCTGGCCTCACACACTTGACACTTACTAGCTGTGTGACCCTGAGCAAGTTACTTAACCCTCATTGCCCTTCAAAGAAGAAGAAGAAGAAGAGGAAGAAGGAGGAAGAGGAGGAGGAGGAGGAGGGGGGAGGAGGAGGGGGAGGAGGAGGAGGAGGAGGAGGAGGAGGAGAAGAAGAAGAAGAAGAAGAAGAAGAAGAAGAAGAAGAAGAAGAAGAAGAAGAAGAAGAAGAAGAAGAAGAATTAGTTTCCATGTTAAGAATGATGGGAACCTTAGTGGTAACTGGCTACTCAGTTTTAGAATTTGTGATGGAGGAAAGGAAATCCAGGTATAGTATGACCTTATATTTTTGGAGAGAAGATTTCAAAGGGTTCAAATGAAGGATAGATATGATCCTACAGCTTAGAATTCTACAGGGGGAAGTTAGCTCATGAGGGATAGGAAGCTCTCATGAGTAAAATTCTGAAGAAACCAAGAAAAAATCAATTTGGTGAATGTTACTACTTTTGCCAGCTATTCCATCATGTCACGTATCAAATGGAGTGGGCCCTGGTCCCAGTTGGTGATGGTGTTTATGGCTCTATAGAAATAGCAGATCCATAATTCCTGACCTTTTTTTAAAACCAGTCATACCAGGGCTCTGACAGGTGTGTTGGAGTGCCGAATGAGCCTCTTCTTTTGATTCTTTTCCAAAGCTCCTGCAGATGCAGTGCCCTTGGCTGCATTTCAATGAGTAGACATAGCTGGCTGGAACTGGGTTAATTGCACAATTGCAAGGCCTGTGTGAGAACAATTTCTCTGCTTTGACTATGCAAAAAAACATCATAATAATCCTAGAATGAGGGAGGCAGTTCTGGCTCTGACTCTGGCCAGATGCAAACACATCTGTTCCCGGCTGTGCTTCTAGTAGTGACGGACTTCAAACATGACCTTCTTCAAGTCCTATACAATGGATGGATTATGCTGTGCCAGACAACTGATTCCCCATGCCATGGGGAAGAAGAGGGTGTAAGTTATGTTCAAGACACATACTGCCCAATCTTTCCCCACTTAGAGATACAGGCATTTGCTTACTTGAGTCACCAAGCAAAAGAAGGTGCCTATTGATTGCTTTAGATACCAGTAATGGTGGCATAGACTTCTCAGGGATACTTGCTTTCTTTCAGTGCTAATACAAGTATGGATTTTTATTAACATCTATAGAAACTACTGCTTCTTTACATTCCCTTCCCACGTGACCAGAATGGAGTTGAGATAACAAGATGAGTTTTCCATAGAACTTGGCAAGTCACTATTAGTATTTGTGTAATTTTGGTACTGTTCTAAATTCATGCAGTGACCACACCCCAGTAAAACCATCTTGGCAGATGGGCTAACCAGGTTGAGGGTAACTGACAGGTTTTGAACCTGTCATCAATGAGGTAGGGAAATTTCTACCCCAAGCATATGAAGACTTCCCCTGGTGGAATGAGAGGATGAGAACAATTTTCCAATGGCCATAGAAGCAGTTGAAATAGGCACTGCGGAGCACTTACAGCTTGGTCAGACATTGAAGACACCAAGGTCATCCACTGTATCCTAGGCCATCACTAGTTGTCTTGAGTACTCTGGAAGAAAAAGTGAAGCTAATCACTTTGTGTAACGCTGCCTCACTTAAATCTGATTCGTGCACACATCATCACACATGATATCATTGGTTCTCTTGGAAAACCCTCCCTCCACAGCTGCAAATGCTTCAAGGGACCGGGGCCATCATCAGCCTTGTCATCAACAAGCATTTAGTGTATAAATTGTTCTACTGTCTCTGCTCATTTCATTCATAATAATTTTACAAAAAAATTATAATTGTTCATTTTCATGTTAATGTTATAGTATAATATTCTTCTGATTCTTCTCATTTCACTTTGTACCAGTTCATAAATCTTTCCATATTTCTTTGAAATAATCTATTTCCTAAATTCTTATAACAAAATAGAATTCTCTCGCATTTATACACTAAAACCTAGTTATCATTCCTCAATTGATGTCTATCTCTTTATCTACCAGGGCAATCTAACCGTATCTGCATTTCTATAATTTCTATCTCTATCTCCAATGAGGGAATTTGCTTTGCTTGAATATGCATATTTTTATGAGAAATGTGGTGTTCTTTTATTTCTTTCTTTCATGGAGGGGTGGCAGAGAGAGAAAATAGGTTTCTGTTAATTAAAAAGCAATTTTAAAAATAGAAAGTTAGGGGGTCCTATAAGTGTGGAATGTTGAATGCACTTTCAGATATGTTGTTCCACTATATTGTTAGTTTTACTTAAGTATTTAAATTGTGGTGAAACTTCTCATAGAGCAGGGCTAACCTGCAATGTTTGCAATGCAAAAAGCAAAATACATCAATAACACTTAAAAAAACCCTCTAAGCATTTATTGTCTATTGTGTAAGGGACTGTGCTAAGCACTGGTCATACAAAGAACAGCAAAAACATAGACCCGGCTACTTCTGTCAAGGAGCTCACATTCAAGTGTGTATGTATAGGCATGGAAGAGCATGGAAACAAAATGGTGTATATGTCATATACTGAGTGTAAATAGGAGGTATTTTCAAATGGAAAACACTAACAGTGGGGGAGAGTAGAAAAGATTTTTTGCAGAATGTAGGATTTCAACTGATTCTTGAAGGAAGCCAGGGAATCTGGTAGAAAGGAGTAAGGATAAAGAACCTTTCATGCATGGGGAACAGACATAGAAGTATGGAAATAGAAGCAAACCAAACCATTTGGCTCTCTCAAAAGCCTGTCCCAGAACCACCCAGCTTTGAGCTGCCCAGCCAAGATTAGATAAACCCAGGTTAAGCTGCATGTCCTAGATCAGTCACCTTGCCCAAATATGGCTAGCTCAGGGCCTTTTGACCTATCTTGGAACCTTTTGATATAAACCTTACCTGTACTCAAAATCCTGACCCTGTGTTACCCAGTCTGCATCAGAGCCACCAGGCCCAGAAATGTCCAACCCCTCAAATCATCTTAGTTCCACTTAGCCCAGAGTGGAGCGTTCATTACATAAGCAAGGTATCTTTTTTTTTTTTAATTTTAGTGAGGCAATTGGGGTTAAGTGACTTGCCCAGGGTCACACAGCTAGTAAGTGTTAAGTGTCTGAGGCCGGATTTGAACTCAGGTACTCCTGACTCCAGGGCCGGTGCTCTATCCACTGTGCCACCTAGCTGCCCCAATAGCAAGGTATCTTAAGAAGAAATACCGGAATGGTTACCATATATGGGTTCAATCTTGCCCTTGAGGGCCCTGATGATAATTACATGGGTTTCTATTCGACTGTGGTGGCATGGTTACATAACTTCCTTCTAGGATTGTTTAGGACAGCAGGTGTAGAATCATAAAATGGATGGTGGGTGTCACCCCAAGTAAAGAGTGTGGATAGCAGCAGGACAAGGAAGCAAGATATGTGATGACAGAGAACAAGTGTACAGTTAAACTGGTTAAAAGTGTGAAGGTAGGGTTATTGGGAGGATAAAATGAGATAATGAATGTAAAGTGCTTATCATAGTGCCTGGCACAGAGTAGGCACTATATAAATGCTTATTCCCTTCTTCCCCCCCCCACCCCGCATGCCTATATTAATTTTATGAATAGAGAAACCAATGCCTAGAAAAGCAAATTGTCTAAGCTAATGTCTGATTTCATTGGTTGAGTGGAAGAACCAAAATGTTTTGTCTCCCAGTAAAGTGCTTTGTAATGTCCTTTTCTCTGTCTGTCTCTGTTCAAAAATTACAAAATCAAAACAGTGAATCAAACCCAAATATAGAAAGAAAACTAAATGAATTTAGTCCTTGACAGCTTGCAATCTCCTTAGGGTCATGAAGCCCCAGGGAGAAGCAGAGGTAACTGACCTAAGCTTTAGGTTTTTTAAAAATTTTATCATTAGTGTCCAAGGCTATTGCTGCTAGCTTAATCATTCCCCATGTCCTGGTGTTGCTTTGAGTGATGATTGAACTCCCAGTAGGCAATTAAGATGGATGCTGTTTGAAGCAGGGCCTGGCTCCCAATCAAGCCATTTTGAAGTCAGTAATTCTGAAAAGCCATTCTTGAACTCATCCTTCCAGGACGGCCTGTCAGCCTGCTTCCCTTTTGTCTCATTTTCCTCAGCCCCACTTCTTATCTGTGGCAGCCACTTCACCTCCAACTTGCAGTTTCTAAAGAGCCTTGGTCAGTACAATGCCTAGGTTCACAAAGAGACTGGAATGTCTCAGTCTCAGGGGGGATGAATCACTTGTGCACTTTCACTGATAGATGCAGATACAGCCACAGAGCTTTGCGATATATCAGTGGGAGATTTCTTTAAAGTCCACTTTCTTACTGCTTTTCAAATAGCCCAGGGGATAGGAAAATGTTGTGAAAATCATTTATGAATTCTATATTGAGCTAAAAAAATACTCATGTCAAGGTTGGGCCAGACCTCAAACATTGGAGAAGAAGGTAAATGAGGAACAACAGTGCATTCTTTGTCAGGTTCACTTTTGCCATCTTATCGCAGAAACTTGCTATTTGTCCCATGCACTATGTTGTATTTCATAATGTATTGAGTGCCCCCAAAAGGATGGATTTTTGACTGGAAAATTTGGGTTCTATGTTCTTTCATTAAGAGAAGCATAGACTGCTAGAAGCATAGACTGCTCTAATGTCTACTGGGGGCAAGGCTAATAGCAAATCTCTTAACTTCTTAACTTCTTAGGGATCCAAGTAACCCTTAGAAATATAAGTTGCATGAAACCTGCATTAATACAGGGTTTCCTGATTGAGAGTTCCCTATACCATAGCACTATAATCACAGGTCCTTTGCAAAAACCCCCAAACTAAAAAAACTCCAGCTCTCATTTTTTTTTATTCAAATCTCCTTATAAAGCTTCTCAGTTTGCCCATAGCATTAGTTATATACCACAGGTAACTTTTTATTTTTTTATTTTTATGGAGTATGGCTTAGTGTATCTCCTTCATCATAAAAGGAAAGTCCACCATGTGGGATCTCCATTATGTACTGTGAAGCCAGAGCAGTGAATGTGCAACCTGAAAATCCATTTCTGTTGCTTACTCTTTTGACCTGTGTGACCTTGAGTAAATGAATTTTACCTTTCTGAGCCTCAATTTCCTCTTCCAAAAAGGAAGAAGTTGGATCAGTTGATCTATAAGGTTCCTTCCAGCCTCAAAATTTTATTTATTATAGATTATGGGATTACAGATATAGGGGCATATACTCCAACCCTAAGGAAATCTAGTTCAATCTCTCTTCTTAGTTTAAATAACAGTCACCGTGGGAGTACTCAGCATTAATGTCAACAAAGATGAAAAAATTCTCATTTAGAAAATGACTTTAGATTCTTCTTTGGGTGCCAATATAACCCAACAAGCATTTATTATTATAATAGTGACTGGTTTTTTATAGTGCTTTAAAATTTGCCAGGTACTTTGTGGGCATTAATTTCTTTCATACTTGAAACAGCCTTGTTAGTTATTGCAGGTATTATAAGTCACTGATCACATGTCAGTAAGTACCAACTAGTAAGGAAAGCCTTGAATCTAGGTCTTTCTGACTACACATCCAGCACTCTACTCATTATGTCACACATTGTCTTCCATTAAGTATTTACTCTGTTATAGACACTGTGCTAGATACTGGAAATATAAAGATAAAATGCAGGGGAAAAGTCTCTTCCCTCAGGGAAGTTGCTTCTATTGGGGTGGTGATGGCGGTAGTAGAAAAAGTACATTTTATGTTACTATTATTAAGTGTTAAAAATTACCAAAGTCTCCATCCTGGTCTATTTCTGAAGTTTATATTTAGCAACTGGGAAATCTGATGTCAAGTGATCCAGGCTTGTTTAGGATCAAGTTTATGAATGAATATAATCTGCAGGAACCTTTGGTCCGAGTCTGTCTCGAAAACTACTGTACTGTGAAAAAGCCCTACAAAGGGAAGGGTGGCTAACTTCCTCATTATAAATATGACATATTAAAATAATGTATTTCTCAAACCCCTGCTAGGTTTCAAAGTTTGTTCCTGCTAGGGCATGCTTCTAATTTATAGGACTCAAAATAGACCAAGGGGGGGGGAACTGATGAATTGAACAATGAATTCCTCTACTGATTGAAAAAACCTGCTTCCCAGGGTTATTGCCATTTTCAGGGATGGGAGGTTATATAAAAACAGAATTTTGGCCTGTTGAATGATGCTCGATACAATTTCATGGCCCGTTTAAAATCCTGCAACACAATATTCTGTTTTACCCCCCAAATTGGCTTTAAGTTTATATTAGCTGATCGCTGGCTCTCCCTTCCTCTTTGATTTGCTTTTATTGCACTGTTTCTCAAAGCCTTAAGGATGTGGGATTATATTAAGTCGTACAAGTAACCAGGTTTAAACACCAATAAACATGGACTGGCTCATTATAGGAAAGGAAGGAAATGGCAACTGCATGTCGTTAAACAGTACTTTATATATCTTTTTTTTAAAGAGGTTGCTGTTTTCTAAGATGTTTTCTTATGGCACATTAGGTGCTCGTCCTTGTGTTGAAGGCCTTGGCCTTTGCTTCCCATGGAATATTTCAAGATCATAGAATTAGTTTTCATTCGAACACAAGGAATGAAGGGGTATGTCCATATAAGGTTATCACAGAGGGCAAGGAGGAAAAGCATTAGGTACTAAAGTCACAGCTGTTGTGACTTTTCGGTATCAGAAGTGGCTTTGAGAACCAAGGGGGAAAAAAAGCAAAGAAGAAGGAGAGCTCTGTTAGAAAATAGGCAATTATGTTTGGTGAACATTTCCTCAGTGACAGGAAAATCCAAATACATGAAAAAAGTCTCCATGACCTTTTTCTCAATGAGGCGAATTTATGTTTGACACTGGAAATAGAAGGCCTGCCAAGAGAACAGAGAACAGTTGAATTTAACATAGTTTTTTGGTATTGGAGGAAAGGATGATATCAATGATAGATGCTGAATGCGATAGTAGGAAGGTCAGGGGAATAAAAATAGGAGACTGGATTACCTTCCTTGCTTGTCTACCTTGAGGGTTCAAGATCTGAGTCAAGTCATTTAACTAATCTATATCCTTATTTATTCACTTGAAAAGTGGGTATGATATCTTTCCTCTGTCATCTCACAGGAATGTTAAGTGAAAAGAGATTTTATATTAGTATAGACTGAAGGGATTCTTGACCTTTTTGCATCATGGACCCCTTTGACATTCTGGTAAAGACTATGAACCCTTTCTCCAAATAATGCTTTTAAGTGAATAAAATAAAATGTATATGATTACAAAGAAAACCAATTATATTAAAATTTTTAAAATATATTTTAAAAAAATGAACTCATGGACTCAGATGAAGAATTCATGGTATAGAATATTAATCATTATTCACTTTGAAGGACAGCAATGAGAGTTAGTTTGATATCATTGTCCCCTTCATTTTGGCTTCAGAATTATTATTATTTTTTCTTTTCAATTATTATTATTTTTATATACAATAAAATGAGTCATAAATAAAATAGTCATAACTACATATTCTGAGAAATGGAGATAAGCACCGCAAAATGTGATCAGGCCAAGAAATTGAGGGGGAGAAGGAGAGAAGTTGAATCTTAGAATACAAGATTTCATGGGGAGAATTATCCTATGATAGGGATATCACCCCTGTGGGTAGAGGACTTAGAATATCATAAAACCACTGTTGGGGAGGCTGCCTCAATGAAAGGATAGGAGGCACTCACCTGGGGTGGTCCTGTGAGATTATCTGTTTTGTCCTTGATGATTTCTTCTATACTCTTAATATAGATTCTTCCCTGATTGTGAAAGCTATTACTCTACTTTCTGCTAATGATTTTATGACATTATTTTATATATTTAGATGGTCAATTTAGAATTTATTGTTGTGTAAGGTATAAGATGCTTATCTAGGGGGCAGCTAGGTGGCGCAGTGGATGGAGCACCGGCCCTGGATTCAGGAGGACCTGAGTTCAAATCCGGCCTCAGACACTTAACACTTACTAGCTGTGTGACCCTGGGCAAGTCACTTAACCCCACTTGCCTCACTAAAAAAAAAAAAAAAAAAGATGCTTATCTAACCTCTTTTTTTTTCTGCCAGACTTTTTTTCAGTTTTCCCAGCATTATTTGTTGAATAAAGAGTTCATTTCCTAGTTGTTTGTGTTCTTGTATTTATTGCATAAAATACTTGATATGATAATTTGCTTGCCTAATTACTGATCAACTTTTGTTTTTATACAGTAACAGACAGTTTTGATAATTACTATTTTGATAAATACAGGTTGAGATCTGGATCTGACATTGCTAAGTGCCCCCTTAAATATCACAGTAGTTTGGTTATTTCAATTTGTTTTAGATATTCATCAGATTCATTTAAGGTTCTAATTTTATTGGTATATAATTGCATATTTAATTTTTTATACTTCTTATCTGCACTTAATTCATTGTCAGTTCTCCACCACTCCTTTTTGATTTTATTAGTTTAGATTCTCACCCTCTCACAAAGCCCCCCTCCTTTTCTCTCTCAAAAATTATCAAATAAGTTCGTTTATTGATTTTTGTAGATCTTGAAAATAAACAGTTCTCTTTTGTTGGTCAGCTCAATAGTTTTTTAAAAATGTTATTGATGGGGAAATCCATTTAGTCTATAGTGTCTTTTAGTATAATGTAGTTTTTCTGTTGACTCTCTTACTCAAAGGAATCTGTGATCCCTTTGATGTGTATTTTTCCTCCAACAAGGCTGATTTGAACTCCTCCATTGCAGTTTATTCTGTGTGACTCTTGTTTATGATATCTAATAAGTTCACCAAAAGCAGTAAACCTGATGTGCTGAAAGCCTTTCACATGTGATACTTTAGCTGTCTACTTTTTAACCCTCATCCTCTCTCTTGAAAGTCTCCTCAACTGCTTTTAATATTTTGATAGGTCTGTGATCTCATCAATGTGCATCCTCCCTCCAAAAAGGCAGATGGTTACACATTACTACTTGCTTATTCTGTATAATTCTTATCTACATCTTCTAATAGGTTTGACACAGGGGTCCAACTAATACACAGAATCCTTTTCTTTGGTTCTCTAATTGAGGTAGTTATGTGGCAAAGTGGATAAAGTATTGGGTCTGGAGTCAGGAAGACCTGAGTTTAAATCTAGCCTCAAATACTTACTGGTTGTGTGACACTGGGAAGCGATTTATGTTAATTTCTATCTACCTCATTTTTTGCTTCATTTTCCTTAGTTGAAAAATGGGCAATAATAATAGCATCTACCTTGTAGGGCTATCGTAAGGATCAAATGAGATAATATTTGCAAAGTACTGAGTACAATGTCTACTGCATGTTATTTGGTTGTTTCAGTTGTATTCAACACTTTGTGATCCCATTTGCGGTTTTCTTGACAAAGTTTCTGGAGTGGTTTTCCATTTCCTTCTCTAGCTCATTTTACAGATGAGGAAACTGAGACAAACAGGGTTAAGTGACTTGCCCAGGGTCATACAGCTAGTAAGACTCTGAAGTCATATTTGAACTTAGGAAGATGAGTCTTCCTGATTCCAGCCCTGACACTCTGTCCACTGTACCACCTAGTTGCCCAGGCTACTACATAGTAGCTATTGTATAAATGCTTAATCCCTTCCTCTTAATCCCCTTCTCTATCATGTTGATACCAGTGGAATAGATAGGCTATTCATATGCTATCCCCTAGTCTCATTATGTTGGCAACCTATCTTTTTATTGATTTTTTAAAAAATTAAAATTAGAATTTTTTATTTTTTTTGTGTGTTTTTTGTTTTGTTTTTTGATTGTTTGGGTTTTTTGGGGCAATGAGGGTTAAGTGACTTGCCCAGGGTCACACAGCTAGTAAGTGTCAAGTGTCTGAGGCCGGATTTGAACTCAGGTCCTCCCGAATCCAGGGCTGGTGCTTTAGCCACTGCACCACCTAGCTGCTCCCTATCTTTTTATTTTAAATGTGTGTATTTTCCTCCTGACATTCTTTATTCTACTTCTCCTGCATAATAACATATTTGTAATTTGCTGCTTCTTGTTCACACATCCCATGAACCTCTCCATTTCCCTTTGTGTGATGCCCGATTTCAACTTGTTAAAGGTGGTAATATTTTACAATTTTCAGTCATGTAACATCACTAGAAAAATATTTGGTGTTACAAAGATAGGTCACTATTTTAGGGAGGAGCTTTGGGTCATTTAAATAATTTTTGAATTTCCTAGAGACAATACATATGGCAATCCAGTACACACTCCTCGTCTTTTTACATTCTGGGCCCAGCTTTGTCCAACTTCTATGTCAATTCAAAGTACATGTGCTGTTGAAAAAGCTCTGTTGTATCTAAGATAGAAGCTCTATTCAACTGAATAATATAGTTTGGACAATGTACATTTTGCATCCACTTGATTTTTCCTGTGTTGATAGTTAGGTTCAACTCTTTTGGGTGATGGTGGATCACATGTAGGGGGTTTTGCAATGCTCTTGCTCTTGATACAAATCAGCCCAAGGTCACCAACAAATGGGAACCTCTGAATAATTAAATGGGAGCCTTTGGGTCTCTTATCTATAGGAAATCTTTCTTCAATTTGGACTCTGTGCTAGATATTGTCCATTTTAGTGGAAAATGTCTTTTGGAACATATATGTCTTTCTGTTTAATGCCTCCCTCACTTGATGTTAATAACAAGGGGGTAAAAATTATCTCTGTTGTTACAAGTTAAAAGGATTCCTGTGTAATTTTAACATATTTATGGGAGACATTAGTATTGTGCTGTATTGAACAAAATGATTTCTTTTTGTTATTCACAAATAACAAACAGCAGGATTTATAATGTGTTTCAGGCAACTGTATGACTATAGAGATTTAATATGCTATAGAACATCATTTGGGAAAGGTTGCTTATTCACTTCTCATCCTCCATCAAGGATGAACTGGAAGAATACTTAATTGTTCCCAGGTTCATTTCCTAGGTATCAAAAAGTAAGTAGATGGGTCAGTTTTATCATTAGCACACATGGGTTTAATGATTATTTCTACACATATGATTCTCACAGCTATGTACATATTTCTAATTTTTAGGTGAACTCTAGCCTTCATTGCTAATTAACTGTTTGCTGGATACCTCATCTACATTAGCTTAAACTCAGCATTATAAACAGAACTTTTCCCTTTAACTCATTTTCCCTTTAAATGCACTCCTCCAAACTTTAGCATTTAAGCCAAGGACAACACTATTCTTCCATTCATACAGTTTTTCAACTTTGGAGTTAACCTGTCTCAGGCAACTTACCAGCTGTATGACCTGGGCAAGTCATTTAATACCCCTAGAATCAGTTGTTTTTTTTTATCAGTCAAATGGGGATAACAATAGCACCTACCTCCTAGAGCTGATTTGAAAATAAAATGAGATCTCTTGTGTAAAGTGCTTTGCAAACCTTAAAACACCATTTAGATGGTATTATTACTATTCATGTGATCATACTGTAATATAGTATTGTTCTAAATATATGATTATCCTATCCTATCCTATCTTATCTTATCCTATCCTATAGATACTCTGTCCTCTTCCTCATAATTCACATACAATAATTGCCACCTTTTCTTGTTTTTACTTCTAAAACAGCTTATATTATTCCCCTTCGCTCCACTCATGCTACCCTCATTCTTACTCAGCCTATTGCATTAAATACCTAAGAGATCTCCTTCTTTCCAGTTTCTCTCTTCTCCAACCCTATCCCCCATGTTGCTGCAAAATAAATATTCCTAACATGGAGGGTGGCCATAACATTTTCAGTATGCATTTGGCTAGTAGGAGACTGAGGTTCCTTCCAATCTTAAATTCTATGATTTGGTGACATATTTCTTCCCACTCAAAAATATTTCAATGGTCTCTTCTGCCTCTAGGATAATATGCACATTTTTTGATTTGTCATTTAAAGCCCTCTATTATATGGCTCCCACCTGCTTTTCCAAACAATTCATATTACTTTCCTTAATGTAATCTATGTTATAGGCAAAGAGTACTAGCTATTGTACAAACTCTGCCTTCCATCTTCCATATCCATGCCAGTCAGCCAATCAACATTTATTAAGTGCCTACTTTGTGACAGGTATTGTTCCAAAGGCTGAAGATACAGAGAAAGGCAAAAAAACAAAAAAACAAACAAACCCAAAACAAAATGAGTCTCTGTCCTCAGGGAACTCATAGTCTAATAGAGGAGATAGCATGTAACAAGATATATACAGGATAAATTGAAGGTAGTCACAGAAGGAAAACACTAAGATTAAATAAGATAGGCAAAAACTTTTTGTGGAAAGTGGGACTTTAGACTTAAAGGGAGATGGGGCAGCTAGGTGACATAGTGGATAGAGTACTGACTCTTAAGTTGGGATGACCTGAGTTCAATTTTGACCTCAGATACTTACTAGCTGTGTGACCCTGGTTAAGTCACTTAACCCCAGTTGCCTTAAACATCTGGGGCCATCTCCAATTGTCTTGATATATATCTTGACACTGGACTCAGATGGCTCTGGAGGAGAGATTGAGGTTGGTGACTTTGCACAGCTCTCCCTCACTTGAAATCCAATACATTGCAAGTCATTACATCACTCCGATGTCATGGTCCTCTTGGAGAATGAAGAACAAACAACATAAAGGAAGATAGAAAAGCTAGGATGTAGAGAATTGTGAAGGAAGATTGTTTCAGGAATGGGGACAGCCAGTGAAAATGCTCAGAGTTGGGGGAATGAGTGTCCTGTGAGAGGAACAGAAAGAAGACCAATGTCACTGGATTCCAGAGTATTGGGAAAGGAGTAATGTAAAAGAAGACTGGAAAAATGGTGGGGGTAGGAGGAGGTTAAGAAATGCTTTGAACAATAGGATTTTATATTTGGTCTTGGAAATAATAGGGAGCTACTGGACTTTATTGAGTAACGACTGCTAGATAGCACAGGGCATGGATTGGAAGATCTGGAGTCAGGAAGATCTGAGTTCAAATTTGGCCCCAAATTTGGCTGTCTTGAATTGTCACTTAACTCTTGTTTGCCTCAGTTTCCTCATCTGTAAAATGGCAATAATAATGGCACCTACCTCCCAGGGTTGTTGTGAGGATCAAAGAAGATAATTGTCAAGTGTTTGGCACAGTGCCAGGCACAGAGTAAGAACCATATAAATATTATCTACCATTAAAGGGATGATGTCAGATATGTCATTGTATAGGCTGTGTTCTAGGTCTAAAACGCTCACATTCCTCACCCCCTCCTGATCTACACGCCTCCCAACATTCAGATTAGGTTCTATTTCTGTTGTTGTTCAATTGTTTCAGTCATGTCCAACTCTTTGTGACTCATTTTGGGGTTTTCTTGGAGTAGTTTTGCCATTTCCTGCTCCAGTTCATTTTGCAGATGAGGAAACTGAGGCAAACAGAGTTAAGTGACTTGCTCACACAGCTAGTGGGGTCAGAGATGAACTGAGGAAGATGAGTCTTCCTGACTAAAGGCCTGGTACT